>NW_026643166.1:1280728-2561456 GCF_028828195.1 Penicillium verhagenii | reverse complement strand
TACTCTGCCGCTCTATATGTGGCTGAGCAGCCCATTCTTCAGCCTGGGGCCCACACATGAAGCATGTAAGGACATATTCTTCGTCAACTAGACTGCAGGAATCGCGAACGACGGCCGCAGGGCCAATAAATGATTGTGCTAGACCACAGAAGCCCTTGGCTATCCAGAAGGGAGTTTTGAATACCATCATAGCCTTGGTGTAATACCCGTAGCTGGCAGATTCGGACCAGGCAAGCTTTCGCGGGTGAAGGGCGGGCTCAAAGGAAATTGTCTTTAGCACGGGGCTTGGAACAGTAGTCACGACCTTATGCCCTCGATATATAGTGCCATTTGCAGTAAAAATGTCCACCTTATCACCCTCCTGGCGAACTTGCTTCACCGCAGTATTGAGTTGGATAGTGTTCGGTACAAGGGCCTCGGCCAGCTTCTTGGAGAAAGATTGCGTTCCTTGTCGAATTCGCAGATGCTGACCTCCTCCTTTGCGGTCCGATCGCATCTGCAACAATCCTCCCCCGGACTTGCAGTAGTTGAGGAAGAAAAGGGCGGAGATGTCGCAGGGGTCGATGCCGAGCATCGCCCGCGTCCAAACCGTTGCAGTCAGGAAAGCTTTCTCGGATGCATTGTTGGACCGGAGATAAGCCTCGAATGTCATACTATCGAGGCGCGTGTCGTGAGGGTCAAATATATCTACAGCTTGGCAGTCTGTCTCGGTCATATCGCGGATTCGAATAACATCATCAATGGAGGCGGGGTCAAACTAATCAAACAAAAGCCTAGGTCAGCCAATTTTGAAAATGTTTCCGAAGTTCTGAACTTGTACATGAAATTTCAGGATTACCTTTGGGATTTCGCCATATGCAAATGCTGAGATAGTACCGTCCAAATCTTGTAGTGCGCAGTTTCCTGTTGTGTTCTGCTCAATAAGCTCTAATCCTAATTGTCGCGCAAGCCCGATCATGCGTGTCTGATTGACATCGTTGATCCAACCAGCACCAAGCTCGAGAATACCACGGCCGCTAGTCGTAGGCTGACTCCAGGTTTTGCCCCCCACGCGATCACGGGCTTCGAGAACAACACAGGACAGTCCAGTACGAGAGAGTTCGTGGGCAGCTGTCAAACCAGCTAAACCAGCACCGATAATGACAACGTCATAAATCTTAACCAAAGGTCTGCTTGTCAGAGTCGGTGGGATGGATTGTTTCGGAGGGCAGGCAATTAAAGCCTCGACTTCGAAGAGCCATGTAGGGACTGCCAGTTGAGAAACTGGGACAAGGGTCACTGCGGGCCTATGGCCTCCCAGAAAACGTTGGACTGGACGTGTATGTTTGCACGCTCTGGGGTCGTAATTGACGGTATATATCGTGAGTTTGGCAATATCTGTGACTCGGGCCCCGGATGCAATTATCACACGGCGTAGATTCACAAGGGCGAGATGGATCTGGGATACGTAGTCGTTTGGGACATGACCGGACTTTGTGACCCCGGCTTGGCCAGATACATGGACGAGACGGGTGTTTGGGGCTGTGATAATGGCAGGGGCGTAGTAAACTTTGGACGTGTTCGGTAGATCCAGAATTTCAAGGTGGCGCCCCATTTTAAAATCTTAAGCTTGGAAGGAGATGAAGCACCGAATATTCAAAGCATGGGTCAATGGATGTGCTAAGTGAATGACAAGGCTGCTGAGAAAAACCTTGAGGCCTGCGTGGCGTGCATAAATTGCAGTTCACTGTAAAGTGCCAACATGCAAAGAGCGACAGGGCCAGGTTATATGAAATTGCAGGCAGAAACTGAGCGTTAAATCCAATGCAACTCCACCTCGTAGGATTGTCGATCAATATTACTCCAGTTCATGCAGCCCACTTGATCCTGAGATGGTAATCGAATCCGGCCTAACAGCAGGACCCAGCGAAACCCAACCAATTGGCGGGGGGCGAGTGGAGGAGAGCGCGGGGAAATTGATATGGATATAGTACGTTATCAAAGGCCTGATATCTTCTGTTTCTCTTTCCCTTTTCTCTGTATGTATTCAAGCCAATCTGAATTTATTCTATTAAATAAACAGACAAAGATATTTTACAAATCTTATTGGTTGGGGGGGTCTCCCTCAGGTGGTATTTTAGGACCATTTTCTCGGTTATAGCCACTTATTAGTAGCCACTGGCAGATCCACGGGCAGGACTAAAGCAAGACTTGATTCAATCTAACTACACAACATGGTTTGGATTGCCTAGATCCATGTTCTTTGATGATTTCGTATCTATCATTCAAAATCTGTCCGGCCGAAGCAAGGTGAGGAATTTCCTCATTGTTATCCACCGGGGTTCAAAGTTGGGTTTGAAAAGGCAATCCATGGGTTTTTGTATAAAGTAGCGCCGCCCCAGAGCCCACACACCTAGCCCAGCTGGCGAGGTAGCCTACTCTCCTACCTTATTTCCTTCCCTTATGCTTTTCCTTCTTCTTTTCTACCTTATTCAAATTGCTTTTTTGTCTTTCATTCTGTTACATAGTAAAATTTACAGACCTTGTTGGCTCAGGTTATCTCTTCATTTTGGGACCTTTTTCTCAGCTTCAGACGCCTAAAGGCGATCGGAAGATAAACATCAGCAATACTTGGAGAGAACTAGAGTCCTAGACATCTGGAATAAGAATCGTAATCCAAGTACACAAAACCCACTTTGTTTAATTAATGAATACTAGTGCCAGAAGGAACCTGTAATTAAATACCATAACATGGCGTATCAAAATACAACACGTGGAGATAAGGGAACGCGTAGCTTAGTCTTTGACTCTTCACGTTCAGGGCAGATCGACATGATTCAAACAATGCCGACTCCGGGCTTTGAAACTGGGCCCGAAATGATCAGCAGATGATCAATGTCTAGTATCGGATCTGCGTCGTCTGTCTTGACTCTCTAATAGTACATTTCAGAGCCCGCATTGGCACACCACTTCCTCACACTGTTTAGACAAGAGTCTGCAATCTGCAATCTGCCTCTCGCTTCTGCTCATTAAAACCTCACCACAGCTCTACCATTTGGATCTAGTCCCGCTTATTTACCTATCCCAATCGCCTCGCGTCGATTCTCACCCATACCATCTGGTTGCGAAACAAGGAGCCGGGGAACCCGCTCCTGGGAACTCCTACTAGCTCCGGCCCCCACTCCTCCCCGACGTTCCTCGGTAGCAAGTTTGCAACCCACCCTTGGGATGTCCATGGCGAACTGATACTACGGCGTCCCTACAGATAAGTCTTGCTCTGTGGAAGTTTCGCTCATATTTCCGAATTCAAGAAAAATACACAATCACCTGGCTTTCACATACTTGATAGTCAGACGAAGCGGTGTAAATTCTCAAGCAAGATCAACCCAGATCCACAAGAACGCCGGAGGGATCAATATCGTGTCCGTGACAAAAGTCGGAAATTACCAAGGGCAAAGCAAAAGGGGGTTGCGATCAAATCTATGCCTGAATAACATGGATCGTCGCTTACAGCCAATGCTTCTTCCCAGGATTCATTCCGGGGTAGTATTCTACATTGTTTCAACCTTGGGCGATTGCCCACGGAGTACTCCGTACATACACATCCATGGCCTCCTCTCGCGGGGCTGATCTGCCTTATTTCACAGTGGCTGAGATCCACCCGAGAGCTATTTCTGTACTCCGTGCAAGAGGTACGGCTGAGAATCCCTGCTAACGCATGCGGCTAACCCACAATCGTTCAATCACGATCATCCGGCTCAATAGTATCTCCAAAAACGCGCAATCGCCCGAGTCCATACTAGCACTCATTTTATCTCTATGGTGTAGCAAGATAAACCCCCGTTTCGCGTGATTCAAAATAGTTGAACTATTCCACAGGAGATCTTAGTACTATCATAGCCCTTGGACAGCGCCTTTCGACCGCTCCAATGGACAGGATGCTTGCAGTGGGGTCTTCGCCGGCGTGGAAAAGTGCCCCAAAGCTCCTTCGGGGATTAAAAGGATCTTGAATCCCTTTCTCAAGCTCGAAGCTTCATTACCATCTTTTCATTCATCATACAATTGTCTGTCATCTTGCATATTCCCCCAGGCCCTTCACTCATGGATCCTTATGATGTCTTCCCGGAGTCCAAATTCCGGCCTCTCCACGAAGTTTTAGTGGCAGTATACGCTACCCGCCCAACAATCCATTGTGCTTTCATGGAGAATGATGATAGCCCCTGCCGAAACACCGTGGAAAGCCGGGATTCGGAGGTTGTCAAGGATTGGATTGAAAAAATATCCCAATGCTTGATAATGTCCAAGAAAAATTCTCCGCTCGATAACTTTCTTTTTCAACTGGCCCATTATTGCCTTTGCGACCACCATGCTGGAATGGCCAAGGAGGGGCTGAGGTATCAATGGGTTCGCGATTTCGAAAACAGATACCTGGTAGCCGAATTTACTTCACTTTTGACGGCGAACTTCCGATGGCCACCACCTCCAAGGAAACTCGAATTCATAGCCCACCGACCGAATTGCGCGTCTAGCAAGGGTGTTGAAACGCGGCTTGAAAAATATAAGCGAATCGACAAACTGCTAGAGAAAGCCCTCAGTCAACCCGACAAGAATTATGTCTATGTGATATCCTCACCGGAGGCACCAGGGAAACTTAAGATCGGGGTTTCCGGCACTCACCCAGACGAGCAGCGAGTCATACAGCACAGCAAATGCTACCCCGATTCCAAACGAATCAAGGTTTGGTCGGTAACCAGGTTTGCCTACCGCGTGGAACAGCTTATCTTGGCCCAATTCGAAGAGAAGCACTTCAAGCTTCATGAAAAGTGCTGGGTATGCCTTACGTCCCATCAAGAATGGATAGAGGTTGACGAGAAAACTCTCTTTGATCGCATCGACGAATGGGATGAATTCTTCATTGACCGAGCCCATAAAATCAAATCCATATATGATAAAGATGGCAAGTTCAATCCCGCGGCAGGAAGACATAGTCCTCATCGGAAAGAGAGCCCTAAATGTGATGATATCAGTCCTAATACTGTCGGCAAATTGAACTGGAAAGCAAGAGGAAACAGAGGGAAATCTCCGGAAATCCTCAAGAATTCTACTCCTGTGAAGAAGAGTGGCCGTTCACGCTCAGTGACCGCAGTGGAAGATAGTCCTGCCAAGGACATTGATACATCCGATAGCGACTCTCCGGGAACACCTGCGGAGGAAACCCCTACGAAGAAGGGCCGCCGTTTATCATCGCGCCGAGGAGCTCTGCTGAATGATAGCCGCGTTCCAAGCTCCAAAATTCGCATCTACGCGACCAGAAGCCGTGGAAGTTCAATGGATCCTGACGCTGTCTTGAATGAATCCATGAGGAAGATGGGGTTGGCCGACTGGACTGCACAGCCTATGGAAGAACCAGTACACGAAAAACTGTGTACTTTAATGTGAAATTGATGTACAAGGTTAGTACTCCTTACGTACTACGGGGTATGAACATAGCTGTTCTCCTCCTGAATCTTTAGCTAGGTAGCTCAAATCAGTGGTCTACTTTCTCCGCTCAACTTTACCATGATCTCATCCAATCGGGTGCACATGTGAAGGGCGACACTCAATTTAGAAATGAAGACGTCAAAAGAAATATTAAAAACTGGTAGTCCAAATGTTTGCACATAAACCACACTCCAAGCCCCTATCAGCCAAGTCTACTCCGTACATATTCAAATGTTGGAAATTCTTTAACTCATTACACAGTACAAAGTACGTCATGCTACATGAGAAATTACAGGTCAGGCACATAAATAAGATGGCTGGGAAATATTTGAAACGGGGGCTAGCCGAGCTGGTTGGTAGTACAGAACGTATTTTCACCCTTGTCAAGCGAAGCCGATCATGCCTGTACAGGGAAGCGACTGTTCAAAGTTCTGAATGAACTTCAAGGCCCAAAGATCGTCAAGGCCCCACCAACAGTTTTCGATCCTGAAATCTCGATTGCTCAGGAGAAACGGGCGACAATTGAAACGGTTCCCTTGGCGCTTCTCAACTAATCTCACGTACCCACTTGACTACCGGCCCCAACTGGCCCAGTGCGCCGTCGTTTGAGAAAGACTCCACAAACCGGTCCGTACTTACGAAGCATGCAAGAACATGCACGATTTTCGTGGCGCAGCTGTAGATACAGTGCCTTGTGGTACACCGCCAAATCACAATCCATCGGGGGAAGTCATTCAGTTAGGTCAGTCACACGGTGATCTTGTCCGACCCCACGTCTGACCCCACGGAAGTCGCAGAAATGCGCAGATCCAATTTACGAAAACAATCTGAAAGGAGTGTTTTCTCCGATCTCTTAGTCTGGCTGGTCGAATGAGCTGTGCTGGTTGCCATGTGAGCTTTTCGCTTCTTACTGCATGCGCCCGGTAGAGAAAAGCAAGCATATTCGTTTAGCTCCACCAAGGCCCGCAATTTCAACATGCGTCTAAGCTACTTTTCTGAGCACCCTCGTGGACTCTCTTTCTCTACGACTTAGGACTTAGAGAAATGAGACTACCCAGTCCGAGATCTAGGTCGAAACTGCCTTGTTTCCCTTTTCTTAAACATGTATCATCCACGGTTGCTTGTGAATTGGAACGAGCCGTTGCTCTATAATTGCAACAATGAGAGGCCGTTACTCTTACGATTACGGTCGTCGCAAAATTTTATCGTCGGGGCTGTCGCGTTGTCCTTCTTCACTGTAGGCATTTGATGTCTTATTTTTGCGCGTGAAGAAAAAGCCGAAACTAACGCAGATTGCCAGGATGTCTTTCTACACGCTATGGTATGAATGGATAGTATATCCCACAAACTCAAAACCATGCTCTGACACTGTCCAGATGGTACCTATCATGCCCACGGCGCTTGTCTCTCGAGCTGGAGTTCTATTAGAGGATTGTGCGTACAGACAACTGCCTGGATTTATTGCAAGGGAAGCTTATAACTTTTTCTTTATCCAGGCGAATATTGGAATAGCGCGTTGCTGCTTTCAGAGGCAGTATCTGCGCTTCTTTTCACCCCAATACTCGGTTTCTTCCTCGATTTCTCCGCGAATCGCCAAGATCTGTACCTATTCGGCCTCGTCGTCCTATCAGGATCCATGACGATATTCCTAACCGCCAACTGTGTGATGTGGTTTATTTACGCAAAAGTGTTGCAAGGTGCTGCTACTGCAATGTTGACCGTTGCCGGTCTCGAAATTTTAACCGAAGCTGTGGACAAGCACCAGATAGGAGAGATGATTGGCTATGTAAGCACCGCTATGATTCTCGGATTCATCTCTGGATCCCCTTTGGGGGGTATAACCCTTGAGCTTGGAGGATACTACACTATATTTGGGATAGCTTTTGGACTCATCGGTCTTGACATGGTCTTGCGAATCTCGATCGTTGAGAAAAAGGTTGCTGCGCGCTGGCGTTCGCTGCCTGAGTATTGTCCCTACAAAGGTCATACTTATACTTCGGGATATTTCTCCTGTGAAACTATCTTTAACGGGGAGAATGCCTCTCAGAATATTCGGACTAGTAGCTCGCTCGCTCTAGTGAAGCTTTTACAACAGCCGCGGATCCTTATTAGTCTGTGGGCTGTGATTATTAGCGCGCTGATAATGTCTGCCCTCGATGCAGTAAGTATATGGCCCTCTGGACTATTCTGAATCTATGACTGATCGATCCTGCCCAGACACTTGTTTCCTTTGTACAGGAGATGTTCCATTTTGGTGCGTTAGGGTCTGGTTTGGTTTTCATCCCGGTGGCCTTCACAGGACTTTTTCAACCATTCTTTGGTATGTAGCACCTGTTAAGAGGCATATGACTAAAAGTGACCCTGAGTCAATCTGGCTGACAAAATGCTTTCTAGTATACCTTTGCAAGCGATTTGGATGCAGAACCATGGCATTTGTTGCCTTTGCGGTTCTATCACCGACGCTGGTATGTCTTCGCTTAACAGAACAAGACACGACATTCGACAAGTCAATTCTTTGCCTCATTCTACTTGGCATTGGACTATGCGTCAATCTTGCCGAGCCTGCTCTAATACTGGAAATCCAACGCGTGCTCTATGATATAGAGATCGAAGACCCGTCGCTCTTTGGCGAGAATAATGCGGCTTCGCAAGTATTTGGTCTCCAGATAATGGCACGTCTGGGAGGGTTCGTGCTTGGACCCATCCAAGGTGGCTTTATCTCGTCATATTATGGGTGGAATGTGATGACGACTGGGCTGGGTGTACTATCCCTACTGACGGCGGTACCCATGCTCTGGCTTAGTGGTGATTCGAGTGCCCAAATGAGTGGCGATGAAGATGCAGAGAGGCAGCCTCTACTTTCTGCATAAAGATGTTTGATGTCTTCTTGATGCATTTATGACCTTACGGATCAAGCGATGATTACGACTACGACTATGACGACGATCCATGGATGATGGCCATCATGACAATGATGATGAGTGCGACTATGACTGGGGTTCCATTTTTTCTTGATATACCCTATTTTTGATGATTTGAATGCGAATATTCAAGAGAATAAATAGCATGGGTGTATTACGGATTGATCTGACGAATCCATGATGATGAATATGATAAATAGTAGTAACTAGTAGATCAAGTTAAGATAAACTAAGCCCCACATGATTGGAAGAACGGCCCGTGACCGGAAATGGAACTGATGTTGATTGGTCACTTGTAGAGCAACACCTGGAAATTCACAAAATCGAGTATTTAGTTCAGAGAAACTGCAAATGAAAGGTATCACCTACAATCTACTAGTATATGCTTCAGCCACATGCAAACATGGATGCGTCTTCCCCAATTGAACTCACTCAGACCTTTCAATACTCCAGCAACACCCACAGCTACAAAGTTCGCTGGACATCCCTCGGCGACAAAAGCTGCCCGCCATTAGTCTTCGTTCATGGCACACCCTGGTCATCCCGGGTCTGGCACGTCTATGCCCAGTCACTCGCCAAGTACTTCCATGTCTACCTCTCCGATAATCCCGGTTTCGGCACAAGCCCACTCGGCAAACCTCTCCCCGGGAAGGAAGATGCTATCACAAAAGAAGCTGCCTTGGACGCAGATCTATCAGCACAGTCCGAAGTGTTTTCCGCGCTTTACAAATTCTGGGCGGGAACTTGGGGACCGAGGAAGGCACATGTCATTGCCCATGACCACGGCGGACTGATGAGTTTACGGGCGCATATAGTCCACGGTTGCGAGTTTGCAAGCCTGTGTCTGATTAATGTTGTTGCGCTGGGGCCTTTCGGGCAGCCTTTGTTCAAATTAATTGCCGAGCACGAGGAGGTCTTTCTTGCGTTAGAGGGCCCCGTTTTTGAGGGTATCGTTGAGTCTTATATTCGCGATGCGGCACATTCGGATTTGAATAGGGAAACCATGGAGATTTTGAAGAACCCATGGGTATCAACCGAGGAAGGGAGGAGGGGCTTTGTGAGGCAGATGGTGCAAGCCAATAGCCGCAACACGGAGGAAGTTGAGGGCAGGTATCCGGAAGTTGGTAAGGCTATGCCTGTTCGGATCATCTGGGGGAAAGAAGATCGATGGATCCCAGTTGAGACTGCATTCAGACTGAGAGAAAGCTTGAATGCTCAGGATGTGGTGCTGATTGACGGAGCGGGACATTTGGTGATGTATGATCAGGAAGGAAAACTAGGTGTGGAGCTGGGATGGTGGTTAAGCCAAGCAAAAAACATTGAATATTGAGAAGCCTGAGTAGATATCAAAATCAGAGCCTCATTCCAATCTACCTATTAGACAACCTTGGAAACTAGTAACATTTCTTTAAAGCTGCATCAAAAAGACGGCATCGCTGGAGCTCATCACATGAGTCTCATGTTGAAATTGGAGATGGGGCCCAGCACCCAATTCTGACACCGCCATGGCTCTCTCAAACAGAGCAGGACTCGATGAACCCGGATCAGTATCTGTCCTAGGATATGATTTCTTCTGCTTCCCACTTGACTCAAGTCCTACTCACCGTGTACTACTCATCTCACATCACTCTCTCTTGCTGTTGAGAACGCTCCTATTTCCGTCATTCGCCTTTTACTCAATCACTGTGGAAAATCTTTGAAAAGGTCAACTTCTCCACCGTGCTATGGAAAGAGAATCAGATGCTGTCGAGGTTCCTCACAAGGAAACTTTAGGCTCGAAAGTCCCGAGATTTCAATCTTCAATCTTCAATCTCGCTTGCTGTCTGACGGGTATGATACAACATTGAAACCTAAGTTGGTATATCTAACATTGAACCTTGGAATATCCTCCGTGACCCAAGATGAATTTCCATTGCATAATTAAGTTAAATGGGCGCAGGCCACGAGGTCGGAACAAGGTTTCTTCATCAAGGAGACCCAATTCAATGTTGGATCCAGCACGGTGAAAGTGTATGATCTGCTTTTGGTTCGTACACTTGCGATACATAAGATGCTATTCTCGCAGTTAACGAAATCTTCCAAAGTTCGACTTGGGTATATTAAACCAAGTCATATTGCTGCTTGATGCAATTTTCCAGCGCTTGCCTCGAAGTCCTTTTTTTCTAAACAATAAGATCAGGACATGGTTGAGTCGATCACAATGGCTTCAAACAATTCCCCAAAGAAGATCGATCACCATCGGCGCATCCTTTTAATAAGTACTCCTCGAACTGCATCAAATCCCCTCGTGAAAGTTCTGAACATCCCCAACCAGCCAAAGACCTACACAAATGAGAAGGGTGGATATTTCTTCTACCCGGCCTTCATATTAGCAGCGCAAAATGGGTATTTGGAGAAACCAGTAGCTCAATGGACCGAGTCAGAAAAACGAAACGTCACAGCAGTGTACCAAAGCTGCTTGAACAGCCTAGAAGAAGCAACCACAAGGGCGCTCGCTGCAAACAAAACGATGTTTGTAAAAGAGCATGCATTCTGGATCTTCGGGCCGGCGGCGTTTCAGAAGAAACTGACAGGCGTGCACGACGAAAACTTTCTCAATGCATTCCGCGTTGACACGCCAGAGAAGTACGGTCCCACGAAAACCTACGCAACATCCAACGAGACTATCCTCTCGGACGAGTATCTGCGTTCTTGGCAGATGGCGTTCATTATTCGGCACCCGGCACTGTCCTGGCCGTCTTTTTGGCGGGCCATGCTGAAGTTCGTGAAGGAGGGTATTCTCGATGAGGATGCCGTGGAAGGGACGACAATGACTAGTATGGGCATGTGCTGGGCTCGTTCGCTGTATGATTGGTGCATAGAACAACCTGGCCTGTCTCGCCCACCGCCGGTTCTGGATGCATATGATTTGATCAACACCCCCGGGGCTGTGGTACGTTTTGCGGAGGAGGTAGGATTGGATCCAGATGTTTTACGGTTTGAATGGGACTCGCAAGATCATGAGACAGACACTGGGTTTTGGGCGTCGAATCGTGCGAAGGAGAGTGCTGGGGATGATGTGGAGGGGTCGCATATTCGTGCGGCAAATATCATGTTAACTGCACTCTCAGGTTCCTCGGGAATGATCACAGGCAGGACCCCAGCGGAGGTTGATATTAGCGCTGAGGTAAGAAAGTGGAAAGCTGAGTTTGGAGATGAGGTTGCTGGGATTATTGAGAGTGCGGTTTTCGAATCAATGCCTGATTACGAGTACTTGAAGGCTCGGCGGATCACTGTTTGACTCAAACTGATGGTGGTGACTTGGAAGTATGACTATTTACTTGAAAGCTAGTCTGTAACAGGTGGGTGTAGGTACCAAGGTAATAATTCCATAAACACTATATACATGTATTCTTACTACATTTGAATTTGACCATCAGTGAATAACAACAATGAAACCTTGGAACTGATCGAAGTTTCCTAAACTCCCTCACATCAACCACTCCAGGATGATCATCGAACAATATGAGAGGGAAAAGGAAGAAAGGGAAAAAGGATTAATTCAAGAAGGGATTGATATCATGGAAGGTTCCGATGTACGTCATTGATAGCAGTGTGACCGGTTGCCCTAGACTTCACGCACACTCGGGGGTTGGCCTGGAGACTCCTGGGATATTGAGTTGCGGCCACGCAGACTGAGATTTCCAATTCGCTGGACCAAATTGCTACCAACTGCATCCACGGCCCCCTTTGGAGCCAGTAGAGTCGGTCCCTGAGCAGCAGCCTCTTGAACTCTAAATAGACGGATTCCGGTGCCGTTCCAAACACCGACGGTACCCGCAGTTGCACCCGCAGCAGAGCCCACTACCATCTCACTCGAAAAGATGAAGCCCCAGAGGAGAGACTCGTACCAACCCATGGAAAGGGCAGACCACTCAAATGACTGGGCGCGGGGTGGTGTCGGCTCTAAAATGATACTCTTGACTTGTGGCTCTTCGGCAAATGATGGAAGATTACTGATCAGAGTACGGGCCTCGGGGCTTGCAGTAGTCTGCAGAGCAGCTTCTGGAATATGGGGAGCAATGGCGGAAATGATGGTCAGAATTGTATGCAGCGGTAACTCTGGAAGCCAAGATTCGAGCTGTGAAAGAATTAGTAATGCCACAGAAAAAAATATTGCATGATAAACTTACCCAAGGAACAGTTGGCATGAAGCCGGTTGACGAGGCAGTGAACAGAGCAGACATGCTTGTTTGACTTGTCATGCTATTCTGGCGAGAGAAGGACGGGCGACCGGCGGGCATTTTGCCACGAGCTTTTTCGGACATGCCCCGCAACTGCTGTGAGCCATTCTCATCGGTAGTTGAGGCAAAAGAAGGCCTACGTGAGGTTTGAGCGGAAGGAGACGATTGAGACGGTGTGTTTTCTCCTTCGTCGTCTGAATCGTCATCTCCAATCGCGAACGCGCTGTTCTCTTCGGGAATACGAGTCAAAGGCGACCGAGCACCCGAAGGTGTGTGTAAATCTTCTTCGGAGTGGGATAGCGAGGGACTGCTGATCACATCGGCTGGGGTCTCTCTAGCCTTTCGTTTTTCCCTCTGTCGCTCAATTTCTTGCTGACCACTCTCAAGCGTGAAAGCTCGGATGGCTTCAAATCGTTGTTTATACTTCAAGATAGCGTATACGAGATACCGGTTTTCTGCATTACAGTTAGATTAATCATATTAAAGATGAAAGCCATTGTATCATACCGGTGAAGTTGTGCTCAAGAATAGCATTGATGAAGTCAAGCAACGAAGCAAGAAGAGTATGATTTGTCTCATTGGCCAACAAAAAGCTGGGCGCAGACATAGAAGAAAAAAGTTGAATCACTTTGGGAGAAGTCACAGCCGAAATATGCTGGATGTATGGGGCGATGTTGTTTAAGATGATCATGAGGGCGGGATAAACTGTGTCGAGGTTCCCTTTACTAGTTGTCATGAGCGTATGGATCGACTGCGAGAATTAGTAAATACCGGTATAGCCTTATGAAATATGTCATACCATAATAAGATAATCAGCATAGGAGCCTCGGAATTTCTCCTGTCGAATTGACAGTGGCAGGGTTTCTTGTGCCTCGAAATGAATGTTGAGACTCTTGCCGAAAGTCGGTTCCGCACTCATCGTCTGAAGAATGAAGACACACATCCGAACTACTCCTTGTTTAGATGGATCGGCTCTATACTCCATGGCATAAAATATGCAAAGAATCAAGAAATCATGCGAGCGGTTGGAGTCGATGATGAATGACCTGAAACGCTTATTGCACTGCAAAGTCTCCCAGAAGAGGATCAGGATCTCCGGTGCCCATTTCACTGATCTTTGACTTCCTGGAAGTAATGAATTTGTGGCTTGCATCTGTCTCCTGTATTAGTATCAGACATAGATGACTGGCACGTAAATCACATACAGGCTGGTTTAGAATTCTGGTCATGCCATCTACGAGGAACTGGAAATCCTGGGGCCTATGCAGCCTACCAAAGTAATGGCGATAGTAATTCTTCGGAGGAGTACCACGGCCATCTTCGGGAATTGGGTAAAGTAGAAGGACAAGGAGAAGCTGTAAGCAGTAGATGACCAGTATCTGCTTAGGGTCTTTCCAGACCACGTGGTCGTATGGAACCCTCCATGTTGCAGGATTGTATTTCATGGCCTATACAAATGTCAGTACAAGACTTGGTTTTGGGGAGCCTATGCAGGCATACCGTGTTCAGCAGGGAACAAAGTGTGGTCAAAACGGCCTGCTTGTCCTGACACGTGGTGATGTATGTGATGGCCCGTACACCTTGTACGGGGAGCGTGTCTAGCAATAAACTCATCAGTATGGCAACCATTTCGAGGTCAAGGAAAAGCACTTACTGGAAGGTAAGTACATTGCCTTTCCGGTCATCGTGAGCAGTAGCCGGAGAATCTCGCATCGATTATTCTCAAGGGTTTTGTTGGATCCCATAGATGTATTGCAGCCCACACCACTTTGCCAGATCGAGTATGAGATCTTGCTTTTGGCAGTTGGAAGCATTGGAATGGTGAAGTCGGCGAAAAAGAGCAAGTCAAGCAACGTATCGATCAACTCCTCTGCGAGAGGTTTCACATCTTCGTATTCTTCTCCGTATGGCGAAGACCCGTCTTGCTGATCCTCCAGCTGTGCATCGTCAAAGAGCACTTCCCCTGCAATCTGCGACTGTCTAGTCTTTCTCTTGCGACGCGACCAAAAGAACTTCTCTTCCCAATCCTCCAGGTGTTCGGCTTCGTAGACAAAGGGTAGGAGCCGGGTGAGTATGCGAATGCAGTTGAGCACATCACGATCGGGTGCAAGATCGGGATCGGGGAAAGAAGGGTGGTTTTTCAAGACTATAAGCCGTGAGGACACTGAGAGTATCAACGTTTCAAAGTTCGATAAGGCATGGTCGCGCGTTCGTCGGATGTCAGCAGGCGTGAACAAGCTGAAGACATCTTCTGTAGACTCGGGTAGCTCCCAGAACTGAATAAACCGGTCAGCTATAAGCATCCCCCATTCCTCGGATCCAAGCGAATCCTCTCTTGGGGTAACATACTCTCGTCCAGTAAGGGTCGTCGGCGGGGATCTCCTTCTCTTCGGAGAGGCGGAAGATGCCTTGCTTGAACACAAGCTTCGACTCCGAGGCCCCCATTGCTGGTAAATGAACCCAGTCCCTCACGGGGTAAGGTTCATATATCAGCTAGTCAGGAAAGTCTCAAAGCAGAGTGAGGGTGCTGGTGTCTTGCGCGGAGGTAGTTGGTGTTGCGTTCGTTCCTATTGCGGAGTCTCGGCCGTGTATTGGCTGCCGAGCCCACCCAAACACCCATGACATATGCGCCTCTTTATATTCACCGATGTACCTTTAATCTCTTTCATGAACTTAATAAAGCGGAAAATGTTACAAGAAAAGTAGGTATAGCCCGAATATAAATTCTCAAAGATAACTAGTAATATTTATGCATTAAAAAAAGCCCGCTATGAGTACCATGATCTACCAACTCCAATTCCACGCAGTCCATGTGTAAAACCCCACAAACATAAAATCAAATCACATCGACCCAGCGCTAGCGGACAACCTTCGGCTTCTCTCATAAAGCCACTTATTACTGACTGACAAGCTGGTTCGCTTCCCTGCTAGAGGAGAAGGTGTACCGGGGCCGATGCTGGATTCTCCGAACGAGGCGGTGCTGCGACCAAGAGGCGAGGATGATCCGAAACTTGGTCGCCGACCTGTATCTCTTCCACCGTTGGCAACTGCTTTATGGAACAATGGACTGGAGGCAGGCGAGAATGGAGTACCGGAGGAAACGCGTCGCTCTGAAAAGTTGGGTGTCGCAGACAGGGGCGACCCGCTCTGGCTTGCAGGGCTGCCTTTGCGCGAAGTTGACACGCGGTACCTTGGCGGGGTGACATATGTAGTTCCGGGTGTAAGAGGAGGGGTAGCGGTGGGATCCAAGCCCAGAAGGGCTCGCTGAGTAGGTGTCAAGGGAATATCGGAGAGGTTATCCACTGGTCGGAAGAGAGGGTACAAGGCGATGAGAATGTTGACGACGAAGAAGAGCTGAATGAGCAGTAGCGAAGCCTCGGGATATGCCGAGTTATGGTCGAAAATGTAATGCGAGCTTTTAAAAGAATAAAATCAGTGAAATGTGTACAAGCATTTGTCGATCACGAAGCTGACCTGTTCTTGATGCTGTTTCCAAAGCCCCAAGTAATAGCTAGGGCACCTCCGTTCCAAATGACCTTTCGCAAGTTCTTGTCACCAAATGTAGCTGCGTTCTGACGTCGGACAATCTCATCCAACTGGGGGTGGCGCCATTTCCCGGGGGTTTCAGACCCCGCGGAGGGGGGAGCTGCCATCGCTGCCATCGGCGTGGCCTTGGGGGTCGAGGGGAGGGAATCCATTGTCGCAAGTCGGATCAACAAATAATAAAAATGAACGGACAATGGTAGATAACAAGCTTGTAGTAGTTCAAAAGAGACAAAGCCGGCTATAGTTCCAGAGTTAGGGATATGGTACTTAACATTTGGAAACGGAAGCAGGGGAACTTACGCTTGAAAGAAAACCGTGTAGAACTTACCAACTTACCTTCGGACGCGGGGGGAGGGGTATTGGGAGAGAATTTCAATTAGATCGCCGTGGGCATTGACAGCGCCTAAAGGTTGGTAGTTCCCAGAGTGAAGGGGGTTGTTGTTTTGGTGTTGCTGGTTCGTGGCTGGGATTTGCAGAGAAACGCTAAGCGCGAAGTGATTAAACGCCGGTATAAGGTTGGCCCGGCCCCGCCTTATCAATACTCGTGTTGCTCTCACGTCATATTGATACTCCGCAATTGTTCTTCCTCGTGTCATCAATTCGCAATGGCAGATCAACCGATTCTTCAGAGATTGGATACTCTGGTGGCCGATATCTTGGCCGACTGGAATATCTATAGCACCATCGTCGCTGGCGCTGTTGCTGCTTTTGCGATCTATTCCGTGGTGTCAGCTAAGGACCCGGATGTTCATCCATTCTTACTTGCTCGCCAATCCACACCTTCACCCATCCGACAGTCAGGCGAATCCGCAACCTACCGCAGCTTAGAAACCCCTTATGGCTTCCCTCTACGGGCTGGATTGAATGTCAAGGACCCCGGTGCGGCCAAGTGGACAGCTGGTAGGAAAGGTGATTTGCGCGACATCTGGCGGGCTGCGGTACGGGGAGCTTTGAATGAGGACGGTACCCCATCCAAAGTGCAAGGAAAAATATACACTGTTCTTGGTAGACAGGCTATCGAGCACTCTCTGTCCCAAGTAACCCAGGAAATCAATGTGATTGGTCACCATCTTCAGAAGGCTGAAGTCAAGGTTGTTGCAGTCTGCCTGACTGACTCGGTTGAACTGCTGGCCGCTCTCTTCGGTATTTGAACCAAAATCACCCACACTTCAGTTCTATACTAATTCCTTTACATAGCTGGTGCTTTCTATGGATTCAAGACCATCCTTGTCCCCCACAACCTTCCAGCCGAGACCCTGTCAGCACACCTCCAGACAGTTCAGGCCGATGCCTTGATCGCTGAGGCCGGATCTCTTGATCTCTCGATCGCCGCCCATGGCAACAAGCAACTGTCACAAGTCGTGTGGGTTGCAAAGTTCGGTAATCAGCATATGGACTGGCATGGAGTTCCTGAGGGTGTGGACGGTACCATGAAAGTTGATGTCTGGCATGAGCTAGTGGAGGAAAAGAAGGACTTGGCCGGCTTGGATGTCCCCGAATATGACCCCAAAGAACCAGCTCCTGGAATCACCACTGTCTGGCCTTCTTCTGACGAGTCCGGCAAATTCATTGATTTCCAGTCAGAGGTAAGAAATGACCATTATTTTCTTTCAATATTGCCGTCATGATATTGACCGTATTATAGAACCTAGTCGCTGCTATTGGGTCCCTGGGTTCTACTCTTCCTCGAACCCAGCGTTTTTCTTCCTCGGATATTGTGCTCTCTATTGACTCCCTCTCCCGGTCCTACCCCCTCTGCCTTATCATGAATGCACTGTTCTCTGGTGCCTCTATTGCTTTGAACTCGGTCGCGGGAGAGAAAGTTGACTTTGCTTTGGCTACGGTCGGGGTTTCGCCCACTGTCATCATTGCTTCATCACAGACAATGGCAGACTACCACGACAGCGTCATGCGACCCCAAGCAGGACTTCTTTCCTCCCTTGGCCGCTGGGTCCAAGCTCGCACTTTAGATGCTGGAAACATGCCTTCAAAGAATATCTTCAGTCAGCTGGCCCGAGTTGGGCCAACTGCGGAGCTGTCGTTAGATCAACTGCGGTTACTGTGTATCTCGCATCGCATTGATGCACCTACCGAGGCCCGTCTTACCTCGGAGCAAATGACAGATTTGCGGATTTTCACCGATGCTCGTCTTGTATACGCTCTGACTGGACCTGGTATTGCCGGTGCTATCGCTCAGTCGAACGTCTTTGACTACCGCCGCTCGGATGGTCCGAGTCACTTTGGTTCTCCTCTCAGCAGTACCGAAATTACACTGACTGCTGTCTCGGAAGATCTTATCACAGACACTCCTGAAGGCCAGGTAAGATAATCTTGGTCTGTTTAACTAGCCTGGATGATTTGCTAACTTGCAGACTTAGATCAAAGTATCCGGCCCTGCCGTTGTCGATGGCGAGACCACCCTTACATCCCAAATCCGTATTAGCAAGGACAACACTGTAGAGCTGTGCTCTTAAATGACCTTCCTATGCTGTCACTCTTCATTCAACCATTTTCATCAAGCGTTTGTCTCCTTTTCGGCCTTCAATGGTGATCACCCTGATCATCATCTCGCATTTTGATAGGAACTTGAAAATTTTGTTGATAATCCCCGAAGGGTTCAAAGCTAAGTATTTATTATGATCACATTCCCTCTTTGCAGCACTTTCCCACCTGCATATTAAGGTTCTGGTTTCCCAGTCCCCTCTTGGGAATTCCCTAGATGAATGTGCATACGTAGATGTACCTAGCAAAGTAATAATAGTAAGGGCAATGTGGAGGTATGCAGTCAACTGCTAGCATGAATGACGAAGTAAGGCAATAATGTTCGATTGAAATACAAGATCAGCTCCAAAGATGCTGGAATAAGAGTAATATACATATGCCGGTATGCTTCTCAAAACAACTGACAGCCAAAAACCACGCTTAAAATCCTTTATTTCTGAAGCACAGCCTGGGCGAACTCAGCGCTGTGCACCTTATCAGCAGAGCCCTCGGGGATCGCCTTAAGTTGCGCTGTGATAGCCTTCTTCACCTCAGAGAGGCGTGATGTAACAGCTGTGTGCAGAGCCTTGTCAACGGCAACACCGTGAATCGACAAACAGAGCTGCAATCCCTTGCACACCGCAATAGATTCAATGAACCGTTGGTTCACGAGCTCTGCGTCAAACTGATCCTTAGGGATAGTCGAAAAATCACCCAAGTGCCAAGAAGCAATAAGCTTCCGTGCGTAGTTCAACACATCGCCGTTGTCTTTGCCACCAGCCTCTGCCAGGGCACGCGCAGCGCTAAGCTCCAGCAGTGTTCCAATAACATAAGGCTGGTACTTTGGGTTTGTGGCCGGGCTTGGGGCGTATGTGTCCATGATATCCACAGCCTGCTTTGCCATCTTAAGAGCCTTGTTCACCTTTTCTCCCTTGAAGCCAGCCTCGTGGGCCATGCGGTGGAATTCGAAGAACAGACGCTCGGTGTTATCGTTGTTTTGTAGCGACAGGCCGGTGTGCTTTTCTTGTCTGGCGCATTCAAGGATAAGAGAGAGTCTGCCGGCGCTGCCGGTCTTGCGAATAAGGTATTGCCATCTGGCGGGAGAAATGGACATTTGGGCGTTCCAGAGTCCACTCAAGAAAGGCACGAGGTTCTTGTAGTCGTTGGCAGCTTCCATTAGACGGAAGACATTGATGGCCTCCTTGCTCTTGGGCAGTGAGGAGAGCTTCAAGGGTCGCAAAGTGTACTCTTCGGTCTCGCTAATCTTCACGGTGATGGGTTCATCTTCCAATCTACGAGCATGTTTCTCCTTGAACATGCTCATGCGCTGTCGTTTGGGTAGGCCGAATGGAATGAAGAGGTCTTGTCGCCAGTGTTCAAGGGCCTGGTTCAATTCGGTAGATGCGGTAGTGGTGAATGTAGGAATTGCTATACACCAAATTTAATCAATTAGCAAGCCAATTTCCCAGTTCAGAAGCCATTGGGCCATAGTATCTTACCGGATTTTGAGGCAAAGGTGCGGACTTGCGAAAAGGTCACCGACTGGCGCGAGGTGCCCTGCAGCCGGAAGAGCCTGCCCATAGCGAACTGAGCCATGATCAATTAATACCGATACCCGGTAAAGATACTCCTTGCACAATGGGCAGTACGCTGGAGGGCTCTGGGTGTTATTTATTGCGTACAACAACTTCCGTTTGGAAAGAAGCGCGAGATGTGAGTCCGGGCGGCGAAGAGAATATCGAGTCTTGGCACGAAATTCTGCCGGATCGACTCAATTCCAAAACTCGACGCCGACTTTGTTCTTCGATACCCCATCAAACCACCAAGACCAATGGCTGCCCTACCGACAATGCGGCCACTAGGCTGCCTGCGGTCCTTGATTAGAACTCAGGATGCCTTTCAGCCACAGATGACCCGCCGGTTCATTTCAACAGCCTATTCGAAGAGACCCGAGCGTGTCCCTCTCCCTCCAAATCTTCCCCAGCAATTCCTCTCACAATTACCGCTGCGTATGCAACCGCAAAATGGTAAGTGCCTACGGATTTCTCCAGGTGATTTTTTGTAGGTGTGTTATGCTGACTGGAGCCGTTTGTTCAGCTTCCAAGCCCGTCAAGGTCTACCCAGCTCCTCCCTCCACCCGCAAAGCATGCAAAGATCCCATCGGAAAGATCACCGAATCCCAGCTCGAAGTCCTTGACCCCAAGGGCGAGCGCAAGGCCCTGTTCGACTACCGCCGGAATACCCGCAGTGTCAAGCCCGGTGATATTGTGCGCGTGACTTTCAAGAACGGCGACCCCTTCAACGGTGTGGTGCTGAGTATCAAGCTCCGCGGTATTGATACTTCATTCTTGTTGCGCAATGAGCTCACTCGTGTGGGTGTTGAGATGTCGATCAAGGTGTTCAGTCCCAATGTGCAGAGTGTGGAGATTGTCCAACGCGCTGAGCGCAAGCCCCGTCGCGCAAGACTGTACTACATGCGGTTCGTCAATTCCATACTACAATCCGGCATCGTGACTACTAGCAACATCATACTGACAAGGATTTATCAACAGGTCCCGCAAGCACGACCGCCGCAGCGTGGAGAACGTTGTGGCCGCCTACGTCCGCCAGAAGCGGGCTTTCCTGGGTGGCAACCGCCAGAAGTGATTGCGCAATGGCGCAATATAGTTCATTTAGCATATTCCAGCCTGTATTATTATCTGTCAATAGTAAATGTGTTTCTACTTCTAGACATGGTTCCTTCAACTGCACTGCCAAAACAAAAGTAAGCTTCAAATCTACTTGGAAATTTCATGGTAATATCCACGGATCATTCCCAAGGTTCCATCGAGACGAACCGGACTGATCATACTTTGTATCGAAATTGCATGCTTTTCTGGGGTTTTGGTCAATATCAATTTCAATGTTGATATATCGCCCAGCGCAGCTTCAACTATTTAAGTAAGTACTATGGAGCTAAAACACGTGCAGGGTCAAGCCCGAGTTCCGCCTCAATTCCCAACCCCCTTCAAACTTTCAATACCTCAACCAATCTTGTATATTGGCCAGATATATGAGATACATGTATATTGGATCTTCATTATTTCACAGAATGGTCTTCTCTTCGGTGTTGGTGTCAGCCGTGGCCCTGGCTTTAGCCGCCGGTCCGAACCCTGTTATCGGGACGATTACCTCTAGTCTTCAGCACATCTTGCAGAACACCCATGGCGGCGAAGAGTACCAATATCCCACAGATATTACCCGAGACATTCCTCCGGTAAGTGATTTGACCTCGTCGCTCAATACTGGATTCAAATGCGCCTTTATTCCCCTTCGGCCGCTTTGCCTTGGTGAACTGGATTAACGTCATGTCTACTAGATTCCCGTTCATTCTCACAAGTATGTTAAGCGTTTACATATCTGAATACGCCTATTGGCAATTCGCGTTTCTATTTTACCGGTTCTAACTTGTCGTTAATAGTGACTATTGGAGACAAGAGCCATTCTGGACGGGTATGTTACCAGAAGCTTATTCGCAATAATTGTATTAACCAAATCTTGGCAGGTCTTTCGAAAGGATGTACATCAACCGAGGCAGATGTCTGGCTATACAATGGCACGCTATATGTAAGTTCGGCTTGTACCATCATTATCGAATGACCGAGCTAAACTCGGCTGGATAATCCAGGTCGGTCATGATCAATCTGCCTTGACAAAGGACCGAACGCTTGAAACCCTCTACATCAACCCAATCCTCGATGTCTTGACTCGCCAAAACCCAGATAGTCCTTTTGTGACTGAGCCCACTAAGAAGTGAGTGTTTTTATTTCTAATATTCAATTCTATTCCATTCCTAACCAGGCCAAAATAGTGGGGTTTGGGATACCGCGCCAGACCAGACTCTCTATTTTTTTATCGACGTGAAAACCTCCGGTCCGGAGACATTCAAGGCTGTCATTCAGGCTTTAGAGCCCCTCCGAGAGAAAGGATATCTCTCCAAAGTTGAGGGCGGTAAAGCCGTTACTTGGGGACCGGTCACGATTATCGGCACGGGTGAAACTCCACTTGAGATGGTGACTTCTGTCTCCGATCGCGACTATTTCTTCGATGCCCCTCTTGCAAATCTCAAAGACCCCAAGTATTCGAGCATCGATGGCACAGTTTCACCGATCGCGTCAACGGACTTTGCTGCCGCAGTTGGCAAGTTAACAGCTGATACGGACCCGCTCCTCACGGATACGCAGCTTGGGGCTCTTCGTGAGCAGATTGCAATCGCAACAGAGCGGGGCATTGGCGCGAGATACTGGAACACCCCATACTTCCCAATTCGAACGCGAAATGCAGTCTGGAGGACGCTTCTTCGCGAGGGAGTTACGCTTCTCAACGCTGATGATCTCGATGCAGTCGCCTCTCACTTTTAACCCTCATCTCGAAACAACCACAAGAAGAGCTTTCTTGGATAAAATTATGGGCCCAATCCACTCTATCGTCCATTGGTGGCTCCTATTAGCAGTATAGATTTTAATTTATGTATGTACTAAGTAGACTTGGTCTCACAGAGCTCCCGCCATAAGCATCCATGTTGCATCATACACTGTTTCACTTTCACTTTCTATTCACTTCCCCACCCGGTCGCCATATTCACCCGTCTTTCGAGTAAATTAAACACCAACTGATCTCTACTGCTATCTTGTCAATAATCTTATCAGTATTTGAACTCTTACTTTCCATCAATTCAATCTCTTCCACGACATATCACTGAATATCGGTCGGTACCTGGCACGTGATCAGCAACGACAGGCCAAAATCACTGCATATTCGAGCTCCACTACTTCTCAGTCCAACCTCGCCCAACATCCAATCTCATTGGTCGAAACTGAAAATGGCTCATGGTGATCTGGGAGATCTCTTGGCCAAGGTGCTCCCCACCGGGGCCGAGGTCACTGTCCGCCATATCTCATCTACACCCGTCCCAAGTGTCGCCCTCTTCGCCGCAGCGCCCGGCCATCAGCCCGAGTCCACCTTTTGCGAAAATCACTTCCTTTCCGTTTCAATTGACTCGCCCAAAGATGCCGCGGCTGAGATCATTGTTTTTGGAATTGAAGTACTGATCTACAACTCGGCCCACCTTACCACAATATTTGTATCGAAGGCTGATTCCACTGGCCTTCTGCACCTACTTAAATTACCGCAGAAAGTCTCGGTCCTGAGACTGATCACTCATACCTTTTTGTCTCACCTGGCTCGCACCCACCAACGGCCTGGGGTACGCTTAGTCGTGTCGTTGTTTGCGCGTGCTCAGAACCAATACATCTTCCCCGGCAGCATTGAGAATGCGGAAAAGCATGTTCTCAATGACCGAGGCTTGATCAAATGGTGGTGTCGCGCTATTGATCCCATTCTCAATGAGCACGAGCCCGAATCTGTCTCGCAGGATAGCAAGCCAGTCGATCAGACCATAGAGGCCTCCAAAGCTTCCTCAACCGCATACTTGATTGTCCCTGGATGCGACCGCCTTGAAACCCGCGGCTTTTTCCCTTCCACTTCCAAAAATTATGCACAGGGTCAGCCTCGATGGCTCGCAAGTTACCCGTTGCGCCAAATGGTTGATGATCCCGCCGCTCCGCCCCGGTGTCTGATTCCCCGGCTTCCAGATGATCCCAAGACACGCTTTCTGATCGATCTGGATGACGAACTTCCAGAACCTACCCAGGGTGAAACACAATCTCTTCAAACTGGCCAATGGCGAAGTATCAAGTCTGTGGACCAGTTCTGGGAGATGATGTCATATCGACAGGAGTGCTCTGCTGGCCGACTGGTTGGGTTCCTCTGGCTTGTCATCAACCCTCCTGGCCTGATCAACTCGACAACAATGGCTAGCCAGACACGTGCATCTATTGAAACGAGCTCGGGTTCCCACGAAGCGGAAGCCTCTAATCCGTTGGAGGATGAGCACCCGCAAGAGGTTTCCAGTAAGGCAGAGCCTGGGTCTCCAAAATATACAACTGCAGTTGGTACAATTACACCAGAGGAGACTTCTGAACACCTTCCAGTGTCTTTTGACCGCCCTTCCTTCCAGACCGACATCTTAGCTCCTTCAGCGAATGACAACCCATTCTTCTGGCCCGAGGCCGGCCGAGGACAAGTGGTTCTCGATGCGGAAGATTATAAAAAGATGATGGACGGGGTCCTAGATCATTTCTATGATGAAACAGAAATCGTTGCCAGCACTCGACTCTATGTTGATCAGGTAGCTTCTCTGGCCGATCAACTTACATGGGGCCAACGGGTAGTTGGCACTCATACACATGAGGTGGCTGCCGCTCAACCTGCAGCTATAAATAACCTTCTCAACGGTAGTTTAGTACGCAAAAGGAAGAAGCCGGAAGCTGAGAGTGGAACCCCCACTAGGGTTGATGCAGATGTCGGCCCGGCACAACCGAGCGGGACTGGTGCCGACGCTCCAGCCCAGGCAGCTGTTGTTAATGTTCTCGGTGCCGGCTTATTGCGGAAGAAGAAGAAGACATGATTATCTTGGGTTTCTCTGGTTGGGTCAGGAGTTCTAGGTCAGCTTGAATGGCAGCTATGGTTATGGTTCACGTTTTGATTTTAGTTTGGCCGGCGGGATGTTAGGGTGCTACTTTAAATATTATTATTTCAACGTTGTTGATGTCGCATTTGATCCAATGGAACTCATATAATTTGACATGACTATCAATTGATTCTGATCATTCCACGGTTCGAAGCCAAAAAAGAATAGGTAGTAGCTATTTGATGGCTTCAGGTTTATGTACACAAGTTATATGTACACTAGCGGAGCCGCAAAAACAAGCTTGCTTGGCCAAAGCTCAAACTACTCTGGACATATCACATCTCAGATGAATTGAATTGACAGCCCAAGTGATATTGAATAAAGATTTCATTTGCTCAAATTAAACGTACTTTTGAGCTATGCTAGTTCGTTTAGCTTACTTTTGCTAATCAAAATCAAAAGCACCAAACCCAAGAATTGTAAGCAAGGCGGTGCGCAAGGCAAAAAAAAGGGAAGCCGCTATATCCGATCCGAGCTGTGATGGAAACCAGCTCCACAAGCGGCCCGACCAACGCACAATTGCGCATACTCTTGCAATCGAAGCTGGATCTTTCTTTCTGTCCTAGAATGTCCTCTTCGCCTGCGTTGTCACCGTTTCTCTGAGTCCCATGCTAGAGCCGATCTTGCATTTCCTCCGCAGGTCGCCCATCGGTGATGGCGATATGCCTGTGTCCGTCGCGGCGGGCTGGATCGGTCTGATCTGGTATATCGTCGTGCTGTGCGTGTGTGCCTTGGGTTATATTCAAATGTATGTTTCCGTTGAAGCTCGAGGGGCTTGTTGTGTCCTTTTTCGTGAACCCTGACGCGCCCCGCGACGTTATTGAGCGGGGGCGTGGAACGCAAATTAGCGTTGCCTGATTACGACTGTGGCTAACCTCGAATTTCATCTAGTTGGAGATACTTTTTACAACAACCACGCCCCTCTCGCCTCGCTAATGATCCTGATGCGCCCCATGTCACTGCAATTCGCCCTGTTAAAGGCCTAGAACCACATCTTTACGACTGCCTTGCTGCCACCTTTCGACAAAAGTACCCACGCGACAAACTTACCATCTGCCTATGCGTCTCGACCCGCGATGACCCTGCCTACCCGGTCCTCTGCAAATTGATTGAAGATTTCCCTGATGCCGATGCGCGTATATTTGTCGAGGAACAGGATCCATTGCTACAGGATGGCGGATCAAATATTTACACGCTTGGACCGAACCCGAAGATCCGAAACATGAGCCGTGCATACCGTGAGGCCAAGGGAGATATTGTTTGGGTTATCGACTGCAATGTCTGGGTTGGGAAAGGCGTTTGTGGTCGCATGGTGGATAGGCTTTGTGGAACCGGATCAAAGCCTGGAAAGAAGTATAAATTCGTGCACCATTTGCCTCTAGCGGTAGATGTTACCGGTGAAGACAATCTCAATGAGGAGCGACAGGCACTTTTGGATGCTTCAGGTGAAGCCCCAGTCGCGACTGATGCGGTGTCATCTAGACGTCCGGAAGAGGGGCTCGCCAGCATGATGGCCTCTGGTGGTGGTCGTTTTGAAGAATTGTTCCTCTCCTCGGCACACGCGAAAATGTACACAGCTATCAATACTGTTCTCATTGCGCCATGTATCGTGGGCAAATCTAACATGTTCCGGCGCTCGCATTTGGACTATCTCACAGCTCAATCGCCAGCGGGTCCCAATCCCCGAAACCCCGGCATCGATTTCTTTTCGGACAACATTTGCGAAGATCACTTGATTGGTGACCTACTATGGCGAAAGAATGTACGGGAAGAGAAAGAAAATGGGGAAAGATGGGGCAAGCATGCCATGGTTTTTGGAGACCTCGCCTTCCAGCCTGTCGCAAACATGCAAATTCGAGCTTATATCGCTCGACGAGTGCGATGGTTGCGCGTCCGGAAATTCACAGTACTTCTCGCGACTCTCGTTGAGCCCGGTACTGAGTCCTTTGTATGCTCGCTATATGGGGCATGGGGTATCACAGCAGCACTGGCGCCATACCTGGAGCAGAAAGGTTTCGAATTCGCATCTACTCTTGGAACATGGCCGTCTTTCTTCACCATCTATGTGCTCAGCATGTTATCTTGGATCCTCGTTGATTGGACCCTCTACATCAAGTTATACTCCGCAAAGACTGTCGAATTGGACCAGGACACTCCGCTTTTTGCACGGCCTGTGTGTAGTGATTCCTCTCAAACAACCCGCCGTCCATTTTTCCAATGGTTTGCTGCGTGGCTGGGCCGCGAACTGCTAGCTCTACCTATTTGGCTCTCGGCCGTCTACGGTGGCGTGACTGTTGTCTGGAGGGATCGACGCTTCAAGGTTGGATTTGATGCCAAAGTCCGAGAAATAGAATTCGATCCAACAAAGCCTTCAGAAGGCTCTTCTTTTACTGATTCTGTGGTCAATTGGTTCCCAGCCTTGCCACGGAGCAAACATGGGGAGGCCAGCAAGGCCCGCCGTGATTGATTGATGAATACAAGACCATGTACACTATACGAACAACAACCCACCTCAAGTATGTTCCCGGTTTTCTGCCGGTATGAAAGATCGGGTTCGGCCTCATCTCGGGTATTCGACCCAGTTCAATGCCGAAATGCCATACAATAGATTTAGATACTCATTCAAAAATTTACTAAATGTCTACGTTTTACCTTTGGTCTCCCCTTATAACCTGGCTAGAGATAGTCTACATTCATGGATGGTCTTGAAATTAGGTTGTCTAGAGGGCGTCGGGTTGTGTACCATGGAATACACAGATTATTCACCTGTAGGCTACAGATTATTGCTCTTAGATTTTGGGTAAACAGAGGTTCAAGTCGCTTTTGTCTATATCCTTAACTTTTATTCATGGATCCATAAATCACAATCAGTCATCCACATCTAAATTCATCATGCCGAGCTTTCTCCCTCAGTAGCACCGCTCTCCAATGCAGCCGCCTTCTCCGAGCTCAACAGCCACTCAACAACCTGTCTGCCAGCAGACATCTCTCCGGCATTATCAGCACCCTCCTCGCTCTCACCAATAGTCATCTCAATCTCCTGGTTACCCTCCTCATCCTCCTTGACCTCCTCAGCAGAAGCAGACCACGCAGCCCGCTCAGCAAGGAAAACAGCATCGTGGCCAGCATCATTCTTGATAGTAACATCGGAACCAGCCTCAACAAGGGCCTTGACACACTCCAGGTGGGTGTTCAGGGCAGCCCAGTGCAACGCCGTGTTACCAGAGTGGTTACGGTGGTTCAGGAATGATGTGCGCTGGGCCGCTTCGGCGCCAGCGAGTTTTTGGAGAAGAGCGTTAAGGATTTCTTGGGGCCTTGTTAGATAAAACTGAAATTTGTGATCAAAATGTGTTGCTTTTGACTTACCGGAGTTTCCATTTGCGGCGGGGAAGTGCAAGACGCAGGCTCCGGTGCCGCCTTCGCTCTCTTCTTCGGTGTCGATGGCGGATGCTACGATCTGCCACTCCGGGCAGCTGTGCTGCGAGGAAAGAGTGGCGATGTCGGAGTTCAAAGCTTCGAGATCACCGGCTCGGGCGTCGTAGATGAGGTCTTCAATGGCCTCGGCGGAAAGTGCAACAGGCACGGAGGTTGTTGAAGGAGACATTATTTATGAATGTCTGGTAGATATTCAAGTTTTAAAGAGAAGTCCTCGAGAAGTGCAAATAAGCTTCTGTTTTTGAAGTTGGAGTTCTTGCTGCGGAAAAGTGGGTAGTCTTTTTTTCTTGCTGCGGGAAGAGAATTTTATATGTTCTGTGGTGGGGGTGTCAGTGAAATGATCTGGATGGCAAGTTGCGCGCTGAGTCAAATTAAAAACGAGAGAGAAAAACTGAGATCAATTGCGCTGTAATCAGAGAATGTGTTGACAATTTTCTCTGGATATAGATTGAATCCTAGCATTTCGCGAGTTTTGCGCAGTCGTTGATAAGTGCATTGATCAGCGATGCTATTAGATCCACCAGAACCTCGAGCAGAACTTGGGATTTGGTGCGGGCAACCAGATAAAAACATGGGCTAGACTAAAAGGAATTGATATATCTTACCTCTGCTTTTGTTTCTCTGGAGTAGATCTTGTTGAACCGATGTTCGCCACTATCGAAGAAACTTTGATATGTCAGTCACATGACCCCGCGGTGGGGTCTTCAACCAGGTCTATACATTCAGCGCTGAAAGAATGAGAAGAGGGAAGAAGAAGAAAATAGCAAATAAAAATCAGTCATGAAATCTCCATTGAAAGTTGGTTGGTATAGTAGTACAGATGCTGTTTGGATAGAAATCATGAGTCGGTCAGAAAACACAATTGCCTCTATGCACAGGTCCCCAAGCAGAAAATAAAAGATACTAGTATAGAAAAAAGACCGCAAACGCCCCGAATTCAACACCTGGTTTGGGCGAGAATCACCGAAAGACCGATAATGATGCGAATGGAAATGAACCCCCAAGAAGCGGTGTACTCATCAGTCCCGTAACCACGCCCTCCGCTTCTCCTCCTTCCTCTCTCGGCGCTTCTCCTTGAAGTCCTTCAACTCTTTCTTGCTCAGCTTCTTGGCGCTGCGTTCAGCCCGAAGACTCCGGCCATCGTGTGAATTGGCTGCAGCATCAACATCAAAGAACGCATTCATCTGGCGGTTTGACTTGTTCTCGTCGTTGTGGTTCTCTGGGTTGATCGATTGTGCCTGCCATCGACCTGTGAAGCGGTTGAAGGTTCCAGCGGCCGCGTAAGCGGCAGCCGGGTCAACCGCAGCTGTAGATGTCTCTGGTGTCTCTTCATATTGCTGCGCATATGAGGCTGTTGGGTCATAGTCTCCATGGATGGCGGGGTTATAGCCACCGAGCACTGGTGACTTTGATCTCGGGGGCTCTTGGTTATCGGTACTGGGTGCTGTGCCAGGAGCTGGTTCTGTTGCTGCTTGTTCGGGTACACGAGGATTGTCCCATTGTGAGAGTTTTGTGATTCGGTTGTAGAAATAGTACGATTGCGACGTGGCATCCCACACAGGTTCCCATCCATCATCATTGGTTTGGCCAGGCGGTGCTTCGTCAGGGAGTGGCGGGGGGACCTCGTCGGGTAATGGGGGTGCAATTGCTGTGACTTCTCCTTCCTCGGTTTGGTCGGCTTGTGATTGTTCCTCGTCCTCATGCTCCACTGTGTTCTGTTCCTGCTCGTGTTGTTCGTTTTCTGTCGCGGTGTCGAGTTTCTCTTGAGGCGAGTCGGTCGGACTGTCCGCGCGCTCCTCTTGGGCGTCAGCAGAAGCACGCGACTTATCAGACATCCTGACAATTAGCACTACTTTCCCGGTTTAGGAAAGAGTAAAGCGCAGTGAAGTAACGCGCTGGCATGTCGGCGTCTCGGAGTTTGGGGCGCAACTGAGTCGCAAATCGGCCTCACCGCCTACCCTAAAACGGAATTGAAGTATAAAAAGCCCAGGTCAAGAGTCAAGGCATGTCCTTACTTCATCTATCAATAAAAATGTTTCATATTTAATAAAATTGATTTTTTTCTTGCTATTATCCAGGGGGTTTTTCGGACGAATGGTAAAATATAAATTTTTGTCATAAATTAATGTCGGTGTCTGCGTCTAGATTCTCCATGGCTTCGTTGAGAAGGTCGCGATTCATCCCTAAAAACCACAGTCCTACCGTAAAAGCTATGAGGATGATAATGCTGGTTAGTTTCGTCCCAAACGAAGCCCACCGCAGCATGGTTCCATTTTCCAGGAGCTTTGAAAAGCTCACGCCGATCAAATGGCAGCCCAAGTCCCATGTTGAGGTCCCGGCTCCACTTCTCCAACATCTTGTCGCAAGTTATAAGCCGATCAATAAAATTGTTGTGAGGGAAAGGGCCAGGGACCTGGATAGATAAGATGGGATCGCTAATGATTTTTAGCATGCATTCGATCTCAACTTCGTGGGTTGGAGACTCCCAGGTAGTTCCATGAAGCACTTCATCCCGCGCATGCTCTAGAATATCTCTGTCTGTCTTGTATATGTCGCGGGCGTAGTTGAATCGGATATGAACCCACATGTAGGGAGCTCCGGCATCAGTGTAGTTGGACATTACTAGTAGGTAAGTTCGATGTTTGGAAAAGCCCAGGCCTTTACCCGAGTATCTGAATAATCTCGGTTGGTAGAACCTGCAATGTTTTTTAAAGATATAAGGTAAGATCATACGTAGAAGAATATTTTGCTGGAGATATCTCGATTCTTAAATAATTGATCGCGGAGCGATCAATGGATTTGACAGGTGCTTTGATTAGTTGTGTTTCCAAAGAGAGGGAAGTGCTTAGACTGCATAGGTGCAAGTTCTTTCAAATGCGTTCAAAGATCAATGCCTTGAGTGTACCTTTCAAGCCCTTTGAACGGATTAATTTTTTTTTTTAGAAAAACAACCCTTAGTTTGAAGCCTTTTTCACTAGTTGCTTTGTTCACTCTGTGCTTTGTATCTATTGTTCTTATCCGAGAATAGCTTTCTAGGTTCATCCCTGTAGTATTGAGGATCGACAACCGGTGATATACATATATGTTCATAATATCAATTTGGCAATATATTTTTAAATTGCGCTTGTATGCTACTAACACATGAGGAGATACCGAGCTGTAGATGCTCCCAGGTAATTTTAACAGCTGGACTTGAGCCAAATCACCATGTGCATGGATGCAAGGTTTAGTACCGCCTACTTTCTTTGACCTCAATTCTTTATTTTGCACGAGATGATTTTGATTTAACGCCCATTTGACAAACAAGCTACATATATTGTCCCGCTGTACATCAATTAAAAATATACCCAGCCGTTCAAATGTTTTAAAGTTGAAACTTTTGAAGTGCAAAGTTCAATGTTCCTTGAACATTTGAAGCTTGAGGTGCCCTTGAGAGACATGAAACCGAAAACTTTACCCGACATATATTGATGTATACATGGATACATATATTGACCACATGTACACATGCAGGTTCCAACATTTTTCCACCTCCACCATTCAAACATTGAACATTTGAATCGATTGAATCCAGCACTGAGATGTCTATAATAATGTTTTCACTTTTGATTGGCTACCTACATACTAGGCTTTAAAGATTTTAATTTAATGAAATTATAGATGAATAAACCCCCAAATTTACCTAATTTATTAATCAAAATCAGAGCACTGAGCTTTGGAAGTCTGGAACACATAGATCCAGACGAGAGTCAGGTGGGACTTCGGGATGTCTAGACTCTACACTGTACCTTTACCAAGTAGGTAAATATTGCATTGAGCCTTGAAAACAACATTGAAAGCTACCATTTGACTATTGAAGTGGCCTATGCGTCTCTGAAATTCCTAGGTGGATAAACCACAAATTTTGAAGAGAGGAAGAATTCTGGTTGACGATCGATGATCACCCACGAACAGCAAAAATTGAGTATCTCAAACCGGAATTTGCACTTTGGAGCTATTAGTAGATCTATGGATGTCTATAGGCCTTTCGACTAAGTACTGCTGCTGAGGAAAACAAACATCACACATTCAAATCAAATTTGAGCCCACAAAAGCCGTGGCAACAGAGATTGTGATATACATCAAATGGATTGCATCTAATCTCAATCATTCCAAAATGCAAGATCTGAGATGAGAAAATACTAGTCTACGATGTGGATCTTGATAGTATGATACCATCTATGTATAGAGAGTAAACAGGGGTTGTGGGATTGCAGGGCAAAGCTAAGGGGCAGTTGGTGAAACAAGGGTCCACGGATTACTTGGCTTCAGTATCCAGTTCCTAGTAGTAAGCTTTGAATCAGCACCATAGAATTGCAAATACTGGGAACTGATGAGAGAGTGTTTGCCAACATAGGGCTATCCACGCAACTGTAACCTGCCTACGCCATTGTTTTGGGAACGAGCTCACATGTCCCGATCGGAGAGTTTCTCATAGTAAATAAGCAGCGTTGCGATTTTCAATTCTTGCTCGTGGCTCAAGGGTGAAACAATGCAGGGAGGGCCAGAGTCATCCTTATGATTCGGTCAAAATCGGTGGTCGGTATCCCTTGCAGCGCACCTTACCCTGCGTCACGCACTCCACAAAGTCTTGTCCCAATTCTCACCGCAAGTCCATTGCTTAAGGGCCTTAACCTTGTCCAAGGGACTTTGTAGGACCGGATACATGCCTTAGTGCCCGAAACGCTGCAGGGACCAGAACAAGACCCCAAAGCTTTGTTTGGCCCCCTGTAGAGCTGGTGGCTGGGAGTGGAAAAGATATCCGTGAAAGATCTACCAGTCAACGTATTAGCGTAAACCAATAGAGTTTACTTTATTTTTTCTTCTATTTTATTCTTTAAACAGAAATTTAGTACTCAAAAGTATGAAGTAGTAGTGCCCTGAGCGCGGTGTAGCAGTAGAAACATGGTATGTCGGTGATCTGTACATGTATGTATACTATGCACCCCACGACTGACTCGTTTTGTCTTTGAAAGCACCTTGAGATATTGAATTAGTGTATACATGCAGCATAACGGTGTGGTAGTGGATCCCAGGAACAGGGTGAACGAACTAGAAATCGAGGGATTTAGGAATGCGATGGTAGGGGGGTCTCGGTCGCGTGAAGCCCCATACCCTAGACCTAGTAGATCCATACCAGGAGATTGAGGAGCGTGCTTTCACTCGAGAAAACCCTGGCAAGTGGAGTCATCTTCCCTCACATGTTGCATTCCGGGGAGAGGGAGGGAGATTACTCCAAGCAAACAAACACAAGATCATACTCAGGAACTGGAATCGAAGGGGCTCACAGACCGCCACTGAAAGTGTATAAAGCATCTCCATTCATCGCCTCAATCTACTCTTTTTTCATCACGCATCACACTCTTTAAGCTTCACTTCTCTAAAGTCCAGTCTTCTTTCCTCCGCATATCATTTTCTCCGAGACATTCGTTCAATCCCGAACCCACAGTCACAATGCAGTTCACTATCTCCGCCGTTCTCGCTCTCGCTGGCCTCGCTGCCGCCCTTCCCCCTGCTGCTCCTCCCAGCGCTGGTGGTGTCGGTAACGCCAACGGTGTTGGCAACAAGGGCAACACCAACGTCCGCTTCCCTGTCCCCGACAGCATGACTGTCAAGCAGGCCCAGGCCAAGTGTGGTGACCAGGCTCAGCTCTCTTGCTGCAACAAGGCCACCTACGCTGGTGACACCACCGATGTCAACTCTGGCATGCTCGGTGGCACTCTCAGCAACCTGATCGGTGGTGGCTCCGGCTCCGACGGTCTCGGTATCTTCGACCAGTGCTCCAAGCTGGATCTCCAGATCCCCATTCTCATTGCCATTCCCATCCAGGACTTGGTCAACCAGAAGTGCAAGCAGAACATTGCCTGCTGCCAGAACTCCCCCTCCAGCGCCGTGAGTTTTCCCATTATCTACTCTCTCTCCATCAAATCTAACCATCTCACAGAACTCCGACCTCATCGGTCTTGGCCTCCCCTGTGTTGCCCTTGGCTCCGTCATCTAAGCGTATCATTACGCTTTCTGGCACTTCGCGAGAAGCATTGGCCACCATGTTGGGCCTCTGGGCCTTGGCTCAGTGGTCCTCGGCATGGCCGCGAAGATAGACCGTTACCGATTATTGGGGGTGGATTTTGGCTTCCTTAGTATTTGTTTGAGATAGTTCGGCGACCTGTTACCCTCGAGACTGTGTATCATTAACTGTGTCATGTGGCACCCACTCGGAGAAAGAAGACTGTTTTTTGTTTTTACGTTGATGTTTTGGCATGGTGCTTTTGCTTCTTGTCTTGTGCATTGGATCCGTTCTTAGCTGCAGACTAGCTCGGTTTTCTTCGCATATATAAGTTTAATCCATTAGAATTGTGTCTTGATTTAATCATGGGAAAGAAAATGGTAGAATTTGTGGCTTTAAATATGAGTAGAACACTAGTAAAGACTTGCAGTTAACATCCGGTTTTTTGTCTTCTCGTCAAGAGGCTCTCGTGGCAAATGTTTCAAGCTTGTTCTTCTTATCGAAAGACTTTGCCTTGAGCACTGTGTAGTGGCCCTACCTTTTCATCAACTTTTCACTTTCAAAGTACAATATGTAGGGCACATCAACCATGGATTCAATATTGCTTGTCAAACCCCTTTATTATTTGCGTCGCTATATCGTCAGGTTATTGACTTCAACTTTTTGTAGGCAGGATATACGTTGATTCAAATCTAACTAGAATCACCACGGCCGCCCAAACCCATTCCCATTCCAAATACCAAACTCTGTATCCCGACTACTCAACCCATTAAGCTCCAACCACTTCAGCTCCGTTTTCTCGTCAAGCGGAAAGTCTTCCTTCACACTCGATGAATCCAGCCACTTAGGGTTGGCCGGAACTCGCTTCGACTTTGACGAAGACCTTGAAATCTTCAACGAGGTACTCTTCAGTAAACCTGTCATTGATCTCTTGATCTTTGAACCTGAATTTCCATTCCCATCTTGAAGAACCCCCACTGTCCCTCCCCGAAGATCGACACTCTGAGTCTTCATACTCCTTGTTCTCCGATGGGCGTTTTTCTTCCCACTCCACCTCCCATTCGTATCAATCGGATCCTGCAACTTCTTTGGCGGCGTGTCAAAAGGCGATTGTACGGTATCCATTTTCAACACCGGGTACTCGGGCATGGACAATGCTCTCACAGCGCGCCTGGTTGCCGGATCCAAGGCCTCGGCGTTGTCGAACAAAGTCTGAAGATTCAAGTCTGCGGGTGTAAGGCGTTTCCGATGAGTGGGTGACTCGGTGGGTGTGATAGGGTCTTGGTTTGAATGACGGATTGTTGAGGCAACGCTATCCACTCTTGTGAGGGAGCCTACAGTTGACGGGATCTTGATTAGATCTTTCGAGTCTTCGTAGGGTCTGTTGGGCTTCGAGATTGATAATTTGCGTGAGAATTTGTTATTGCGGAATGAGTGGGTAATTGACGATATGAAGCCCATGGTGAATGACCGTTTGCTCTTTGTATATAACAGTAATATGGAGAGTATATAGTAAGATAAGAGCAGGATGTATCGGCGATGGTGGGATGCAGATTAACGGAGGTGTGTAAGAACAGATCAAACCAATCTGAGGCAAATCCTGGGTAAGATCTGGGGCAAGGGGGACAGGAAAGCCAAAATTACTCGTATCTGAATTTGTAGATTTGTACGAATTATACCGATCTGCCTTGATATCTTGACATCGATCTAACGATGGAGCTAGTGAATACGGTGATGCTGCCGATCGCTTCATATAGAAAGCACTGATCATGCTCTTGCTACCAGACTACGTACAGACTTGAATTTTTTTTACTGCAGAGGAAATCAAATTCATCGTTTTGCATTTAAAAATCGAACAACACTAGCTCTCGCGAGCTATATGTCAAGCATTTTATCGCAGTATCTACTAGTATATACAGACTTATACAGGGTAGTCTGGGGAGTCTGAAGTAAACAACATCTCCATACACAGTGGTAACAGCATCACCTTCACACCGTACAGTAATTAATGCTCCAAACATTTATGATCGGAGTTTGCAGAGCCAATCTGTTGTAAATTGTCTGCGAGACTGACCAAAACAGACCCAATTACAGGCGCTACAACTTGCATTCCCCAAGGGCGCAAAGCAAGGTAGCTTCCGAGTCTCCACAAATTACAGCCCCTTCAGACCAACACGAGAAGCTTTAATGATGTCCACGTCATTGAGTGATTTATTATCGCTTCATAGAGGTATGTGTGGACTTTGTTATTCCAAATGCTGTTGTGCGGCTGGAGATTATTTATGGAATGTCCCATGCGCTGTGATCTACAACGCCATGTCGATCTTTGAAGGTGGCTGCCTCTGGCATTTAGTAAGAGATATGCCGCATTGACCTCTTCTCCGCCCAGGCTCTATAGCTAGTAGTAGTAGTAGTAGTAGTAGTAGTAGTAGTACTAGTTAGTCCCTTGAGGCGGCGGTGATGTCTGGTTTGAGATATGCATAATGTTTATGAGAAATGCCACCTGAACACTATCATGTTTCAAATTGCTTTAGGAAAACGGTAATTCTATTGATTCTTCAAGCAAAATGATACATAAGACATAAGAGCTAGAAAATTCCTCACAGCTTGCTAGCAGGAGCATCGCTAAACAGAGACCGAGTCCGGCTCATAGCCTCCAGTGCCTCCTTCTCAATTCTATCAAGCAGTACAGCGCAAGTTGGAATGTCGTGAATCAATCCAATGACTTGACCAGCAGTCCACACCTAATGCATCGTCAGTATCTCGCGTTTCAAATCCATGTTATAGTCACAACTTACTCCATAGTCCTTGTCGCCGTTGATGAAGACCTCACGACCGCGCTTGCCACTCACATACGGCGCGATCTCACTGAACTCGCCGGTGGTGCTCTCCTGCTCAACCTTGAGAGCGTCCTTGGTGACCTGGTTGGCAAACAGCCGCGAGGTGTTCTTCCAGCGACGCAGAACAAGGGCAGTATCCGTCTCCTCGGCGTTAACAATAGCCTCCTTAATCTTTTGGTGAATGGGAGCCTCAACAGTGCTCATGAACCGAGTACCCATGTTAATACCCTCCGCGCCAAGAGCAAGAGCAGCAGCCAGACCTTGGCCATCAGCAAAGCCACCCGAGGCGATGAACGGCACACCTAGTTCTTGGCGCGCACGGCTCAATAGGATGAAGTTTGTGATGTCGTGCTCACCGACGTGGCCAGCACACTCGAAGCCATCGATAGAAAGGAAGTCCACGCCCAGCTTGACGGCGGACTTGGCGTGTCGGATTGTGGTACACTTGTGCAGGATGATGATGCCCGCCTTCTTCAGTTGGGTGATCACAGGACCTGGGTTGTTACCAGCAGTTTCGACAATTTTGATTCCTTCATCGATGATGACCTGGGCGTAGGCACCGTAGTCTGGGGGAATCATGGCGGGGAGGAGGGTCAGGTTGACACCGAAGGGGTACTTGGTCATGGTGCGGCATCGTCGGATTTCCTTGCGCAAATCTTCAGGGGTGGGCTGGGTGAGCGCTGTGAGCTGGATTTAGCGTAAAAATCAGTATTAGATGGTATTAAAACTTTGGCAAGAGTCAACAGGTCTCGATGCAAGACTTACAAGACCGAGTCCTCCTGCGTTACTGACAGCCGAGGCCAGCTCAGCATATCCTACCCATTGCATGCCACCCTGCACAACGGGCACTGTGAATAATTAGTACATAGAGACAAAACAAGGGTTCAACGGCTTTGAACTTACCGCGAATGCCCAGCTTGCGCGTGAGGGCGGTGTTGAAAGGCATCGTGTTGGAGTACAAGTCGCTAAGTATCTAATCGAAGCAGCGCTGATGCTGGTGTTGTAGCTGAGAAGGGATGGAAAGAAACGTAAGTGAAAGAACTTAATATGTAGAGCAGAAAAGTTGGCAAGAATATGGACACAAAGATGTACAAATCCCCAGAAGAAACGTTGGAGGATAAAAAGGAACCCCAGGTTCAGGGCTTGCCGCGGACCTCTGCTGTGGGGAAGGCGTAAGTTGCCGAGGTTCGCGGGCCTAATTATGGATTAGTCGGCTTCCAGGATTACTAGTAATCATACATGTTGCTTCTCCTCGGCAACATGTATGATTAATCCATCGAAACTTCAACAAACTAACTAGTTGGCCCTTCAAAAGGCCATTGAATGAGTAATATTCACTGTTGTTTTATGATAAACATTGAATTTTGGGAGCCCCCATACTGTGGAATTGTCTCTTCCATGTATACTAAGGCAACCATGGAATCATGGACTACTAGCATGTGATGAACCTCGTGGTTGAGCAAGCATCATTTGATTCGGTGATTCAAGCTCCGCATTATTGTGACACTTCAAGTTATCATAGATCTTGATTTAACTCTAAGCCTTTTTTACAGACTTAGATTAATGATCACCAAATCCCCAGTAGTCCATAATAGATATGCGCAGAGCAGCCTTGGGGGCGTACTCCCGAGTAGAGTAGGTTCGGGCATTCAACGTTGTGGCAACGATAAACAACTCTCCCTTTATGTCTACAAAGGGCCAAGAAAACCCAGATGGAGATAGCTCATGTTAACAATCAATAACCAACTTGCATTTTTCTTGCGTTTAAACTATTAACTGCTAGGAAATTTGAGATGTAACCCTGAATATGAAACCCATCGGACTCATAGAGAAGAGACAAATGGGCGATTAACGACGGGAGAAGTCCTTCTACGAATCTCAAAAATCTCTCAAGGTCGCGACAGAATGTCGAAACCAGAGAGTGCTGACATCAACTTCATCCCAAGATGTGGTACATCAATGTAAGCGGAGACTCGTGAGGAAGAAAGAAAAAGAGGAGGAAGGGGAAAACGGCAGAGACATAAGTGGGTGACAAGCGAGATCGCATCACGTGACCCAATCTCTTGCTCGGGAAGAAGGATCTTCCGGACGTAATTGCCTGCATTTCCATTGGTTCCCGGTTCTCAATCCCGTGACGGGCCAAACCCGAGGTTACCGTTCCGATCATTCGCGATAGTCGTTCTTCACTTCACAACGTGGAAGAACATCGCCAACAGACAGCATAATGTTCTCTCAAAAGGTTGCCCAGCAGTCGCTGCGACGGCGTATGTTTTGCCCGCTCCTGCAGAACCCCCAGAATTGACCCCATTTGACTGACAATTTTCCCCGGGATCGCAGTTGCCGTCCAACAGCCGAACCTCATGCAGTCAATGGTGATGCGCGCTTCTCCCGCCGCCATTGCGTTCGGCAACGCCCAGAAGAGGTCAGTTCTCTTGCATCTAGACACTATGCTAGATACGACGATATTTTTTCCTTCTCCGCAGTCTCGAATTGACATCCCCACGATCTCCATACGTCATTCGCGCAAAACCAATCCCGATCCCTAAAACTAACCCGAGACAAATTCCTGTACAGATCCGTCACCTCTTCCCCCAACACTGAGGACCCCACCCAGATCCTGGCCAAGCAGCGCCTTAACCGCCCTGTCGCCCCTCACCTGAGCATCTACAAGCCCCAGATCGGCTGGATCGGTTCCTCCCTGCACCGTATCAGCGGTGTCGCCCTCTCCGGCACTCTCTACCTGTGGGCCGCCGCTTACCTCGCCTCGCCCACTCTTGGCTGGCACTTGGAGTCTGCCTCCATGGTTGCTGCCATGGGTGCTCTCCCCGTTGCCGCCCAGGTTCTGCTCAAGACCACCTTGGCCCTTCCCTTCACTTACCACTGCATGAACGGTCTCCGCCACTTGACCTGGGATCTCGGCCGTGCTCTGTCCAACCCTGCTATTATCCGCTCCGGTTGGGCCGTTGTTGGCCTGAGCGTTACCAGCGCGGTTGCTCTTGCTTTCCTGTGATTCCATCCCTCATACCTCTGAGTTTCCTTGTGTTATTAAAATGATTTTGTCGAATTATCATACATGAAATCTGGTCCAGTGGCGCGGCTTTCAGAAGGCGCTATTTCTTTTATTTTTAACTATGTGACTTCTTTGATTTAATTCTATTTGCTAAGGCCTTGAATCTATTCCCAGTAGACATTGAGTGCATTGGCGCCAATTTATGCACGTTTACATCTTGAAAGATACTTATATCTTGCTACTACAAGGTGATCAATGTTTTTCATGAACCTATTGTATTTCTGAAAGTTCCTTGGGCCAAGTATTCCTCCAAAGATGATCTGATAGAGCCCTTTCTCCCACAATATCCCAGCACGGAAATTCCAAGGTTGAGTTTCAGCAGCAAGGTTCCCACCTTCTTCGCCTCAAGTGCTTCCTCAAGCACAATAACTCTCTGACCATCTCAATAATGCTATCATATAATCTTGTTCCAGCCTTTCCTACATAGCCAATAATCCCGCGAATAACATTGTTCGAAATATCATCTAGAGTAGAAATTAGCACCGCAAACTCATATCAACTTGACATAATCAACAAAGAACAGTTTACCTATTAGCCGCTGTTTCCCTTAACGCCAAAAAACCCGAAAGATTCAATGAATAACATTCAAGCTGGGCTTGGAGGAGGGTTGGGAGGGAAGGGCCGAGGAGAAGGTGGATCTTGTACTGAGTGATCACAGTATGGGACCTCCGCTGTGGAAGTATAGACGACTCGGGTCGAGGAGACGAAGGAATATTTATTGAAGGCCATTCTGAAGTTCTTCAAAGGCGTAATGTTCCAATAGAAACAAATGTTATTTTGGATGGACTTTTGTCGCGAGTAAGTATCGAAGATATAATTCAATAGAAGTAAAATAGGCGCTGGAGAAACCTTGAACGTTGGAGGGCAAGGCAAATTAGGTAAGGTTTAGAAGAAAAGAACAGAGACTTGATGGCTTGCAAAAACGATTCATTCCCGGCCATTCCCCTCCATTTAATAGTCCACAGACCCCTAGAGCAATCGGGCCCTTGGGAGGCGCCATCCCTCACAAGTCGTACACCGCCATCCGAGAATCCCAATCAAGCATCTCAAGGATCCAGAAAATTCCGTTGAAACAATGGATACTTTCCCCATGTCCTTCCCTTCCAGCCATTGAGATCTGGAATCATTGGATCTCTTGGTAGACCCTGCAAGGGCCCGACGGAAAGAATTGGATGTATAAACCGTTGGACGAAGCCGTCACACCCGTCTCGACCTTGTGTGTCTTGGTTTTATGATCCATATGGTGAAGTAGCTTGTACTTACGAGGTACAGTACACTACCGAGCTTTCTCAACGGTGGGCTACGGAGGTACCTAATCGGTACCTACAGTCGATACTTACTATATACGATACTCCACCTAGTCTTCAATTATAGTGTCATGTATCATGCGACGCACCCATACACGATGTCAAGTATCTAGAGGAATCTGCCCGGTGGCAAACCAACATTTGACAGGATTGACTCGCAGTGCAGCGTTGCAACGAAACAACAAATCGTTGACGGGCTTTCTCTATCCGTCTCCTTCTGACTGAAGATCATTTCCCTAGAGCTTCCCGGCAGCTGCAGCTTGCAGTGAAGTGACACCAGCGGTCTGAGCCGTCAATCCTCGGTTTCTTGCAGGGATAATCTGCTTTCTGCAATATTACCCAAGTGCCTCTGTTTTGGGAGTGCCTCTCACTCTTTTTCCCTACAGCGGGAGTTGATTCTAGAGGGCTGCTGTTGACCCTGATCTATTGCGGGGGAGACTAACCTATTATTTTCCTGATAGCATTGCATCTGTGGCTGACAGCTTTCTATCAGAGGTATTATGGAGGGAGATTTGAGGGCCAATCGATACCCCTATAGATACCCCTATATTTTAGCCAAGTAATTTTGACCGAGTGTGGCAATCTATGAAGAGGCTGATGGGAATTCGAGGAATTACCTCTGTTTGGCATTCTGTAACTCGATTCCTCGCCACTGGCATTGTTTGTATAGTATTATGTACTAGCGACCCTTTCATAATGGGATTATGGAAGTTTCTTTGAGCCAGTAAAAAACTTGTAGCCTGCAGATATCACTCAATGCTCCCACCATAAGAGGCAATCTAAAACACAGGAAGCTCAGGTCCGCAAACAAAACAGAAGTACCCACACACGTGGATCAAGCGTTGCGTCCCGCAGTGGGACGGAAAGTCTCTTGCCTTATTTAGGGAGTTACAAAAGAACTGACACCACAGCTTGTTCCCTGAAGACTGGGGGCGGGAAACAAGGGTTTGTTCGAGCCAACCACCATGTCTCGGCCGGCTCCACGACTGCCGAAAGCCGCTGGCGACATCAAGCAATCTCAAAATCGGCTGTGCTTCGATCTTGTTCAACCTTACTTCTCTTCGGCCGGAGTCGGGAAAGCCAACGGTTATTCCATAGAAGGCCATGGAATATTCTCCGTAAGCTTCTGCTGCGTCGTCTGGGGGTGATCCAGAACCCTACTTTTTCCAGATCGGTGTTACCTATAAGCGGCTACAAGCCTGGGTCTTGGTGGTTGGGCCGCGCTTAGGGTTTGTCGCTGCACTTGATTGTATCGCCTGGTGTCCAGTCGTAGACCTAGATGGGGTTACCTAGCAGCGCTTCCGGAGCTGTCCGGATTGATAATGTGGGATCACAAGTAGAAGCCATTGCATTGAGATCATGCTATAGCTCAATTATCCAAAGAAGGATGTTGCAGTAGACGGATTGGAGCGTGTCTCTGATAGCTAAGCTATCTGTTTCCGTAGAAGTTTGAACGGCAGGTTGCAGTGAGATTTTGGATAAAGTCTGATAGCATGGGGAATTTAATAAAATCACACAGGGCCACTGCATAATAAGGTAGGAAGGCTGCAATGAGTATCGAAATGCGATAAACCTGATTATTCCAAACGGCGGCATGATGAGCACTATGAATTGAAGGGAGAAAAGAGAAAACACTTGACCGCTAGAATTAATATGCGGACCCTGCCAGATAAGGTGAGTCATGACACAGGCTTAGACGTGCGTTGAAGCATGGCGGCGTCGGATGTTTACTGGGTTAGTTCCGGGGCCAATGGGAATCTGAGTGTACGGTGGGTTCTCGGAATTTATCGATGCATCAACTGCTTCAAGTCTGATACAATCCTAGTCCAGGCAGGCCTTCGAGGAAAATTAGAAGCAGCAAGCTTCCACGCAGCAGCGGTGAAGGAACAAGACCCCAACAGGTCGCCTAGTTGTTCAGTTTGAAATGCAAACTTAATGCAAACTGAGCAATCAAATTTGCTTGGAGCCATTAATCCCCGGAGCATACTAATGCACTATGTGTGGAGAAATCTCTGAACCCAGTAAGACTTTCATAATCAAATTCACGAAAGAATGAAGTCTGGAGTGTATTAGTAGTCTAGTACAGTTTGAAGTACTAAGAAAGTTGGGGATCAACAAGGGAGTGGCAGTATCCACACCGCCGAGGCCGAATTCTTCCCATCTTCACGGCCAAATCCAAACTCCGCAGTCCAACGTCCAAATCGCCCCCATGGCTTCGAATCTTTCTACACGAGCGGTCAGGTCCGCCTGCGCCGCGTCTAAGGCTTCTCCTCGCTCCCTGTCTTCAATTATTCCCCGTCGCTCCTTCGCCACCAACCCGGAGACTTCAGCCGAGCAAGAAGACCAACCCCGATGGTCGTACACTCCCCCGAAGACGAAGGCGCCCTTCAGCATGCGCATGCACTCGCAGCGTCCTTCCTTCCACAATAATTCAAACCCGGAAACTCTTGACAAGTTCTACATCCGCATGCTGGGCAATGAGGGTGACAAGCTTCTCTCGGAGGAAGTTAAGTGGTTGGCTGTGACACACAAGAGCTTCGACCAAGGACGTCGTGGATTCAACGATCGATTGGCCTTCCTAGGTACGTAGCTGGAAAAGGGCTGGATAAACGAAGCCAATTGATAAAAAAAAATGGCCACTTACGCGTATTGTTGCTATAGGAAAACGCATCGTGCAATTGCAGACTTCGCTCGCTCTCGCACAGAGTGCCAAGATTACAACCGATGCACCAAAGGCCGATCAGCACGGTCGCGTGCCATTCTCTCACCCTGCCCTTGAAGGACTGGGTAACCTCTCCTCGACCACCAAGAGCTTCCTGACCGACCGCACGAAGATGGCCGAGCTGGCGCGCAAGTACGAGATGCAGAAGGTTGTCCGATGGGAACCCCGCAAGGTACGCAAGAACAATCGCTCTGCTTCGTTGTAATTTAAGTACCATGTTACTGACTCTATGGATATTATAGCCCGACCAACTGATTGCATCTGGACTTGAGCTGGTTCTGGCGCACACCATGTACGCGGTCATTGGAGCAGTCGCATTGGAGAAGGGAGGACACATTGCCAACAAGCTGGCGCAGGAGCGGATACTCGAGCCTTTGGGTATCAAGTCCGTCTCCTCATAAGATGTGACCGCAGCATATTCCCGGCGTTTTGATTTTGATGTTGAGGTGACTGGTTATTGTAGGCAGTAGGGGCCAATCTCCCTGCAAATTGTATATGTATTTTTAGAACTTCCGATTACATTTGACTATATTGCAAAATACCACTAAAATCTCTTGAATTAAATCTTTGGAAATTTTATTTGGAAATTTTGAATTTACTGATTTTTGGGGTGAAATCTTGCAATATGGTAGAATTGAAAAAAATCTCATTCGATTGAAATAAGCCTAATAGTAAGTCAAAGGGATGTACGGCTCCTCTGACACCGCCCGCGCAACCATAAAATGCACGGCCAGTTCTTATGGATCCGAAAGCTGGTCTCCGCTCCGCTGCATCGCAAGTGTAGTAATTAAGCATGAAGAGATCAAACAGAATGTTCAATCCCTCTTTTTACTGCCTTGAACTGTCTAATGGGAGCGTTGAAGAAGGAAGGAATTGAGAAGCGCGGAAAGAGATTTTATAGTGCCCGTACTAACCGCCTTGGGCGGAGATCCACTCTTGCGGGCATCTGGCTCGACTTGGTTGTTTCCACTCTCCCTCAGCTCCTATCCAGTCCTTGGATTATCTTGATTACACTTGACTTTTACCTGCACTACAATGTCGCAGTAGAGCGCAGTATGCAGCTTGGTTGTTCTTTTGTTCCATATTAACTCATCCTCTATCCTCGCCAATTTCCCCGTTGAAACCTGTCCCTCCCACTTAAAACCACCCTCCATTGACACGTCATGGCGTCGGCACTCTTCTTCCTCGACCTGAAGGGCAAGGTATGTAATTGAATGCCTAGATGTTCCTAGCAAACATACTATCTTGCGCAAAATCCCGGCCAATTCGCGATGCAGACGCTAATTTGCAACGCACCACACTAGACCCTTCTGGCCCGCAACTACCGCGGGGACATCCCCATGTCCGCCGTCGAGAAATTCCCCGTCCTCCTTAGTGAAGCCGAAGAAGAGAGCTCTGCCGTACCTCCCTGCTTCTCCCACGAGGGCATCAACGTACGTTAGGCTGTTCTACATTTCTCTACACTCGCCGCCTCGAACACTCCCTACTCCTTTTGTGTGCGCACCACCATCGCGAATATTCTAACATGCTTGGGAGAATTTATAGTATCTTTATATCCGCCACAGCAACCTGTATATCCTTGCGTTGACAAAGCGAAACACAAATGCCACCGAGATCCTTCTTTTCCTCCACAAGCTCGTGGAGGTTTTCACCGAATACTTCAAGGTGCTGGAGGAGGAGAGTATCCGCGACAACTTTGTTGTTATCTATGAATTGCTGGACGAGATGATGGACTTTGGATATCCTCAGACAACAGAGACCAAGATCTTGCAAGAGTAAGAGAAACCCTGCGCGATATGTTGATATGTGAAAGCACGTAATTGGAATGCGGGTTGGCTGACGCGATAACCAAAACAGATATATCACCCAAGAATCACACAAACTCGAGGTTCAAGCACGGCCACCTATCGCTGTGACAAACGCGGTATCTTGGCGTAGTGAAGGTATTCGTTACCGCAAGAACGAGGTCTTCCTAGACGTGGTCGAGTCTCTAAACCTGCTTGTATCGGCGAACGGCAACGTCTTACGTTCCGAGATTCTGGGTGCTGTTAAGATGAAGTGTTATCTGAGTGGAATGCCCGAGCTTCGACTGGGCTTGAACGATAAGGCAATGTTCGAAACGACAGGCCGTGCCACTAGAGGCAAATCCGTTGAAATGGAGGATGTCAAGTTCCACCAGTGTGTGCGACTCTCACGATTTGAGAACGATCGAACAATCAGTTTCATCCCTCCAGATGGAGAGTTTGAGCTGATGAGCTACCGTCTGAATACGCAAGTCAAGCCTTTGATCTGGGTTGAGTGTCTTGTTGAATCGCACTCTGGCTCACGAATTGAGTACATGCTCAAGGTAGGCTTCTTCCCACGATTGCCTTGATTTTTTTTTTTCTATATTAAAAGTCGAACGCGCATGCTAATGGATCTCAAAAACAGGCCAAAGCACAGTTCAAGCGTCGGAGCACAGCTAATAACGTTGAGATTCTCGTCCCCGTTCCCGAGGACGCAGACTCTCCCCGGTTCCGCACAAACATTGGTACCGTCCACTATGCGCCTGAGAAATCAGCTATTATCTGGAAGATCAAGCAATTCGGAGGTGGCAAGGAGTTCCTCATGCGGGCGGAGCTGGGTCTGCCATCCGTAAAGGGAGACGATGAGCACGGTGGTGGTATGACGGGTGGATTTGGAGGCAGTATGGGCGGCGCCGGTGCCATGGGCAAGGCGAAGCGGCCCATCAACGTCAAGTTCGAAATCCCTTACTTCACTACCAGTGGTATCCAGGTGCGGTACTTGAAGATTACCGAGCCTAAGCTGCAATATCCCTCCCTCCCCTGGGTGCGCTACATCACACAATCAGGCGATATCGCTGTTCGCATGCCAGATGTGCAATAAGAAGTTCTTTTTTCTTCTCTTTTTCAATGATTGACTTGACTTGTCTGGTTCCATCTTTGCATGAGTGATTTGTACAGCCTTTTTATCTTTGACCTCTTCATCCTTCTCATGTCCCTTCTTTGCTTACCTCTCTACCTACCCCCATTTTATCCTTTATTCCATCTACGCTCTCTTTGAGACCGGCCGGTCCGATAGATAATTCAATCACGATGTGATCTCATCTATTTTCTGCCTCCCCAAGTATTGCTTGCGTAGCCCAGACGCCTTTCCGCTTTCGAGTTTCAGCACGTCTCTTTTGGGTAGTCTTCGCCTCCCAAGGTTCTTCATCGGAAATATCGTGGATGTATGTATGTATGGATGTAGTAGTAACTCGAATTTAAATCCATGGATATAGAGACCCATGGGTATTTGAATGCATGCATGAATGCGACTACTGAAGGAAACATGAAGAGGATTTGGTAATTGGTCGCATGCCCAATTGCTGGATTAGGTTTGGTTTGGAAGACTTGGTCAATCTGATGTTACTTGATAGGGAACTAACTCGTACTAGGATCTCGGATGTACTCAAAATTTACGCAATGACCACTTGAATTGAGGAAACAAAGATGTACAAACCTCAATATTCGAAGCTAAAAATTTGGGCAAGCCCGCATGGGACACAGAGGCAATTGAACGAGACGAGGAAGCAAACATCTGAAGCAGAACGAGAATAATCCAGACAAGGGTATCTCGATTCTAACCAAACCAGCAGATCCGACTAAAGAAGCTCAACAACACATTGAAAACAAAAGAAACCAAAAAAAAAAAAAAAAAAACTTCATACCGCAACGCCAAATCGTGTCATGTCAGCGCCCGTGAAAACTGAAACTTTTGAGCCAAACATAAACCTCCCAGAAATGCCAGCTGTACATGATACCACGCTAGGAACGAAGGACCGAGAAGAGAAGGATAAACAATGGGAGATTGCATCGCAAGTCCCAGACCAACGGAATAAGGCCCAAACATAAAAATAAATAAAAGTTGATCGATCATGCAGCGTGGCCATTTGCCCCATCCTCCGTTTCAGGCGGCGGAAGCGGGAATCCATCTGTTCGACCTGCAGCGGCCGATTTAGAGAATCCCTCTCGGGCTAGCATGGTGTTCAGCACGGCACAGTTATACGCTGCTTCGCCTGGTGGTACAACGAGGAAGATATAAGTATTATCCGTGAAGCGACCAAGGAAGGTATTAAACTGCGGCGTCTTGGTATGCATAACGACGAAACCCGCGGACGCAGGTGTCGTAAGTGTATTCCGGGCGGCGCAATGCTTAAAGGCCTTCATAATATTGGAGAGACGCTCATGGCGATCGTAAATCGGGTTCAGCTCGCCGACCTCCGAGGTGACGGATGTAACGGTCAAGAAAGTGGAGCGCTCGAACAGAATGACTTCCTCGGCGTCGATCTTCTTCGCGAACGCAGAGAGGAAGCGCTCGATGACTGATAAGTTCGGGATTAATTTGTGCACGATGCCGGCCCAGGCTTTGTATAGCGATTGGTCCCAGATACTGCTTCCGAAGGTGTCGATGCGGAAGTGCTCCGAGCGGCTGCGGATTAGCGCGGAGCGCTCTTCGTAGATACGTTGGCGGTGCTCGGCTTGGATGAGATCCATCTTGTGGACGAGACAGAAGACGTAGGCGTTTGGGCTGTATTCACGGAGAGCTTGAATAATGGCATTATATGTGTCCAGGTCACGGTCTACTTCGCGGGATTCGATATCGAAGACGTAGATTAGTACCGCGACATCGGAGAAGATGTTCCCACGTTGGGAGGCAAGGTAGGTTTCCATGAATGCATCTTGTCTGACAATGGGTCACTTGAGTTAGTTTGCATACTTTTGAAATGAAAACATGAGATATGTTAGGTCATTGAGGTTTGGAAATGACTCACCCTCCGCAATCCCAAAGGTTCAATGTGAGGTTGCCCATGAACTTAACATGGCTATGTTCCACGTCGATAGTAGCGCCTAGACGGCGCACATCTTTAGCGACATAGTTGCTGAAAATGATTGAGCGCATAGAAGATTTGCCCGAGCCACTCTTTCCCATGAGGAGGACCTTTCTCTTCTTCTTGCGAGCGTCCATACTGGCGATCTGCTGCTGGTTTTAAGCTTGCCCCGCAAGAGCGGGGGCGTCTCGGATGGTTCTGGGGGTGACTAGGTCACTTGACGATATCCCAAGATGAAGTGAAAGACTGTTTATGGTGTAACGAGGCTCGTAAAAGCTTATCGGGACAGGCGAAGAGGGAATTGGGGAGATGCGAGATAAGGCGAAGAGAGGAACAGCTCCAAGATGATGGATGCGGAGAGACGGATCAACCTCGCACCCGGTGAATTAGTCACGTGATGCTGTTTATAGTGGTAGTATGCAATGCAGGATGCATGAGATGCTGTTGTTGCAGATGATGGGTTTCATTGAATTTTATTGAGAAGTTAGCAGTACTAGTAGTGAATAGTCTCCACCAAAACCATGCCATCGATGGATCCTTATTAATGCTAGTAGTTGTGAGTAGGATAGCCGAGGTAGCGGGATGACGACATTGTTTAGGCACCTGAGTAGCATCAGCAGAACCAAGCTTCATATACTTGAAAAGTCGCATGTGCATGACATACTACCTAAAGATGCTACTATTATTTATGCACCCCTGTTAACCTTGGAATAACAGTGAATACATTTAGGCTCTGAAAGGCCCACAATCTGGACAAAATCACCCGCAATCAATTGATGTCACGGTCTTAATATTCCTTACTTTTCAGGACAACGCTCATGGCTGCTGTACACGATGCAGTCTTATAGAACAGACATAAACCAATAGGCAAAGTAAAAGAACACAGATGAAGTGGCGGAAAATGTTAAAAGTGGTATCCGAAAAAGAAACGCAGGGACAGGTGCCAACGAATGGTACAGTATGCAAAAAGCCTCCATCGGTGGAAATAAGAGAAGTCGAAGTCGAGATCAAAGTCGAAGACGAGAAGAGAAAAGAAAAGAAATTAGAGCACCAAGAAATCACAAGCAACGAAGAGGCCAGTCAGAAGGAGAATCAATATCGGTCGTCATCAATAGTTCATAAATCCCAGCACCCAAAGCCAACAGTAATAGTAATAATAGTAAGATAAAGTAAGTCTTGGCGCAGGTCAGGCATCCCGTTCATCCATTAAGCTCGTGCGTATAAGAAGGCATTAGAAGACCGTGCCATCGGAACGGATCATAATCGGAGGTTCCTTGGTATTAGGCCTGGAGACTTCGGCAATTTCACGACCACCCTAAGCGCAATGTTAGTTGAGGAGTCAAATAGTAGCAGGAAAACAAAAATTCAATACGAACCTTCCAGGAGCCAGCCTCCAGCATCTGGGCCAGCGATAATTGGTCTTCTGAACCAGCTAATCCCAATTGTGCGTTAACCTCGTCCAGCAGCTCATCCAAAAAGCCGACTGTTACAGCTCGCCATTCCACGATCACGTCGTCATCTGTAGAGAAAAGCGGCACCACCTCCATATTAGGTTGACCCTTGATTTGGGCATTCTCCTTGAAAGCTTTGACTCCGCGCTCCATATCATCGGCCTTGAGGCTCAAAAGTCCCATGTCGATCAACAGACCACCATTTCGGTACTCGGGCAGACCGGTCAATAGATCGCTGCCGGCGAAGTGGATGTGCATTAGCTTCGACATGGGGACCATGATGGAGTAGCAGAGCCACTGGGTCAGCTTGTGGAATGGGATAATGCGCTCCCACGGCTGTGCCGGGGGCGAATTGGGGAGATCCGAACAATCCCAAGCATCTCCAATCGAGACGCCGTCGATCTGGGTTCGGGAGGGGGGCCAGATGGATGAGAATCCATCCATGAGGACAGTCCACAGGGTGGTGAGTGGGACTATGGGCACGGAAGAAGCGAGAGTAGAGGGGTGTCCCAGAAGGAAATCTGGCGCACGAAAAGTAACCCGTTAGCTTTCGACTGAATTTCCATGCGACAAAGACACATGGCGCTTGAAAAAAAAAAAGATGGTGATGAAAAGAAAAAAAGTAGCTCATGAAGCTTTGTAACTCACCTAGCATGTTACCAGGTCGAGCATCTACGCCAAAGAAGTCCTGGTTATTCAAAGCTTCGGAAAGTCGCACCAGCAAGCCCGCGCGACCTTCGATACCGGCGAGCGAATTCTGATCCGAGTGCTGCATGCCCTTGGCCAGCTTTTCGACGGTGATATTCTTCAGCGCGGCGCCATCCACCTGGCAGGGTTCTGTCGGGTCGCTACTGAATAAACCGGATTTAAACATCTCCAAACTAGCGACGGCGAGACCCTCGCTGCGCGAGTAAACCTTTCCGGACTCCTTGGAGCGATATGACCATTTTGTGCCGGCGCCCGCATCCAGCAGGACGGAGACGACGAATAAATCAATCAGGCGACGGGTGCGCTCTTGGGCGTCAATGCTGCTGGGCCAGGACTGCAGGAGCTGGTTGATCCGGGGCCGGCCGCCCACATCGAAATGCTGCCAACGGCCATGCGGCGGGATATTCTCATAATCTTGTGCATAATCTCTCTTTTCATAGTCACCTCCGCATTAGCCTTATGTCGAGGATTTTGATTTTGATTTGTGTTTGGTGTATTTTTTTCTTATTTTTTTTTTTCTTGGTTCATGAAAGATTGAGATATGAGTGAGTCATGTTTACCTTTATGATGGATACAACATAGGACGCGGTAGCCTTGAGTTTGGACAAATCGACGTCAAAATGGTTGAGTTGGTTTCGTTTGGCTCGGTTTAGGACGATATTTGCGCGTTCGCGCACGGCGTGGATGCTTCGGAGATAGGCGGCGGGGTCCAATGCCGGGTCTGGCGGGCTCGCGATGGGCATCTCGGGGATGGAGGCCGGGAGGCCGCTGCCTTTGTAACCGGGGGATTTGAGGGATGTATTGGAGGTGCGAGCACTGTTGACGGACACGAAGGATTCCTGTTCATCGCGCTCACTCTGGACCGAGGTCCTCGAGTCCTTGCGCTTAAAGAGACCCATGATTGTTGACTTTTCTCTCTTTCTGGTTTTGTTCTCCTATTTCCTGTACCGGGAGGAATTTCGAGGTGGAGAAGCAAAGGTGATAAGGAGAAGAGGGGTGGGGGATGGGATCGACTCCCAGTAGCTTTGAAGGAATAATCGATGACAATTCTTGGCTTTGTAAGGATCCTCGAGCTTTGGCGTTGTAATGTTTTTTTTTTTTTTTTTTTTACTCTTTTTTTCCCCTTCTTTTCTCCTTAAAGATTCCGTAATAATCGAGGCGGGGCGGTCGGTGGCCGGGCTCTTCAACAATCTCCACGGTTTATGGACAATCTAGGTCGTTAGTCCCGTCAACAGCTGTGCAAAGTGGGGATCGGGGCCTAAATTGAATTATAATGACGTTCCAAAGTCTTGCATTGGAATGGGAGGTATAAAAAGAAAAGGGATACTGGAAAAGGACAGAGAGAGTTTTCTCTATAAGCGAACTGCAGATTGATTACTTCCCGACTGGGAGATCTCCGCAGTTGTGAAAATTAGATGGGAAAATAGCTGGAAATAGCTGGAAATAGCTAGAGAAAGTGACAGGAGAGGAGATTCAAGCCGACTATGGCTGTGCAAACTTTGGCTTTATGTTTATTTTTATTTTTTTTATGGGGTAGAAAAGCAGAGATACTGAGATAATAGCATTTAAGCCATATGTCAATAAAAAAAGAAAAAAACGAAAAGTAAAGATGAGCAAGGTTCTCACGTACGTGTATAGATCGCTAGTGCGGGCAATCCCAATGGATCCATCAGTCTGGACCAGAAATGTGCCGGAGAACTGGCGATGCACGGGCTTGCCCTGTGCGGAGACCTCTACTGAGGTGACTAGTCCCTGCCAAGCAGCATTAGCCAGTCATAGCCGCTCATGGCCCGTGAAAAAAAAGGGATTGTCGGTTTGAATCTTTGGTACAGCTTTCTCCAAGCGCTCAAAGGGGGCCATGAACCCCCCATTTAGGAGATGTTTGGTACCCTAAGTCTGTTTTGAGTGTTAGGGAGATCTAGTGCCCCTCGGTGAACCAAGGAATGACTGATTACCATGAAATTACTCAGATTCAATTTGTTTTTGTTTTTGTTTTGTTTTAGTTTTTAATATGTCTAGAAATTTCTTCAATTGTATTAGATGACCTAGATGAGACTAAATGTTTGAAACCTCTGATAACTGGAATTTTAGTGGCATTTTGATTGATATTATATCCCGACGATAACAAATTCTATAAGAAATTACTGGAATCCATCCTATAGGAGAGAGAAGAAAAGAAAGAAAAGCAGGGTCAAATGGCCCGTTCATGCAGCGGGCGCCTGTCACGGCGGACGTATAACCCGAGTCAGCACTAGTATCGGGGAAATCAGATGCTACCATATGTTGATAGTTCTAGAAACACCAAAAGAGAATTAAAAAAAAAAAAAAAATACAATGACAATCACCATGGCAAAAATCCCACGAGCTGCATATATCGTACGATATCCACATATATAAGACAGTTGACGTGGGCGTTCATAAGGTGACGGGAATTCCGATCTGGCCTGCTTTTCCACATTCCACATCTCGCATCTCGCATCTCTGGAAATATTGAAATTCTCCGATCTTTCTTAGCCGTACATCCGATGCTCAAAGCTTCTTAGATTGTTGGATCTGGTCTAGACAAACTACAAATGACTAGACGGGAAGGTCCCGAAAGCCGAAAAGAAGAAAATACAGTGTTAAGTTTTTACTATGCTAGAGGGTCTAATCTCCGCCGTTGCGCTCCTCCACTTGTCTATATACGCTAAAATCCAGCTCCGGGAAGCACGGACGGAGCCACATTTAATATTAGGGCAACTTTTGGGAAAATTCCAGAAAATTAAAAAATTAAAAATTAGAAAATAGAAAAACTGTTAATCTGGGTCTTTAAAATCCTGCTAGATCCCTGTCAAATCCTGTTCCAAAGGGGGCCATTGTTTACATCTGAAGTTCAAACTTCAGCAACCCAGGCAACTCGCTAACCATCGGCCCACATCCTAATACTCCAAGCCCATTCGTTACCGCGCGGCTCCTCTACCCGAAAACTCCGCCAGGCGTCGAGCTTTGGGCAAAGCGGAGTACTGACTTTTTTTCGCGGTTTGATGTTTTTCGTTGGTGTTTGGGTTTTTCTTAGTTGTTTTTTTTTTCTTTGCAGATCAGGTACGCTTTTCATCTTGCTCTGCACGGGAAAGGGAAAAGGAAAGATCAGCCTCACGCATTTTCTACCTGCTTTCCTGTCTTAATTGGCCTCCCATATTCTTTCCGGCCCCGGTTTTTCTTCGGGATAAATCCAGAATTACTGAAATGCCCTTAACCAACTTGGGTAGTTGGCAGCGAGGCTCTCCAGGTTGGAATTGTGCAAATTTATTCCAATCCTTGCCGATTTGCCTTGGGCACATCCGTTCTCCGTACTTTGTACTCTGTTTTTGCGGTGGCGGCCAGCCACAGACCCATGTACCCACGTGTCGTTTCTGTGATAATGCGTGTCCGGAAATTATGATGCAAAGCTAAGGTATAGCATCACATTATAAATGTCCATCAAAGACTACCTATAATGTTGGCTACGGAGTATAGGTATATCCGAATACTCTGGGTCAGGTATGGTCATCCATGGATCCATTGGAGAGTCACCTCTTAGCTTCAACCTTGGAAGGTTAGCCCCAACTTTTGCTGTTTTCTTCAAAGTCGCTCTAACTTTGGAACTTTATTGGCCGCGTCACGGAACTTGTGCGAAAGCTTCGCCTCAACCGTTGGCTTTTTTCGCTTATCAAAGTCCCAATCAAGTCAATAGTACGGAGCAAAGAGGGAATGTCCGGTTTTTTAAGCTTCATACGAGCCATTCAGCTGCCTTCGCTTCTCGTAACTTTGGAACGCGGTACAAGCTAAAGGGGCTTGCACTTCTGATTGGTTGAATAGCTGCGCAAATAGAAGGTTTACAGTTGACTTTGGGGATTTTCAGATTTGAACTTTTTGTCAGGCTTTAATCCTTTTCGTAGTTCGAAGTAGCTTTTGTCCGTGCCAGCGTACTGAAAACGGAGTACAGGGTTACGGAGTACAGCCCGGGAAATCATATTGGCTGGCTAAACTATCAGCCCGAGCCTTTCCTTGAGCCCTAGCAGACATATCGAACATCCAATGCTTCTTACGTTGCCCAAGTGACGCATCTTTGACAATCCGAGATGTCTAAGATGTATTGATGCCGGCTGTTTCCATTGTATCCCTGATCGTCGAGGAATTGAGCTTACTGATGATGAAGAGCTTACTTCAATGAACCTTCAATGAACCATTTCGGCGAACCCCGTGGACAACCATTACCCTCTCTTATTCTAATAGAAACATGCCAAGCGACACAGCAAGACTTCCAAAGCAAGCCAGCTCACCAAGCCGACCTCCCGCGATTTCGCTACGGCGCCAGGATCAAAGAAAGGAACTCACCTCAGTCAACATAGAGTCCAACAGGGACTCATGCCTACTAACCTAGATCTCTTCCTCCAATGTCATTCACCGATACCACCGCCAGCCACAGTGCTCCTTAATTCCTCTCCGCCCTTCTCGTCGTCTTCTCAGAATCCTACATAGCCTTCCCCCTCCGAAGCACTCTTGGCTCGTTAACAGGAATAACCATCGGACTTGAATACTTTCCACTTGTTCGTCGTCGTGCACCTCAAGAGAGCTTAGTCCAGTCAGTTCTCTTTGGGAATTTCATCTGGACCCCTGGCGATAGGCACCAACTCCGCATCGCTGATCCGAGGCCAGACCACAAATATGCTCCTATGCTTCTCCCTCGTAGCTCAGCTGGGGTGAAATGCATATCTCTTCTTGAAAGGTTGTTTGGTCAGTCGGGGTTTCAATGCCACTGCCTTCTACTGACCCAAATTATGATCATGATCTCGTCTCTTGAATTTGGGTATTGCCTGTCCCTTGGCACAGGCTACGCTGGAGAACAGCATACGTTGGCAACAACATGTGATTGATAGCACTTCGGACTGATCCGTCTCATACTAGATACATACCATACTCTCGGGCTCTCACGCTCGGGTTATCTATACCTGAGCAGATAAATAGAAGAACAACCTTGGAATCTGGACAGTCAATTCCAAGGTATTGTTCTTCTAGCGTGCAGTATAACCTCCATCCACAGGCCACGATACTCCTGTCACCCAGCTGGCATCATCGCTTGCTAAGACTACTGCCATCTTAGCAATGTCACTTGGTTTACCTGGTCCATTGAAAGGATGCTTCTGCTGCATATCTTCTTCAGTGGCACCAATCGCTCTCAAGTCACTGTAAATTGCAGTCTGGACATCTGTGCGCTTACAGTCAGCTAAATCAACTGAAATCGATGCACATGTGGAGATAGTATATTCAAAACTCACATCCTGGACAAATAGCGTTCACATGAATTTTTGACCCGGCATAGTCAAGGGCAACTTGTCGAGTCAAGCTCAATACTGCTCCCTTTGATGCACAATAAGATGCTTTTCGATATCACAGTCAGCTTGCATTTGTATAAATATTGAAACTATATTTTTTCCCATAGGCAAGAGCAAGAACTACAGGGGACTTACGACTCGCATTTGATGCAACGATCCCCATGACAGAAGCCATGTTGATGATCCACCCTCTGTCTCCAGACGAATGAGGCTCTTGAGCAAGCATCTGCCTGATGGCAAATTTAGATCCGAGGAAACAGGATTTTGCATTAACTCTCATCGTGATGTCCCACACTTCCTCGTCCGTCTCGTGGCATGGGGTCAAGGGACGGCGGGCCTCCAAAGCCACGCCAGCATTGTTGACCAATCTATGAAAAGCGGAAATGAAATGTTTAGAAAAATAAGCTGCAATGCGTTTTACAAAGCCGGGTTACAACGAGATCCAACTCACATGTCTACTCTTCCAAATTCTTTCGTCGCAGCTTGGACAAGCGCTTCCATCTCACTAGCTTCACCAACATCGGTCTTAACAAATATGGCATGTCCGCCTTCTTTTTGAATCAGGGCATGTGTCTCAGCCTCCCCTTCTTCCGCAATATCCTGTCGTGCCGAGGGAGTGAGATCTGCGCAGGTCACTTTCGCTCCTTCACGGGCATACAAGAGGCAGATGGCACGACCAATTCCGGAAGAAGAGCCGGTGACGATAGCCACTTTGTCCTGAAGGCGGTTCGGCATGACTGATGTTGACAAAATGTTGGAAAATGGATTACGATGAGAGAAATCGGGAGATATTTGATATGCGGGGTTCTAGGTAAGATTTGTTTATAAGTACCTCGGGATACATGCTTAATATGGTAGTCAAGTACATTGTAGCTCCTAACCTCGTCTATTTCAATACATAACCCCCTCATTTGATGACCCTTGCTTTTCAGAAGATCCTCGGTCCAACTAAACCCGGGTTTAAACCATGCGATTTATTCTCAGGCAGCACAATGACGCCGCTTTAATGCATGCAACATGTACTAGGTAGTACGTAGCAATATGTACAGGGTCTTTCCGGTGTGATTCTCTGGCCGTCTGTGTTATCACCAAAGAGACGAAGATTTTGAATTCCACAAAAACTATTAAATGTTATTTTATGATATTCAAATTCAAGATGTGACTCCCGAAACTCTTGGTGCTTTGATAGAAAAATGCAGGATTTGGAGAGAGATCATCTACTATTCGTATCTCCAGCACTGTCTGGTGTGGTTAGGAGAAAATGGCCCGTATCTATAGTATTGGATGAGATGTCAATGTTTGACTCGCATTCTACTGGCAATTGAATCTAAAAGGAAAAAGAAAAAAAAAAGAAAAATTCAGCTCTAAACCCTCCAATCGCAAGTTAATGTTATGGTTAGCGATCTATCGTATCGCCGAATAAATTAATCACATGACCACGGCGCGGATCGCGTCGACGTCAACCGCGACCTCCGACCCCTGTTAAACCGACCTAACAAACCGCCTCATCCCCGCAAATCACATTCCTTCCTATCATCCAACCCACGATCAATATGTCCGCCTTCACTTCTCTCCGCCCAACCCTGCGCCTGGCAAACACCGCCACCCGCACCTTCAGCTCCTCCGCCGCACACTCCGTCGCCCGCATGACCATCACCGGTCGTCTGGCCGCCGATCCCGAGCTCCAGGCTACCTCCACCGGACAGGATATCATCAAGTACGCCGTCGGTACCTCCTACGGCCCCCGCGAAAACCGCCAGACCAGCTGGTTCAAGGTTGCCAGCTTTGCGGACGGTGCGCAGCGGGATTATTTGTTGTCATTGCAGAAGGGGTAAGTGCCTGTGGGATCGGATGTGGTTTGAACTTGAGATTAGTGGTGATGCCAATTGAGAGCGCATTATGCTGACATGCTTGTTTGCGATTTTAGTACACTCGTTTACGTCGAGGGTGACGCCAGAATGAAGAGCTACGAGGATGCCGAGGGTCGCAAGCAGTCTGGCCTGAGCATTGTGCAGCGTGAGTTATATCGTTTCCTCTGCTTTTGGATGCTTGTTGCATCTAATGGGGGTCTTTGTGCTGGACTTTGGTGGATGATAACTAACTTCGATTCAAGGCTCTATTGAGGTTCTTAGCCGCCCCCAGAATGCCGATTCTGAATAAACGATTACCCTGAGAAATCTGATTAATATGAATGTGGATATCGACTTGGGTGATTATCTGTACGGGAGTTATATTGGGAGTGCGGACGGATCTTAGATTGGCTGGGCTGGTTTGGAGAGGGGAATGTTTAACTCGGCTTGTGCTTTTACTATGCCTCGGTTCAGTGCTGGGTAATAATTCTTGTCGATCTCCTCGCTCTGCTTTTATTGTATTGTACTAGTATACCCTGAATACACTCTGTTTTATTATGGTGTACGTTGAGATGCTCTGTTCATTTTTAGTAGATGAGAATTAGGATGAAAGGAAATGGAAGGGTTGCTCGAATAGAATGATTTCGCCTAAATGTATTGGTAAAAAAAAATGCCAAAAAAAATATCGAATACCATCCGGCTAGAGTGCACATAACGAGAAAGTTAACATGTGTTCTGCGCCGATGAAATGCTAATGAATAGAAAGGAAAGCGACTGGCATAAGTCGATGAAAGATACAAATATAGCTCTCAGAGCTGGATTTCACTCTGCTGGTGTATCACATGCTTGATATGAATGGAATCCACCGGGGTGGGTGTGACAGCACTCCGTGACAGCTCGCTACTGGGACGGCTTCGACTGACCTCAGCCCAAGCATTCGTACGAACCGCCAGTTCAGGAGCAGAAACATCATCTAGCAGAATGACTTGATCCCCACTCCGAGCAAAGCGGCGACTAAAAAATGCCCGGGGATCGCGATACCATGGCACAATGGGGGCATTGGCACTTTGACCAACAAGAAAAGATGGACGGACACCTTTCTCAACATCAGCGTGTGCGTTCTTGCGCCACTTAAAGAGTGACTTCTTCTGGCTGGTTGAATCAACCAATGTCGCCGAGTTTGAACCATTGGGAGGCTGGAGTGTCGCCTGTGAGCTCTGCGGCTGGGACACACTGGGGAAGCAGTATCCGAACCCCAATCGCCAGAGGATCATGCGATAGACGCGAATGGCATCTTGGCCGAGGCCGCAGAAGATGAAGACAATCAAGCCGGTAGCGATGGGTAGCCAGCGATCATCAAAGACATGACCGTATGATGGAACCTTGACAATCTCGTACCAGTTTGCATGGTGGACTTGGGACCATGAGTAAGGGTGCCAAGGAAAGGATACGACTAGGTCTTCATATAGGAGCCAAGCTGAGACAGGCAGGATGGCAATGAGCATAGTGAAGGCGACAAAAAAGAGGCGCAGGAAACGTGCTTTGTTCATGTTGCTTCTCGATGCGCGGAGGATGGTCTCGAAGTCGCTTCTGTATTTGTGAAGACGGATAAGGACTAGGCCTATACCATTTTCAAAGATTAGCTCTCTCCATTTTCTTGAACCGTGGTGAGCATAGTACGGATTTGACTCACAACAATAGTAAGCAGATATCAAGCATAGTATAGGGGGCCACATCCATGCCAACACGAAGCTAGGCCAGCTTTCATCGTAGTTGTTGACACATCCCGAGATGGTGTAGAGAAGATAACGATCTTTTTGATAGATGTAGTGGGTAATCATTGCCATGGCCGGTACAAAAACACAAAAGAGAAGTTCAAACAGCCGATTGCGCCATCTTTGAGTCTTGCTAGGGACCAGCATCGCTCGACTTGTGTTCAGTACCGTTGCTAACTCGCGAAAGATGCATAGCAAAGCACCCGGCAAAGCTACATAACTCGCCACCATAAACTTGACCTCAACATCACAGAGACCAGAGCCATCCCACCAGACTGAGGTATTATCTGTGGGCCAAAGATTGGCATTGATGAAATTGAACAGACTCAGTAGAATCGCCCAGCAGATGAGGGCGGTCGCAGGGAAATTGCGGTTTTTTGCATGAAGAATCAATGGTGGAAGACACAGCAGAATGGAAATAAACGACAAGACTGGGATGATAACCGCCAGCGGATATACCTTCGTCTCTTCCGCAATCGCTGGTGTTGCTGCCCAAAGCTGGGCAATTGCCATACTTGCTGCTGCTGGGGAAAATTGGACGAGCTGATAGATATCTAGAACGAGGCAGGAATACCTCTGCAGATCAAGTATGCTTTTTTCAGCAATGATCTAGGTCATGGACTCGAGGAAGGGAGAAGCATGAAATAGCTGGAGAAAATGAGAAGCTGAAAAAGATTGCATCCTTCTATAGCTCGTTGACCTTCAGGAGAGATTCAATTAAAATGAGCCTGATCTCGAATTAGAAACCTGGATCCAGAGGAGTGTCACGCTAATAAGATAACGGGTCTAGATCAAGACATGCTCTGGATCTTATTCGAATCCCAATGCGAAGGCAAAGGGGGTCCGAAGTGGGATCTGTATAGAAACATGGACCATGGATGTTGGAAGTCACATTTTAATAAAAAACCTGTCCATTCAAGGTCCATGATGAATGGCGGCATTAATGGCCTCTTTGCAAGAGAAGAAAGACATGGAAGAAACATTGAAAATGAGGAGGTCAAGGTTTTCTGGATTTGGGGTTCAATAGGAATCTGCAGGGAAGTTCAAGCCAATCTTCTATTCAGACCCAGATAGGGTTAGACTGGAAATGAATCCCATGTCACGGTCATGATTAGTCATGGAAACAAAACAGACAAACGAAACAAACGAAACAAAGTAGACAATACAGACAATACAGACAAACTATTTCCCAGGGTTATTCTGGAGGTAAAAATAATTAAAAAAAAAAAAAGTAAATAAATCAAGGTAAATTATAAAATTATATTACTTTAATTTAAATGGAATGACATGAGATCCGGGTAATGATGAATCATGCAGTATACAGGATCAATACTATAGTGTACTCTAGTGTTTAGTGGGACTACTACTATACTGTAGTATAGTGGAGAGGGGAACCGCATAATGACGAAATTACCCTTGCATAAGCCTCGAAACAAGAATCAACCTAATCCCCAAACGTCACGAACTCCTTCACCTGTCGGGGGGAACTCTTTTCCCTACCTCGTGCAGTTTGGCTTTTTTCTTTTCTCACCTTCTGCATATATCCCCCCCCCCCCAAGGCTTCAAGAGGAAGCTTGTTGCGGGCTCCCATCTCATCATGGCTGATCCCCCTTCTCCGGGGATCTCACCCCGCAATTCGTCTCTCCGCCGCCGTGGTCTCCCCACGCGAACCACTCTCGAAACCATCCCCGACTCCGACTGGCCGCAACGCCGCAACTCTACACTCTCAGATACCATCTCCGAAGCTCGTCACTCCATTCGATCATCCACAGATGACCTGTTCCTTCCCCGAGTGAGTCAAAACAATGAGGGTCCGATCGCAACCGAGGAATCTCATTGGCACTCCGCGCCACTGGCCTTGGCGTTACTGCCAGCCATCGCCGGGGTCATGTTCAAAGAGGGAAGTGTTTTTGTGACCGATGTGACGTTGTTAGTACTGGCAGCTATCTTTCTCAATTGGTCCGTCCGATTACCATGGTACGTCATCAAACCCAATAATTTATTATGTACAGTATCTTTTGAGATATCAGTAAAGCTGACATGGGGGTTTTAAAGGGACTGGTATCGGTCCGCCCAGGCCATCACGCGAGAAGAATCCACATATAGTCCCACCGTGGAGGGTATAGAACCAGAGGCGGGTGACGAGGCCGTAGACTCCGGCGAAGAACCCCACCGGCGTCCCAAACCCCCACGAACATCAAAGCAAGCAGCCATCAAAGAGCTCCATATACACGAGCTCGTCGCATTAGCCTCATGCTTCATATTTCCTCTAATTGGCACCTGGCTCCTTCATGGCATCAGATGTAGCTTATCTCGACCCTCGGAAGGTTTGGTCTCTAATTACAACCTTACCATATTTCTCCTCGCATCCGAGATTCGGCCATTCGCTCATCTCCTCAAACTATTTCAAGCTCGCACCCTCCATCTCCAACGTATCATCGCAACCACTGATGACAATCACATCGATTCGGTTAAAGTTCAAGACCTCACAACTCGACTCGAGGAGCTTGAAGCGCATGTCGCCGAAGCTGCTGCCACTCGTCTGGCTTCATCTCCAGGCCAAAACTCCCCTAAAGAACCAAATGACGCCCAGTCACTCATAACACAGGCGGTTGCTGAAGCCCGCAAGGCACTTCAACCAGACATCGAAGCTCTCAATCGCGCTGTCCGCCGATATGAGAAACGTACCGCTTTGATCACACTCCAAACAGACACTCGCTTCCAACAACTTGAGGCACAAACCCGCGACGCATTAGCTCTGGCAGCTGCTGCACAGCGCTCTAGTCTGTCGCGCCGCTCAAGCTACGCATTCACGTTGGTTGACTGGGCTTGTGCTTGCATCGTTGTTCCGGCCCAGCTCGCTGTATCTATCCTCAATCTACCTTCCCGCGCAGTAAATCGCTGTTTGGCCACTGCAAGGAGTATGATAGGTCGCCAACCTTCTCCGCAGTCACGCTCAAAGTCTAGTAAAGGCAAGTCAGTTCAGGGAACTGGTCGTAAGGTTCGACCACGGTCACCTCCACCTAAAGCACTGGGCTCGACAATATCTCAACCGCAGTCTATTTCTCGCTAGGCTGGTCCATGCTTGAAGTTCATGTTACTATCATACTAATTGGCCTCATACTTTCTTTCCTATGTACTTTTCGGGGACTTCTTCTCTTTTACATACAACTCATAGCAAATTTTACATCCTATTTGAATATAGACTCTCTTGGAGACCGTGGCTCAAAGCTTCGAATGACTAAACCGTATGCCATTTCCCCATCCACTTATTGGTGATTTCCTTTGCCTCGTCCACTAATATCATCTCTACAAGAACGTGCGAGGTTAGCTACCTTGCTATACTCCGGGGAGACAGTATCTGAAAGGACCCGGATCAATCTAGTATCTCTGTCAGGCCCCTGGGAGAATGGTTCATCTAGACTTTCTCTACATTCCGTTCTATTATACCTTTCAAATGTTCTATATGGACCAATATTCCGCAGTTGATGCACGTCGTGGTAATCGAAGGTGACCTTGAACATTCAAATGAACATTGGAATATTTTGAAGTATTTCGGTCATCTAGACTTTCCATTACTACATACCACCGTATGAAAAAAAAACACATGTCGCAGTCACTGTACTCAATATGAAAGGGAATTATCGAATCATGTTACACTAGTCAACTCAGGCCAGAACTTGAGTCTATCACATCTATAATACCACTATTAACACAACAAAAGGAGAACATTATTCATCGAAAAGACAGAAACGCTTCCGAGTATCAGAACAGGTCCACTGATCCTGACGGCCAAGATCAAGGAGTGAGTATAGTATATTGTAGCATCAAGTCCGCCCTCCAGAAGGTCCTTTTTCATCAACTCCAATCATTTTTAAAAAAGGCTCAATAATTCCTCTCTTCCTTTCCTCGGAAGCACGACGCTCTTTGTCCTTGGAAGGTATGGGGACAGCCGACGAAATGAGTACACGGGCAAATATAGAAGTAAGGGCAGACTCAACAGCCTGTCGGCGCGCTGAAGCTTTCTCATGGGCCGATTTCTTGGTCGATGGCTCGGATATGCTGGGCAGGCGGCTCTTACGACGAAAGCTGCCTGCTGAGATGAATGCAGCTGTAGATGCGGGCGTAGGTGGGTTCGGGAGGCTGGATTTGACGTTTTCCGGCACTTTTTGGTTTTCATCTTGGCCTTGGTTTTTCGTGTCCTTCTTACCGCTCTCATCTTTGGATTTGGTAAGATCCGCCAGATTGGACAATTGCTTTTTAGCCTTCGACAGTACTGGTGGGTTGGGCTGTGGAGCGATGGATGGGATGGCTACTTCATTGACGATGCGGGCGAGCATGAACGTCACAAATGTGAAAGACACACTGTGAGCGGGGGAATAGGCAAGGCTTTCCAAAACCCAGGCTTGAGTTTCTTCCCAAGACCGAGGAGGGGTCTTAGATTTCTCGCGCGAGATCAATTGTCGCTCCATATCCTCCCAGACACTTGCAGTAACGATACCATCACTTAAAGAATTGAGGAACTTCAGTAGTGTTTCGCAGAGGATCTCTAGCCGTTGGATTGATGAGACATCCGGTGCGAAAATCGTGGTTAAGGATTCGTTTGTGTCAAGGGACTCTCGGACTGACGCGGAAAGAACAGAGCGCTGGTAAGGGTCCTGAAGGGTCCACGTATCGGGTTGAAATGGCCATCCGGTTCCTAATGGATCTAAGGCCCAAGGCGCTTCTTCTCCAGTTTCGCCTTTTGTCATGCTCCACTCTGCTACAGCCCGCTCGGTCAAGTCGGAGATTGCCTCGGTCAGGCGAAAGAGCTCTCGGGGGGCTGAAAGCCGCACTTCGGATTTGATTTGGGATGGGTGTGACGCTTCGTTTCCTTCGAGGCTGCGAGCGCCTTCTTCGGGCATGCGCGTCAATTCATCCACGCTACATCCGAAGCAGGTTGGCAACCAGTGTCCCGTAACTGAGATAAAATGGTCACGGCCACTATCAACATGGAGTACTAGTATCTCCTCCAGTTTGACCTTCTTCAAGTTAAGCAGGCGAACGTGTTCAATGATCCGAACGTGAGCTGTGACATCAACATTAGCCACCTCCCCTGGCAATAGAGTGTGTGGTTTCCCAGTAGTCGGAATAGCCGGCTGCTTAGAACGATCTTCGTGCCGTTCAATTTGAATGTCGAGCCAAGGTGAGTTCTTTGATGTGTGCTTATTGTCAATACTGGGCCTCTCTCCAAAATGAAAGGTAGCCGATGCACTACTCGTGTTGGCTATTGTGATGGATCGGTGAATTGGGAGATCATAGGCGACCTTCCCAAAATCAACTGCATTTGGGTCTCGTTCCTTTCCCTGTTCACCGTGAGGAACGTCCACGACCACAGTAAGGCCGGGACGAGCTTCATTTTCGGCCTTATCGAGTTCACGGACCACCTCCTGGTGGACTTTAGCTTTGAGGCTAGGATTGACCGCATCAAATGACAAGGTAAAAATTGCATCTAAGGGCTTGTGGTCTGAAGACAAAATTCCCTGATGTGAGACATAATGATCCAGACGAACGGGCTCGTCTAATGTCGAGTCTTCGGATGCAGCAGTGGAAACAAATGCTCGGTCATCATCTGAAATGTACTCCTCCACCCCGTCTCCTGCATCTCCTGCATCCACTCCGTCAACCTCTGGGTCGTAATCAAATAAAACGTTGTCATCGGCAACGGCCTGGTCGAGACCTTGTTCTTGCATTTCTTTGTCTCTCTGCCGGATTTGCTCGGCTTCTCGGTCCAGTTGCTCATGCTTTAGTTTGTCTCGGCGGGTGCGGTATAGGATTCGATCACACCAGCTGGGGCCACGATGTTTCTCACTGGAGTCAAACATAGCCACACTACCGATATCGTACTTATATGTAGGAAGAAAAGTGATCTGGCCCTCCCGCCAGCCTTTATGGAATGCAGTTCCCAGTTTCTGTTGAATCCGCAATTGGTCGTGCACAACGAGAGATGAGATTGTTGTCTGCAAGGACGCGGGATCATTATGTGGGTCAATCTCGTCATCGGTCACTGGCTCAGGCAACTCATGGTCCTCTGAAAGCGGTGGTTGCGGTGGATGCGGCTTATTGTCAATTTCAGCAGTAGAACTTCGGCGACTACCCGATTTTTTCGTTTCCTGGAGTGCAGTATCGTATGCATTGACGGTGTGTCGTGCTAGGACTTGTCGGACGTCGCTTCCAGGAATATCATCTAGGCGATAGTTAAGATCACCAAACCAGAACGTAAAGTCCTCATCTCCGATTTCATCAAGGGAATCATCCCCTGACCCCTTCTCTCCATCAACTGGATCAAACTTTGCACGCGACGCAATTTGAGAAGCATCCCAGTTGCGTCTTTCTAGGCTGCTTTTGTCCGATCCTGCCGCGAGGTGACTGTTCACGAAAACTAGGCGAGTAGTCTCACCAAGGACCAAACGAGTCGCCACTGCGCCCTTGTTCCCCATGTAACCCATTAAACCCGTTCCGACGTAGGTACTGCTAACGGAAGAGACGCTCTCACCAATCGAAGGAGAGGCATAGATTAAAAGTAATAATCCAATCAACTGCACCTCGGAGACGAGCTGATACCCAGGGGGTAATGATTCCTGGAGTGACTCTTTCCAACGATTTGATGGGCCCGAATCAGTATATGGCCTGAGAGCCTCGGCAGGAGATGAGACATCAACCACTTCTTGTATGCCCAAAACATAAAGCTCAATCTCCTCGGGGCTTGTTTGAAAGGGCTTTTTCTTCTTCTCATCCTCGTCATCTCCGATCGGCTGGCATTCGTCTGTTGCTCCAGCATGCTCAAGATTCTCACCCTTGGCACCAGAGAATTTTTCACACACTCCTTGACCCTGCACGAACCATTTGCCAACATCCTTTTCTGTGCCATTGATTGCTGCAACATTCCAGGTTCCAATCTTGACGCGAACTGTTCGTCGGCGGGTGTACTCTCCCTTTCGGCTTTTGACATTACGCGAAAGAGATAGTAGGTCCATCGCGGGATTCTTAATATCCTCCGCGTCTTCCGGCGCTTGGCTTTTCGGGTCTGATGCGGGCGACGGCTCCGATTGTTGGTCCTTGGAGCTCATATTGAATCAAATTGTGACAAGGTTCCGGTAATAAGAAGGGTATTCTTATAGAATTTGGTGTGTATTTCTTTGGCCGTATGTAGCACTGATAGCGTGTGGTGCATATAGTGAGTTGTAGTGAATCTGGGGCGGCTCTTTATTCCGGCGGGGAACCGGGTGCTACGCCAGCGTTTCTTAGGGCACCGCAATATAGAGAAAATTCGCTGACAATGAATGCAGTATAGTCATGCGACAAGTACGATTCACTGTAGCGGGTTGGAGGAAAGGATTTCGTGGGTGGGCTAAGACAGCAAGTAGGCACGCAAGTAGGCGAGCAAGTAGGCGAGCAAGTCGAACAAGTACATGCATATGCAAGAGGATCCCGGATGGTCTAGGAGGTCAATAGCATCAGAGCGACGATCTGGCACAAATTGAATAAAACAAAAATAGATAACAGGTCACTTCAGAGCTTCACAAGCTTTCTGAAGAAGAAATGAAGGATTGTAGTGGTGTAAGACAAGTGAAATCTAAGAGTTGGAGAAGGCAAGTCAGTGGAACTGATGACATATTGCTTATCGGGCCTTATCGGCCCGTGCCCCACGAACATCTCGACCACGACTCAGCGACTCAGCGACGTCGCGTCGCGACAACAATACAACCTGAGAAAACGTTTGCCCCAATACCCGTTTAATTGCCATCATGGATCATACGGGTCGCCCACCAAGCTACTACTCAACCCACCCTCCCCAGTACATGGATCATTTACCCAACGCACCTCCCGACTATCTCGAATCGGAGAACGCCTACCTCTCTGAAATGGAGAAAGCGGCCCCCCAACCCCTCCGCTCGAACGATGATCTAAATCTTCGCGTTCTCCGCCGCTACAATCCTGCAATCACCAAAGTCATTTCCCTGGCTAATTACGCGGTGATCTACACCTTCGACTCCACTACCGCCTCGTGGGAGAAGGTCAACATTGAAGGCACGCTGTTCATCTGCCGCATGACCCCGGGCCGGCTCGGCGAAGAACGCTATGTTGTTGTCATCCTGAACCGTCGCAGCCTTATCAACTTCCAATGCCTTCTGATTAATCCTGAGAACGTTGAGTTGACGGATGAATATGTGATCTTGAAGGATGATTCAGCCAACGACGGCGAGAACAAGGCCGGTGCCAACGACTACAACGTCTATGGAATTTGGATCTACTCCGAGAGCAAGACCTCCACTGCCGATACTCGCACCGTGAACGCGAAGATTATTCTCGAGTGCGCCACTCGTGCCGCTCGCAGCATGCAGGGCGTCAAAGCGCGCATTCAGGCTAAGGGCCAGGATGAGCTCCACGTGGCGGCTGCAGCTGCAGAGACTCAAGGCGTCCCGACCGACAACATGCAGGGAGGTGTTTCTATGGGCCGCACTATGTCGCTGAAGGATATGTTTGGACAGCAACGCGCTCAGGATGATGAGTGGAGTGTTCGTGCCCACCATGAACAACCCCAGCCTCACTCTGCCTTGCCCGCCCACCATGCTCACCAATCTGGGGCTCACCAATATGGGGCTCACCAATCTGGGGCTCACCAATCTGGGGCTCGTCAACCTGGACAAACTAGCAACCCTAACCAAGTCCCTAACGATGTCCTAGGCGACCTCTTCCGCCGTGCCGGGCTCGCCCCCAACAAAGAGTAGACGTTGCTCAAATGTGTTCCGACCTGTTTTTATGTGTTTTAGTTTATATTTTTTATTTTTTTTTACCTCCTTTGAAAGGAGTTCATTCTTCGGCGCAGGGCATCATTTACACGCGCTTTCGTTTCCGGGTTCCCTCAAAAAGTGAGGCTAATTCATAGCGCAGGAGAATTCATTCTGGTTTTATTCCTCTTAGGCTCATTTTATGGCGCGGGTTGCACTTTCTACTTCAGTTTGGCTTTCATCTTGTAGTTCTGGTTCCGATTTTTCCGAGTTTTCAAAATTTACATTACATTTATTGCCCAAAATTGCATTTGATTGAGCAAGCGTCTCTTTTCTACCCAGGTATAGATGAGCGAGCCATCAACCGAACGTTCAAACCTTGGGATAAATCTCTAATTTCTTCCATTGTCTTCAACTTTGCATGACATCCCATACCATACTCCCAACCTTCTGCGCCATGATTTCGCTATGATCTAAAGGGACGGCATGTCAGTATCATGGAACAACATTCGCATATCAGTAAAAAAAGACATCATCTTACTTAAACAAAACGCGTGCGGCAACCCCTCCTCGCAGACAAACATCTTTGGGCCTAGCCCGTTCTCCTGCCCCCTCAATGCAATTACTTCATCCCGGGTCTTCTCCGCAACCCAATGATCGTTCCTTCCAAAATAGAAGAATAGGCGTGCAACGGCTTTAGCTTCGCTGCCAACGCCCCAAACATCATCTGTCCATTTATCAGATGTGATCGTGCGCATTTCATCCGCTGCCATGTGTCTGTCAAAGCCATCAGTACATATATCACGCCAAAAAATCTCGAGGTACTCCTAATCCAGAATTAACATACAGTGCTTGTCGTACACCACCAGAACTCTTCAAGAATGCAACAGTCGTATCGAGGGCATGAGCAGGTGGGTTCTTCATTACGGTACGGACAACCAATTTCAGAGCCGAGGATGGGAGTAGCGAGGTGAGTATACGGGCGAAGAAGGCCACAACAAACGCAAGCTGCGGAATAAATGATAGTAAATTCTGCGTATATTACGAACCTATCAGCAAATGTCAAATCCACATGGCTTGGAAATAAGAACTGACCGTAAGTTTCTGGCCAGATGGCGAGTGAGCAATGTCCTTTACTGTCGGGAAAAGCATCACTCCTCCGATGATGTCGAATGAGCTTGGAGAGTCGGAAAGAACAGAGCCTGAGCCCGGTCTGGTTTCAACGGAAAGAAGGTCCTGTATATCTGGTTTGCCCTCACGATGTCTTCTCAAGATCTCCATGGCAATATATGCGCCGACAGAGTGTCCAATGAGAATGACCTTTCCTCGGCGAGATAAGTTGGAGGATCCAGCATCAGAATTAGATTTCGATATATCAGAGACACTATTAGAAGAGGAAGTTTTGTTCCCATCCATCAAATCCACAAGCTTCCGGTGCACGAACCGAATCTGGCCTTCCAGGTCGTATAAGTGGTCGTCGGCAGGGTGCCCCTCATCTTTGGTGGTTTTAGCATTTCTATGCATAGAATTCTCAGCTTGTTGTTCAAATCCACCGAGACTGCATCCGTATATTTGGAAAGATGTCTTCTTTGTGGTAGTTTCCGTCTCGATCCCAGTCTGAGCTTGAGATCTGTCGACCAGATTCCGGGCTAACAAGGATAGGAATGGGTGATAGTATCCGATCAAGCCCGGGTTCCCAGATATGAAGAATATGGTGGCGTCAGGCTCTGACTGGGTGCCTGTGTAGGTGCAGAAGATGTTTGGTGTGATTTGGGGATCCATGGCTTTGATATGAACATGGATAACTTGTAGGTATTAACTGACTTTCACCTTTCGCGAGATCTCAAGACCTGTATAAGTTATAACCGGCCTCGGGATGCTGGGATAGAGTCTATGGATAAACAAAGATGCCGAATAGATACTAGGTCCTTGGTATATGATGGAGAAATTGTGGCTGGCGCACGAATCGGCACGATACGTTTGGCCCGTGGGTGTCAAGGTGGGAGGAATTTGCGGAGCCAAGTGGATCCCCCCCCTGTGTACACAAGGTACTCCGTACACGGCGGCCATCACTTTCATATTCGCTTTAGATAAACGTGTAAAATCAATAAAGTACTGTTTAGGGTGCTGGTGTATCATATTAGGTAGTACCATCGAAGTAGTAATTACAAGAGTCAAATGGTCATTATGTCGGGACAATTTTATCATGTAATTAGCTATGGATTAGCTATGACCACGTACCTACTAGTAGTGGCCCGTACCATGTGAGCCGTGTAGCAGCTGCACTACTAGGCTACGAACTAGAACTCGGTACATACTAAGTAAAATAGTAGTACCACCACGAATATACTGGAGCTTACATTGAAGTCAAATTGACCATGGAATACCAAGTGTATTGCGTCAAATATCGACTCCGTATCCCCAACCCCAAGCTCCTCCCCTAAACCGCCCCTGGTTTCTAAATCCCAATTGACAAGAAAATAAACATAGATAGCAAAATAAAGGGGGCCGAGGCTGGATTCAATGCATTGAAAGCCCAGACGCCGGAAGAGCGCAATGTACAGCATTTCATTCCACGCTTGCCGCCAAGAAAAATAACCCAACAACAACACAGCAGGTATCATACTGCTGCGATGTAGTAGGTTCAAATGGCAAGAGCGAAGAAAGAAACAAGAAAAGGCACAGAGAGAATATAAAACGAAGATCGCCAAAGAGCAGCATTTAAAATGATAGCAGAGTAGAAAGCTCAAGAAACACAGGCATCGAAGCTGTGCCGAATGGTATCTAGCTCGTTAAAAAGAGTAAATGACGTGGGAGTGAAGAGCCGCTGCTGGGCTGAAATCGAGATCGTGGCACGACTGCATAAGACCAGGTAGGGTTCATCAAGCATCTCCCTCGCCCTTGCTCTCGTCTCGGTTCTCCTTCTCGTTGGCTTCGTCGGGAGAGTCTGTTGTGCACGGTGGGTCGGCATCTGATGTGACAGGCTTAGCCGGTCCCAAATTGATGGCGATTCTCTTCGGTGCTGCGCCAATACTTGCCAAAACCCCTGGTCCGGCTTTTTCTGGTGTTCCAATTGGTCCAATCGATAAACTCTTCTTTCGGCTAAGCATTCCGGCACTGGAATTGCTACTTGTAGAACTTCTACGCTTGGATCCCGCAGCAAGTTTCACCAACTCATCATCTTCGTCCTCACGTCGACGCTTCTCGGCCAGTCGTTCTGGTGGAGGTGCCTGGGTAGACAAGGTAGGCGTGACATCAGAGCCAGCTTCACTTGTGGTGTCCGATGCACTTGATCCTTCAGCCGGTTGTGTTTGCTCTGCGAGGGCTTCGGGTTTGGTGTCCATTACATCCTCGTCGTCATCTTCGGGGTAGTCAACCAGTGGCTTGACCATCAAAGTAGCAGAGCCATTTGATGTACCAGCAGCAAGGGCTCCACGGTTCTCCTGTGGCCACTATAATCAAATCAGTATAAACGTCCAAGTAATGTCTTGAAAGTACGCGAAGAGATCTTACATCATCCTCGTCGTCGGATGTGCCGAAGTAGTCTTCTTCGGCAGCATCCATTTCCTTCACACCCTGCCAACGTTGACCATTAAGAGGCATCCTCCGCGGGGTGCTGCTGCCCTCGGGACCAAATAACGGATCTGCTTCGCCACCATATCCTTGCATCTGATCATAACGGAGAATCAAGTTCACAAACGTGTCGACATAGGTGATATTCGCGAGCTTCTCCCGGTACTTTTCTACCACATGAATAATGAATGGCTTGATGTTTTCTCGTTTGATGAACTCAAAGAGCTCCAGACAGGCGGAGTTGAGTAGATTGTCACGAGGCATTGTTTCATAAACAATATCAAGGATCAAGCCGAAGGTGTTGTTATGCGTCATTAAAGCTTGATAGAAGGTATCTTGTAGACTGATCAATGTGCGGAAGAATTTGAGGGCAACTAATGAATATCCATATTAGCTTCGCCATATTTCCGCAAAAACAGTTGTGGCGTTGATTGAGCTATCTATCTTACCCAGCTTCAAATGTTTTTGAGGGGCCGTGAGAAGCTGAGCGACCCGAGGTGCGAGGGACTCGCTATGGATCGCATTTCGTGTGCGGAAGAGATGTTGACGAACGAAAAATGTGAGAATATCAGCAAGATGCGAGTAGAGCGTGACTTCTTGGAACGTCAAATCATTAACTGCGGATAAATGTTAGCTGGATGCACTTTCAAGCCAGAAAATAGAGATCGGTGATCACTCACGGGTAGCGCGGTTGGCAAGTTGTTTAAGCGGCTGGAAGAGCCGCTTGGAAGAATCATCGAAATGCTGTTGGACAAATGCATCAGAGAGCAAATTGGGAGGTCGGACTTTGAAATAATCGGGTCCAGCCCGGGCGAGCGGGTCCTGCAGGGGTATCTGGGGGTCGAGCAGGATCTTAATAGCATCAGCTAGTTGGTTTTTGACTCCAAGGTCGGTCTCGGCATGGAGCAAGTCAATCAGGGTATCTGTGAGGGGTGTCTTTTTTTGTTGACAGCCTTGAGCATATATCCCCGCATCATCACAGGATCGTGGTCCAGCAATGCTACCAGGATATCAATGCCTGTCGTGCGCATTGCGGGATTGGGATGTTTCACCGCGAAGGCAATGACTGCGAACAAGCCGTGGGCAATGAAATTAGCGAACAGCTGGGCTCGCGACGGAACCTGGAGGCCCTTTGCAATTCCCGCACACTGGTGCAAGAATTGCACAGCGTCATCCTTGCGCTTGGAGTTTGTGTTTCTGGGATCGAAAACGGAAAAGAGCTCTCGAAGGAAAGGTGTGTTTGTTTGGATGTGGTTCACGATTTCCATCTGGTTGAAGAATATAAGGGAATTGAGCACGGAAAATGTCGGGTCGTCCAGAATTCGAGCTAAGACCACGTCCTTCAGATATAGCAGGCGCCATGTACTCCGGATCTTCCTGCGAATAATCGGGTCATTGATGGGAACGACTTCCTTGTATCGAGACTGGTCTGCGAGGTATTGTCGGTGGTTTGCCTTGTGAGTTGGGAATTCGGGATCGTATTCCAGAGCTCCGACCACGCCCAAGATAATCTGATCGGAAACGACGGTCTCGATGATGGTGTTATCGTTTAGCAGGATAAGGGATTTCATGATGTTGCAGAGATGATGCAGATCAGACAGGCTCTCCAAATCCTCGGCCATCTCTACCAAAGGAACGAGTTTGGCGATATACTCATCACGAATGATGAATTTGGATAACGCGTCACGGCCTGCTTGTGACATACTCGCTGCTCGTACAATCTGCTCCATTTCACCAAGGTTTCGAAGTTCCGGTGCGGGTAGGGCGATGGTTTGGTAATTATCAAGGTCGTCGGAAAGAGCATCATCTGTGCCAGCAAAACAAGCACCCACCGGGTTAGACACGTTTATGTAGAGGGGGTGGTGGGGAGATGGGAAACCCCAAGAACCGGACTCACCAGCCGCAGTCAAGCTTAGATGTTGTTGAACGGCATTCACAAAGTCCCTTAGATAGTTATCAGTCTCTGATCAACGCGCACGTCTCTCGTTCTGGTATTATCCGGTATCCCTCACCAAATCTGCGCGCATCCTTCTGCCTCTTGAAAACTGAGTGCCATGTCCGTACCGCTCGGCTCCGTCCAGACGATCAACGTCTCTGATTGCGCAAGTCAGTAAAAACCAGATCTTTTGGTGATACAGACGCGGCGGTGGGACAGAAACCTTGCTGTTTTTGATAACCATCCTCCTTGCCAATCCGCGTCTCCAACAAGACGCGATTAGGTTGATCTTCCGACTCGACATATATTCGGGGCTCTTGCTGCAGAAAGAAAAGAAAACACGCGAGTCAGCTACGCGGCTCAAAATGTCATGGGAGGGGTGAAGGTGCGGGTGCGGATGCAGGATTGTCGTGTAATGCGCAGGTAGAAGGAACATTCAAGACCGCGCGCGCGACAGAATCGCACACAGCGTTGGCTCCGCGCCTGAATGATGCAAGATTGAGGTGATATTGAAAGCATACCTCTAGTATATGACCGCTACAGAAACCCGTGCCGCGATCAAACCAGTCATTATCCCTCAGCTCATAAACCTTGACCCGTTTGCGACCGTCGGGCGGCTGTAGGTCCAGCGCCATGATCCGGCGAAAAAAATGGTGGGCACTTCACTCCGGGGCCTCCAGTATGAGCATGCGCCGGTTGCGAGGCCCGAGGAGATACCGAGGATTGAAATGGTTGGGTAGGGGTCGGGGGTGGAGATGATGAAAGAGTCTGCGGAGGGGATGACGATCGAAGGGAAAGGTTGGGTTTGGTGAAGGGGGAAAGGGATCCACCTGACGGGAAGGGCCTCGGCCAGTTTTCTTTTTTCTTTTTCTATGACTTCACTTTCTGAGTTCTCTGTATAAGTGAGACTGTTAGTTAATGGAAAGATACTTGAGTCTCAATATCCTGAAATCTTTTGCAGCTTTTCTTTTTTACCTCTAAACAAAAAATAGGTACCTGAGCCGCGACGGGAAAGAAAAAGGGGAAGACAAGCCGCAGTTCACACGCGACCGGGAGGAGTGGGCACTTCCGGATCTTCCAGAATCCAAGAATCTTCCTTGGTATATATATAAAAAGGCACTGGAATGCCACATACACAACAACCAGCAGAAAGTGTAAGATTTGTATATCCAACTAGGTCACTTAAACTAATTAAGGTAGATCTCCATGCAGTACGGGGAAGAGCGGGAACCAGGAAGAAATTAACCTCCGGCATCGAAGCTTCCATATTCCAAGTCTGCATTGTCCAACTGGCACCAAAATAGCCACAAGAGCCAAAAGAGCCAAAGGAGCCAAAATAGCTTCTGACGTAAGGGGAAATACATTTATAAATACCATATGGATTACCCAGGATTACCCAGGATTACCCAGAAATACAAGTTAAAATACCAATAAAATACATCAGGCCAGATCGGACTGTTCCGCCTTAAAAATGATTAAAAGCACAGACCTTGTCACCGCTTCTCCACTTTCTTGACTCTGATTGGTTCTTGACTGCATGGCAGATTCTTATCGACTCTTCCTGATTAGGAAAGGTTCCAGACTGGCACGGCCTTGGTAGCTTTTTTTTTCTCGGCTTGAGCCTTGTTATTTTTTCTTGTTTTCTTTTTCGTCTTCATCGCCCTTTGTGCATATTCAAGACGAGCGACTTCTGGGAGTTTTGCGCTCGTGGCGATTAGAAAGCTCCCCCTTCCCATTTCTTCTCTCTCCTACGGATCTATATCCCGACCCGCAACCGGATTGATCAGTGCGCAGCTGCATTTATTTTCTGCAAACCCCGCTTTCCTGATCAACGTCTTAAATCTTCGACACTTGAAAAAATGTCGAGCTCCAAGGATCAAGTTGCCGTCGAGACGACGGCTCCTAGCACCGACTCTACCCTGTCGCTTCCTAAGGATGCGACAGAGGTAGTGGTGCAGGATTCTGTGGACGATGCAGAGGCGCAGGCGCCGGCCGATCAAGTTGATGCGCGAAAGAAGGGCTTCTTCGCCTATTTCAAGACCAAGGAGTTTTACATCGTGTTGCTTCTAGGGTGAGTTTTGCCACTTCAAGTTCTTTCCAACAGGAGGACTACCTCTAGAATGGAAACTAATTGGATTCTAGACAAGCTCTCGCTATCATGAACACTGCGACGAGCACCTTCACGACCCTACTTACCGATCAGAACTGGTCTATCCCAACTTTCCAGACTATTCTCAACTACATTGTCTTGACCTGCATTTTCACCCCTTACACCATCTACCGTTACGGTTTCAAGGGCTGGCTCCGACTAATCTGGCGCGACGGATGGAAGTGTATGTTTTGACCCTAAGTCCTCTTTTCCTCGCATCTCCCCTCTGACTCTTTTCTATACAGACATTATTCTCGCTTTCTGTGATGTCCAAGGAAACTACTTTATCGTGCTAGCATATGATTATACCACCATGCTCAGCGCCCAATTAATCAACTTCTGGGCTATCGTTGTGGTAGTCATCATCTCTTTCCTCTTTCTGAAGGTCCGGTACCATATTACACAAATTGCCGGTATCATTATCTGTGTCGGCGGCATGGGCCTTCTCATCGCATCTGACCACATCACCGGCACAAACGGCGGTGATGTCTCTTCCGGTAACCAGCTTAAGGGTGATCTCTTCGCACTGCTTGGTGCCTCGTTCTACGGTCTGACAAACACCGCGGAGGAGTACTTTGTCAGCACACGGCCAGTCTATGAGGTCTTGGGTCAGCTTTCGCTCTACGGTGTCATTATCGACGGTGTGCAATCTGCTATCTTTGAACGCGAGAAGTACCATACCAGCCAGTGGAATGGTGAGGTTGCGGGCTACCTTGTCGGTTTCACAATTTGCCTGAGTATGTTCTACTGTCTCGCGCCTACCATGTTCCGCTTGTCATCGGCCGCATTCTTCAACATCTCAATGCTCACCATGAACTTCTGGGGTGTTTGCATCGGTATCAAAGTCTTCCACTACCACATCCACTGGCTGTACCCCATTGCCTTTGTTCTCATTATTGTCGGTCAATTGATCTACTACCTGGGACGCAGAGCATTGGCCGAGGCCAGGAAGCCTTGGTTGGGAGAGAATCAGGAGCGAGGTGTTACCGGGTGGTTCACTGCGAAGCGTCATATTGAGCATGAAGTTCCCGGGGCTGTCCTTGAGCAGGATCAGTACGGTTCCGGTCACAGCACTGGCCATGCAGTCGAGACTCATATCACTGCTGCCTAATTGTCTCTCTGGCCATCTGGCCATAATGACTGCTTAGATTCTTATACACTCTTTTCTGGCACAGTTATGGCAGATCTTTTTCGGAATTTCTGAAGGAAGATTTATCCTTGAAGATATAGATCGGGATGGGAAAAGGCTGCTTTACCATGGCATAATGTCCTAATTGCTTAATCATTTAACGATTGATATTTAGATACGAGTCTTTATAACGAGAATGAATGTCTTTCAAGTCCTTAAATTTTTTTGAAATTCCCGAAGAAGTAGAGTCGAGGTTATACTGCATATCTTAACTTAGGTACCTAGCACATGCATTGTACGAGCGTTTCATTTTGAGAATCTACTAGGAGGTGCAGCTCTACTACGCATCCGTGTAGTACTGAAGTGCTGGCTCGTATGCCTCGGAACATATTGAAGGTTTGATTGCGCCTAGGGATTTGAAGTACTTATAGCCAAAGTTTGCTTAAGCTTTCATCGGGGTGATAGCTCAGTTGGGAGAGCGCACGACTGAAGTTCACTGCAGTCTAACTGATAAGTTAATCGTGAGGTCGCCGGTTCAATCCCGGCTCGCCCCATTATCATTTCTTTTTTTTCTTTCTTTATAGATCTTATCTATCTATCCATAGTACGGATATAAATAACCCCACTTTTTTTGGTCGTTTCAACTAACCTAATCTAAACAATTGAAGTTGTTTTTCTGCTCAATAAATGAAACTAGCCTCAGAAGGTCATCCATCAATTGATCATCTCCAAATATTGGAACCTCCTAGGGTTCCAAGGTTACAATGTAATTCCAGAAACACCAAGTAGCTAGCACATCTGAGCAGACGGTAGGTAATTTTGAACATCATTTATGTATACATATTCAAATATACTAGTATGATATATCCATTGATGGATATAGTATGTATGTATATATAATTGATGGCCATTACTATTGATGTTACTATTGATTACATACTACCTCAGTGCTAGGTACCCTCGTTGAGTGTTCCTGACCTTGGAAGACAACTTTAGAAATCAATATCAATTGATTTGAGCCACATGGACACGTGCATATAAATATGTATATATACATTGATGTGCATGCAATTCAACATTGATTGAGGGTTACCCCCCTCTTGATGTGTATATAGGTAGGAACATTGAATTTCAGTGTCTCAAACCTTCAATGTTGGAAGCTCCCAGGTGCCAGGTTCACACTGAAGTCTACACATGATATGAGCCACCTGATATCTACCCCCGGCCTAGGGCATCTGGAGATAGCAGGTATCAATGGATAGTCAGGACCTCCACCTGCTAGGTATGAGCCCCCCCCCTCAGGGAGCGGGCTTGCTCAGCCACATGTGCATGGAGATGAATGTGCATGCATGTGGGTTAACTGGTATCTAGCACGTCCATGTTGGTAGTAGATACCTGGGCATTCCAACATTGAAGGTTTCAATGTTCCCGAGGTTGTCAGTATCACCCGTGAACGGAGATTTCCGGATGGATACACCCATAGATATTGGAATATGCACAGGTAAATGAAGAGAGAAAAGTAACAGATCCGATTCCCTTGAATGTGCAGCCGACCCCTCCAGCCAGAAAATATAAGAGGGTAGTAACAAATAATAGACATAGACATCGATGAAGACATTCGAAGCCGAACAGAATCAAGAACACCGAGAAATGAAAAGAGTCCATGGGACACTTTCACCGAAGAACGAGCGCCATATTCCGACCATTTCACACGGGCACCAGAATGAAGAGAAAAAAACCAAAAACCAAAAGAAAAGAAAGCAATTTCTGACAACAAAATCCATAAAACCAATGAAGACACCATAAAACAACCCTGAAAGCACCTCGATTCCAAAAAAGAGGGTATTTTTGTTTTAAAAATGATCCATCCGGTCCGTGGACACCAATGTCGACTCCTGGTATACGTAGTAGCAGCAGCACCCTATCCCGCCCAAGCCAACGCGTTGAGAGTCCCAAACCGAAAACCAAATCAAATGGCAAGCCAAAAATGTAAACCCCCCCAAAAAAAGAAAAAACCACGATCAAGTGAGAAAGGCAGAAGAAAGAAATAAAGTTGATCCTGCTCCGACCCCGCTGTCATGTATATATACCGTTGTGTTCAGAAAAAAGCCCATATGTCACCCACGCAATAGAAGCAGAAGCCGTTTTGCTCACAACAACGCCGCAGGAAAAATTAACAAAAAAAAAGAGGCCGAAACCCCGCCAAATCGAATGCATACCACATATAAAGCGCCGCCGTAAAATCCCTCAATGCGGATTCAAGTAGAGTCGTGGGGTATGGGAGAATTTCTTCGTTTAATCTGCGATTGTGTCTTTTTAACCCCACACCGAGGCCTGGACGCCAAGCCCGCTCTTCGAGCCCCAGACGCCACCACCGTTGGACCAGCCGAGGCCCACACCACCAGCGGCCGAGTCCTTGGGACCGGGCGCGTTGGCAGCAGCGGTGACGGCTGGGTTCGAGGCTGCGGACGTGGTGCGCTCGTTCGCATTAGCTGCGGCTTCACCGGGGGTGAAGCCGTAGCCTAGAGACGAGGGCAATGGGGTTGTCGAGCGCTTGTTCAGCGCCGGGTTGGAGTTTGGTGCAGTTGTCTGCGGTCCTACTGGTCGAGATCCGATAGGACCGGCACCCATCTTGTTTGAGCCCTGGCGAGACGAAGATAGGTCAGTAGCGCTGGGCGACGAGGTCGAGGGAACAGGCTGCTCGGGGAAGCCGGAGTTGATGGCGGAACTAGGCGACGAGGTACTGTTGGCCCGTGAGGCAGACTGCAGGCCTGATGCGCCATCGGCAGCAGCCAGAACCTGGGTCAGACCAAATGGGTCAACCCCGCGCGGAGACGCTCCACGGACAGCGGACGAGGGGGTGCTTCCGGCAGCCTGGCTCTCCGGACGAGAGTTGTCGTCCGGTAGGGGGCCAGGGGGGAAGAAAGCCGGGCTCTCGTTGCCGTACAGGGCTCGGTGCTGGCGAGCTAGGAGGTCTCGGCGGCTGTCTTCGCTCACGGCAGCTGGGCTGAGGGATCGATCGGATTTGTTTGCAGACATTTCGGCGAGGAGGCCTTTGGAGAAAGAAGATCACGTATTAAAAACCGCGCATTCAAAAAGAACATGCCAAACCAATATATTATACAAGGCCGACGGATACATAGATGCAGAGAAGATGAAGGAGAAAATGACGGGGGAATATAAACGTCAAGGAGAGAGAGAGGAAGAGAGAGAAAAAAAAAGCAAAACACGCTACCACGTACTTCGGTTGTACTGCTGCTCCTGATGATAGTTGCGGAGCTCCCGTTCACGCTGTGCTGCCATCCGACGCTTCGCCTGCATCATCTGTTCTACTTCATTCGGGCGTCCCTGGTACCGCTGCGAGGCGTAGAAACCCTGCGCATTGCCGGAAGGAGGGGCTCGGGAGCCTTCGAACTCGCTCACCGAGTGGTGTCGCTGGGGGCCACCATTACCGCCCATGCGAGGGTCTGCCATGGGGAATTTCAAGTCAGATCAACGCCGCATCGATCGAGGGTACGTCCACATACCGTAGTCGGGATAGGGACGACCCATCATCATGGGCATCGAGTCCCGGCGAGGAGCATTCCACAGCTTCCCGCTCTTGACGAGATTGTCGATCGCACGATCAACCTCTTCACGGAAAAAAAAAACATCACACGGTCAGCATACTGTATATTCCAAAGTCACATCAAAACCAACCCCCGCAATTCCCGAATTGTTTCTTTATTTGTTTTCGCTTGCCGGTGTTGGATATTGAATCTCGTACCACCGATGTCCTCGATCATTGTGATTGTCTCCATTCAGAAACCATAGACATTTTTTCTCTCTCTTAAGGCGAAGCGAAACGAAACGGAATTGTGGGTTCGACCGATAGAAGAAAACGAAGATTTGAGCATACCGTCAAACTGGGAGGAAAAGGCCGGGCTATCCTCGCGTTGGGAGACCGAGCTCGAGCCTATAGTGAAGCAAAAAAAAAGAGTATGAGTTTTGTGTGTTCCGGAGATTTTTGCGGGTTTGGATCCAATGCATTGTGCATACCTGACCGAGACGGCGGCACGGGCTGCTCCCAAGAGACCTGGCGCGCAGCAGGAGCCTGCCAGCCCTGCGGTTCGTAGTACGAAGACATGATCGTTTGAGAAGGAATCTTCGTTTGTCCGAACGAGCGGTTCAGGGGGGGTGGAAGCGGCGAAGCAGATGATCCGTCCGGTAGAGGCGATCTGTTTGGTACCGGGAAAAAAAGTAATAAGTATTTATTTCCAAGGGTCACAGGCCAAAAAAATATGATAGATCTGTCAATATAATCTGGGAATCAAGCCTCAAAACGGTTCTCTAAATGCCAGATCTTTAAAAACTGGGAGGAAAGAAACTGGCCGTGGGTCCCCCGGTACCGGTGAAATCGGAGCCGGCTTTTTTTTTTTTTGGTGTTTTCTTGTCTCGCACGAGCAACAAATATAGAGTCTCCTTAAAAAAAGGAAGAAGCAAACAACTTACAGGAAAACAGGCCTCGTGGAGGGAGAGTATTAGGGATCACAGGAGAGAAAGAGGGGAAAGGAACAAAATCGAAAATCGGGAAAAGGAGATGAGGGTCCAGCCTATTTTGGGGGCGCGCGAGGTGGATTAACCGGAGTTTGATGGGATTTTGATTACTGAAGGGAAAAAAAGGAAAAAGGGGGGGGGAAAGGGAAACATTGAGTAGTACAATGCCATATTCACTTGTTTTTTTTTTTCTATTTTCTTTTTCTTTTACTTTTTTTACTTTTTTTCTATTTTGCCCCTCAATAATTGACGAGTTTTCTCACACATGCAATTATTCAGAAATGTACTTCGCAGTGACAACTTGCGCGGCAATTCCCGGCAGCGCAGTCTTATTCGCGATTGGGGAGAAACTGGGTACACTACATTACTGGGTCACCGGAGATTGGGGGCACGGGGCATGTCTAAGCGTTACGTGTTCTTGTATGTTCAAATTGAACTCTGTCGTGCATATGGAAGACTTATACTTGTAGGTACGGTACTAGTAGTGGTATAGGTGGGAGATATGAGTGTTATATAGATGACTAAAACCTATCACGGTAGGAAATTGAGCTCGGCTCTTCCCCGCGTATACTTTACTTTAGTAGTTACTAGTACAATAGTACTTACATTGATAGATTGTACTAAGACTCTTTATTCCTTTGTTCCCCCGTCTAAAGTGCAATTAACTTAGACCAATGAGGTTCTTGGTTCTTGTATTTTCCAATCTTCATATTATTCAAATGTTTTCTCTTTTACCATGAACCTTCTATAGTATGTACCCCAGTCTCAAAATAGACAACTGGACAATGACTTCAGCTGACAAATTGGCCCCAGGATTCAAAGGATACAATGATGACAATACTACCATGTACAATACACACTGCACTTGCCTGCAGCTCGCCAAGTCCTTCCCGTGACTGACGCTGTGGAATGCACACAGGATTTCTCTTAAAATTGAAATTAGTACTTTAGCGTAGCCTCTTCGAAGATCTCATAGCATCCAAACAACTATGTAATTAAACCTCAAACCTCCACTATACCAAAATATAGGATTCCCCATGGGTTCAAGTGGACAATTATAGAGGGCTCCTCAAGCAGTGCCCCTCATTCTCATCTTAAGAGAGGGGAACACAATGCCGGTATGTACATCCTATGTACATTCGTATAGTCAATCTGTACAGAATAGTCAGCCAACCAAGAGAGGGAAGAAAACTCACCCCACGGTAGCTGTACACTCAAGTCGCATTCCTGCCTTGGGAACACCTCCATGGCCCGTGTCAATGCACTCAACGCACCCCCTCGGTCAATTCAGGAGAGTCAAGTGGGGCCCGGCGACCAGCATATTATATTCTTCCGCAAGGTCCACCAGGCCCCCTCCTCAACTGCTCGGATTGGAGGTCTGTTTCTGTACAATGATGTCTCTTCCCCTCTCTTAGTCTTGGTCCCGGGTTGGACGGCCCGGATTAATTCCCAGAGAAACACACATTCTTCCTGCATGTTCTAGAGGGAATTTATGTTTTATGTCTGGGTGGGGCTGGACTCGGAGTGAATTGACATGAAAATGAGACCACTGTATACCAAGTCGACTGAATGTTTTAATTTTTTTTCCCTTGATTAAATTTTTTTTTTGGTACTTTCAAGACTAAGTTCATACATATGGTCAAAGCCGAATATATTGAAGCTGATAAACTATGGAGAATCTTTATCTAGATTTCCGCAGAAGCTTGAAAACTTTAAAAACCTACTCGACCAAGCTATAGAACTGTAAAAGGCTTTCATGGAGCGTAGGAGTCGGAAATGCTGAACTGCTCTCCAAACCCTCCGTGTATCACCAAAGTGGTCATTCCCGATGCACTGTCATGCTCCGCGTTACCCTGGAGGCCTCGATCCTGACTAGGCCCGTTCGTCATACATGGGACTGGATCAGATTGGAGCCAAGCTGGCACTTGACGGAATTCCTGCTGATAGGACAGAATCAGAACTCCTTTAAAAGCCTTTCTTTTCTTTTCTTTGCTCCCCCTTGCGCACCATGGATGGACTCCAGGGCTGGAATCACAAGCCCAGACTCATTGACTCGGGTAAAAAGATCATGCCTCTGGCATCAAGTCCACACAGAAACAAAGAGTGCAAGTGATCATAATGAACTTGAGGAAAGGGCCTGAAGCCTTCCAAGGTTAAAGGGGAAAATGTCCACAAGGTTCTTTCACTGCAGGTCTGAGTGTCCAATAGAAGAGATGGGGGAGAGAAACCCCACAGACAACAAAGAGGGTTTCAATATGTACCCGACGCCTGGAGATAAGCGATGTAGATATAAATATCCGTACGAAGGAAAGATTGCCTTTAGTGAAAAAGAAGAAGAATATAAAGCAGATTCCAGATGAATCAAACTGGATTGGGTTATAGTGTTTCCCGCACGTGCTGGGAACGCGCAGGATCGCGGGGAGTGCAGAAGCCGATCAATAAGGGGGTTGATATCTAATATCTCCGTTGCCCGTACCTGCATGTCAAAGCTCACACTGCGCCAAACTTATTAAAAGAAGAAAAAGAAGAGAACAAAAAAAAAAGAAAAAATAGGGGAGTACTGTCCAAAACTAAGCAGTGCATATGTCTAATTAAGGGGAAAAAGTCACTTTTAAGAACAAAGGGAGCTTAGTGGCTTTTTTATGGGCTTTTGAATGGGCATCATATTTATACGTCCAATCCTATAGTGCCTGGAAATTGGGAGGGGTGTGGCAAGCCCGTAATGGATAAGAAAGATTCCATAAAATCAAAATGTTGACCATTTTCTGTTGACAAAGCAAAGCTTCAAGTTGTTCTTGAATTTTTGGAGGAAAAGCAAAAGACTCCTGAAACATAATCTTTAATCATTGAGCATTGGTGGAGTAAAGTTGACTTCCAGAAAGTGGGAGTGCGGTCGGCACGCCTTTACCGCCGACAGGGGCTGACCTCGATCGTCTTCACACCTCTTGAATCTCCGTGCTTCGCGACTGTTTACAATCCCCTTTTCAATCGGAGCCCCGGTTGGTTCCTACAAATCCCACTTGTAGGTTCTCTTTCTTCTGTCCACTGTCTTCCCTATTGACCCTTGTCTGTATAGTCCCGCGCCAAACCAAAAACCCCCGAGGACACGGGCATCGCGTCAGACCTCACGCAAAAAAGTGTCGTCACATTCTGTACCATTTCTGTGCTTTTCATTTTGTTTAATTCTTTTGCTGCTGGTTGAAGCAAAATTGCCCTCTGTTCTTTTACGTCACTACAGCTTTCCCTCGTTCCTCCCGAACTCGAGGGAACAGAGCCGTTCCTCGCCAATCCGCAATTTTGTGAACCATTGTTTGAGGGACCATTGAAACCCGCACCTCGCCCCAAAAAAACCGGCACTCCCACTCCAACCTCTACAGGCAAAAATCTTCGAATCGAAGCATCAGACGTGATTTTCTCGCCCGCGACAACGAAGGCTCATTCGAGAAGAATTGTGGACCGTTTTCATTGGGGAGACTTCATTTGAGTGGAACCCGGAGGGGCTGTCCTGAGTGTGGTGGGTGTGGAAATCTAAATCTCAGCCGAGTCGCTCGCCGAGTCAGACCAAAAAAAAAAACCCTCCCCCGATACCCCAAAAAACAACCTGGTGTTGAAAATTACTATATGGTCTCAAACATCGATGGGAATACCAAGTGTTCCCACCAGCCTGGTGACATCCCATCGATAGCGTCGGATCAACCTGCCACCATGCCCTGGGTGCCGCAAACCGACGCGCCTGACCTTACAGAACGGCCGCCATTGAACTCGCAGCAATCGAATTCCCTCCCCTCGACTCCCTACCAACATGCGCGCAACCTATCCTTCCACTCGCGGTCGCCGTCCCCCGTCCGCGGAAGCACTTCGCCCCGATCCACCCACTCCGAGTCAACCCACCTGCCTCGGAAACCGATCGGGACCTGTAAATATGAAACCGCAATGACGTTTTTCCGCAGACGAATACCTTATAACTTGGGGACGGATATACTGCCAGAGGAGAAGGAGGCATTGAAGGAAAAATTGGAGCCGGAGCAGGAGCAGAAATTGACTGCCGAGATCATGGACCTGTACGATCGACTATTACCGTCTGCCGAGAGCGACGATCGAAGACGGCAGCTGGTGCAGAAATTAGAAAAGCTGTTCAATGATCAGTGGCCCGGCCATGAGATCAAGGCCAATGTCTTTGGTTCGTCGGGGAATAAATTGTGCTCGAGTGACTCGGATGGTAAGTTTTGGCCACATGGAGGCAATGTCTCTCTCTCTCTCTTTTTTTTTTTTTTTTTTTTTTTTGGGAGAGAGAATTCAAGAATGAGGGAAGTGAACGGCCAGGCTGACTTGGAACAGTTGACATTTGTATCACAACGAACTTAAAGGACTTGGAACATGTGTGTTTATTAGCGGAGGTTTTGGCAAAGCGTAAGGATATCCCTGGGGAAGATATGATTATTGCGGGGTTCTTTCAGCGACTTGGACTCTCAACTGACAGGATTTGAAACAGATGGGATGCAACGAGTTGTCTGTGTCTCGCATGCGAAGGTTCCGATTGTGAAAATCTGGGACCCGGAGCTAAAATTGGCGTGCGACATGAACGTCAATAACACATTGGCCTTGGAAAATACTCGTATGATCCGGACGTACGTTGATGTTGATGAACGAGTACGACCATTGGCCATGAGCGTCAAGTACTGGACAAAACGTCGAACCCTTAATGATGCGGCCCTCGGAGGCACATTGAGCTCATATACCTGGATCTGCCTGATTATCAACTTCTTACAGACCAGAGATCCTCCGGTTTTGCCTAGTCTTCAAGCACGCCCTCACAAGAAGAAAGTCACGCCGGATGGGTTGGTCTGTTCGTTTGATGACGATATGAAGGCATTAAGTGGATTTGGACGAAAGAATAAGCAATCAGTGGGAGAACTGTTCTTTGAATTCTTTCGGTATTATGCGCATGTGATCAACTATGAGCAAAACGTTATCTCTGTGCGCGAAGGTAATTTGATCTCCAAGGAAGGTAAAGGTTGGCACCTCCTGGTGAATAATCGCCTCTGCGTCGAAGAACCGTTCAGCACCGCTAGAAACTTGGGAAACACGGCCGATGACACATCATTTCGAGGTCTGCACCTTGAATTGAGGAGGGCGTTCAAGCACATTGCACAGAGTGATTTAGATGGTTGTTGTGAGCAGTACGAGTTTCCCAAAGAACAAGAACGCACATGGGAGCGACCTCCACCTCAACCGCGACCAGTTATCACCGCCGCAGCACCCACTCGTGGGGGACGGGGAGGTGGACGGGGAGGCGGGCGATATGCCAATCAGACCTACCGAGGAGGATTTTCTGGTGGTCGTCGAACGTCCAACACAGGGAACAGGGGAAATAATACCTTCCGGCAGCCGAGCACAACGAATGCAAATGACTTGTCTTTGCAGGCCCAGCAGGCTCAGCAGCAGGCCCAGTACCTATTGCATGACCAGCTTTATCAGCAGATCCAGCTTCTGCAGGCACAAGAGCAAGAACTGAGGATGCAGCTGCACAACCAGGCACTGGTCACTGGGCGCCCCCCGCCGGTGTTTATCCGCCAACCATTTATTCAATTCCCGGTACCTCAGCAACAGGAATACTCCGGAGATGACGACTCCCGATCAAGATCCGGCACGGTAAATCATCCGCCGCTGACTCCGTCACATCGGACAACCCAGCCATTCTTCGCCCCTACCTACGCTTCTGTTAGTGCCTCGGGCACGCAAGGTAGCTCTACAAATCCTTCCTCACCCACAACCACCACACTTCCTGATCTTCGCCGGAGCCCTCGACGATCGTCCGCCGCCATTGGCTCACCAAAGGGATCGGGATCGCTTCGGGCACAGTCGCAGCCTGCTCGCCCTCAGGATTCCCCAACCTTCCCGCCGCTTTATGCAATCCCACCGCTCTTGGACACATCTTTAGGCTCCAAGCAACCCCAGGCTTCCGAGTCATCAATAGGCGGAGATTGTAGTGAAGATGATATTATGATCCTGCCGAACAGACCCCCAAGCAACGGATCTCGCTCAGCGTCCGTAGACGAAAACCGGCCGCAAGATCTCATGGGGTACTTGGTCTCTCCTCAACAATTGCAGCTGTACCAACAGAACGCATTGTTAACGCCCATTACAACATCCATGGGTCTAACGCTGCCAAATGGCTATACGTCTTTCCTGCCAATTCAGCAGCAAGACTACAAGCCCGGTGTTTTTTCGTCTGAAGGATCGTCATCACAGGCAGACCAACCTCCTACAGTATCTTCCCCTACGGTAACTTCCAGGTCGTCCTTTTCTCAGCAACCTCCACCGGCACCAGCACGGTCAGCTTCGCGGCCCATAGCACCCGCTGATCGAGGTCCTCTGATTGTGGATGGCTCAGTGCCGCCCGGTGAGCCGCGTGCGTCGTCATACACAACTGATCTGATGGAAACGTATAGTGCAGTGACTCACTATACCTCAACATCTGATGAGCATAACATGAACACACCCGCCAGCTTCTCCGACTCCCTATCTCAGGACTTTCAAGACCCTGGTCCCTTCGAGTTGGATCAGTCATCCAGTTTCACCGGCCCAGCGCATTTTGAGGCCCATCACATGAGCAACGGGAATGGTGAATCGCAACCTGACAAAACAAATGGCCAGCCGGAGCTTCTTGCTAGTCGACTGCAAAACTTTCACCTGTCGAATTCGGAAAAACTTTCCCAGTCACACGCTTCGAACAAAACGACGGCCAATAAATCCAATTCGGCACATCAGGTAGCGAAAGAAAATTCCTCACCTAAGACTTCTGGATCGGCGAATGAAAAAGCTTCTAATGGTTCACATGCAAATGAGCCACGGCGGCAACCGTCGAAGCGGCGACCAAATGGCGCGGAGGGCTCTGACAAGGGTAATGGTGCGAATCATAATCACAGCCATCACCACAAGCCTAAGTCTAAAGGACGACACGACGCGTCACACAACCACTCGAGCGAAGGTTCAAACGATGCCAAGTGCCGTCATGCTGATCACTCACCTAAGAAATCGGGCGGAACCAGCACGAATGGCTCAACTGAGAACAACCACGGCGGATGGCAGACCACCAAGAAGAAGCATCGCAGAGCCACAAAAGCGTCCGCCGAGAGTCGGAGCGGTGGGAACAATGGATCCGAGCCTATCCCTGCCGATGAATCCATGCGAAAAGGTGGCTGAGCTAAGTGAGCATACCAAAAGCGCTCAATCTGAGCGAAGTTCCTCCAAATAGCGGAAGACGCAGCAGACCAAATCTTGCTTGTATTTCTCATCAATACTTATTGACCCTGGAACGGGAACGAGATTTTTTCGGTTCTCTTCACATGTTATTATTAAAACGCCAACAATATTACGCCCAACAAAAAGAAAAAACAAGAATCCGGAAAGGACCATCCTCTGAAGCAATTGATTTTGCGAAGAATCCCTTTGGCCGCGATAATATTTTGCCCGATTCGCCCAAACCAGAGACTTACTTTGAATGACGCCTCAGTTTTGACCGAAGCAACCGAAGCCATGTTTCCCATATTGTTCTTTTTCCTTGTCTTTTTCTCTTTTTTTTTTTCCAAACAAATTTCCATTTCATCCATTTTCCGGTGTCAAGGCGGTACGAACGGCAAGGGCTTGGGGAGGCATATGCGAATTGCATCATATATCATTATCATTCATGTCATGTCATTACCTATCATCGTCATTGCCATTGTAGTTGCCTTTGGGAACGACAGTTGGCCTGTTTTGTTGCTTTTTTCCAAACCCGGTTTGCTTGCGTTGTTCATTTTCCATCTCATCATCTTCTAGCAAACCCCATGCACTGCACGAAATCTGTTTTCTCTTTGCGAAGCTGTTTGGAGTTTTTTTTTGTGTTGATTGGTGGCTAGACCTGGTTCTGTCCTCTTCATCCTCAACCTTGGAAGTCCTCTTGATGTCTTCTTCACTATGTGTGTTGTCTTGTCTGTGACTGAGATTCCTCATGGTGCCAATATTTCGGCTTTGTATAAAAGAACATAACGTTGTCAACGATAAATTAAAAAAAAAACATTCGAAAAGGGTTTCTTTCTCACATTTGTAAGTACTAGTAGGCACTACTGGTAGTCTTTAAAGAAATATGCATGTCGTACTTCAGGACAACTGCCCAAGTAACAAGCGGCCTCCATACTAGGTGAGTAGTAGGTTTCTCGTTCAATCCATTCCAAGGTTGAGGCTTGGGTGAGTGAAAGGCTCGAAAAGGGAAGCAAATCCACTCTTTAATTCAGATGGACTGATCGCGTTCAGATGCCATTTATATGGTTGATCGCCCTATATTGCGCCATCGATATCACTAGTGCCGTCATGCTTCTGGGGTTGTACATGCAGCTCCCCAAAGGATGCATAATCACATGATGGTGATCAGGTTGGATATCTGCACAGGTGTATGGCTTGGACTCTTGGACTAGGACGGCGTTGATCCATGGAATATCAAGCGAGCACTAGTCAACATTTGAATTTGATTTCATTAATAAAGACTCAACATCAGTAAGGATACTTCATGGCTCATGTGTAAGAAAGGACAAGGATTGTATGGCGTTATCCAGCATGCTCCCAAGTCACTCATTCCGCGTATTCAAGGTCACACCCGTCATTCCTACCCAGCACGCGCAGATGAGAATTCATTGATAAGTTAGGAATGTAATGGTATTGCATCATCTAAGTAAGAAATGATGGGATAGAATAAGCTATAGTACACATGCGACACAACGGTTGCAGAAAGATCTCGGACAGTATCTTTTTTCTTTTTCCACATGGCCGAGAAAAGGCAAGAAAAAGAAGAGAAGAGGTACAATTAAATCACATAAAGGACCGTATAACCCAGAGAGGGTCCAAGAGATAAAAGGTGAGATTAAGGCCGTAAAACTCATCGCCGAGAAATGCGTTGAAGACGGCGAATGGAAAGATAATATGTTCATGAAGGTATGATATGGGCGCGGAGACTTCTTTTCACATTTATGCAGATAACAAGGTCAAGAACAGAGCTCGGCCAGGATGTACGGGACAATCACGATGCAGGCTGTCCAGAAGACCATGATGGACTTGAAGGGGAACAGAGGTAGGTGGGTCAGAGGGGTTTCGCGGAAGAGGACCCAGATGGAGAGGAAGGCGACAGTGAAGAAGTGGGTGACGAGAACGATGGGTTGTTTCAATAGACCCGCGAGCATCAAAACGGGCTGATCCACGTATCCGATCTGGAAATAACGGAAACAGCCGCGCTGGAGGGCCCGCAGATTCACATCATCCGCGGCAAACAGCATGTAAAGGGCCTGTGCGAGAATATTGATGACGGTTGAGGACTTCTTCCTCAGCCAGTGGAAACGAGAAAGTTGCTTCAGGACAAGTTCTGTGTCTTCTAGGCTCGGCACGACTTCGGGACTGAGCAGGTCACGGATAAAGCAGACGTCGTTCAATGCCACGGTCATTCCACCGCCCGTCAGGGGGTGTCGCATGTTGAGCGCGTCGCCTAGAATCATCAAGCCGGGTGTTTTGTTCGTGGAAGCAGGCAGGAATGAGTTTGGCATGGAGCGTAATTGGCCCTTATCCAACGCATCCGAAAATGACGGCTGCACATCCTTTGGGAGAGAAGGCAAGATTGTGTTCCGCATATAGCCCTTCACACCACCATTCTTCACCGACGCGGCGGGGAAGTTATCCGGGACGTCGATCAGAATTCGGGTCTCGTGGGTGCCGATCTGGTACATGAGGACCGGCGGGCTTTCGCTGAGAAGGACATGGCCATAGCAGGGGGAGGGAAGGGGGGCGTCAATCATTTCCAGGCCATAGAACTTAGATCGGCGCTTGGGGGTGTGTTGGTGGTGGCCCTTGCGGAATTTCGAGTCGTAACCGTCAGCGATCACGGTTTGCTGGGCGAAGTAGCAATCCTTCAAATCCTTGGTCACGCACTCGACGCCGAGGACCTGCGCCGATTGCGTCGAGGTGACCAACCCTGTTGCCTTTGTTTCAATGACCGTGACGTTCGGACAAGCCAGCGCAGCCTGGCGCAATCTCATGACGAAGCGACCATGGTGGAAAGCGCGTCCCCGAGGCTCGGGCTCGGAGGGCGACTCTCTGGGATAATCGAGACAGACCGGCTCTCCGTAATATGAAATGTAGTATCCCTTCACTTGGATCGCGTCGATGTCGTCCAAACACTCCAGCAGACCCAGTTTTTCCAGTGCCTGCACGCCACCGGGTTGGAGTAGTTCACCGACAATGCGATCCGGTTCTTTCATGGACGCCTCGAGTAGAATCACGCTCCTGCCTTGTCTTCCCAGCGCAACTGCAAGGGCACAGCCCAAAATTCCGGCTCCGACGATCACGACATCGGCCTCATGGTGTTCGATGCGGCGGCGGGCGGCCTGGGATTGTATGTGGCCGTTCATTTTTCGGAGGTGATGGAAGATAAGAAGTGAATTAGAGAAAAAGCGGCAGTGGCCGCAGGGGCATAATTACAAGATTATAAAGGAATTGAAGAAATAGCGGAAATCAAACTGATTCCGAAGTAATATGGGCTGATCATCAAGAAAAAAGTTGGGAAAGGGGGACAATGGCATGACATGTGAATGGTCCAAGCTTCTCCGCCTTTACATGATAAACTATACCATGTAAATCTGAGTCTTGATCTTCTTATCGCTCCCAGCACTCAATGCTCCGTATCTTCCAATCCATACACCAATCTAGAGAATGAATAGTTTTCCGATGGCTGAACCAATATGTTCCACTAGGATTGAGCACCATACCAGCCCCAGGGCTCTTTCATGGCACCACTAACATTGAGTGTACTGACAACCCGCTGAGTCATCATACTGACCACGTGACAAACTCACAGACAAAAAATTGTGGCCCGATTTCTGAGGCATACATAAAAACACTGTACTATGATTGGTTGGTTGCTGTTCTTCACAATCTAGAAGCCCAAGATCGACAGAATGGAAGTAAACAACATTTGAAGCCAACGATGTTCGGAACCGATAGAGTTGGCATGCATACTCCCGGCGAAGCGGACCTCATAAGAATACCCCCCGCCACATCTAGCATGTACTAGTATCCCAAATAAGTAATCTTGTCTTTCCGAATACGAAAACATTCGCCTGTGGGTCACCCGATTTATCCATCTTTTCCGGCAAAATGTACTTAAAATGCCATGACGACTTTGCATGAATTGCAAATACTTCGCCTCATGGCGCAGCAGAGAATGATGAATTAATGCAATTGCAAACCTTGGAATATCTACTTCGGGCCGGTAAGGCTGAAAGGGCGAACTGCTGTTGCCTGGATGAAGACACTATATTTGCTCCACCTGGATCCGAGGGTCGGTTTCGCATACGAATTCTATTTATGGGACGCGTCGTCAGGGCCGTCAGGGTTTTCCATAGTTGACATTAATTATACATAACTAGTCGATTCTTTCTTCTGATCATCTTTTCTTTTTCATTCCACATTTTTAATTCCACTGTCCGTCTCTTTTCGCAATATCTATCCAAAATGTTTGAGTGGTTTAAATCTATCGGCTCGAGTCGCCCCCAAGAAGAGAAAACATGGGATGCCACTACCATGACCATGCAACAGCCGTCAAGTTTGGAATCAATGACTGCTACCCCGTCAGAGGTCTCGACTCAGCCTGTATGATGTATCCCAAGTTGCACGGATCTTAATAATTGAAGCTCGAGCTAATAGACTCGGGACAGACTCAAACTGAGAGTATGGATATGAAGATTCGCGGAGGAGGCCCCATAGATGCTTGCTGTGGATTGTGAGTTTTGGCCTTATTTTTGAGTCGAGTGGTCGATACAGATACCGGAACAAAGCTGACAGATTCAAATGTTTAGATGCTGTGGTCTGGCCTGCTTTGAATGCTGCAATTGCTGTTGCTGTTGTTGCTAGTGATTCATTTGCATGAAGCCGAGAAGATGCTTGCCTATTTTTTTTTGGAATATTTATGATTCATGTTCTATAACCATTGAAGCGAAATGATTGGGAATATTTGGCGTTTTACTTGTGAGAAAGTCACATTGACAGGCGACTCAAAGACAGATTGAATTAAACTGGGCCTTTATATCCCATGAGATGCGAGAACAGGCATCTATACCATAACCTTCCTCCACCTTTTTATTGCCATCAAAGAAGATCAACTTGATGATGAAATATCAAAGTCAAGGGGTTTGCGAATGGCAGTCTCAAAGTTACGAATAATGGACTGCCGATCTCTTTGCCCTTTAGGTGAGTGTTCTGCAAGGTACTTCCCTTCTTCAGTTCGCGCTTGAAGAATTCGTTTCCTTGTTTTGCAGTGTGTTGCCGTATACAGACTTTTCATCATCCCATGAGCAGGATAAGCCACCAACCCCAATGCGGCTGCGATCCAATTAGTATATTCCTTTATGGACTCACAAATCCAATCCACGCACCTGATGAAACTTTGGTAGTTGCGCCCAATGTTCCTTTTGCAAGTCCCTTCATCACACCCTTGGCTCCCTCTTCCTGGCCGCCTTTGTAGGGCTGCGTGAAGATGTCGCTGAGACCGTCTGCCATCCCATGGACAAAGTTTTTACCGGCGAAGGTGGCACCGGATTTCCAATCTAGAATCTTCCCATGATCTTTGACCTCATCGCCATATAGACGAGGTACGGCACGAAGGCCTTCGCTAGCCGCTAAAGGCATGTCTACGAGCACGCCCTTGTACCAATAACCGACGACCTTTCCCAGGCTCTTTGCCGAGCCTTCCATAGCGGCGCCTGTGGCTCTCAGCTTTGAAGGTCTCTTTGTACTAGAACTATCCAAGGAAGCAGTGTCTGATGTAGTAGCAATACTTGGGGATCGAGAGCCGGATGATTCCGGAAGAGCGGGCTCTGAGTCGCTCCTAGGGACACGACGGAACTCTTGGTATGGCTTGTACACAATATCGCCAGTCGCTTTCAACACGTTGGTACTTGTACCAATCAAGGATGAGGCGGTGCCTGTCACTGGGTCCCATCGTCGATTTTGAATATGAATTTTGCTCACATGGTACCTACTCCTGTTAATTAAATCTTCCAAGAGATCAACACTAACTCAAGGAATAGACTCACGGTTGAAGATCATTCCATTTAAGACGGTGATGGTCGACAAGAACTTCCGCAGCAACTTTAGATAAATGAATGGGAGGCTTGGAGGATTTTTTGAAACACCACGCAGCTGGCTCCGAATGGAGAACATGGCATCTCATGTCATTCACTGGTAGGTGCTTATGAAAAGATGCAACTGCAGCGGAAACTCCATTCTCATGACTCATTCCCTTTGCAACATCACGCGCTGCAGACTGCGCTCTGGGATGCAGACAGAAGCGAATGGCGTCTGCCAGATTCTCAGAAGTTAGAGCTCGATAAGGAATAGGCTTTGGCCCGAGCCCACAGGATGCAACCATGTTGCCCCAGAAGAGCTGACTACTCCAAATCAGTACAATGAAAGGCATCAGAGGATAACCGGGAGCCAAGACTTACTCTCCAAAGAAAGGGATTATAGTCGTAGATTTGCCAAAACGCAGACCACATGCCGTAGTTCCTGCACCTCCGTGATGAACAACGGCTGCGACATGTTGGAATAACCATTCGTGTGGACAGTCATCAAGATAGAAGACCTGGTTATCAGATGCAGCTTCCCCAATCTTACTCCAACCGCGAGATATGATTGCACGAATACCAAGTGACCTGACTGCTCCAAGAATGATATTCGTCATAGAAACTGGGTCTTCAATGACGATGCTGCCAAATCCGATGTATACTGGGGGGCTGCCATTTTGAAGAAACAAATCGAGGTTAAGAGGTGGCTTGTAATCTGGAAGGGAGCGAAAGAAAAAGCCACAGACATCTATATTTGATGGCCAATCTGATGGTTTTGGCACCAGACTCGGTGACCAACAGTAGGTGAAAGGTAGTTTCAGGGTTTCGGCTAGACATGGCGCCTCGGTAGCTGGAATGGGCTCTAAATCAAGTGAGGATCTCCACTCGTTAATTATGTCCCCAAGACTAGTAAGTTTCAAGTTAGCAAATTGGAAATCAATCAGCTAGTTTCAATCAATCCTTACCCTTGCCACGCCATCCAATCCACAATACCGTAGGAAATATAGTTGGCAATTTTTGGCTCGGTAGTAGAATACTTGAGATTTGCCAGCGGATGTGGAAAAGCTCTTGTACTACTCCATGGCATGGTGAACATAAGATGTACAGGGATGGACAGAGCCTGTGCACAGTGAACGTGGGCAAAGCTAGGTGGATTGGCGATGATGGCATCAGCAACGAAAGGCGCCCCGCTGACCGGATCGTCATTGATGCATGAATCCCAACAGCCCCGTAGCATCTCAGCCACCATAGCCCGCTTGCGTTGGATTTCTCCACCTCTCAAACTTTTCATCTGAGGTATCAAGCCTGGATTTTTGACCATATAGGCCATGAGCTCAGACGGATCACCGCCGATGGAGTAAAACTCTAAACCCGATTCAAGAACAAAGGATTCAAACACGGGATGAGTCGCCAGCCTTACGCGATGGCCGTATAGCTGGAGTTCGTTTCCGAGTGCGATAAATGGCTGGACATCGCCGCGACTGCCGACCACCTGAATTACAATATTCAATTGAACATCACAGCTCGTCTTAGCCAGTACTGGCTGCTCTGTAATTGATGTGATTTCTTCATTGTGCGAGAAAGGAATCAGTTTGGCGACCGTTCTGCAAATTTTAGAGTCAAGGTCAACTTCAACGCGGCCGTCACCTACCAAAAGTTAACATCCGATCGTCTGAAGAGGAAAACTTTTATAAACTGTACCATTGACAGCTGCTGCATCTTGAGGCCAGTCATCCTTCGGCCAGCCGGCGGCCTCGAGCACGGCATAAGATGGGGGTGAATCCTCCATGACGAATCTGGGATAGAGAATACCGTGATACAAATGCCGCGTTAAGAGGGTTTCTAAATTCCAAGTGAGGTGGCGGGTTGTTCCAAGGTTCAAACGAAAAGAAGAAATTTTGATTTTGATTTTGGATATGACTGTAGGGACCTGAATTGAAGGTTTAACCTTGGAAGGACTAATGAATGTGGGTCAGGGGTCTTCAATAGTCGATTTTCAAACATCAAAGGCCCACGTTTTATAAGGATTGATCCACTGAAAAAGAGTCTAATTGTACCCGGCAACGTACCGTGGGAGAAACTGGGGATCTTTGAAGATTCAAACATTTTGAACGAGAAAAGTTTTCCGAGCGTTAATAAGATCCATGTGTTCAAATGCCTGTAAATGTTGGGTCGTAATCGTATTTTTTCCCTTCTCACGCTCCCTTAGAAGCCCCACAAAGCCCCAGCTTATATCGAATCAACGAAGAGGAAATGAGTGGATTCGGGGATCCACCGAACAACTTTATCTGCGCGTGGCCAATCCCCACTTTTATGAATACGCGTATAGCTGCCCTGTAAACGTTGTAGTTTAGCAACGTGCATAAGAAAAAATATAAAAAAAATATAAAAAAACGTTCAATCTTCTTTTGATGGTAAGGAACGTTAAATGGGAGGGAAAATGGTCACTTCGAACATTGAAAGTCAGGGATATACTAGTAGCTTATCATAGAGAGCATTCAAATGAAACCGTCAGTTTGATCAATGTTCAATGTTGGAAAGAGTTGGCCAGTAGATCTGTGGCAAATGAAGCTCAACCAAGCCTTGGCATTCAATATAGGCAAATATATCTGATAAATATCACCTTCAAATGTTACCAAGGATTGAAGTCCGCGTATCCTAAAATTAACCATATCGGCCCGCTTAGTCTAATATCGGTCTTTGCTCCGGCGATTACAATACGCGGACTCGTACATGGTCCGTGCATACGCGGAACCACTCTTTGCTGATTGGTCGATCAATCTCTATCTAAAAGACCCTCAGGGACTCAGAGTCTGAGACGCTAAGTATAAAGTATTTCCCATTTATCGAGATGAGGAGCAATTATTACAGTCTCCACAGAGTCTATTTGATCCTCTCAACCTATTCAGAATGGCCAAATTGGAACCCTTGAAGGGCGGCTACTACGTCTGGCAATATGTCCCCTCTATGGCTGCGGCAGCCATTTTCTTGATTCTTTTCCTTGCCACGACATCATTTCATTTCTGGAAGATTTTCCGAACAAAAGTGAAATTTACATGGCCTTTTGCAATTGGCGGTCTCTGTACGAATCCACCCTCAAAGTCTTCCACTCTATACCGTTCCCTTACTAACCATTCGATTACTTGCTTCAGTCGAAATCATTGGATATGCGACCCGAATCGACGCACACAACAACACAGGGAAGCTGATGCCCTACTGTATACAGTCCGTCTTCATTCTTCTGGGCCCGATTCTATTCGCTGCATCGGTCTACATGGTCCTCGCTCGCATCATCCGCGCCGTCCACGGAGAAAAACACTCACTCCTTCCCTTGAGATGGGTGACCAAGACATTTGTTCTAAGCGATGTTGCCACTTTCTGGATCCAAGCAGGCGGTGCAGGAATGATGGTCAGCAGTAGTCTAAGCAAGATTGGACAAGGCATTGTGCTTGCTGGTCTAGCCCTGCAAGTACTAAGCTTCTGCATTTTCATCATTACGGCATATATGTTCCAAACAGGAATGCATCGCAGGCCGACCGCGGAGGCATTTGATCCTTATGTTCCTTGGAAACAGCATCTTTATGCCCTCTACGGTGTTAGCGCACTCATTCTTGTCCGATCCATTTTCCGGCTCGTGGAGTACGCTATGGGCAACCAAGGCTATCCATTGAGCAATGAGTGGATGTTATATGTTTTTGATGCCGTTCCCATGTTCATTGCTATGGTGATATTTGGGATTTGGCACCCAACTGAACTGAAGCCATTCCTTGTTACTGCCCGTAGCTCCGAGAGCAGTGATAATACAGCCGAAGAGACGAAGGCATGATTATGATACCTCAATACCTATTTATGCATGTCCTTTCTGTTTGCATTTTTTGCTTTCTCTTTGATATTTGAAGTTTTTTTTTGCCTTTTTTCTCTATTTACGATCTTCCTTTTCATTTATCCCCAATACATATGTACCTACTCTGGGCCATATATAGTGCCCTCTAAGCTTGGATTTCTCTTCTTCAATTTCTGTCCTGTTCATATGAAACTGACCGCCAATAGAACTTCATTATTTGAAATAATTTCCCAAAATATTAGACAGAGGGCAGTGAGGTCTGCCACTGATAATGGTACACATGCATATCGTACTATCACATGTAGTGAAAAATTAGGTGATATCAGCTGAGTCACGGTTTGATGATTTTCAATGTTGAGTTGAAGAAAACTACAACGAGAGAACATTTATAAATTGACAGCTGTACCTGAATCGCGGTGCCCGAGAATATACATCCATGGATCCATGAATGCACGGAGCACTTGAGTACAATCAGACTTGAAGCTACTGGGAAGGATATCCTAACTCTCCCTAGAATCTCTCAACTTATTCCAACTGGGAATCCAAGAAGGGTTCTGAACTTCTGAACCCCGACATCTGGACCCACCAGGATGCGCCACTTGTGCTCCACCGTGAACGAAAATTCCACTAGCAGCGGTACAGCCTAAATGGAGCAAGTGCACGAATCAGAGGCCATTCATTCCGCGTATTCGGCTTAGGCCCAGCCCAATCAAATGCTCAGAACTTCAACATTAGATAGCTCTGTAACGTCTCTGCCATGAAATCTAAAAATGGAAGACAGAATATAATTTCAAAACAAGTCCACGGTAGGTGCATCGCGTCAGCCCCTGATCGTTCCTTATGTAGAAAACAAATATGATAGTAGGTGACCATGGTGGATATAAAGCTGTTAAATCTTTTGAACACTCCGGTTACACGCTCTTTTCAACTTCCAGCTCAACAGTCGATAACTCTCTTTAATCTTTTCTTCTGCTAAGCTCCGAACATTGAACCAGTCGGAAACGCTCTTTTCAGGTCAACCGGCTTCTTCATTCTTATTATTTCATTCCTTCCTTTACATCTCTTTTTTTTCCGGTTCCAATATATTTCAACATGGGGTCTTCAGGCCTCTATCCCTATGAGCCTAGCAAGACAGGGGCAGGTATCATGATGGTGCTGTTTGGGGCAAGTGCCTGGTATCATCTTTGGCAAATGACAAGAACAAGAACGTGGTTCTTTACTGCTTTTCTCATTGGTGCTTTCAGTGAGTGTTTATTTTCTTCTCCACTTAGCACACATGCACATGTGAGGAGAGGCCGAGAGTCAAACTAACCCATGGATTTTTTTTTTATAGTGATGACATTGGGCTATATCTTCCGCTTGATATCAGCACGAAATCCCGAAAGCCTCGTACCCTATATCTGCCAATCCACGTTGATCATTCTCCCTCCATCGCTCTATGCTGCAACAATCTATATGACATACGGCCGGATTGTCATGTTCGTCGGTCAACCTCAGCTATCTGTCGTTGAACCCCGGAAAGTGACCAAAGTCTTCGTAACAGGAGACACCAGCGCCTTTATGTTGCAGCTGGCAGGAGGTGGTATGCAGGTCATCGACAGTATGCGCAACATCGGGCAGAAGATCCTTGTTGTTGGCCTTGTTGTTCAATTGATATTCTTCTGTTTTTTCCTCTACGTTTCTGTCACATTCCTGGCTCGTTTGCGCAATTCCGGTCTCAATATGATCGGTGGGCCTTGGCGTCGACTCCTTCATATCTTGTTCCTTGTATCCGGACTGGTAATCGGGCGGTGTATTTTTCGGATCATCGAATATGTCGGTGGAACAGATGGATATGTGCCAACCCATGAGTATTTGATGTACATCTTCGATGCCGTTCCAATGTTTTTTGTGCAGGCAATCTTCCACTTCTTTCACCCTGGCAAAATTCTTGTCGGCAAGGGTCCTGTCGTTGATGATTATGTCAACTTACGAGATGTGTAATCATGCTGTGAATACGCCTCTGAGGAAGAGGTGGCAATTTGGGAATAAGAGTGAGATGGTTCCAGTAGAATTGATACACAGAATCTTAGGAAAAACCAGGGGGTTTGGAGACTGTATTTTATACATATGTATCTTGGATCAATCAATGATTGGCTAGTGTAAAGCATTCCAACGTTTTGACTTTTCTTGATTTCTATTGGTTAATTTAAAAGATATACTGGCTGAGTCAGCTTTAGGCGAACAAGATTCATCAGAGAATAAAGAATTCAACTCTCAACATTCCCTTTGGTGAATGTACTTCCTTGGCCCATACTAAAAGACCTTCACGACAGCATCGCTTGTAAATACACCACGACAAGGGGTCATTTTCAAGCGTTGAGGGTCTCATTGGCCCAGATGTACAGAGTGCCAGGCTTGAAGATCCCGTCTAGCTGCCAAACCAGAACAGGACTATGATTCATGCGAGAAAGCCGCACCAGAAATCAAGGAGGGGTTGTTTCGAGTGCAAGCGTCGCCATATTAAGGTATTTTCTCACATGTTGCTATTTAGTAAAAAAAAGAAACACGAAACTCAGCGTTTGAAGCTAACCTAGTGACAAGTGCGATGAGACACGCCCAAAATGTGTCAATTGCAATGTTTCAAAGCGACATTGCTCATATGAAGACATGGTGTCGAAGGCGGATGCTTTAACACAGAATCCGAAACCCAAGCCCAAATTAAATCGCAAAAGAAACGACGCATCGTCTGTGGATTCACCAAGCGGCACTAACGCTAGCGATGACAGCCCTGCGGTGAACAAGCTACATCTGGAATTATTTCATCACTTTGTCACCAATATGCTGAACATTCTTGGCTTTGACAAGCTCTCTTTCGACGACTCCGCTATCGACATGACCAAATGCATTTTGTCTGCCCCTTTCCTGATGAACCAAGTCCTCGCGTTGTCTGCATTTCATTTAAGCGTCGTTCGCCCGGACAGGCAGGAATTTTACCGACATCATGCAGCCCAACTGCAAACACATGCCCTTTCTGAATTTAATGGCGCCAAACTAGACATATCCATCGATAATTGCGTCCCGACGTTCCTTTTCTCCTCATTACTTGCGATGCACGTCCTTTCTGATAAGCTTATATATCGCCCTCAGAACTTCGAAGAGTTCCTCGACTACTTTATTCTATCCCTGAAGATGCATCGGGGTGTGCGTGCGGTTGCCAGTGAAACCTGGCATCTGCTTTTGCAGACATCACTCGGCCCGCTACTTGAAAATGAAGGCAAAATATTCGCGCAGGGTATCTCCAGAAATGAGTGCTCTGAGCTTATGTCACTTATAAATACCGCCTCATTTGAGCCAGCGATCGCTACGACTTACCGAAAGACAGTTGAAGACCTTCAGACAGCTTTTAATGGAAGCTCATCCCCTGTATCAAACTACTCCACAATTAGCCCTGTTATGTTTTGGCCAGTGATTATCTCGATGGAGTACATAGACCTGCTCTCGGAACGTCGACCAGAGGCACTCGCCATCCTCTCTCATTTTGGTGCTCTTCTACATATTCACCGAGATATGTGGACTTTTGGCAACAGTGGGATTTATCTGATCTCATCTATCAAGGACTACCTGGGGCCTCAGTGGGAACGATGGTTGCGCTGGCCAAATAGTTTCCTTCAGGAGATGTGATTGTACACATTTCCGAAGCTATTTTCTCTTTTTTTTTCGACACTCAAAGAATTAATTAGACTTTCCCTCTCTTAGTAAGTGCGTTCATATTTCAACTCAAATAATTAAAATGAAATTCAAGTTGACCCCTGATAACTCAGGAGGTGAGAAAATGATCAATGGTTGGCCCTTGGTTTGGGAATCCCGTTCCAAGGTTGCAGTACTAGTCCACATCACTAGTATCAACCTCTAGGGCTGAATGGAGAGTTGGTCTCACACTGGGCATGTGGAAGATGCTCAGACTCATAATATCAGCCCTGCTTTTCTGAACATCTCAAAACTTTCCAACCATCCCTGAACATGATCTCTATCCCCCTCAAATCCCGTCCGCCGAAGCTTCTCCAGACTCAGTTGCCGATCAAATGTCAACCAGTAGCCCACACTGTCAAGTTGCTGCCTACCAGCACCAACACCTCCACGAACAGCATTTGCCCGGCCAAGCTCAGCGAATTTTTCCATATTCTCCAGAACATATTCCCCAGGCGTCAGGTCTATAGTACTTCGGGGGAGTTCGCCAGCCTTCAAAGTATTGTCCAATGCTTGCGAGTTCTCAACTGGTCCCATGCCCACTAGATCAAACCAACTCGCTAGTCGAGGCCAGATATCACCATACTTACAAGGTGTTTCGTTATCGGCAACATTGAACAACTGGCCTCCGCCGCATTCCTCCGGGTGAAGAGAGGCATATATCATGAACCGTGCAATTGTATTGCTAGATACTGGCGAGAACAACGAGTTGGCGCTAGCCACATTGCCAGGGAATGGTACCTGGACGTCGGTTTTGTGGGGTCCTGGCGTATCTGGTCCTATGCCGTTATTGTAAGCCCACAGAGATAGGTACTGGGCCCAATGAAGTGCCAGGCTGAACTGAGAACCGTTGGGAGTGAAGCCAATCTTGATGGGGTTAGTTTACTGTATTCGGTAGCCTTTTCACTCGAAGACTTACAATCGCATCTGGGCAAATTTCACACCAGGTCCATTTGTTTCCTTTGCTTGCTGCATCGAGAAGCTTGCGGTATGCTGGGTATACGACCGTCTTGGCACTTTCAGCTGGAAGCTTGTTCACCATATCCTCTGTTAAAGGCGGGGTGAATGTGCCTCCGGGAGTGTATATACCATACCCCTGGTTTTTTTTTAGTATGTGACATCAACATTTATGGTCTAATAAAGGGTGCTCACTCACCCGCGTCCCACCGGGAAATGCCACAAACTGCAGGTTAGGACTGATCAAGCCGTGGGCATCGATGACATTCTTAAACATTCGCAGATTTGTAGAAACTTCCTCAATATCATCCTCGACCGCGGTGAAAACTGTTGAAGGTAAGTGTGTTGCATCTTCAAAGTCAGGTAATTCATGACTACGTACCCAGATAATAGATATGGGTAACACTTTCCACGTCTCTCACTGTGCGCTTCAGTGCCTCTGCCAGCGTAGCTCCGTCCCCGTCGCGAAGATCAATTCCTGAGACGAGCTGGAGATCCGGTTGGTTCGAGGCCGACTCAGGCCAATGTGAGTCGGAGACTGTAATCGGCCGGTTTGTAATAGCAGTGACTTTAGAAAAAGTACCAACGCTTGGGTATGAACTCAAGAGTTGATTTACTAGAGACCAGCCGATTAGGCCGGATGCGCCAAAGACAATAGCATGTTTCTGATCATACATTTTTGTCGGATGATTGGGATTTCTCATTTAGGACGAGTAGTAGTTTCCTACTTATAGCCTGGAGGTATTGCAACGATCAACCATCTACGACGTGATAGTTCAGTTAGTGTTGATCCACTTCATCTGTGGATCATCATGAGTCATCCCGAGTCATTCCATAACTAATCAACTAACCAACTAGTTATAGACATCCACACAACATCCACATGCATATGACAGTATGTACATCTTTTGAACATTTGAACCTTGCACATGTGGAACCTTCCGAGTTTGGAAACATTCAAATGTTGATTCAATGTTTGAACCTTCACGGCTTGGAACACAAGAGGAGACTAAGTATTCAAATGTTATTGAGCCTGAACAGAAAAATGTCTGTCTCAAAGTACATAGGGGAATGAAACACCGGTTCAAATGTTCAACATTTTGAATGTTCCGATCATTTTTCTATTGAATATAGGTACATGGTTGATGGCTTTATAGTACAAAAATATATTTACAAACAGCCACATTGGCTTCAAATGTTGAGGTGTACAGGGTATTGTGGGTGCTCTGGTTGCCTTCGAATGAAGCCAACACTGTGTCTCCAGTCATCCCAACAGAATATTAACAACTCTCCTGGTTAACTGTGATTGGTCAATGAGCCAGTCAACCACTATCTTCTCATCGAATCAACCCAGAGTTTCTTCGATTGTTGTTGAGATGGGTGGCTCCCGGCAATCGACGGGCGGGTTGCGAAGCTGCGCCCGATCCCGTTTTTCCCGCTTGGGATCAATTGTGAAATTCTTCCAGTACTCGCTTCGGTCCTGCTTCTGTCGGAGCACGGAGCTAAGCACTCGCAATATCTCCGTGGCTGGAGGAGAAATCGCGACTTGGCTTGGGTTCTCCAGGGCTTGACATGTCTTCTGCAGGGCTTACAGGGTATTGTGGGTGCTCCGGTTGCCTCGTGGTGCAGTACACCATTACGTCTTCATCCCACCAATATCTCAAGGATTTTTTGGTTAACTGTGTTCGGTTGATGAGCCGGTCAAATTCTACTTCCTCATCGAATCCGACCAGAGCTTCTTCGATCGTTGTTGACAGGGGCGGTTCCCGGCAATTAACAGGAGGTGTGGTAATCTGAGCCCGATTCTGCTTCTTCCGCTTGGCATCAGCGACGAAATTATTCCAGTACTCGATTCCGTCGTGTTTCTGTCGAAGCACGGAGATGAGCCCTCGCAATGTCTCCATGACAGGCGGTGAAAATGTGGATTCCCATAAAGTTGTCAGGCGTTCCACTTCAACAACAAAGTCGCGATTGATTTGGTCTCCGCGAGTGAGAACGGTCATTATACACCACCAAACGCCGCGAGCATTTTTGAGATAGGTGTGAGCACGTATAAGCATCTTAAGCTGGATTTGGTCAAAGCCGTGGGACTTTCGCCATTTGGACATGTAGATAGCCGACAGGACGTTCACGGCGGTAAGGGGGCGGCGGAGAGCGATCATTCGGCGAGCAACCGAGACTGAGGAGTGGTGCTTCACTGTGAACCTTGCCTTTTCAGCGCAAAGTTCATAAAACTCAAAGAGACAGATTTTGAGCAACGTGCTTTCTGTCACTTTGCTCTGGTGCAGTTGCATTAATTGCTGGAAGAAGATCGGAGCAAAGCGGGGGACGCGCTCAGTAACTCGGAAGGATTTCTGGTGGGTTTCCTTTGTCCAATACTTCTTGATTATCTCTTTGGCCGGTACAAGACCCCCTAGGCCATCGTGGAGGATCATTGCGATGACGACGAGCCGAACGAGCTGCGACTTGATGAGATAGCCATTGTGCACAGCCTGGTCGAAGAGTTCTTTTGCCTCAAGGAACTTGCCAGTGTGAACATAATGCTCCATTCGCTTTGTTATTGGGACATAGAGATTGGAGGAATATCTGTTAAGAGTCGTGCCAATCTCACGCTCTGCTTCATAGGCTTGGTGAGTAATCGGGGCAATTTTGTCCCTGTCGATGTTATAGTACTCAGCGCCCTTGCCCATGATACGTCGCGTCATGGTGACCATTCCGTGCTGTTTCTTCGCCGACTGGAGCATTTTCCAAACTCCTACTGGACTTTCTCGCATAGCCAAACGACGTGCTTTGATAGTATTCATTGTTGATTGGTAGTTCATCCCAGAATTCCATCGACGCTCTTCACCCATGAGGCTAAATTTCGTCAAGATCTCCGGGTCGCATTTTTCGATCAATCCTTCGAGGCAATGACGGTGAAGAATTTTATCAGGTGAGATATCGAATTCGATAATGCAGGTCTCGAGAAAGCTCCAGCATTCAGGACCGGAGTGAGACGGCCAAAACTCCAGCCAGAGCCGATCGAAGAGCTGACAAAAAGTTCGCTTCTCCGTTGTAGTAAATCCAAGCTCATGCATCTCACGCATTCCTGCAAGAACACCATCCCAATCACATTGCAAGGCTTTTCCGTACAGTATAAGACCAAGGGTACGGCACCCAGGCTTGGCAGCGTGTTTTGCCTCCATGTCACAAACTAACGCTTCGGCATCCTCGAATTGGCCGGCGTCAATCAATGCTTTGACCAGCGCATTGAACACTTTTTCCGTTGGGTTTCGCTCTAGTTCAGCAAGATCGGCCAAGATCCTGCGGAATTCCTTAGTGATCAATTCAACGCTATGAGTCTTCCTCCAGAGACCATCAAGATATGCTCCGCAAAGACCACCCTTTATATCATGTTCAATATTTTGATAGAAGAGCCACCTAGCAGCACTCAACCGATTTGATTCAATAAGACATCGGATTGTGATTTCCAGCAAGTAAGGCGGTACGTCAAACTTGTTTCGGTATCTGTCAAAGACCGTGGCCGCAGATTCAACATGTCCTTCCTTAGCAAGCATGTGTATCATGGTAGTCCACAGATTTGTATCCACGACTGACACCTTTTCAAGTCGGACAAACATAGACCGGGCGATAAAAACGTTGCCTTGCAGACAGTTCGCTGTGTAGACTGCAACACCAAGAGCTCGCCTGCCCCATGATATCACATTGTCTCCATTTACACGATTGAAGGTCAGAAACAGATTGGCAGCTTCCACCGCCCGTCGTTCCACTAACATGGTGCGTACTACTTCCTCGAATGTAGGCAACCCCTCTGCGCGCCGAGCCTCATCTGCTTGAAGCTCCCTGGCCACAGCAATTTGATTCTCGTGACTTGTTGCTGGGTCTTGGTATTGTGCTGCCAGGGCAGGAAGTGAAGTAGGACGGACGGCCAGTGTTGGTCGGAGAGTGTGAGTCGGTCGATGTGTTGGGGGAGGTAGACCCATATCTTGTGCAAGGGCGCTCCTATCAACATCAAGCGTTGGCCCCTCGCTTTGGTTCGACCTGTGCTTCAGCGAATCCAGGCCCATAAACTCACCAGATTCTGCCGCATCCATCATGAGAGCAAGACGCTTGGCCGAAGACGTGGCATCGTAATTCGGTGCCGACGTCCGGATCATACGTTTGTTCTCAATGATCTGCTCGGCCACGCGAATCCGGCGGTGGACATCGTAGGTTATGGCGGCAACGGTACAGAATGTCCCCACAGAGCCAGCAAAGGCTAACTGGCGGAGGACGCGGAGGGCATTTCGTGAAGGGACGGCTGGGGTCGAATTGGCGGCTTTGGCGAACATGGTAAGCGCTGCCCAGTGCGCGCTGAATTTACCAGTCGTGCATCAGTGGCTCCAGCAATCGATCAAAGAGAGGAGAATGCTATCCACAGAGCCTTCTGTGTAGATCACCGCGTTCGGACTGAAGCTTGTGTTGTTGTGCAAAAAGGCAATTCGAGGTTGGTGGTATGTTAAAGGGTAAATTCGGGGACAACTTTTTTCGGAAACTCGAAAAAGCTGCGCGATTGTGCCGTCCCGCCCGCCGGACCGCCTTGGCCGGCTGATGTTTCAACCTTGGAAGTTGTATAGCTTCAAATTAATTTTCAAAAAGTGCTAATTTGAAATTCATGCATTCGATAATCAACACTGTGACAAACATTGACTATATAATTAGGTATTGCTAAGTCATGACGATTGCCTGTAATCTATGTACAAAGCAAGGTCCACTCAAAATACAAAATTCATCTGCTTATCTCAGAAGCAATTGATCTTCCTCGTTCTCCCCATCCTCGTTTGCCTCGACCGTTATATCAAGCGCAGGCACATCATCAAGGCTCACTGTATGAATATTAGCAGGGGTTTCAGTACAGAAGTCAATACCAGCCAACAGCCTACCATTTGGTCGAAGGAAGAAGCTCAAGAAAGCCGTGGCCCCAAAGACAGATGCAAGAATTATGAAGACTGTCTGGGGATATGACCTAACCGTCAAACTATAAATCAAATTGAATATCGTGGGTGCAACCACCCGAGCAAGAGCATGCAAAACGCCTGTTGCACCAAGCAACTGACCAACACGATCATTCGGCACATGCTTGGTCAGTGCAGATTGCATTGTCGGCGGGCCCATTCCACCAAGACAGGCGATGGTACCTGAGACCAGCCAAGCAGTCCCTGTCTTCGATATGGCATATCCAATGTATCCAACAACATCAAAAAGAACGGATATACGAATGAGCATAACGTCCAGCGTATCGCACCCACGAATTGTGCCGTCATCCTCGGTCGGTGTGCGGAAAAGCCAGGAGATGAGGGGCAAGAACACGAATAGATTGACGGTACGCACACCATTGACTATCGCGACAAACAAACTCATTTCCACATTTCCCCAATTGAACATGTACTCGGCGTAAATGATGATGACCTGTACCGTGCCCATGGCGACGCCGAACAAAGCCATGTCCATCACGGCCAGCGTGATGATGTTGCGGCGCAGAGCTGGACTGGCTCCTTTTTGGTTTGGAAAAAGGACACTCGGACGTCCGGTTGGGGGCAAAAGAATCTTGAGAGGGGCCAGGATTTTCATCGGGTTGAGAGCTTTCCAAGAGTACCATTTTGGTTCATCATATGTCGGCTTCGCGCGGTGCTTAGCACGAGCGACAAGCTGAAGCTCTGTGGATAATGACTCGGGGACGATGAAAAGTACAGACAGGACAAAGAATATGTGGAGTAAGAAGCCCGTGTAGAACACAATCAACTCGTTACCAGTCTTGTGAATGATATACGCTGCACCGCTTGGGCCAGCTGCCACGCCCAAGAAAAGCGCGCCGTGGAATAATCCAAATGCGACGCTCCGTCGATCAGGGGGCGTACAATCAGTTGCATAAGAGTGAAGCAACACCTGCGCACCGGTGATAGAGCCACCTAGCCCGTCCACCAAAGCACCCAAGAGGAAAAGGTTGCTGGAGAGAGTGTCGGGCCATGTTCCCAGGAAACAAGTGATTAGTTCACTGCATGCAGCGCAAAATCCACACACAGCGATTAGTTTGGTTCGGCCATATGCATCCGATAAGCGACCGAGCCAGGGACTAATCAGTGCTGCAACAAGGCCAGAAATGAGGTTTATGTACAACTGGAGCTGGGCAACCTTGGCTTGAACCTCGGGAACTCGACACTGGGGGTTGTCTTCGGAGAATACTACCGGGAGATAGGTGAAGGTAGGATCGCCAATACTCTTTTCAAAGAAATAATCGCGGCATACTAGATCTCTCATGAGAGTAATCTTAGGCACCGCCAAGCCGCCAAAGCCAACGGTGTATGCCAGTGCAAATGGTAGTAACCAGTAAATCTGTGGGGGGAAAGATTAGATTTATCAAAACATCAAACAGGATACGACCGGGTATAGTCCAAGTGGCCATGATCCAAGTGGCTATGGCGTCTCAGTGACTTACACTCGGCCTTCTCCATCGCGGTCGGGTGTCTATGTCGCGAAGCTGTTGTACTTCCTCCGGCCATTCATCATCCGAGTCATTATTGACTAAGAGCGGCTCATTGTGCACGTGCAAGATCGTGCCTTCTGCAGTGCGACGTGACTCTTGAACCAAATTCTCAGTGGCTTGTTGCACATCCCGAGCAGATTCGCCCGCAAAGAGTTCCTCGTTCTCCATGATCGAGATAGATCCTTAAGAGGATGTATAGCGAAATTCTAGTAGCGCATGCTATTGCAAGACAAAGTCAAGATTATGAACGCGCAATGGGTCCAATTCTAGGTCATGACCACTTGGATCGAACCGGGAATGAGGGGATAATTGGAGTTTCATGCGTCAGCGTTGTCCCTTATCAACAACCTTGGAAATGGGCCTTCGGACTCCGCCAGGAATCGGCGATTAGACCCACATCCGAGGCATTGTTAGTAATCAAACGTTGAATCCCACTGCATAACTAACTAACTAACCTGGGAAGCATCTGTGCATAATCTCAAAAGCTTAGATTGTTTCACTTAAGGAACACAGCATGTTTTGTATAGTAGGATCTAGTAAGAGTTCATGAAAATATCGTTTTCTTTTGGCTTTGAAGTCCAGAGTCCGAATTCTGGATGGCACAATTATTCATGAAAAGGGCAGACCTAGCAAAACATGGTCAAATTAACTCCGCAACCCCCACCTGCCTGATAGTACTATGTTTACATGTATGAAGTCCACGTGTATGAGATAAGGAAATAATATAACAGGAAAAACGTCCAGAGACAAGAACAGAGACACATCTCTCAAAGAACAAGAGAAGAGAGCTCTTTGCCGGCGAAGAATTTCTTCTGCTCGAGGCAACGGTCACTGCGGCAGCCCTGGCAACGAAGAGTCATCTGGGGAGAACAGGGCTCATTCTTCTGCAAATGTTGGTGCGCAATATCTGCCAACCCTTGGATGAAGGTCGGATTTCCATTCAAGCTCTCTGCGCGCTTAACGCCAGGACTGTTGGCTTCCTCCATAACCTCCAAATCCAACTCGTACAAGGTCTCGATGTGATCGCTGGTGAAAGCAATGGGCACCAGAATCAAGTCGGACTGCCCACGTTTAACATATTCCATCACGGTATCTGCGGTCTGCGCGCCAAGCCAAGCGGAAGGGCCCACCTGTGACTGCCAGCACAGACGGTAGGGGTTGCTGAACTTGAGTCGCTGCATAACAGCATGGACGGTGGCGGCAACTTCGGCGGGGTAGGGGTCGCCTAGACAGAAGGAAAAAACATCAGTAAAAAGCTCTTTGTCTATGCAGGAGTGGAACTTACCTCGGTTGACGACGCTCATGGGCAAACTGTGGGCCGAGAATAGTAAAACCACCTTATCCCGCTTATCTTCGGGGTATGTATTCAGTTGAGCTTCAATGTTTTGCGCGAATGCCTCAACCAGACCAGGGTGGGTGGGCCATCGGTCAATGACACTCCAATTGATCGCACCCGTAGCATCCACGTCCCCATTGGCACGCTTTCCTTCCAGTCTATTTTGCCACTTCCACAGCTCATTCAAGGAGCTGCCAGTGGTGGAGCAAGAGTATTGTGGATATTGCGTGAACGCGACCGCGCGACCTCCCCTACCATTACCAAACCCATCCTCAAATAATTGATTGTACATCTCCTCCGTCAATGGAGCGGCATAGCGAAAAGCCACATAGGGTTTATGGGGAGCGGTTTCCGGAGAGATCTTGTCCAATAGTTTGCACATCTCCGCACACTGGTACTCCGACCATTTGCGAATTGGTGAGCCTCCGCCGATGGCCGCGTATTGCTTCTGGATCTTGGGGGTTCGTCGGCGGGCGAGAAGTGGTCCGATATATGATTGTAGACGACCCAAGGGAATCAAGTCGCCGTCGGACTATATAGAGAAGGATAGGTTAGTACCGGAACGAACACAATGTTTGCAAAATCACTAGAAGATCACAGGGAACATACAAATAGCCGGCTCAGGAAGTCTTCCACCTGGTCGGTCGTTGATGGTCCGCCCATGTTCATAAAAACCATTGCAGTAGGCCCCTTAGCGCCGGTAGCATCCTGGGTGACTGGTGGCACTGCTGTTGCGAGGCCGCATCGCTGGTCTCTGCTGTATCCCACGAAGCCTCGGGTGGCTGAGCGGAAGGCCGGGGTAGCAGCATTGCTCCATAACCGAGATGGAGCTGCAATGCCACGGAATGCCATTGTATTAATGATTACCAAATTAGACGGTGAGGATGATGTTTGAAATGTAAAGACGCAACGCTGTTCGTAGCACAATAGAGAAGGAGCCGTACAAGGGAACTTGAAATCGAGATCACAAATCACAAGGTTCCAGATCGCCGGAAAGCTTGCGGCCCGCGGCCAAATTTGTTAGCAAATGCTGGGACTCCATACAGCCAATCAACGCGCTCTAGGAGTCAGCATTACAGGTCACGTGCCTTCCGCGCTGTCGTGTCAAACATGTCAAACACGCTTAAATCCGCGGCGCGTCTCAAGGCAACAATGACGCCACTGCCTGTTCTATAAAGCTTCCTTTTATTTTCTTATCTTCTTCCCATAACCCCATCCAAATTTCACCACCAGGATGGCTGATGAAAACGATACACGCGAAGAGGAACTCTTCGAAGAAGAAGAAGCTGATGAAACCGTGAGTGGCATTTATGCAGCTAGTATATTCAAGTGGAATGAGCCCTAATAATTTTCGGACTGGGTGATGTTAGAGCTTTCGAGCAGTCAAAGATGCTGTTCTCTTCGCAATTGATATCAGTAGCTCGATGCTCACCCCTCGCGCTTCGCCAGATTCCAAGAAATCAGCCGACGAGTCACCGGCATCTGCAGCCCTTAAATGCGCATACCATCTGATGCAGCAGCGTATCATATCGAATCCCGGTGACATGATCGGAGTTCTCCTCTATGGAACACAGTCATCCAAGTTCTACGATGAAGATGGAGATGGTACTGGGGATCTCTCATACCCTCACTGTTATCTCTTTACCGACCTGGACGTTCCCTCGGCCGAGGAAGTAAAGGAGCTTCGAGCTCTTGCGGAAGACGAGGATGAGGCTCAGAAGTTACTAAAACCCTCCGAGGAGCCTGTTTCTATGGCCAATATGTTGTTCTGTGCCAACCAGATCTTCACGTCTAAAGCTCCAAATTTCCTCTCACGGCGACTCTTCATCGTGACCGACAATGATAATCCTCATGAAGAGAACAAGGCGCTTCGATCCGCAGCTACAGTGCGTGCAAGGGATCTGTACGACCTAAACGTTACAATTGAGCTCTTCCCTATCTCCCGAGTTGATCATGAATTCGAGACCTCTAAATTCTATGATGTAGGTTTCTTGATCTAGCACACATCGTTCGCGGCTTCCAGACTGACGAGCATAGGATATCATCTACAAAACATCTCCAAGTGATGGGGAAGCCCCGGCCTACCTCCAGCCAGACACAAAAATAGCGACTGCGCAGGGCGACGGAATTACGTTGCTCAATGCTCTCCTTTCCAGTATCAATTCTAGATCCGTGCCCCAGAGGTCGATCTTTTCCAATATGGCTTTGGAGATTGGTCCTAATCTCAAGATTTCTGTCAAGGGTTATCTGTTGCTCAAAAAGCAGCAGCCGGCACGGAGCTGCTACGTCTGGCTAGGTGGGGAGAAACCTCAGATTGTCAAGGGAACTACTACACTTTTAGCAGATGACACAGCACACACAGTTGAGAAGTCAGAAATTCGCAAGGCATACAAATTCGGTGGTGAACAAGTTTCATTCACACCTGAGGAGCAGCTATCATTGAGAGACTTTGGAGAGCCAGTGATTCGAATTATTGGCTTCAAGCCGCTGGCTGACCTGCCCATATGGGCCAACATTAAGCATCCCACTTTTATCTATCCTTCCGAGGAAGACTATATCGGTTCTACACGTGTTTTCTCTGCGCTGCAGCAGAAACTTCTCAAGGACCGCAAACTTGCATTGGTTTGGTTCATTCCCCGCAAGAGAGCTTCTCCGGTCCTGGCGGCCATGATCTCTGGTGCTGAGAGAATCGACGAGAATGGTGTACAGAAAATTCCACCTGGCATGTGGATTATTCCACTTCCCTTCGCTGATGACATGCGGAGGAACCCAGACTACGGCTTTACTCCGGCACCGGAACCTCTCATTGATGCGATGAGGCAGGTAGTAGGGCAATTGCAGCTTCCGAAGGGTGTATATGACCCTCAGAAGTACCCTAATCCTTGTAGGTTTCGATTTGAAATGATAATACCGCGTAATAATACTAATTTGTTGGCAGCCCTTCAATGGCATTATCGCATTTTGCAAGCTTTGGCTCTCGACGAAGACCACCCGGGGACTCCTGACGACAAGACTTTACCCAAGTATCGACAAATCGACAAGGTAGGCGCTAATGATTCCCAGTCGAGAAAATGGCGCTGACTGGTTTGTAGCGTGCCGGTGAATATGTTATACAATGGGCCAAGGAGCTTGATGCTCAAAATGAAAAGATCTTTGGGGGAACTGCTGCTTCAAAGATGACCTTGGTCAAGCGAGGATCAAAAGATCACGAAAGTGCAGGCAGTCCACCAGCAAAGAAGACCAAGGTTGAGGACGGAGGAGCTGATATCGAACGCGAAATCAAGACCGCCATGACTAAGGGAACTTTGTCTAAGGTAAGTCGCACTCACTTTTGATTTATCACGGCTCTACCTCATTCACACAATCTCTCTAGCTTACGGTGCCCACACTGAAAGAGTTTCTCAATAATCATGGTCGCTCTGCGGCTGGCAAAAAAGCAGATCTCATTGAACGGATAGAGCGGTACTTTGAGGAGAAGCTTTGATGAATTTGCTTTCCACCATTAAGTAACGAGTGATGAAGTTGGTGCCCTGTACACTTCACCCAACTCCGAAATTTCTCGGTCAGAGGCTCGGAGCTGGCCAATTGCCGAGGTGATGATCATGTGGGGTACAAGTATGCGGATCCTCTACGTTGTTCTTTTCCTGATACTTAATAGTATCTTGGATGCTCCAGTTTCTATCTTTTTGCCTGATTTCCCTTTCACCTCGGTCAAAGGCTGTATCGGGGATTGAAGTGCTTGAAGTAACCATGTCCACGGTTGCTGCGGGAAATGATTATCAAAAACGACCTTCTCTCTTAACTCTCTCTAGCCAAACAGTTCTATCTAGTTGATAATTTTTGTGACCCTTCAAAATTTCCAGACCGATACTCCAGGTGTTGTTTGGCTGCATCTGCTTCTAATCTCATTATCTAGTAACCATGGGCAAAAACTGGGAGTTAGTTAGGAATCCTTAGGATGACTAACAGCGCCGGGTGGGGTGCAGAAAAATATAAAAGGCGGGGGCGGTCAAGCGGCTTCTCGCTGTACAAAGTTACGGGGTAGAAAGGCGGGTGTCTCTGGGGGCAAAAGCAGTTAATTTCAAGTTTCAACGTCATTTCCCCAGGTCCTGAAATTCTAGTTGAAAATTATGAAAACCACTTGATCCTGGACCTTCCCAAATAGTTTTATGGATCGATAAAATCCATTAAGCTTTCGCTTAGCCCCCGCCTGCTATCCTGTGTGGAGAATGAGATTGACACAGTTCACCCCGCCGCCTCCCGAGTCCCGACATAGTAGAGCATCAAGATGAATGGCGTACGTTCACGAAATGATCGGAAATGCCATGCATGTAACAAGACATTCTCCAAGAAAGAACACCTGACAAGGCACATTCGAGGACACACAAAAGAAAAATCATTCGCGTGTTCTATCTGTGGGAAGTTATACTCTCGAAGGTTGGTGCAGGTGACGATCTTACTCGAATGAAATCCAGCACTAACACATACATATGTATCATAGTGATGTTGTTCGGCGTCACGAAAGAAGCCACCATGAACAGCAAATTGAGCAGCAGGCTGAGCATCAAGCTAGGCAACATCTTGAGGAATCCTCCAACAGTTTGCCAGATGACTCGGTGATGCTTACGCCAGCCTCGGCGGCTGAATCTCTGAGACGGTTATCGGAGATTCCGGGGATCACATCCATGCCGGAGAATATGACTCCGCTGCAATATCCCAACACAAGCATTGCAAGTCTTGCTCCACCCAATACCGGGTATATACCTGGAATGGATCTATCTTCGCAAGATGATACCACACATCGATCGAGCTCCAACTCAGGGCCCGGGACATGGTTTCTAGAAGACGATTTTGATGTTAGCGCTCTAGACTTCTCACTAACCTCCACCATATCCGAATGGGCACAGTTCTCGAATCCCTTTCCGGCTCCTCTTTTGCCGACAGAGGAATCACCGGAAATATTCACACCGGTGCAAAGTTTCGCGCCGAACTTGCAGTCGCCTAATCCTCCAGGAGATGCTATGAAGCGCAAATGGTTTTCACATATGGAGCACCGACCAAGTCGAGGATTCGACATGGCAGAATCGAGTTATTCGGGACATACTAAAGCGAATGAGTCGTACCGAGCCGATTTATCACAGAAGCTTAGGCCAAGGATGGAGGACGAGGCACTTCCAACATCAGAACAATTGAATCTCTTCGCTAAGCTTTATTTTCATCGATTTCATCCATTGCTTCCTGTCATTCATACTCCTTCCTTCCGACCAACTGCAGAGAATTCTCTCTTGTTCCTGTCTTTATGTTCCATCGGCAGTCTATTTGTCGGGTCATCGCGTGCTGTTATGCAAGGCTCTCGAATATTTGAAAGGCTGAACAAGGCAATACTGGCATCATGGGAATCCTTTTTATCGCAGAGCCGACCAGACGCACTTTCTATGGTCCAGGCTGCCATTCTAGGTCAAACATATGCTATTCTGGCCGGTGAACCAAAATATCTCGTCTTGGCAGATGTCCTGCATGGGACAGTCGCAGCTTGGGCTCGTGAAGCAAATCGACTCGGGTCTATCTGTACCCGAGCACCTGATTTATCCGATGACAGCAATATCGAGACAAGCTGGTATCGATGGATTGATCATGAACAACGAGCACGGGTTCAAGTCGCACTACATATTCACGACGCTGAGCTTGCAACTCTCCTGCACCACCAACCTATTCGCAGCCATCGATTCCGCCAATTTCCCAAACTCGCATCTGATGAGTTATTCTCGGCGCCCACGGCTTCAAAATGGGCTGCAATGTACCGCCAATCCATGAATACGTCACCCGAAAATGACCTAGTATCTACTCAACTCCCTCGTTCTCTTGATCCACTCCCAGTCACTGGAGTATCATCCCGCTTCGCAGCTTACGGTCTCTTGGAGAGTATCAGCGCTCGCTTGGTCGACGCGAAGCAATCTGATGGATTCGATCACCATGTCTCTGCAGAGATATCAAGTCTCCTGATAGCTTGGTGGAAAGCCTACTACACACCAATTCAAAGCCACGAAAGAGATCCATTCTGTCTCCCCGTACTCTGGCATTCAATCTATATATCCCTATACGCAGACCTTGACCTCCTCGAACAGCTCATTGGTCGAGATGGCTACCACCATACAGTACAGGCTGCAGGACCCGTCCAAGAATGGTGTACATCCCTGAACGCCAGCCGCTGCCTTATACACGCCTCTTTGATTGCGCAGTATATAGAAAATATGAGCATGTCCTCGGAACCATCAATTCACGTTCCCCGAGCGCTCTTTTCTGCTGCACTCACATATCTCGTTGTTGCGAGGTTTGCACCGAAACATGTCGTTCGTTCGGAGGCATTTTCATCGCCAGAATTCAAAATCCTGGGTGATATTAATGCTTCAGTCGAAAGCTGTTTTCCAGATCTGCAGTCGAAGGGTTCTAGTGGATCTGTGGTTGCTGATATGGATCATTTGTATCGGTTGGTGGATCTGTTGCAGCGTGGTGGGCGTTGGGGGATTTCGCAGGCTTTTGCAGGGGTTATTACTTCAGCTTTGGAAGGGATTCCCGGGTCTTAGCGGGCTCTGCTCTGTACATTATGTAGTACTTCATTACCATTTGAAGAGTCTTTTTTTTTAATTTAGACTCTCAATGAAGTCAACTTACAAGCTACTGAGTCGAGTCAAATTTTAGATAGGTCCATATGTGGGGTGGCCTTGCTAAAACAAATTGGCGCACGCGTTGTCTTATTTCCCACAGCGTAATATCCTCGGCCTGGGTTTATGTAAAAGGGTTGCCTTGCAAATTGGCGGTTCAGTAATCAAGCTTCAAATGTTTCTTTTCAAGCTTTCTCAGAAATGTCTGCCCCGATGATCTCTTTACATTACATCTCCGTGTTATTTCCAACTAGCTTATGACGAAAGGTCCAGATGTCAGCATGAATGCTTCTATAGCCATGACTCACCCCGCGACATTTGGTCAAATGCATAGACCCGGTGGGGTGACAATCTGTCTTTGCGGGGTGGCGCTCGCCACAAATCTTGCACAATTTGATTTGCTCTTCCGTTTATTTGTTACAACACCGTAAACCAGCGTTGCAAGTATCATATCCTTACTAGTATCATCGTCATACCTTAATGAAACGTTATGCTGTCCGGTTTCCCGGGGATAAAGTCCCAATGCCGCTCCCCACAGAGCAGCATTGTGGGGTATACAAGCTTACCCCGTAAACAGAGAGGCACTACCGCACAACCAAACCAGATATAAGTACCAGAATGCCTAGTAGATAAAATTAGGAATTTAAGACGTCTGATTCTTTTTCTTTTCTTTGTATCGAATACTCCATACTCCTGGAACCTTGGGATTGCCTTCCAACATCCTCCCTATACAAGATGCCCGTCTTCACCGAATGTGCCTCTTCCTCACGAGACCTCCGAGTCCTGCCATCTTTTGCCCCTCCACTACCTCGCCTAGTCCCCCAATTCGCGCCAGAAAACAGCCCAGAAGAAGAGAAATATGAAGTCCTCATCGTCGGCGTAAGTCCAATATCCGAACTCAATCCGACAATCTCCAAACAGCTTCAATAACTAACAAACATACGAAAATAGGCAGGCCCATCTGGCCTCATGCTCACTCTCCTCCTCGCCCGCTACGGCCTCTCAGATGAATCCCTCCTATGCATCGACTCAAAGCCCGGTACCCTGAAATCGGGCCAAGCAGACGGCATCCAGCCCCGCACACTGGAAGTCTTCAAAAGCCTGGGTATATCCGACGAAATCGAAAACGAAGCATGCCAAATGTGGCAGTTTTCATTCTGGAATCCGTCTTCCAACAAGGACAAGATCATTGAGCGCACAGCCGTCATGCCCGAGGTCATCCCCGCCGCCCGATTCAAGTACGAAGCAACCCTCCACCAAGGGCGCATTGAGCGCATCATGGAGACCGATCTACTGCGGTACTCCGGCCGAGGCGTGCTGCGGAACACGAACCTGATCGATGTATCCATCGATGCCGACGGAGACGCCGAGTTCCCTGTTCTAGCGCGGATCTCCGTGGATGGTGTTGAGAGGAGCGTGCGCACGAAGCATCTTGTTGGCGCAGATGGTGCGCACTCGGTTGTGCGGAGGTGTATGGGGTTGAAGTTGGAAGGGGAGTCGCTGGATCATATTTGGGGTGTGGTGGATTTGGTTGCTGAGACCGATTTCCCGGATATTCGGCGACGTTGTGCGATTCATTCGCCGGCTGGGTCGGTGATGGTTATTCCTCGTGAGAGGATTGCCACGGGCGAGTATCTTACCAGGCTTTATGTGCATGTTCCTGAGACGGTGGATCCGGGTGATGCGGATCGGGTGGAGGGCGAGAGTGAGGATGCGAGGGCGCGGAGAAGTAAGATTACTTTGGAAGGGATTTTGAAGCAGGCTGCCGATGCGATGAAGCCGTATTATATCCGGCCTAAGGGGGGTGTTGTGGATTGGTGGGCGGCTTATCAGATTGGACAGCGGGTTTCGCCTGAGTTTATTGTTAAGGATGAGAAGGGGGTTGCGAGGGTGTTTATCTCTGGCGATGGTATGTTGTTCTTCTTATGTCGTGTTTTGTCTGGGTTATGAGATGCTGACGCTTCTTCTACTTAAAGCCTGCCATACACACAGCCCTAAGGTATGTAGTTACCAAGTCCGATTACATTCTGCGAGCAGGACATAATACTAACGCATACATTTATCAGGCTGGACAAGGCATGAACGTCTCAATGATGGATTCTTATAATCTAGCTTGGAAACTGATCTACCACATCAACGGGCTCACCCCATCGTCGTCCGAATCCCCAACTCCAATCCTCGACACATATCAGACAGAGCGCCACGAGATCGCACAACAACTTATCGACTTTGACCGCAAGTTCTCGACAATGTTCTCTGGCAAAATGGGAGCAACAGAGGGCCTGACCCAAGAAGAGTTCCAACAAGCTTTCAAGCTAGGAAACGGATTTACCAGCGGCTGCGGTGTCGAGTATCCCGCACCCCAGAATCCGCTTGTTGTACGGGACGACGAAATGGGTGATAACCAAAACCAGAACAACAGTCCTATCACAGGAACAGATTATCTTTCCGGGATCCTTCGTCCTGGACGACGACTGTTGAATGTAAAGCTGTTGAGACATGCGGATGGATGGCAGCGCGATATCCATGATGGTATGAGAAACCACTCTTCTCCCTTGGAATTATGCAGAACTAATCTTGCAAACGCAGATATGCCATCGACAGCGCGCTTCCGACTTCTCACTCTGACATCAACAGATCTTTTGGATCGGAATAGTACATCAGCAGAGACCCTTACCAGAGTCAGCCAGCTTGTATCTCAATTCCCGGCTTTTGTCATTGAGCAAATTGTGCTCCATCCCATGCTCCATCGGCCATTCGAGTGGGACGAGGTTCCTGCATGCTTGAAACAGGACGCAGAAATGCGGTTCTACGATGGTTGTTCGTTGGAAGATGCGTATAGTATCTACGGTGTTGATCCTGCAAAGGGCGCGCTGGTTGTTATTAGGCCAGATGGGTATGTGGGCATGGTGGTGAGGCTTGCTGAGGTCGGGAGAGTTGAGGAGTATCTGAAAGGGTGTATTCGAGCCGTTTCTTCCCTGTAAATATCACTTTATATTTTGGTTTCTCTTTTTTTCTCTCGATCCAATGTTTGTGCTTTAGCAGAAGATATTCCGGGATCTCAAGTCAAGACATTAAAAATGTATATATTCAGAGTCTATTGAATTGTCGAGTATGTGCTCTATTAGCATTCAAAGAAAAATATTCTTGTCCAAGGGCGCGGAATCACAAGTGTCCAAAGCACTTTATCCAATCGCCAAAGGTGTGGACAGTAATTCAACAGGTCTCAAGCAACCGCGGGCTTCTCCGCTTGGAATAATCAAGACAACGGTCATGGCGAAAATAGGCCGTAAGGAAAAATGGGTATCGAAAATGTCGACAAATATGTGCATGATGGGACACGCTTTCGTAAAGTATGGAGTGCACAGCAAGTTGAGCGTGCTGCGGATTTTGATTCCAATGCAGGCTCCATATATAGCAAGGGGGAGTGTGTTGTAAGGAAAGGAAAGTCAACTAGATCAGCACTGTCCGTAGACCTGGCAGTAACAAAGCTGCTCATCGGGACAGTAAACAGAGTCCATGCCGAAAATAAAATGCCATAAGAACTCCATCACACGGCCGGACTTTGCATCATTCAGATCCGTGTCAAGGAGCCACTGCCGAATCCGCACGTAGTCGTCTTGCGGGCGCCGGCGCACCTGGTCCTTTGAGACAGCAAACTGCGCACAGCAGGCGGCAGCAATCTGATCGGGCTTGCGAATGTAATTCTGACCCACTTGCTCGATTTCGTAGGGAGACGACATGTTGAGCGGCGGGGTGCTTGTGCCCTGGAAAATATCCCACCAGACTTCCTCGGTAACATGTGAGTTGAAGCGGTGATCGGCCTTGCAGCCCGGGTTCCAGTTACAGCGGAGATTGGCGTAGCCGTTTTGTTCGACGAAGTTTGTTTGGAGATTTTGCATGGCAATGACGTTGTCGTGGAGGGGGGCGTCGACGTGCCAGGCCATGAAGAAGCCAGAGCGATGGGCGTGAAGGAAAGCAATGGTGGAAGGGAGGACGTAATAGTGGTCGATCACGTAGGTAAGGTAGGCCATGGCTTCGTGGCCTTTGTTGTAGGGGGTTGTGAGGATGTTCTCGTCCATTCGGGTTTCCTCCGATGGGTTGACGATGTAGATGGCGCGTTGCCAGCTAGGAGAACAAGTCAGTTTCGAGTCGAATTGACAACAAATACCCGGACTTAGCCAGTTGTGGGGAGATGGGAGGGGTTCACATACTCGGGGAGCTCTTGGTTTACCCAGTCGGTATCCTCCTCCTCAAGCTTTGCCATAACAATGACTTTGTCGTCTGGGTTGCCATGGTGGGCAGGCACGTTGGACCCAGATTTGCGATACCACCATTCTACCAAGTATGCGCCAGCGCGGTATTGGTTACAGATGTCCTGGATATGGGCTTCCAGTAGATAAAGAGAAAAGAATAGTATCGACACAACGCATAGCGCGATGCGTGTTCCACTTTTCATGGTGAATCTGTGAGATTAGAGATGTTCAAGGGAGACCCTTGAGCGGAGCTCTGTGTATACCAACTTCACCTCACGAGGAACCCAACAGCCATTGATGGGAGGTTGTAATATAGGGAAAGTTGTTCGATGGGGCGAAAATGAAGGTGAGTGTTGTAGGTAAAAATAAAGAGAACGAGTTGGGGGGGGGGGGGCGGAGGAGTAATATGCGCTAGTCGAAAGTTGAGGCGGCGGGTTTAAACCTCGAAAAAGGAGCAGATAGCGCGGTTTTCAGGCTTAGCGCAAGGTAGTGGGGAGATAGAAAATAATCTAATCTGGAAATGGGTTGAGAAAAGGGAAAAAGGGGACTTAAAGAAGGGAAAAGGGGCCCATAAAAAGTAAAAAAAAAAAAAAAAAGGACGATCAAATACGGGAGGTCAAAAGAGTGTGAGGAGAAGTGTGTAAGGCTAAGCCGCGTGGAATGACCAGAATGTTATTCCAGGTTCACGTCATTGGCCACTTCAGTGGCTGTGGTTCAGGTTCAGGTTCAGGAAAAGTATTTATGGAGAGGTTTAGGGGGCCAAAGGGAGAAAAGAAGGGCCGACTCGAACTAAATCCATTTAAAGCTTGGCTCTAAGCCCCTTGAGTTTAGTAACCTCTTAAATCACGGAGGCGATACGAGGCTACTAAGGAAATAAGGAATAAGGCTACCTAGAATTCATTTGCCTTCAGGGCCAAAACCCAACTTACTTAAGCAAACGGATGTTTTTCTAGGAAACCCATGGATCTCGGTAGCAAAGTTTGTTACATACTCTGGTTCAAATGTTGAGTATGAATCTGAGTGTCCAAGGAAACTGCCATCGGGTGTACGTAGTACTTCTTCACTTATTGGCTCGTCTGGTTTCAATGTGGAGTGTCCAAATTAACTGCCCCTCAACATCTCCCCTCGGGGTCGTGCCGAGTAGGGAAGAAAACCTATTGGAGAGGGCTTTGGCCATCTGAGAGAAGGAACGTGTGGTTTTTACTTTTGGGATTTTTGGATTTTTTTGGATTTTTTTTTTTGGATTTTTCTCTCCTTTCTCAAACAACACTGTCTAACAAGAATGATCTCCAAGGCGCTGTGATGGAGGGTGGTCGGCCCCAGAGGAAACCGGCTATGTGACTTGAAGAACGGGTGGAAATGACAGAATCTGACCCACATGTGCACTTCGGATCCGATCAAGCGCAATATGATAACAGTTGAACAAGTACAGGCACATGCATGCTGTTATGATTTCTTTTCCGTTGAGTGACCATCTTTCTTGTTTGATGAGGGGCTCCAGGGCTTGAGGGCTTGAGTTCGCTGGTTTGACCGCCCCGTTCCAAGTATTAGCTTCCATGACTGTTACGGAGTAGTAAGTTTGGCTATACAACGCCCATGGCGTTGCAGATCCCTGTGGATGCGAAAGTGCACTGTTACTTCCTGCCGTCTGTCACATACATATAGGCACTCCGCCCTCCGTCCTCCTTATTACCGTATGTGGCAGCGACATGATGCATGGTGCTTGCTGCAGTTTTTTTTTTTTTTTTTTTTTTTTGAAGCATCCTGCAGGGGTAAGTAAAATGTTGAAAGTATCTGATTGGTCAGAGACAAGCTCGCCGCGTGGCTCCCGAGCAAGTTTGTCTTGGGCCACTTCACGATCAGATTAGAAACTGACCAGTGCGCTCATCTTGGGTTCTTTTCAGATAAGCTACTTAGGCGAATGCCCTAAACCAGCCTTCAAAGCACCGGTGGAGACTCCCGAGGTCGGTTGGAAAATGCCGGAATGCCCAGGTGCCCGTACTCGTAATTCCAAATGTTACCATATTCGGTACTTCAAATGTTGAGATGTACTCCACTGCTGTCCACTTCAAGGTTCGATACCGGAATCTGGCAGTAATACCTATGCAAGGGTGACTGCCGTAAGCCGATAAGCCGATGACTAGTTATTCAAATGTTACTTTATGTCATATATTTCAGGTTGCCGGTTCTACCGCTCTCACCGGGATTCAGTTGGAAATTGGGAAGTGTCCCGGGAGGTGGAGATGCGTGGATATATCTTTACCATCATGAACGAGCACTTGAGTGCTTGACGACCTTATAGGTAAATGTTTGGTGGGAAGATGATGAACATCCATGGATTAGCGCTCCACATGTGCAGCTGGAGAAACTCGGATCTTCCATCAAGTTTGAAAGAGACGGTCGGAACTTTGGAATACCTTTGTATTCAATGTTGATTAATGTATGTGTGTATATTCAAGCTTGTTCCAAGGTTCGAGGATAGTGCCCAGGTGGTTGGATGTATGCAGTCCCGCTGCCAAATTTATCTTGATATCAGTCGTGCCCAAGCTTAGCTATTCTCCTCTTCCTCATCACTGACTTCCTCTCCTTCTTCAATGGCCTTCTCCCGCAACTTTTGCGCCCGCTCTCGCTTTTTCTCAAGCAGAGCGTTGAGCTTCTTGGCGACATTGAATACACCGCCGGTACCTGCCCCGCATGCCGCACAGGACGGGTTCTTCCGGTACCGTTGCAGCGCACATGACTCGCAGAAGTAATGCCCACATTTCGTAACGATGGGGTGTTGGTAAGGCTTCTCACAAATGATGCAAGCGAATGGAATTTGTTCCAGCATTTCATCTTCATCTTCATCCTCTTCCTTCTCTCCCTCTCCCCGCTGCGACATAACCTTGCCCTTCAGCTTTTTGCCCTTTGTGCCAATTTCCCAATCCCGATCCAACTCCCATCCTTGCGCATATACCTCACGCGAATGTAAGAATTTGCAAGAGTCTCCAAATCCACAGTATCCGGTTTGTTTCCAGTCCTTACAGACATCTGGGGCGTAATCCATAACGGTCACGGTTCGAACGTTCGAGGGAGGAGCCTTGATGGGGCCGAACTTCTTGGTTGGCGCATCAGGATTCTTTTGGATGAATGATGTGTAATTCGCGCTTCCTTTGTATGTACCATCTGGCCCCGACTCCTCTGTAGAGGGCTGTGGGCGAGAACGAGTTGACCCTAGAAGATTGTTTGAACTGAGATCCTCGTCATACCAATCTGAAGCTTTCGTTGCATCATTACTCGATGTTAAGGCAACGGGGCCAGCAGTGGAAGGCTGATCAGCGGTCGGATCTCGCCTGGTGGTGTTTGTGGAAGAGGCAGTGACTGCGACATTCTTGCGCCGTCTCTTGATGCGGCGTCCTTCGTCGTCGTCATCGGAGGAGGTGAAGCCGGAGTCGGAGTCGGAGGCGGGTGGAGGCGTTGCAGGCTTCTTGCGGAAACTTGCCTTTCCTTTGGCGCGTTTCTTGAAGCCGAACTGGGGGACGGCTTCGGTGGCTGCGGTGTCATCCGCCATGGTCGAATATGAGTGTAACTTTGGGTGAGCTGAAGAAATGCTGGGACAGATTTATATGGCGCAGGATATCTCAGACCTCCGCGATCGAGTATTAAGATAGAGCAAAAGCGTAAAGGTTGGAGCGGAGGGGAATTGAGGCGATGATGAATAACCCAAGTCGAAGAGTCTCGAATCTGTAAAACGATACCTGACTAAGCCGGATACAAACAGGTGCAAAGAGTGCAAACATACCCCAATTGGGACAAGTGACAACAAAAATACCAAGGTTTTTGGGCTTGGTACTTAATAGAGAGTGTAGTGCACCATACTGTAGGAGGTACTCAGGAGCAGATACGGGGGAAGGTAAGTGTCATAATGGCGATCGATTTAGCTTTTTTTTTACTCCAGAGTATAATAATAGCCTACGTACATAATACTCACCATTTTTGCTCCAGTAGAAACACGGAGATCTGCAATGATAGAACACAGCGGATAATAAAGATAATACCTTGCATAGAAGCCGCAATAGTATTAAATGTCACTGCGCGAGGATCACTCCACGATCTCAAACACCGGTGCCAATTGGCAATAATCGTACCTTGCGGTGCTGGTCTTTCTTTTCCCTCCTCTCTCCCCACCCAACCAAATTCACCCTCTCATTTCCTTTCCAATCCCACACTCTCTAGTCTGTCTTTTCTTGTTTAATCTTTTTTCCTTTTCATTGCCTTTCTTTTCATCTAATCTTTTTTTTTCGCTCTTTTTTAATTCTTTTGTTGACCTGCAAAATCTCACGGAAGCGGTGCGCGATAATACCTGCAGATCGTGTGTTGTGGTTGGTTGCATCACCACGCGCGCCGACTCATCTCGCCCAACCAGACTTCGCACTGATTCGTTTCAGTGTTTATTGTCCCTCTCTAACCCCCCTCCTGCATCTCCCACCCTTGCTCATCGCGACGGTGTTTACTGCGATTTCCTCTCTTTTCCTTTCTTATACTTTGCCCTCTCAACAGCGACGTTCTGTTTTGCGTCCCGGGGATAATAACGATTCGTGGTCGCTGGCCGGCTCGCTATTGATTCAGCGCGACACCCCTCCAATATCGAAACGCGCGGCGATCCCCCAAATTATGCACGTGAGAATCAGCCTTTAATCGATCGAAGACAAAGAAAAAAAAAATACGCGCAAATCTCGAGAACGTCCTCGACGGCCGCTGTATCCTCTTGAGACTCAAGCGGATTCAGAAGCCGTGGAAGACCTCCGCAACCTCGGGGGAATGACCGCACCCGACGCGGGGGCCAACACCTCCTTCACCTCAATGATGGAGGATCCATTTGTCTCAAACAGCGCAAGGGAATTCGCTTCCCCTAACGAATCCCACCAATTTTCGTCATTCGATACCCAATTATTCAATATCAATGCCTCCTCGCCAGCTCAGGCCAAACGGGCCCTAGCCGCCCGACTGGCAGAGACCGAACGCCAGCTTGAGGAGACATCTAAGGTGGGAACTGCGCTTATTGAGCAACAGCGACAACTGGAGGAATATCTCAAAACTTTGGAGCAACAAAAGGATGAAGGCGAAATGTCACCAGAATTGCGCCAGAAGCTTACCGACCTGGAACGAGATTATGCAGAGATCGAGCGCGATACGACGCGAGCAATTTTGGCCCCGAAGCGACTGGCAGGAGGCTCGGAGGAGGGTCACTTCGGCACCCCAGGATTTGAAGTGAAGGTATCGTTGTTGTGTGCCAATTGTCCTTGATATCTGCCCATCTAATCCAAGGATCAGTCTCCTATTAGTCCTGCTCTATTCGCCGGACAGGCGACCAACTCGCCCAGCAAAGTCGGCGTTCCATCCCGCAAGCAACGAAACCAGCCATCGGGTCGTGTCCATGATATTGAATTCGCCACAGAGATTTCTACTTCCTTGTTGGGACAAGTGCGTCAGTTGCAAGGGCTTCTTGCCGAGCGAGATGAATCAATCAAGACAATCAATCTGGAGAAGTCACGCCTTGAGCTGGAAGCAGAGGGCTACTCGCAGCGCATCCGGGTGTTGGACGACAGCGAACAGCGTTATAAGGACGAAAACTGGGCTCTGGAGACGCAGACCCATGAACTTTTGGCATCTGTAAGAGAATCAGCAGAACGTGAGAAAAGACTCACCACCACCTTGAGCGCTTCCAATGCAGAAAAGACTGCTGTCGAGCGAGAATTGGAGGAGCTACGCCAATCAAATTCGAAGCTGTTGGAGGAACATGACATGATTCAGAAAGCCAATGACTCGGAATTCCACCTATTGCGACGCAATCTGAACGCCAGTGACCTGGAGAAATCGGCCCTGCACAAGAAGATGGAGGAATTGAATTTGCAAAACCAAGAATTGGCGAAAGCTGTTGCTATGCGCATTCGGGAGTACGAGTCGCAAGGTAACCGAGACCTTCAGGATGATAATGAAGACGACGAGCCTGAAGAAACAACTCCCGATAACTCCCCCCCTCCATCCCCCAACAAATTCACACCTAGGCATGGTCATCTTGAGTCTGAAACCCTCAAAAGTTCGTTGGGTCATGCCCACCGAATGATTCAGAACCTGAAGAGCACAATCCATCGGGAGAAGACAGAGAAAATTGAGCTTAAGCGTATGTTGCAGGAGGCCCGAGATGAGGTTGAGCAGCGTCGCCGTGAGACCGCAGCTCCCAATGGAGGGGCCAATAAACGTCTGAAGAAGAAGGAAGAGTCTTTCCGCAAGCCAGCTCGTCCAGACCTTTTGGGCGCTGGCCGCAAGGAGAAGTCACATGTTGAACTCCACGAGCTCCACGACACTGATTGGGAAGACAATGCTGGTCAACTCAGCCCAACTCGTTCTGCAATCGGTACATCAGTTCGCGGCCATTCCGGTCATGAATCCCCCGATGAGCCTAGCGATGTGTATCAAACTGCCACAGAAGCCGAGGATGGCTTTGAAACGGCCAATGAGCGAGCAACCGCAACTGAGAGTGAAGCATTCCAGACGGGTGTTGAGAGCATGGCGGATGACAGCAGTGACTCGGCGGACCTCACCGAGACCGAAAACAATGTTCAGACTACCCCACGTCAACGTGTTTCCTCGTCTTTAGTCATGGCGAAATCTCGCGAGCGGAATTCGTACCATAGCTCGGCTTCCACGTCAGATGATGATGACGATCAAGATGGAGGATATCCTTCACCCAGCCAGATTCACATCTCTCGCCCTCGGGTAAAGTCGAAGCGGAGTGTCCTTAGACGGATTCGCCCCTCTGGAGAGGCACCCATGGCCTCTAGCAGTCGTCCGTCCAGTGCTCGCAATTCTGCTTCATCAAGCTTTGAGCAGGAGCCCATGGCCCAGGGAGGCCAAAGTCTTTTCGCCGAGCTTGCTGAACTAGAAGGTGGCGAGGAAGATGAGGAGGAAGAGACTGGCGAACTTTCCCCAGCCTCAACACCACGCATGGGGCCAACATTAAGCTCTCGTCGCCCCTCTGATGCCATGCTTGACTTACCTCCCAGGCCTGTCATGGTTGATTCTGGCGTGATGACTGACCCTTGGGAGCCTTCAGCTCAAGCTGGTGTTGCTGCCATCGGTGGCGCTGCTGTTGGAGCTGTTGTTGGAGCGGTCGCTTCTGACCTTCCCACTACTCCAAAGAAGAATGTTACCACCGGCGACCGGGAGATTGCTATTGAAGATCAGGAGGCCTCCAGACTGGTCAGCTCGGGAACACAAGCGACACCTGTCAAACCTTCGACGATCAATGGCGATCACTTGTCGAATGTTTCCACACCACCAAATATGGTCTGGGACGAACGCTCTATTGGGATCCAGCAAGTCGAGGCAGGCACCCAAGCCGAGCCTGAATTAGTTGAGTTGGGCATGGCAACAATTGCATCCCAAGAAACATTCCCTGCATTGCCCACATGGCCAGAGTTGAGAGTGGCATATTTCTCTGGGGGCGCCACTGAGCCCGTTCTGCATACAATTCCTGTGCCAGAACTTCCAGAGTTGAATGTCTCTCTCATCTCTTCGCAATGCACTGAGCCCATGCAGCACATCTCTCCTGCGCCAAAGCTCCCAGAGTTGAATTTATCATTCATTGCTTCGCAGTCTACTGAGCCCATAGAGCACATCGCCCCTATGCCGAAGTTCCCAGAGTTGAATTTCTCTTCCGTTGCTTCGCAGTATACTGAGCCTGTGGAGCACATCGCTCCTGTTCCAGAGCTCCCGGAGGTCAATTTCTCTTCCATTTCTTCACAGTCAACTGAGCCCGTAGTGGCAAAAATTCCTGAACCTCAGCCTATCATCCCAGTCGAACCTATGCGAAAACTTCCCGAACCCTCCTTGTCATCTCTCTTCTCCTACTCTACCGAGCCTGTTCAGCCTCAACTTCCAGAGCCTCAAACCACCCCCGAGCCTGTTCCAATCCCTGTTGCTGAGGAAGTTCCCGTTCCCGAAGTTGGGATGTCCTCTATATCTTCACAGCATACTGAGCCAATCGTGCCGATACTTCCAGAGCCTGTCCCAGAACCTGAGTCGGTTGTTAAGGAGTTGTCTCTCCCTGAGCTGGGAATTTCCCTGATCAATTCTCTGCATACTGAGCCCATAGTGGCGCGTCTTCCGGTGCCTGCTCCGGTGCCAGAGCCTTCGCAACTGGAGATTTCTTGGCTGGATCCATCATTTACGGTGCCAGTCACACCGAAGCAGGTTGAGGTCACTCCTCAAATACTTCCCTCTTTTGCTATCTTACGCTCTGTTGAAACAGAGCCGGTCGACCATGTGCCATTTGAGGTCCCTCCGCCACCGATTTCATCCTTTGTTTCCTTGCGATCTATTGAAACAGAGCCAGTCAAGCATGTGCCATTTGAAGTCCCTCAGCCACCGGTTTCATCCTTTGTTTCGTTGCGCTCTATTGAAACAGAACCAATGAAATCACTGCCTCGCGTGGTTCCTTCCATGGCCGAGTTCGGTATGCAGACAGAGCCGACAGAAGATCCCAAGGCTGCTTATGCTGCCGTGGTTGTGTATGAAGACGAACCTAGCGAGGCAGCTCGAGGCCATGCCACTGAGGAGCGACGAGCCAGCACAGGTTTGGCTCTTAACGATATGACTGGCAACTCTTTGGAAAGACAAGCAATCAGCTCGGTCAACACAGATCAGGGATCGCAGACTATCCTCTCCTCGAAGCAAATTGACCAGATTCTTATGGATCGTGAATCTACCCGTCCAATCTCTTCCTCTGATAGCAAATACTCAAGAGAGATGGCTGCCGTCACGGCTGCGTCACCATTTGCGACCCCCAAACTTCGACCCCGTCCTCATCACCAGTCGTCAGCGAAGTCATCCGCGTCCATCCGGCGACCAGATACTGCTACTAGCCAGATTTCATCCTCTAGTGCCCACCCTCCATTACCCTCTGACCACCGCGAGGCAATTCTAGCTGCCGAAAAGAAATCCATCGACGTACCACCAGCATCACCCGGCGTTATGGGACCTCCTCTTGCACCAGCCTCTGCCTATCGCGTGAACGCGCAGACAGCCCCACGAACACCTAATGAACAAAACACACGCGCTGGATCAGCACGCACTGTCTCTACTCAACCGCGCATGCGGAGAGGAAGCCAGAGTCAGATGTCGAGACGGTCATCCGTGTCATCATTTGCATCGGAGCTGGAGGAGCGCTTCAATATGGCTACTCAGGCTGGGCCCATGCCCAATGGGTACGGACCCAACACTGATCCTCGCATGATTCAGGCCATTACTCAAACCATGATCGGTGAATTCCTTTGGAAATACACACGAAAGACTGGGTCATCGGACATGTCGACTACTCGCCATCGTCGATACTTCTGGGTCCACCCATACACGCGCACTTTGTACTGGAGTGAAAAGGACCCCCAGACGGCTGGAAAGAGCGAGCTTCGAACCAAGAGTATTCCTATCGAGGCTGTGCGAGTGGTTGCAGATGATAACCCATATCCCCCGGGTCTTCATTGCAGAAGCTTAGAGGTTGTTGGCCCTGGTCGACGACTTCGATTCACAGCGAGCACCAGCCAAAGACATGAAACGTGGTATAATGCTTTGACCTATCTCTTAACGAGAGAGGACAATGGTCACTGTGAAGATCACGATAGCGTGACCTTGGACGACATCGACGAGTTTAACCCGGGCTTCCGGTCTGGATCTCGCCAGACAGCCCGTATGTCCTTGTCATCTTACAATAGCCGTACACTCCGACCGCCCCCAAAGCGAGCAACCTCGGCCATGTCCATGCGATCTACTGGGACTCCTGGGCGTGCTTCTCCTGCCCTCAGCTCACCAGTCCCCAACTCTTCCTTGCAAGTTCCCGAAGAGCGTCAGCGCTCATCATCTCGGCTCAGCACCATCCTCACTAGCTCAATCCGTGGATCAATTGCTAGCATGAAGGGGCGCAATGGTCAGGCTTCAAGTACGCATGAAGGCAGCATCCGTGGCCAAGACAGCATTGAAGATTTCGGACATCATTCTCATTCACATGTTGATGACGAGGATCGACTCGAAAACGTCCGTGCCTGCTGTGATGGTAAACATGATGTTGGCTCGCTCTCTCGGACTAGTCGATACAGCCCCCGAGTTGATCGCAGTCACTCTCACCACCATTAAAGCTTCGTTGGTAATGGTTTGATCGAGTTTGTGGGCAGGTCCTCAAACAAAGCACGGCCTGCGGCATTCATATAATGTCCACGAGTCTCTTATATTTCTTTGTTCAACCAGCATTCGTTTCAAGTTTATGTCACACTTGTGTGGATTGTTATGTCAACCCCTTAGACGGCCTACAGTTGGATCACTTGATGCCCCTTGGAGGAATTATTCTTGAGACCAGGATCCCAAAGTGGCATTCATTCTCTTCCCCGGCACACCCTCCCACTCATACATTGGTGTCAATTTCTGTTTGTTTGTTTCTTGTCACAGCTCCATTCAATTTTTGCACGTTGCTACAGACCTTACCACCATCCCTTGATCTTGATTCTTTCTTTTTTCTTCCTTTTTTTTTAGTGCTGCATTACAGCTACGCTCCTGTCTCATCAGACTACATTGCATACTTTTCCTTTTTTTCTTTGTCAATAATTCCTGTGTGACTATCTATCCTGATTCACCATTACTCTCTTTGTGATATCGTTTTCTCATTGTGCACCATGCACCAGAACGTGAGCCATACTAAAATTTAGTTATATTTTCCAGGTTACCTATTCTTTAGACCTTGCATAGAGATGTAACAGATGCTTCTCGTAGAAAATCTTAGCCAAGTACATCCATAGATGCAGGCATAGTAGGTATGTATTCAAAACCAACATTGACCTCGAGAAGATTCCTTACTATTAGCCAGAAATATAATGCCTCCTGACTATGACCTTGACAGACTGGTTAGGCTGAGAGTTGTGAAGATGGAAAAACTAGAAAGGTCATATAACCAAAAATGGTCAATCAGACATCCACCATTCCAAGTGGCCGAGCGGAAACTCAGCTATCTCATCTTCCTTGGTCTAGTGGTCATGATTTCCGCTTGTCATTAATACCGATAAGCGCGGGAGACCGGGGTTCGATTCCCCGAGGGAGAGATTTCTTTTTTGTCTTTTGGACTTATTCACCCACTTGGGCTGTCTTTCTTTTTTTTTCCCTACATAAACTGGCTATCTACCCAGATGCAATACGTGCGTGACTCCCCATTGGACAGATAATCTGAAGCACCTGGGCACCGGTCTTCCGATGTTGGAAGAAGGTAAATCTCCCCCCTTTAGTATGCGAAAATAGAATCATCGATTTCTGGAAATCACTCAAATGCAAATAATCGAATTTGAACCTCATAATGTGCGAAGTCTAACTATCATCTCATGCTTGTACAGCATTCAAGCAGTTGCTCCATTCTCTCGAAGAAGTTTGACGATCTCGGGCTTCTGGTCTTTTCGCTGTTCGATATCAAATTCCGAGAGACCCCTTGTTCTCGGATAAACGAGATTCTCAAACAGGTCTGTGTCTTGCTCAGACCATTCAGCTTGTGCGGCTTCCAGTGCGGTTGCAAAACGGCTGACATTTTCCAACTTCAGATTGACATCTGCACCTGCCTGAATCAAGCGTTCAACACAATCTCTGTCCCCAAAAAGAGACGCAACAATCAAGGGTGTTCCATACGTTTTAGCTGGGTGTTGAACATTTATATCAGCACCAGCCTGGATCAAAGCGTCCATCGCCATGGGATCCTCGTTTAAAGCAGCCCGTGTGAGTGCGCAACCAAAATCCGGGTGCTCCAATGGCATGTTCACGTCAGCCCCTGCCTCTTCAACAAGGAACTTAACAGTTCCAGCGCTGTATGCAGAGGCCGCTGCGAGCGCGCTACCATAATATCCAACAGCAAAAGAAGCGTTAACACTAGCCCCTGCCTTTTTCACCAGGAACTCAACGATTTCAATGTTGTATACACTGGCCCTTGCGAGAGCACTCCCATGATCTCCAACCACAAGAGACAAGTTTACATCCGCTCCTGCTTCCACAAGATACTCGACCATGCTAAGATCCCATTCACATGCAGCCGCAAGAGCACTGCCATAATTGCCCTCGGTAGATCGTGTATTCACTTTTGCCCCGCCTTTTTCAATAAGGAGCTCGGCGAAGTTGAACCCCGTGGGGGATCGCTCAGCGGCAGAGTATTCAAAAGCGCTACCGTACTCTGAGCCGTGGAGTGGTAAATGCACGTCAGCCTCGGTCTCTCGAAGAAGAAACTCAACGCCCTCCACATCTGATATGAAAAGTTTGATTGCAAGGGCACTTGAAAGATGACTCAGAAGGATAGGACGTATACGCATGTTCACATCCGCTCCAGTCGTTTCAAGTACAAACTTTAGCATTTCAACATTGTGGATCGAAGAAACAGCGGCAATGGTCTGATCTATTCCGTACAAAACCTCCCCGTCTCGGAATTTTGAGAGGCATATGTCGGCTTTCACTTCTTGAATTAGGTATTTCACCAGTTCAAGGTTTTCAGACATGATTGCCGATTCAAAAGCACTGTTGCTGATTTCATGGCCTGAATGTGGCAGAACTGCATTCACATTTGCTCCTGCTTCAACCAAATATTTGACGATTTCCAAATTTCCATGAATTGCTGCTGCTGACAATGCGCTCTTGTGTTGAGTCTGGCCCATTTCATAATTTGTATCAAGGATGAAGTTCACGTCTATTTCTCCCTGTACCAAAAGCTTGCAGATAGACGTACTGCCTGCGAGAGCCGAAAGAAAGAGCAGGTTAGCCCCTCTCTTGTTTTGGCAAGTGATGTCGATAGCACCCTCCTCGTACCAATCTGCAAAAACATCAGGGAAAGAGAATCGGCAAACAGCCAAAATAGCGGAGTTCGAGGGTGAAATCTCATCCATGATATCCCTTGGAGAGTCCATGCCAAAGTATCTGACAGCATGGAATTCATTATTCCACAAGGTACCCCATGACCTCGTATCTTGAAAAGCCAATTGATGCCAATTGCGATACTGCATACTGGAGCTATGAGGAGACCCAAGGAATAACTTTAAAAGTGGTTTTAACTTGGCTTCTTCAGTCTCTTTCACAAGGCGGAGATGCTGGTACCAGGTGTGCCTCAAGTAGAGATGAAACGGGTGACTTTTACCAAAACCATTATCTGACTCCCCTGTCTCGCTTGAATTTATTGGAGTTTCTTTCTTCTCGGACTCAGAATTGATGTCAAGATCTTTGGTTTGGTACGCCTTCATCATATACGACAAACAAGTGCTGGCGGCATGGCTTTGAGCATCTGAAAGGGACCAATCTGGCTTTTTCTCTAGGTATTCCCTAACCGAGAGATGTGGGAAACGCCAGACCTCCAATTGAGCATCCACAATGAGGAAGTTATTGCACAGAGACAGCAAGCCTTCCTCATCAAGCTTATCACCGAGTGTCATGATATTCCCGTCCGAATCGACACGAATAGCTGATAGAAGCATCTCACTGGACATGGGTTTTGGCGCAGCCATTACCCAACACAAGGCGCGCTTCACGACACTGTGGTCGGGCTCCTCTAAACTTTCGATGTCATTCCAGATCTCGTCATAAGCTTTCTGCAGATCTTCCGGGAGGTTATCCAGACGTTTCCAGACGCTTGACTCGCTCCTACATTTCACGATTTGATGAACCTGCAGAGATGCCCATTGGAACATTCCTTGACAGCGCTGAAGCAATCTGTCAATAATATCGGCCTTGATGCGCTTGATAAACGCAGCTTTCTTTGAGAGCTTCTCAAGTTCAAGAGTCAGGAACTTTAGAATATCGTCTTGATTATCATTTGCTGAGATACCGATATTAGAAGTATCTTCAAGCAGACTTCTTATATCTGGATCAGGCCGGCTAGATATGAAAATCTTCACCGGCTGTCGAGTATCAGATACAAAAGAGCTTAATGTTTCAATCAATTCGTACCGTGAATCAGGATCACATTCATCCATGGCGTCGATTACCAACGTTGTTTGTTGGTATGTTTCGAACGAGGCTAGAATTTGCTTCTTGCACTCATCAGACCGGAAATTCGATCCTCTATTGCGTGCATTCTTGTAAGCTTCAAGAAGCCTGATTTGGACAGATTCAGGGTTGCTCGCGGTTGTCGAAAGTTGACGGACAATACTCTGGAGAATGGAGAGTGGCGTCGATCGGTCTTCTTCGTCCCGATTACAGTAAAAGAAGGCAAGCCCTTCATCCTTTTGTGAATCACTCAGCCTGCCTTGGATGCGATCAATAACAGTTGAAGTCAGGTATGTTTTCCCGGTACCCGGTGGACCTTGAAGCCAAAACAAGGCTGAAGATTTTTTATCTTCCCAGGTGGAGAAATCTTCATGTTGAACCAGCCATTCGCCAGTGTTGGGTGTTCTCCTCTCTTTGATGTCGGCATGATGCTTGCCAAAAGGAATTGGTGAAATCCACTCCAACATTCCGATTCGAGCTCGCCAAGTTTCGAAAGACTTCCGGTGTACTTTTCAGGGTTCACAATGGCTTCGAGCGTACGCTTAGCCGTCCCAGAAGAGAATAAAGTCAATGATTCCGCGAGCAGATCCAAAGACTGAGAGTATATCTGGAGCAAACTTGACTCCAGACCTCTCTGAACGCTGTCGAGAGGTACGTCGCAAGTCTGAGGGAGATAGATCTGCTCATAGACTTGACCACGACTCGTGATGCGAACTATTTTCTCAGTGGTGGCTAGCAACGCGCCCATCTGCTCACTCTCATTCACGGGAATCTGCTCACTATCAGTTCTGCATCCTAACATAGCCAAGAGTCAAACTACCCACCTGCATCACATTCTTTATCAGGTCCCAGGGGATACTAGCCTGAGGTGGTGCAAACTGAACGGCGATATCTCCGGCTTTCTCTAGCCAGCCCAAAATCCGAGTCGTATAGTTCCGGAGAACAATATCCTCACCTCCGATTGAGACGTGCCAGAACTTCTTCTTGCATTCCTCCTGTTTCTGGTTGACAACACCCACAAGGTCATTGATGGTGGACTCCATCTGGCCACATGCAGTACTGAGTGTATTGAACCCCATTCGGCGCAGAGTATCTTGCTTAGACGGAGGTAGCTTGTTGAAGGCATCTAGCCAAAGGTCCTTTGGTGGGGATTCCGTCTGGTTTGGTGCCTCTGTAGGTGCATGCCTTGTGGACTGTTCTATAGGAGGGGCAATAGTCTTTTGAGGAGGCCCCAGTGCTACCTGCTTGGTAAGTACTACTTCACTAGGCTCTTTCTCGGGCAAGGCTGGAGCGGATACGGTTGAAAGAACACCCTGCGGCTCAGACTGAACAGCAAGTCAGCTATGTTGATTCCCGGATGAGATTCCTCACTAGCAGATAGGGGGTTCATTGACTAACTGGGCCCCTTTCAGTGTTCTTTCTATGCTTCTCCCTGTGGAGTTTCTCTTTAAGTAGATCGAACATTGCCTTATTGAGGGTACCCGATCAAGATGTCTCGTAATCCTTGCGCATAACGTGTAAAGAGAAGAGCACCATTTACAACAGACTGAGGAAGAATGGGCATTTTAGATCCTCTGTGCAGCTGAGCGCTCAGTAACGAATCATCATCAAAACTGATCGGCTTATTGACCACACAACCTTATTACCCCTCCTGACCCGCTTTACTGTCAGCTCAATCTTGTGCTAATACTCCGTATATCGGGTCACTTTGGCAATGACCCACACAGTTCGAGTCACATCAGGGGCCCTTTAAGTACTTAAATCGAGCGTACTCTGTAAGTCACTAAAAGCTGATCGTCCATATACTACTAGTAGGTTCTCCACTTTTTCGGAGTTCGGCGTGACAAATTATCCGGGGAACTACTACAGCTTCTAGTGACCTAATTCACCTAATCCAATGTTAGGGTCGTGTGAGGCGTACTTGCTGAAGGAATCGGGTGGTCCATTCAATCTGCTCGTTGGACTATAGCTACCTGCGAATGGCTGCCGAGCCCAAATTCGGTCATATTGTTCCTGGTGACTAAGAGTGCAGAATAGTGGTCCGGACTCCGGGGTGGTGGGGGCGGTCGAGCGGCTTAAGTTAGTAGGGTCTCTTCATATTCTAAATGTAAATCTTCTTTATTTTCTCTTTATCTTTCTCTGGATCAACTACGACCAACACAATACAATGTCCAATCAAACCCCTCCCTCATTGAAAGACCAAGCGGTCGGCCTCTTGGATCCGGCCTATCTGATGTTGTGGGCAATGTCTCGTAAGTATAACACCATGTGCGCGGCGTTTGATATCCTTGTCTATGATCACGCCTGGTTCTTAATTCATGGTTCCTCTATAACGAATGCTTTTTCAATCTTTTTTTCACTACTCTTTAATTGAGTCTGTTGCATTCCATTGCCCCGGGTCTTTTATTCAAACAATCGACATGTTCTTATGCTTCCTGCTACAAAAATTCGGTCTTGAGCTGCGTCCCACTTTTTCGGCGATTGATTTTCCATGCATTTTTGACCCATACACGAAAACACCAATGTCAAAGCAATCGCACCAAAAAATATGCCTGAACTAACAGACTCTACTCAGATTACATTCATGTTTGCAAAGAAGCCGTATTCACCCACGGCCAGGTCTTCGCTCCCATTTTCCAAACTACCAGACTGAGAGACGAGGCGTTTGGAAGATTCTGGGTCGAATTTACGAGTGAGTGCTACCCCCGCATGCATGTCCTTTTCATTCTCCAAATCCCGACGAGAGAACCGAACACGAAGATGCTTTCAAAAAAGAACCGTAACGTTGACCTTGATTCCAGAGCCCCGCGATGATCCCAATGCCGAACCAGTCGGCAGCTCGGCGCTGATTCCGCCAATTCTCAAAACAGCTCGCGGGGTCGTCCTCGACATCGGCCCGGGCACAGGAACACAGATGCCCCTTTTGCGCTCCAAAGAAATCACAGCACTGTATGGCGCTGAGCCGTGTCGCAGTCTGCACAGCGAGCTGCGCGCGAAGACAATTGCCGAGGGCGTATCTGAAAAGTACCACATTATGCCATGCGGCGTCTCTGCCAAGGAGCTCATTCCTGCTCTCCGAGATACGGAGACCGGTGTGACTGAGGCGTACGACTCAAAGCCCGAGAACGGAGTTTTCGATACTATCCTCTGTGTGCGTGTTCTCTGCTCTATTCCTGATATGGAGAAGACGACCAAGGAGCTGTATGGGCTGTTGAAGCCTGGTGGCCGGCTGCTGGTTACGGAGCACGTGGTTAATAAGTGGACGACTGCAAAGGGGTCTGTGGCTGGGAGACTTGCGCAGGCGTTTTATATGCTGCTTGGGTGGAGGTTTTACATTGGGGATTGTTGCTTGGATCGGGATACCGAGAAGGTCCTAAGGGAGGCTGCGAGCGTGGATGGGGGCTGGGAATCTGTTGACTTGGAGAAGTCCTTTGAGTGGTCGGCTATGCCGTATCTTTCTGGTATTTTGACCAAGAAGAGCATTTAATGAAGGGCGTGGTTGAGACAATGGTCCAAACGACAGCCCTTCTTCAGGTGAGCCACTCTGAATGAGACTATAAATTTTTGGTTAGCCGCTCTTTATACATCCATCTCGCCAGGTTGTATCATAATGTCCAATTCTCTACAAGTAATTGCGTGTATTCAAAAGTGACTTGGAAATGTCCAGAAATGGGTATCAATAGGGTAGGAAATACAAGTATGAATGTCCGAGTCGGATCAAACAGGCTTCGGTCGGCCAGGAGGCCAAAAGTCGAATAAATCCAACGCCTCCGCGGTCCAGGGCCCTTGCTCGCGGACCTCGGGCTCCTCCGGAACGGCACTCATGGCATTCCGCATAAGAGTTGGTCCTGACCGAATACTAGGTTTATCATTCAGAGCGGTTGGATCAGAAAGTGACTTGCGAAGTGGTGCATCGAGTGAACGCTTTGCGGGTAAATTTCCCGGCCTTTGATTTCGACTCCGGCCGTTTTCAAAGCCCGAAGGAGCGGCAATATCTTCGAGAGCGGCCTGCGTGGTGTCCGAGGGTAAAAATTCTGCGTACGTCGACTCTATTTCTCTTCCACTTAAAGCTCGACTTGATTCCGTGGGTTTTATCATAGTTTGCCGACTTTGTTTCTCTGCGGATATTCTTGGCGTTGGCGCTGAAGGAGGTTGTTGTTGCTGAATGGTACTGTACATAAATTTGTTGCGGGGCTTTTGCATAGTCATACGAGGCGCAGTCGGTTTCTCAAAGTGAGTATCTTCTGGGGTAGCTGGCGACGCGTCCTTGTGTTGGGTTTGCGCCGCAGGCTGCTCGGGATTTTTATGTTGGACTGCATGACTTGGATCGGGGCGATTTGGCGTAGGCCTCGTGGGAGGTGGTTGGATGGGTTTCGTTGCTGGAGGATCAGATCTCGGTAGCCTTGCAGGGGCAGTAGGTTTTGTTCTCTCCGGTGGTGGCATAGTCGGCCTCGATTCCCTTTGTGGGAGTGTTTCCCGAGCAGGCGCACGCTGAAGCAGGGGTCCATTTTCAGGCCCTGTCAGATCCACCACGTCCGATTGCGCAATGCTTGTCATCCTCTCTGTCGATGTCTTTGCTCGCTTAGGCGCACGTTCCGGTACTGGTGCCACCGGCGCTGGCGCTGAAGGCTTGTGGCGTTCTTCATAGGGTGACACCAAATGTCCAACGGGTGTCTTTCTGATCCCAAGGAGGTCGTTCAAGGAGCGAAACGGATTCAACGATGCTTGCGATCGAACAGGGGTAGGCGTGTGCGTCGGGGTGTGAGTGTGCGTTGGTGTGTGGGTGTGCGCGTTCGTGGGGGTAGAGATGGAGGCGGAGGAACGTTGGGTCGGAGTGTCGAGGCTGGTGTGGTTATCTCTGGACTGGGGTGAGGTCTGGTTTCGTTTCTCGAAGAGGTTCGACAGGTCGGTCTGTGTGGTACTGATGCGCTCCCCGACCTCGATCAGCACACCCTTATCGAGCTCAAGCTCATCGCCATCCTGCACCTCCTCGGCCGACCGCCAGTGGTGATCACCGATATAATTTCCCAGTTCGTCATAGACCATGACTCGCTTATTGAAGGCATGGTATTTGAGGTAGCCATCTCGCCACCGTTTTGATTTGCGGCGTAGGTCATATGTATACATGCACCGAAACTTGACCACTGAGGCGGTGATCTGAGAGCCCGGGCCCGGGCCCGGGCCTCGGACGGAGGATGAGGGGGTGGACATGGACCGTCATGTAGGATTGAGAAGAGCGCACATCCCGTGAATATTCGCAATAGGGATGAGGCGCAGATATTGAAACCCAATTGTCACAGGTGTGCAGTGGAACAGAAGCTTGGGACGCGTTCCAAGGTTAGATTATCTTTAACTCGATTGGGAACTTGGCGGGGACTTTTGACGCCTGTTCCCTCAGGCAACATGTTTTTCCATCTCGGATCTCTGGTCACGGGATTTCACATTGAACGTTGTTTATTGTTTGTTTCTCTGTTTTTAAAGATCCATTACATTTAGGCTAACACTTTCAATATCTATCACTGCTATTCCCAAGTTTCTCCGGTTTATCCAAAATCCCATTCTTTTCTTCCTTTCCTCTTTTCCTCTTTTCGTCTTTTCTTGTTTCCTTCATTTACCCGGTTTTTTGATCCTTTGCTCCATTCTGGACCCTGCTTCATCCGTGATTCGTGCATAATATCTCTTGGGAGTCAAGCTCATTCGTTGGAACAGATCCCTTTTCCCCACATGTGACCAATTTGCCTTCGGCTATCATACTAGCAAGACAGCTAGGACAGCCTAGCTATCCTTTTATGACTCAGATAACTGGATCTGATTTGTCCAAAACTTCTAATTGGATGATTCGGGATAGAGCACGGTTCAACCCGACAGAAATAGATCAAATGTCACCAAATCTATGGAGAAAGAGGGGAGGGCCGCCCTCTAGAGCCGCAGCGAGGCTGAAACATGAGGGGGAGAGAACGCGTTTCCCCCTTTCTAATTTGATTTGATTTGGGCTTGGGTTTCTTTTTCTTCTTCTTAGTGCTGACATCGAATCAAACCGAGTTAGAACTTGTCTCAATTTCAATTTCTTGTTCCGCGTCCTTTTCTTCTTTTTACTCTCTTTTATCTGCAACCGTGTCCCCCCCGTTCCAACAACTCTTGCCTGGCCACGTTCCGGTTTTCAATTAAACGCCATGCAGAGCATGCAAAGAAAGTTTGGTCGAATGACCACCAAGCGCACAGCTGACGATAGTCAAGTCGCTGTGCTCTTGAAAGATTTCGAGGATGCCGATAATCTCTTGACCAAGGTAGGCCAGCCACTTTCCACTTTTAACGTGCTGACGTGGGGCGCATCCGCTAACCTTGTCTTCTGGTAATAGATCATCGAATCCACCAACGCCTGGCGCGATGCCTGGGGCTCCATTGCCACCTTTCAAAGTCGTGTAGCTGACGAGTTCGATGGCCTATACGCGCCTATCGCGAGCTCCTCGGAGACCCCGACCCAAAGACAATCGTACAATACACCACCGGCTATCCTTGCCCGCACCAATCGATTGCGCCGCGACTATGATGAATTGCGCACCGACATGGTGCAAGAGCTTACCGAAGTCGATTCGAGAATGATCCGCCCTGCGACCTCGGCAAAAGACTACCTCGTTCCAGTGAAGAAGACTATTAAAAAGCGGAATGATAAAAAGGTTTGTCGGCGATCAATGCATGTTTCACATATATACGCTTTTCGGTCTAGCTAACGTCGATCCCCGGAATAGACCGACTTCGAACGTTATCAGAGCAAGGTCGATTCCCTCATTCATAAAACAAAGCGAACGGAACGGGACAATGCCAACCTCGCAAAAGCAGAGGCCGATATGGCGACTGCTAAAGATGTAAGTCAAAATAGTTCAAAGACACGTTATCATCAGGCGTTCACCCTGACCATTATTAGATCTATCGCATGGCAGATGAAGATCTCTGCCAACGACTACCAACCCTGGTCTCCCTTCTCTTCTCTTTAGTCCCATTTCTCATCGACGCCCAGATCGAGATTCAACACCGCATGCTAGCACTCTATTACACCGTTCTCCACGCCTACTGCGAACAAGAAGGCTTCCCCTCCCCACCCCCGCCCATGGACCACATCGTCCAAGACTGGGAAATAGCCCACAAGCCTCCCCAAGGCGACGTGGAAAGTCTCGCCATCATAGCCCACGGCAAATCCATCCGCCAATCTAATGAAACCGAAGAAGGACGAGGCAAACGGCCCTCCTTCGGCGGCCGAAGCTTCACAGGCCTCTCCGTCTCTTCAAAAGCCAGTATCAGCAACCTCCGCGGCCGCAGCAAGTCCCCCGCCCCACCAATGCCACCAAACATATCCAACAAGCCCAAACCCTACGGCTACGAGAACTCCCGCCCCGTTTCCCCCTCCTCGTCCGTCGCAACCTTCACCCCAAGTCTCTCCGCCGTGTCGGCCGTCAGCTCCGCAAGCACAGCTCTTACATCGGGCAGTGGCTACTTCACCCCACCAGCAGTGCCCTCGGAGCCATTGCCCGTGCCCAGCCACTCGTACAAGCGCTCCCCCAGCCCCATGCCCGCTAAACCGCCGAAGCCGACGGGAATCCAGTTCGCACCGGCCGGTCCCAAGATCGATCATCATCAGGCATTTGTTTCGCCTTTGCCTGCGGTTGCGGATCCATTGGCTAGTCTGGCAGGAAAGAAGAAGCGGCCTCCACCTCCGCCACCGGCCAGGCCGGCGAAGCCACCGCGTCCCACTACAACATTCATGACGGCGTTGTATGACTTTGGGGGTCAGGGACCGGATGATTTGGCTTTCCGAGAGGGAGATCGGATTAAGCTTGTGAGGAAGACGGGTAGTACTGATGATTGGTGGGAAGGTGATTTAAATGGCGTTCAAGGGTTTTTCCCAGCAAACTATGTCAAGTGAAAATCACATGCATCCTTGGGACTTGTTTTGTCACCCTCGGGTATGATTTCCAAACCTTGGAAATTGCTACGTTGTTTGGTGGATTCTATATCTCTGGGGGATTATTCTCTCTCTCTCTCTCTCTCTCTCTCTCTCTCTCTCTCTCTCTCTCTTTCCCTCTCTGGGTTTTCTTTGTCATTTTTCAAAGGGCTTCATTTATGCCTCTCTTTATTCCCCTTATATCTACAATTCCCCCTATGTTCATCTGCATGAAACACTATACTTTCTTTCTATGCCACTTTTGTTTGGATTAAGATATCTACTATCCTTTTTGACTACTCGGATACTTACGCGAACATTGAAAATATAACATTTGAACATGTAAACTCATATGCATATCCAGAATGTATGCACTGTTGAGGGACAACTTAATTGATGTTGGAATCTCCAGATATCATGTATGCAAGTGGAACTTGAGTGCCTCAAGTCCTCGTTATGTACCTGGGTATTAGTATGTACTCGCTATATATATACCCTGCCCCTTCGGTACTGGCGGGGGTTTATGTAGGGGTGGGACATTCGAAGTCTTTATCTGTAACTATTTTATTACCTAGTACGATACCCACATGTATATAATGCTATAATTAAATTTTACGTACTCAGTGCTGGTGAAATTACCGTGGTAGAATGGACCTTACCCTGTTGGTGTACTTTGTGTTGGCAACCTCCAGGATAAAATAGTTGCAGGATCATATAACCAAAAATGTCACAACAGACATCAACCATTCCAAGTGGCCGAGCGGAAACTCAGCTATCTCATCTTCCTTGGTCTAGTGGTCATGATTTCCGCTTGTCATTAATACCGATAAGCGCGGGAGACCGGGGTTCGATTCCCCGAGGGAGAGATTTCTTTTTTGTCTTTTGAATTTATTCACCCACTTGGGCAGTCTTTCTTTCTTTTTTTTTTTTTTTTTGTACGTGTTTAAATTCAAGGTCAGGTCAACTCAGAAGAAGATAATATTTGAGCAATGAGTTGACATCAACTAATTAAGCATGCTTTCATAACGCGTCGCGATCATATACGTTGCAACTGCAGGACATAAACAGACAAGAAGAAATCTCACATGAAGCAAACTCAACAGGGAAAAATAAATATACGCATGTATACTCCAGACCGAATACACCTCAACGTCAAATCTCATCACCTGCTCGAGGTCAACTCCTTCCGACCGTCGACCAATCTCAGATAAATGCCCCACCAGCCGCTTTGTTCTCATCGCCCGCTGGCTCCTTTCCCATCTTGTGACGTCGACTTTCCAAAAACATGTCAACCATGCGTTTGCCGGACATTCCCGATTGATGGTCCTGAAGATTGTGATACTCGTCCATCATTGCATCGTGTTTCTCTCCGTGTTTGGCATTCTCGTTGTTCACATCTTGGGCATCTCGTTGTGATCGCAGAGATCGGACAGAGTTGCCCCTCCCATTCATTATCGGCCGCCGAACAGAGTACCGTCGCGACTGCTGCTCCTGAGCCCATACGCGTTTCGCAGCCCCGGGGCCGTTTCTCTGAGGCGGCGTTGGTGACTCGGGAATCTGTATCACGTTGCTACTCCTGATGCACATTGACACGGGAGATTCGACAATATTGCCACACCAAGATGGCGCAGCTTGAGACTGGTTGGCAGTTGGATCAATCTCATTGTTAGCGGGAGCTTCGGTCGGTTGCTCCAGCTCCAGCCTGTTAGCAGAAAGCACAGTCCGTGCACTGGAAGATCGACTAAATGGACGTGAGAAGTTACTCTGAGGAACCATGGGATCAACCGAGAGTTGGGGTTTATCGCATTCCTCCCCAGCCCTAAATGGGGGACATGTCAATACTTGGCCTGAAACATGTGTTTGTCGTATCATATCAGTAAAGACATCATCGTCATCCTGGAACTGGGCATCCTCCCGAAAATGCTCTCTTGTAGGGCTCGCCTTTTCAATCCTTTCGATTTGTGAGCTCATCCACTGCTGCCAATCTGCACTTGGTAGTACAGGCATCGAGCATCGGGATCCATTGATATGACTAGGCGAACTCCAGGCTGTTCTTTCAGACGCAAAGATTGTCGCTGTTCCTGGCTCACAAGCATTCAGTGCAGCTAATATGCCATCGCCCTTGGTCGGAGTATTACTTCCAGTTGTTCGCGAGTAGACACTGGTCGGAGACTCCGATTTTGACATCGAGTGCCCCTTGACCACACTACCTGTCTCCTCATCCGAATCTCCACTCACAATGTAGGTAAAGTGCGGAGGCTTGCCAGCTGAATAGGCGCTCCGAGGTCGGATATTTTCGTGCCCAACGAGAGCCCGAGAAACAACCCTGAGAGGTCTCACAACGTTCACAGATCGTTGGTACTTATGTGGCGAGACTGAACCACCTCGTGGGGTTGCAAATGATTCAGGAGAAGTTTCCTCGCTGGAAACACAGCGAACTGTATGCTGACTGCGATGGGAAACAGTGGAGGGCACACGTACGGGGACGGCTTGATATTCTGGTACTCTACCCAGCGCAAACTCCTCCTGGTCTTGAGTAGCAGTCTGTGAAATTTGCTGCATCAAAGCTGTGTACAAATCTTGAGTGTTGAACCATCCCTTCACATTGCGAGCAGTGGATCTCTTCCGTGAAGATGACTGGCATTTTTCATTGCCATGAGCGGGGGTTTCCGATGGCCCCTGGTCCAAATCAGCCTGTTCCTCAATCAAAGACAATGATTGCCGATGCCCGGTTTTTCGTGTTGTTGCCGTGTTTGATAGGACAGAGGCAGCCCGGCTGGTACAGCGAGAATCTGTGGGGCAAACGCTAGCACGGCTTGGAGAAGTTTGTCTAGATTGCGATGGGCGCAATTTCCCGACATCAATGAAGCCATCAGAATAACTAACCAAGCTGGCATCGTCTCGGTCGGGCACATTTTCAATGAAATCTTGAGATTTGGCCTCTTTTAAAGAACAAGTGGACTGTTCAATAGGCTGTTCAGCGTGCCTTGTCATGCCAAAGACACGTCTCAAACCTTGTTTTATCGACGAAGAAAGAGCGCGAGATTTTCCGTGGGAGAGCTTTGAGTTGAAACTTGCAGGAGAAGGATTTGGGCCACTACCGTCACTTGGAGCTCGAAAAGTTTTGCGGAATGGCTTCTGCTCTCTCTTGCGACGAGACAGCAGGAACGAGGAGCGTCTGTTTTGTACCTCTGGGCTTTCATTTTCTTTGAAGTATTGATCCCGAGCAAGCTGAATGGCCACATCTTGGCTTTTAGCGTGTCGAATGGCACGGAGCCCTTGATGCTTAACCCGAGTGAAAGAGGTTGAATTTCTCAAAGTTCGGGGCAAGGCGAACTCAGGACTGAAGTCAGGGCAAGGGGAACTGCCATGAGGCATGGGTGGCGTGTTCTGTGTCAGATACGGCAGTCGTTGTCTTGTGGAAAACATGGACTTGGCTTTGCGGAGACGACGATAAGATGAAGGAACTGAGATGTCACGGCCATCTAGTCCCTTGAGCTCTGTGATAGGTGGCAACGCAGCCGGGTTCTCGGTGTGAAGTTGAGCAGCATGGTTATTATCCGGATTTCGACGCTTTCGAGGTGTCAGAGAAGGCGCGGTATGTGCTGCAACGGCCGACTTCCCGTCATTTGTGGACTGAACGCTTGAATTATGGCGCCTGATTGGAATGGCGACATTGCTAGGGCCGCCTAGTCGATCATACGAGCCTTTCGTTTCGATGGATGAACTTCCGCTCGACCGCATTGCTCGCGCAGCAGCAGTCGCGGCGTGGGATTTGATAACTTCTATATCGACTGATTCTGATTCCGTCGATGGACGACCTCGCCGCATCGAACGAGTGGACATAGATCGTCGGAGTCGGTCTCGGGTAGTGAATGAGGAAAACATACTATGAAAGTCTGCAAATTATTTGGTACAACACGGATGAAGATGCTTGAAGATGGAGAAAAATCCTTGACTGTGCAAGATCTTTACATTCTGTCTCATTTTGAACGGGGAGGAAAGAACGCTGGCCTCCGAGGCAAGTACGGTGCGCCGATGCCATTCTTGGCCGAACTGTATAAGAGTGAATACAAGTGAGTACTAGTATACTAGTAGCAAAGGTTAGAGGAAACTCAAAATGATAATGCGTTTTGATTGGCGATAGATTCTTCTGATACTCAAGCCTCAAAGCTTAAAGTTCAAACAAAAGTACAGTTGAAAAGGTACTAGTAGTTAGTTAATTTCTACTTCGCCTGGTGAGTCACCGCCAAGCCACAAAGGTACAATTCACCCGTGGACTGAGTCAGTTTAAGCCTCATCCTGATCCATGAACCCATGTTTACCGCCTTTTTTGAGAAGACACCCCTTTTCTATTAAACTGGTAAATTGCCCGCAGAAAGAAAGGGGAAAAAGTTCTGAACCATAGAATATCCTTCAATCCTCAAATGTCAAGCTTCCAGATCCCAGCGGCAACAGCCTCCAGTGGAGACCCCCCGGAGACCCCACCAAGATCGCCACGCCACATCACCCTTGATGGCCGAACTCTTGAGGGCGGTGGGCAATTAGTCCGAAATGCTCTGGCTCTTTCAGCACTCACCAGCCAGCCAGTGACGATTGACCATGTTCGCGAAAACAGAGGAGGGGGTCCTGGATTAAAGGCTTCGCATTCAGCAGCGGTTAAACTACTGGCCGAGATCAGTCGCAGCAAAGTCACCGGTGGACAAGTGGGATCGCGATGCGTGACATTCGAGCCCCAAGTTCCCGCGAGCAAAGAGTCGGAATCATCAAATGTGTCCCGAAAATCACCTCTGGTTTCCTTGGTGGGGTTATCTGTTCAGCCTGAATACACCATCCGCCTACCGACACCAGGCTCAGTGTTCTTAGTTTTTCAGGCCCTGTATCCATATCTTCTTCACGTTGGATCCCAAGCAGGGACAGATTGTGTGAAAGTGACTATTACGGGGGGAACGAATGGGACAAGTTGCCCATCCTACGATTATGCATCGCAAGTCATGGCGCCTAACTTTGCAAAGCTGGGCCTTCCTCCTCTCTCTATCGAGCTACTCAAACGAGGCTGGACAGTGGGACCCATCGAGATGGGAACTGTGACTTTCAACGTTCATCCCCTGAGTTCGATATTGAATGACCAAGGAGTCCCTGATACTCGTTTTCCACGCATTAATCTCATGGACCACGAGCCGGGAAAGATTACTCAGATTGATATCACTGTCCTTGCGCCAGATAGTAACTTACCAGGAGAATCAAGGACACTTCGCAACTACATTGAGCGAGAGACTCGTCGGTGTCTACGCCGGTGGCTGCAGACTATGGATGGATCGAAATTTGATATCCAAGCGGATCCCGATGACCCCGATCACGAGAATACCTTGCCCATCAGAATCCACACATCTGAGCCCACAACCCACTCAAGCCGAGTCTATATTCTTCTTGTGGCCCACACTTCCACGGGATTTAGAATTGGAACGGATGTCTTGACCAGTGTTGGAGGGGCATCAGGAACATCAAAGAAACACAAGAACAACAAGGGATCGAAGCGCCAAGACAAACGCGACAATCAGTCTAATCAACATGACAGTATTACAAGCTGTATTGATGGCTTAGTTGAAGTCTTTACGGAAGAGATCTCCATGTCTAATCAAGGCCGCAACCAGTCCAGTTCTCCAGATGCAGATGGAAAGCCATCAGTTCTAGATGTGCACATGAGAGATCAGATTGTGGTGTTTGAAGCTCTAGGTGAAACCCACGGATCTGATAGCAACGGGGGTGACTCTAAATCTCATCAACAAGAGGGTCCACAGTTCTGGTCATTGCATACCCGTACGTCGCAGTGGGTGTGTCAGAAGATGTTGGTAGAGACGGCCGAGTAAACGACCTCGTATAGATGAGATGATACTTTAAATCGAGTGGGGCATTATCCCGTTGCTACAAGAGACCTGAAATTAAAGCAACAATCCCATATTATCTCTAACGGGTCGCCACATCTCCTAAGTAGTTCCTCGGGTAAAAAGTTCCATCCTCGTTTCATAATTTTACCAAGCCCGAGTTCGGCATTCACGCCGAGAGTTAACTCCACAATCTAATTAAAGGATACAACAAACCAGGGGCTGTTTCACTATAGAACTAGCTTCCCCAGATCCATGGCAATGGGGAACCAGTTAGCGAGTAGAAACGATCTGGAATCAAGACAACAGATCTACCAGTAGTGGCACCGGGTCATCTGTCTGACACGCTCCACCCGATGATCCACAGCGTGGAACTCCGAACCCGAGAGTCTCCATTGATCCTAGGGCGGCCCCTCCCCCTAATCCGACTCAGAGAACCTCGACGGATATGCCGGTCATTCTGTGCCGTCTCTTGGCCCCGTTCAGGAATCAAGGATTTTACTTCATTTAGATCACTGCACGATATTGGGGCAAGCAATGGGTGAATTCGAGTAACAAGTATTGAACTTTCAAATTTTAGGTGGTTCGCATGCTTACAATGTTCAAATGTTACTAGTAGTTAATGTTTCCATATTTATGGATCAGGGGGCATTTTTTTTCTTCTTTAAAAAAAAAAACTCAACCCCCACCAACTATAAAGTCATCAGGCATGATTCATGGAATTCCTGGCTAGTGTAACCCGACTAATCTCAGACAGGCAACACTCTCGAAACTTCCTCGCACTCAAGAAAGGCACTAACAAAGGCACTAAGGGCTTGGTATCGATAATACGACCCCATAAACGCAGCTCAACCGTTCGGTAAATACAAAACCCAAGTTACAGATATACACCATAACAGATACACGAGAAAACGAACTCTAGTTCAAGTTTGTTAGCGTGCGAACAAGCCCCCCTTCTGCCGTACAAGCCACACCGACAAACCACACCATCCAATGATCAACCCCCTAACTTGCCAAACACGGTCTCCTGAAGAAGAGGTGGAGCTAGCGCATTCCCCACATCCCACTCTGAAACAGCGAACAAACTGATCTGACCTGTGGCTGAGCCGTCCGCATCCATCGGGAAAAAGGAAAAGAAGGAAAAAAAAGGGGTAATCTCCAGATGTCCTTTTGGTACTTTCTACTCGAACGCTAATGGAGGCGTGGAAGCGTAGAAGCCTGATGGAAAAATACAAAACACGCCTCACTACGCCTTCCAGGGCTGTCTCCACTTCGCTTTTTACCACTCCCGAGAGAGCTCTTGGACGTCCAAGACATATGTTTTACATTCCCCGAACTTGAGAATTGTTGAAAGGTTAAGATGAAACAATGCAGAATGTGCCCACTAAAAAGCATAATTCCAGGGTCAAGCAATGATGTTTTCCGGGTACATACGTCTGAGTATACATAAATCTCGTGAAGCTGAATTCTCTTCATTTCCAAGTCGCGAGCCTTGGAACTAACATTTGTCAACATTGCCAAGTAACTACTATGTGGCCCTGCGATCCTCCAGGTGATCCTCCACCTGCATGTGGGCACTCCAATATGTTCTCCAGTCCACTCAAGTGCTCCTGCAAGGCTATGATGTGCGTAACATTGCGATTTACCCCATAAAAAAACAACATGGCGCGCAACATTGAAGATCAACATGCCTAGTAGTAGGTAGGAGGACACCCCATTCCCGTCCTTAAATGCTCAATGTCTGCATGTGCCCAAACGCCTATGAAGAAAAGACCCATAACTTCATCTCAAGTGCTCCAACTTGAGCACAACGTCAGAGGCCTGAACCCAGCAAGCTTCCAAGGTTGGTTTAAATCTCTAGTGACATTAGCGTGACACTTCCAACCTCAAACTACATCCACATTCGAATCCCTAAATCCGCGGAGTTGGTCAATTAGAATCACGATCACCGCCCCATCAATCAATAATGTGCCCGGATCCCCCCAAGTGCCCCCAATGCCCGTGCCTGCAAGTGGGGACCGTCCTCATTTGGGTCGGGTTTCGTTTCGCGAGGCGATCGGGTTTCCGTCCAGTAGGGAACCATCTTGGGTCCCCGGGCCCCAATTTTGTTTCGCTTTGTTCTCCAGAGCTGCTTTGACCGTATCAGCCATGTTGATCAGGATTTAGGTTGACGTTGACATTAATAATGTCGGATTCGTAGACGTGTATAGTAAGAGTTTGGAAGTAAGGTGCCAAGCTACAACTTGTACTATCTGGAAACGAACCTCGTTAAATACGGGTACGTTTTGTATTGTTTGGGTTCTTGGCCTTGGGATTTGGAGAGTGGATACAACGCAAGTGTTGAGTTGGGCTGATTTGGGCTGTCAGACCAGGAACTGATTTTTCAGATTCTTTTTTTGTCTCTTTTCTTCTTGTATTTTCCTTGGTATGACAAGCTGATTGATTCTATTTGTGGAATATATATATATATTTTTTTGGTTAAATTACCGTTTTTCTCTACATGAGGAATCTTGGAAGGGAAAGGGGAGGAAATTGGAGTTCCAGGGGTGATGAGACTTGTAACATTGTCGGAAATCAATTGTTATTGTTCTGCTACAGGGCTGGAATTTTACCTTATCTTAATTCTTTCGGTCGATCATTGTCGGAGGTTTTATCTGGAACGCAGCGGTCGGATTCATTTTCCGCTTTGCTAGGTATGTTTCTGGTCTGTATAGTGTAAACCTTGGAACGCAAAATCAAAACACTAGAGCTGGAAACAATAATTGAAACCCTGGAACCTGAAATTGGATCTGACACCAACTTGAGACTGAGGATTAAAATGAAAGTTGATATTTTTCAACTGATTTTTGTCCAAGATAATAGGCAAACACATAACATTTGAATGATCCTCGCTCACCGAGGTCCTTGGCCCTGCGCAGGTGGCTTTGCATTCAAAGATAATCACCCGGAAGTAGTTTAGCTGCACGTGGTCAGATTCATATGCATGATGATCAAAAAGGAAAGAGAGTTCGCCGTTGGACAGGGCTTATTGGGGCCATGTTTGAAGTCAGATGAGATCTGCTACGTCTCACCATGTCATCCTTGCGGCTGAGAATATAGTTTTCGATCAATGGGGCCATTTAGCCCCATTAAACAGATGGGCAGGTCTAGACACGGGCTGTGTAAATGTCACAGTTATTTGGAGGCCTAGAACTTCCAAGGTTGACTTCCAAGGTTGAGTTTCAAGCTCTGGAGGTTGAACCGGGTTTCCCATCCTGGGAACCTGGGCAGTCTCCAAGGTTACAGGAAACTATGTAGCACATTCAATGTTTGAGGGATGCAAAGTTTTCAATGTTACGAGGGGAAAAATGGTAATGAAACTGAAACTTCAAGTTGGTCAGATCATGGGAGCATGATATCAATGCAATGAGGTATCTAACAAAAACAGGAATAATCCATAATCCTGCCAGGACATGAAAAAATGATAATAACCATGAAACATTAAAAACAAAGACAAGGGGTATGGCATCATGTCACGAAGGACCTAAAAAAAGAAAATAGCGGCCACGATGATGGCTGTTTCACCGGCAGAAAAATAAATAAATAAAATATGCAAGAGGGGGAAAAAAAGAGGAAAAAAAATGAGACAAAGAAACGAAGGATTGATCGTCGATCGACGGATCAAAGAATTCATCTTGCGCCACTGCCTAGTGGCAGATCCCATATGCCCGAGGTAATCCATGCAAGGTGTTTTGTCCGCCACGCTTGCGGTCAGCAGGGAAAGTATGCGGGCAAGTAACACAACAAAGAAAAGAGACAGATGGCCGCCATCGTGAGAATAGAGAAACGCCTGGCGATGCATATGAGATAGTAAACGAGAGATCAAAAAAAGAGCTTCAGGAAATGGTTCTCCACATCCTGGGAAATCAGTCCCAGCCTGTAACCTCGAGGAATGTGTGCCCATCCCAATATCATGTCATGGTCTCAGTATGCGACTTTGGGTGATTTTGTGCGTAGTGTGATGTGTGACTTTTTTTTTCTTTTCTTTTTCGATCATTTTTTTTTTTCGAGTTTGGAAGGAGACCGTTTATGAGGAGGTCGCATAAGGTTGCATTACAAGTCCAGGTCAGACATGTTGGCCGCGAACTCTGCGCGCATCTCTGAGGGCAGTTGGCGTTTGAAATTGCGCGGTTGCGCAAATGGCGAGGCAGATCCGGGGCGTCGGAGGTTAAGTTGCTATTTGTGGTGTTAGCTTTTTATCTTGAATTTAATGACTGTTTTTCGCTCTTCTTCGGCCGCCTTCTCGTAGTGTTCAAAGAAAGTCACAAGTCACTGCGAACTTTCCCGGAATGCGCCACAGAGATATTGGGAGAGAGGATGTAGCCAGACATACCCTGCAGTCCGAGCACTTGGTGCCTTCCTTGTTGACACGCCCGCGGCACCCGCGAGGGTAGTTGGCGCAAGAGAACATTGTTGGTGAGTAAGTTGTAGTAGTATTTCGCGGGGGATCGCGGGGAGGATGTATATGATTGATGGAATGGTAACCAAATCGTGGAGAGAGGTCGAGTGGTTAGGAAGCTTGAGCGAGCTTGGAGTATAATTTGAGGGTTGTGGTAGCTGTAGTTGTGCTTCACGGCAAGGTCCCGGTACAGTTGGAAAGCGATGAAGCGAGGCGTGAAAGGTGGAAAAGGTTGAAAAAAGCCGTATGAATCTCCTTTAAGGAAAGGTTGATCCACCAAAAGGGGAGGGAAATTTGAGCTAGGCACTTTTGAACTTTAAAAAAAAGGCTCCAGCGGAGATCAAACTAGTTAAAGAAGAAAAAAAATTCCAAAAATATGAAACAAAAAAATAATAATTTGGCGATGACGTCGGAGGTTCAAAGGTGCTAAGGTGGAAATGTACCAAAGTAACAAGTTTTAATATTTTTTTTTTCCCAGGGAAGAAGGGGGTTTATATCCAGAGGCTCAAACGCCAATCCAGGAGTAGAATTTTAGGGTTCCATTGTTACGGGTAATGAGAAACGGTTGTGGACTTGATGTGTTGTGGATGCTGGGAAACTTGGGGTTATTGAAGCTCGTAAAGACCGTTTTTTATGGTAATTTATATTCCGTTTGGTGGTCTCGGAAATTTCCAATTTTACAATTTTCCCTTTTCACTCCGCGTATCTTTAATCCAGCTAGCAAATTCTTGTAAATTCCTGTAAATTACACCCCAATACTCCAAAGTTCTTTTTACAACTGAAATCCAGACTCTATCGTCGCTTCGTTTGACTATATCCTTGGCAAGTTAAATATTATTTTTCTTTTTTTTCCTTTCTGGTTTTTTTTTTCCCTTGCCCTGTCTTTCATTTCATTTCCTTTTGATCCTCTCTTTCTCCTATAGTGGGTTAGAATGGACCCGTTCCTGTCAGGAGACACAAACCAAAAAAGAAAAAAAAAACCCATAAATCCCAAACAGAATGGGAAAAAAAAAAGAAAAAAAAAAAAGCTCCGTCCAGGGCAGATCGGGCGATCCCACCCTTTGCAACCCAGCCATGCGGGTGTCTGATCGATGCTGGCCATCGATGCATGACGGCCCTGCTGGGAAGGGGTGGACCAATGACGGCAACAGCTAGGGAGAAAAAGAATGCGCGGTCTACGGTACAGTGCATGATGCCGGATCTTACTGGAATGACTCGCAGTTTTGGATTACAGGGCCTTCTAGTGGAGCTCATAACGGCCTGTGGAAGCTCCCGGGATTTTTTCTCTTCTAAGACGTCCAGCTACAATACATGATGCCTCAGATTGAGTGTTTTTTCCCTTCGGTTCTGGATTAGAGAAGGCACAAGAAAAATAAAAATAAATAAAAATAAAAAATAAAACCCCGAACAAGAAAGAAGAAAGAAGAAAGGAACAAAATCCAATGCCGAGCTGTCCGATCCCGGTGCAAAGGGACCCTCGCTTTTTGCCTCCCTTCCAACCCCTTTTTTGGGCCCTATCATGTCACCTTCATCTCCCCCTTGGTCATTCTTTTGTTTCGTGTTAATGCCCAATCTTTGTAGAAAAGTTAGAGAACATTCTGTAGATTTAATTAATTTCTGTAAAATGATATCTTATTAGTGTATCGTATCATATAACATATAAACTAGTACCTACTAGGAACCCCAAATAGGAATAGACGATTTAAAGAGAAGAAAAAGTCCAGAAACACTCGGAAAAAGAACCTTGGATCCAAAAGTTCCAGACTTCGCGATGCAGGATTTTTCGTATGCGGAAGTGTTCTGGAATTTTGGAATTCTGGAAATTCCCCACTGATCCCAATGATTTGCTGGATTAACCCGTTTGGGTCTGTAGGTTTGGAGCCGATCTGGGGAGTCACTATTGCTTGGTTTCATAGAATCTCCCCTAGCCCAATAAAGCTCATGATTATCCTCTTTTTGCTCTATAATCAAACCATTTTGAGTGGGTAGTATAAAAGTCCCTTCTATTAGCGACAGTATAGTACTATAAACTTAGTAGAGAATAAGTAAAAATTCAATTTAAATCCGGCATTACTAATCATCTATACCCACAACGCCCCCGTGACGCTTCGGAGTACATACCTTATATTGTGCTTACCTATACGATCATCACTTTTTGTCCGGTGAGACCGAATCATTTCTGCCTGAAACCTCAAATCCTCAACCTCGCTTTCACATGGGTCGACACGGCAACTTGCGCTCTGTCATTGTGGAGGTAGTGGAGCCCGTATGGGATCCGCTATTCCGCTTAGAAAGACATTTTGAGCGGAAGAATAGAAAGAGGAAAATGAAGGGAAAATTTTGGGATGATATCTCCTCGGGCTCGGCCTTGACCGAGACGTCAGATCTAGACCCTAGCCACTGCTATACTTTCCTGACTCTCCGGGCTTGATGGATTGGTGAGCCCCAAAGCTTATTCGGCATTTCCGGATTTTCCAACCAAGACTTTATAGCATCGCATTTCATAGAATGAATGTATGTAAATAACTGTTAGTTTTATCTACGAATGCTGTGGGCTTCAATTTTTCTCCAAAAACCGCTGCCCAGAAAGCCAAGCGCTGGGCAAATTGCGCTTTCGTCAGCTCCGCGTGTCGCATGGGTTTCTACGCGTAGTAGATACACGGTGCGTGTTCACCACCGGAAAGATTGATCTGAGATGGAGAGGAAAGCTAGAATGTAATCTGTTTGAGATGGTCAGTTGACTGTAAATTTTTTTCCCTCCCCTACTACCAACGTGAACCTTGGAAATTTTTGGGGTCTGCGGATGCTACGGCACACTGTGTAAGCAGCCCCCCAGCGGTGCATCGGTGCATCCCGCTCTCATTACCCTTGGAAGTCAACTACCGCGTACTCCACCATTCTGCAAAAGCGAAATGACACTTTGAAAAATATAGGTTAAAAAAACACATAAAAAATAAATGCCGTAGATCGCGTCCCATGGTACATATTTGCTATACCGTACACGTACCTGTGTTCGTCGGCTCTCAAGGACGACTGCAGCAAGATGTGAAGATCCGCAAAGAACATGTGGACCATGGGCTTGGATCACCGGGTATTTATTGGCAATGATTGGCTCAGGCACCAAGATTCGGGATATTTGAATGTAAAACGTATCGATTGTTTCCACAGCGGGAACCCGTGCGAAAGGTCTAGAAGATCGCTCGAAGCTATAGCAAGCTAGGCTGTGGAACACGAGTCTTTCAATTCGGTCCACAGCATCCAGGATCAGGACCGAGACCAGGGAAACAAGAAGTTTACGTGTTTACATGTTTACATGTCTACTCCAACTTTTGTGTAACCAGACTGGGTATGACCGAGGTAAGTGGGGGATCAAAAACTTACCGAAATAGTAACCAAAGCCACCAACGGGCTGCAGCTAGTCCCATTATGCAGGACAATGCAGGTAATTGCAGGTAATTGCAGGTTGGTGTTGCCAATGGACACCGCTAGAATAAAGTGAGTAAGACCCTTTAAGGCTAGGGTCACGGGTCAGAATTGGAGGTGAGCTTTTGGTAAAAAAAAAAACGCCGGTGACCTCATGGGCTGAGTGGTGGTTGTTTTACTCTCATTAGATCCAGCCACATAAACTTTATGGTGGGGATTCTTCTGCATCCAGACCGTTTTGGAGCTCAGGTCAAGTGACCAACGGCATTTTTTTTTTAAACGATGGACCTTGACATGGCCAAAGTAGCGAGATAGAGCAGAAATTGAATTGTTGTGAACCCTGTTTTGGTATTTCTTTGGCTTTCCTTTCTTGTTCCTTGTTCCTTGTCTTTTTTTTCCGGTTTCCCTTTTTTCCATTATTTTGCTTTGTCGTCGCGCCGACCCGCTGATGTTATCTGATGTTATGAGATTGTGGCGGTGGCTGATGAACGCCATCTTATACCAATAATGACAAAAGTACCCTGTATGTACTGAATTCTCGGAAAAGAAAAAAAAAAGAAAAAAAGAAAAAAGTGGATGAAACATATTCAATAAACATCTTTGTAGTATCATAGGCATTAACCATATCTGGAAGATTAAACCCGAACAGAATAGTACGGACTAATACTGCCTCGTACACACACACCTGTATACAAGAACATGTTTAGTATGGCAAATACCCTAAAGAGACCGAAGCAAAACCCATGCCCCAACAAGTCCCAGTGTCGATGCAAGTAACATCCCGTTTCCTTCCCAGGTCAATCCTAGATATGCCAGAAATCCTACCACTATCTCCTTCTGCCGAGCGGCATCCCGTCGAGACCGCCAGCTGGGATCGATTGCAAACGGAGCTACCGTTTTGGCTGTCTCATGATCTGTCTCTGACGTGCCATCCGTGGGCTTCAGAGGGACCGACACCGCCAAAGCAACAGGTCGGTGGTCCGAGTGTGGGAAGAGAGGCAATGCGTTGTATGCATGCGTCTTGACATGTCCTCCTTCTCTGGCCCAAGGTGGACAATCCAAATAGAGGATTCGGTCACACCAACTCGGCCAGCGGTGTGTTGACCATTCCCACTCCGTCTCTGGCTCCCCACTCAAGAGAATCTGACGCGCAGCCTGCTGCGCTGCACCGGAGTATTTGTAAGTCGGAGGGAAATCAATGGGTGCTTCAGAAAGTCCGTGGAAAGAGCGCCCTTCACGCATCTCACGCATGAGCTGATCTTCCTCGAGAAGGTGAGAATAATGCGCTGGATCACCGCGAGGAACACCCGGTCGAGGGAATCGGATGACATCTGCCTTTAATGGGCTCACATCTGAGGTTCGGTAGTTGAGATCTCCTGCCAAGAAGAGATAGGAATTGGGCGCGAAGAGATCTCGACGACTGGTCTCCGCTTCATGCGATGACTCGTGATCGGCCAGAAGAGCGGTGTTTTCATCGGAGCTTCCTTGACCCAAGGCCTTGAGCGGGGTGTTTTCGTGGGAGAAGACAAGTCGCTCGACGATACTTTGCCAATCCGCATTTCTTTGCTCCAATGCATTCTCCATCGGCGCCAGGTGAGCCGCGACAAATGTTAAATCCACCGTCTTGGATGGATAACCCTCTGCCACATAACCCAAACGTGCCCCGACAGCACCCTTATTGCCCATTTCCTGAACTCCAAACCCAACGTGCGCAGTATCGACCCATGGGATTTTGTCCACAATATCCGCGCGCGCAAAAACCATCAATCCTGTCATACCCGTGTGGTCCTTGACTAGATTCACATATGATTCATCCCATAATTGAGCAGTTGCTTTCTTGACGGTCTTCACAAACGCATCAAAATAAGGTGTTAGATATGTGCCTCCTAGAAATGAATATGCGATAGGCGCAATCTCCTGTAGGGAGAGCACGATCAGCTCGGGGGCGCCCGATGCGCGGCGCTCGGGCGAGAGTGCATCGAAGAAATGGTCCGCAAAAAGGTCCACATCAATAAGAGTCCGTGCACAGTTTGATGTCAGGATGTAAAGATTAAGGTCCTCCATTTTGGTGTGTGTGTGTTTGGAGGAGGTTGAGGATGGAAATAGCGGTGACGTCGTTGACGATTCGACCACGTGAACGATGCATATCAGTGGAGTCGATTGGGAACTTTGTTGATTGCCGATAAGTTCACGATAACCGGAACCCACAACAAACCCCAACCGTACCAAAGAAAAAAAAAATGCAGAAAAAAATTCCACAAAAACAAAAAGAAGAAATTTGCATCATCCGTGAATCGAACACGGGCCTCGTCGATGGCAACGACGAATTCTACCACTAGACCAATGATGCTGGTTCATGTAAAGAGAGGCAAAAAGGTGTACTACAATCCATTACAAAGGGCTGCATTTCTATCTACACTGAAGATTCGCTACAGCTTTCCTTTGAGCTTCTCATGATCTTGCGCTTCTTTCAATTCAACCAATAACATTCCCTCTGCGACATCTTCTTCATCGTCTTCCATCTCATATACCCAATCCACCCTCCCAGCCCGAGGACTGCGCACCTCCAGTTCCATCTTCATCTGCTTGACAAAGGCAAGCACTTGATTCTCAACAACATCCTCCCCCTCCGTGACCAACATCTCGATAAGTTTTCCAGAGAGAGGTAGAATAATATGGCGGGGGTTACTCGGATCTCCACGACGATGAGAGGAAGAAACGAGTGCCGATGCGGCGGTGGTCGTGGTATCCAGCTGCAATCGGTAAGGAATCGCGGTCTTCGAGCCAGGTGTTGTGTATTCAATCTCAGCTACAAGGGATGTGGGGAATTCATTGCGGAGGACGCGAGATAGTTTCAGATGATGTGAAACGCTGGATGGTGTTTGTGGGTTGTCCTTCTGGAGCGGCTCCAAACGAATAGACCATGCGTCTCCCCTACGGAATAACAGATTGGATGATGGTAATCCACTCTGTGCAATAGATTGCTGAGAAGAAATCGCCGGTCCTTGTGTATCACGTAGTGATCGTGAGATATTTTCACCCAGCTGATGGGCCTCTTCAAGCTTTAACCCAAGCCACTGAGTGTCGACATTGCCAGACAGGAAATCAGTATGCGCCACAATGCCACGGAGAAGATTGATGTTGGTCTTTATCCCAGCGATTTTAGTATCACTTAGTACTCGCTGGGCCTTCCGGACAGTTGCATCCCAGCCTGATCCAGTAATAATGATCTTGGCCAGAAGGTTATCAAAATTTGATCCGACAACCAATGGAGAGGTGCTGGAGACATGGGTGTCGACTCGAACTCCATGCCCGCTGGGGACATGGAACTCGGTAATCTTTCCAATACTGAGTGCGAAATTATTGCTTGGATCTTCAGCACACAGCCGAAGCTGTATAGAGAAGCAGTTTGCGGGAGGCGGGGCTTTGGGGTCAACACTGGAGCCAAGGCCAAGGTCATTGAATTTTCGTCCCTGGGCCAACAGAAGTTGAGTCTGGACTAGATCGAGGCCGCTGATTGACTCTGTAACTGTGTGCTCCACTTGAAGTCTTGGATTGACTTCCAAAAAATAGAACTCTCCCCTTTGCTCATTGACTAGGAATTCAAAGGTACCCAGAGAGAGATAGCGAATGTGGCTCGCCATCTTCAATGCACAGCCAATCACCTGAGAAACCAGGCCACGATCACACGATAACGCAGGAGCATACTCAACAACTTTCTGGAACCGCCTCTGAACACTGCAGTCCCTCTCCCATAGGTGACGCACTTGACCCGTACCATCACCGATAACCTGAATCTCGACGTGATGGAACCCATCCACAGCAGCTTTTTCAACAAACACCGTGTGAGAAGGTGACTCGCCAATAGCCCGTTGAATATTATTATCAAGATCGCGCTCCTCGCGCACAAGGCGAATGCCGCGACCACCTCCTCCATCCACGGCTTTGATCATCACCGGGAAGCCAACATGCATAGCAAATGCTCGAGCCTCGCCAACGTCAGAAGTCGGCTGGCTCATAGCCTCCAATACGGGGACTGCACATTGGAGGGCTAGTTGTTTTGCCTGGAGCTTATCTCCCGTACGAGCAAGGTTCTCGGCGCCTGGTCCTATGACGATGGCACCAGCTTCGTCCCACATACGCTGCGCGAATTCCGCGCTCTCACTGAGAAATCCATAGCCCGGGTGCACCGAATCGATGGAATGTTTTTGCACGAGATCAATCAAAAATGATATATCCAGATATGAGCCTGGTGAAGGGATCTGAACTGCTTGATCTGAATGTCCCAGGTCGCAGTGCGAACGGTCGTCTGGCGTGTAGATGGCAATGGTCTCTACTGGGTCAGGAAGCTCGCGTGCGGCATTGAGTATGCGGACAGCAATTTCACCCCTGAATATGCTTTGCTTAGTGTTCCATTATCTTGTGGATTGCTCGAAGGGGTATTACCTATTCGCGACCAGCAGTCGCTTGATGGGCCGAAAGTGCGGGGATGATGACATCGTGCAAAAGTCTGGGGTAAATAATGAAAACGGCCAGGGAATCTATGTATTGACTGTTGATGTTATTTTAGTAGATGAATTACTCAAATTCCTCAACAGCATGGGTCATTCGAAATTTCACTAAGAAAAAAATGTTCCAAGATCATTTTTCTTCTGTTTTGATAGCTCGCTTGGAAACTCCCTCGGTCCTCGGAGCTTCGACCATCGCCCCCTCATCGGGCTCAGCCGCAAAACAAAACCAGCCATTGCCCCTTAATACGACAAAATTCCACAGATAAAAACAAAATCTGGAGGACTAGCCACCATGAAAAACGACGGCGATGATCAATCCTCCAAAAATGACAAGAACCAAGCTACACAGCGACTAAATCAAGTCTCCTCGCATATATCCCCGCCAAAGTCAGATAAAGCGGCATCTCCCAAATCAAAGACCAAAAACATAGGATCTCGCCTCCCAGCAGACCACTCCGATGTTCTCAATCAAATCTCCGAGCTACGCAAGATAGCTGCGACCCCAGACCCTAATTCCCGGGGCTACGTTCGACAAAAGCAAGCCGGCAAGCTATGGGTTCGCGAGCGCATCGACCAGCTCCTCGACCCAGGCTCGTTTCAGGAAATTGGCTCGGTGTCCGGAACAGTCACATGGAAGAAGACTGCACCAATGCGGGAGACCCCCGTCGCATTTGTTCCCAGCAATAATGTACAGGGTGCGGGGACGCTCCGCGGCAGGAAGGTGCTGCTTACAGCAGACGACTTTAGTATTCGGTCTGGACATGCTGATGGAGCGAGCTCAGAGAAGACAGTCTATGTCGAGAAACTAGCTCTTGCGCTGAGATTGCCTGTGGTGAAGTTAGTGGATGGCAGTTCTGGGGGTGGCAGTGTGACGACTATCCGGAAGGAAGGATGGAGTTATCTTCCGTATGTGAGACCTTTCAAACCTGCGATCCAGCAGTTGAACATGGGCATTCCAAATTTGGGTGCTGTCGTTGGACCCGCGGTAAGTTTTTCAGGTGAAACATTTCTTGATAGGCGGCTGGTTGTGCTGATTTCGCTGGTAGATTGGCCTAGGTGCAGCACGAGTCGTCTCTTGCCATTTCTCAGTCATGGCCGCAGATATCGGCGCACTTTTCAACGCTGGCCCGAAGGTAGTAGAGGGTGCCACGTTTGAAGAAGATCTTGGATTCCAAGATCTCGGTGGTCCAATGGTCCATTGCACGAATGGAACCATCGACAATCTGGCCGCAAACGAAGCTGAATGTTTTGAACAGCTTCGAACGGTTTTGAGCTATTTGCCCAACTCTGGGGCTGATGCTCCACCAGTTATCTCGTGCGCTGATCCGGAAGATCGAGAAGACCTGGCACTGCGCAGCATTATCCCGCGGCGCCAGGCACGAATGTATAATGCTAGAGTGATCATTGATTCGGTTGTTGATCGGGGTTCCTGGTTCGAGATTGGCGCGCTTTGGGGTCGAACAGCTATTGGCGGTTTGGCACGCCTTTCTGGCCGTCCCATTGGAATCATTTCACTGAACTGTGAAGTGAACGGTGGCGCTCTTGATGCAGCGGGTAGCCAGAAACTCACCCGGCTGTTGAAGATGTGCGATGTGATGAATATCCCCATTGTGCAATTCATCGACGTCCGTAAGTTTGAAATTCATAACCCAAGTGATTGGTCAACTGCTTTCTTATCCAGTGCTAATACATCGTAGCTGGCTACGCAATTGGAACCGTCGCCGAGCGCAACGCAACTATGCGCTGGGGCGTGGAGCTGGCAAAAACCTATTTCACCACTACTGTCCCGATCTTCAACGTGGTTACCCGACGCGCCTTTGGCGTAGCTGGAGGAGTCATGCTAGGCTCCCGAGACCCAGTTATGCAAGTTGCTTGGCCGTCTGGACAGTGGGGCTCACTGCCGCTGGATGGAGGAATCGAAGTGGGACACCGGCATGAGTTGCGGGAAGCGGAGAAAGAGGGCAAGAAAGAGGAACGGTATAAGGAATTGGAAGAAGAATATCAGCGGTTGATGAACCCTGTTCGAACAGCGAATGCATTTGGCGTGGAGGAGATAATTGATCCGAAGGATACGAGGCAGGTTTGTTGTTCTTGGGTGACACATGTTTATGATGTGCTCATGAAAGAAAGATTGTCGGATCGAGCCTGTGGGAGGATACATCCTTCTTTTGCCTAATCGATCAATTGATAACTGCATCACTAGGTCTAAATACTCAGGCGTCTACTTTTTTAAACTATTCATGACCTCTCAAGGCAGATTCCACGGTCAGTAGTATACACGTGCATCTATTTTAGCGCATGTACTTAGGCGGGCTCCCCACAAAGAATATCGAAAACCCCACTAACCAACCCAATTGGATCATACTCCGCTAAACATTCCTAAATCTAATCTACCTCCGACACTTCGCCGAAAATAGAGCCTTCAGGGTAAAAGTAATCGCGCAATCGCGCAAAAGCGGCGGATTATGTAACCGCTAGAAACCCGCACATAGTTATCAACTTATCAACTTATCAACCACCCCACTAAGTTCTAACCATCGCATCGCATCGCAAAGCCGAACACCAAACAACCCCAACAAACAATGGCAACAGTGAAAATCCTAGACGGAGGCCTTGGGACCTCCCTGCAAGACCAGTACGGTGTGGAGTTCGACAGCACCACCACACCCCTCTGGTCCTCGCACATGCTAGTCTCAGACCCAACCACGCTTGAAGCCTGTCAAAAGGACTTCTGCGTCGCAGGCGCCGACGTCCTGCTCACAGCAACTTACCAAGTCTCGCCAGAAGGCTTCCAGCGCACAAAGACAGCCGAGTTCCCCAATGGAATCCCCAGCACAGCCATAGGCCGGTACCTGCAAACGGCCGTGGATGTCGCCGAGCGCGCGAATGTGTGTGATGGCGCGCAGGTCGCGCTTAGCCTGGGTCCGTACGGCGCTTGTATGATTCCCGGACAGGAGTACAGCGGGGCGTACGACGCGGCGCATGATGGGGAGGAGGAGCTGTACCAGTGGCATTTGGAGCGATTGCGGCTTGTGCTTGGTGCGGAGGGGAATCTGATTCAGCGGCTGCAGTATGTGGCCTTTGAGACGCTGCCGAGGCTTGATGAGGTGCGGGCTGTTCGGAGGGCTATTCGCGATGCGGGGATTACGGAGGTGCCGTATTGGATTGCGTGTGTTTTCCCTGGGGATGATGGGTTGTTGCCTGATGGGAGTTCCATTGAGCAGGTGGTGGATGCTGCTGTTGGGCCCATGGAGGGTGGTGGGCTTGCGCCTTGGGGAATTGGTATCAACTGTACAAAGATCCATAAGCTTCCTGGTCTGGTTGACAGATTTGGGGCTTGCATTGCTGAGGTGGTTGCTGGTGGGAAGATCTTATCTGTTCCCAGCTTGGTGTTGTATCCCGATGGTACCAATGGTGAGGTCTACAATACGACGACACAGGTTTGGGAGAAACCGGAGGATCCTAGTTATGGTGGCCTGAGAGATACTGTAAGTTTTTAGCCTGCGGCTTGTTTTGTGCATGGTAAATGCTAACCAAGTAAAGCGTCTATGGGAAACGCAAATGGCGCAGGTGGTCAACGATGCCTACGAAAAGGGACCTTTCAAATCATTCCTCGTGGGTGGTTGTTGCAAAGCTTCTCACCACGATATCAAGAAACTCCGAGACCAATTTTGATCATTTTGACTCAATCCGAACAATTTAAATCGGCTACGGAACCGGTGGAAGAAAAGTATTTCAGTATATACCAAAAATGATGTTTTAACATGGTATCACGCTATGTGTGTACAAACAAATATAAACAAATAAATTTACACAAGCCAGTCGACAAAACGGCCCCAGCGGGTATTGCGGGGGTTCTTAGCCGGCATGATTTCTCCATCTTGGAGACGGCCTGCCCACAGGTCGATTTCGTGGGAGCGTAAGAATTTGGTGCGGTAAACCAATTTCCAGACAATAATCGGCACGATGAAAATTGGAATGCCGACGTATGATGCAATGAAGTCAGAAGTGTTCCATTGACCATTCAAGAAGACTTCAAATCCAGCAACCAGTGTGATAAGAGTGGAACCAAGGAATCCAAACCACGCTGCATATGGCTGCAATGGTCCTTTCCATGGCAAACTGTCACGGGAGACACCCTGCTTCTTCATGGCAGCATAGAATCGGATAAAGCAGAAGCACAGAGTAGCCCAGGCAATCAGGCCGGCAATTGTGCTCAAGTTAAGGAGCCATGTGAAGGCTTGCGCGGGACCACCAGATCCAAGACCTATTTATCATTAGAATATGTTTGGAGATATGTAGAAGAAGAGACTTACTCAAATAGGCCAAAGGACCAAACAGCCAGGCAGTGATAACTGCAACGTATGGAACGCCCTTCTTATCGACGCGACCAAAGAATTGAGGCAGCTGGTGGTCTGTGGTCATGGCGAGGATCATGCGAGATCCGACCCAGCAGTAGGAGTTTCCGGCCGACCACGCGGAAACCAAGATACAGGCGTTCACAATGGATGGCAGAGCCGTGATGCCGGCTTCCTGGATCGCAATGACGAATGGGGAGCTTCTCGCGTTGTCGGCACCTGAAGTCAGGAGGGGGTTGGTTGGGCTCACGATAATACCGATGAGGAAGGCACCAAGGATGTAGAAGAAGGCGATGCGGTAGGTGACACGGCGGGCAGCCTTAGGGATAGCGCGGTGAGGATCAACAGACTCGGCAGCCGTGATAACCACACATTCAATACCAATGAAAGAGAAACTTGCGTTCACGAAAGAAGACACAAATCCACAGAAGTGTCCTGAGGCTCCCGTAATGCCATCGTAGTCAACCCAAGCACCGGGGTTGTTCCAGAAGCGGAAACCAATGGCATCGCCTTTGGGACCACCTCCCGCGGTAATGACAATAGAAACAATGACGAGACCCAAGAAGCAGAGCACCTTGATGGCACCGCTAACGACCTCCGTTTCACCGTAGAACCTCACACTCATCAAATTGATCGCTAAGATGAGAACCAAACTGACCGTGATCACAACGGCTGGCGTTATATCCGACCAATATGAAACGATAACGGCGGCGGCGGAGGTTTCTGAGGCGATGGCGATCGTATAACAATATCCGTATGAAATGGCGAGCGAGAATCCGACGGAGGGATCAATAAAGCGAGTAGCCCAGTGAGGGAACGAACCGGCGGTAGGGAAAGCAGTGGCCAACTCGGCGATACTTTGCATCACAGCCCACAACACAGCTCCGACGAGGATGTAGGCCAGCAGCAAACCAGCGGGACCAGCCTTGGCGTATGCAGATCCAGTTCCCACAAACAAACCAGTTCCAATACCACTACAGAAACCGATCATGGTGACCTGGTAATTGCGCAGTCGGCGCTGAGTGCCACCACGGCCACCCACGTTGAGCTCGAGCTCACCTTTGGCGTGGGACTCATAACGATCCAGTGGCGCGGCATCCTGGATAGTATCTGACTTCTCCATCATCTTGAATATGTGAGGATGCAGATCAATTGCCCAAGTGGCGGTCCGCCTGTGTTTATATGTGCCACAGGGACTTTTTTTTTCCTCTTCCAACACTTGAGTCAGAACCAGGGAACTGTTTAGAATTTAAAAAGATGGTTAACTTTTTTTTCTCCGAACTCTTTCCCCCAAAATCTTTAAGCGCGTCAATCACGACATTGGGGTTCCGTCCTTCGCACCACGGAACTCACTCCACTATCGCCGGATTCATTGGATCAACGGTTTCGGAACTCCACTTCTTCCAGGCGGCGACTCGTCAGGTTTTTTTTCCAGAACGCCATATGGTGAAAATAGCCCATATTCGCCGAGGGTGTCAGTGGTGTCATATTGCGCCTTCATCGTTCACCGGTTCATCGCGGGTATTTAGCTACTGAGATTTGGAGATTGCATGCAGGATGCAGCACATAGATTACTTTCTCTTCATTTCTCTTTTTTCGGTAAGGATCCGAACGCCATAACATTTTAGGGGGGGACTTAGTTTAGCTCCTGCTGTCCACTTTAAGCTTTGTTCCAACTGCCATTCCAATCGACAAGATTCGATCAGGGATTAGGTTATTGCCACTGTCAAAGTTTTTGTTGTGAGAGGTTAGTATGGGGTTACTTATCTTTTTGCCTCCAAGCTTCAAATTCGCCTCTCAGAGTCCCAGTTTTCTTCCACGTCTTCTTTCAGTCTCCTTTCCGCATCGGACTTTTCTCTTAATTAAGGTAACAGAACGTGCGATCAGTGAAGATCCTCCCGGAAATGATCGGATGGGAATCCCCACCTGTTTCATCAGTCCAGGTCACGTGATCCCTACCAATTGCAGCAGATTGCAGTCTCTGCATGTGCATTCAATCTGACATTGCTGAGCAATAACATTGGAAGTACTGTGCATAAACTAGTAGTCGGGATAGATGATAACAGAATTCAAAATAACCTAAAATCAAATCATTCGGAGTATTTTCGCTTAGCGTTATTTTCAAGTTCCACAACAGATGTGAGAGTTGGTAACCCCAGATGCGGCGACTTCCGATGGTTCCAACGTGTGGGTGGATTCGATTCGATGTTCGCCAGTTGGTCACCACCCCTTTACAGTCGGGACAGCCCTGGAGGTTCATACATGTACCCCCACCACTCAATAATCAACGGTTTCTCCAATATATAAGAAGCACTGACCTTAACCTTAGAAGGCACCTCGGCCCCTTTAAAAAAAAAAGAACAAGTGGATTCGAATTTCTAAAACATTGAAATGGTTGTGGGCCCGAACTTATGTAACATCTAAACATTCAATGTTGAAGCCAGGAGACCTGTTACCAGGTACCTAGCTGTACAGCCCTGGATTCCTGCCCTACCTGCTTACATGTATGGAAACCCAACATTGAAAGCAAAGAAACCTTGTCTTTTCAAAATGTTCATGTCAAAAGCCAACATTGACGATAGCCAACATTTGAAGACATTATCCAGCTTTCATAAATATTATGAACAGTGGTATGCCGCACATCTTATAACACCAACATAGTAAGCCAAGCCGTCGATCCTACAAAATATTGGCTGTGAGTGGTGGTGTCCAAGACCGAGCCGAGGTTACGTACCAGTAGAGCCAAATAGCTCCCTCAATAGCGCCGATCCACGAGTCGATTTAAAGGGAGAAAAAAAAACTCAAAATAACTGGAAATCTTACCTCAGCGGCTTTGTTTTTTCTCCCCATTCCGGCATTCTCTTTGATAAAGGAATGCTGCAACCTCCTTTGCTTCCACGCCAATCACTAAGTCATCGGTACAGAGTTCTCACTTGGGGTCAACTTATGATCCCGAGGAGTATCTAGCACCCATGTCAGCCTCCGCCCCCGCCCCCGCCCAGCAAGATGCCGGGCCTGCCGTCGCATCACCGGCAACTAGCGCGGAGACAAATACATCACCGAAAGAACAGGCACCCCCAGTCACCAAACCACCTCGCAAACTTCCCCAATGGTTGGATCATTTCAATGCACGCGACTTGAAAGTGCTGTTCCGCTGCTCAGTGGCAGTATGGGTCGCGTCGCTGTTGATCTTTATCAGCCCATCTTTGCAAACGATCGGAACTGCGACTTTCTTCGCAACGTGAGAAAAACCCCATCAAAAATGGAATCAAGCAACAATTTGTTAATGAAATTTTCAGTCTGGTACTATTCATGGTGCCCCCAACTGGTATTGCGTTTGTCTTCATCTTGGGAGCATTCACGCTCATCTTGGGTATGGCTTGGGGATGGGTATGGGGCGTTATCACTATGAAGGCTGCTCTGGCGGCCCGACCTGCCGCTGAGACCCAGGCTAGATTGCAAGCACTCGGTCAACAGGCGTACAGCCAGGCCAACTCCACTGGCCAGAGCGTTACACTCGTTGAAGAGGAGCTTCTATATAGTGGCTTTATGCTAGATGCACGCGTCAGCGCAGTCTACTTTTGCCTTATTTGCTTCATGGTATACTTGCTGGTGAATATTAACTACAGTTGACGTCCAGGAAAGGTAGCAGAGATGCTAACATGCTTATGTAGGCTCGTTTCCGGACCAAGAACCCCAAGTTCATCTTGTTCCAGATCTTTGGTACAATCATTATGGACGTTCATTTGACTGTTGGGCCACTGCTCCCTTCCTTTGAGGGAACCATTGCTAAGGTATTGGTTGAGCCTGCTGCCATTGGAATTGGTATCGGATTGGCTTGTCAAATCCTCTTTTTCCCCAAATCGACTTCCTCCACCGTTCTTGATGGGTTTGAGGGGCTTACTCGACTGATCAAAAGCCCACTGGACATCACTGCCGCCACTTTAGTCGCCGATGAATCACCAGCAATGGCCGATCTGCTCAAACTCAAAATGAAGGCCATCGATACTTACAAGAAACTTATGCCCGCGCTTGGATTTCTGCAGTTAGATTTTTCTGTCGGTCGGTGGGGTGCTGATGATATCAAGAGCTTAAAGGAACCCATGCGACAAGCCTCACTTGCATCCTTGTCATTGTTGGAATTCCACATCTCACGGGTCGGAGGCGAGCAAAAGCTCGAAAAGCTCCGTGAAATTTTGATTGACGACGAACATTTCTCCAGAGATGCAATTGACGAAAAACGACCACGTTCGGCGGGAATGCGACAGCTGATGGAAAGCGTTCGTCTTGTGCGAGCGTTCCAGACTCCCGAGCATGAATCTATTCGATTGGAAATGTTTGATGCGATCCGAACTCCTACCACGAAGATCCTACCCGTATGTCAAGAGGCCGCTACTGCGGTCGCCGATGCTATCCATGCCGTCAACTCCTCTCGCTGGTTTGGACGGCCTACAAAGGAGCAGATGGATGAGCACACAAATCACATCAAATCGGTCCTGGAGGCACTTACCACCCAGCGCATAGCTTTTACTTCCGAGTTCACAGAAGGCCTTATTGAGACCAACGCCGATATTTTTGACGCAAATGGTAAATTGAAGGATCTCGAGGATGCTACTTTGCATAGAGTGCGAGCGATCTCCCTTGCGATGGTTTTCGAGGAACAAATTCTCGGCGTGGCTGGGGCTTGGGAAGGGGTATTGGCCCAGTTAGTGGCTCTCATGACTGAGCGACAGAAAACCCGACTTTGGCTCCCAAAAGGATTGCGATATGCCGTGTTTTGGGTGCTCCGAAAGAACAGCGTTGCGCCTGTCATTGTGAACCATACGACTGTTGCTGATCCCGACGCCGTGGAAGCGCAGTCTAAAGCAACCCAGCAAAGTCTCCGCATAAGTCGAGGATACCGAGTCAGAAAACGCAGCGGTATTGGACGCGCGATCATTAGCACCTACCACTGGCTCATCAACGCCGACGGAATGTACGCCCTGCGCATGGTCGTTGTTACAATCGCCCTTGCTATCCCTGCCGTCATTCCATCTAGCGCAGGCTTTTATTATCGCGAAAAGGGTCTCTGGGCATTGATCATGGGTCAAACTACGGTTGTCGTATACATGTCGGACTTCATCCTCTCGTTGGTCTCTCGTTCCGTTGGAACCGTCATTGGTGGCGTGGCCGGTCTGGTGGCTTGGTACATTGGATCTGGCATTGGTGGAGGAAACCCTTACGGCCTCGCGGCGGTTTTGGCAGTCGTATATCCTATGATGATGTGGGCACGCATCTTTTTCCCCATGGCCGTATTGCAAGCCACGATGATGGCCGGAGCAACTTTTGTCCTCGTTATCGGATATAGCTACGACGATACGTAAGAACCAACTTCCTATATTTGGACAAGACTCAACTTGCTAACCCAGATCTGTTTAGGCACATTGCGGCGTATGGAAACCCCGGCTACGGCTACAATGTTTTCTGGCGACGACTTACTCTCGTTATTATCGGAGCCGCTGCCGCCTTGATCATCCAGATTCTTCCCCGACCACCATCTGCATCACGTCACGTCTGTAAATCACTCTCAAACACCATTCGTTCACTATCCGACCACTACGCCCTACTTCTTTCCTGCTGGGCCCAGCCTGGTCGCGACGAAGGTCTATCAGCACAGGAACTCGCATTCAACGTAGCCGGTGCCCTCAGCGCTCTCGATGGACCCGTCGCGCTTTTGAAACTGGAATTCTCCAGCTCTCCCTTTGACAGTGAGCGCCTTGCACAGGTCAAGTCCCTGTGCCAGGACCTGAATCAGAACCTCGCCCGTCTGCTATTCCTGTCCGCGTCGCTGCCAGAACACTTCCAAACGCGCCTGGCGAATTTCTCCGGCCTCCTCGATCACCGCAACATTGGTGAGATCATGGCGGTCTTGGGCGTGGTAGAGCAGGCCCTCAAGACTGGGGATCCTTTGCCCGAAGTGCTACCCACTCCTCTACTTAAGCGCTGCCTTGAATACTGGCAGACGCACCAGGGGGAGATTACACTGACTGCAGATCTCATCCGAGATGAGGATTATCGCAAGTTCTGCGTCGCCATTAGCGCGTACCTTAAGTTCCTAGGTGCCGTTGATGACCTTGTGCTTGTGATGAAGGGCACGTTGGGTGAATCTCACATTGTGAGTCGGGAGCTGCTACAGGAGTTGATTGTGCCTGTGTAATTAGTTGGATAAGCCTGGATCTTCAAGTATATAATTCTTTAATGTTTAGATACAATGTGTATAATTCTCTTCAAATGTTTCAAGCATTCCCAATGTAAATGACAAAAGGGGTAGAAATGCATTTCCATTACGCGATGAGAATCCACTCTCCCCACTTTCTCCGCACGCCGTCTTTGCCGGTCTTTTTTCCCCTCACGAAACTTGATCTTTTCGAAGTTTTCTCCTCATACCAAAAATGCTTTAGCGTAAGCCTTTTAATGATTCATTTCCGTTTTTTTCCCTTCTGATTTAATTCTCATAATGTTCTAAAGATTATAATATACCCAACTTAATTGGCCATGTCTTCACGACTTTCTCGCCTCCCGCGGTGGATGAGCCACTGGTTAGGCTACCGTACCGAAACTCCAACGCCATTACCAAAATACCAGTTAGCCGCATGGTCCTTCATCACAGCTTTCTGCGGCCTCTCAGTCCTCCAAGGAATCTTCAATTATTCCGACTATTTCATCTCCCGCCATGTCCCAGGCATCATCGCCTCCTACGTAAGACCCCAATCACCCAACCAGCGCGCCAAAACCTTACTAACACAAAAAACAGGGAGCGTCCGCAGTCCTCGTATTCGGCGCCATCGAAAGTCCCCTAGCCCAGCCACGCGCCTTAATCTTCGGCCACTTCTTTAGCGCCCTGACCGGTCTCTGCATCACGAAGCTTTTCAGCCTCATGCCAGACCAGGCCCGGTTCGAGTCTCTCCGATGGCTCGCCGCCTCATTATCGACTGCCCTTGCCATCGTCGTGATGCAGCTGACTGGGACCACGCACCCGCCCGCCGGTGCAACTGCGCTTCTTCCCGCTACCAATGACGAGATTTGGGCTCTCTCTTGGTACTATCTACCTGTGGTTCTGTTGTCCTCGACGATGCTTTTGGCTTGCGCCTTGTTGTTGAATAACATGACGCGCCGGTACCCCGTGTTTTGGATTGCGCCTTCGCCCCCTCCGTCAAAACCTGTACCTGTACCGGAGCCGGAGCTGGCCCCGAAGTCCTCTGCTGAGGATGCGACGCTGCCTAAAGACTTTGCTTGATTTTCGGGCGGGTGAACTTTTTTGCATATGCATGTTGTGTGCGCGTTGGGTATCAATACTTATAATTTGTGGATTCGTTCACTGTATATAGTCGCGACTGTGATATAACGACCTTAAAATAATGTGGAAGGCTTCCAGGAAGGGGACTTCTTTTCGCTAATCTCGACTTTCTGGGTCCAGCAATTGGACTGACATTTCTGGATTCAATTTGTCTTCAATGCTCAAATGTTTAGACTATGTAGATGGGAATTGCACGAGCGAAAAAAAAAAAAAAACGAATCAGCCCAAGTTTGAATTAAAATGCTATGCAATGTATCATTGACTCGTAGAAACCCGATTAAAATGGAAGAAAAAAATGTTTCCATCATACATGAATCCACCCAGCTTCACCTTCCTTCGGAAACATGTCCATCGACCCTCCATACTCATGCATACTATGCTGCTGTGACTTAGACGGAACATCCTTCTCTTTCGGCTTCCCAGGCCGACAACACCACTTAACAAAGCAAAGCGGCAAATGCTTCTTCTTCGCAAGCGTCATCCCCATTTCCCGAATCCTATGCCTCCTAATCTTGAAATCATAAGGACGATTCTCATCGAGTTCATCCGCAAACAATTTAAGATGTAGTTTCTCATGCGCATTAAGCTTAGTGAGAAGCTTAGCCGCCTCATTATCTTCGAACTCAAAAGATGTCCCCAGCGTGACATACAGCCTGGCGATAGGATGCAACTTCGGCGAATGCCAATCTAACGATGTCCATTCCGGCTTGACCAGCCACGGGAGACGACGCTCCTTCATCACTGCAAGCCACCAATCCCCAAACGATAACCGAGCCTTCTTACCAGCAACAGCATGCACGCATCCATAAGTTCCTTTAGCAGTATGCGCCAGAAGCCGATCAACCACGACATCAATGGGTATCTCGTCTATCGTAACGTCTCGCTCTGGATGCGGGCTTCGCGTAGCCATCTTCATGTGTTTACCCGCATATAAAAGAATCCCTGCCGCCAGTCCCGTTGATGCCGTCGAGGTTGAACTTGAGTATCCTGGGTACGGCTGGCTGATGGCGGGACCCAGAGATGAGGGCCGAACAATGAGAAGTTTTTCAGTCGCTTCGTTCTGCATGAATGCGTTGATGAGGAGACGCTCGGTGAGATGCTTTGCGTAGGCGTAGGGCCACGGGAAATCGTTATAGTCGAACTCGATGCTTGTGCCTGTATCCAGGACGCTTCTCCATTCGTGTTCAGTCTGGGGACCGAAGCCTGCCCATTCGCCCAGATTCTGGGGATCGTAGACCTCGCCGTGTGGGCCGAGGGAGTAGATGCATTCTTTGACGGGGACGTCGGAGATATCGGTCATTTTCCAGAGGTGGGCGTTGGCATATGCGCTGGATATGTAGACGAAGTTGTGCAGGTCTTCGAATTCCATTGCTGTTTCTGCTAGCGATATGCTTGGGGCGATGATGGATGTTGCTAGTTGCTGCAATGAGCTTGTCAGGCTGATGGATGATGCGGCGTGGATGATGACCTGCACGGACTTCTTGAGTTGGCGCCAGTCTGTCTCGTGTAGGCCCATTTGCTTCAAGGTGATATCACCGCTTAGGAACGTGACGCAGGAACTTTGGAAGAGCGCGGCGGCCATTGGTTCTGGGAGGAGTTTTTGCCATTTTGCATATGCAGTCCTGGTGGTATTGCATGTTAGTTTGGGCTGTACTGGATTGATCTGATCTGGTCTGCGTAAGTGGTGAAGCTGTTTTTCTCAACTCACTCTGAACCTTCGCGACAAAGCACATAGACTCGTTTCGGTGCTGCCTGACTGAGGAGTCTACAAAGTATGGCAGTTCCTAATGCACCTGTACCCCCGGTAAGAAATATGGATTTACCACGATAGTATCCCCACATGGTTGAGCGCGTTCCACTTTTTTTCTTGTTAAGAATCTGAGCAGCGAACAAAAAATAGCAAAAATTCGACACAGAATCATCTTGGGGCATCTATCATGCTATATGTACGGACATCTGCAAGGGGTAAATGTCAAGTATGCTCGCAGGCCCTGTGCTGATCATTCCTTAATCCTTGATCCTGGGGGACAGAAGGGGCCCACATTATTTCCAAAGTGGAACCCTTCAAGACTGTATGTGCACGTCTTGTTTTCATTTCTCGCTTTGAAGAGATTGGCAAATTGAAGCGATGGAATTTTGGAATTTTCTTACTCCAAAGCCTAGAGCGAGCGAGACGGCTGCGTGGAGCACGGATAGATCTGCCACCCGATACTGGGAACTATAAAGGCCGTAGGGCAAATCCAATGAACATTGAAGAATGTTCCCTGGAATATCCACCTACTGCCCTGTGTCCCACCTGGCACGAGGGTGAACTGAATCCATGATCGACGTCATTTCTTCAAACAAACATTCATAATGCTCGGAACTAATAGATCTACTCTATACATCCAAAATACAGACGCCATCAAGAAGGAGTACCGACCAAGGTTTTATATGTACTTGCATGTTGATGGAGATAAGAGGCTAAGTAACGGGTATATTTTTTTCTTAAATGTGATCCCATCCCCAAGGATGCAAGACCTGCATCTCATTGATAACGCAGGACTTCCCCGGTTCTCGATTTTCCGGACTCAAAAGGGACCAGCGATCCATGCGATACTGCACCACCTTATCTTTCAACCAGGTGGTTGTTGTCCATCGGCGCAGCCTGTTTACCCACAGTCCTTGTAAGATAGCACGCGCCGAAAGCCATTTCGCGGTGGGATTCACAGCTGTATAGGCCGGACCACTATACCCAACTCGAACGAGCGGATTCATGAAAACGCCATCTTGTTTAGATAGTGGGTTATCCACGTGAATGAGACAACACTCAGAGGCTTCTAGATGTGAGGAAGCGAGAGAGTCTGGGATTCCGCGGAATCGCAGAGGGGGGCTCGCAGTGAAGGGAGCGGCAGGCATTGCAACTATCAAGATATTAGTTTGCAAACAATAGTAATTACGACGGAAAAATCTGCAAAATACTTACCCATACCGTTCCAGCAACTTTGAACAGGAACTGGAGAGAGGTCTTTTACGGCCTTTCGAGATGTCGCATCGCGAAAGAATGGCCATGTGGTCATCATGGCCTCATGGCCGCTGGCGTCGCGGAGAGCGAACGTATCATAATAGCTGGGAGGTTTGGCAAAGTCCATCGAGCAAGCGGCGGCATAGCTGCCGTCATTAGTATCTAGCAATTCGAACACATCATTTGGCTAATTATTTTGATAAGGTGAGTGATTAGATCGAAATATGCGGGGTATAATTTGTTCCTACCGTGAACACGACGTCATTGAGGAACAAGATCTTATCAAATGTGACACCCTGTTTTGCCAATTCTTCCAGTGGCTTTAGGCTCATGTTTCGGGTGCGTGACAAGTACGGGATTCGTCGCAACTCCATATCGCCTTTGGGAGTTTGAACCCAACCTTCTCCCGGTGTCGCGGCCATCTCATCCTCATGCGTCACCGGTGACAAGATAATTGTACGTGGTACCTGAAGACGTTCCAACTCTAGATCGAGCTCCATCAATGCGCCCTTGGTATTGTCATAGCTCCCGCTCTCATAAATGCTAACGTAGATGTTATCCGGGCCAAGTTTCCAGGCGAGATTCAGAAGCGCCTGGTTCCAATGACTGCGTAAAATGGGTTCATTGTTCCAATTTACGCCGGCGATGTAGATCCGTTCCTTCCGGCGCGGCTGGTCGCGGTATATGAGGTCGACCTCGGATATGCGTTGGATGATCACGTAGAGCTCAATTAGATTCCATGCGAAAAATACGAAGAGGAATATGCGGAGGAGCCGGCTCCGACGTATCCTCCGTCGGAGAGTCAGGTACGAAGCATGCAGGGAGGACATAAGGAGCGGACGCCGGGAATCGCGGCAACGAGGTTGGAAAGGAAAATCAAGACGAGTGACGCATTATTTGGTTATTGTCGGATGAGGCGGTAGAGAAGAACCAAGGCCAAGTGTCTAGGCTGTAGAAAATTGAATTACCGCGCCAAGTGGGCAAGTTGCGAATCAAGGGGGGCTCAAGTGACGAGAGAGAAGGGCCCTTCATACTTCCGAAGCTAGAAAGACGCGCGGCGATCAGTGGGAAACGTCAAACTTGATCGACATAATTTTCATATTTAACTAAGGCAAATCAGCTATATACACTTCTGGAGTCTCAATAGTTCTTCAAATTGAAGAAATTCGAAGTGAAAGAAGTAAAAAAAAACAAAAAAAATCCAAGGGCCCAAAGGGCTAAAAATAGGAGTTCAGGAGAAGAAAGAGACAAAAAAGTCCTAGCCAAGGGGAGTCCAAGCCCACTAGCGCAATGTTTACCCCATCAGCGAAAACATAACCAACACGGTTGCCGCGAGGGCCACTTTTACTTTTCTCCGAACACCCGACCCCACACTGCTTTGAGTAGCGCTTGCAGCCGTGCCTGATTGAGTGCTACTGGTAGCCACTTCACTTGTCAGCCAAGGTTGACCCGGAAGAGAGTCTGAACTCTCAGCATCCTTGTTGAGCATCTTATTCTCGAGCAAAGCGCAATCCACCCTCTCCGAACTTTCGGGAATGCTGTTGGTGACTGAAATGGGCCAGTCAAACACAGTATAGTAATCGGTGCCGTTCCAGCGAAAAGACTGATGCATCGAAATGTTATACGTCCCGTCGCTGCTGCTGCTCGTCCCGTCCACAAAACACGTGGGCCAGATCCAATTCACGTGTTTGACGGTCGAAGATGGTTCAAGATCTAAGACTGGCCCGACATAACCTGTGGTATTGGTAGCCGGGACAGTGCCATTGGAGATTGTGAAGTTGTGCGATTTTGATTGCGATGTCAAAAATAGGGTGATGTTGTGGAAGAGGGTGGGCGCATCCGCCGATTCGGATGGCGGCCAAGACAGAGCACCATTGCCAGATACGTCGATCGCGACTTGAAGGTTTGCTGCAAAGGTGGTCAGTTTGTTAGCTAAAGTTCCCGAGTTCAACATGTATTGAAGGTTGACATGCTTCCTCCCAGCGGGGTGTATGGTTGTGGGGCGTCCACAATAGCCAAACCTGGCGTGTAGATTTGACCATTTACGATGGTGAAGTTTCCCATGATGAATGTTTTTGATCAAGGTTCAAATTTTCCAAAAAAAAAAAAAAAAGTGTCAAGGTGATCAACTTCCGATTAATTCTGCTATTTGTGTCATTTTAATATGTTGTCCCTTCAAAGCCTTTAAAATCATTTGGGGATTGCCAAGGGTCTCATCTCCGATGCCTCCGTGTGCCCCTTATGGTGTGGCGCTCGTGGGCTAATCTACGGATATTTCGTTCATCTCGCCTATCCGCTAGTGCAGGGTCTTTGCGGGGCTCTACACATATTGTCGAGCCAATGTCAAAAAGGGGTCCAAAGATTGAGATGAGGTGTCTGCTTCGAATTAAAAGCCAATAACTGAAACCTTCAAAGCCGTGCAGCCCTCCAGCTTGAGGGCTGAGCACACTTCGAGACTGCACATGTGGCCTGGCGACCAGGCGAGAGTCCTGCAAGGCACTTTAAATCCCCATATTCGAATTTTCATGTTGCAAGAGGGTACCGTTCTCAGCCGCAATCAATAAGTCAGACCTTTCCCGGGCAGCTCTAATTATCTACAATTTTTTTTCTTTTAAGCTGCTGGCCCTCCGTGACGTTTCGCAGCTTATGTAATAGGTACAACGCGTTATTGATCAATTTCAATTCGTTTCAATGTTCCCACACCCTCACCTGAGTCCTGAAAGTATATACATTTGACACAGATGTATTGATGTAGAAACGTGTGCCCATTTCCACCGGTTTTTATTTGGTGATTTCCTCTCAAGTGCTGCCCAGGTGGACATGCTCCCCACATGCAGGCCAGGGCTACACTACATGAGGTCCAGATGTCCAAGGGTAGATCTCAGTGCTTTACAGATTCTTTGATGGCCATCCTGTTCTGCTCAAGTGTTGGCCATGATTTTACGATCAATTCTCAACATTGTTAGAAAACAGATATAAAATTTAAACACAGGTCTCACAACGTGACTATATATAAAGGGGCGAACATGCACATGTGGGCGCTGACAAGGAAAATGAGTCAAATATTGTGGCTAAAATTCATATATCTCAGCAAGTGCTTGAGGGCTCTGAGTTGATTGGTTGACATGACCCTTCCAAGATTCTTTCCAATAGACCAGCTGACCGACGTTGGGACCAGTAACTAGTAGGGAGTAATGCTTGCAACCTTGGAATGAATGCTTGAATGCCATTTAAACAGCGAGAAACAAGGTTGGAGAAAATACAGAAAGGACATCCGGGCAACATGAGATACTTTCACTAAATTTAATTAGATATTTGTTCACTTTCAAATCCCTTTACATGTTTGGAGCACTTACATGCCTGCAATTCTTTTGACAGTTGCAAGAGAGACAATATTACTCCTCAACAACGGGAGGAAGAGGCTCGTCATTGAAATTTGCCGGGGTGGGAGCTGCAATGGCTCCGATGAAAAGGAGCGCAAGAGCGGCGAGTGAAAATTGGAAGTTCATTGTTGAAACCTTGAAAGTGGTAGTAGTAATTTTATTTTTGATCAATTGATTAAAATGTTGGTTGTTTCAATTTTTTGGGAATGAGGACATTGGGAATGGCCGCATATAAATATCTCCAAGGTGAAGCTAGACTGGTGATATTCTTGAAATTCCCAATTTTACAATGTAACCTGAAGATATGGATTTATCCGTATTCATAGCGCCTAATTCCCAAACAGGTATCTGAGATGTAGTTGTAGAAAGCCAAATATGCAAGATTGAGGGGCAAACTTGGAGTCCTCCAGCATTAATCGGAAGCTATGAGGTTCAGCTGTTCCCCTCATCCATTTCCGCAAATGACCTTTAAATAGATGTTTGTCTACAGACCAAGCACGCAATATGTACCCATGAACGCGATAGCAAGCCAAAGATACAGGGATGAGGAGAAATGCAGGATTTACCCCGAGAGTTGCTCTCGTGAGTCGTGATAAAGATACAGTACGTTGCGAAACCGGTGCAACCGCCTCCACTCTTCGAGTGACTCCCCTGGCGAGGACACTAGGACACTTTAGGAATAGTCCCGGAGTATCAATATTCCTGTACCAGTCTCGATACTGTCATTTACTTTCATTAAATACAGCGCCGTGTTTCGTAACAGTATTGGCGACCCAACGGAACTAGAATTTTCCATGGAAATGCAAACATGCCAAACACTGGATCTGCGGATGCCCCGAGAATCTAGCAACCTGACACTTCCTTCCTGTGGCCAAGTGACGGGGGGTCTTACTCGGTACCAGACCTTGCAAAATAGTGGTTTATATTACTTGCGTGCTGTACCACTTGACTACTCATGAACCTGCTTATTATAATAATCAGCCTGTCAGCCACTGTCCTCTCTTCTTGATGCCCTATAACATACTTGGTCGAAGCTAACACATAACTATGTTAAGAGACTCCTCAGTGGCATCTTCTGTCTCGCAGGGATGACTTACACTTATTTTAGTGAAGATCTCAGGTCGACCCGAGATATAGGATATTCTCTCTCGCGGGAAGTGATTGAAACCTTCTTCAGGCCGGGTCCCCATCTACATACATAGCGGAGACGAGTCGACTGTCATCTATATACCACAGGAAGACCAAGCGCTGTGTCTTGATTTCCTCGATGATTGTCACTCTGACAGGGTCGATCGTTATAGCCACACCTAGCTATGACACCGTAGTTTCGTCGTTGACTGGAAAAACCCCATATTGTACTATAATTCCTCTTTTTTCCATAATAGCCGCTGTCTCTGGTCCCATGCCTGCTGGTATAATAAACCAACTTGAGCAGCGCCCTCGGCCACCAGATAGCAGTCTAGTAGCCGTCCTCCTATGATCTCAACATCACCAAGAGCGTGTTCAAGGCTCTGCTTTATTAATGATCCGTCAAATCCACTCGTCAAAATAAACGCTTTATCAATTTTGCTAGCGATCATGTCATCCCGAATATCTCCGGTAGGATTGTCTATACAAATGTCAGCTAACAATTTTACCCAGACGGCCCACTGGCAACGTACTCGCAGCAAGGAGATAGTTATGAATATTCTGCCCAATGCTTTGAACATATCTCATCTCTACTGCTTCGACATCAACCCATGACAACACAGCGGTGACGTCGGGGTCTTTCAGATGAAGAGGGTATTCGTTATGGTGATGGTCCTGGTGGTCCTCGGTCCCCAGCACTTCGCGATCAATATTATCTCGTATCAGCACACGCGCCTTCCGAACTTCTTCCTGCAAAGCAGCCTTGGATCCACCGAGCCAAAGCCAAGTCTGTAGGATTTCCGATCGTTCAATGGCCGAGCGGGTTATATCCCGATCGAGACCGGCACTTCCCCATGGGTCCATGGGGAGGCGCCCATTTCGGGCCATAGGCCGGGGACTCGCATTGAGACTTTGCAGGTCTAAATAATATTGTCCTAGGTCCATGATGAGATATTTCCCGTCCGCCTCTCGTGGAGTCCCATTGCTGCTATATGTTGATACAGCCATCCGGCTCATGGGCTCCTGCAAAGGCGTGATGCCAACCTTCCAGCTCGCCTCGAGGAACAAATCCACCAGGGTTTGGTTGAAAAAGTCCGGGAGGGCGATGATCGCCGATTGCATATCAATGTTGTGCTTGGTGCGTGCCTCTTCCTGCAACCGCGTGAGGATATCGACAAACGCATCCTTCACATCATTCAGCGCGAACTCCCCTAGTTCCGACCTCTTGGCGCTGCGAAGCCGAGCCGTGATGCCGTGCCAAGCACTGCAGACGCACTGCCGTACCCAAGACAGGTTCGCTGTGTCATGGCTACAACAGGTCAAGGACGATACGAGCCTTGCAAACAGCTTTACCACAGCATTGGAAATGCCGGAGGTCCCTTCGTTCTTCCGGCCATATAGGGCGTCGAGCGTGCCGTCGCTCCATGATTCTAGTCGCAGCAGGAATAGATAGATACTGAAGGGATCGCCTAGCTCAGGTTTGATACAGGCTAACAACGTCACATTATCACTGCTATACGCATGTGCGACAGTTCTAGGATTCTGGTCAATAGTCACCACAGGGGGGGAGGGGGGTTTGGCGGCTTCATCAAAGCGATGTTCGACACGCACATCATATCGGGCCCGAAATCAATGCCGATGGCCTGAGGGCGGGCTGCAAAGATTGCGTCTACAAGGGATAGAGCGAATCCTCCGCATAGAACCCATCGCAGCAAACACACCATGTCGGATTGATTGGTATACCACACAGGTCAAGCAAGGGTTTCAGGCAAGGCGGAGGGAGTCATGATTTCCGTGTGAGTCTAGAAAATGCCAAGGCACATTCGGCGCTACTTCACATCCAGTGATACACCACCAATGAAGTGATGAGTTGCCAGTAAAAGTGAAATTGAGCCCCACCTCAGCTTCACCTCTGGTAATGGCGGTGGATGGGCATTGGAGGTATCAGATGTATGAATTTACAAGTGAATACATGACTGAAATTACTGTATAACCTACGTACGAAAGAATACATACGTAACTCCCGGAAGAACTCCAAATACAGACTAGTGTGTTTCGGCACAAGCGGCAGAATAGTTAATCGGAGAGTGGATCAGTTGCACCGGTTTGGCGATGTACTGTAGGAGAATTATTACACAATCAGCTTTATGAAAGAAACGTTATAGTAGGTGTTATGTTATTGTGTTTGGCTTTGGTGCCGTTGAGTCTATTTGAGCTTATTTTACCTTCCAGATTGAGTTTAAGATTGAGGAACTTGGTATTATCTTATATTATTTATGATATTATCTGTTCTTGTTATGGTTATGATACAACTCCCCCGAATTTTCATTGCCTCACTTTCCTCTGCGGGGGAAATGGAAACGACGTTACATCTTTCATTTGATTCCGTGAGCTAACGGAAGCGAACTATACTCAATTGATATCAAGGACAATCGTCCCAGGATTCATGCTGCAGGCTGCAGGCGACGCTTAGCTCTTACCCCTCTTTATCATTAGATAGTATCCGATTCCGGAGATAGGTCACAAGGCCAACAGGAATACCGAAACAAAACACATTTTTAATACGTCGCAATTACTGTGAAGACATACGGTCGCGTTCTTCCTTCCTGTGCTAATCAGAAACAAAAATGTTTCTCTTCAGCAAAAACAAGAACATGAAGTACGACAAGCTGGCCGGAGATGTTGAGTTGGAGGAAGATAGCCCGGTGGATAATCCACAGAGTCCCATGCAATTTCAAAGATTCGGATTGATTTTGGCTTTAACAACGGCCAATATTCTCAGCGCGGTGTTCATTTTCGCGATATTTGCGCGACAGGGAAAACAAGCGCATGATATGTTCCAGACAGGTTATCCGACCGATTTTGGTATGTTTGTAGACCCTCAGCATTGTAAGCCATAATTGACCGTCTTTGAAGACTCAGCTCGACAACACATTGAATTGGAACAAGTCATCTTCACGGGTTCTCCGTCTTACACTTATGCGGGCGTTGAATTTCAGCACCACCCGGCCAAAGTTCAATATGTTGGCAAGCCAAGTTCAGAAATTGATCAAGCTTGGACGGATTTAGTATCAGGTTTGTGTCAATGAATCTAAACATCAGATAACCATTGAAGATTAATCGTTTCTGCTTCTACGTAGGGGGCGAATTTTTAATAACAGAAGAGGAAGTTAACACCCAATGGCCGGGTGTTAATAGTGAGTTATGGGATCAGGAACATGGTGGTTATATGGTCAGGTGAGTATTAAGGGAGATTTGTGTTTGGAAAATTGATTTAATGATCTCTCCCCTTAGACTCGAAGTCTTTCAAACACTTGGTTGTTTGGTAAGTCTCTTATATACTCTACTGCTAGGTGATTCTAATCTGAGTGGTGTAGGACTTGGTGCGTCGTGGCTTATCACCAGCATACTACAACTTGACTGATGACGATCACGCTTATTCTTCAAATGGTGAGCTTGAAAGTTAGAACGAAAAGCTATTATAGAATGACTGACACGCATAGACCGCTGCATCGAACGGATTCGCCAGGCCCTTATGTGCTCAGGTGACCTGACCCCTAGTCCATATCGATATAATCCGGGCTTGGGACACAGCTATATTGATACTGAAAATCTTCATACATGCCGGAACTTTGATCGCCTTCATCGTTGGGCCCAGGAAAGAAGCTCTGGAAGATTGGCCGTTAAGCCGGTACATAAATAGTGAATAGGAATTGACTTCAATCTTGATATGTACATATTTGGTTGCAATCAAAGCCGCCATGGCATTGCCACGCAGCCAGGAAATTGTAGATGTGCTGTGGCGAGCTCGTTCTCCGTGCTGTGAGTTTTCTCAACCGTCCCTTTGACAAATGAGGCAATTTGCTTCGCACAGTGTGTTGCGTGGTGTACATCAGCAGATCTTCCATCAATCAACAACCACCGCTTCTCAGTTGCCATGGCTAATTTGCGCATCGCATACAGGCAGTGCTCATGATGAAAGGTATGCGTGTAAGCAATTCGAATATTTCCCAACGTCAGTTGCTCCATCTCCACTTGGTCCAATGGCTGTGTGAGGTTCGTGTCTTTATACCAGATGCGATCTTCGAAAGGGTGGTATTCGTCCATTGGCTCTGGGTGGAAGCACTCATGGGGGATCCATGCATATAGCATTGGATCGAAATGACAGTTGCGAGCCCTCGCTTCGCTTGCTGAGAGACCGCAATCAGTCCAGTAGTCGAGCTGACCTGGAAATGCAGGTGGTTGTGTATAATCTTGACGATTATAGGCAGTTGAAAAGTAGTAGGTTGTCAAAACCACAGTTTGTGCGATACATATGATAGCGAATATGACGTCCCATCGTTTCTTCTGATTTGGTTCACTGGGTAACCATTTCGCCATAGTGAGTATGTTGATATTGATAAAAATCTTGTCTTTGTTTACTTGTTCATTTGAAGAGGTTGGTGTGTTCCTTCATGACGATAAAAGTGGAAGTCTTATCGATAAAGATACTTGCTTGCGTAACGGGTTGAATCATGTATTTCGTACTTTGTAAAAAATACTAGCGTCATGCAAGATAAGCCCCCGGGCCTTAGCGTGTATCTCAGGGTGATGTCCACTGCATAGCCGCTGTATTTACGGAGAATTGCTCGGACATGAAGTTGCATGTATGAATGCGATGTGATTTGAAGCCGCGCGTTGTAGATGAGACTAGTAGTTTCTCCGCGTACCTAGCTTACTCTAGTAAGATATAGCGTGCTATAGTGATACCACAGTAGCATTCAATTATTGGGTACTATATGGGTCAACGGATAAATTAATACAGAATGAAAAAATAGCCGAATGTGGGGGCGCAGAATAAACTGTCACGAGAAATGAGGATGTTTTCATGGATCTACATCCGTCAACGGATGTATAGTTCCTTTTTTTTCGATTGATATTGTCACCTCGGGAGTGGATGATCAAGATGAGAGCAGAACAGACTTCTTTTATCGCAGAGTAAGGAATCCGAGAGAGCTCTATACAAAAACCATTAATTGACACTCACAGTTCATTGGAACGAAACCACTCAACCGAGTCACTATTACGAGAAAGCAAGGATGACCCAGCTGACATTGAGAGCAATTCATCTATTCCTGGCACCCCTCTGACTCCTCGTCGGCATCTTGTGAGACTTTGGGTGGCATATCAACGACACTTGTATCTTTTAATTCAAGTCATTCAGATAGGGTTCGCCTTATATGGAATTTTCACTCTCATATTTCCAACTGGCTTTCCTTTGCGACATTCAACGGGACCAGGAAAAGACCCCTATGGAATTACCTACGACGACGAAGGAGCTGTCGTTTTTGATAAGCATCCTTGTGACTGCGGGTCTTCAGTTGCTGAAGCTCTTAGTAACGGCTGTGTCTACGATGAACTATCTGCAGCATGGCTGCCAGAACGCTGCCGCGATGATGCACTCACAGCCCAGTTTGCAACAATAGGGGATGGATCCGATGGGCATTGGATGTACTGGGCACATAAAAATCGCACGGGAAACCTCACGGTCCACGAAGTGTCGCTATACTCCGACATCCAGCCCACGCAGTACCATATGAGCTATGAATGGCACGTTTGGCACTGCTTGTACCTCTGGTTGAAAGAACATCGTTTCAAAATCAACGGGAAATACTTTGATCCCAGAGCAGATTCCGAACATCATATCATGCACTGTATTGATGTTTTAACCGAGACTCGTACCAATACTATGACGGCTGCGGGAGCATCTCTAAACGGATGATAAAATATGGCGGCTATATGTCTAAAGCAATAAACTCTAGCACAGAAAATTGCAGAATGAAATGTGGCAGGTTGAAAAGAAAGCACAAAATATGTAGACATTTCTAGTACTGATAACCCATGGGAAGCACGGCTGTTGTATAGAGTCTAAGCGGATTGGCATTCTCATGTCTGGGTATCGCATGGTAAAATTATCAGTTAAGGGAAATTTCCAGAATAAATCTGCACTAATTAGTGCGCAGGTTAGGATAATTTGAAGAAGAGGGGCTTTCCTCCACCATTCTAGGCTTACGCAATTAGAAGGCGGGGGTGATTAGACAAGTACAAAATAACACCGACGCAAGTCCGAACTAGTGGCGCCTTTTTCTCTTTCATTCAGAATCATGATCCCTGATAGAAAGTCACATGATTCTCCTAGTGCTAATATACTTAGGCTCCCAATGCCTCCCATATCCTTCTCTCTTTCCCCTTTATATAATTCACTTCGTTCATTAGATTCCGTCTCCATAGCGGATCTTCACATTATTTCCTACTTAACAGTCAATAAATACCTACGACCAGGCAACATGACTGAGTATAACTGCCCACCTCAACCTCCTCTGGAGCTCAACCACTCGGCCGAGCAGCTGATGGAAATGACGCGTGCTGGTATCGAGGCCTCTCTCGCTCGCCTAGCTTTACTTTCAGCTAAGCCAGTCACCGATTGGACCTTTGATAAGTTCATTGTACCATTTGCCGAGAATGAAAACATTGTGCTCTTGGAGTCTTCGATTGTTGAGATTTACCAATACGTATCCACGGAGAAAGACCTAAGGGACAGTTCCCGCGCAGCGGCGCAACTATGGGCCGTACATTACAATGAGATCAAAACACGAGTGGATCTCTTCCGTGGTATCGATGCAATCCACAAAAAAAGCCGAGAAGAGAAGGCATTGTTAAATGCTGAAGAGATCCACTATCTGGACCGAGTGCACAATGCCTTCTGTCGAAATGCTGTCCATGTCGATGAGCAAACAAACAAGCGCTTTCAGGAGTTGCAGAAGGATATTGAGCAGCTGAGCAACAAGTGCAGGCAAAACGCTCAAGAGGCAGGCGTAAGCGCAGGAGTTTGGTTCGTCGAGGCAGAGCTAAAAGGCCTCCCAGCATCTTATACCGCGAATCTTAAGCGCGATGCTGATAACCGAGCCTTTGTGGCCCTGAAGAGGAACGACATAGACATGATCATGAGATTTGCGACAAATGAAACGACGCGGGAGCGCATGTTTGTTGCTTCCGAGAACAGATGTCCAAAGAACATTGCCTTATTTGAGGAGCTAGTTAGTTATCGCCGACAAGCCTCCCAGCTTGTGGGATACTCATCATACGCCGAATACACCATTCAAGGACGCATGTTAGATGTCTCTGAAGTGAAGGAGCTTCTGGATTCCATCAGAAAACAAGTGGCCGACCAAGCAGTTACAGAGAGAGCGGCCCTTATGAAAACCAAGCAGCAGTACCTCAAATTGCAGGGGAAAGCGGAGCAGGGGAAAGCGGAGGATGAGCTCGATTCCAGAATCCACCTCTGGGACTTACCCTTCTATTCCCGACTCGCTAAGATAGAAAAATATGACTTTGATGAGATAAGTCTGGCGGAGTACTTCCCCCTCGACCCTACACTGGCTGGTATTTTACAGATTTTTGAACGCCTCTTTGGTCTTCGATTCCAGGCTCACGAAGCATGGGTTTGGCATGATACGGTAACAGTCCTTGCCGCGTGGAACGAAACAGCGATGGGCGGCGAGTTCCTCGGCTATATTTATCTCGATCTTTTCGACCGACCGGGAAAATATAATAGTAACTGTAATGTTGTGTTTGCGCCGGTAAGTGACCTGTAAAGTGCACAAATCCATTCGCTGATCTCATCATACAGGGCTTTCCGGGAAGCAAACCTAGCATCGCATTACTGGCTTCCTTTTCTTCTGTGGCACCTACTCTTCTCCGACATCGGAATTTAATCACATTGTTTCATGAGCTTGGCCACACCATTCACTATTTAGTGGGCCAGACACGCTTTGCCAGCACGTGGGGCACCGGTACGTCTCACGACTTTGTTGAGATTCCTAGCTCGATGTTAGAGAATTGGTGCTGGACACCGTCTGTTCTGCATTCTTTAGCGCGGCACTACACATACACCTCCGCTCAAGAGAGAGAAGCCTACTTGCAATCTCATGCCCAACTACCTGATGAGAAGCCCTCGATTGAACTATTCGAAGGGCTCGCTGCCTCCCGGGCAATTGACCAGGGCTGCAACATGTTGAACCGATTACACATCACCCTCTATGATCTTACAGTCTATGATAAAGACCCAGTACCCGCGCTTTCGCTGTCGGTATTTTATAACCAGTTACGTAGCGAGCTCACCTCTCTCATTGGACCAGAAAGCCACGGGAAAGGTCATGACTGGGGATTCGGGCAAGCAAATACCAACCCTCTCTTCCACAACTACGCCGCTGGCTACTACGTTTATTTCTTGTAAGTTCTCTAGATGGATCAGAGCACACATTTTTCATTCTAAAAAGCTAATCGGTCAGGTGCGAGGCATATTCGCGGACTATGTTCAAAACCCGATTTCAGCAGAACCCGATGGATGAAGCTGAGGGACGCCGGTACCGCCGGATCGTTCTAGAAAAGGGTGGGAGCTTGCCAGAGCTACCCTTACTCGAGGAGTTTGTTGGCGGGAAGTTAGATGAATCTCGGATTTTTTGAATATAGTTCTTTCATCGTCTCAAGGGAAAACCGAACCTCGACTTGGAACATTTGAAGTTCACCACACCTCATGGGGCACAAGATGGTCGGAGACAACCTGACGATTCCATCATTTTGCTAGTCAGTTGGATATGTATATCCATGCATGTGGATGAATCGTTCATGTTTCCATATATTCTCGCGGCCCACGTCCCTTAATAAAATTGAATGTAGAAATTGGCACAAAACGCAGCAGCATAAATACTAAGGCCCTTATTCTATTGAGTTCAGTGGTGCTAAAATGACGCTTGATTACTGTTCACTCCTGACAACCCGTTTCAAATACCCCATAACTCCAATCTATTGACGAATCAAACATCACGGCCATCGTGGTAAGCCTGTCGCTGTCAAAACATTGTTTTCAACGTTAATGTAGATCATAGAATGGCCCGTCCGGGTGGGGCTCAAAGCCCCTGCACTGCTGAAACACTGTCAACTGGTGGGAGTGGAGAGCCGAAGATTTCCCACTTCCCCGCTTCTCCGCATGACATTAAAGCCTTCAGCCCCCGCGGGCCGCCTTACCCGATGTTGATCTTCAGACTTCAATCAATTAATTCCACGATTTTCAAGCTCTCGGGTGCTGCGTGGGAAAAAGGAATCAGTTTGGATGGCTCCTGAATGGTATTGTCACATATGTCCTTCGACATTCAGCCGCCCGGAACATTTGAAACGGCATACTGCCGCATCCCGTATGTTTGTGTCCTCAACCCAACATTGATGGCGGTGGCTGAATCACAACAGATAACAACAATCGGTCGCACGAGTGCCCCTTCTGTGGCAACGGATTCAATAGAAAGTACATATCTCTACAAACGTTGATTCAAGGGGCAATTCTGACAGCCAGTAGAGATGTTCTTCGCCGGCATGAACGTACTTGCAAATCGCGAGATCCTGTGGACACGGCTCAAGGTATAGAGCGGAGGTTGGAGCCAAGCTTCGATATCGTTGGGAAACTGAACACCCACCAGCACCAACAGACACGAGTTGATGACCCGGACCTTGATTCAACATTTGGCGAGTCAGCCAGCAAGAGGCTTTGCCAAGAAAATGTTACCCTTTCACGACAAACCGAGAACCTAGACCTATTCTGTTTGGACTCCCGATTACCGTTCTACGGAGATATGGGAGATATGGTAAACGAGGAGAGCAGTTTGAGCGCGGCATATCAACTGGAGTTTTCGGAGCTCGACTCCCTTTTGTTTCCCAGTGTTACCTCCGACATATTGATCGCAGAAAGACTGGAGCATCTAGTAGTCTTTACTAGCTCCAATTTTCAAGGAATGGCAAGTTTTACAGACAGTGAAACTTTCCAATGGAAGCAAAAAATGGCCTGTGAAGCATATGAGGAGAAAATAAAGGCCGAGAGAAGATCCCAGCAACATAACTCAGGGCACGAACCAGCCGACCCACTGTCATCAAAGTCCCGGGAGATTATTGACAGCCTACAAGTAGTCATCACTGACAAAAAGAAAGCCAAAATCACTTCTATTGAGTTGGAGTGGTCAACTTCTACACTGAAATTGTGTCTTCACTTGTTTTCGCCGCCACATATTCGCCGCTTCTTGGAATATTTCTGGTCTCTGTGGTACCCGCATTGTCCTATAGTTCATAGGCCACTTTTCGATGTATCGTCAGCGTCACCACCGCTATTGTGCGTGATGGTGACCATTGGGGCTTGCTTATCACCTCGGAGCACCGACAGAAAAGCCTCAAAGAAATTACTTGACAGCGTTGAAGAGCTGATATTCAATCATGAGGTATTTCGAGCCAGCAAGTCTACCCCGGTGGAGAAAGAATATTCGAAAAAAGAAAATATCCAGTGCATACAAGCGGCATATCTCGTGATCACCTTGCAAAAGCGAGAGGGGTCTGTTGACGCACAAGAAAGAAATCGGCGCTACAGACATACATCAATGGTGGCAGTATGTCAATCTGACTGATTAAAGTACTTGCTTAAGCTTCAAAGCTAACTTATTGAAGCTTGCAAGAAATATTGGACCCAGAGAAGCATCACACCGAAACCTTTATCTCGAAGAGGCAACTCAATCTTGGTGGCAAAAGTTTGCTGAGGAGGAAGAGTTAATACGGTGGGTTTTGATGAAAATATTTCTTCTTGAAACCAAGCAAAAAAAAAGCTGATGTAGCCATTCAGAACTTTGATCTTTGTATTCCTGATGGATGTCGCTCTGATAGTTTTCCACAACTCGCCTCCACGAATGCTGATTTCCGAACTAAGAATGGACGTCGCTTGTCCTGAAGCATGCTTCCAAGCCGAGTCGGCTGCTGAATGTCTTGGGTGCCTTCGCGTATGGGCAGGAACCCGTTTCTGGAAGAACCGACTATCAGTTGTCTCTGTTGTCCGACGCATTTGCCAGAGTCCGATCGAAGATGCATTGGTCCAAGAGTTTTCACAACTAGGCACACTCAATTTGTTCACTGTGGTGCAAGGTAGAGCTGCCAGACCAAAGAGATCATTGATATTCAAATGCTGATACTTCTCTACAGCTATCCACTCGCTCATGTTTCACTTGCACAACTCGCTGGTTTTTGAATCCACACTAGCCCCGGTACAAACCGGGCTGGAGAATTGGAGACAAATTTGGACAGAGAGGGTGCCAGAAGATGAGGGCATGCCCGATACTGCTCAAAATTTATGGAAGCAAGTGGGATTCCTGCGGCGTGCCTCTGAGTTCTGGCATTTGGCTCGCATCATGTCCGACAAAATCATGTCCAACAGCCAGCATGATGATGACTTCGAGGTCAATACCAAGCTTTATAAATATGACCATACTGACATGGACGATGTGAACGGCATGATCAAGGAGTACCGGATGTTGAATTTGGGAGTACAATGATTGCACCTTGGCACAAAATTGTTGAATCAAGTACCCGCCTGAAGCTCATACATTATCTGCCATTGCTGGATAGTTGCTAATCTGCCGGAATATTATTATCGCAATTCAAATCCTGTGATTCAAGGTTATGCTCGATAATTGAGATGCAGCTCAAAGACATGCATTGTTGATGTCACCTTTGTCGTTGTTGTGAAGCCATTATTGTTTCTCGCACATTACACCATGTACAGCAGAGCCGCCGGGATACCTTTAGAAAGTCCTCATTTTCATCGCGCATTCCACTGATTAATACTGATCTGAGACTTCAAAGGGCCCCTAATTGGCACCGCCACTGGAAAAATAAACCAGCCACATTGTATGTGGCTATGTTGCAGAGTTGGCTTTCGGTCGTTCGTCAACAACCGGGAATTCTCGTATTCTTGCAGTTCCCGGGCAGACCAATCAGAATGGGTCAGATGCATCCCTTGGGCGAGAATCCTTTGAACTCTCTTTGTCATTTACGCGCCGAGATTGAGTTAGCTATTCTCAGCAGATCCTCGCGTTTTGCGGCGGCAGCAGCAATGCATTTGTTCGGTCCCCGACTCCCCGGGTCTCCGAGGTAGTGTCCCCAACGGCCCCCACACTCAAGCTGCCTGAAGCTACAGAAGGACTTAAATCTCGTGTTGAACCCTTTTTTACTGAATTTCTTTTCCCAAAATCCATCACTTACCATCATCTCATCCCTGCATTTCTGTTTAAAAAGGCTTCACCCAGTCGATCCAATATATCGTCATGACTTCCGCAAATGAGATCACTGTCTATCGGGGCCACACCGACATCGGATGCTATGTCTGGTCACCCTTCGTCACAAAACTCGAAGCTCGTTTGCGATTTGGAAAGATCGTTTACAAGACGGAGGCGGGCTCTGTAACCAATGCTCCCAAGGGCAAAGTGCCCTACATTTCAATGGAGGGCGAAAATGGGACAACCTTGCTTTCCGACTCAAGCCTCATAATCAAAGCACTTATTGAATCTGGAAAGTTCGAGAATCTAAATAGCAATCTCTCTGGAGCGCAAAAGCTTCAGGATATTGCTCTCCAGGCCTTACTCGAGGACAAGCTATATTTCTACGGTGTAAGCAAGCCCCCCTGAAGCCAGCGCTATCTTGTTGTCATGACATATCGTCTAATAAATATTCCACAGACACATGAAAAATGGATTCAAAACTACTATGCTATGCGCGAAAAGATTCTGGGTGCACTTCCTTGGCCCGTCAAGGCCGTTGTGGGAAATATGATCTACAGGAAAAATGTGCGCAATATGGAGGGCCAGGGAACGGGCAAATTCAGTGAAGAGGAGATCGCTGCATTTCGCCTGGAAGTGTGGGATACTTTGAACGCTGCCATCTCCGAAACTTATACTCAGCATCGTGATGAAGACGGACCATTCTGGGTATGGGGCGGTGATAACCCGACCGAGGCAGATGCAGTGGTCTATGGATTTATTGTATCGGCGTTGACGTGTGGACCGTAAGTTCCGCTTTGCTCTTAAGACATTTGAGTCCCTTATTGACTTGAAGTTTTCTCGCAGTGCCGCTCCAACGACTAAAGTGATTGTTCAAAGCCATCCTGCTCTTGTGGAGTATGCGCGTCGTATCCATGATGTGTACTTTCCTGACTATGAGTTTCAGGAGTAGACAACCATGGGACATCTGGAGAATAAATTTCCGGTTCTAATTTCTTTTTGGAAGGAGGCATTACAGGGCTCCATTGTTATTTTCCTCTATTAAATATCACATTCACTGTTTCCGAGGTCTGAAATTAATGTTTGACATTCCAAGGTTGCGCATTGTCCATATATTCAAACTAGCCAGGACAAGACTTGAGTTCAAAGACTGTATCTAGCCCTGGAGGTACTAAGTTCTTCACCCCAATCGATTTTGATGGGTAATTATACCCAATTTCAATTAATTGATCTTATTACCGCAGTGTGGGAATCTGTAGATGCCGAGATTTCCAAGCCTTGGATGTTCTCGTGGTCGAGGTCAGAGAGAGCTCAAGCACATGTGCTTAGACTCGGTAGCTGAGTGAATATCATGAGAGATCGCACTTCAAGGGTATGTACATTCATAACCAGATGCGCACTGCGTTATTTGACAAGAGTATATGTACTCAGTATCTGAGATTCGATTCACGAGAAAGGTGCCTATTCTGGAAATTTACGAGGTACTACATGGCTATTTTGGAAGACTACGAAGTCGGTGTTTAGAACTATACCCAGGCAGGAGAGATTACGAAATTGGTACCTAGAGTAAGAAATATATCGTACTGAGGCTCTGAAGTAACTGACATAACTTGAGAACACTGGGGGATAAAGAATAAATTATTAAATTTGACATAAATGTATTTAGAATCAAATACTACATTATCACGTACAAATTCATGGATGCAACTAGCAGATACCCAAGTAGAACTCTCAAAGCCCCAGAGAGCCCTTTATAGTGTATACAATTAAGGCAGCTCGCGCTTTTTTCAGATCAAAATTGCAAATTGCCCTAAATTGATAATATCTTAAGCCTTAGTAAGCCCTTTCAAAGTAGTGTACTAGTATGCTATTAAAGAGATATATGTATCAGACTACATTCCCAAGTTATTCGTGCCTGTCCAGGTTGTTTGTGCATGGAGATGCATGGAGATGCACAGTGACGCAAGAATGCAAGAAATATCAACAATCTTTGTTGGATGAAAAATACGAGTCAATGCCCTCGATAATTTTATTGTTTGGAGTCTATATTTGGGGCGGATCAAAGGTGAAGGTAAATGAAAAGCCCTGGAGATGACTGTGATCTCCTATTTAGGTGAATTTGACAAAGAGCTATTTTGAAAGCATCAATTCATTGTTTGCTCACTCCAATGAGAGTTGAAAGATCAAACAAACTCCTTTCATGTCTTTGTTCAGATGTAAAACCAGGCCATTGTTCGGTAAAGATGATCATGGTCGAAGGTCGGCTATAAGAACTCCTTTGCCCAAGTTCTGAACTACCTGGGGATTAATACTGGCTACATGCTCGAGTCCATTAATCTTGAAACTCGACTGATTAACATTTAGCTACCCAAGATGAGTCGCCAACCCAACAAAATGAAGTCACCGGATTATTTGCAGAGACTAGAACTTGAGTATGAGATTCAAAAGGAGAAAGAGCGCCGAGAGAGAGCAGAGCTAGAGACTCGAGAGCATGCCCGGAAATATGAGGAAATTTACAAAACAGTCGCCGAATTTGAGACGAAAATCGAAAAGGCAGAAGCCTATGCTAAAAAGAAAGAGAGTGACGCCGGGAATTTGAGCCGAGCGCTGAAAAAGGAAACAAGACGAGCCGAATTGAAAGATTGGTACATCCAACGGACAGAAGAGACCATTCTTAAACTCGAAAAGCTTGCTCTTTCACAACGAGAGAGAGCTGCCGGGGCTGTGAAGAGCCTCCAACTGAAAATTCAACATGGAGAAGATCGCACCAAAAAGCTCAGGGAGATGTTCGATGAGATCTCGGCAATTGTACGCAGACAGGCGGGCCAGATTACCAAGAATAACAAGGAATGGCTTATCTTTCACCAACGGCTACATGATTACGGGGTGATGTTTGGGATACGGAGAAAGGAAATCTTAGAGAAGATCCAAAAAATGCAGGACACCTTGGGACTTTCTGAAGAAGCCTTGCATCAACGTGCCTGCTTATTGAATACCCGGACAATAGAGCTAGATGCTCGATGCAGAGCAGTCATGAAGAAAAATAAGGAGTCGAAGGACAAAATTGGAAAAGGGTTAGTGGCAAGAGGAGCGCATATTGCTAAGAACCAAAAGAGGCATTCTTCGAAACAAAAGGACAAAGGGAGACAGAATAGGAGAGAAAAGAGGCTCTGGAAAAAGTATAGACGCACCGCCTGCACTTCCGACACTGACTCTGATAGTTCTTCTGCAGATTCCTGTTCATCTTCTGACTCATTCGACGCTTCACTCGAACCAGCATACCACCTTCAACTTGTTGACGCTACCTTGCAGGCCAAGGAATCGTTGAAAAACATGCCGCACCAATTCGACATGCCATGGAAGGTGCAGCGTATGACTGACATGCGTGATGGTGTGGTGTATCCTGATAACAGACCACCACCCAATGGAATATTTTCGCTATATATTTCGGATGGGGAGCAAAAATCATGCCCTGCTACCGCTAGTAATAGAGGATCACTGAAAACGGCGGCCCTCCTCATCAATGGCAAGCCACGGCAAATTTCTCGGAAGCGTGTGCGACTTGAAGCCTCGAACCTCCAAGACTTGGGCGACCGAAATGGGATCCAACGTCCTTCCCTGCCTAAGCGACGAAAGTCGAAGACCGAAGGCCATCCTCTCCGATCTTCCCGGGAGATTAGACACTCACCACTCAATCGACAAGGCCCGGGGGGACCAGTGGTTTGTCAGTACGCTCCCCGTGAGGAACTTGACCTAGATCAAAATTACCAATCGTCGCTTCATACTGCAGGAACAAAACAGGGGCCGGTTACGCCATTGCCGGATCTCGCCCCGAGAGAAGCCCCAAATTCCGAGGCATCGTTTCCTTGGCCTTATCCAATCCATGCTCGATTATGGGGACACGAGTATCTTGAATCACAGCGGCGAAAGGCTGAGATGATCGGACATGCCTCCCCTTCCTTTGGCCATGTTCCTTTCCCAGCGCTTCCATCTATTATCAGTGCCCGGGCTGGTTCTTACCGAAACCATCGAGGGTTTTCAATCAATCGGCCACCAAAAGTGGTGGAGGCTAAGTCGACACAGTACAATGACGAGAATATAAATATTGAGACGGAGCTTAATGCCGAAATGGAGACAGCCCTGTCAGACCCTGGGGTGCCCGGGATGTGGCCCAATGAAAACCCAGTTGATGACGGATCCGATGCGACCACGCTTGAGCACGTGTTTGAGCCGTTCGGGGATAGCATGCGCCGATTATTCCACGGACGGCGCTACCAGCTGGCTGGTGGAATAGTTATCTTAGGCGTACTTGTCTACGCTTATGTCGGGCAGCATGCGCACCACTTGTGGATGGCATACAACGAAGTTCCCCCTGTTGCTCTCACGAAATTGCGCAACGCGGCCATGTCGACAGTCCGTGGGTCAACACCTTTTACCTTCAACGTCATGAAAGTGTGCAACCATGACCGATCAAAGCTTGGCTGAGGGCTTCGGGGATCAATTCCGTTTGTGGGTTAGTTAAGAGACGTCGCTAGCGTTGATCGTAGGCTACCGCTGGACAGTATTGTGTTTTTGGAATACGGAAAGATACCGGGAGGATGGCATCCCTTTTGTATACATAATCGTGCATGATCCTAATGTCTGTGTAATGTATTATTGTTAGAACGGTGTCACAAAGCAAATTACAACAAAGCAAAGAATCAAACATATCAAATTCCAACCAATCATAGTTTGTGCCACGCATCGAGCTGGCGTCACCCACTCCACTTAGTCGCCCCATGGCGGACTAAGACGGATCAGCTCCACTCCCTTTCCTTTCCCCTCTAAAGATATCCTCTTCCTCCTCTGGAGTTTTCAAACAATCAACCTCCATCCCAATTTTTGTCTTCGACGTCCGCTCTTTTCAACCATGTTTGTTCGTTCCATCCTGCTGGGTGGCGCGGCTGCCGTGGGCGCCAGCGCGATGCTGGTCGTCCCTGAGATGGAAGCCCAGATGGACAACAAGCAACTGGAAAGTATTGAAGATGATTTTGTGCAAATCATGCAGCCTGTTTATGCAAATGTTGACTTCAACATGATGCTCAACTGCGACGAGTGTCCTTTCCGTGAAGTCAACGAGGAAGGTGTCGTCAGCTGGACTGATGACAAGCCATCTGCGCTCGTATGTCGAAGCAATATCCTATAAAGGCGAATCACTAAGCTAATGATAATCTAGTATGTCAACTTCCGCGTGGAAGACAACCGCTTGCTGGCCAACGACCAACAAATCTTCCCTCCCGTTCCTCCAGGCCCCATTACTGTCACCCAGATCGCCAGAGATAGCGTTGACGAGTCGAGCCCCGTCACCGTTGGCTACGCCCTCGAGGTCATGCCTCACCCCCGCCCCGCCGATGCGCAGGACGCTGACATGCTTGATGTCCGGCTCACTATCCTGGACCTCGAGTCCCACCCCGTTCCTGTTGACACCATTGCGATCACTCTGATTCTCACCCCGACCGGCGACATGTTCCTTGCCGATGGTGACTTCGAGAAGTCCACCGGACACCACCAGAAGCAGTCTTGGAAGCAGTGCCACGGCAAGCCCAAGTGCCTGCAGGAGCTCCTCTTCTCCCGTATTCATGATCTTTTCTCGTCCGCCAAGGACCGTGTTATGGGCATGGGTGGTAAGGGTGGCTGCAAGGGCATGAAGGGCATGAAGGGCATGGGTGGCCACCACAAGCAGCATGATGAGTTCGGCCTCGAGGGCGGCAAGGGACCTCACCACAAGCACCACGACGACTTTGATGGCGAGAAGGGTCCCCACCACGAGCACCATGATGACTTTGATGGCGAGAAGGGCCCCCACCACGAGCACCACGATGAGGCCGATTTCGATGGAGAGAAGGGTCCCCACCACGAGCACCACAATGACTTTGATGGCGAGAAGGGCCCCCACCACGAGCACCACGATGACTTTGATGGCGAGAAGGGTCCTCACCACAAGCACCACGACGAGGCCGATTTCGATGGAGAGAAGGGTCCCCACCACGAGCACGAGGAGGGTTTCATGTCCATCGAGGAGCTTGAGGAGAAATTCGGTTCCAAGGCCCAGGGCCACAACCCGTGGGCTGTCCACCACGGTTTCAACTCTGAGGATGCTGAGGGCCGCCCCCCTCGCCCTCACCACATGCACGGAGGTCCCCACGGCGCTTTTGCCCACACTTTCTCCCGCGTTGTGCGCTTCATTGTTGTCCCCGCTATCCTGGGTGTTTTGGCCGGTCTGACCGCCAGCGCTGTTGGTATGCTTGTGGGCCAGGCAGTCATCTTCCTCTGGCAACGTTACCGCGGCACCAAGAAGCAGGAGCACAAGGCTGCCTGGGAGTCGGGCAACGTCTGTGAAAAGCAGGGCCTGATGACCGAGTCTACTGAGGAGTACCTCCCCGAGTACACTGAAGAGGCTTCCCAGATCCGTGGATCCATGGACAAGAACTAGATTTCTCTTCGCTTGACGGTTCAATTCTGATAAATTGTTGCCAGATTTAAGACGAAGAAGATGCCATGTGCATTGGAAAGTTAGAATCTTAACTGTTGATGAAGTTTGAAGGCTTTATTTCATTTTCTTCCATGTTTACATGTTGATTACTTCCCCTTTTATTATTACGTTTTCTACATGTCGTTTTAAACGTCCAGCTTGTACAGCGAGATTTCCTACAATACACTTTATTCCTGAAATTTAGTTTGGCCGTGCCTTATGTAGATTTTATACCACACACCCACCTAATTTATTTTACTTTTTCTAAAATCGAAATCTAATGTCCAGCCATATCTTTTTTCCTACTTCATTTTTATGTTATAGTAACTTATTTTATTCGATGGTGTTCCGGCTGCTAAGGCTGAATCTCACGTGACAGGTACTCCTCAACCCCGTGCGGCACCCCTCTTACAAGTGTATCAAGCCAGGAACGACTGCTCTGTTTCCACATTTCCCGAACTGCAGGTCCAGTGTTTGACAAAACCATGACCGAGGCTGTACAATGACCTTGAATCTCTTACCTGAACCTCATACGGGCTATTTTGCAATCACCTAGCCCGGATCAGCTTTCTCACCTGAATCGCAGCTATAGCTCCGCCCCCGACATCATCGGCACTGCATACTTTCCAGCAAGCTAGTTCAACCGACTTCCCAACCACCCAAAATGATACCATGGTCATCATTCATGCAAAAGGCTCAATCACTGATTGATCCTGCGAACTTCAACATTCCATCCCTCTCCTCATCCGACGACAATCCCTCGAAAGCCTCTCTCTTCCGCCAACAGTTCCGCCTACCCGATTCCCAAAATCCCCTACAAGAGATCACCGCTGAGCTCATCCTTCCTCTCCCAAGCTCATCTTCTGGCTCTGGAGAATCGTCTCGTCGGGCTGACAAGGCAGGCAATCGATACACGGGCCGTTTACATGTGAGCGAGCGGTTCATCTGCTTCTCCACACAACCAACAAGCTTCTTGCCATCGTCAACACTGAGTGCATCCACTAGCTGGACTGGTCAGACGCACGGGACGGGGCCTTCTGGTAATGGCTTCACTATCCCCCTTTCATGCATTCGTCGTGTCGAACGACTGAACAGCGAGACAAATATCTTTACTCTGGCATTGACGACATGGAACGGCTTGTTGAGCAAGAAGAAGGAGGAGAACACAGGGAACCAGCGTCTTATTCTGCAACTTATTGGCAGCAGACAGGCCAGCGAACGGTTTTGCGACTGCTTGAAGAAGGGCTTACGGGAGGGTATAAAGGAGGTCGACGGGCTGCGTGCTGTTGTGACAGACTGCTACTCGGAATACTTGCTATCTGGAGCCAAGCAAGCTGCCAAAGAGGGAAATGATCCCAATGCACGTCAACCACCAGATGCCGGATTGGGTATGCTCTTCCGCTATCCTGGCGATGCACGCAAGCTTCGAGACCGTAGCAAGATGAGACTTTGGGTTGAATATTTCCGAGGTATGTCTAGCGACCTCACTCGAGTGATATCTTACTGACCCTTATTTAGAAAACGGGCGCAATGTGACTCTCGTTCGACAACCCACATTTCACAAACTGATTCGCGTTGGTTTGCCTAACCGCCTACGTGGAGAGGTTTGGGAGCTTTCTTCTGGCTCTCTATTCTTGCGGGTTCGCTCGCCGAAACTTTACCAAGAAACATTGGACAAATTTGAAGGCCAGGATTCGCTTGCGATCGATGAAATTGAAAAGGACCTGAACAGAAGCTTACCAGAGTATCCGGGATACCAGAGTGAGGAGGGTATTGGTCGTCTACGACGAGTTCTCACGGCATATAGTTGGACAAACGCGGAGATTGGCTATTGTCAAGCTATGAACATCGTTGTTGCCGCATTGTTAATGTTTGTTTCGAAACCCTTGTATCTACAAACCGTTACTAACGTGGAACAGATATATGTCTGAGCAGCAGGCCTTTTTCCTGCTTTCTGTGCTTTGCGATCGCCTTCTGCCCGGTTATTATTCCACCACCATGTACGGCACACTACTTGACCAAAAGGTGTTCGAGTCCTTGGTGGAGAAGACAATGCCCGTCCTCTGGGAACACCTGGCCAAATTCGATGTTCAGCTTTCTGTTGTCTCTCTGCCGTGGTTCCTTTCTCTTTACATCAACTCGATGCCCCTCGTCTTTGCATTCCGCGTTCTGGACGTTTTCTTTCTAGAGGGTCCCAAGGTCTTGTTCCAAGTGGGTCTCGCCATTCTGCGAATCAATGGCGAGGAACTCCTGAGATCCAAGACGATGGATCATTTATCTCTGTGCTCAAGTCGTACTTTTCGCGTCTGGACGAATCTGCACACCCGAAATCAGAGAACCCAAAGCTTCGAGCCATTACTAGATTCCAGGAATTGATGGTTGTCGCTTTCAAGGAGTTCTCTGGCATCACGCACAGCACAATCATAGAACAACGTGATAAACACAAAGGTGCTGTGTTGGAGAATATCGAAAATTTCGCCAAGCGCACCTCTATCCGCAACCTTGGACCTGAGAGCAAGCGCCTCAGTGTGGATGACCTCGGTACCATCTACGACCGGTTCTACGAGACCCTGTATCATTGGCAACAACACCAAAATATGTTGGAAGAGGAGCGCAAACGACAACAAAAGAAGAAGTCCGAACGTTTCTCCATTCTTGGCCCTCCTGCGGATAGGGAGATGGGTCGTGTTGGTCTTGGCCCCAGCCCTACTCATATGGATTACGATGCATTCCGTGAATTTTTGGCTGCAACTTCGAAATGGGCTGTTTCCGACACACCAGCTTCCGCTCGAAAGGATTCTGCCAATAGTTACAACAGCTTCAAGGGTAACAAGTCGTTACTATGGGCGAATAGACGCCAGCCAGCCGATCATGAATTCATGCAACGTCTTTACAGGAAATGGTCTACTGACCCCGAAGAAGGACTAAATCTTCAAAATGTTGTGACGGGTCTCGCACGGCTAAAAGGATCCCCAGATATCATGAACAACATCAACTACTTTTTCGATCTTTATGATGATGATGGCAATGGACAAGTTGATCGCGAGGGAATCCTCAAGATTTCAGAGGCCTTGCTTTTTCTATCGCGTCGTGGTTTTGAGGGCAAGATCACCGCTACTCAGTCTCAGGATGATATGGACAGTCCCCATCTAGAAAAGAACAGCCTTACCACGGATGAAAGGTTCCTTGGAAGTGTGAGCGCATTCATCCGTCGCTGTTTCGAATACGCCGATCCTAGCCATCCCGAAAACCAGAAGGCCGCCCAAGATAATGCCACCGCCGAAGTCACAACGGGGCTCGATACCTTCACTATTGGCGATGAGGAAGATTTGATTGATGTCGATGGCGACTCTAGCACCAAACCCCCCTCTGGGACCAACGCTGAGACAGAAAGCAGTAAACAGAATCGGCCCCGATCTGAATCTGCAAACCCTGCCTTGGACCCAAACAACCCACTTCACATTACCCTCCCAACATTCCGCATGGTTGTTCTCGCCGACGAACTCCTAGAACAATTCTTCGAGTCTTATTTCCCCCAGTCCTTCCATCTTTCCGACCACCCTCATCCTGCTGCTCTTGCCGCATCATCATCTCTTTCGTCAAACCTCACAACCTTCTCCAACATTGGCAGCCCTCGTCCCTCTCATCTCACCGCCACCTCTAGTGCTTCCGTCGCCGGTGCCTCGGGAGGAATTGTGCCACCGAGCAAGGGCCTTCGCGGTGTTCTTGACAACATTGTCACAGATGGTATCCGTATGGCCGCCGAAGTTAAGAAGAGAATGGATGATGCACAGCGCGATCTCGAGCGTAGTGCACTCGGCCGGGATGAAGACGATGACGACGAAGATGACGATGAATACCCACACCGTGGAGGTGCATCTGCTTCCGTCATGGCTGGTGGGATCTCCAGCTGGGGTGCCGGCGCATACGGTGCAGACACAGAGCGCCGTGGCGTCCGAGACGCGGATCGTGATCTACTTGAAGGAGCTGAGGTCGAAGCGTCTTCCCTGCTCGATGGGAGAATTGACGCCGAATCGGGACCTACTAGTGGTAAGGCCAGCAATACTTCTGCAACCGTGGACCATGATCCAAAGGTTGTTAGCAAAATTGTTGAGTTTGAATCATGATGATATCCCGTCTGTTCTCTCTTTTTGTAATGCTGGGGACGAGCATTTGTCTTGTGATATTCCCTTTGCCTTATTTACTTGGTTCTTCAGCTATCCCATGTGCAATTATACACTCCTGTTAGATGTATTGGTATAATCCTTTGATTAATGTAGATAGTCTTCTATAGCGCCTGAATCTATAGGGTCTCGAATTTACTTATGCATGTACTACCCTTCAATGTACTTAGATGCACATGTTTGCTTGACATCGGGAGCTTAAGCCAAAAGGTTAGCATATGTAGTATGTACACATAGGAACTAAGGGGTTGCACTACAGCTGGAGTGACTACAGCCCTAGGAGTAAACATTTGAAAGCTGATCCCAATACACGCATAGTGAATGTCTAAAAGTTACTACACTGGTACGTATATTCAATTTCATCCTTGAACATTCGACCAAAGGTTAAATATTGTCATTTTTCAAGCTCAATAAACGTCGTCAAGAGTCGTGAGATACCACACCAAGAGTTCTATGTACAACCATGCAACCAAAATAGCGCTCAAGAGCCGAGTCATGAGATAGAGAAAAAGATATGATGAATGTAATAAAGTGGCTCATGAATGATTGCCCATACTTGGGACAGCAGATGAGTAGAACGAAAAAAGAAAGGTAGAAAAAAGGGTATATATTAACAAAGAATCAGGCACAAAATGGGAGTATTCAAAAAAGACAAGAATGGGTAGATAGAAAGGGGGAAAGAGAAATGTCATAAGAGGTGTATGCGGGCAGATTGAAGAGAGACTGGATCAAAAAAGCGACTAATCCTTCTGCCCTTCATTTTCGACCAGCTCCAAGACAAGCTGACTGCGTTCATATTCGGGATGTTGCATGCAAATCTTGACAGTGTGCTGGTTCGTCGAAATGCCATTGGCACCATTGAAGTTCGTCTGGGCGCTGATACCACTTGCATTGGCCTGGCCAAAGGAACCAGGCAACTTGCTGCCATCATCCAGACAAACAACATTATGGCCGGGAATAACCTGTCTTAACCGACCATTCATGGCATTCCGAACCTCGACAAAGTCGTCATTGAAAAGGATCAGGAACTTTCCGTGAAGACAGGCTGTGTGTGCACTGCCAACAAATTCCATCACCACGCTACGCGAGACATCGCCATGCTTGTTGACATACACAGCGCATTCCTCGTAAGCAACCAGGAACTCGCTGTCACTCAACCTGTACATGCCGAGTGGTCGGAGGTCTTTGATGCGGTGGGCAATGCCGTGCAGCGTGTCAACTGCGTCAGGCGTAGTTTCGGAGCGGAAATCGGGGACGGACCAGGATTGTTTTTTATCCAAAGTAAGGACTTCAATGCCACGCTGGGTCGAAATCGCGAGGGAAGAGTGGAACATGTTGATTCCGTAGCTTTCAGCGGGGATGTAGAATTCATCATATTCGCGGAAGAACTCTGTTTGTGAGCGGCGCGACTGGAATAGTCGACTCTTGCTGGATGAGGACTTCTGGATAACGGGCTCAAGGACCTTGAAAGTGGATGAGAGTCCGTCACGCTTCTTGTATAGAACCAAGTATCGGTCCTTCATGCGTCCAGCTGCGAAGAACCCTACTTCTCGGTTACCAGACAACTTTTGCGGGGCTCGTCGGGCTGAATCTTGCGATTGAGTTGCATTTCCACTTGCAGGACAAACCACGTCAAGATGATAGGCAATAAGAGAGCGATCCGCGATGAGGAGGAACAAGTTAAACTCTTCAAACACGGCGATTTGAGTTACACGCATGATGGGAATTGCCTGTGGGTAATTGTTAGTTATGAAACAGGTAACAAGATCTCACAGCCAGTAGTACTTACCCTGTACCAACCACGAGGGTTGTTCACATCAGACATGTAAACTCCATAGTCCGTCCCAATCGCGCACATCATTCGACCAGGTGGTTGTTGGAAGACTGTAGAGCAATGAACAGAAGTTCTGCAAATTGGAAGAGGTCGAGGGCCAGAATCCTTATATTGTTTCTCGACTCCCTTGATTGCACGATGGAGAGGTGTGCCCTTGATGGTCACACTCTTCGAGCCAGTTGTCTGGTCATTGTAGGCAAATGCAGTATCCGCGAGAACCCGTAGTCGGAATGGTTCAGCGTTCTGCGAAAACAAAGCCGCGGCATGCTTTGTCTTGGCTTCAATGATTTTCTCGCACCATTCAGCACGACTTTGAGCAGAGAAAGCGTACAGAGTATATGTGCCATTCTTGCCAAGATGTTTGATCTTGAATGGGAAAAGGATCTTATCATCCTTCGAGTCAAGGCTTGCGGGGGGACCATTAAGAGCTGCCCCAGCCCCGCCGTGGCCAAGGCCTACACCGGCCTGGGCAGGTGCAACATTTGCCACACCTCGCATGGCTGATTTGACCACAGGGTCATCGTTGGTAGTCTCCAGTGCCAACAAGTCCATGGGAATGGGAAGTTTTGACACATCATACCGTTCGTACTTTATTGTTCGAGACGGGTCTCGTGTGGTGAATGACTTTGCAAGGACAAGGTAGTGATCAAAGAGAATGGCATGAGTGTCAACAAGGAACCTAGTTCTGGTTCCAGGGCGTTGCAGATCACCGCGGAAAATGATTTCGCGACCCAAATGCTCGAGATTGAGTTCAACTTCCTTCTTCATCTCGGGTCGCAATTGCAGCTTGGCCGAAAGCTCAATCAGGTCAGCTTTTTTGTTCATCTCGCCAACTTTGTTGTCACACTCCAAGGCCACAATCTTAATTTCCTCGATGGCTTGTGCGACATTGAATTTTTCCTCAGAATCCTTGACCATATTCTTGTGCACAGTGGCAAGTAAAAGTGTGTATCGCTGAATTCGCGTGATTGGGGCTTTCAGGAAAGTGTCCCAACTGAGTCGATTGGACTGCTTCTGATCGCGAACCTGGTTGAGGAACTGCTTGAAATGGACGTTGCGCTCAGCTTCCTTGCGCACATAGTAGTTCGCAGTCGGGAACGTAGCGGCGTATTCAATATAAACATTCTTGGCTTTGCGAATCCATTCACGGAAAATATCGCTAAATCCCGCGATAAATGGACCCTGTTCTTTTTGACGATACTTGAGCTGCGCAAGCAAGAAATCTTCGTTGACCTTTTTGACTGCGTCGACTTTGCCGAATACATCAGACAGAAACTTGGGCAGGCGTTTGGGGGCGATGATGGGAGGGTTCATATTGGCTAATTGGTCACGATAGAGCTCCCGTAGAACATCTAACTGACCAATGTAGGCATCCTCGGTCGTCACAATCTCGTGCAAGTTGTTCTGTCGATCGATTTCTTTTCTCGGGTATGACTCCCATGTTTCCTTCGGGACCTTATAGAAAGTCACCCAGTCCTCTATCTTCTTTTGCGGTGCCATCATTTGCGCCTTCAAATTGACTTTTTTCAACGTCCTCATGCAGTGATGCGAATAGCATCTTCCAAAGGAATCGGTATCCTGAATATGCAACTCTTGCTCATGAAGCTTGGGCGAGTAGCAGCCAGTGCCAGTGATCTGGAAAAGCACACCAGAGAGGCCCCCCCTGCCGAACTTGACCCATTCCTCCTCTTTAACTAGGGCTCCTTCCCCAAGCATACTGTTCACCACACGACCAGCAAGTGTTTCTGCATCGGCACTATTCATAGTTGGGACCTTGTGGGTAAACAAGGCCACAATGGCATCAAAGATAGCCTGTTCTCGAAGATCGGTTTCATCCTCGCTCAAGTCGCGAATCCAAGAAAGAATGGAACTAAGAGCCCATGGCTCCGTACATTTTTTAAAATGTTCAGATGACAGTTTAGCAGGACTGAACTTCTTGCGGCGGCCAGCGGGAATATCTGGCAGATCAAGTGCCATAGAGGCTGCTGCTGCGGCTGCATCAACCTCGGGGATATCTTTATTGTGAAGCTGCCAAAAGTCCTGCTGCTGTTTGTACTTTTCTCGGTCCGCATCTGTCTTTGACCTGATAGGAGCATCAGCACGAGGTCCAATCGGGGCCGACAAAGATGACGACCGCGGGACTTGAGTATTGAGCAAGTTCTCTCCATACGAGTCCGCAGACGCCGGTACAGGGGGGTTTCTATACTGTGAGTGGGCATCATCCTGCTCTGGTGGCCGGTACGTGCCAGCTGGCATCAGATGCGAGTGAAGAGCGGCATTTCCAGCTGGCTCTACAGGAGCTGGGGGTAATGGACGCATGCCGGGGTGGAAGAAAAGATCTTCATGTGCTGCCCGATGGGGACTTTCTTCGCCAGATTGGCCCTCTTCATGCTCGTAGCCTTCTCCTTCCTCGCCATAATCCCAGCTCATCCGACGACCGTATTCCCCCGGTGTGGCTAGGCCGCCTGTTCCTCCGGCGTCGACTCGGGCGTTGGGAGGGAGATGGTGCATCCGAGCGGCATATTGATAAGCGATCTGAGGATGCTCATATTCATCGTAGTCACCTCTTTCATCTCCGGACATGTTGGAGCTCCGGAAAGAGCTCGATCGACCTGTGAAGCCACCCCCGCTCACAGGATCCAAGTATTCCTCAGAACTGTATATCGGCTCATCACCATAATGAATATTCCCTTGATACCCACCCTCATAAGCTGCCAAATCATGGCCCATGAACTCGTTCTCTTGTTGCTCAGCGTAAGGGGAAGGACCCCTAGTGGATGTATAAGACCCTTGCGAACGAGAGCTCATAATGGAGGCATTTGTCTCACGTCGAGTCCGTCCCTCCAGACGTACTCTCTGGTGCTCCTCCCGTGCTCTTTCTTGCTCCTCCGCCTCCTGCATCATAGCCAGACCAGCCTCGGCCTCTGCGTCACTATCATGGCCAAAGCTATCATCGTTGCCATTGGTGTGGGTATGTTGCTCATCTGGGGATAAGCGAACATGAGAGGAAGAGGTGCTGTGGTGCGACGTTCGTGAACTGTGGCGCCTGGCGAAGCTGGTTTGTGCATCCATCACTGCGGTTTCAAGTTCCTTTAACATGTCATCGCTGGTACGAGTATCCGGTTCGGTGTCAACAGGCGGCCCTGGAAGGGGCCTCGCCTGCGGGTGCCTTGTTAAAGTGTCTGTTCGTCTGGGAGGTAGAATGGGCAAGTCTTGCTGTAGAGGAGGTATTGGAAGAGAGCGCCCAGCGTGAGATACACTAGGCCGCTTGTTGTAAATTCCATTACTTTGCGGCTGATGTACCGGGGGAGCGGGTGGTTGATCATCGAAGTGGTTACTGATTGGCGGTATGGTGTGGGAGGGGTATGGAGAATCGGTTCCGAAGCCATGGGTTGCGGGGAAGTAGGTATGAGAGGCAGACTGGGGTAGGTAAGTACCTGCTGGGGAGTTCGAGGTCGCGTATGAGGCTGATGTAGGTGATGCGACTGTCTGGTAGGCAGGCGAGGTGGCCGTCGTAAACTGTTGGCTCGGCAAGCCGGGCGATGACCCGTATGGAGAGCGACCGCCGTAAGGATGATCGGGCGCACGAGGCGGAGGCACAGGTGGTGCTTGGGAGGGAAATCCATAAGACTGTGGGGTCGGAGGGGGCTGTCCATACGGCGAAGCTTCACTCGGCCGTCGCGCGATGGTTGGAGAGGACAGACCAGCAACTGCGGACGGCTGATAGGCCGCCGGATTGTATGGTTGATGACCGGGGACAGAATTGGTGTAAGAGGTACTGCTAGAAGCAGTGTAGGAGGAAGGATTATAACTCAAGTTCGGCTGGGTCTGAGATTGTGGAAGAGCATATTGTTGTGGATTATAGGCAGGTTGATACTGGTACTGATAACTCGACATGGCGGCGGATTGCGATGCTGCGCGGGTCGGCGACATACGCGACATATCGGGGGATGGTTGCGAATATCCAAGATATCCCGTGTTGGTATTCAAAGCATCCTCGTATGCCCCGTGTGCTGGATTATAGCTTCCTTGTCCATCACCGCCCACCTGTCCACTACCCACGGAGTATTGAGAGTTGGCATCGGTCGCTCTCGTATTGTGGGCTCGAGCGGAATTGAAGAGATGGGAGTCGTCACCGCTGTTGAAACTTGGCATTCGCCTGGGTAGCTGCTGGCTCTGGGTGGGATTGCGTTGGGGTGCGTAGCTGTCATATCGACCCGATGATGGTCGAGAAGTCGAGGGGTTGTCGGGCTGACCGTAATAAGCCTGTTGCCCGTTGGGATGCGCCATCGTTCCAGCAGTGTAAGGAGCTGTTGAAATTCGACAGACCACCGTTCGCGATCACTCTATCTCCGGCTCCTTCCTAAAGGGACGAGTGAGTGTACCCAAGTTGGAATCTTCGCGGAGACAAGACTGCGGGAAGCAAAGGAGCTGCTGGGGGGGATCTCTCTCTCGTGTCCAAATGAGGGGAGGGCCGATCGCGAGTCTGCGGAGCAGCTGACCCTAGGCATCCCCCGAATAAACGAGCGAAAAATAGGGATTGTAAAGAGAGAAGAGGCTTAGAGATTTGATCTGAAGTGTAAAAAGGTAGAAGAAAACAAGAAAACAAGATCACCACGAGTGTTTCATCGCGTGGTTGCGGGAGATTTTGGGTTTATGGTCCCCTTTTCCCCCACCGCCCCCGTTTTGACTACTTGGTAACGTGGGGGAATTTCGATAGTATTCAGTATGTGTCACATAATACATTGGAACCTCTACAAGGCTAAAGAAATATTACATCAAGAGAAACCATATGCATCTCAGCTATGGAGGCTTGAGAATATCAACTCTGGGGTCATGACCCTGAAATCTGTGGGGAGATGTATTGAACGGTTGAACCACTAGGTTTCAAGTTTTGAGCCTCCAACTCAGCTGTCGGCACTGGGCAGACTTAGTACTAACTAGCACCCATCACCTATGTATCTTGATAATTGTCTGGTTTCTTATTTTAGTAGCCCATATACATCAACTAGTATCATGAAAAAAAAAATCAAAACTAAAATTATTTTTAGGTCCCTTAGACCCGGCACCTGGGCTAATTGCCTTGAAACATTGAACAACATGTGCATGTGGGGGCCGGGGAGCTGCTGTCAATTCACACTTGAATCTTGTACGAACTAAATCTATAAGTATAACTACTAAAGCCTCTTCTATCTGCCTAGGCAGTACCTATCAACATTGAATACGACTGGTAGGTAGCGTAGTATAAGTATTCTGAGTTGGCTTATGAAGTTTGGAACAGATAGTATCATAAGGGGTGTTGCTCAGATGGAAGTCAGAACAAAGCGACGGATCCATTAAATTGAGATAACACATGATATAAAAGCTAGATGAATAAGAAAAATACATCTGAAAAAGCGATACACCAATAAAAGCTCTATGACAAACAGACGGGTAAAAATATGGACCGAATCTCGGACTGAAACATAGCAAGAACCTTGGAAGGTAAATGGGAGTAGTTTGTCTCCACAACAGTACAGAAGCCTATCAATTGGTCTTGTAGACTTGATCAGCAGTGAGTGTAAACTGTCCCTTTTGGAGTTCGGACTGGTTAAGATCATCCGGCTTGATGTACCGAGCAGTCAGTGCAAAGCGCAGGGAATTGAGAGACTCAACAGAGTGCTAAAGAAAATTAGTACAAATTGTAAAGCATACAGGGAGTTCCACGAACCTCATAATACTGTTGTAAGCCTTCGCCATGCATCACGACTAAGTCCCCGTGTTGAAGATGAAGGTGGATAGAGACAGGCGCAAGTCCAGTTACCGAAGAATGACGGAATAATTCTGCGCGTCGACGATTATACTCTTCCTTTGTGATAGACCCCGTGTTGAATTTCTCCTTTAATCTCCGACGAGATATCTCATGTTGGCACCCAGGAGGGACAGGGTCTGGGTTCAAGGGAACGTGCCGCGCTGACTGTCCATGAAAGCTCTTACCTTTCATGCGGATTTTCATTGTGGACGACGCTCCAAGAGACAATGTCGCAATTGTTGGACCCAGTGAACTTTCACCATCATCATGGAACTGCTGGACAATTAGAATCGGGCTGTCTAAAAAACACCATATATATATCCCAGGGTACACTTACGCCTATCTTCATCCCCTGGAAGTACCCCAGAGCAAGCAGCTCATTTGGTAGAAGGGCCTTCTCACCAGCGGCAGTGACAGCCTCCTGAGTAGCCCATGTAAGTCGCCCTAGTGCCCGAAGGATACATTCTGGGGCTTCATCAAAGCCCTTGGACCGCACTGAAACAACGTATTTGTACGGCATTCCCTGTAATGTTATGTATATTGTCAGCTGGTGGTCTTAGAATAAACCCGATTATATATTAGATTGGTAACCAACATAGTTCACAGCGAAATGAGATGTCAGCATTCCCGTAACTAAAAACAAAATGTTAATAGATTTCGCTTAGTTTGGACCGGGATAGGTATCATACCAACGGCATTGTTAAGGGGATATCGCTCCAAGCCCAATTTTTCTCTCTGAAGAGTGTCAAACAGATAATTCACGCCTTCTGGCTGCTCCCAGACTGCCCTTGTAGCAACAAAGTGGGTCACAGAGCCAATTCCAGGCAGCGGGTACGTGCGCTTGATATAGGGCCAGCAAGAAGTGGAATCTCCCTTTGCCCCTTTGAACTTGCGCATGCCGTTACCCAGAAGATGTGTAACTTGCGGTTCAAAAACGGAGGTAATTGGGACTGGGCGCAAGCTCACCATTAGCGTGAATTGGCACGCTCCAGGCTCACTCTGGGTTAAAGGGTCGGTGGTACACTTCCACCCATTCCATTGAGTTCGCTGTATGCATTTGTAGCACAAAGGGCATACAATGCCACGCCAGTTGTCACGAAGAGTGGATGCAAGCTTGTTGTATCGGCACATCTCTGTGATGGCATTCGGAATCAGTTCGAATTTGGGTGGATTAACAGTGCTCGGATCTCGACGTGCTTTTAACCAGTCGTGATGGTAAGTGAGATTTGTGGGTGCGCTGGCTCCGTTCATTTTCCAAAACTCAGGACATGAGTCTTCTAGACACATCCAGCCCTCTTGGAACACCTGAGGACTGTCAAATGCGCAGTGAGGGCACTCTTCAATCTCCGGCAAGGTGAATGGATATCTTGCACGGTACGAGAGAGGGTTCGGGGTAGCAGCGTCGGCCCACCAGCTCTTTTCATGCATATCGATCTTTTCAAGGCGAAACTTCAACCCGATAAAGCCATCAATTTGCTCATACCACATGTCAGTAACTCGGAAGTAGCTCAAAACATTGTAACGGTGAGGAAGCTTTCCCCCGAGGTCGTTATTATCCCGGCCTAATATGAATTAGTTGTCATTTCCATATAAAAGAGCTTCCCAACTTACCAAGAACAACCCCGACAGGAATGTTGTTGTTCAAACTAAAGTTAATTGCTTTCGCAGGATACTCATCAATTCTCTGGTTTTTTGCGAGACGAAGAACTCCGTCTGCGCTTTTGGCGTAGCCTCCACCGCTGCGGAAGTCAGAGTTAGTAAGGCGAGACTGGATCAGGCGTTTTCATGCATCACGATGCAACATGATATGGACATACACTCGAGTGATGATAACCTCATCATCGATGTGGAATCGGGTCCCACAATCACCGTCAAAAAGAAGGCCGTAGCAAACCCCGTCTTTTTGGTATGCCGACCCTTGAACCGAACGGTACCATTCAAGGGAGTCGCAGAGACTCTGGCGGGTCTAGAAATGGTTAGTAACTACTACCTTTAAGGGAATGGATTTAGAGATTCCAACCTCTGCCCATGCTAGAGGGTTGCCATGGAATTGGAAGGCGGGTGTTGTCACAGGCGGGTTGGTATTGGCAGGTGTTGTTGCAGGTGAGAGAGCATTGGCAGGTGTTGTTGTAGGCGGGATAGCATTAGCAGGTGTTGTCGTAGGCGGGGGGAGGACGATAAACTCGTCCCTTGAAATGCCATTTTCTTGGACAGGGGCATCCGGCATGTCATGATCGATATCCTGGTTTGCTACATTCTCCTCGAAGACACTTTCGACAATACGGGCAGGGAATCGAACAATCAATTTCTTTTGCGGCGTCGTCTCATCGCTGGCCACCTCACTTGTAATTGTGGCTATCGAGGGTATTGTTCAGTTGTCATGTATTATTCAATGTAGTTATTAGGGCTGCTGCATTCAAACTTACTCTTCTTTGCTTGACCATCTCTAGTTTGAGATCGGGTGATCACACGAGAAGACGAGGATGATGATTGACCTCCAACATCGCGTGTTGCCTTAGAATTGGTGATAATATCAGAGGACGAGATATTGGTTGAGATATCAGATGACAAGGTAACACCGCGCATTGCCTTAGAACGGGTAACAATATCAGAGGGTAGTAAAGATTTTCGAATGCCGCCCCGCATTGCCTTCCCACGTCCTGCCTTTTTCTTTGACTTTGGTCGTTGTTGGGCCATCTAGAGAATCTCAGTATTAGTAGATAGTATCAATCAGTACACTCGAAAGAGCGCGAAACAGCGTACTCACTGCCACAAAGATGTTGGGGAAAGCGCTAGGATGGCGGAAAAACGGAGAGAATAACGGAAACGATCCAGAATGTGAAGGTGAACTTGTGAAATTGAGGAAATTCGAATGAAATTAAAGACGTGAAGATCGGGTAAGTTGATTCGAAGAAGAAAAAAGTAGGAGGGGGAAGGCCGAAAGTGCATATGATATCGATAAGACACACCGATACGTGACTTCAAATGTTGATATAGTACTTGAGTATACCCCGCAGTCCAGATATGCACATGGGTTTCCAACATTAAAGGTTCCAACGTTCAATTCTTGAGTATATGGTAAACGACTTTTGAATTAAACCCATTTTTTTCTTATACAGTACTTCAATGTTGGTGCGTATATGATAAATACATACTAGTCTTATTCTGGGTCATTTTGTAGGGTCGAGCATGCTATTTAATACACCACAATTCATGAATAATCAATACCTAGTAGTCGCTCCAAACATTTGAAGTTAGAACTTGAGTATTGGTACCAGATATGTATTTATGAATTAGAACATTCTTCCAGGGAATGAACTAAATAACAACCTACTACTATCTACAGATCAAAATATTGTAATGATAAGCTTGAGTGAAGTTTGCATGGTGCATTGTCGATCTATGCATTGAGGACCCACTTGCCGGCGCTGACCAAATTCAATCTGGATTAGTCATGTCCTTAAATCGTGAATTGTCTTAGACTCTTAGTTAGTAGGTACTCTAGCACTTGAGTATGTACTGTTGTATAAAGAGGCATTGATTAAAGAACTAATAATCAATAGTACCTACTACCCAATCAGTATGTCCAGTGGACAAAAAGTATTAAAGTGACCTGGGTAAACATTTAAATTGTGGTGTGAAAGTTGGTAAAAGTTGGGTTGAACTTGAGATTTTAAATGTTCAACATTTGAATGAAAAAGGTGTGAAAGTGAGGCATTGTCTAGGAATATGACAATTAACGACTTTTAAATAATAGAGTGGTCTTAATAGTAACTGAAATATCTCATATGAGAGTCTGCCTAGGCGTGCTTGGTACATAACTTACTATGTGGGGGATGTACCGTAGCCTGTAGGGATTGTCCCTCGGCAAAAGTACCCCTTATATCCGAGGTCCCTAATGTCCATGCGTCATAGGTTTTGCACGTGGACTTGATTATATGTGATTTCTATGGTGAAAATGGAGTCAAGCCCACTATTGATCTTACTAGACTAAAAGAAGAAAGAATTTACATAGCCAAGATTCCATGATTACGAAGTCTAGGAAGTTCTGAGTCTTCAGAGCTGGGGCTCCAGGGCTTAAATACATCGGAGCTTCCCCGGTTACCGACTTCCCCGCACGTTTCGTTTCCCCTAGCTTGGTTCTGCTCCCGTACTTTTAACTTCTACCGTTCCTCCAATTCTGTCCTCTTTTTGTTAATTCAATCTCTGGTAAGTCAATTTTTTCAGCCCCCTGACCAATGTTCTAATCCCTTAAATATTAACCCTATATTTAAAGGGCTCTATCTCAACATAAAGCATTTATCACAACCCCGTGAATTTGTGACAGATCCAAAAAAAAAGAGTGCCTTTACAGAAAATGGTCTTCTTACCACACCCTAAATTCGGCCAACTAGGCATAGTGCCGGATAGTATTCCTATCAGCGAGTTCATGCTTGATGAGAAGCATGGGCGCGTGCCTCACGAGAGATCCAATGACCCATATACATGCGGAATCACCGGAAAGACGTACTCGTCGCGACAAATAGTTGACCGTGTCGATCACATGGCAAGGGGTCTGGCAAAAGAGTTTGGATGGACACCTAATCAGGGCACGGAATGGGATAAGACTATTGCAGTTTTCAGCTTGAACACGGTACGTGAGATTCTTCAACTGCAAATCCTTTGCTAGAGCAGAAGGAACAGGTCTAATCACATGCTTCAACCCCTCAGATTGAATCTTTGCCATTTTTCTGGGCTACTCACAGGTTAGGCGGTCTTGTCTCGCCTGCCAATGCGGCATACTCGGCCGCAGAGCTTAAGCATCAATTATTGGATTCCAATGCAAAGGCCCTGTTTACCTGTGCACCCCTCCTGTCTGTTGCGGTGGAAGGCGCCGACTTGGCTGGTCTTCCGAGGAGTAGGATCTACCTGATCGATATGCCGCTAGAGATACTGGGCGGAGTGAAGCCTCCGACCGAGTACAAAACGATATCGCAGATAGCAGAGGAAGGAAAGACGTTGCCCGCCTTGGAGCCACTGAGCTGGAGCGCAGGCGAAGGCGCTCGACGAACGGCATTTTTGTGCTACTCGAGTGGTACTTCCGGTCTACCTGTAAGTGAATCCTGACCGCGTGTAGGATGAAGGGGTTAGAGCTATACTGATCTCACACCACCTACAGAAAGGAGTAAAGATTTCGCATCGCAATGTCATAGCCAATGTCCTACAAGCCAAAGTATTTGAGAGCAGCTACAGGGATGCTCGCTCACGAGCCACTGGCGTATCTCCATTCACAGAGGTCGGCCTTGGCCTTCTGCCCCAGAGCCACATCTATGCCCTCGTGGTTATCAATCAAGCAAGTGCCTATCGTGGAGATCAAACCATCATTCTTCCCAAGTTTGAGTTGAAGTCTTACCTAGCTTCTATCCAAAATTTCAAGATCACATCACTTTATCTGGTTAGTTCTCGAATCCAAGATTCAGCAGGGTCTACCAAGGTAGTAGCTAATAATGTATAGGTCCCTCCAATTATCATCAACATGCTTCGGAGCCACGATGTATGTTCGAAGTATGACTTGAGCTCAGTCACAACCCTATTTTCCGGTGCCGCGCCTTTGGGAATGGAAACAGCACTCGACTTCCAAAAGCTGTACCCAAATGTTATCATTCGTCAAGGATATGGTACGCAGTGTTGCAAGATAAAACTTGCAAAAGTTTGCACGGCTAACAATTTCTACAGGACTGACAGAAACATGCACGGTCGTTTGCGCCACCCATCCCGATGATGTGGTATTTGGCTCCTCGGGATGTTTATACCCTGGTTTTGAGGCTCGCATTATTTCACCCGAGGGCCAGGAGATCACAAGCTATGACACACCTGGGGAATTAGTAGTTCGATCACCTAGTGTTGTGCTAGGGTACCTGAACAATGAGAAAGCCACCAAGGAGACATTCGAGGATGGATGGATGCGCACTGGTGATGAAGCCGTCGTTCGTGTTGGCCCAAAAGATACTGAACATATCTTTATTGTCGATCGTATCAAGGAGTTGATCAAGGTCAAGGTTCGTACACGATTGATTGGTCCCTTTCGCACGTCGTCTCCTGGTTTTTTTTTTTTTTTTTTTTTTTTTTTTTTCAGCCTGAACATGTCATCAGAGAGTTTGTTTTACTGACGTGCAATACAGGGTCTGCAAGTTGCCCCGGCTGAACTTGAAGCACATCTTCTTACCCACCCTGCCGTTGCAGACTGTGCTGTTATTGCTATCCCTGATGATGCCGCCGGAGAAGTCCCGAAGGCTATCGTTGTCAAGTCTCCCTCAGCTGGTCCGGATGAGGAAGCCGCTCAGTCTATCAAGAAGCATATTGAGGATCACAAAGCTCGCCACAAATGGCTGAAGGGTGGTGTGCGGTTCGTGGATGCTATCCCCAAAAGTCCGAGCGGCAAGATCCTCCGACGATTGCTTCGCGACCAAGAGAAGGAGGCTCGTAGGAAGGCCGGTGTCAAGCTCTAGGTGAGATGGTCATCTGTAAGATTCAGATGAATTTTCCTTCCAAAATTTCCCGAAACTTTGAAGTTTGGATGACATACTTGTCAAAACGAGTAGCTGCATAGAAATGATAACTAGAACACATAGATTATGATATGCCTGTTTGCAGTGTTTGTTCCTGCGGGGAGGAGGATAAGATTTCTAAGCGGGGGAGATGCGAAAAAAAAATAGTTAGACCCAGTTCTAGCTCTCCCATTCTTCTACTTTCCATGATTTATCAGAGGAAGATTATTCATATTTCTATTTAACCTTTTCATCTTGAAATAATATATCTCAACAACGCCTTGCCCAGCTGCCAGCTGCAAAATACCCCATTTTCATTTTGCAAAACCCCTCCAAATACCTCCCAAGTCCGCCGTTTCCACCCCTCACAATGTCCACCAACGACCACCGCGATGAGGACGCCTATATCGGCGCTGACGAGGGTGAAGAGATTTTCCAAAATGACGAGGATCACCCTATGGAGTCCGACGGTGAAGATGAAGATCAGCCCATGACCTATGACGAGCAAATCACTTTCCAGAACGACTCATCCGCACACTTTGATTCCCACGCCGACTCTGTTTTCTGTGTCGCACAGCACCCAGTGCATAACAACATCGTTATCACCGGAGCTGGTGATGACACTGCCTACATCTTCGACTCTACACCCGCCCAGCGGCCCCTTCTTCCTCAGAGCTACGAATCAAACCCGCAGCCCCGTGAGCGCGAGTCCCTGAAGCCGCTTGGCAAGCTCGATGGACACAGCGACACAGTCAATGCAGTGGCTTTCACCGAGCCTGCAGGTGAATATGTGGTGACAGCCGGTCTCGATGGCAAGCTGCGCGCTTGGCGCGATTCCACACAGGATAAGACCGGCTACACCTGGGACTTTGTCGCGGAAGCGCAAGAGGTGGAAGAGATCAACTGGGTTGCTGTTTGCCCCTACCAGCAAGGGAGCGAGGAGAAGCGCAATGTGATTGCTCTGGGTGCCAACGATGGTAGTGCCTGGGTTTTCCGCATCGATCACACCGATTCTCAACCCATTTCTATTATTCAGACATTCTTCCAGCACACCGGCTCATGCACCGCCGGTGCATGGACTCCTGATGGAAATCTTCTGGCCACCGTATCGGAAGACGGAAGCTTCTACGTCTACGATGTCTTTGGAGCTGCTGCCGCAGCGGGTATCTCCGGATCCCAAGGAACCAACACTGTTGTTGCCTTGACTGCGGAGGATCAGCGTTTCGCTGTCGACGGTGGATTGTACACTGTTGCTATTTCCCCCGGTGGTGGTATTGCGGCTGTTGGTGGTGCCGAGGGCCATATCAGAGTTATCGGTCTTCCCCGCCTTGCGGGCGCCGCCCCGGGCCCAAAGGGCAAGGGCCAAACAGCCCATGCTACCACTGCCTCTGCCGCTGGCACTATTATTGCTGCGCTGCAAGCTCAGTCGGATGGTGTTGAGACTTTGTCCTTCTCCCAACCCCCGCTGACACTTCTCGCTGCGGGCTCAGTTGATGGAAGTATTGCACTATTCGATGCGGCTCACCGGTTCGCGGTCCGTCGCCATATCAAGGAGGCCCATGAAGGTAGTGCTGTGGTCAAGGTTGAGTTCTTGAAAACCGGCGCACCTATTGCCCGTGGGCCTGTAAACGCCGCCGGTCAGCCCCGATCATGGTTGCTTACCTCTGTTGGTTTAGACGGCGTTGTTCGTCGGTGGGATGCGCGTGGTGGTACCGCAGCAGCCGCATATGGCCAACTGCAAGAGTGGAAGGGACACATGGCTGCCGTCGAAAATGAGGACGGTGAACAGGCTGGTGGTATCATGGGCTTCGTTCAAGGATTTGATGGCAAGCGCATTGTCACTGCTGGCGATGATGGCATCTCCTTGGTGTTCGAGGAACAGTAGATCCGCCTGTCAGTTATATAGAGTTTGGTCACCCATGATCGATGCGATTTATGATATCATGTTACACATAGAATAGGAAAGCACAGTTTTCCCATTCCCCCCCCCAAAATAAAATTCCTACATGTCTGTCCGAAGCTTCGAAGATTCCGTAGATCATAACTACCAACTTGAATGCATGGGGACATCTGGAGCAACCTGATGGAGACGGAGACAGACTGTGAACCAATGAAAAGACGTCTTTAGTAATTGAACATAAACTATATACATCTGACAATTCAACTCAAAAGTGCCGTCAGCAAGTCAAATTTCCTTGGAAAAAGCTTGCATCTCCTATCAAAAACAACAATCGCTTCTTGTGGTGCTCAGAGCACAGCGTCTGTGTTGAGACTCTCGGTTTCAAGTCTTTCGCTGAACTGAGACGAGACAGGTGCCTCTCGCCTGCTGGGGTATCCGTCCTGTTCCACTCGAATGCTCTTTGGGCGAGTAAAAATCATTCTATTCCGGCTGTATACCCTCTAGTGGTGGCCTTCGCCGTGGTGTGCGTCACCGTGGTGATCATCCTTCAAGAAGAAGTGTTCGTATGCGCAGTAGGTGGTGAAGGCAACGGTCGCAATGCCAAGACCGGGGAACAGTCCCTTGAAGCGGTTCCAGCGGGTGAAGGGACCAGTGTAGCGCCAGGTCTCACTAGACAATGTTAGTGAATGAAGCGCAATGCCTCGGAAGGAGCCAATCTGATCGAAACGTACTTGCGCGCCCAGGGATCCCGCTTAGCGAAGACAGAGGACGGCGAGGCAGCAGCCTTGAATGCCTTGACGTCAAATCCGGTGGGGTTTCGGGCAGACATTGTGATTGAGGTGAATTCCGAGGGGCAGACAGACAAGTCAATTATTGGTCTAATGAGGTTCAAGTCGAGTGAGAGATGAGCCGGGGCGGTGCGCTTGGCAGAACGGCACCCGCACTAAGCCAAATACGGTAGGGCCGTAGCTCCTCCCGCCTTCGACGAAACTGATAAGTTATAACTCACCACACCACAACCGAACGCATCAAAGCTCACAACAATGCCCCCTCCTGTCGCAAGATATGGGCCCTCGGGTCTTGGCGCTCCCTATACACTCCAGCAAGCCCATCTCCAATCCCAACATCCCCACGCTCAATCCGCCAACTCGGCTCTTCCGCCCCCTTCACTCGGTGGCCACCCTGGGTTCGCCGGCAATCCCAACACCAACATTAATCCTTTCACGCTGTCTGGCGCGGGTGTTGCCAACGGTATGTCAGTAGCTGGATTTTCAGGCGCCGATGGTGGTGGCACCGGGCTCGCTAGTCATGCGGCACAGATGGGGTTCGCGCGGGGAGCACAGATGCAGCAGCAGCAGCTACACCAAGGCCACGATGGACGGCTAGCACTGGACTCGAAGACTGGTGCAGTCAAGTCACGGATACGGGATGTTTGGAAACACAATCTTTTCCACGAAATGGCAGTGTTAAGATCGTTGGTCGATAAGTATCCATACATCAGCATGGTGAGTACATGCATCACACAGGAGTCCTCTCCAGCCCACGGGTGGAGATTTGCAGTGCCCTGAAGCACAAAATACTGATCGACTATTAGGATACCGAATTTCCCGGCATCGTTGCTCGACCCATCGGCTCCTTTACGACCAAAGCGGATTACCACTACCAGACCCTCCGGTGCAATGTCGATTTGTTGAAGATGATCCAGTTAGGGATCACGCTGTTCAATGAAGATGGCGAAGTTGCTCCAGCTACATCCGCCGATTCCAATGGCCAACCGTTTGGCAACTCAATGGTCCCCGCTCCGTGCACATGGCAATTTAACTTCCGCTTTTCGCTCGACGGAGATATGTACGCACAGGACTCTACAACTATGCTCACCAAATCTGGGATCGACTTCAATTTGCACGAAAAAAATGGTATTGATCCGTTCGAGTTCGGGTCATTATTGATTAGCTCAGGCCTGGTACTGCTGGATGATGTCCACTGGGTCTCGTTCCATTCCGGATATGACTTTGGGTATCTAATGAAGATCATGCTATGTTCCCCCTTGCCCGAACGTGAGGAGGAGTTCCATGATCTCTTAAATATCTTCTTCCCGTCCTTATACGACATCAAATACTTGATGAAACACGCCGGCCGCAACCAAGCCGTCAACGATTCACCTCTTACCCCCGCCGCTCTTCAGATCCTCACAAATCTGGGCCAAAAATCCGGATTGCAGGATATTGCAGACGAGCTTGGTGTTAAAAGGGTTGGGATCGCCCACCAAGCCGGTTCGGATTCATTGGTAACAGGCGAGATCTACTGGAAGATGCGCCAGATGGTATTCAACGGCACAATCGACGACAGCAAGTATTCCGGTCAGATCTGGGGCCTCAATGGACACATGCCCGCGTTGACCTACCCCATGGCCCAGCAAACCCCCAATCTCAACGGAGCCACCATTTACTCCGGAGCTGGGACTCCCAGCACTCCTAACAACGCACACCTTGCAATGGGCGCTCAAACCCCCCAACACCCAGGCTCCGGCTATCATACCCCCAGTGGGATGACAGGGAAGGCATGAGGTGGTGGGCATGTGGATAACAATCCCAATGATACGACATGAATGCATGTACATAAGCACGGGGCTCTTGTGCTGGTTTTCCTTATCTTCAGCATCTTACTTCTCGCCTATCGCGTTGCATGGGTTCTATTTCTACGTCTCTGGTGGCGGTGTTCGGAGGGTGTACGGTGTTGGTAGTTTCTGTTCTTCTTCTTATTTTTGTTTCTCGATTTGGCTGGTGACTGCCCTGCTATTTAGGAGGCGTTCCGGGATTTCACCGTCTCTTGCCACTTTCCTTCTGTCTCATCTTCCTGTTCCTTGAAATGGCCGAGGTTGATTTCTATACGAAATAGATAGACTGGGCATGGGATTTATGTACAGTGGGATCTTTCTGATTTATCTGAGCTATTTCTAGGGACCCGAGGAAAAATCCTGAACATAATTATTCTTTTTTCCCCATTGAAGTGATTCTCACTTTTTCCTCATGTTCATATGATATAATTTATGCACCCATCCAGTCCCCGACGTTCAGGGGAACATTGTAGATAAGTCATCAAGCCAGGTTCAAAAGGTTCAACGCTTCAGTGATTGAAGGGGCTTCGGGCGTCCATGAAGCCTTGGTGAAGATCTTGTTCTCACAATTTGCTCCCCCTTCCAAACAGCTCTTCTGTCTTCTTCCACTTCATCTATCTTCTCCCACAATGTCATGGGGGGCTCAATGGAAAGAGGCTGCTCGAATCGAAGAGAGCCAAGCCAACAGCAGTGAAGAGAGGAAGGCCACTTTAACAGTAGCTTTGAGCAATGTCCTGAGCTTAAGTGAGAGAGAAAACTGAGCATTAGGGCTTTGGCAGAGTCTAGTATTTCCTTGACGGACTAAATCCAATGAGGCCTTCAGCCTACTAGTTCATGATAGGTCTAGCGCATTGGCATTTTTGAGAACCTGAACCAATCCTCCTCTTCTTCGACCTTCATTGCCAATTATTGGTAGAATGAAAGTTCTTTATCTACTAAAGAGTGCTCGTTTTAGCCACAATGATTTGAAACTAAAAGGTTGCCGCTTCTGTCGGTCTGAATTTCTGAAGGCGAAGTAAGGGGGCGCGGAGTTCTCCAGCTCAAATGATATAGGGAAAACCCAAGCGCGTGGAATGCTTGAGCCGACATTTGAACCATCTAGACTCAGCTTTCATCCTGATTCTCGGCATTTTGCAATTTAAGGGTCCAAGAATTCAATTTGCCACAGCTCAGGTCCAAGCGAAGGAAACTTCGCGACGCCTTTCAGCATTTTTATTGGCCAAGTTTGGCTTTGCGTGGTTTTTCTTACTTTCCCATCTTCCAACACTCGGACACACCGATCGTCCTCTGCCACATGTTACACGGAAAATTCCGCAATACAAGCAAGGAAGGGATGTTCCTCTGCTTTCAGATTATGCGGGGTCTGGCACTATGATCTCGAACTTGATACCATTGTCAGATGGTATTCAGGACGCCCTTGTTCCCTTTCTCGTGTCTTGAGCTTTAAAAATCACACCATTCTGCACATGATCCTTGGAATCACATATTTGTAGCTTAAAGCGATGAGGAATGGAGCTGGCTAGGCTTCGATTGCACGGGTGCACCGCACCCCAACTACAGCATTCATCCCTGCCAGTGGAGTATCATGCACATGACGTTTATGCGCATCCAACAAAATGCACGTCTAACATCTGGTCGTGCTGAACTTGATATTTCCAGAAGTCGGCAAAAATGACAAACTTTCATGCATACCTTAGGAAGTTCAGAGCTCTAGAAGGTGCGATTCAAATATATTTACCAAGGGATTTCACTTGTGTTGGACATACGGATTTATGTTTTCCATTTCACGCCGACATCGAAAATCATGCCTACATCTCCCAAGCATTTAGTCATGTCAATGGAATACAGCGATAGCTGTTTCGATTCTCCGAGTTCAATCACCAAACCGGGTCTGAAATTCAGGGAAGAATCATCCAGTTCCTTCTCAGACTTGGAAACACAGAGGGCAATCCAAGGGAGTAAAAATTTCCATCGGCTTGGATGGAAACGCCTGACTGTGATCCTTATCGTTGAGGCAATTGCTCTGGGGAGTCTCAGTCTTCCTGCCGCGTTTGCGACACTCGGCTTGGTCGGAGGCATCATCGCCACTGTTGGAATTGGCCTGGTTGCAACATACGCGAGTTATATCGTCGGCGCAGTGAAAATCAAATATCCGGATGTTGAACATTATGGCGATATTGGAAGACTCATTCTCGGAGACTGGGGCTTCTGGATAATTACCATCGTTTTTATTCTCAGTCTGTTGCTGACTGCTGGGTCGCATTGTCTCACGGGTATCATTGCACTCAGCGATATTACTGGGAGCCATGTCTGTACGATTGTATTTGGACTGGTCTCTGCTTTAATTCTCCTTTGTCTATCAATCCCGCCGACCTTTGCCGACCTCGCTGTGCTGGGCTATATCGACTTCGCTTCGATCATGATCGCCATTGGCATCACAATCATCGCTACGGGCGTCCAGCGCTCCCACATGCCCGGTGGAATGTCAAGTTCAAATTGGTCGGCGTGGCCGAAGGAGGACACCGATTTTGCAACGGGCATGGTGGCCATCAACAATATCGTCTTTGCCTTTTCATTCGCGCCGGCTTTGCCATCATTTATGAATGAGATGAGAGAACCCGAAGATTATAAAAAGTCCGTTTATACCCTAGGAGGCATCGAAATTGTCCTCTATACGGTCATTGGGTCACTTGTGTACGTGTTTGTTGGGCAAGATGTACAGTCCCCTGCCTTATTATCTGCGGGAACGCTTGTTTCACGGATAGCGTTCGGCTTCGCTCTTCCAGTTATTTTCATTTCCGGCTCCATCAACATCAGTGTATTGGCTCGATATCTTCATACAACAATATATCGTGACTCGGTGATTCGCTATGTCAATACGAAGACGGGCTGGGTCACCTGGATTACGCTCGTTGCGGTCCTATCCCTGTCTTCATGGGTGATTGCCGAAGCCATCCCGGTATTTTCGAGCATCCTGTCCATCGCCGGTGCATTGTTCTCCTCGGGACTGTGCTTCTACTTGCCTCCTATAATGTGGGCCGTGCTTTTAAAAGAAGGCAGTTGGAGTTCAAAGCAGAATCTTCGAACTACTTTTTACAACGCGGCTGTGTTCCTGTTTGGAATGGGAGTTTTCATCTGCGGCATGTACGCCAGCATTGTCGACTTGGTAAGTTCCACCACACAGAACCGGTCTTCTTTTCAGGGCTCACTAACACCCTCGGATAGATTCAAGCAAGCAGAGCTGGGGTCGGTCGGCCTTTCTCCTGCTCTTCGAGTTAGATAAATGCACGAAGAGACATCTGGAGTGACCGCGCACATGCTCAGGTGGCACGTCAAAAAGCATGATATTATTTTATTTTAGAATCTTTTTGCATACAAAATGGATATACATCTTGAAGCCCTTCATTGATATTATGACGAATACTGTATAGATTCCAAAGTTGAAAACTGAAACAACGTCAGTATTTCAAGGCGTCACCAGATAAAACATTGAAAGGCAGACTCTGGTTGCACATGTGGACTGATGGGCTCCACTGCCATGATAAAATAGGTCCTCAACACAACCCTGAAGCCTATCAATTGATGAGATTAAGCACATTGGCGAGGCAGATCATATCTACATAGATGGAAACGCAGTGGATCGCAGTGCGCCTAGGTGGAGGTGGGAGAAACTTGCCACCAACGCCCGGAGTTAATCCACGTTTCAAGTGGACCGAGGGAAAACAACTCCACTACGAGTTTAGTTAATGCCGAATGCACATGGCTACTGCTCTCGATGTACAATTGCACCAATTAGAACTGAGTTATGCATCCGTTGGCGATCATTTCCACGACAGATTTTTTTTTCGCTGGATGTTTCATTTGCCTCGCTGGCGCAAGGGGTGCCTAGGGAGTACGCTCTGACCACGAGGATTGGCGGTTAAGGTTGATTTCGACATAGATCTTGATCTGACGAGACGGATTTATCTGCGATAAGAGTTTCAAATTGCCCAGTACAATTGCCAAAGAGTGCTTTCTATGGGGCTGATCAATGGTGGGTCGAATAACGCATTTGAACAGGATTATTGCAACTTGCACGTGTCCGATAAAGAAAAATGCCTTCTGGCCAAAACCTCTTGATTGATTTATTTCTTGTGCGTTTCGACTTCTAAGTCCACCGGAGTGAATATTTGAATCTGAATTCTTATTGATTATGTACATATGTATGCTCTAGGCCAGATTTTTCAAGGTTCCAACAAAGTTATCGTGAATTTATTTTGGCAGTAAGTGAATGGAGTCCACATGTGCATGAAATCAATATATTGATCGAATCGCTATCTATATAACGCTAAAACAAAAGAACTGGAATGGATACCACAGAGGTAAGGTCAACACTGATGAAAGAAGATCTATAAGAAAAATATGAACGCCAAACAAATTTCCAACGTTAATAACAACATTAAACCTGCAGATGCGAATAGCTATGAGCCAGCGGGATGGTTGCTTCGGACTCTGCGGTTGGCTGTAGTTGGCTGGGATACCAAACGAAGAAAACTGCCATGACAATTACCATGGGAACAGAGTCAAAGATATATAGAGTCCATTCATGCTCCAACGGATAACCGTCATTTCCAAGAACATATTCAACGATGCGGAAGACGGAACGAATCATGATCAACGCACTAACAGCGTAAAGCATGTACAGCGACTTCTTCCATGGGATCCCCGGTTGAAGAGATTCGGGGGTAGGCGAGCAACGAATTCGTTTCGCAAAGACGATGGCAGTCAGCCAGAAGATCGAGAAAGAGATCAGCTGGATTGCCAAGCCACCAACCACCGCAATCTTTGCATATGTTGGATATCCCAAGATGGACAGCGATGAGGAATTTCCTTGAACAACGAATGACAGGACATCGCCCCAGACGAAGGTTTTTGTTAAACGGGAAACACGGATCACTGAGAGATGCTCTCCTCCAACACGACGAATAAGACGACCCAAAGTCATATAGATTGAGGCGGCGAAGAGAGTGGGACCGAGGAGAACGAAGATGTTTGCGACGATATATGGGCCCATGGTAGTTGTATTACTATGTGCAACGGCTCGGCCTATATAGCCAATAATCTCAACTGGGGGGAAAAGTCAGTCGTCGTTCTTGGAGACTTGGTAGGATTGCAAACATACAAAAACCGCCTATAGTGAAAGCGATGCAGAACCATGTTTTCGTCGTAAACAATTTCCATGAATGTAGGCCAGTCAGAGCCATAAATAGAAGCATGAATATGACTGCGGCAGGAATAGATGGAGCATAGTTCCAAAACTTGTAGGAACGAGATGTAATCTCATGCATGATGAATGGATGCAGGATAAATGGCCGATGTAAGACTCCAAGATTAAAATGAATGTATAAAAATGAGAAAGAATGTGAAAAATAGAGAAAGGGTTTGAGAGGAAAGAGCAAAAGTGAATTGCTATGAAACCATTTGCGATCCAGGGGCATTTAAATACCAAACTTGAAGAACTCTAGAGTAGAAGAAGTTTGATGTTGCGGCTCCACGATCAAATACGCGTATCCAGATTCAATGTTCCAAAGAATCAAGTGGGGCTGACCCATATAATAATTAGGCTCAGCCCAGCCGAGCTTTTTAATGATCGAATACGCGTATAGCTTTTATCTGTCAAGAGCCTTGCAAGTTTGCCACTCTACTCTCGCAACACAATTTGCTATTCTGATGCCTATCCAAAATGATTTCTTCATCAAGAGGCATGATCTAATAGCTTACTCATGGCTTCTACGTACTCTGCACATACTTAATCTATATGAAAATCTCACCCCTACCAGTAAAAGCATTAGAAATGGCATTGTGGGATGAAACAAAAAAAAAGAACCAATGTTGAAATTTCGCCACAAGCTGGGATCGAACGTGGGTTGAATCGGTTTCCTTATGTATCCTTGAAAGTGCTAGATACGGTGTTTACTAGTAGTTATTTATCTTGACGGTTTAGTACCTGTTTTCAGCGTAATTAAACGGTTAAACCTGAAACCATGTGATTGTTGACACTTTTGCGGCTCGCCCAAAAGGTGAGAAATGCGCGCTTTGATTAAATTACGTTCAATACGACCATTACGTCCATTACGTCCATAACACCTGGCGTATTTACGTAGTGAAAATTGATCACGATTCACTTGCCACCAGTCTACCACTACCACAAGGAGAATTGCAGGTCCTCTTTTTCCTGAGCAGGTCCATGGACACAAAAATTGGAACTTGGGCGGGTACCTTGAAAGTTTAAACGCCCAACCCTGAAAAGCCCCACTTTCCGTGATTCGTGAACAAGTCAAGACTCAAGACCATGGACATCGTTGCAGTCTAATAATAAACATCTGGGCCGCACCAGTTCACATCCATGATTCTGCAAGTTCCTTTCAAATTCAAGGAAAATCTACACTGCGAAACAAATGATTCTGATGACTGCATGCGTTTGCCAACCCTAAATTGAAACGTCTGTCAGCGCTAGGTTATATTGGTCTACGCTACCTGAAGCTGACTGGGCGAAATAGGGGCATCTTTTTGGGGGCTGCCCCACCAAAACTTTTACGATCCGAACCATCTTTCCGCTCTTAATCTCTTCTCTCACCATGCAAACAGACTCCCCAGTGCCCGCTCGGGTGACGCCGGCATGATTGCACTAATTATCCTTGTCTGCTTCGCAGCGCCCTCATTCGCCGAGTCTAACTCGACAGCCCTAGAGGGATGGCAAGTTGACGGTGATTCGCGCTCCAGTTGGGATATTCTCTGGACCTGTCTGTCCACAATCCTTGCTTGTACTTGGACCGCGCTACACCCGTCTGTCCCAAAACGAGACGAATCCGAAAGCAATCTGATACTTTGGAAAATAATGGGATTTATCGGCGCCGTCCTTGCCCCGGAGCTGATGGCTGGGATGGCGGCTGAGGAGTTTTGTCATGCGAGGGCTATAGTGGCGCGCTGCAATGCTGCCTTTTGCAAGCTATCCATTGAGTCGATGAAGTCTAAACCTTCCTCTATAAAGACTCGCGAGGGAGAGGGAGAGGATCCTAGTGCAGAAGAAGCTTCACCGGATAAAGATACTACAATCCAAGAAAATGATGCTTCAACAGGAGAAGAGGAAGCCTCGGCCCCAAAAGAAAGACCTTCGACACATGACGACGATGTTTCAACTGAAGATAAAGTCGTTTCAACAACACCGCGCTGGTCTGTTGCCCACGGCTATTGTTTAGCCATGAATGGAGTTCTATTGCAGACGAAGGATCGTTGGACGTATCCAGTTCAAACGAACAATGTTGTTCCACTCATTGAAGCCGGCATATTGCAGCCGGGGCACGTGAGATCTCGCGACATCAAAGACCGAGCAAAGGCCGATTCCTTTGGAAAGGCATTCACCTTGCTGCAAAGTCTTTGGGTAACGACCAACATAGTGGCAAGACGAGCTTATGACCTACCAATATCCCCACTGGAATACTCGACCGTGGCCTACGTTGCCTGTGCTGCCGTAACATATTGCACATGGTGGCACAAGCCGAGAGACATGACGACACCTATCATTGTGTTCCTGCCATATGATAAGGATGGCACAGACATGCCACCACTTATAAGAAAGACATTGGAGGAGGGCCATGGCTCGTGGGTGCGATTACCGAAACCGAGTGTGGAGGAGCCGCATTCGGCTTCCACGAACCCACTTAAATGGCCAGGAATAGCGGTAAGGATAGTTTGCATGCCATTCACGCCCGAAAGACGAAAGAAGTTGTATACCATCTCCAAAAAATCCTACGAGGATCAAAAAGAAGATTTGGCAGACGAAGATCCACCGCCAAGCAGTGGCAACCAAGATGAGGGAACGGTTCATTCAGCGAGCCAGGAAATTGAGACCCAGAAATCCACCAGAAAAGCCAGAAATCCAGTAGAGCGATTGAGGATCATGAGCTACATCAGCCTGACACATTTCTATATGTTTATCGCTCTATTGTTCTGCGGCATACATGTTGCTGCGTAAGTCGTCACATAGTACCTCACTCTCACTTCCTTTTGACTTTGCCTAAACATTCGACTAGGTGGAATTCGGAGTTCCCAACCAAGGCCGAACAAGTTTGTTGGCGGGTTTTCTCTCTTTCGGCCTTCTGTTGGATCTGGCCAATCTATCTGGCACATATTTGGCTCTTCTATCGGATTTACCGAAAAAAGGGCAAGACTGCCTTTTTAGAAGCAGTTGATATCATAACAGGTCCAATTATGGCTATGTGGGTTGTCTGGTTCTGGCTGTACTCAATCACACGTTGGGGGAATTTGATCTTGATGTTCATTTCCCTCCGAGAATTGCCCGCGGGTTCCTATATCTCGATAGATTGGATGTCATCAATACCTCATATCTAAAGATCTGAGGTGATTTCGTCTTTTTCGGAAAATTTTATCCGGGCGCAACATGCATGGTGTGTTAGACATCCATATGGACCTTCAAACAAGCCCTCAAAAGGCTGAAATAGCCTTGAGATGTAGACAGAATTGGGCTGTAAGAAAAAGGGTATTGTATTCTTTAAAACGGAGAATTCTCAATTGATGTATGTACGATTCTTGTAAATCATGGCCTGCCTTCTGACATGCCTCGCTCATGGATTAAATACACCTTGCGCCCTTTGCCAGCTGGTTGATTGTATGCTGTAAACGAAAGCCAGAAGAATAAAAAAACTTCGTAAAATGAAAAATAAACATAGATAAATCACAGTCCCAGTAAATCGTGTTTCATTGCTCGCCTCGAGCGAACTTCAAAGCCAGAAAACGGGCTTTCAGCAGCCATCATTCAACATGTCTTTATAAAAGACACCCATAGAGCTCAGCCGAGAGATAAAATGTATTGGATCGCTTGCCATCCAGCTTCTCTTTCATGCTCACCCAGCTATGAATACCACGACCAGCCTCCAACGGCCGGCGCTTCACAGTGTTGATAGCATTTCGATATCTCTCACGGTAAAGCTGGGGCGCAGAAATGGCATCCATGTACCTCTCAATACGTTCTTGTGCTTCGGCATCACTTTTAGCATAGTTGTCCATCGGGTATAAAACGGTACGGGCCGCAGGCCTCGACGGATCCTTGTTCTTGAAGTGGAAACAAGATAGACCGGGCTTTCCACGGTACGGCCCAAGCGTGCCGCCGCCCATTGTAGAATAAAACTGCATGATCGCATCGACATCGGAATTGGGTTCCATCTGGACGTGCTTTTGCGCGATTTCCGCCGCAGATGCGCCGGGGTGCGCAACGTAAACCTTGACCTCGGCATCTTCCGGGTTCGGCGACAAGCCTAGCGCGAAGTAGATAGGGTAGTCATCGCCGGTCATCATGTTTTCCAATAGCTTCCATGATTCGGCGAGCCCCAAGCGCTCCAAGGCTTGTCGGGTCACGTTGAAGGTGTTTTTCCTCCCCGAGGCTAGTGGGTTCAGGTACATCTTCCACTTTTCTAGGGTCTTTGATGTAGCGAAGCTGTGCCATGTGGCCAGCATACTTGAAGGATCTGAGGGGACGAAGAGGTCCTGGATGAGGTTCAAGCGGTCGAGTGAGACCTTTGCAGGGCCGTATTCTGTTGCGATGTCGTTGGTCAAGCGTGATGTTGACTCTTGGAGGGCGGATAGACTGTTTTCTTCGGGCTGGGCCTCGATCAGGAAACGCAGCTCAGATGCTCCGGTCTTCTGACACAGAGCTAATGAGTACTCATAAGGTGAGTGGTCGTTGCTGACGTCGGAGACCCAGGCGGAGCGGTCCAGCTTCTGAGGAATGGCATCTTTGCACCATTCTCCGCCTGAGAACTTCAAGGCGTGGAGAAGCTTCTCTCGTGTGACCTCATCTTGTCCAACTGCATGAGACAGACTTATGATTTGCCGAGTAGCCTCGCTCATGTAGGTCCCCTCTATTGGGTTGCTTGTGGAAGTTATAGGTAAAGAAGGTGTGACCGGAATGGTAGGCTTGGCGGGCTTTGTGCGGCCATAAGGGTAAATGAATTGATGAATCTTGGGGAATGACCAGGCGTCTGGCATCATCTGTCTTATGACGGCCATGATCTTTTTCGTGAACCAGGGGTCTCGGTAATATTCACTTTTATGACACTCGGTGCCAGTGTATATGATGTGCAAGGGTGGTGGAATTCGGGTGGAACGTTAGAATGGCGTGAGAACTCAGTAAGACTTCAAGAGAATAAAAAAAGTTCCGCTTTGGTTGATATGGTATGAAGAGATGGAGGGATGGTAGTGCAAACAGGAGATGCCCAATAGTAGTAGTAGGTACTAGTATGAAGAAGAGAATTGGAATTGATGGATATGAGAGAAATGCCGCGTACTCAGCAGACTTTATGAAGCATCGATACCTGAGAAATAGCCCCCAGTCATGGGCCTCAAGGGATCATCGAGCGGGACAGGTTCTTAGCATAGAATATGCAAGTCGGAGAAATTTCTAAGAATACATCAATTAAAACAAGGCAAGAGGTAAATAGAATACGCGCACTCCTCGCTAGCCTAAGCTTTTCATTGGCCTGGTAAACATTACCATTCTTCATCAATTGGACTAGTAATGAAAGAAAAGATAGTCCGTGGTCTTGAATGTTACGTAGACTGCCAGACGAATTAAATCCAAGCTTCTACAAGTCGAAGGCTTACAAGTGACTTCTACACCTAAAAAGCTCTGGCATTGGGCGTACCTGCACGCCTAAGATTTAAACCCCTTTCAAGAAGTAGGCACACTGAGCGTTCGTATGGACGCACATAGTAAGCAACTCATCGTATACAGGCTGAAGTGGCGTTCTGTATAGTTATTTTTTGGCCCCAGGCATTACTTCAAGTGTTGGTATGCAGCTCCACGCTAAGCTTTCTAATCGGCCGAAGTCAACAACTTCATTGTTCAAAACTCATCAGCCACCACTTATTTTACCGCCGATAAGGTAACCAATGGAATTCCTTGTCAAATGTTGGAACTTGAGGAAATGATGGCTTGAATCATGTCATTGCTATCAGTCCCCACTTCTGATGTGATACGAACATAAATTTGGATAGGGCGGAATTGCGGGGCTTGATTTGAGACATGTCAGTCACTAACAATACATAGTAGACAACACGGGCTGGCAATTGCCCTTGATTTGATCGACTCGATATCCAAGAATCTTCATGGATGGCCTGAATTGGCTGAAGAACCCCGCCACATACTTCATTCACCTTGGAACCTTCTTCCAAGATCCCTGTATTTGGCCCCATTATCAGTGGCTGTCGGTGGGGCTAATTTGCCGCTTCGTTGGACTATTAGTCCCTATTAGTCCCCAGAACCCTTAGTGCTTACTTTAATCCACTCTGCAAGGGAGCAGTTTTGTGACGAACAAGTGAACACTCCGGACTTGCTATTTCTTTCTGCTCAATTGCTCAAATCGCTCACACTAGTGGTATTAGTGAAGAATTGATTAATTTGCAAATGCATATACTAGTCTACGATTTGATAAGAAAAAAATTCACAACTTTTGAACACGTGTACCAAGTATGGAGCACCATAGGCTCAGAGAGGAAGGTGCTAACTTCAATTTTGGCATTCGGATCCCTTTTCCCCTACATTAGCACTTGAGTGTTTGGCCCCCTTGGTGTCTATCAACTGTTATGTCATCATGTGCAGGGCGTTTTAACTCCGTAACCTTGGAAGGTTTGAGATTGTTGTTAGCTTTCATACATCATTTGCTACCAATTTCGCTTACAGTGAGACCTAGTTGTGGCCTAGGCTTGGTGCGCTTAGTGGGCTATTAGCGTGTCATTTATTTCTAATGTTGCATTGTGGTAACACTAATTATCAACATTTGGACTTTTGCTGTATTTACTGTAGGTAATTAAATCAATTTCTAGTTGCTTTCTCGTTCTTAGCGAAGGTGTTTCAGCCCTGAAAGATTTGCGTATCCTATGAATAAAAATAAACTGAACTTTAGAAGCGCGTTGTCTATAGCTTGGAGAACTCTGCCCCAATTTGGTTGAGCATGGACACATGGTCCTTGCTGTAGGTGTCACCATCTCTGGTGATAACTTCACGCACCCAAGGCCCACGAGGGTTAAACGAAGCCTTGAAAGGCAGGGCCCGCATAACCAGGCCATAGGTGCATGCAATGGGATCAACGACGGTAGGCTCGCCCGTCTCTTCGGACAGACCAGCCTTGACATCAAATGACCATAACATCTGGGCAACGACGATCCAAATCACATTGCGGGCAACATACCGCCCTGGGCAAGTTCGCCTGCCATAACCAAAGACAGCAGAGGGTAGGGATTTGAGTGTCTTGCCATCCTCTTCGAGCCAGCGATCGGGAATGAAATCATCGGGGTTCGGGCCGAATATTTTTTCTTCTCTGTAGATTGTCCAAACGTTGGGTATAATCACAGACCCTTTGGGGATAGTGTATCCATTATAGGTAGCCTCCTCTTTATTCAAGTGGGGAACACCCTCGGGGCCGGCAGGTCGCCAGCGGAATATCTCTTCAACAATTGCGTCAATGTAAGGCAGGTTGGGCTTGTCATCTGAGGTTGGGAGTCGGTCGCGCCCAACAACAGCGTCCAGCTCAACCCGTGCTTTGGTGATGAAATCGTTGTCCTGTGTAATACAAGCCACCACGAACCAGATCAAGCTGTCTGTGGTGCCATCCAAAGCGGCGTCGATCATAGTACCAAGCTCAAATGCCAGCTCATCCAATGGCATATCAAGGTTGTTCTTCTCGACGGTCTTCTTCAGTTGCTTTGAGATATTCCAGGATTCCGAGTTTATACCGCGGTTAAAGTTCTTATCCCGCAGATCATACTTGGTGTTGTAGTGATTCTCAGCCTTCGCCTGCCACGGCGCCAAGAACCCAGGTAGGTTGTTCAGCACGGGGAACTGATCAACGATATGCGCGCCAACTTGGATAAATTCAGAGAACTCATCATTGAGTGTCACGACGGTGCGAAGCACGGGGTCTTGGGGATCTTTGACGCGGAATCCATAGAGCAATGTATGAATGATGCTTGCGATTGCGCGCTGGAAATGACCTTGAACGTCAGTACCAGCGCCGCCCGCATGTTCCAGAAGATCATGCATCAATTGCTGTGATTCTAAAGTCTGGAACGGAAGATAGGCGGCTGCCGGTGTTGCATTCAGTACAGAAACCTGTAGCTTCTGATGTTGTCGGAATTGCTCAGTGTAATTCATCATGAGGATATTGAGCCCCTTCAAGGCCAACTCCGTCGCCAGCTGTAGCGCATCATATTAGCTCAAGCCGCTTGTCAGGTCGAAATCAATTATTCTTACAAAAAGACGAGGCCGATCCGAGAAAATGGCACCCTGTTTTGCTAGAAGGTCGTGGGCGACTTCAGAATTGGACAAAATAATGACGGGCTGGCCGAGCATGTTCAGGTGAACGATGGGCCCGTATTCTTCGCTCCATTCGCGATAGGTTTTCCAGCCGTGTGACTTGGGAGCTTGGTGGACGTTGCCAATTATTGGAAGGGGCTTAGGCCCTGGAGGCAGAGGCAGAGACGAAGTTGATTTTCGTCGCGAAGTAACATATATGCCGACTAACAGCCCAGCTACGGCTAAGACAACAGCCGAATGCATGATGGTTGTAAATGAAGGAGAAACAGGCAGATGTGGTTGATGGAGGCAGGTCAATACCTTGAGTTCAGATGGAGGGGAAGGAGAAAGAGTATTCAAATGTTGAAAGAAAAGGGTGAGGGTCTCGTGTTTGGGGGCCGTTTCGTGATAAGTAGATGTACTCCTGTGGGGAAATCGGGCTAATTAGGTGGACGCCGCTGAAAATCAGGTGTCTGTGGTTGGGCTGCAAGTGCAACAACCCCACTTATTAACACTCAAGTGCTTATTCCGCTGCTTGGTACCAGGTTGCCTCTTTCCAAGGTTGATCACATTCTTGTTCGATAAGTGGCGCTTTTACCCAAGTATGTACGCAGTACACATGCATAGACTGCACGTAATCAAAGTAAAAATTATTGATCGGCGGTAGAAAGTAGGAAGATCTCCAAGCATCTTAAAATAGCTGAAATCATCTTCTGCGCAATGCACGTGCGGGCCATCTGGCCATGTTCCAAATTGCATGTAACTTGAATACTCAATTGCAAGCACTTGATTGTTTCAAATAATTCATAAAAATTCTCTTCAATGTTCAAATGTTAGGAAGATACATAATTAAAAGACATATACGGGAATATGGTATGTATGTTAAACATATTCCGCTGCACCTAACGCTTTAGCCTCGTACTGTGGCCTTCCCATATCCGCGCGGTCCCCTAACTCAACGTATTGGTGTGTAAGGACACGAATTCGGCCTGAATTTGCAGTGGCCGTTTCTTCCAAGTGAGATTGTGACTCCGAAAGCCTTGATTTGTGTGATGACGCTAGTAATCCAAGACGGCTGCGCAGAGGGCCTGCATGCTTGGTCCAGAATAAATGAACCGCAGGTGTGCAGCTAACCATTACAACAACGGCGCTCTCAATCACACTAGTTAAAGGGTTGTCAGTGAGAGGCTCTGCGGAGATTGGCAGTTGGTAGACTTACGTGAAGAGCAAAGCATTAGCAAAGTTGGTAGATGACTCGGTGGACTGCGCAGTTTGGAAGTACAGGCCCAGCGCGCTTGATGCGATCGCACTATTAATTATCGTGGTCAGTAAGCGTGCCCATGGAAATCATCAGATTTTCTCGAAGAGACTTACAGAAGACCTGTAGCAAAGGCAAAGCCCAATCCAATCTTTCGACGAAGCGGCATTTTCAGATTGACAATGATGGGAATCGGAAGGACAAATGTGACAACATCAACCGCGAGTGAAATAGAGCCACGGGCAATGGTTGCGTCTGTGAGTGCGGCTACACATGAGAATAAGAATGGTGTCGTCGGCTTGTGAAGATCGGGGCTGCATGATATGCCGGCATATAACAACGTGATCACACCACCCAGGGTTCCAAATATAATTAGAGTGAGGCACGACCAGCGCAACCATTTCTTGATTCCGAAAGTGCGCTTCAGCATGAAAAGTAAAGGCAACTTCGCGCTGTAAATTGCACAGTTGCCTGAGGCAATTCCGATCGCGACAAGCTGCAAGCAACAAACATTAGCTCATGATCATCTCTTGGTGATTGTCGTGCAGGAGAAGAAGCCATCGCCGCCATACCCTTGTCAAGTGTGTGATCGTTACATCGTCGGGATTCGAATTCAAGACTATTCAGAATCTGATCAGTTCCTGTTGTGTAGGCTCACATGTCATGTCCGATCGGTGCGTATCTTACCATACATAAGCAATGAGAACGTGATCACATTCCAGATCAGAAACAGAAGCGCGAGGACGATTAAATCTGCGAGGTTAGTCTCATTAGCAATCGAAGCTCTCGTTGAAACCTGGGTATTTGTACCTACAATCATCAATTTGAAACTTTCGAAGGTGGTTATAATTAGTCCAAAGTCGCAGTGCAATGATGCTGGCAGTGAGTGTGCATAAACCAGTCGCTACCCCCACAAAGACCTGAGGTCGTAAAGCAGACGGTTGTATAATGAGGGCAATAGGATTCATGTCTGCCTTTGTTCTGCTTCCTCGGCGACGCCAAATCCTTGAAAATGATGTCTGTCTTCCAACAGGTGAATTGGGTGGATAGATTTTTGGAGGGAAAAGCTAACCGGAGCAAAAGAACCAAGATGACTGACAGAACTTTAGACCCCTCACGCACGGGCAAGGATTCAAACAATATCCATTACCCTGCCCGCGGGATCCACTTGGCTAGTGCATAGTTATTTTTTGTCAGCATGAGAACGGCTTGAAGGATTGTGGGTACTGAAAGCATCAATGTTTCTGCCCCCACTTTGACATCAGTCAAGCTTGAAGGATGTCATTGGGTAACGATCGATAGTAATTCAATACCAACATTCGAAGAATCAAAGATAGAAAATAAAGAGACGCGTCACGCCATTTGGAAATCAAGTACGGCATACTAGTGCCCGTACCAGCCACATCATACAACATCAAGCCTCTTACTGCATGTTCCAAGTTGGTGTTAACTTACCGATCCTTCGACTTCTTGCGTGTTAACAGGGTGGATGTATCTCCTGCAGATGTCCAATCTTCACCAGTAATATCTGCAGAATTTGTTCAACTAGCCACCGAGTGCTGCAGCCCCCACCTACTAGCGAGATTGTAGGCGTCAAAACGAGTTCTGAGTTGGGGGCCAAAGTAAGATTGAAGAGGGCCTGATGGCCCCCAAACTATGGCGGAAGCGTGTTTATTAGTTGGCAGCGGTATACAATACGCCGTATATACGAGATACAGAACCTCTTGGGGGCCAAAACGAGCGTTTATGCAAGTTGAGATCAGCAAAACCAAGCCTTCCAAGAAAGTCGAGATCAGCAACAAGCATTCAAAGCAAGGTTCTTGGGGGTAAGTCCGGATCTACGATCAGCTTTCAAGCCACGTTGTCTTCAAATAGCCCCCAAAACTTGGCATTTTTAGATCAGAATGCCATACGAAGTCTGTGTCCTATCAATGATATTATTAGAACTCGTTGCAACATTGAATATTTGAACAAGGCCCCCACTTGCCTCGGACAGAAGAATTTCATCGGGAATTAGCGCCTTCCGTGCGGACCGTGCCCATGTGGAGTACAGACCCTATCTATGCACATGTGCCAATCTTCATACATAAAATGAAGAAAATACAAGTATACTGCTTCTTGGCTTACTCGAAGTATTAATCCTGGGTGTTGTTGTTCTTAGCGAACTCACTAGGTCTTCCTCACTAGATCTTCGACATTCTCAACATGTCGCTGTCGAACAACTCATGGACCATGTATCCCGTCAGCGCATTGCCCGGTCTACTGCATGGTAACTCTAGTACAATATCAATAGACTCTCCAAATACTTTCTTGTCATCAAATGGCGTGAATATAGTCCTTGGAATCTATTTCCTTTTCATTTGCCTAAAATTAGCGACGAAAAGGGTACGTCTATACACGCATTAGACATTTTGAAATGAAAATTCGTGTGCTCACATTTTTGTTTTTGTTTTTCCAGAAACCACCTATTTCACCACCCTGCGAGAAAGTGATTGAGGAAGCGGAGAGAACAAATCGAGAAAATGGACACGAAAATGCTGGCTTCTTATCTAAAGAAGCAGCATTCTCTCCTCTTCGCACAATGAAATCATTCCCATCTTCTCATGCAGCATGGGATCAACTTGCTGTCGATCTACCACGCCTGGTTCAAACACAGACTCTGCGAGAGACTGTGACCAAGATTCCCCTCCTTGATGCATCCGCCGATGCCTTGCCCGAAATCTATCTCCAACGTGCAGCTACCATCTTAGGGATGACTGCTCACGCGTTTGTTCGCATGGAAGGAAGCGAGCCTCTTACATTAAAATACGACCAACATAGCGACATTCTTCCACAAGCCCTTGAGATCCCATGGACCATTGTCTGTGAGCGCCTTGGGCGATCCGCCCCTTCTCTCACTTACGTTGATGGGGTTGTGTCAAATTTCACGTCTACTAGCTCGTTACACAGCGATGTGACCATTGAAAATTTACAATTGCTTGTTCCGACGGTCGGCAATAAGGAAGAGCGCATGTTCATTGGTATAATGGTTGAAATCAACGCCAAAACCATCCCCGTTCTTCATCAAATTATAGAGGCGCAACGATGCGTCCTGGCTCATGATTCCTCTGCACTCAAAGACGCTATAAGAAATCTTCATTCGCACTTGAAAGATGTCACCAAGATCCTCTATAAGCTCAATGCAAACCGAGCCCACAAGTCTCACATTGATCCCGTCTTATGGACGCTCACCGTTGCGAATTTGGGAATTCCTTGGGTGAACGGTGCGGTCGGAGCGGCAGGCACAGCTCATCCCTTCTTCCACATGATGGATGAATTCACTGGACGGTTTCAATACAGCACGGGTATCGGCAAAGAAGCGCAAATTGTTCGATCCACCTATCCTGTTCATTGGCGTCAGTTTCTCAAGGCAATCAAGGAAGTGTCCGTCACGGAGTACGTGGACGCCTCAAAGGATGCAGAATTAGTCGACCTCTGGAAGACTTTTACATCCTCATATAGCGGCAACGACGGTCTACTAGGATTCCACAGACGAAAGGTATTTGGTTTTCTCGCCGTCTCGTTCAGGATTGGCCGAAGCACAACCATCAATGGGCTGGGTCGGAAGCGCAAAGCCGAGCCTTGGCAAGAGGCCGATCAAGCATTAGAAAGCGCCCGTCTGGAACGCAAGTGTCTCGACACTGATGAACATAACCCGGAAAATGAACCAAGCTTAGACAAATTGTTTGTGTCCCAGCTCATCAAACATAACTCGGAAGAAACCGGTTATTGGTTTTCAGCCCAGGGAAGTGTTTACGATGCAAGCACATTCATGCAGAAACATCCAGGAGGCGATACTGTGATTGCATTGTGTAGTGGTCAAGACATTACGGATAGCCTAAAGGCCGTCGGTCATTTGACGAACCCCGCAACCCGCAGCAAACTGGAAACATATCGAATTGGTACATTGGAAAAACCACAATTCGATTCTCCGCAAGCAGAAGAACTTTACATGGCCACCGTTGAGCTCGGTCAAAAAGCCGCTGAGATGGAGAATGTTCATCGGAGAAATTTCCAGCTTTTGGATGGTAAACTTACTCATCTGGATGAACCGGAGGTTCTCACGCCTAAGAAGGCACGCCACTTACTCGATGCCAAGAACAGGCTTCAAGATGAACATGTGCCCTCATTGGCGAGGCTTCTAAATGATCTATTGGATATCATTGTCAAGTCGGATGTGGAGCTTGATGTGGCCACTATTTATGCTCAAACAGCCGCCCTCGTTGCGTCGGAAGTAGAAACTGGTACCGCAACCCGGTTTTCGGCCTACGAGACGGCATCGTATACGCTGCAGAGAGATTTGCGTCACTTGACCGAATTGAAAGAGCTTGTGTCAATGGTGCTTGGAGTCTTTGAAGATCCCGGATTTTCAATTTCCAACGCAAGTCGCTTTGAATCCATTGGGGAGACACTAAATGAAGCGGCAGGTCGACTAGTAGCGCTCGCCGGAAAATGAGTGCCTTGTTCAAATGACTGACTTAAGATTTTGACTTTATGTAATCCACAACTATACAAGTAACCTTTTTAGGTACTACTAGTACCTTATACGAATTTATGAATCCCCATTTGAGCAATTGAAAGTCTTGGAATTTGGAAGCAAACAAACCTTAAAAACCTTAATTGTCCCGTCGGAAGAGATCCATGCTGATATATATGCACACATTCTCAACTCTACAGACGCGGTTAGCCAAGTCAAACGGGTCGGGAGTCGGAAGAGTCCGAAGAAGCATAAGGATTCATGGAAGATGCCCCACCATAAAAACATAACGTCGGCCCGATACGCTTAGTTAACAGCCTACTCCAACACTCCAGAGCTGGTTTATAGATCTAATCTAAGAACCTACTAACTACCCTCTCCTCCTCTCCTCACCCTCCAACATTGGAATTTCCACAACGCATACCTCATCACAATGCCGTTCGTCCAAGCCAACACCCACAGTCTTCACTATTCCGACTCCCATCCCGACGGACCACCAACCCCAACTGGGCTCACTTTCCTCTTCATTCACGGCCTGGGATCCTCACAAAACTACTACTACCCCGTGATCCCGCATCTGACATCAAAGCACCGCTGCATCACCATTGACACATACGGATCCGGCCGCTCCACGTACACTAATGACGCGGTTTCTATCACGGGCATCGCAGCCGATGCCGTCGCCGTGCTAGACGAGCTCAAAATCCCCAAGGCCGTTGTGATCGGTCATTCCATGGGCGGCTTGGCAGTCACTGAAATAGGATCACGGTACCCGGATCGGGTGCTTGGTGTTGTGGCGATTGGTCCGGTGCATCCGTCTGAGATGCTGGTATCAGTTATGAGTAAGAGATCAGACACTGTTTTGGAAAGTATGTATTCCTTTTTTTGCCTTTTCCCTCGACCTTGTTAGGTCTATAGACTGGATCAAATTGGTATGGTGATATATGAATGGAAGGCTGACTATGTATGACTTAGGTGGCATGGAGCCCATGGCCAATTCTATCCCCTTTGCAGCCGTCGGATCCCGCAGCACCCCACTCCAAACAGCTTTTATCCGGGAGCTGGTGCTTGGACAGGATCCCAAGGGCTACGCGGCACTTTGTCGAGCTATATCTGCCGCTAAGCCGGCAGATTACGCTGCTGTGCAGGCACCGTTCTTGCTTATTGCGGGCGAGGAGGACAAGTCGGCATCCATGGAGGGATGTGAGCATATTTTCCAGCATGTTTCGAGTAAGACCAAGTCGCTTGAGGTCCTGAAGGGAGTGGGACACTGGCATTGTATTGAAGCAGCCGATGAGGTTGGCTCTCTCATCTCCCAGTTTGCCGATGGTATTGTTGTTTGAGTTGTATTGCTAGCTTTCTGGTAGATATCATATATATGCCATGGATACCAATGGCCAAAATAGTGGTTCAAATATTTCGCCATCAACCTTGGAAGCAGCTTTTGGAACATTTGAAGTATAGATTTACAGCCGAGGATAGGTTGTAACTTTGGAATTCACTGCATCAATCCTCGCCTGGGCGTTCACAGGATTCCGCGTTGGTCATAAAAAAGGTATCAATATTGTGAATAGATCTTTTTCTTCAAATATGTGCCAGAAACGCTATTGTAACAGAATAAAAACAATGGCAACTAAAGAGATATTGTATGCAAATTCAACCATTTTCCTCATGCGCCGTCTCTCCCGCCATTTAGCTGAATTAGACATCAGGCGCAAGCTTAACGTCGTACTGGAGTTCAGTTGCAGCACGAGAATCGCCGTCCCGAGGAACAAAGTCTACAACCAAGGAGTCCTTGACAGCAAAGACTGAGTCGTTGTCCAGATACTTGCCCTTGCTATCAAAGATCTGTGTAACAAGAGGACGGTAGCCCTGGTAGGTAGCCTGGGAGGGGAAACGATTAGTCCAAGTCTTCTCAATTTGGTGCGAATCAGACATACCATGATGTGAATGTGAGCAGGGCGGAAGGGGTGGCGATCCATAAGCTCCAAGAGCTTTCCAGCGGGGCCTAATGAAAGTATATGAGCTTCAAATATTCCAATACTACCAAAATAACAAAATAACAAAAGCATGACTTACCATCACCCGGGACAGGGTAAGGTGTGGGCCTCAAGCAGTAGAAGAAATAGCGCCCATCGGCATCAGTCTTGAACTTGCCACGCAGGTTGAACTCAACCTGTTCAGGATCTTGTTGCTCATACAATCCGTTTGTGGACGCCTGCCAGACCTCGACATCGGCACCAGCAAGCGGCTTGTGGGTAGCGAAATCCAAAATGCGGCCGTGCATGAATGCTGTCTCGCCGTCGTGGGGCATAGTGACAGCGATATTGTCGCCGTTCGCGCGGTACGGGGTATCCGCACGGAAGAACGGGCCAAGAATAGCAGTCGCGGTAGGTGCGTCCTTGGCTTCATCCGCCAGAGTAAAAGTAATCTCATCAACGAGCCTGATACGATCGCGTTAGTATCATGTGAATGTATTTCAAAAGTAAATACGCGTTAAGCGCGCCTTTGGCTGTTTTTGCTTTTGCTTTTTTTTGTCTTTTTTCATGCAACTTACGATTCAAGTCCGATCACGTCGCAAACTAGTTGCCCCTCATTGCGCTTATCGTCGCTCATCTGTCCGGCCCAGTTGATCAACTTCACACCGGCCATCCACTCGTCCACAGTCAGCTCATTCTCGCGTACAAAGTCATGCACGTGTCGGATTAATCCGCTCATGAGCTGGCGCATGCGCGGAGAGGTCTTGGGGCCCATGGAGTTGATGACATTGTCGGTGAAATTGGGGTCAAATCGGTGTTCGGCCATTGTGAATTGAAGATGGGTTAAGCTTCCGTGTAGGTACGTCGTAGTCAAGGCCCAAGGGTGTTAAGAACAAGGTTAAAATAAAAGTAAAGTTACGACCTAGGTTTGTTGTGTAACAAGGTCTTGTCTTTTTAAAGTAAAGGAAAGAGCGATGTGACAGCTGCTGATCTCAAGTATTTAATCGTCACAAGATCCGACGGGAATTGGTAGACTCTGGGAACGGCAAAGTGCGGATCTTTGGACCTAATTCCGGGTGCCCCAGATGGAACTTGACTTCTTGACCAACAAGTCGAAGCTCATTCGAGGACGACCCCGCAAATTGGCGGCACGGGGGGCCTGATTGGGTCATAGATCGGAAGTTGAGGTCGGGGCGGCGTCGGATGTTCTTTGCTGCTTCGTTCGGATCGTGCCGAGTTCCCTGCAGAGTCCGCTTCCGATTCCCCCGCATGTTCGGATATGGCCAATAGCTGACCATCAAATCCAATACTTGTGAAGTTGTGAAGCAATTATTTCTGATGGCCAATTTGCCTGAATTGTCAGACCTCGTTTTCATCTATGGATACATGTGCTTCAGCTAGAAAATCTAACTTTATTCTTGTATTAGTCCTCTTCAACACGCTAAGAGAGATGGTGCGCGGCAACAATAAACCAGCCAATGACTTCAGTACCAAATCATCGTCTATTCTTAGGAGTTCCTTTACTCGTCAATTTGGCAGGCAACTCTTGCAACACCTGCCCCTTTTCCCAAATCTTGCCCATTTGCGCCTTCCGCTCAATGACAACGTCAAAGAACTCAACCGGGACTACCCTCTCCGCAGCCCCCGCTGCACCATCTCCAGCCTCGGAAACCGGCAAGCCCTCGCTCAGAATTACCCCATTCTCACTGCGCCAGAACGGGCAACCGGCCTGAAGTGCTTTCCGAATATCAATGTAGATTAAGACCTGCGCATCCCAGCGCATTCCCGAAATGACCTTTTTATCTCCGGGCCCCTGCTTGGACTCCTGGCTCTCTTGTTGGGCCGCCAGTGCCGACTCAAGTGACGGGCCCGTGGCAAAGTGGACATGGTTCCGGTTCATACAACGTAGTCCACCCGATTGCAGAATAAGTGGCCATGCGCCATGGAAAGTTCCGTGGACCACTGTCTCCGGAAGCTTGGATTCGTCATCCAGCGAAAGGGGCTCAAGGAATGAGGCCGCGTCCACGCTTTTGATACTATGACCTTGGGATGCGCGAATCAGGTAGTTGGCTGGCTTAGAATCTGTGGCAGCAAGCGCTTGCTGTGTTGCATCGCTTTGTTGTTCGCTTGTGACGGGTGCTTCCAGCACGGCTGTGTTGTCAACGGACGCGCTATCTTCGGCGGAGTCCGACTCTGGGATGGTAGTGGCTTTTGTCGTTGATTCGGTGGGTTGGGAGGATGGGATGTGAAGAAGGGCAAAACGTTTCTTATCAGATGAATCGACGGCATGTTTGATCTCATCGAAGGTGCATTTGATGGATTTCAGTTTCCGCCATTGTAGCTGTGGGAATTAAGTCACGTAAGGAACAAGTATTGAATATAGATAAATTTTTCAGTCAAGGTCAAGGGGTTCATACCACATCAGCCACATTGGCGTAGCCCTGCGCATTCATTTTGAGTCCTTCTTTCTCTGCGGCATGTCGCAGGAGAAGACTCAGTGCCTTGGAGATCTGCACGTCGCGAGACTGACCTTGACCTCCTCCTCGGTCCTGACCTCTGTTTTTCTTATCCTTTTCTCTCGCCATGATATCTTGTCTGGGTTCCTGGGTGGAAGATGCAAACGCGAGAGCCTCGTTGCGGTGCGGGGAGCTTGTCGAAATCTGCGGAGCTTTAAAATGTTAGTGCGGGGCAAATTTCAGAGCCGCAGTGGATCGGAGTCTCATGTACATGTGGGCAATATTTGCTACACAGAAATGACTCACAATGACTCATCTGTTTAGGTTGCAACGCTCAAGCTTAAACAGTCTAAAAGTGAAATTTGATTGATTGGCTACAGTATACCGTGGCATTCTAACAGACTATAGGAGAAGCGGCGTAATTAATCTTTGAAATGTTTTTGCAACTGACTATTCGAGAGCATACAGTAATTTTTATATGATACTAACAAACTTCATAAAACTTGGGAAGCTCACCCTACAATATTAACTGAACCAATGGGTATATCCTTCAAACATCACAAAACAAGGGGGGGGGGATTATCTTCGGAACAATCATCGATCGCAGATGCAACTACACTCCGCTACCGGACACACCTTGTGCCGCATGAACCAGTCGCGTGCATGGTTTGCATGGAAGCCGTGGTTGCAATGAATACAGAATACAACAAATCGCCGCATGACTTCCGCCTCTGTAGCTTTTTGCAAGTTCGGTTCTGCATCAGCAGCAATACCTGAGCGGGACAATGGATCCGGCGAGCCAAGCCACAGTGTACAAACACCACAGCGAGGCATATGACGACCACAACGGGGGCAGACGGTCCCAGACATACTAGCAGATCCGAGAGGGTTTCCCACGGTTGGGTGAACGGTTTCCATTGCAGTGGATGGAGATATTTGGGACGATGAATCATGTTGTGTGAGGGGTTGGGTGCAGTAGTTGCATGTCAGGCTCACCTGTTGTGGTGGGGGTGGAATGAGTTTTTGCCCGTCGACAGTGACGGCGAACTGACGAGAGCCAACATCAAAGCGGGCTCTTTCAAGTTGGAGTTTCCAGGAATTCATCTGTCGACGATATGTTTCGCGCCAAGCTTCAAACTTTGCGATGTATGTGCTATTGCTGATGATCCGTGGTACGGTGTGACTCATGGCAAGTACAGGGGTCTGGATATCGTTGAACTTGTCGATGTACGACTGGAAAAGACCCATGGCCAGATGGCCTAGTCCAGTAAGCACCACACCCTCAACGTCACCCTGTTGTATTGCTTCGGTGGTCACATCTTTCAGGTATTCGCTCAGCTCATCATCCGGAAGCCAGCGCAGGGCAACCTCAACGCGATATTGTAATGGAAGCGTGGTCTCATTGATGACTGCATGCCAGTCGCCTTTACTCACGAGAGCAAGGATCGCGCGTGCATATGGGTCAGTGAGTTCTTTCGAGATCTCAGCGCATGTTTCTTCCCAGTCGGCACTGTTGTCTCCTTTCGCAGATCCAGCAATGGCCATAGCTAGCAACTTATGAGCTTGTTTGGGCTCATTGCCTCGAAGTGCCAGGTATGCTAGTTTTGGTTCGGCCTGGAAGACAGCCATTGCAGCTGCTTTTGTATGCTGACCCGCTGCAGAGAGGGCCTTAACTAAGTCCTCCAGTTCTCGGTAGGACTGAGCCGCACCGCAGAGGCGAAGACAGAGTCGACGATGCTCGGGATGTCCAGTCTCGCAGCCTTTTGACTCGGGCAAACTTAATTGTTCTGCTAACTGAACGATTGCTTCAGCTGCAAGGCTTGCATCGTCGGCCTTGGATCCGACACGACGTTTTTCGAACCCGTGACCTAAGCAGTTGGTTAACGAATGTAAAATAGAGAAGAAAAAAAAATACAAACCCAGATCATTATGCCATACACTGCTCACACCAAGATAATTCAAATCCAACCCATTTGTGACCATAGCCATTCCTGAGGAATCTGACCGAGCTCCTTATGAAAATAGACAGGTTAGAATTGGGGGTCATTTTCGTAAAATATTGCATAGCTTACTTTCAATCCAGGCCCAAAGGTCTTGCAGAGCAGCATCATCTGATACGATTTCTCGATTCCTCGCTTCATCGAAGAGATAGCCCTCTTTACACCGGAACCGGCCAAGTGTAGAAAGAGTCAACGCCTCCTTTGCAGTCAGTAAAGTTCCAAATGTACCAAGTGATAAAGCCCGCTCCCGAGTTTCCCTGCTTGGAACCGGATCGGCTGTTACCACTGCTTCGGAACCAAACGACTTGCGATCGTCGATTCTGTACCCTTTCGAACCAGTAGAAAGTACGCGTGACTTGATGTTTCCGACAAGCTCAGAAATTGGAGAAATTTGTTCAGACAGAGGGCGGATCGATCTGAGGTCAGAATCAATGGATGAAATGCCACAGGATAATGTCCCTTGCGACGATAGAGCCACAGGGGGACATGGTGGTCGCCCAGTAATGATTTGCGGAATCCCATTGCCATCAATCGCAATAGCACTGGGTTGTGAAGAAACACTCAAGTTTAAGAAGTCAAAGGCCACGACCCGATCCTTTTCTCCATAACCACGGATGGGATGGTCAAACGGTGTAGCGACGTCTCTGATGTGCTTGGTATGGATCGGTTCCGGGTAATTTCTGAAAGATCCCTGACCCAGTGTTTCATCGATCGAAGAGCGATACTCTTCCGATAAGTGATCTTTGGCTATATCAAAGGTTTTCAGATGGCCAGTGCTAGACAATGCGCCCAAAGATCCCTGGTTTGTTTTGGAAAACCTCAAACTCCAAATAGAACTTTTAGGATCAAAGACATTTTTGAGTTGAAGAACAGCCGAAGTCTGACTAGCTTCGGTATTTATCGCAGAAGATGTCACAAAGGGCGATGTTAAACGAGTTCCGACACGTCGATCCCAGACGCAGACGGTACTTTCATTGGATGCTGCACATGAAGCGATGTAGTTCTCGTCAAGCCAGTCAATCGCCAAATTATGGACACATCGAGTTGGAAATTGTAATGACGGGTTTCCGGGGCCCTCTAAAAGATACATTAGTAAGGGTACGCAGTGTTGCGGCGCTCAGGCATGACAAACCTCTTAGGTCATAGATCCGAACAAATTGACCCTTCACTCCCGTAACCAGGGTATCCGGTTGATCTCGAAAGAACTTTATACTGGTAATAGGCTCGGAACTGGCCAGCTTTCGTAACGGCTCGTGAAATCCCTTTGTAGTGCCGGAAGGACTAAGTCGTTGGTTGACGTCCCAGATATTCAAGCAAAAGTCATTGCGCACACGATCCAGACCCGAAGCCACAAGTCCGTGTGTACTGAATGCCACTGCGTTGCAATATCGTTGGTTTCGAACAGGAAAGGAAAGAGATTCCTTCGGATCGGCGTCAAGTCGTAGTATCGTAGCTTCGCCTGATGACTGACCCACGGCGACTAGGTTCTCGTTGGAGGTAGACCAATCAAAGGCGCGGAAGAGAGGGACATCTTTGAGGTGAGAGAGGACCTCATGCTGTATATGTCTGCCGTGGAACCCTGTAATTCGGCATAGGCGAAACGCTTTGCCTGTGACGTCGACGGAGAGGAAGCGTTGCTCCGAGGCGGTCGAGCTCGGTGACCAGCGAATGGCGGACTCCATGCTGTTTATGCGCCCGCCTGGGGAATTAGCAAGCTTCTTCTTTGAAGTGGAGGCCGCGGCCTCGCGTCAACGCCGAGAAGAAGTGGAGGAGAATGAGGGGAGGTTGAAGCTAATCGTCATGTCCGATCGGACGGGCGCTCATTGGCTGCGGCGATCTGGGGTGCACGGGCCGATGGTTGCGCCGAATCGCGTTGTAACTTTTTTTTTCTCTCGCAAAGAACAAGTCTTTACAACAATAATCAACAATGTCTGACTCTCGGCGCCCCCGTGGAGAATCTTCCAAGCGCAAGAGCCCCCATGGCTCAGAGGACCTAGTTCCTCGCAAAAAGCAACATCGCAATGCCGGTGGTGATGAAGAAACACAGTTTGGCGGCTCCAAGAACGACGAGACTCGCAACTCTAAAGGAAACCCTAGCCCGCGGGACAAGGATTTTACATCAGTCAACGACTTAAAGAGGCGCATTCGGGATGTTAAGCGTCTCCTAAATAAGGGAAAGCTGCCCGCAGATGCTCGGGTGGTGCAGGAACGAGCCCTGGCAGGATATGAACAAGATCTGGCGGACGAAACAACACGGCGCGATCGCTCACACTTGATCAAAAAATACCACTTTGTTCGATTCCTGGGTATGTGAAATCCAGTTCCTTTCCATCTAATTTTTCGCTTGCTTACCAGTCTCTTCTGTCAGATCGCAAAACCGCCAGCAAGAATCTGAACAAACTTCTCCTCCGCGAAAAAGAGCAAGACGCCGAGACCGACTCGAAACAAAAGGCCCGTCTTCAAAAAAAGATTCATGAGGCTAGAGTCAGCCTGAACTACACAATCTACTACCCCCTCACCGAGAAATACCTATCGCTCTACCCCAAATCCCAGGAGAAGGCCTCCAAGGAAGCCGGTGCAGAGTCAGAGTCGGAGGTAGACACCAAAGACTCAAAGACACAAGAACCAGGAGCCAAACCTCCTCTCTGGGCAGTTGTGGAGAAGTGTATGGCAGATAACACCATTGACCGTCTCCGCGAGGGCAAGTTGAACATTGGATTCGATGGCAAACCCCTTCCCGTCACCGAGAAGTCAACGCAAGAGGTCAAAGAAAAGAAAAACAAGAAGCCGGAGTTTAACGAAGCTCAATTTGGCTCGAGGAGAGAAAGACGTGCTGCTGCAAACTCTGTACCCAACGGCAGACGGGACCAGAAGAACTACTACGGTCGCGAGAGAGATCGCTTGCAAGATGTGGCACCTGTGCAGCACACTACTGTTGGGGATGACAGTGATGGCGGATTTTTCGATGAATAATCTGCAAGCATGTATGGGGCCTGGTGCCTGGTTTGTCTCTACCTGATATCCAAAATAGCATTGTATGAACAACTTAAGATTGACATGAATCAAAAAGAGAGTGAAGCCTTCAACCGCTGGAAGAGCTCCTCCATTCCATATCAAATTTTACAGTACATAATCAATATCCCTATACAAGTATTCAAATGCTGATTAATTAGTACTAGATGTCTTTTGCACTACTGATCCGCTTTAAGTCACCTACCACATAGTACAAATCTTAATTGGAAACTCCTCATCACAGAAGAGATCCCGAGACAACTCTTTTGCAAGAATGCATGCCTGCTCCGAGCAGATGAGAATTGGGGAAGTTGGGGGAAGGGACACGGATTTTCTAATTGAACAGCTTCTTGGTATTTATTGTTTGGAGTGACATTCAAATCCGAGTCATGGTTATTTTGCTGACAAATTTACAACTCAGGCAGTTCAGTCCACGCAGGGAAGGATTCCACTTAACATTTGAACGATATACTACCTGAGGCTGGGGAAATAAGAGAGAAGGAAGAATAAGAAGAAGATACGAGGACAACAAAAGGGAGCAGGCGCGCCGCGAACAGGAACACAGGCATATAATCCTCCCGGCCTTAGGCCTCATCTTCAATGACTTCAGTTCATGACAGTAATATTGTTCGAATGATTATATAAAACACTATGAGAAACAGGAATTTGCGTAATGGTAGTGTTCGCAAATTCCATTCACCCACTATGTTCAACCTCGATGTAAACGATTTAATATAACTGTGTCCAGGCTGACGCTTCGAAAGGCTGTGCGGGTTCACGGCGTCCACCTACTAGACACGGGTCCCGTAGCAAGAATCACCAAATGGTGTCCACAAAGACTTTGAAGTCTTCATCATGAAGCGCTAAGTCACCCTCCGTGACTTTTGGTGGACGGTTATAAAGAGCCTCGAATGGAAGTACCATAGGGGCATTGTCAAATCGAAGGGCTTCTCCACTGGAGTTGTTAAATCACCATCGGGCATCATCGCAGAGACAAGGAAGAGACTCTAAGACGCCAGTCTCAATCACGAATCAACAGGTTGTCTAGGGGAGGCACGGCTGCACAACGGAATGAAACATTGGTCGGCCTGCTTACCCGTGCTGGGAGCAGGCCTGTAGGTGGTTGTGATCGGCCATTTTCTGTCGACTGATCGGAATCCCATCGCTATTAAGTACATACTCATCAATGGTCCGAGTAACTTGATCAGTAGTGGCGTCGTGTGCATGCGATGGGAAACAGTCATTTGCGTAATGTTCATAGATTTGAATCCTTACTAAAGTTGCTTACTCTATAGAAATGAAAAGCCATTGGCGCAATTTTGCGTAAATTTCGCTCGCTCACTTAAAGATTCAAACCAAAAAACAATCTGATATACTATAACACTTTTCGGATGTTCATATAAATCTCTTCCTTTACTACTTGGGTGTCCGCAGTTTTGTTCGTCACATCATCCATGATTCCCCGAGAATACAATACCTATCTCAAGTACTAAGTAAATACTTATCTTGAGTCCTGGGTAGCTATTCATCTTGAGTTCTGGGTAGGTACTCATCTTGAGTTCTGGGTATGGACTCATCTTGAGTACTAGATGGCGACTCATCCAGACTTGAGCACTAGATCGCTACTCATCTTGAGTACTGAGTATAATGTACACTTCAAATTTGGATACGTCTAGGGCTACAACTTAAATATGTTGGACCTAGAGATACCTATATCCCCGGAACTTTATAAAGCGTCTTACATATGCTGTATGATAGCATTTTCAATCAACCATAAAACGCCTTATGCTAGGGGATGTTTTATATAGTATTTTTCGAATTATCATATAAAACGCTTTATTTACTAACATTGAATATTATGATATTTTTTATAATTAATATTTATGTAATGTTGATAAATTTTGATTACTTACTAAATTGTATAGTATAAAAAAATAGAAAGTAATTTGCGCAATGTCGCTCAATAGTGCGCAAATTTTCTTTCCTCACTTAGAAGTTAACTTACGCACGTATTAACATTATTTAATACATTCTAATATTATAAAATTTTTGGAATATGACTATGAATCGTCTTATGCTATATAACAGCATTTTTCGAATGGCCATATAAAACGCCTTATTCTCAGGGATGTATATCAGAATTTTTCGAATTATCATATTAAATATAATTTTATTTACTAACATTGAATATTATGATATTTTTTATAATTGAAATTTATATTATGTCTATAAATTTTGATTACTTACTAAATTGTATAGTATAAAAAAATATAATATTTATTTACTAACATTGAAAATTATGATATTTTTTATAATTAAAATTTATGTAATGTTTATAAACTTTGATTACTTACTGAATTGTATAGTATATAAAAATGAAAAGTAATTTGCGCAATGTTGCTCAATAGTGCGCAAATTTTCTCTCCTTACTTAAAAGTTGATATATGCACGTATTAACATCATTTGATACATTCAAATATTGGACCATTTTTTGAATGTTACTATGAATCGTCTTATGCTGTTTGACAGCATTTTTCGAATGGCCATGTAAAACGCCTTATACTCGGGGATGTATGTCAGAATTTTTTGACAGAGCATATAAAACGCCTAATAGTGCATCACAACATTCTTTGAATGATTGCACACATCTCCAAATCTGTGTATACATAATAACGAGCTAGAATAGAGTATCTTTTTAGTAGTCTCGCTACTTCAGGATCCCTTCAAACATGCTTATAACCTCTCTATTAGAACAAAGTGTATACCCTTTCGAACCAAATATTTAGGTATAAAACGATTTTTGCGGTGTTCACTCTTCTTCATTCTTCCATAACCTTTTCAACAATCTCCGAAGCAATTTCTCTGATTTCAAAGATATTTCTTCATCCTCTCAAGTGCTTTTTACTCTACACAGCTTTGGCGCAGAATTTCAGCCCGAGCTTACACCATTACGAAGCTTTTCTTCATTCTCCTCCCCTTCCCACCCCCAGAAACAAATCGTATATCCCACAACTCTTCCTCCACTCCCAACGATGGCCGGCCCCCGGCAGATCAAAGATGCGCCAATGGCCTGCCCAGCAGCTTCGATTCAGTCATACACTGCTGAACTCTGGCGCCATCGTGATGCCTGTCTCGCTATCTTCAAATCTTACGAAGAGAAGTACACTGATGCCTTCTGGGGCCCTAACGATGAGGACGCTGAAAAACCGGACTCTGGAGATGCGAAAGCTCGCCTGAAACTTTCCACTCAAGTTGTCCTCGACGACGGAAAGCGTCACTTCCCTCCCCCCTTCACCCGTCTTAGTGACGAACTCGTCTATCTGGCTACGAAGTTCCTCAAGGCTACTGATCGTGGCAGAGATTACCCATACGACTTTCTGCCACGAGGTGACATCGATCCTGAACGCGTTCCCTCGGGCGTGGGCCCCATTGTCTGGGCTCATGGCCTACCTTTCTTCCCCGTTTATAAGGGATACTATATCCTCTGTGGAAGAGAACACGCCAAGTGGATCGGATGGTGGCTTCACCCAAGGACTCAAAATTTCATGAGAAGCTACCCAATCTGGACCATCGGACCTGTTGTTGCCCCCGGATCCGCAGTTGAGCTAGAACGATCGATCGAACGTCAATTGTTCAATCACAAAACTCTCTCTGCAAAGGATTGTGAGAAGGGCATGGAAAAGGCCCCGCCTGCTCGTGATGTTATGTCTGACAGTCACATCGACGGCTCTGTGGTTCCCATGGATAGCAAAGACAGTTTCACTGTTGCGCCTATCTACCGGCTTCGGGGCTATTCAATCAAAGTCGGTCCTATCACTGGGCCACACGGCAAAAAGGTCTTACAGATCAGAAAGTCCTACTTTTCTTTGTACAAGGTGAACGTCAAGGACTTTGATTGGGATGCGGTATCAAAGCGTGCTTACGCCAATGAGAAACACCCGCAGCTCTACGAGGATGATGAGTCGGAAAAAGATACTGAGGTTATGGCCGACGCAACTGACTCCAATGGCTCCGATTCTGCAGATGACATGGACGAGACTCGAGATGGAGATCTCAGTGCCCCAGAAGAAGCCAATACCGACGATGAGATGGCCCTAAACGCAGACAAAGAGCTGAATGAGGAAGATAAAGTTTCTGTTGATGAACAAACTGAGACTGCAACACCTGCTGTGGACCTTCAGGATGTCAGCATGGAGACAAACAACAGTGAGGAAGCTATTGAGACCACCGAGGCCCCAGAATCCCCCATCAGCCCCTCTAGCACCACACGAGAGAAAATTGTCAACGGAGATCAAGCTGCTGAAGCCACCCCGGCAGGCAATCTCAATGATACCTCAGACAGCGAAGTGACCACTGCCAAGGATCAGCAGACTACTGATGAAGAGACCAACATCGATCATACCAAAGAAATTGGAAACAATTCCTCCAAGTCGCATACCCCGGAAACTTCCGTCGATGCAGATGTAATCACAGACAGTCTGAGTCTTTCCCATAAAGCTCAATCCACTCCGGCACCTAAATCCACTCCAGCATCTGGAGACGCCGCTCTGATAGACTCCGAGGGAGGCGTTGAGCTCGAAGATGACGGATAAATGTGTGAAAACACCGAAAAGGCTACCAGCTCATTTTTATTCTCTCGGCACGCTCCTTGATTACTTCTACTTGTTTCTCTTTATTTTTCTATTTTTACTTTTCTATTTTCTGTGGGTTCTCTCGTGTGCGTCCGCCGACTCCTCGGAGTCACTGCCCAGTCCACCAATTTTTTTTTTCAAGGCTACCTCGTTTCGTTCCTGAGTGCTCTTTTTATTTATTTCGGTTTTTGAACGCGTTGGCTGCAGTTTTCAAACAGTTCACAGCATTCATATCCCATACTCCGATGCCACCAAGTTGAAAAAAGAAAAAAAAAATGTGGAAACAAGAAAAACATTATCTGCAAAAAATCCTTGCCGTGGGAAAGTCGAGGCATACGCAAACTTCGAGTTCGTTTTCAAAGTCTTTTTCTATGTGCAGGTGCTCATCATGCGTTGAATTTATTGTTTTTTGGTGTGAAATTCAATCCTTTATCCTTACAACGTTAAACATTTGAACAATTCAATACATGTAAATCTATAAATCTAATCTATAAATCCCAAACCTCTAACTTCATCATACGCACAACACATGACATCGCCAAATCGGTCAACCGAATCAAAAGTTTCCCTCAACATTAATATTGACATCCTCATAATGTCATTCATAGTCCGCATCTTCCCGCTTACGCCGCCAGATATGGCCGCGCATTTGCAGGATGATTGTGGGAATCACGCTGACGGCAACGATCATGCCACAAACAATACCCGAGCTGGCAGCCACTCCGACATTGTCGAACATCGGTGTGAACCTGATTTAATAGTTAGCAACTGCATTCCACTAATATACCACAAATCACAGGGGGAGGGGAGGGGGGAAGAACCACATACCAAAACGGACCAAGGAAGCCCCAAATCTGTCGAACAAAGGTAATAAAGACACCTACGCTCGCCGCTTCCTGGGGATAGCAGTCAACCGCATACGTGACCATGACAGTAGTCACAATCTGACTACCTGCCGCAGCAATACCCGTTCCGATAATCGGTGACACGACCCAGTGTCCGGCAGCAGCTTCTTGGGTGCAGACCAAGAAAAGGATTAAGCCGATACAGGCCAGCGCGAAACCAAAGTAACTGAGCCAAAGACGGAACTCGGGCTCGGGCTTGTTCTGTGTTCGCTTTGCGCGCATCCTCATCCAGTAGTCTGATAGACCGCCGCCAATCTGCTCGCCGATTACTGAGCCGATGATCATGCCCAGGAACTGGAGTCCGACTTGCTCGGTGTTGAGGTCGAACTTGGACTGGATGAGGGCTGGGATCTCGACTGTTGTCAGGATGTTGCTGAATAGGAAGACCATGGCGTATGCGCAGGTCGGGATGACGATGAATGAGTGGGTGACCATGGTCAGGGGTTTGACGAATTCGAACCAGGTGAAAGGAGTAGGGTCGATGCGGCGGATAGAGAGGTATTCTCTCTTGAAAACGGATCCCTCGATGCTTTCACCACTATCCACATAGCGGGTTTCGGGCCCGAAGAACAGGTATAAAATAAATTGAGCGCCATTGATCTAGCCGATGAAACTTTGGTATTAGCATGAATTCTTAATCATTATTAGCGGGCACAGGAGTTTCCAGGAGGAACTAACCAATGCGAGAACCCAGTAAATCCACTCATACCCAACTCGGTATGCCACGAAACCAAAAATAAACGGTCCGAGGGGGACACCCAGTGTAATCATGAGCGTCCAAACACCCATGTACTTAGCACGGTCCTTCTTGAAAGTCGTTTCCATCACCACAGCACTACCGATAGCAGAAGCCGGGGCAATGAAAAACGCCGAGAGAGCTCTACAGGCGGCAGTAGAGCTGTAAGTAGTGCTCTTCGCACATCCAATATTGCAGACAAGACTGAGAATGAGCGACAGAAGGAAAATAGGACGACGACCATAACGGTGAGACAGGGGCTTCCAGAAAAGTGGCGCACCACCCAATACCGCGATTTGGAGGGATGTCAGGTAGCTCGCTTGCTGATTAGTGACGCCGTATAGTTCGACGATATTCGAGTAAGCTGGGATAATTCCGGCGGCGGCAAATGTACTAAACAAAACACCATACTCATTAGTTGAATTGTTCATAGGGCTTTTAAGATTGTAACAGGTACCAGGGTGCACACTTACCCCATACAAGCATGGAAAGCCACGAGAAGAAGATTTGTCATTTTCTGCACTCCGAACACGAATCAGCCATTTTCCCTCTCTTTAAGTCATCGCGTTATTTCTGCGTGTGCTACCCACCTTCCGTTCAGGCCAGTTATACGGATCTGCAGGATCCATTGTCGGAACAGGATCAAGCTCCAGCGTTCCATGTCGCTCCATCAAATAATCACGGTGAGGTTTCGACAGTCTGGAGGGTGCGAACGAAAATTGCGTCCCATTGGCGCCAATTGGCGCGCTTTCGACCAGGTCAATATCATATTTCGAGCCGGTGTTTTCAACATCCTGGCCAGACGGCTTCTGCTCGTTAAAGTTCGCCATGGCCGACTCTCGCTCCTGGGGCAGGATTTTCCAATTTTCCTTCCTTATAGATGGCGGTGGTAAATGAGTCTGGAGGGTTGAGAAGAAATTCCCCAGTCCCTAACCCCAGGTCTGGCAGAGTACCCCCTGGGGTACTCCGCTTTGAGTGGGAATACGCAAGGAAGGGCAAGCTGATTGTATAAAATTTTGGGAATGGGGCCAATCTGGTCCAATCAGGCACGGTGTTTAACGCATCTAGGCTGGGCGAGACCCGTTTGGTGGGGATTGTAGGGGATTTTGATGGGTTCGTGGTCCAGGGGGATAAGTGTTATCCGGTGGGGGAGTGGGGAGGGGCAAATGAGGGAGATGGCCTCGGTTATTGCTGAATCTGTCTTGTATAGCATGAAATTTGTATCTTCGTGAAGCGAATATCTGGCGGTAGAGAAATAGTTAGATACCGAATGAGATTGACATCAACTGCCATGTTTATCAAGGTTACCGAGTACATCTATCTGAGAAATTGTAAGCAAATATCCGTGCTTCCGTCGGTTCGGCTCAGCGGGAGTCTCGGTGAAAAAACACCAAAGTGACATATCGGCAGTAGACAGAAATAAACAACAGCCGAGACCCGCACTCCTATACTATACACAAATGTCAAAAGCTGACATGTCAAAATTCCTGATAGGCCGGAGAACAACCTTAAAAGCCGATCGGCAATCCAAACGGACACCGATAAAGCTGACCGAGCGCTGCAATAAGGAAGGAGATATCTAGGTGGGGACTCGGAAGATCCGAAAATGTTCATTCAATGTTTATTGTGAAACCTTAGAACAGACAGCTAGAACTAACACACTGTGGAACATCCATTCAAGGAACCTGAGCAAATTTAACCCAAAAAAATACAAAATTCAAACTCCGAGAACCATCACTTCTACATATGCTAAATTCAGAGATAGAAAAGAGGAGAGGCTGGTAGAATCAAATGGTAGGGAGAGACCAGTATGAAAAAGTTGAGTTTCCGTATGAAATGCAGGTCCGTCTGGTCTTATTTCTGACGCCATAAGTAATGACTGAAACAGAAGTCAAATTTGAATAAAAAATCTCAATGAAAGATCCAAAGGAACGCTAATTGCTGGGTGTCAAGATGGTGAAAGAAAGGCTGTGAGAAGGAGCAGATCATTGAGAGGGCAAACCATCGAGGTCACAAGGCCCATTCGTGGCTTATTTGAAGGAGGTGTGGGGGGGAGGGAAGGGGGTGAAGTTCATATCTCATAAGCTGAAGAGGTGGGGAAGGGGATTCGTTGCAATGCCAGCGATCCGGCGCTGACAAGTAGAAGGACCAGGTCCTCGTCCTAATGGAAAGGAACACTGAGGCCCCACAAAATTGTGGTTCTCTCCTGGAGAAAGTGGCGTTAAACGGTCTTTGAAGCAAAACGCGCTTCGTGGCGCCTATCCAAGGCATGGCCAACAAATAGCCTCACATATATCACATCAATGTGCAGCCACCACCGCTCTGGGCGCGTCGTCGTCGACCTGGAGCACTGACGCCTCCAACATCGAGACTATCTTCTTCATCTTCATCTGCATTGTAAAGTCGTTCCGCTTCACGGGCTCGACGTCTTCTACGCCGGGCTCCAGCACCAGTAGCGCCGGCTTCTTCTGTGGCCATCATATAATCTGCCCATTTGCGATCTAGTCGACTCGCAGCAGCGAGATCACCGCGAAGCACTCGTTTGGTGTGCTCATCAACAGTCATCTGCCAAACATAGAAGCACTTGAGCTGGATGATCTCACTGGGGTAGGTGGGTGTGGGTGATGGGGATGGCGTCGAAGTCGGTGTGACATAAGTTGTGGTGATCGGGGACGAACCTGAGTCTGACTTCTGAGTCACCGTCACAACCGCCGAGGCGGATTTGCGAGTGCGAGGAATGTATGCGTTACTTGACAGGACCTCCTTAACGCCTGCCCAAGTCACATTGGCACAGTCGAAAACAACCAGACGGAGCCCGACTTTAGGAACGTCTTCACTGTAGCCTCGTCGGCGAACACGGAAGCTTGCTTCCATCAACGTGAGATCAGAGATGCGAGTGTTATCCATCTCGACAGAGCGCAGCTTCGGGCAGTTCTTCATCACCTGGAGCATTCCGGTGTCGCCAAGGCTCTCGCAGTAGCTGATATTCAAATGCTCGAGGTTTTGGGCGCATGGTGACCTGGCGAGTTCGACAAGAGTCTCGTTGGTCAGTTTGTCCAGATCTTCCAGTTCCAGATGCGAGAGTCGCGGCGTAGTCCGGATAACAGCGACAATTGATGCATCGGTCAGTTCTGGGCATTGTGAGACCTGTAGGCCTTCCAAGTCCGGCACATTGTATGCAAGGCTCTTTAAGCCTCCATCCGTCAATGCCGTGCAATGATGCAAATCAAGGTGCCGAAATCGTCGAGCCGGCACAATAGGACGGTCCGTCAACACATCTATTTCGGGGTCCACGCCATGCATCAAGGTTTGGAGAGCTTCATCGGACAGGTTAGTGCGGCTTATGGCCAGTCGTACCAAAGTGTTACGTTGGAACAATTCCTTGACCAAGTCTTTATTATCAAATGCCTGTATTTCACTGGCGCGAAGATCCGTCAAGCGACCACAAGCCTGTACCACCTTCCGTAGGCCCTTGGAGTCGACCTGCTGACACCATGAAACATTCAGAACTTCAAGCATGGGACAGTACTGGGCGATGATCTTCATTGTCGAATTCGTCACACTCTTGAGACCTGAAAGATTTATATATTCCAGGCGACCGTTCCGTAGCAGAAAGTAGTGCATGGACGTCTTGTCGATCCTGCTTCCTTCCAGGGAGAATGTGACAACGTTCCGACACAAGTCTGAGATGCGCTCACCATCCGACGGCCATTTCTCACGCAGCTGCACGCAACCCCTCAGGTTCAGGTCGCGTACGAAGGGCCCACCACAGGTCATGAGTTTTACCAGAACATCACTTGGGATCTTCTGATAATAATCAGTCGTGTCGACCTTGGACCACAACTGTCCATCATAACACATTCCATACCACATCTGAGAGACCGACGAGCTGCGTACGATCTCCCGTGGTGTCAAATATCGGAAAATCTCGATCTTTATTTCCTGAGGCATGTCGCCCCAGAAATCCAGCGTGCGCACCGGCTCAGGCATATCATCCACCACGGGTGCCTCCAAGATCACACTGCGACGAGGCGACCCACCTGAGGTCGGTCGTACATCGAACGGCAGGGGCACGGTACGCGGCTGGCCGTTGGGTGACTCGGTACCCACCACTCGAATGCGAGCGTTGTCCGCATCCGCATACTCAGTCGGCGACCCAGAGCAGCCGGGGGTCGCCGGTCGCGGATTCAAGCCTCCATAAAGCTGCGAGGAGCTCCCATTCCCCAGACAGGGCGAGTATGCGGACGATAACGAGACACATGATAAGGAGGCCCCATGGTCCCGCCGATAACCGGTTGATGCCGATCGCCCGCGGCGGGGCAAAGTCGGGCTAGACGACATCCGCTGGAGGCTCTGCAATAATTTCTGGCGACCCTTCAGCTTGGGTTGTTCGAGTGGGATTTGACCGGTGGAGGATGTCGGGCTCACAGGTGTGATTTCAGGCGAGGGCATGACCTCGTCGGTCGAGGGGGTGGCCATGGTGAGAGCGATCGGGCAGTAAGCCGGGGTAGTCCAGTGACTCCAGTCTAGTATAGATGGTGAAATGGCACGAGACTGTGCTCGAGGCTAGTGTGACCACTTAGATAACCATAGCGATGCGTTTGGTATCAGTGTTGATAACTTTTTTTTTTTTGCTTTTTGGTTTTTGAGAAGCCCCAGTGAGTGAAGAAGAAAAACAACTGGAGCTGAAAGAGGCTGAGAGGACAAAACGTGGTAATCGGGGGCCTGCGGGCAAGTGAACCCGTGGCACTGGCCAACCTCGACCAGGACTTTTGAACCAGGACGTTTGATGAGTTCAGGTTGGGAATGAATAAAAGAGAGAGCGATAGACACTGATAGTCACTTTGTATTTTTTTTTCTTTTTCTTTTGCCAAGTGATAAATCAAATATTGATAAAAAGAAAAGTTAAGGAGAAATGGCGGAATGTAGGACAAGAATGCACATGAGGGAAACCTGATTCTATTACGAAGGCAACCGGGAATGAACAAGTACAGGTCAAGTACCCTTATAATTCTAGACTTGGGACCATTTGCCCAAATGACCTTTCAAATGTTCCATTCAACAGGTCATTCCTTGCCAATCCCCTCTTTCGTATGCTTATCGCCTTTCCCCACTTCTGTCTTGGATTGCGAATAAACGTGGCACAGACAGTGTGATCCACATTCATCGGCTGACGACGCCCCGAAAGACTCTCAAATAAAGGATTCAAGGCTCAAACAAACGCGGAATCAATATGGGAGAGTAAGCATAAGCAAGGCTAGCCGATCCAGGTACAAATTCTCAACGTTCCTGGACTAGTTTACCATTATCATTGGGTCGCGTAATCGCCCTAGAAATGCGGGGGTAACATGCGACCCACGGCACTCGGGAAGATTCCATTGCCACGTTAGCTGTGGTATGCGGTTTATAGTCGGTAATATGCGAGAGCACTTGAGAGAGACTTGACCGGAAACAGCTAGAACGTGTTCTAAGAGTCCACTAGTACTTCTTGAAAGTCGGAGTATAACCGGACATGTCTATCAAGTACGGGTATTTACCCGCCACGGATGAAGATGAAGATGATAATTGGAAATTGTCGTTGCAAAACTTGGCAATATCAAAGTAAATTCCAACATTGAAGGTTCCTCTATTCCTACCATCTTCTTGACGAATGACCAAAGATTCGACCCCACCGGAACTTTGGCGGATGAAAGAAACCAACGATCATCTTTTGAAGATATGCAGAATCGGTCTCAATTTTCTTTTGGTAATTCTTCCTCAGATCTCTCTTCTTGCTATCTGCAAGTTCATAGCCTCTGAATTTAGCGCAGCACCAACACTCTGAAGTGCAATGACCTCGACCACCAGCTCTTCCAGACCGAGATCTCCGTTTACAGCAGCCGCAGCCCCTGCTACAACAGCCGCCTCGTTGTGAGCAGTCTTCAACCAGTTTTTTGCACATGAACCATGTATCCTCCCATCGAACGGCTGCATAAGACCTTTCGATAATTTTGGGAAGTGTGCATTCAACTCGATGGAGGTGATACTCATGACCAGCAAATGGCTCTTCCATATTGCTGAACAGTTTGTGGAGCATTTTTAGATGAAGCCGGTCATCTTTATCAAACTTGACAAATAGGGCCTTTTGTAGAGCATCAGCGCGGCGCTGCAGCTTTTCTTCTTTCTGTGCCATCTCTCGTAGATCATACTCGGCAATAAGTAGATCCGTAACATAAGCCGTATCATACAAGAAATATTGGAATAATCCATCCCAAAGTCCTAGTACGAGTTTCCCGTCATCATCGCAATGGACACGAAGACGTGCCTCCATGAAGAATGGACTCCTCATGATCTTCTGCCCGGTGAATGTGGAGACCTACTAGTATCGATAGGTAAGCAGATGGATCAGAATACCTGGGGATATCACATATGCCGCATGCGGAGGATCATGCGCCTCTGTTACCTGTCAAAATAGCTGTAACAAAGCAAGTGCTTCAAGTAAAATGTGAAAAAGGGGAAATGTTGGTTGATACTAGTAAGTGCTGGGTATTTTAAAGGGTGGAGGATTCAGTTGAGGTGATACTGCCTCATAGCTTGGCCGGATACCTTTTAGGTACCTTAACCTATTTGGTCTCCGCATTTGCTAGTACCAACATTGGACATTTTGACCTGGAATCTGGTTTACCAAGATAGGTTTAGTCATGTACATACATAAAGATCGGAAGGGCAAAAAGAGAAATTCATCACTGTCGAGCCAAGGTCGACTCTTACTCAGTAAGCTTTGCGCCTTTTTTACGTACTAGACCCGTTTTGCCAAGGGGAGGAAACTGGGGCAATCGGCATTTCAAGTCATCTTCGGCCCCACATCTGGGGAGAAAAAGCCTAATTCATGAAATTCGTATATAGAACCTTTCTGCCATGCTTATGGTCTTAGAAGTCTAGGTACACTCATGGGGGATATATGATGAAGGTGGGGGGCAACACAAGAAAAATAAATGGCAATGCAAATGGGAGTCTCCGCAGCTAAAGCTAAGGATATCCACAGTCATCACATACTATGCAGGGATAATTTGGGTTAAATTTTGTGCAAAACCCCAAGAAAAAAACAAAGATATCCCCACCCAGAACTCATTAGAAACAAGAGAGAAGTAATCAGTATCCCTTCAAAGTCCCCTAGTCCCGTCATCCAGCAAAATCAAAACGTCATGGGGTATCGTGTCTTTTTATGGCGTTATAACAAAAATGAAAAGCGGCGAGGTCGTTACTCCCCAGTCATCCATGGGTGCTCGAGCACTTCGGTGATGGTCAAGCGGTTGTCAACGTCACGGTCGAGCATCTTGCGAACCAAATCAATACATTCTTCGGAGAAAGGCAAGAACGGAATGCGGAGAGGATGATCGAGAATCTCGTCGACATTGTAGAATGGGTTCTCCTTGTATACAATCGTGTAGAGCAGGATGCCGAGAGCCCAGATGTCCTGTTCCTTTCCACGGTATGATTTTCCTTGAAGTACCTCGGGTGCGGCGTAGTCTAGAAGGCGAAAGAAAAGTGGGGTCAGTACACAAAGAAAATGGTAAAACGTCGGAAGTTAGACTAATAACAACTTACCGATAGTTCCCACAAATACATCAAACGGCCCGTTCTTGATATAGGCAGCACTGCCAAAATCAATCAACTTGATCCGTCCCTCCCCGTCAAGAATGACATTCTCATCCTTGATGTCGCGATGCACGACCAGCGCTTTCGTGTGTAGATGATGGATGGCGCTCACGACCTGCTTGAAGATACTTCGACACTCGGACTCATCCATGTTAGCCTTCAATTCGATGTAATCGAAGAGGTCCATGCCGGGCAGCCCATGCGGGATCATCTCGATATAATAGTTGATGTCGTCCTCGAAAAATCCTTGCATCTCCACGATGTTGGGGTGGCGGAAGCCATCTCGGCGAAGAAAGTCAAGGACGTGGATCTCTAGTGGCACCGTGCCCAGTCGTCGGTCACGCGTCCATGTGTCAACTAAAATTCGCTTCTTGGTGACAAACTTGAGAACCATCTTCTCGTCGGCGGCTGCCTTTTTCAGACGGCCTAATTTGACCTGGCCATAAGCACCTTGACCCATTTCTTCCAAAATCACGTAATCATTGATTGTTCGCTTGGGCGGGGTGGAACTCTGTCGGTTATTACCTGATGACATTTCGGGAACGGCCTGTACGGGCCGATCCGTCAATGGCTCAGATGCAGCTTCACTGAGTTGTTGGCTGAGAGTGGAACTCGGGGTTTGAATTTCCACCGAAGTTTGATTGGTGGCAGAGGTTTGTGAGTTAGAGGTGGGGGTGGGGAACTTGTCAGCTGTGGCTGAGTCTGAGGGGCCAGGGGAAGTGGTTTTCGAGGTTGGAAGTGAAGAGGACGTGAGATTGGTTGCGGGGCCAGCAGCGTGGATTTGTCTCGAATAGGTAACCCATAAGGCGTAAACCAATTCCGTCACTGCGATCGTATCATCACTATCCTCTGAATCACTTGAACGTTCCTCCACCAATTTCTCTGCTTGCTCTCTTGAGAAGAAAGTGCCGCTTTTTACCACACGCAATTGAACATCAACAACAATGGTGGAGCCATCCCGGTGTTTGGCCAACAGTCCACTAGGCTCGGTAAAGACAGATGCAGCATTAGCTTTCCCATCCCGAAGGATGGACAGGGTTCGTGCTCGTCGGAAACTGTGTTCAGGGATCACAATCCCATCGACCAATGGCACGTTGTCCTCCTCGGTTAACACATCCAAGATCTCATCAAACCCAGGAATGAGCTCCGTGATATTGCGCCCCTCGGGGCGGTCTTGGCCGAAAAGAGCGGCTGAGAATACGGAATTCGAACTGATCACATTCAGTGATGAAGATGACAAAACCATCATGCCTGCGACATGAGGAAAACTCGACACTTGTAAAGTTCGGGCATCTCCTGTCTTGCCCACGGTCACTGGTATACACACACCCGCTGCTGTGTTGGCAGCAAAATGTTTTAAATCAACAATGCGGGCCAGTCCCTTCTCCGGTGAGGTTTCAAGGGACTCGGATGGCAGACGAGGCAATAGCTCAGTAATTGACTGGCCCTTGCGAACTACAGACGGGCCCCAGATTTTGTCAACGTCCCCATGCACACTCACGACATGCCAGCTCTCATCGCATTGGACAGATGCCGCATTTTCCGTGATTTCCTCCAGCACCCATATCAGACCACCGCGCTTCTCCATGACCCATACGCTGGCCGATCCCTTTGTACCGTTGCGCCTTTGGATGGGAACGACATCGCCGCAAAGCAAAACGCCTCGAGATTTGTTACCCGGGTGATTGGCATTGCGGGGATTCCGCTGACTGGAACCATATCCGTCATCGGTCTGCGCTCTTCGAGACTTTTCGCGCGAAGATGGTTTATTGAGTAACTGCGCGGTCACGCCATTCCCGAGACCTCGAAACTTAGGATTTACAGCCCGAATATTAGGCCTTTCTGGTTGAAGTGGCGTACGGGCCGCAGCATCAGTGCTGGGATCTCGAAGCTTGGCCTCGAGCCACTGCCTGTGCTCCGGTTGAACGACCTCTAGGATACTGAGTCGACGGACCTCGGACTGTGTGACTCCAAATACAAGACAAGAGAGATCATTAGCTGCAAAAATAGTCCAAGGTGCCTGGGCTTCCGTGCGGAATACGGCCTGCGAAACGGGAGTCCATTTGCTGCTGTGGGTGTGCAAGGCCGGAATCGGAAATCCCAAACCAGTAGCGGAGGAGGCCAGAGATGCGAAGGGATCCGTGGAAGAATATGGTTGCGCTAGAGTTTCCATCAGCTTGCTTTTGAGCGATGCAGAGTTGAGGTCCGTGTATGTACGTTTTAAGCTTACGCGCCGTGAGGACGGTGCCGATTTCAAGTCCATCCTGGATGCTGGGATACGGTCATTGGAGCTTATGGGACTCAACAGCTGGGAACTGCTGTCGGATGTTGCCTGGGATCCTGGAAAGGGTTCAAAAGCCGAGTCGCGAGCACTGATGGGGGGTGAGCCACGGTCTGAAAAGGCCCGCTCAAAGATGTTGTCGCCATTCACTTCCGCGGGTCCAGTAATAGGGCCTCGTCCATGGTTGGCAGATTCCTCGTCAAGAACATGGGCTCGGGTTAACAGGTCCATCATACTCTGTATATCCGTGTCGCCACTCATATTCGCCTGGGCGTTGGCGATTGCAGCGCTACTGGCAGCCCATCCCATGCGGTCCCGCATGAAGTCGATTGAGCGTTTGAGAATGTTTTGCCGACTGTGTAGCAACTCCTCCGATTGTTGGGCGAAAGAAAATGAGTGTAGTGATTCCAACGGGAATCGGTGCAGGTCCTCCAAGTCTCCAAATTCTTGACTCGTCGACATACGACCAGTATGAGCTCTCGATGAGGAACTAGAGCGCATCGAGGGGGGTGGTCGGGGTACGTTCATGGGCGTCAAAGACGATGTCGACAGATTCGGCAGGGTCAAAACGCGCGACGGTTGCTGGCGTATACGGTCCAGCCCGGACGGACCCAGTCCATGCTCGCTCTCGAATAATGGGGATCTGCTGTAAAGTGCGGTTGCACGTCAATTCATCTGATCCTCCACACATTTCTTTTGGGGGGGCCTCATTAAGGAAGCGGAAGGGGGACTAGGTGATTTTGGGAAAGGATTCGATTGCGGACCTTGAAAGAGGGTCATATCCCGACGAAACGGAGCTCCTTAAGGTGCGGTCGGTCGTTTGGAGAGAAAGTTTCTGGAACCCCGACTCCGATTCTGGCGACTCGGAAAGAGGACCCAACGGAGACGACAAAGGACTTGGATCGCCTGCAATAGAATGATCAGCGCACTGCGCCCGTTTATCAACTCAATCGGTAACTATTTCAGCATCCACGCAGTTCTCTCCAGCGTGATTGGGTCCCGTGATGCGGTAGGGAGGGAAGGATTGATCTCTGCGGGGTCAGATGTGTTCTTTCGGGGTTATGGGGAAAAGATCAGACGCTCTTTGCAACTTCGGACGCAACCTCTGAAGAAATAATTCACGGCTGAATTCCTCCGCTGTGGCTTTTTTTTCCCTTTGCTTTTTTTGTTTCTCTGTTTCTTTTTTTTTTTTTTCTTGGTCCGACGTCGTCCCCCCTCCCCATGATGTCCCTTGCTTCGACCCCACTCATGGAGAAAAAAGAGGCCCGTGGCATGTGAAACAAGAACTTACCATCGGGATTATATGCTGACCCCATGCTTGGGAGAAAATTCGTGAATCTTCCCGGGGTTAAAATGAAAGAAATGCGGCTCAAAGGTGAATCGGCATGGAAGTCATAAGTCGTTCAAGTCAGGCGGAGGGCAGAGGGCAGCTGCCTCGTAACGCGCCCGGCATACGTGGCGCTCCCAAGGCACGCGTTAGTGCAGATGATTGAATTCGAGTAAAGAGAAGTGAAGTGAAGAGAAAAGCGAACGGGGGGTTCGAAAGAGGTTAGTGGGGGTAAAGAGAACGCCAAAAGGGGCGGGTGATGTAATAGTCCCTTCACGTCTGTTGAAGGTGCGCTAGACAAGTATATGAATACTAATCAACGTAGAAACGTAGAATCAACCTATCCAAGCATAAAGGGAGGGAATGTCATTGAAAAGAAGAAGATATCAAGGAATTTGGATCGGCCGATCGGCACGGGTGGTCCATGTGGAATGGGAAAAAAAAGGCTTCAACCTTAGTACACAAAAACGAAGTTCGAGTTCTTGTGCAAATCTTATCCTTCTTTAGATCTTGGTTCAAACTTGAAATATACCCACATGTACTCCGTTAGTATGCACTGGAAATTCGCAATACGAGTACGCTAACGTCTGCTGGGGGGAAAAAAACCACGAAAAAAAAAGCCCCAAAAACTACCATTTAAATGGTTAATCAGTCTAGTAACAATAGTTCGTATACGTGGCACATTACGAGGTATGAACTTCGATAGTTGATACAAGCCTGAGTTACCTGAGTACATACATATGATCTCTCTTTCTCTCCCTTGATCACTTTCCGATCAATCCAGTCTTGCAACCTTGGAGCATATGAAGAAAGAAAAAAAGTCTAAAGGTTTATCCAGATCTCGCTTGCAGTTCATTGCAGTTGTGCCCCCGAGAGATCCGAGTACAGTGGAACATATCCATATCCATAACAAACCCCACCGCTATCGTTATCGCATTCGCGGTACTGGGAATGGAATTCGGCGAATGACAAACCGAATAATTACAAGCAAAGAGAAAAATGCTTCGAAATGCAGAATGCACCATTGGGATTCGGCATTAATCAGACCGACCCCTTACAGTGGTCCTTGGTCACCTCGGAGATTGTGAAGCGCCAGTTCATCGTGCTCGTCAGATGCTGCTTTCTCGTCTCCCGTCCCAAAGAGTGGGTTGCCTTTATTTCGGGTATGATGATCCTGGTGTCGACTCTGCTCCGGAGGAACTGACACAGAACTCACAAAGCTGGAGGCATGTCGGTTTCCATCCAACATCCAGGAGAACCCTGCATCCGACAGGGATGGCCGCACTAGGGACTTCGATACCCGCTCACCGTCGGCCTGGCCGATGTTCTTCGTGCGATCCGCAACGGCTACAGGCTTGCAGGTTCCACTTTCGGCACTTGACCCGTGGGCCTCCTCCGCCTTTAGAATTATGCCCTGTTGATCCTGCGCCACTTCAGCTGGTTCGTCTGCTTTCGAATCACTGGGTGGCTCAGCAGACTTGGTTGGCTCGTTTGGTTCGTTATCTACGTTGGCGAGGCACGGTGCCGAGACTACTGGGAGCAAGGGGTCTTCGAGACAACGCCGGACTTGCTCGGCTCGAGACAGTGCCTCCTCCATAGCATCCTTTGCATGCTTGGCATCCTTTGCATCCTTTTCACTTGGCTTGGAGTCTTCCGCTAATTGGGATCGAAGGCTCTCCAATGCCTCGCCCAGTGCAATGGATAAATCCATGTTTCTTTCCTCCAGCCGGCTAATCTTCTTTTGAAGCCCAAGCTCGGTCGCTGTGGGCTTAGGTGGAACATTTGGTGCACTTGGAGAAGGCCCCTGTTTGTGATTGACAGCAGTCATCCGTGGGCCGGGTTCATAATGCATCGTTTGCATGTTCTTCCGGGCTTCAGTGACAGCCCCTCGGACTGCCTTGGCCACCCCCCAAGACTCTGTGCGGCGTTGAATCCCATGCGAAACATCTTGAAATAACGCTTCAAGGCTCTTGGGACTGTTTCTCGCCGATGATACCGGTGAGCTGCTATTACTGCGGTTCTTAAAGTCTTCCCAGAGAAAAGCTTTCCGGGGAGGCCGTAGACCAGACTGGCTGTGTCGCTTCGGTGATTCCGGTACTCTACCCGAATACTTTGAGATGATAAAGCTGCCACGCTCTGCAGTGGGGTTTTGCTCCAGATACAGGGCATCGTTCACAAATTCGTGCGGTGCATGTGGCTGTGGTGTAGGATAGCGAAGTAGCAGAGTCAGGGCACCGGAATAATCTGCTTTGAGCACTGTGTGGGGGTCATGTTAACAACTCGGCACGTGGTGAGACGTTCACCTGCCAAAACTCACATTCCCAGCGGATTCGAAGCAACATTGCAATACATGTAAAATCTATCAGATCAGACCGTAGCCCATGCGCAAATAGTACATCCCACATCTGGAGTACATCATCGAAGGGGAACTCTCGACCGAATAAAAGACGCATCCATCGACTGGTCATCAGTTAGTGCCATCCATTTTTGCTTGCTTGAGTACTCACGTTAAAAAAATCTGGGGGAGGACATCAACCGCCTGTAAGTGTTCCGCCAACTCATGATCAATAATCATAAGTGCCTCGGTGTGTAGATACTGGCATCGATTGACAATAGGTATCACATCGACCTGTCCATTTGCGGTTTTAGTTTCTCCGTGCTCGTAGTATATACGTGCTGTTTGCATGACAGCAAGAAACAATGTAAACGAATCATGCTCCACGAACTTGGCATCAAGGAGATCCAACATCAGCAAATCCTCTTTATTATCAGACAAGCTCCCTTGAGGCTTTCCAACGGAATCACGATCAACTACCCAGAGAATGGGGGCCAACAATTCATGCATGCCTTGTCTGTATCCGACATCGGGGTTGAGTTTCGAGTACACAAACAACACATCGATTAATATGGATTTTGTGGTAGGTTCCCGAAAAAAAAAGTTCTCTTGCAAGCATCGGTCGACATCTTGTGAGATTTCGGCGCGTAAATTCTCGTCGTTGCGGAGGGTTTGCCATGGAGACTATTGTAAAGCAAAAGTCGGTCAGATAAACATCCCGCTGTATTTTGCCTAACAGTGTGCAATACAGGTATTCACATACCGTTTCATCGTCCGCTAATGGATCGACCGTTGACTCCAAATCGTCCGGATGTTCAATGTACTTCAGGAAATGATCACGGAGAGCAGTGTAGGCATCGCGTGACTCGTCAAGCTTCTGCGACCACTCTTCGCGATCGAGGCCTTCGAAAAGCAAAAAAACCTGCAGGCAGAATAAGTGCCATCATTCAGATCAATTCCCTGTGTACGCCCACAGACCTTCCAGCAGATCGACCTCAGTCCTTCGTTGCACAGCTTCCCACTCTGCTCCGCCCGCAGTGCCGCCTGAAGATCGGAGGATGTATCATTGCCGAGGAATAAGATTTCCCATCTCTTTCTGTTTGGGGTCAGCTCTTGTCGGTTCTTGAATGGCTGGAATTCAAATACCGGGTCTCTTCAATAGTTCTCATGTCATGCGATTGTATTGTGGAGTGGAAGAGGTGAAAGTGAGGGGGAGCGATAATGTAATCCGCACATCTTATCGCGCGCTCCTACCTTGCGCCCGCATGGCAGCATCTCCGAATCCCAATCGCAAACCACACAGCCTACAGGGAATACTGGACTTTTGACATCTCGGCTCAATCGATTTAATAGGACCTCTCTCATTTTCATGCCACCGTCTACAAATGTCTGCGGACTTGCTAGCAGAGTTCGGCCAGGGCTCGGGGCCTCCGCAAAGCTCCGCAGGCAACCCACAAGCTGGACAACAACAAACAAGCTCTGGTCTAGATCACTCTGATGATGACTTTTTTTCTTCATTATCGACAAGCAAGCAACATAACAGACCCCAGATCTCCGTTTCGAGACCACCAGCGAACCAGTACATAACTCCGACTTCGCGACAGCCGCCAGGCTTTGAGCTGTTCAACCTGCCTCGACACGAGAACAGCGAGGTGCTGTTTGACGCGGAGACCGATACGCCGGGCAATGACACAGAAGATGATTGGGGAGACTTTGAAGAGCCAGAATCAGTTGCCAGCAATTTTCAAGCGCAACAATCTGAAAATATTATACCAAAAGTCAGGCCGCCGGTAGCCCAATACCAAACGGCCCAAATAGACTTGCTAGACTCGCTGTCGTTGAGAGATTCCACACCAACCACGGAAAAACATACAGCTCTATCCAAAAGGATCTCAGCACCAACCAGCAAGTCCCCTGTGCCAACATGGGACGATGATTCGTTTGGAGACTGGGATGAGTTCACGGATGCACCCTCCGCCACTGTGTCTGCGAGTCAAGCTACGGCAAAGAACCCCGTAACAAAGATTATTGCAAAACAAATGAAACCTTCCACCAAAGCTTCCAAAGCTATAAGTACCGCGCCTCGACAAATAATCCAGGAAGATGACTTTGAAGATTGGGGCGACTTCAACGATGGACCAGCAGCAGTGGCACCGGCACCGGCACCGGCACCCATACAAAAGCCTAAATCAAAACCAAACTCACCTGCATCTGCATCTGCACATGCACCATCTACAATAAACCCTCGAAATTTCCTATTCTCTACGCCGACCTCACCCCCGGCCGTTCGTCCCACCAACATTCCACCGCCATCCGTCCTTCTCTCGCTCCTAGTCGAAGTCCTCGCTGCCTTACAAAAGGAAGCTCTCAAAGCTCAACCTCGCAACATAACCCCTGCGCAAAAAGAAGAAACTGCTCTCAAGATCTATACCACCTTGACAACATCAGCTCGTATCATATCAGGCCGCAGTCTGCGCTGGAAACGCGATACGATCCTCAGCCAGAGCATGCGCATCGGTCCGGCAGGTAAACCGGGCGGCATGAAACTTAGTGCAGTCAACAAACACGAAGACGTCAAGGAGTCACAGGATGCTGTTGAGGTACTGAAGCTTTGGCGTGACCGCATTACTCTGTTCAACGCCGTTGTGCAAGGCGTGGGACAGCAGCCTATTCCTGTTTTCACTGACCCTACGGCATTGAAAGTTGTCTTGGCGCGTGCGGAAGAGGGGGCGATTAAGGCTCCCCATGCTTGTGCGCTTTGCGCACTTAAGAGAGATGAGCGTGTTTTGAGGGTTGATGAGGGAGATGTGAATGATAGCTTTGGAGAGTGGTGGACAGAACATTGGGGGCATACGGGGTGTAGGATTTTTTGGGAGAAGAATAAAGATCAGCTTTTACAGCGGTGAGATCGTTATATTTCAAGCTCCAAAATCATGATGGAGCACAAGGTTGCGATTGGATGGGGATCTTAACATCCGAAACTTGAACGATGTTACTACAGTACATATTTTATCTTTGCATGTGACCTGGCGACGAGCACTTGAAGCCAGTGCTCAACATTGAAGGAAGCTTCTTTTTTGAAGATTTGAACCTTGAAATACTCAAGTGCTACATAGAATAACATTATATCCCCTACCTCGATGTTTGGTACCCCCCCTCTACTCAAACCTACCTGCTGGTAAATCTTGGAATACATAGTAGCAAGTAATTACTGACTAAGAGGGATTAAGATTTCAAAATGACAACGACACCGAAGCGAAATAATGGATTAAAGGCACGAAGGATCCCTCCAACACCAAGTTCTGTAAGGTAAGAGTAGATACACAGAAAAGGAAATCATTCAAGAGTAGAGAAAAAGCACTGCCAGCAGCGAGGTAGCCCAAGGGCGAATCAGACCAGCTGAGCTGGAAGGGCTTGTCCTCGTAAATAAGAGCCGGAGTGCACTGCAAGGAGTACAGAACATTTGAGTACCTGGAGAAACCAGAGTACTAAATACATAGTAGATGTCCAGGATACATACAACCTGAACCGAGTGCTCCATGAGTTGAAAAAGACAAACCTCCGCTTGTAGAACAATGCACTTTGCTGCACATAGATATACATACTGGAGATTATTTTCTTCTGCGCGTGTCGGATCAAAACTAAATCTTCTCGACAGGCTCCCAAAACATGACCAGGTGGAACCCGAGGCTCTAAGTTTGGAACAAGAAAGGTCCTAGGTGAGACCTCAGCCTGGGGTGAATGGTCTAAAGATGGCTAACATGGCCGCCACGAGTAATGGAGGAGTGATGGTCAAAGTCAATTTGAGTCGACGACTGTGGCGGCGACTTTGAAATGGCAATCAATTTATTGCAGATGCCTTGGGTATAAGGCCGGTAATTCGACAATCGCCAACAATCTAGAAGCTTTGGGCAGATGGCGCCGCGGGCTGTAGTAAATGTATTAGCAGCTGGAACAACAGCTGTGTGGAGGATGAGGATCTCGGCATGCTGGCACAAGATCGCGTGGGCCAAGATCCTCCAAGCAACGATATCAACTTACAGGACTGCTGAGGATGCTGTTTCTCTCCTTTCGACCCTTCTTGATGTGATTCTTCAAGGCAGTTGAATCCAGAGGTTTCAATAACTCAAAACTACAAAGAAGCTCTCCAGAAACGGACATGATGGCTCCCCAATTGTCAAACTCGCCACAATACTATTGCTGGTCAGTCAAGCACAGGGAGGCAAAAGTAGCAAGGACACAGGGCGAAAACTTACATTAGGTGCCGAGAACACGGTCACCAAGATTCTATCCTGATAGAATTCATACCCATCCTCGACAACCATGTGCGCACGACACACCAAATCAAAGTCGTGGCGCTGCAAAAAGTTCATGATAACTTTCTTGCCGAAGCAATAACTCACACCACGTTCGTTGGGTTCCCAATCTTCTTCCATATCTGCGGGGTCACTCCACAAGAGGTCGTTCAACAACCCATAATCGGGAACATCGGTAGGTCGGGCAATGCCCCGAATGTCATCCATATGCGACAAACTAGGTGAAAGTCCACCATGAACACAGAAAATCTTTCCTGCAACAATGGCAGCGATAGGAAGACAGTTAAATGTATCAATAAAGCCCTTCCAGACCTTGATGTTGCATCGTCTCTTACACTCGTCATAAAATCCATAGACTCGAGTAACATTAGCACATTCGTGGTTTCCACGAAGCAAGAAGAAATTCTCAGGGTACTTGAGCTTGTAGCACATAAGAAGCAAAATAGTCTCCAGACTCTGCTTTCCGCGGTCGACATAATCGCCAAGGAAGAGATAGTTGGACGCCGGTGGGAATCCACACATTTCAAAAAGGCGGATCAAATCGGTATACTGGCCGTGGACGTCACCAACAATCTTGACAGGTGCAGCCAACTCGACTAGCGCAGGCTGAGAAAGGAAGAGTTCCCGAGCGGCCGAGCAAATAGCAGTAATTTCAGCATTCTTGAGACAGACAGTCTTTGTGACTTTGGTGGAATAACCAGCATCCAAGAGTCGTGTAATCATGTCATCTAGATCAATAGACTTCAAAGCGCCCATTCCCATTCCAGGGGACCCGGATGTCTCAATTGGAGCATTGAGAATGAAATCCAGAATTGGGTTGAGCTGGTTCTCTCGCTTCATCAAGATGGATTCTCCCACGACGGTAGTGGTGGTGGGTGGTGCACCTTGAGGCGGTCCCTCCGACACATGATCCACCTCGCCACTCTGTTGCATGGCGTTCACATCTTTATGGCCTCGCTTCAGGCTTGACGATAGGGAAGGTGAAGGTGGGGGTTCGGGAGATCCGGTCCGTGAGGGGAGTTCAGATCCGGGAGATTGGGGTAGGCCGGCATTGGAGCCCGGTCGACTGCCAAAGGACTTTGTCGAGCCCGCATCGGATTTGTCTGGTATACTATCAGTCTGGGAGAGGGCGGTAGTCGAGCCTCGGGGGCTGTCAGAGCCGCGGGCGCCAGGGATCTTCGAGCGGATCGAACCGCGGAAGGAACGAATTGATTCTTTGGTGTCTGATTTCGAAAAGGACGGGTAGGATTGCAACGAGTCACCGGGACCCCCGTTGCTCTTGGAATGCGACTGACCCATAGCTGCAAGGCTGGGATGTCTGCCAAGCTTAGGATCGCACGAACAGCGGACGTTCAAGCCGCTATGCCGAGAAAGAGCCCCCTGTGTACTGGAATGTCTTGGCTTTCAGGGTCCAACAAGGTTGCTCTCAATGAGGGGTATATTAAACTCGTAGATGTCCGTATAAGAGATGCAGTCTTTTGTTTTTTGAGGAGTTGGCGGTACCACGGGGAGGGTTTTTTGGTTTTTTGGCCTTGGCGGAGGCTGAAGGTTTCTGGTTGATCACGAGGGATGGCGACTAAGCAACTGGACACTTTTTGGGCAGGTATTTGCAAACAGCAGAAGGTAGCTAAGTTGCCAAAAAGGGATAGAAGTGGGAGGATGTGGCTTCTGAGGTCAAGATAGGTGTGGGAGAGAGATTGAATGGTGCAGCTCCGAGGCTTGCGGCTTGCAGCTGGCGTAGAACACAAGCTTCCTCCTGTACGGAATTAGTCTGCGGATTGGCTATGGAATAACTCGTGAGAGCGCAGGGCTGAACTCCACAGAATCCAAGTGGGCATGTGGAGGTTAAGACAAAAGCAAGGGAGAGGTTGTAATTGCTGGGGAATTTCTGTGGTGGATTTGATTTGGGGCGTGGACGGGGCGGGTGGAGGAATGCGTCATTATGTACGGGGATTTTGGGCGAGGTATTTATCACACATAGATTGACCAAGAACGTCAAGTGAACAGTCACATACCTGGATTCTTGACTTTCCCTCCTCTTGATCAAATCAAAGGGGAGGATGACAGGGCCAAAAAAAAATTGAAAGAGGGGAATGAATATGTGTAGAAGGGGAGGGGGAGAGTAAATCTAGGTCTAAGTAGGGTGAAAGTACTCCGCCACCGCTAATTGCGTGAAAAGATACTTAGACGATACGCAGCTGGTCGCCCGGTTCTGGCCACAGCTCAGTCCGATTAGCTAATCCCGGATCATCGCCGGGCCGATGGCTGCCTAGATGATCACTTTCGTTTTTGTTGTATTTATAGCGATGCGTTCATGACTTTTTTTTTGACTTTGCCTTTAATTTAGGGCAAACAAATTTGCTTGGATTGGATTTGAAGATGCACAAATAGTGATGGGATCATGATATTCAGTCACTTCAAGTTTGATATAACATAGAGTGGATGCAAAGAGGATCATTCCACTGCTCCTCATCCTTCCGATAAGCGACCACGTCTTAGATCCATGTTACCACACCTCCATATTACGATTCAGTCTGGGCTTGATGGGACTGTGCGAAGGGTGATGCATGGCTGGCGTCTTAGTGGCTTTTCCGAATCAACCCGGGGCAAAAGGGGAGCAAGAGCTTAGACTCCACCAAGGGCTCCCTATCAGCAGTGGCGGGGAAAGACCAGGCTAGTAGCTTCTTTGTGGCCATTCCGACGCCACCATCTCAAATAATCTAGTCTGGTTACACACAAAGACCGACTAAAAAATAGAAATAAAGATAAAAAAAAAAGTTTACCCCACGAAGAGTTCTATATAGAAATCCAACACTTTCCCGCAACAAGCAGTAAAGAGGGGGATAAGAATACGCAGAAACCTTCATTGTCCATGCATGACTCGGACGTTATCGCACATTGGACAGGAGCCGCAGACAATCTTGGAACTGTAGATGTAAAAGATGATAGCTCCTGCATGCATGCCAAGGTGGAGAGACTTCTCATTACAGAGACACCGCCTTTTCCCCCTCCATCCATAGCGCTGGGTTTTGAGAATTAGCCACCAAAAAATCCCCCCAGTGGCTGATCCTTGACAGCAGACCCGTTGGCCAAGAACAGCCGATGCAATGCAGCTGTTGGGTTTCCCATGTCACGTTGATGAACTACCAAACATAGACAGGGAGCGCTTGCCCACGGTGCCTTGGCAGCCCCACGTTGAACCTCGTGCTATCAGCCAAGCAGGAACCGATGTGATGTACCAGGTATAGGGCAGAAACGGGGGGCCACCTGGCAGAGGTGGAGGTTTTCGACAAATGGTCCTCATTTGGCCGGGTCTCGACGTTTGATAATATTGCCAGTCCACTCTGATTGGAAGAATATGGAATGTATCGATGTATCAGGCGTCTCGTGGACACGAGCTAAGACCAAAAGGAGCTCTATTCCAGCTCAATCTTCGTAATATGACGACCTGGCACGACGATGAGTCCAATAAGCCGATGGGTCATGTTGACTTTGATGGTGGCGCTCTGGGCCCCGGAGTTCTTCTCCCACGAGTCGGCGGCTGCTTGTACGGCGGAGGGTGTAGGAAGGCGGTATTCGAAGGAGTTGGCAAGTATTACGTTTCGTTCCTGTAGAATAGCCCCAGTCAGCCCGTGGTCTTGATACGTGATCTCGTGCTTCACTGAGATGCATCTCCGGCTCCAAAGATAAGAGGCTTACCGCATCAGTACATTTGAAGATGCCAACAAACATGCGGCTGTCAGTCGTGTGAATTCTCAACTGTCGACCAATCAATCTGTCCAAATATTGGACAGCTTGTTCAGTATCCATAGTCATTGTTGAGTTTGGCAGACACTTGTTCTGACGTGGTTGGTAGATGAAGGGCTGAGAAGCGGCGCGACCAATGTCCAGCTTGCGGGGGACTTGGAGACAAAGTTTGGGTCTCGGCAAGGGATAATATTCCAGCAGAATGTTGTGTCTGACAACCGTGTAGTAATTGTGGAGGTTGTTAGAGGTCACGAAGCAGGGTAGCTGCGGTGGAGGACAAATCGGATCTGTGCCTGAGGCCATCTATTGGTGGGGTGCAACAACGCATTTTAGACATGATACAACAGCCTCGGCAACTTGAATTTGGAGCTATCTCCTCATAATATAGTAGGTAATCCTAAGCTAGTATCCTTTTCGGAATGTAGAAATATCAATAGCCCGCGTATCTAGGCATAAGGGAAGATTTGATGGCTACTTTGCATCTCATTTTTAGTCCAACGCATGCATAACCAGGCCTTTGCTACTACACCCGCGGGTACTAGGTAGCAAGGGTGTTGGGTACCTTTCACGTAAATAAACTAAATAAATGGATTATTGAATGATTGAAGTAAATCTCTCTTCCGTCCAAGCTCCCGGGTGTTTACTATCTCTATAATACCTACAGTAACCTACTTGGAGGTAAACAGTAGCTCCTTATCGCTGATAATGCAGCCAAGTGGTAACAAAAGAATGAAATAAGACATATTAACAGTGTACATTTGATTATTACGCCTCGCATTGCCTTGCCAGCCCAAATTCCAAGACCAAATAAAACGCCAGATTCTCACCGAGAATCGAAGAAAAAATAACACGGAGTGCCCAAGATTCCACAATGAGTGGACAAGCCACAAACTCCAAGATAGCAGAAGGGGGCATGAGCTCCTCCACTTGCAGCGACCAGCGCTTTATTCTCGGCTTATACCAGCATCACATCCACGACGTTACGCCCACATTGGCAGATAAGTTGGAGCCCTCACTGCTCTCATCTGTGTCCATATCCATGTCCGTGTCTATTTGGTTGAATCCAGTGCTCATCGTCTCACTTCCACTTGAGCCGGCACCGGCAGGCATCTGTTGAAATGCCGTGCGTCGTAGAGCCTCATCCTGGGTCATAAGAGTCTCATTCGCACGAGGCACCAATGCTTCACGGGAGGGTTTGAAATGAGGCACGGGCTGTGTTCGGGGCTGGAAAAATCGCAGCAAGCTATGTTGTCGAGGATCGGCGGTTTCGGAGGGTGGAAACGATGAGGCCTCAAGTTCTTCCATCATCTCTTCACTTGTGTCCATCGGTACTGCAGAAGGTTGTTTCTGAGCTGAGAAGATCCATCGGAGGGTTTTCTCTGGTTGTTGGTTAGCTTGTCCTTGTTTTGGTGATTGCATCGCGTCACACGAGTCATGTCTGACAAATTGCTTCCCCGGGGACTTTTCAGATGAGAGGCTTACCATATACTACTTCATCATCAGGGCGGCCGTCTCGAAATCGCTTTCGGGTCCGGCTGTGGAGGTGTTTGGAGCTATCGACCATGTCTAACTCGCAGGACATGGGTACGAATGGGCTTGATGGGGCCGCGGAGAAAGAAGCCTTGCGCTTGAGAGACATTGTGATAATGTGAGACTGGATATCGATCTGGTAGTTGACTGGAGGTCTAGTAGAAGATGGTGGTATATTTGGCTTCAGCGACAGATATGGAAGAGTAGAGTTGCATTTGGAGACAGGAATGGCTGGGAGGGCACAGGAATGCGATTGGCCAGGCGCGTCGATTACGAGAAGTTCGCGTTTGGTTCAGATCCACGCTAGTTCATATCGGGTAATATTGCACTGGTCAATTTCTCGTCAAGATTTTCCATGAGTCCCCAGTTCGATTATGATTTATTTGATGTTCAAATCTATAGTTTGCTGTAGAAAATAAGAAGGGGAAGAAAGCACCGGAGCTGCTGCTAGGCGCAAGCCCCTTACTGGTTGCGATGCTAGATTCTTTGCCTGCAGCCCCGAGCAACACCCAATCCCGAGACCAAATTAACTAGTAACCTTGGAATTGAACAAAAAGAACAAAAAAGAATGCCCCTACGTACTACTAGGTAATTGAAATACTGAGTAAGGGACTACGAAATGTACATACTAGTAGTATGTAAGCTCTTTGTGAATTCCTGAAGTCTGCCCAGACAAACATACATGTATACTGGTAATATTCGATGGGTTTGTTACGAAGCGCGTACGTGCGGCGCCCTAGACTTTGTTTCTATTATGGGGAAAGAGCAAAATTCAATCCATGGATTGTGGCGGAATGATATTCTGCAAATGGGAAATGGGGCCTAGGGATATATTTAATAATCTGGGCATGTTTTGCAATTATGGCATGCTTGACCGAGTGGTTAAGGTGAAAGTCTTAAGTTAATTCATTTAACGAGATCTTTTGGTTTCTCAACCGCGCAGGTTCGAACCCTGCAGCATGCATCTTTTTTTTTAAAATGTTTTTTTATTCTATCATCATTTATGTACTGGAAATAAACAGTTAGTGCCGTCCATTTAGTATTTATTCATTCTGTACAATCACCCAGGCTCTTAGTTGTAGTAATGAATCTAATCGGTATGCCGTTGGCCACACGAGCAGCGTTCGGTATACCGCACCCTTACTCCGCCATGACGAGGGCTCCCCCGCTTCTCCTCACTCCAACTCACACTTCCATTATTGACCGCCGAAACGTCCATTTGCATTTCTATCGCCATGGCTTCTAGACGCGCTTACCATGCTGGCTCGTGGTACTCGGATAGTAGCAGGACCTTGACAGGCCAACTAGATGGCTGGCTGGCGCAGGTCCCAGATACTCTGGAGAACGTAGGGTCCCTTCCAGTGCCAGGTGCTCGGGTCATTATAGCACCGTGTGTATTGAACCTTCTACGCCCTAATCATATATTTTTGATCTGAGCTTAACGGGAACAGACATGCAGGTTATTCTTATTCGGGGCCCTGTGCAGCCTACGCGTACAAGGCACTCGACCTGTCGAAGGCGTAAGCATCTCATTCAACCATTTCTTGTGAGTTGGTATGGCTATCTAACACATTTTCGTTGTTTTAGCAAACGGATATTTATTATGGGTCCATCCCATCACCACTCGCTCTCGACACTGGCTCTCCCCCAAGTTAAATCATACTTTACACCACTGTCGAGCGACCCTCTCCCGCTAGATGTAGAGCTAATCACGACGCTCCAGCATACACAGGCAACCAAGCAAAATGGATCCAAAGTCAGCTTTACAACCATGACCCAGTCTGTTGATGAAGAAGAGCACAGCATCGAGATGCATCTCCCCTACATCCATCGTCTCCTCCGGCTGCAGTATCCAGGCCTTCCAACTGCACAATATCCACCACTAGTCCCAATTATGGTCGGCAGTACCTCCAAAACCACGGAAGAAGCATTTGGTGCCCTTTTGGCACCGTATCTCGCTGATCCGCAGAACGCATTCGTCATCAGTTCAGACTTCTGTCACTGGGGCCTCCGTTTCCGCTACACATATTATGTACCACAAGCCCCAACGCCAGGCCCAGAACTTCCTCTATCCAGTGACACTCTCCCGCTGCCAGGTCAAGCACATGCCGACGTTTTGGAAAGTATTGAGTCCGCTTCTAAGGGACATAGTCTGCGTCGCGGAGATCGCATCTCTAGTAAAGAGCCAGCGATTCATGAAAGTATCTCGGCCTTTGACCTGGCAACCATGGATGCCATTACTACTGGATCGGCGGACACTTTCTTAGACATCATCGAGCGTACCGGGAACACAGTGTGTGGTCGGCATCCGATCGGTGTTATCATGGCTGCCCTTGAGGTTGTGATGGCGGACCGACCGGAAGGGAAGCAAGGTCTTTTCCACTTCCTGAGGTATGAGCGCAGCTCAGATGCGGTGGATGTGAGCGATAGCTCCGTGAGCTATGTTTCGGCCTTTGCGGCTCTCTAGCGGCTTCTGGTCTTTGTGGTGGTGGTAGTACATCCATCTCCTTTTGCTGATTTCGTTACAACATTGACCAAGATACTATGAAGCCGTGATCAATCTTCTTAGCACTTGAAACCTAATGAATGTAGGATTTGAAAGAATAGAGTTCACGTATATGGGTCTCGTCCAGCTGCCTAGCTTAGCACAGCCTTGGAAACCGCATTCGACAACTATTAGGCATACTTAGAGCGCGGAAGGTTACTAGCTCTGCCAATTGTGATTCATCGGTTGATTATCGGAGGACACTTCACGCACCGCCTTGGATTACATGGATCCGTAGTAAATCATCTGCAAGACATACTACTTACTACATGTATGCTTTGACTCGAAACATAGTTAAGCTTTGTTTGAGGAGTCGGTAAGATTACATACGCTTTGAGTTTATGTTCTCCTTTTCATTGTCATTGAGGGTTTATCGCAAAATAATAAAGTTAGTAATAAGGGATTTAGCGGCTCGGGGGAAATGGAATGGTCGTTACATCGGAAGGTCTCCTGCCATATGTTATAGTAGCTTCAAATGTTGGCGTATAGATGACTCGGAGTAAGGCGTCAAGACATCCTAAAAGGTTCGAATGCTGAGATAGCCTTTGCAATAAAGTAAGATGACTTAGTACTATGCAGTGCCAGTGATGTACAGGTATAGATAAGGTGGCATTTAGTGGGAATGTTCCGGTATCAAGGGTTGAAAGATTAGAACAAAGAAACCGATTCCAAACATTGACTCGTACCCTTGAAATCGATAGATCATGCATTAATACGAACTCCGAATTTCCAAAGTATTAAGAACAGGGGCTAATTGTGCCTTGTATCCAGGGGATCAGGGCACTTCATTCCTGGTCGAATCAAATTCGATCCTGCGGGAGTCACAAACAGCCACAGTCATCATCAAACAAAGTAAGCTTGAAACACACCGATCGCGCCATTGGGTCTTGATGAGTTTCTGAGGTTATCTCTGTAGATTTTAATCCTCCGGCGCCTAGATCCTGAGCCTATGATTACTAGTAAATAGTAAATACCACAGCAATCAATGAACGCCGAAATTGAAAGCCAAAAATTCCATTCTCTGTTTGTTACTTTCCACAATTTTCTCATACTCTCCTTAATTTATTTGGCCAGGGACTCAGGGACTGTGAATGTCTTAAAAGGCAAATTTGCCAGATTAGGAATTTGGGAGTATGGGGAATGGAGACATCCGGATCCCTTGGTATTTATTACGCGCTCTCTCGCCTATTCTGTCTTTCTCTCACACACTCTCTTACACCCTTGAAGTTGATCTTCAATTACTTGGATTTTTGATAAGAATTAGTATTTACCCTTCCGCGCCTTCCTTTCTTGATATTTTGAGCTTTTCCACCTTCCTTCCACATTCCTTCCATCACGTTCATTTATTCCCTCCCCCCCCCCCCCCCCCCCCCCCCACACTCATTTATAACACCCCACCCCACACTCATTTGTTCTCTAACTTGACCCAGTATGCTGGCAGGGGTCTTGTTGGCTCTTGTTGGACTTATGACATCGCTGGCGATGACTAGTCCTATTTCTACCGCTTCATCTTCTATCGTTACTACATCAGCAACTGGTGATAAGCTTGTGTTTTGTCACTTTATGGTAAGCAGAGTATCACATCAAGCCTCCTATATCAATTTGGCGCAAAATATTAAAAACAATTACAGGTTGGTATTACCAGTAACCGACAGAGCTCTAGCGACTATGACGATGACATGCAGCGTGCCAAAGACCTTGGCATAGATGCTTTCGCTTTGAACATTGGCACAGATTCCTATACCGACACCCAGCTTCAATTCGCCTATACATCCGCCGCAAAGTATGGAATGAAGGTGTTCCTCTCATTCGATTTCAACTGGTGGAGTGTGGGGCAGGGTAGTGCCGTTGGTGCCAAGATCAAGCAGTACGCCAGCTATCCGTCACAGCTGAAAGTTGATGGTAAAGTGTTTGTCTCGTCGTTCTCGGGCGACGGCGTTGATGTCTCCGCCATGACTTCTGCAGCTGGTCAGAGCCTCTTCTTCGCGCCAAACTTCCACCCCGGGCAGGGTAACTTCGAGGACGTGGATGGTGCGCTCAACTGGATGGCTTGGCCAAATAATGGAGAGAACAAAGCTCCCTCAGCTGGGAACCTCGTCACAGTTCCTGATGGTGATAAGTCTTACATCGATGCTCTGGGCGGGAAGCCCTATATCGCGCGTTAGTGAGCCCAAGTCTTCTTTCTGGTTGGGTTTGTTTGCACTTCTTTTGAGCCCTATGCTTACTCACTTTTTTTTCTTAACAGCTGTTTCAGCGTGGTTCTCCACTCATTTTGGAAGTGAGGTATCATATAGCAAAAACTGGGTTTTTCCCTCCGACTTGCTCTGGTATCGGCGCTGGCGCCAGATTTTAGACCTCCAGCCTCGCTTTGTGGAAATAATTACATGGAATGACTATGGAGAGTCGCATTACATAGGACCGTTGTCCTCTCCTCATACTGATGATGGGTCATCCAAGTGGGTGATGGATATGTGAGTGGCCTAGAAAAACATACCCTTAAAATTGATTCACAACCCTAATACTGACTTTCCAAACCTCCAGGCCTCACGATGGCTGGCTAGAAATGGCCAAGCCGTTCATCGCCGCCTACAAGGCGGGAAGCACAGAGCCACTGCCCTACATCGAAGAAGATAAGCTGGTCTACTGGTACCGACCCACACCCCGGGATGTCAACTGCGACGCGACAGACACTACGATGACCGGCAACGCCAACAACGCTAGCGGCAACTTCTTCCGTGGTAAGCCCAACGGATGGGAGTCGATGAACGACGAGGTGTTTGTCGTTGCGCTACTCAAAACCCCCGCTCAAGTACAAGTGAAATCGGGTAGCAACTCGCATACGTTCCAGGCCCCAGCGGGGATCAGTTCGTGGTCTGCACCCATGGGGGTGGGTCAGCAACAGTTCGCGGTGACGCGGAGTGGACGGACGGTCTTGTCGGGGACTAGCCTGAAAGATATTGTTGATTACTGCATTTGCGGGATCTACAACTTCAATGCATATGTGGGGACGCTCCCAGCCCCAGCCACAATTGATCAACTCCAGCCAGCTGGACTGGCTTCATTGTCGCAGGGGTTGAAAGTGGCATGCCCGACGAACACTCTGGGGGCGAACATTGCCAGTAGTACCGACGGTGCCGGGAGTATGACCAGTACCAGCAGCATCAGCACCGCTAGCAGCGCAAGCGGTGTCGCAACTACGTCTGTGAACCCTGGAGGCACCAGAACTGTCACTTGCACTGTAACTGTAACTGTGGCGGTGTGAAGGGGTGGAGAAGGGGAGACTCAAGAAATGGTTATTTAAGATCGCAAAAACACGATAGACGACGGAAAGCCTTCAGTTATCAAGTTGAGTATTTACACTAAGGCCCGTCATTGCTCTGCACTAGATCAGTATAGCTCCAATCAACAAGGATGTTGAGACTGGTCGGTTCAAGTGCTCAAAAAGATAAATATCTTCAAATGTTTTGTATTATTTCGTACTAAACTAAATAGACCGGGTTATTATCTTGACTCCACACTTCGTTATCTCAGAATCCTTTATCGCGCACACCGACTCAATACTCATATCCGAGGTTGGACAAGTGTGGGCATTGGCTTTGTCCTTCATATGCGCCCTTTTTGTGATTAGTGTAAATTGTTTTCTGTCATCTCAATATATATATGGCCCCCTGTTGCTGCCCGTCCGGATCGAATGGAACTTCCTTTAGGCTCCGGCCAAGCCCAGGGCTTGATCAGCAGGACAAATACCCACCCGGAGGACGAGCGGAACCACTATTTACATAAATGCATCGCGTGCCTTGGAATCTTTGATCGAATCAAGAGTTTGATTTGAGCTTCATAACAACATTTGAACAATGACCCGCATGAAACCAGGTGTGTTCTCCTGGGAGGACGTACTCACCCAACGATACCAGAGTGAGTACTACTAGTATATGATGTCCATCCCCACATGTGCATACGCCCATACATTGTATAGCTAGCTCTTGGCAAGCTCGTCGGGCGAAGGGGACATTGAAAAAGGTCATACAAGTGGCTATTATTTCCCTGCCTCTCATGCACCCTCCCGCAAACCAAATGGACTCGAGCTCGGATTTAGGCTAATCTGTTCCCATCTTATCTTGGGCTCGACAGGCAACAAACCCCCTCCCTTACCACGATCCCGTCGCCGAACCCTCACGACCGCCCAGCCACAACCACAATGCCAATTGCTATCGCGCCTCTCGCCAGAACTCCGCCTAATGATCTGGGAGATGGTCCTGGGTGCTCAGCGACTCCATATCATCCAGCGTAACCACCAGCGCCTCGGCCATATCGTATGTCCGCTCGGGATCCACAGATCCACATCTAAATCAGATAACGCGTGCCGGGCACGCGACAACAGTCCCACCTGCGACATCTGTGATGGACACGGGATTCCCCAACCCGTGAAGGAAGGCGATCTCGCGCATAGCGGTAGAAAAGCTGGGCTACTTAGTCCTGCGTTGACGTGTCGCCAAATGTACCATGAATCCATCCATCTCCTCTATACCCTGAACACATTCGAATTCAGCAATCCATGGTCCCTACCCTACATGCGGCCCACCATCCCCGCAGAACACTGGGACTGCATTCGCAGTGTCGAGCTACGCTGGTCCTTCCAAGGCCACTGGCTTCCGAGCAAAGACCCCGTGCGCACGATCTACGTCTCAGCCGGACGGGCCCAATGGCTCGAGACCTGTCGCGCATTAGCGCGATTACCGACCCTGCAATCTTTCGTGCTTGTCTTGGGCGACGCCTGGTTCTGCGAGCCGGTCGAGAAACTACCTGGGTTTTTGGAGCCTTTGCGTGGGCTGCGCGTGCAACGGCGTTCCGGCGCACGTGCCGAAGATGCGGAAGTGGATGAGTATGAGCTTGGAGCTGGGGGTTCGGACGAGGAGTCGGGCTTGAGTTTGAGCTCGAGTCTCAGCTCTAGCTCTGGCTTTGAGATTGGTGTCGGTGGCAGTGACGGTGGAAGTATAAGCGAGAATACCAGTGTGGATAGAGGGACCTCCACCATCCTACACTCGTACTGCTCGTTTTACTCCTCGCTGCCCTCCCCTTCTACGACTGACATCATACCGCTACCAATACACAAGACGGATGGGCTTGCGGCGTGGGAGCTACGCCTGCAAGGCCAGCCGTATTACGTGCATGAGCTGGGTCGGATGGGCGATGACCTTCGACGGAGGGGGATCGACTGTTGCATCTCGACGATGTGAGGGATGTGGAGTTGGAGAGAGGGGGTTGCAGTTATGTAGTATGTACTGCAACCGCAACTGCATGTGCACTCCATACCTCGGTATGGGGCGAGACGGATCAAAGACAGGGGACGTCATGGCCCGATCATAGTGTCTCGGCTCGGGTTCTCGTAGGTACATACCTCGGGGGCGGCGATATGCATGCATTGCATTGATAAGTGATCGGAGCATGCCTGCATAGATGATCATTGCTGTATGTGTGTTTCCGAAGTTGTGGTTTGAGGTGTACACTTTGACGACAGACATACAACCTAACAACTATACGTTATCTATTATTTAGAGAAGAATCTCATAAAATTTCATGTTGACTTCAAACAGGAAACAGGCGGCAGCATTACTTACACCCAACCTTTGAATCTCCCAGTTTGAAACCATGGATATACCCCCCTTCGAAGAAACAAAACAGGATGGCGTAATATGCTAGATACCATAATTATGGGTCCGAATTACGTGCAAGGAGACAAGTTCTTTACATCATCCAGCATTCCCACGGAAAATCCTTAGAAGAATCCAGGATGCTTGTCTGTGTTTATGCTTAATTTAATCTAAAGGCCCACGCAATTAGACGAATACATGGTACAGCTCTCGTATTCAAGTCAATCGTAAAAAGTTAGATGAATGTGCTATACACAACCACCAGTTGAACGCGCAACACGCGTAACCCCCTATATCGGCAACCCTAAACCCCGTTTCTCCCGAGACCCTGGACCCACCGCGATTTCAACCTATAAATAAATGGGACCGTGCGCTTAACGGCAGTTCCACTTTGATTACAAACAAATTCAACGAAGAAATGCGTGCTTTCAAGTATTGTCCAGGCTATGTAGGAATAAAATGGTGATTTCAAGTGGAGGGGGGGGAAAGCAAGAGAAGAAAAATGGTGATAGAACCGTGTTCTTTGCAAAGTTTCTTCTTATGAAGGATCGTTGCGTGCCTGATTCCGCAGTGCATGGGCCGGGAATTCGCCAGCCTAACTCCACCGAGTCCATCGGGTCCACCGGGTGTGGCAGGCGCTAAGACTCCCATCGCGGGGGAGGATCGCACATCCTAATCAAACAGGTAATTTTGGGTAATTTAAAGTACTACTTTCAAGGTTGGTACTGTGGTTATGAGATAGACTTTGGGGAAAGGGGGTATACTTCAGATGTGGCTTTACGAGATTCAATTCTGGGCTTATGATAAGAGGATTTTTGAAAGTGATTAATATGTAGTATTGAAAGAGGTATAATAGAAGTTGTTATAGAGTAAATCAGGACAAAGAGTCTCTGAAGAAAAGATAGAAGAAAAAGAACCGCTGTGTCAACTGTGACGACGTAAAAAGAAAATGAGAACGTTGTCTCGTGTGCCAGAAGGCAAAATCAAAGAGTCACAAATTAAGGAAAGAAGTCGTCACCACTGGCGCCGTGGAAAAAAAACCATGCCCAAGTTAAATACCATGATGCGATAAACATGAACCAAAAATGGAAAAATGAAAGACCCATTTGTTGGTTGAAACCCGTATTAAAAGACAAGATACTCCGAAAATCTCTTGCTCCAGGCCGTGTACCAAAAAGATAATAAGGAAATAGTAGAAAGATAGATCGTGTCAAGGACGTCCGTTCATAGGAGAAGTTATTGTGTCATCATTTGATGATCGGTGTGAACAATGTATTCAGAACCACCAAGTTGAGAGATTGGGGGTGCATAGTTGAAAACAAGGTCAAGATGGTCCCGAATTTGGGGGTCGTAGTCGCGCTCTGGTATCGGACCGAGAAGTGGGCTACTGTTGTGGCCACAAGTCGAGGTTGATGCGATGTCGATGGGTATGTGACCCGACGCGACGTACCCTCCGAAATAGGAGAAGGGTGAAAGGGGGTGTCAAGGCCGTTCGATGTAGTCGGGGGAGGGGGCCCGGCAGGACCTCTCATCCGCTCGTCTGGAGAGGCTGGAGGGGGGGAATTGAACCCGCTCGAGCGGTCGACAAAATTAAGGGAATTCCAAGGAGTGATTTCTTCAAAGACCCAGAGAAAGAAAGTTGAATCCGACAAATTATATCGAACTTTTGATTACCTCCCACCAGGTGACCGGTCAGGGCCCGAGTGGCCGTGGCCGCGAGCAGCAACCCACTCGCCAGAAGCTTCCTGGAGGGCATCCGCATGCTTCTGCTCGTGAGCGCGGGCAGTCATGCTGCGCGGGAGGAGGTTGTTAATCTCAGCCGCCAAAGCAGAGGCAGTGTAGCCCCGGAGCTCTCGCTCTTCCCGTTCATCCTCCTTGATTAAACGAGCCTGGTCGGTCTTGGACATGTTCTCTCGGCGCTTGCGTCGGATCTCGTGAATTGACCAGAGGACGACCTCTTCGGAGGTGCGGATGCGAGGGCTACCGTTCTTGGGGAAGTTACGAACATAGCGCCGGGTCACGTCAGTAGCACCGTCAATGGAGAAGGCCACACAGTAGGAAATCTTGCGGCCCCATCCCTCGGTGTACAGACGAGGCTGATCCCAAGCGCCCTCGCACGCATCCACGTGAACCCATCTTCGCTGGTGCTCTGAGTACACCTCGGTCCAGACGTGGTCCTCTGAATTCCATACCCAACGAACCCGGGCTCCGACCGCGCGACACAGCATACTGAAGCAATTGGCCCATTCACCAACTCGGCCTCGGCGGGTCTGCAACAATTGCCAGACATCGGAGTATCGGGGGAATCGTTCGTAAGCACCACAGGTGCCTTCTGAGCAGCGGTACAGTTCCACGCGAGTGGCTCCTCGGGCGGTTTCATCGGGGCTGGGGGGAGTCATACCCTGGGCGATTGTGGGCATGTGGCAACGAGAGCATGGTGGGTTGTTGACAAACTGAAAGAAAGAAGACTTGAACCATCTATGAAACAAGGGATGTTAGTGGCGAAGATTCAAGGGTGAGTTCGACGGGGGTCTAGAGTGCTTGACGAACCTCAGTAATGCTCGGATCACACAATCCTGGTAACCCCATTCCGGCTTTCCATTTGTGCTGGCTGATTGGGCATGCATAATCTGGCTCTCCTCCTCCGCTTCCGAGTACAAGCGATCAAGTGGAATGATGCAAAGGGCTTCGTCCAAAAGACCCGGGTTCTCATATTTGGTGGGAGTGACGGAAAGACCCTTCAATAAGTTGAAGAATTTCAATGAGGCGGCATCATGAGGTGGTGCGGGCATGATGGGAAGACCTTTGAGCGCATTAGATTTGGGAGTTGGTGATGGTTGAGACGGGTTATGCGAGGCGCCAAAGGGTGGCGGCGGAGGTGCTCGAGAGGGCGGAGGAAGGGACGAGTTGGCGACGGGGGCGGGGGATCGCGAACCACCTCTGGATTCTTGTAGCTGGTTGAAACGTTTTGTGCGCATTAACTGTTCGAATTCACGGCTGAGGGTAGTAGCATCGTAGTTGTTGGAGCCAGGCTGAGCCCGTTGCTGTTGTCTGCCGTCCGCCATGATGTATCGGGGAGTGGTGATGGTGGGTGGAAGGAGTCACCGGCGGCAGACTGGTCGGAAAGATCTTCTACTCCAGGTTGGGTAGAAGGAGACAAAAGGACCCTAGCGGAGGGTTTCTTACGAAGGATATAGGGAGAGGGAGAGTATATGTTTAGGTAAAAAGGGAGTTGGTGGAATATGCGAAGGGCAAGTCTTACGGCAAGTACGGAGGAATACAGCGGTATTACGAGCGTCGTCAGCGTCTCGCCCCAATCATGGGCCCCGCGCCCAAGCCGCGTGTGCGAAACGGAAAGAAGCCAAGAAAAAAGACCCTTTTTTCCCGTAATTTTCCCTTGCACACGTACTCTCTCTTGACTTGGCAACTTTGCGGACGCACGGGGTTTTTTTTTCTTTTCTCAATGACTGTTGTCTTACGCACTTGATTTTCCTTTTCTCTTTCTTTTTTTCTTAAATCCCCATATTTTGATATTTATGGATATATTTTGTAGATATGATGTTTTTTATTTTTAATTCTGTTTAAAGAATATTTATTTGGCAATTCATGATCGGTTTAACTACATTATTACCTGAAATATTACATTCCTCTCCTTGTCACACACCTTTTCTCTCTGCTTTCACTATCACTTTTCCTGCAAAAGCCCTATGGCGTCAATATGAGATGTACTGTAGGGTGGCTTGGGTGAAGATCTCGAATGATCGTCCCGTGTGTCTTGACTTCTGGGACTACGCGTTCAAAGCCTCTCCAATTTCCCAATTTCCTTTTTTCTCCTCTACGACGGGGGCAATAGCAGCTGGTGGCGGAGACGCGCAAGCATCCGTCTTGGCGTTTGGTACGATCGGGCTAGAGCCTTCGTCGCCAGTCCACTGCGCTAAGCCCCAATAGGCAAATCCTGGCCTTAGTCATTGTCGGGCTTGATCGAATCTGGACATTTAACCTTGTGCAAATAGTGCAAACTGGTGCAAATCAGTGCAAAATGGTCGGATTAGTCCGATTTGTCCCAAATAGTCTAGAATTGCTTAAAATCGTTCAAAAATCATGATCAAGCTCGTCCACTTAAAAGAAGAAGAAAAAGTGGATCTTGGGACCCAGGGGGCTTGGCATTCGTCGCTCCAGAATAAAAGAATACAAACTGGTATGGCCCAATGTTCCTGTCGATCGGAGATGCAACCTTCTCATATACAATCCGTATTTATCCATTGTTCGTACGGAAACAGTGGAAGAGTTTCGAAACATCTAGACTCTCTATAGAGTAAGTAGTATATCACTCTTCAAGTAGAGTATCTTCCAAGCTTCAATGTTGGTCTTGTTGCCTATCAAACCCCACTTTTCTCTAGGTGGGCTTCAATTGCCAATCATTGCAGATGGAAACCCTCCGGTTCAACTGGACCCTGAGAGGGTCATGAATCGGTCAGGGTCGACCCATCGTCTATCTCACACGATTCGCAAGCTTGCGCTTCATTCCGACAATTCGATATCCACCGACACGTTTACTTCTGGTTTTGGGGTAGCTCTCGATGACTCAGCCTAGTATCCCTTTTTTGGCTCTTTTTTACTGTCAATTCATTGTCTACACTGCATTACCGCCTATTGAAAAAAAAAAAAAATCCTGGAGAATAATTGGAACCTGTTCTTCTCCTTTTCTCCTTTCTTTGGTTCATGGAGTCGGGTAATTCCGTTGTTTTGTGTATTTTCTAATTTTTTCTAATTTTATCAGCCATTTGGACGATCTTCATGATTCAGTCCCAAAGCCGGCGTTTCAAGCGTTTCATGCTTAACCCCATAGCCCTCCAAGGCTCTCACAGCCTCAGCCTCGAGCCCCATCCAAACCCCCGTTCTGTCCTAGATTGTAGAGACCCCGTAAAGTACACAGACCCCTAGATTGTATCCGAATTGTCCTTGAACTACATATATGAGAGCAAGAGTTTTTCCATTCGTGCCTTTCAATGAGTATTTGATTTCATTCCCCGGAAGCTCAACATTGAACCATGCATACCCTAAAGCGCGATGGCGTCAGGGACGGCCTAGCTTACGCAAAACACCACACAACGCAGTACAAGGCCTCACACACCGTATACGCGGACCACCAAAAGCAGCTCTGAATTACCCTTGCAAATTGCTACATGAATTTAAGCGACGCCTACATACTGCTGACGCGTGATTTCCTGGGCGAAACCTTGGAATTGACAATGCAAGGAACATTCATAATATGGGGAAAGTTAAGCAAGCCTTTTTTTTTCTTGGCGGGAAAAGTCAACTCCGTGTGAATTTGGGTTCATCTTGCCGACGAGCGTGACACGCCAAGAGCCAAGTCAAACGCATGGACCAAATCTCTATCTCTGTTGGTGTCTCTGTTGATGTGACGTATAAGCCACTCTTGGATCTTCACTTCTCACTTCCAAGCCTTTTTTAAACACTTTCGACCCCGACCCATTGAAAGTGTTTGGTCATGAGCGCTTGGCACGGACTGATGTGACTAATTTACTAAAGCTTTACCCCGTACACCATCTCCATCTGCTTGGTCTTCACCGTGTTTGCGACGCGTGCTCAACACCAGCTTAGATCTTCATGTCATGTCATCAGCCCAGCGGAAAGACACGCAACCCGGCGGAGACGTGCAACAAAGATAGTCGGCTTTTCTCCTGATCAACCTGAGATCATCGGCCAAAATGTTTCGTCGTCGTCGTCGTTTTTACTTCATCGCCAAACTTCCGAGTAGATCCATGGACTACATGACGCCTGCAACCTACCGAGGGCCAACTAGTGAGGAAAAAAAGCTCGGTAAAGAATTTTTCAACATTTATGCATGTATTTGTGGTGGTTTTTCAGGTCATGAGGCCCACTAGCTTTTTTGACACTACCGCGCGTTAGCTCTGGGTTTCCGCGTCACCCACCGGCTCTGCCCGCCATCGACTTACGTGCGCTCTAAAAATTGACTAACCGCTTTCTGTACAATATGACTGGGTCCCAAGTGCTTGGACTTGCATTTATTGTTATTTTTCCTACTTGGGAATGGTTAGTCTTTGCTTTTTTGGTCTTTTTTTCGAGCCTCTTCACTAACACGATCTATCACAGTGGACCTGCACCACTAGTCTTCGTATTTCTGTCCGGATGAGGCGTAAATACCGGTTGATGTTAATCCTTTGGTATGGATTTTTGTCCTGGAGCTTTGACTTGCGTGGCCGTCTTTATTGGTGAATCGCTTTTCTCGGTATTCGGTATGGAGCTTAGTGGACGAACACCTAAGCTCCTGATCTACGTATCTTGATGAATCATGTCCAAGAAATTTTAGTCATAGTCTGCAGGGCTTGACGTCCTCTTGGCTTGGCTTGCTTTGATTTTTCCCAATGTTCCAAAGTAATATTCCGGAAGTTGTCCATGAGTAAGTACATGATAATTTAGCTACTTTGGAGCTTACGAGCGCAACTTTTCCAATGTTTGTTCTCGAAATAGAAACTGGATCTCCCCACTAATTAACGGTTTTCGGAGTAAAAAATTCTTCTAATCTCCGACAAGTTCTTCGGACCGTCATTCTGATTGCGGTTAGATTTACCTATAGTCTTGTGGAAAGTTTTTGATGTTCGGAATTCCCGACGCTGCTCTTGCCGTTACGATTCAATGTTCGGGATATCATATATCGGTTTGAAACGTGATTTTTTTTTAGCAGTGAAAATTTTCATAGGCTGAATGCCATGTATATGTACAGCTTATTATACATTTTTATGAAAACCCCCAAGGTTACATGTACATGCTAAAGCGATTTCCAAGGTTGTCATCATTTGGGCCGTATCATGACCAGGGTATGGTTGGCCATGATCAACAGGGGGATTTATCCGAGTTACTTTGTGCCTGAACGCCTAACCGGGGTTCCCTTGAGGCCACATGCAAGACATGCAGACAGGACTGGACATGGTTTCATGGTTTCAAGAAGCTCCAAGTCTCCCAGTATCTGGTGAGATTCCAAGATTGTGAAGAATGAAACCCTTCCTTCATTTGAATAAGCCCGATCCAACCCGAGAACATCACTCTTGAGAATATCACATTCACCTCGGAGTAATGCCGGACTACATCAGTCCGGCTCTGCGCGCGACCGTTAGAGGATATATTTGATTGAGGTATATGCACCCTGCACGACTTTCGGGCAGCCAGAGGATCCAAGCGGACAAGGAACTATACAAGTCTCGACCCGATGTATATAACAGTTGCATCCGGGTACCTGCCCCAAGAGATAAAACCCCTCACCTAACTTTATAGCTTCATCTTTCCTTCAAATCTATTCACCTTTATTGAAAAACCCCCAGAATGAACTCTCGCCAACAGTAGCTTTTTGTTTCGTTTTATTCCATCACAGGACAAGGATTTCCAAGGTTCTTTCCTTTCAAGATGACGGTTTTCATCGCGTCGCTGTAAGTCCCCACTTTTTCCGAACCCCGCATTCTCACTTGAGTGCTTGGAGCTCAATCTCTCCTTTCAGATTCCTCCCTTATACGATCGACTTCAAGTCAACGGGCTTGAAAAGTGTAAAGCCCTCGCTTCGTCGCAAGTCCTCGCCTAGCTATGCAGCTGTCGATGGGTCGGGCTCCGTGCCTATCATTGGTCGCCTTGCGGATACTCATAAGCCCCGACAAAGATCCACAAGTCTGGAACTTACCCCAGGAGCTACTACAGAGGACGAGAAGGTTTTCAAAGCATACGTATCGCATTCGGCAGGAGAGATTCAATTCGCCGATGATCCCAATGGCCCTGGTCCCAACGAGCCTAGAGCCGTCCCATGGGGTCAGAGTCGCAAGTTCAATCAACCCCGCTCCAAGGCGATAATTCATCCCGAGCCGTCCATTCTAAGCCGCCCAGCTTCTCGACAGGAGTCAAAGGAATCCCCTTTCCTCAATGGTGGAGGTGTTCTGCCCCCAGCTCCCCCGGAAATAGGCAGCCCTCGGGCTCTGCTTTCTGCCGAGGACTGGGTCGTCAAGGCAGCAGAGCAAGGAAACGGAGGTCTCCACAACGCAATAAATGCCGCAGCAGATGCAGACCTCCTTGAAAACAAGATGTGGGTGGGAACACCAGGCATGCCCACCGACTCGCTGACAGACATGACGCGGCATCTCATCGATGAGACTCTAAGAACCGACTACGAGTCTCTGACCGTATTCGTAGGCGACAGCGAATTCGAAGGCCACTATACGCACTTTTGTCGCTCTGTCCTCTGGCCGGCTCTTCACTATCAGATGCAGGAGAGTCCACGTCATACTGAGTATGACGACTACTCCTGGAGACAGTACCTGAAAGTGAACGAGGCCTTTGCCAACACCATCGCGAACCACTGGCGACCGGGAGATACCATCTGGGTGCACGACTATCACCTGCTCGTACTTCCAGCACTTCTAAGAAAGAAATTACCTCGAGCGAGAATCGGGTTCTTCCTGCATTCGGCGTTCCCCTCGTCGGAGGTCTTTCGCTGTTTGAATTCACGCGATGCGTTGCTCGATGGCCTCCTTGGCGCCGACTTGATTGGCTTCCAAACAGAAGAGTATTGCTATCATTTTATTCATACTTGCAGTAGACTCCGACAGCTGCAGGTATTGGCAGATGGTGTACAAGTCAACCATCGGTTTGTGCGAGTCAAGAACTATCCTCTGGGGATTGACTACAAGTCGCTCAACGCCCTGCGTCAATCCGTTGAGGTAAAAGACTGGATATCGAACATAGACGAAAAATACAGAGGGAAGCACTTGATCGTCGCTCGCGATCGACTTGATGCCCCTGGGGGTATCAAGCAGAAACTCCTGGCCTATGAGCTCTTTCTACAGAGCTACCCCAAGTGGAGAGAGAATGTAAGCCAAGTCCAGGTCCCTTGGCAAGCTTAATTCTTGATGATAGTCTCTAAACTCTTGTATGATACAGGTGGTTCTTGTTCAAGTGGCATCATCTGCATCGGAGATTCCAGAGCTAGAAGCTCAGGTATCAAAAGTGGCCATGAGAATTAACTCAGTCCACTCCACTCTCACCCATTCCCCCCTCGTCCTCTTGAAACAAGACATCAGTTACTCTCAATTCCTCGCATTGCTCAGCGTGGCAGAGGTATACATGGTAACAAACCTTCGTGAAGGAATGAACCTCACGAGTCACGACTTCGTCCACTGTCAAGATGGCCAACTTGCTTCTCAGAAGCACGGCTCCCTTATATTGAGCGAATTTACGGGTAGTGCATCCATCTTCCACGGGCACGAGCTACTTGTTAATCCATGGGATTACAAACAATGTGCCGATGCGATAAACCATGCTCTGGAAATGTCACCGGAGCAAAGACAGAAAAACTGGGAGTTCCTCCTAGATCGCAAAGCCCCTCACACAGCACTTGCCTGGTTCTCCTCTATTCAAAGCGCACTCACCGAAGCCCACAGTATGCAACAATCTCGCGAGACTCACGCCGTCACCCCCCTCCACCTCGGCAGCCTCAAGGAATCCTACCAAGCTGCCCAGAAACGTATCTTCTTTCTCGAAGACGGCGCAACCTTCATTCCCGACGAAGCTCACCCCTCCAAAGAAGCAACTGACCTCATTCAAGCCCTAGTCCTTGACCCCAAGAACACAGTCTATCTAACCAGCAAGAACAGCCCCGATCAACTCGACGAAACAGCCCGTGTCCTCTCACCACGCATCGGGCTAATCGCTGAAAATGGCTGCTTCGCCAAGCCCAGCCCCAAACTCACATGCCATTTCTCCCCAGAAGAAACAGAACAGGAGCCCTGGGAGGCCCTTGTCGATGTAACCGGCACAAGCGACTGGCGCGCCGGCATCCGCAAGGTAATCGAGTACTTCCAAGAACGCACAGAAGGCAGCACAATCGAAGAGCGCCGCTGTTCACTAACATTCGACTACACCAACGCCCTCGACCGCGACATTGCTGCCCATCAAGCCTCCGAATTAGCGGATCAGATCAATGGTGCACGCGGTAGCGAAGCTATCCGCGTTGTACGGGATACGAGTGCCGTGAGCGTCGAACCTCTGCATGCCTCCAAGGCTTCCGCTGCCTCAATGCTACTGGACCGCTTGCCAGCTGATGAATCTCCGGACTTTATCTTTGTGGCAGGTGGAGCGAGGGGCGACGAGAGTTTGTTCCGGTGGGCAAATCAAGCGACTCATGTCAAGACAGTCAATGGCCATAGCAATGGCAATGGCAATGGAAATGGAAATGCAAATGGAAACGAATACAAGGCTAGAACAGTTACGACTGTCACGGCCGGCACGCATGCGACTGAAGCGAGTGCAATACTGCCCACAGGATTATCTTTGTTGGATGTATTGCGGCTGCTGGTGTTTCCGCATCTTGTTGACGTGGCCTCGAGATGCAAAGACCGTGGAGTGTAGTGAACCCACTTATTATGATTCTGATACTGATAGGGATGTCTGCAGGGTTCTCTCTCGTACTTACTACTTGTTTCCTGTAGTGTTTTGATTTTGTTGCCGCTTTTCTTTGTGTCGGTCTTTTCTTGGGACGTATCTTGGGACTGAGGACGTTCCCTTGGTCTATCACTAGTACTTGGCATGTGTGTGTATATCCCTTATTGTGACGAAGCAAACACGGAAGTGTCCATGAGATAATTTTTTCATGAAAAATGAGAAGCGCATTAGACAAAAGGCTTAGAAAATTGTAATCCATCCGGACTAGTGTATTTTGGATCTACCCCTCTACTAGTACGCGCGAACCTGTGTTTTTTTTGCAGCACCTGATTGGCCGAGAGGCCCAAAGTGGGTCCAAAGACAATGCTACAGCTGGGGACTCTGATTGACCTTACTAGGTGCAGATCAATCGCCGCGCGCAGCGCGGCGACGATACTTGTATCTACTACTAGGGGTTAGAAAGCTATCTCCTCCCTTTACTACTTGGGTACTTGTATCATAGTAGATACCTCGGTTCTGATACCTAAAATCCCCGAAGATCGACAAGTACATTACAAATAAGCCGACATATGGAATCTCATTGACTCCAATTTTAAAAGGGACGTTTGAATGGTGTCAAAGTAGCCGGCCAGTTCCGAATTGACCGCCACTTAGAACACAGCCGAACCATAGTAATAACCACATACACACATGGGGAAAATACATGTGAATCATGAATTGAGCAACATAATGATAAGAATAGAACAGGCAGAAAACCCCATCCCTAGGCAATAAATGAACCGACAGCAAAGACAACAAGAATGATCAGGGGTAAAACGCGCCGCGCCTGGGGGTAATGTAAAACAACAAGCAAGGAGACCATGTGAGAGCAGGGCAAAGATATCAGGTTGGGCCCTAGCTATGCGCAATGCACGGATCCTGATGGTAGGATTGCAAGAAGCGCAATATGTATTGGCAGCAAACCTTGAGACAAAGCAGCCCGAGGGTATATGCCGTACGTCAGAGATCTACTCTGGACGCATAACAACCCCGAGAAGCATAAGGGAGAAGGGAAAACGATAATAATAAGATGCAGCGATATGCAGTGCAAAGGACACAGGGTTGAATCCTCCGGAAGGGGTGGGGTTGGGTGGAAACAGTGGGGGATGCTGATTATATCAGACTCTAGATGACTTGGTCGCAGAAATTGAGTCAAGCCAAGCAGAAAAAAAAACACTTCCCGAAATTAACCTCCAGTCCCTTTGTTATCAGCATCTTTGGATGCCGGTGCTGGATCGATGCTGGCCGAGATAAGAGTCGGGGCAATTCTGCGTTTCTTTGGTTGTTGGGCCGGCTCGACCTCTGGGCCCTTGCTCTCTTCCTTCTCAGACTCGCTTGCGGTTTTTATATCCCGTTTCCCAAGCACAGTGCCTGTGAGGGAATTGGTCCCGCCTTGTGAGCCGGAGCCGGGCATTGACAGTGGAGTTTGCGGCGGAGTGGTGAGCGGCAGTGAAGACGGCTGAGCAGAGTGCGTAGCCGTTACTGATGGAACAGCCCCCATAGTTGGGGTCGGATTGTTCACTACAACGCCAGGTTGCTGGTTGGACGATTGTGTTGCGACCGAACAAGCCGAATTGGACCGTGCAGGGCTAGCCGGTGGTCCCTGAGAGGCGCTAGGTGCAGAATTTCCGCTGCTGGCTTGCGAGTGGCCAGATTTTATAGGTGATGGAGCATGGGTTGGGGTAGGCAAAGGTGTCAGATGGGTCGAATGAGCGATTGAGCTGATAGGATGGGGGGCTGAAGTCGATCCCGTGTAAGGCTGACCTAGTTCCCCAGGCGCAAACGAAAGAGTGGAACAGAAACCGTCGGAAGAGCTCATAAGCAAAGTCAAGCCATCATCGGACCTATTATTCGTTAGGAATTTAAATATTGAGGGATAGAAAAAGGCGAAGAGAAGACTTACCAAGTCAAGTCAGTAAAAGTAGCAAAGTGCAGATTGCTTACAACACACAGAGGAGTTTGTTGCTGCGTATCGTAAATCAAAACGGCGTCCTGAGTGGCTACCGCATATACGATGCGGTAAGGAAGCGCAAAGACGGGCGGTGGGGACCCTTGTCCGGTATTGTTGTTACTGTTCTCAATTTTTTGTGCTGTTGAGCTGTCCGCTGTGTCCTTTGAAGTCTGGTTTGTAATTCCCGATACGACTGGACCCGGCAATGGGGGAAACATTGACTCTTCGGTTGAAGTATCGATAGTGAGATGCTTGGCAGACTGAGTGCTTTGCTTTAGTGTGTAGAAGATTGGCGAGCATTTGACGGCAACAGACGGCTTCTTGTGGCCAGGGAGATGGGAGATTGGCGGCTTGTTAAATCCAGCACGAGTATAGACATAAACCGTGTTAATGACTTCGTCCGTCGTCTTGGAAGGGTCGGTAGGCGAGACATGAGACGTTTTGTATTGTCCAGCAGGTGTGAACAATAAGCTGCCGTCGGGGGCGAAGGTCAAGCGTCGGAAAAACGAGGTAAATGTTTCGTTCGCATAAATGCTAGCATTCCTCACTCCAAGGCCCCCAGAAAGGCTTGGGGAAGATGCTTCCAGAGGCTTCACAGCAGGCAATGGCAGAGACGGAGCGGGAGATGCCGAGCGTCGAATCGATGGTGATGAACCAAAAGAAGAGCGACGACTGTGAGAAACTGGTGGTGGGTCCATAGGCAAGTTGGATGCCATCGGTGTTCCTGGGGTAGAAGGAGCTGGTGAAGCAATTGCGATTGGATTGCTCGTACTATGTTGCGGTCGGCTGATGGGTTCTGGAGCAGGACTGCTGGATGAGATGCGTTTGGCAGGTAGGTCCATCTTGAGAACCTTGCCATGGGGAGTCAGTGTAAACTGGCCATCCTTTGTCTTTAAGCTGTAAATGTGAACCGATCGATCGGATGACTGGGTTGCAACAAATTCATTGAGCGGATCCCACGCGACGCCTTGGACGTAGTGCGAATGCTCTGCAATTTGCCGGACCATTTGCCCTGGTAATACGATTGTCAGTCATGTTGCACATCCGAAAAATTGAGAAAATAGTCTCTAGACTGAAGACCAACCGGTTTGCGCATTATATATGCGAGCAATATTGTCCATGCTTCCAGTCATAATAAAGACACCATCGGGCGACCAAGCTAGATCGTAGATCTCCGCCCCGGACGAGCGGCACATATGCTTTACTCGCCAAGTCTCTTTATCATCTGACCGATCTTCCCCAAGACCGGGCTGTGTCTGCAGCTCCGATGGCACCCAGAGCAAGACATTGCCGTCGTCTCCGGCAGATGCCAGCATCTCACCTGCACTAGGTTAGAGTAATGGCCGAATGGGCGTAGTATGGGCAACTGTACCTTTTGGACAAAACCGAACGACATTGACAGCTTGGGTATGTTTAATAAGTGTACTCAGGTATGAGACCTTTCGTTCTTCCCCAGCAGATTCAACTCTCCAGAGCTATTAGGGTGTGTCAGACATGAGTTCATTGGGGGGAGGGTAACGGAGGGTGGAAGTTGCGGAGGCGTACTCGGACGTTATTATCGCTAGAGGAAATCATTGTCAGTCATGCATACAAACTGAAAAATGACATGAGTACTCACTTTCCACCAGTTGCTAGGCGACCCTTCCCATTGGGGTCAAAATGCACAGAGTAAATGGGGACATTGTCGTCATGCCATGAGATCAGTAATGCAGATGCCTTCATGATGAACGCTACAGCTCATGGGCTGATCCTTGGAGCCACCTGTCCTGCGAAATTGTGTGCTGGATGGATACCCCGGTGGTTCTTTTTTTTCTTAAGAAACCCAAGCCAGTCTTAACGAGGGCCTTCAGTCTCGGCCAGGGAATTGGGGGAGGGGAGGAAGCAAGTGGGTTGTTTAGGTTGAAGCGGAAGCGGTTGGGGAAAAAATCGAAGTTTGAGGAATTAAAATTAGGAGGAAGAGGAGTCGGTGGTTAACAGAGAGTACAGAGAAGGGGGTGGGAGTAAGTAAGAAGGTGATGAAGGGGAGTTTCGATGATGCTTCGAGTTGTTTGCGCGGGAACGCGACCGAAGGCCGATTAGATATCGGCCACTCAACGGGCACGGAATTGCAATGCAGACTCTCTGCACCAATCCATTCAAAACAGCCCATGGTAGAATAAGGTAGTCTTTCTTGTAATACGGTTCATTTAGGAGTTTGAAAATTCGCTTATTCTGTTATTGTTTCGATAACATGGATATACAACCCTTGAAACAAGTGCTAGTAGATACAGTATATTCAACTAAGATAATCATTTCATGAACGCCTCCCATTTGCCTTTTCTCCAATTGACCTTAGCATGCAGAAGAGAGTAGACTAAAAGTACAAAACCAGTGCTGTCTTATAAGTGACTATGAAACCCACTTTCCGATCGTTTCGCCAAACCAGCTGATGGCCTTTTCTTGTCTCTTCGACCGGGCATCTGTTTGCGTCTTCATATATGGACTGGCCTCATCAGCGTACAGTTTTTGTTGCTCGAGATGGGCATTATAGGCTCGGATCTCCAGCTCCCGCTCATGCGGCGTGAGCTTTTGCAGGGGCTTGGAAGGCTTGAATCCAGCTGGGATAGACTCGCCGCCGGGGACGTCGATGACCGCCTGAGTCTTCTCGTCTGTTGTTGATGAGCTCTTTGTGTCAGGATGGAAGAGGGATTGAATCGGCGGTGGCTCAATGCCAGCTGCTTTGGCTTCCTCCACTCGTTTCTCAAAGTCCAGCATTTGGTGGTAGAGCTTGTCGGCGTGCATCTGAATCCGCTCCTCTTTCTCGGCGTCATATTCGAACGAGGCTGCATAACCCAAGGCCTGGAGGAATTTCTAGCCAGGGAATTAGTATCTTGCAATTCGAGGTGGAGCTGCTTGCTCTATTCAAAAGGACTCACACTCTGGGTTGTAAAGCATCGCGAGAACGTGCCATTCTGCTCCGCGCACATGGTCAGTCGGGACTCGAGCTGCTTCTTCCAGTTTCCAGTTTGGAAGCATAATGTAAGCGCCTCATGCTCCATGGCGCAGTTCTCCATCGCCGCTCGTTGCACTGTATCGCCACGCTCCTTAAATTTCTCAATCACTCGTGCAGCTCCGCGGACCCCATCGCCTCCGTCGGCATTGACAGGGGGTTTGTAGGTCTTCCACAGATCTGCGTAACGGCCATCCTGATAGAGCGATTGCGCAGGAACGGTGGGTTTCGAGGGATCGGCTGACTCTGGTTGAGGCGACGGTGTAGTTGGCTGCTTCACATCCGGCGCAGGAACATATTTGTCCGGTCGCTCTTGCTCGAGGTACTCTCGCAGGCCCGGGTCGAGCTTCTTCACAGGATCATTTTTGCTATCTCCCCAGAACCAGCCCATTGGGAATGTAATTTGCAGGAATGTTTGGGGGAAGGCGTGGGGAAGGTTGTTTCCTAAGAGCGTTGCGGAGAAATCGGGATAAAAATGGATCAGTTCTGATACCGATAGACTACCCGACCGCCGCGGTCTTTACTCTTCTACCAACAACACGACGCGTCTACCTCGACGCCGTTCCTCCACCATGGAATCTAGTACGTTCAAACCATTTCAAATGAATCGCATATATTTAAGCTAACATATAACAGCGCGAGAGGAGCGGTTGCAGATGCGACAGCGCGGAGCTGGGTACGCGCTCTACCCCGCGAAACAATAACATAGTGTCATTGAGCTGACCAGCAATTCAGAACGCGCCAAATCAAAGCAGTCGATTTCGGATTCTCCTTTGGAGCTCCGGCATCTGATTCTGCAGCTTCTGCCCCTATTCCGCTATTCCCTGAACCCAATGAATCGTCGCAAACGCAGCCCGCGTCCGCGCCCGCGGCGAAGGCTACAACACCGCCGCCACTGAAGGTCTCCTCACAACCCGTATCACAGACGATAGGCCAGCCCCAGCGCACGCCGGGAAGTGCGCGCAATAGACTTCCTCAACGCCTCTCGACATATGATATACCCATCGACGACAGGCCGGAAGGACAGCGAAGCAACAAAAGGAGAAGAATAAGTGCGTGTTGGGATACCAAAGCTAGTGAAATCTTGTACTGATGCTGTTAAAGCCTCCCCTGAGCCAACAGAGACAGAGACCCCTTCGAAGACGAGTGTACGAGTCAATAACCCAAACCCAAGTCAAAATGGAGGCTCCGTGGTCACAGAAGCAGCAGTGAGCCACAACGCAGATGTTTCCATGGCAGATGCACCGCAGCAAGAAACGCCAATGGCTCCAGCTCTACCGGAAGACCCTGCGAATAATACAGCAGAGCCAGATAATGGCGCAGAGATCACGAACCCAGACTCTACGGTACAGGCTGTTTCTGAAGAACAAACACAAAGCATAACCCAGAGTCCAAGCCTTGTCTCAACAACAGATACTAGTAAAGAGAAACGTCCTCGAAAATCTCGATCACCACCGCCTAATGATTCAGGAAGGGAGATCCATCATACTGTCGATCCTATCGACTCATCAGGCAAGAAGCAGCGAACGCGTCGATCACCGCCACAAATTGAAAAGTCTCCAGTAGAGGAGAGAGCAGAACAACAGACAGTTGAGCCTTCAAAACCCACGTCGCTGCCTTCGCAGGGGGTTCGTCAACTGAAGACAAGAATTCCTCGAGCTAAACCTACCTCGACTGATACCTCCAACACCGATCAACCAGAGAAAACAGCCGTTGCCCAGTCAGGACCAAGTAACCAAGAATCGGAAAATGTCGCTGTGAGTGTGACCGAAAATGCAGACAACAATTTAATCCAAGCTCAAAAATCGTCCGAGACGACAAAGAAGACTCGAGGACGCAAAGGTCGTCCAGGAAATTCTGATCGCGCGCCAGTTCCGGAAACTGAAACTGAAACACAGCCTCAACTTGACGTTAGTCAAACAAAGGCTTCCTCGAACGGTAAACGCTCTCGTAACAAGCCATGGCTTTCTACAAAAGAGCTAGAGGAAAAGTCACAAACGGAATCAGGAACAGAATCTGAACCATCAAAGTCAAGACGTGGAAAGCCTTCGCTTTCTGCAAAGAAGAACGATATGAAGAGACAAGCAGAACTCGAGACAGAGGTCGAACCAGAGGCGGGTCCATCAACGTCTCGGCGAGGAAGATCCGCAACGAATAAGTCAGCGGCTGATCCAGAGCCAACAGATCCAGAAGTGGAGACTATGAGTGAGCCTCAAGTCGAGCCAGAACAAGAGCTTGTTGAGTCCGAACAACCAAGATCACGTCGGGGGCGAGTTGGGAAGAAGGCCAAGTTGGTAACAGAGCCTGAACCACCAACTCCAGAGCAACAACTCGACATCGAAAGTGAGCCTCGGGTCGATCCAGAACATGAGGATGAACCCGAACAATCAGAATCGCGATCAAAATCGCGTCGGGGGCGACCTGGCAAGAAGGCCAAGTTGGCATCAGAGCCTGAACCACCAACTTCAGAGCAGCAACTCGAAATCGAAAGTGAGCCTCGGGTCGATCCAGAACATGAGGATGAACCCGAACAATCAGAATCGCGATCAAAATCGCGTCGGGGGCGACTTGGCAAGAAGACCAAGCTGGCAGCGGAACCGGAGTCAATTAATCCAGAGGAACAAGTCCGTACAGAGACTGAGCCTAGACCCGAGCCAGAACAGGAAGTTGAATCTGCAACATCCAATGCACGCCGGAAAAGGCCCAAGAAGGGGAGGATGGAAGCAGACTCCGAATCTACACATAGAGAGGAGGCAGGTACGGAGACCGTTCAAGAACGTCGGAAACCGAAAGAGCCTCGTGGCGAAACGGTTCCTGTTACTGTGCATCGCCTATTTAATCCTTCAGCTCTTGGTGCAATGTACGCGTCATCCGGTTCTGGCGACGAGGACGAAGACTCTGCCGATGAGCTTTCAGCCCGTCAAAAAACCAAGCTGCCCAATCGCGGTGGGGTTAACCATGCCGATGTCTTGAGCCAGATTTGCCGTGAAACTCTGGAGAAGACGCTCGCCGCGCTCAACAATGGAATCGAGAACGAGACAAACACACAACGGCGAGCGGAATGGACACGGAAGCGAAAGTCCGTACAAGTCTTCGGTTCTGAGCTTGATGGACGCTTGTTGGACCTAAGCGAGATGCTTGATAGCAATTTTGTGCTTGGTGTGCAGCTCAAGAAGACCAAGCGTGAGATGATGGATATGCGGGCCCATCTATATAAAGTGCGACGGGAACGAGAGAGCATTGCTCTACAGATGGATGCGGTGCGTGCCAAGCACATGGAAGAGGAGAAGGCGAAAACCGTAAGTTCTTTATTCATGAGATCTAAGCATTGTCTCATTTTGTATCATACCACTAACACAATGGCAGTCTCGCACCACCATCAACAATTCCCTACACAGCCTTGATCTTGCATTGGATCGCCAACATCGGGCACCACCAGCCACCGATCCTTCTCCAGCAGATCTGGAATTTATGCTTCGCACTGTGGCTGAGGATGTGAGTTGTCGAGCACCAGGAGCACAGGGTGGATTGCTTGACCAGATCCGCGCATTTAATGCGCAACTGGAGGCTACAGCTCGCCGTTTGGAACGGCAGTGATCTATGAAGAGACTATCAAATTCGGAGTTAACCGGGGTTATATTTGACTATTTGTGATACCTACTAGGCATTATCCCATGGCTGGTTCCAGGGAGCGTGGCGTTATTGTGCAAATATACTGGACAGGGTTTAGTTAAGTTCTTATGCCAGGACCAGAGTTCTGTGATCTGCATCCATGGATTGTTCTTCCGGAACTGTTAATGACCCCATATTCTTACATTGTCAATAGTGAATAGTTATTATTGATTTTTATACAGCGTGCATGAGTGGGAAATGTATTCCGCACTAAATGAGGTTTAGTGTTCCTTCGTACATGGATGCATGTGGCGAAAATGCAGCGATTTGTATGGTTCACAGGGGAAAACCCACACGGAAAAACCCCAAAAATCTTGAAATTGAAGAAATTCAACGAGAAGAGATTGAAACCTGCAGATTTGTCAGCTTTGTCAGCCATCCATTGTGTTTCCTATTCCGATGATTCGCTGTGAAGATCTTGAATCTCCACTTTCTTCTTGATCCATGAACAAATCAGAAGTCAGGGTCTTCTTGAAATATCAGAATTCAGATGTCCATAAATCCGTGCTTGTCTCCGACTTGCTTGGAAATCAATATCCCAGTGGGGCCATCCAAGTGGTATAAAGCCATTCATTCCCCTTGTCCATGTACCTAGTTTTTGGTAAAGAGCCGAAGTCGAATCTCAGCCAGTCCTGAATTGCGAGTCTTAGCAATTATATTATTACCAAACCCCTATATAATTCCAATTGGCACCTAAAAGCTCGATCAAAATGAGCAAGCTCTTCGAACCCCTCCGCGTTGGCCGCATGGAGCTCTCCAACCGCATCGCCCTAGCCCCTCTAACCCGCTTCCGCGCCAACGACGACCACGTCCCCCTCCCCTTCGTCAAAGAATACTATGCCCAGCGAGCCTCAACCCCAGGCACCCTCCTCATCACCGAGGCAACATACATCACCTCCCGCGCAGGTGGCTACCCCAACGTCCCCGGTATCTGGAACGAAGCCCAGATCGCCGGGTGGAAGGAAGTCACCGACGCCGTCCACGCCAAGGGCTCCTACATCTTCGCCCAGATCTGGGCTCTGGGCCGTGTGGCTCCCCCTCAGGGCGAAACCGCCCCAGTCTCCAGTAGCGAGACACCCGCGTCAGCGGATAGTCCCGTGCCGCGCGCGCTGACGGACTCCGAGATCCAGGAATGGATCCAGGATTACGCGCAGGCTGCTAAGAATGCCATTGCGGCTGGGTTTGACGGCGTGGAGATCCACGCTGCGAACGGGTACCTGATTGATCAGTTCAACCAGGATAACTGTAACAAGCGTACCGACCGTTGGGGTGGTAGCGTTGAGAACCGGGCTCGGTTCGCTATTGAGACTGTCAAGGCCGTTGTGGAGGCTGTGGGTGCGGACCGGACTGGTATTCGGTTCAGCCCTTTCAGCACTTTCCAGGGTATGAAAATGCAGGACCCGGTGCCGCAGTTTAAGTACCTCGCGGAGCAGATGAAGCCGTTTAAGCTTGCTTATGCCCACGTCGTTGAGGCGCGCATTGCTGGAAATGTTGATATTGAGGCCAGCGAGTCATTGGATTTCTTTTTCCAGGCTTATGAGAAGGCTAGTCCTATCATTGTTGCTGGTGGTTTCAAGCCGGATTCGGCGCGTGAGGCGGTCGATGTCCACTACAAGGACCATGATGTCTTGGTTGCGTTTGGTCGGTCTTATATTGCCAACCCCGATCTGCCTTTCCGGGTGAAGAGCAACATCCCTCTTACACCTTATGATCGGGACATGTTCTACCGCCCGAAGGACCCTGTTGGTTACATCGACTATGAATTCAGTCCTGAGTTCAAGGCTGCTCAGGCTGCCGAAGTCGCGGCTTGATTGGAAAATATTTAGCGTTCATGTCATTGTTGCATAGCGGTTGATAGATTTATACCAAACTTCTTATATAGAAATTGATCGATTGATTCCAAGATGTCAAATCCGACGGTCCCTTTTGTGTTCTTCGTTAGTACAAACAGGCTCGATTTTGAGATTATCTAACGCTGATAGTTTCTCCTCTAAAGGTATCTGCAAGGGCTAGATCAAATCTTGTACTGCTGACAGTCAGCCGAAATCCAAAGCAGCTCTCAACATCAGAAAAAAACTCACGCGAAATTCCCTGTTAATCTTGTCTGTCAGATCCAAGAACTCTGAATTTTCCTGATGGATCTCGCCTTCACGTTGCTGATCTCTTCGACGATTCTCCCAAACATAGTAGCAACGTAGCAGCATCGCAGCCACAATCGCGACCGCAAGGGTAGCCACAATGCTGATCTTTGCCGGGATATAATCTGGCGCATCTTCTGTTCGGAAGGTCAAGGGCCCTAGGATATTACCCAAACAGAATGACATGAGCATGATAGCGTTCATAGACACCTTCTTCGTGTGGCCTGCCACATTGGCGCCGACAAGGGAGTAGATACATGGCAATGCGGAGCCCGCCACTTGAATTAGGTAGCTCCCCGCCAGCTGGGCAGCTTTCATATTCTTGGGCGAAAAGGCAAGGAGGCAGCCACCCAGGAGGCCACAGAGTAAGGCTGCAATGATGCAGAGACAACGCTGATTGTAGCGAGAGGCCATTCCCGTTGCGGCGAGAATAGCAATTATACTGACGGCTCCATTGGGGATATTGAGGAGCTCGGTTTGTTTGGTCGTGAAGCCGATGTTCTTGATGATTAGGGATGTGAAGCTGCTGATTGCGGCGTTGGGAACATCCATGGCCGTTACAATCACAATAATGAAGTATGTCTGTGGATCCCTGAATACCTCGACGAATTGGTTCCATTTGAAGTGTTTGTTCTCGATTCCCGTCTGATTTTCACGGAGACGCTCGATGGCTAGGATCTTTTCTTCGTGAGTGAGGCGAGATGTCATGGGGTTATCGGGGAGGAAAATGAAGATGCTTATTCCGACGACGATGGTGATGATACCGAAGATGAGGAACATGATCTGCCATGCTTTGAAATGGTCTCCTGTGTAGAATAGAAGCCCGTAGGCAACTAGAGCGCCCATCATTGAGGCTGTTCCGGTGCCGAGGTACCATATTCCGAAGCGTTTGGGCTGTTCTGGTTATTGTTAGAGGGACTTATTCGGTGTATCGAGTGAGATTGACGTACCGTCTCGCGTGTACCACATCGAAGTAATCAAGATAAGCCTAGTCTTGGATGTTAGATGCTAGTAAAAAGAGTGGGATACTGATTGTCTCACGCTGGAGCAATCGCGCTCTCAAAGCAGCCCAACAAGACGCGTAGAGTCATCAAACCACCAAAGCTCTTCGCTGTACAATTCAAAGTTGTCATGAGGCCCCAAATGGCGACTGTTATGAAGTCAGAATAATAATTTTCATTTTTCTAACCTGCTTTCTTACCATTGAAGCCCAGATATTTCGCAGTGGGCAACCTTTGCATTAAAAAGCCCGTCGGAAGCTCAAAAACCAAGTATGTGCAGTAAAATGCTAGTGTCAAATTCGAGTACTGATTCGTCTTCATATTGGTATCGCTCAGCAAGCCCATAACTGAGGCGTAGTTAACTATGTTTCCACCATTAGTATCTTAATCCTCATGATCTGGGTTGTATCACCTACTGAGCACCTTATCAAGAAACTGCAAATTATATGCAGCCCACATCAAAGGTATAATCATCCAGTCAATTTTCCGCACGAGAGCCTTCTCATCCACGTCAATAGCAACTGCATTATTCTCTCCATGCAGGAATTCCAACGCCGCATCAGCCTTTCCCGCTGCTAGCCCATTCTTAGCCTCCACGTCAACCGAGCCGGTCGCAACAGGACTATTCTCAGCATGTCCCATTATGGAATCGAAATGTCTGATTCCAAAGTGATCACCTTTCTAATGTTCTAAATTAGGATTTCAATCCCAATTGAGGACAGGAGGGGGTTTAAAAGAATCAAGAATCAACGATGAAACCCCTCTCGTGTCTCCCCTCCATTGCTATCAAGCACAGACATCATACCCCTCTTGCATGCAGCTCGCAGCTACTCCAACTTCACAACTCCCGAAACTAGCACTTCGTATTTATCTCTAGATACCACCTTCCAAGATTGTAGATAAACGGAGTCTCGTAAAGACGCCTCCGCTGTCATAGCGCGCGGAAACGCGGGCTGCTCCGCCAAGTCTGAGCGTTATCAACGCGGAATTAGGAATTTGATGCGATCGGCAGAGTCTATTACCCCAAAATTGCGATTAACACGTCGAGCGGAGGGGTACGAGCAGGCCTTAGATAACGTCCTTTGGCGTCAACTGCCGCTAGTTCACCAGCCATATAAAGTCAATTGACTACCGACATCTGGAACCTCGGTTCCCTTGGGGTCCGACATCGCGAGAAACACCTGGAAATTGAAGGAAGTTCAATGTTGCTTCGAGCCATTCCTTCTCGGCTTTTAAAAGGGGTATAATACGGGCAAATGTATCAACTCAACATTTGGCTGAGATATTAACATGCGTCTCGGCAAAAAAGGCAAGAATTGAACGAAGACCTTCGAACCCAAAGATCAAACTATGCCATACTTCCAGTCACTTCTCCAATCTTCCAGGATCTCAAGCAACCCAGGATTCCATATCGTGTTCTACCGAGATGACTTTGGCATTGGGATATGCCGTGATGAGTTCATCCGTGAACGCAATGCAGGGGAAATCGCTCACGTCGCTAAATTTGGCAAAGACTTGGTCCCAGTAATAAGCGGGTGCATTCGATCGTTTGGCCCGCAAACTTTGCTCGTGTCGCTTCTAGGAAAAACCATCTATCCGGGTTTTTGCCTCCTAGATTGGTGCCGTGGTAACAATTAATTCCCAATATACTCAGGGCATGTTTGATTGCTATAGACGAGGTTGAAATCAGCATTGATGAGAGCAACAGGGTCATTATCACTTATATGGCGATCCAGTACGAGGCATAGATAAATTGAGAACATTGAACTTCCAAAAATTGATGAAATCTGTTTCTTTCGGCAAGTTCTTCTACAGTTGGGAAGCCTGTTGGAGTCAGTGATATCTCACTGTAAGAATTGGATTCCATTGAATAACCATTGCTTCTGGTACTGGAAGAAATCAAACTCAAGCCTCAAGGGCTTAGTTTTGGGAATGATTGATGTGGGATGTAAGAAGGAAAAGATGTTACAAGATCGATTTTTACCTTATCCATCTTAAATCCCTTTTAGAGCAATCTGCGAACCATACTGACATCAATGGATCAAGGCAATGGAAGTCCTTATGAGATAAATATAGATCTAACTATTGGGAACTTTTTAGACAAAATGCAGAAAACAGAAAGATCTTCGCGATCGACACGGGGAGAGTTACAAGTATGCGAGCATCTAGATGTCTTATCTATGCGGCCACTCGGCCTGATGTAGAATGCACCCAGGGCCTGAACAGCATCCCAAATATGGAGACCACATAACACGTTAACATTTGAAGTCTTCGATTCTTGAAACGCTAAGTCGTGAGCGAACCTGGAACTTGAAACGCGTACGCTGCTCCAATAATGAGGCTGTTATCTCAACAGTCAACTTATTGGGTCCCATTTATCTTATTTATCTTCCACGCAACTCTGGAAACATTGGAAGGGCACCCGCATGAAGGATTCTCTGGTTGGGTACTAGGAGTCAATAGAGAAGTAGTGAAACTTTGGATCACTGTTTATGCGACTTGGCCCGACTTGGCCTCAGTTTCACATCAATATTGCCTGAATCACAACACAACACCATCCTTCGCGATGCCAGTAGCCACTGCTGCACGTTAGATCAAGCCCGAGAGTTGAGTTATCTGAGATATAAGCATCTACTAGTACAAGCACTAGGTCATCTCTGATATCAGATAAGGCTAATGGTGTTAGCCTTGGACTCACGGCTGGCATGACTATTCTTCAATGATATCCGGTATCAGTATCTTGCTGTAAGGCTTGGATGCTGGCATCAAGCGAAACAACAGCTCATTCCCCATAAATGTAACGGTCACTAAATTGATTAGACACCCCGTCATTATGGAATCTGTCCATGTGAGCGTCGATGACTGTCGCGCCAACAAATGTTCTAGGTAGTATGCTGAATGGAACCAGTTGACCTTGAAAGGCACTTGTGGGCCGTGGCTACAACTGACCGGGTAAACAGCAACGACACCTGGGCAGGTGCTCCTGATAAGCAGACATCGATAGTCCGCTATCCGTCACCGTGCTCGCAATTTTTGTAAACATTCTCGATTTCTGTTGGCCAAGTTGAATCAATTGATGACAAGGGAAATGGAATCGTTTCTCATTTCAATTGCAAGTATTGATCCCAAAGGAAATGCTTGCAGACACAATTCATGGCCAGGTAGCTCATGAGACTGACACACTTGATTATGGACCGTCTCAAGTTAACGTTCAAGGTGGGCCGAGGCGGATGTTAAGACGCCGAATTATGTCCGACCCAATTCACCAAGACGCCAAGTCAAAGATCCAGCTATCCCCGAGCAACTCCGTGCTCTATACGCCATGGTCTCATTTTTGAGAGGGCCCTCACCCCCACTCCCGAAGATCATCGCATAAAATACGTGAACACCACGCGAGAAACATCGTGTATCAGATCAGATACATTGCATGCCGATACTAGGAGAGACAAATCAACGATCTGCACTGCATGTTGACAATCACAGGCCTATTTTGAGCGTAAGATTGGTACTTTCACACGATCCAATAATCCCAGTTTCACTCTGTCGAGAGTTTCTCCCCGCGACGCCCACAAAAGGCAATACCCCGCATGACGACCCCAACCGTCACTGGGGATGTCTCTGGGGATTGAGCTAACCGAATTTCGGAAGCCGAGAACTCCTCAGAAAAAGAACATACTATGGGCCCATACGAAACCGAGAACCACAAACAGCGATCGAGTGGGACCCGAGGGAAAATCATCTCAGATCCGAAAAATATGGGCTTAACATCACTGATCAGTGATGAAATGTTCCGCTCCGCCGAACCGAAAGCGGACTGCGGGACTGGAAAACCGGCATTTTCGAATGGAAGTTTGGAACATTGGAAACATCATAAGTTCCTGCTTGGCAAAGCTTCCAGCAACCCGGATTTTCGGGGTAAGAATCCATGGATGGAGAATAGGTAGTCTCGTGCCCATACAGTATTACAGTAACTCGGCATCTTTGAACCGGGGGGCAAACATAACCTTGGAAAGATTCTGGGGTTGATATTCATGACATCTGGTTCGTTAACCCCAAGTTTTTTTTTGTTCTTTTTTCAATCTAATTAATTCAATGTTAGCTGATCCCCCGCACGAAAGCAAATGTAGGTCAGATGCTCTTGAAATGTGGGGAAGTATTGCTTTTTGAAATTAGCTGCGTCTCCTCCATGCGGAGAGGTGAGGAGATCTCCATAGTATACACCTCTTCTTCTCTTCTTCTCTTTGTTCTTTTCTCCGCCCAAGAAGCTTTTGCGCCATCGTCTCCAGGCCGCGAACCCATGACGCAGGATCGATCCATACAGAGCTGCACATTAAGCTCTCCCCGCACGCTTGTACCCAAAATCCAAACTTCTCCCCAGCGGCAGACCCGGGGAAATGGAGCTTGTGGCAGGCTTTTTGAGTTTGGGCAGCTATTTTGACCAATAATGCTCTTGGTTGACAATCCTGTGGGGGGAAATATGTAAAGATGTATCGATGTATTCCCGTCGATAGATCCATTTCTAATTTCTGGGACCGTAGCACGATGCAATGTGGCGGTCAATAATCATGGTACAAAGGTAGTATGTATTGGACTATTGCAAATTGTTGTCTGGTCATGTCAATTATTGAAAGATGAATACCTACAGATTCCAGGGTTGCGGTATTGGTATTTTCCAGGCTAGAACTACATCGATGAGGGTGACAGGCTGGCACTGCATAACTTGCATAATCGAACAGCCTAGATGCTCATCTAAGCTGATGCTATTAACGTTATTTCGATGCTTTTTGTGATCCCTCGGAATTTGAGCGTAAGCAGATAGAGGATAAAGCCGACCGGAGTGGAGAAGAGAACTTTTTTTAAGGTTATTCTCTGTTTGAACCAGCACAAACATTCGATGTATACAAAAAGTAAAAAAAATGTGATTCAATTTCAATAAGAGAAAGGAGAAAGACAATTAGAGGGAAAAAAGGAAATTGCCGGACTATTACATTCTGCATGTTCTCCGGCTACAAAGAATCGTACGGTAGCTCATGCGCCACTAATGCAGGTAGGGAATTTAGCCAAGAAACTCCATCAATCAGCGTGCTCTCAGATCGACCCTACAGAAAGACGGCAGGAGTCACACCAATCGCAATCCTGCAGCCTTGTGCAGGCCAACCTGCACCCCGTACTATTCTTACTTACTGCACGGGAGCTACTAAGATTTCCCGCGTTGGACTCGGTCTGCATCTGCATCTGCATTGGCCCTCCTTAGCACGGGATGAGACCCCCCTATGAGATTGAGATGAGACCGCGGATGCGGAGTACCCGCAGTCTTGTCTCATGCCAAGTGTCTCCTAAGACATACACTTCCCATACATCGAATATCGAACATCGTGGAAGAGTTTCCGCCCACAGTGAATAGATCTGACACACGGGCTGTCAGAGTCGAACTAGGCCCCGACACGGGCCGAGTCCGAAATTGAGACAACCAAGTTTTGCAATTGTGGAGAGTCCACAAGATAAACAAATACAAATACAAATACAGAAAAGAACTACTGGAGTTTCCAAGGGAACGTAGACCGCAAGTCCTCGAGGTGTGCGATTTGCGTTTTTTTTTCCACTTCTTTTATTTTTCTGGCTCAGGAAAATTTTCAGCTGGTGTGGAGCGTTGAAGAGCTGTGTTCCACTGACATGCATATCTGCAGCTCTTAGCTCGTCACAAGCGAGCATTAGAGAGAAAGAAAAAAACCAAAAGCAAAAAAAAAGGACCCATCATATGGATGAGCATGGCGACCGTGGTGTTTAGCGTATATCCTGCCATGGCGGGTGGGACGGGGAGATGGCCTGTCATGGCTTAGCGCAAGCGATCGATACTTCTCACTGCCCCAGTCGACGCGCCTCAAAAGTCTATTGTTGACGGTCGGTGGGAATTGATAGGTAGGTCATACCATGAGCATGGTCCTAGTCTGCCGCGTCGCATGAAACAAGCACCAGGGGGGGTCTATCAGGGGATGTTTAATGAGGATAGACCGGGCCGTCGTCGAGACGTTATTATTTTTTGTTTGACCCCACGCGGTGGGCGGAAGGAATGGTTAGTTCATGATGGTTCCATGCTTTCCATGCTTTCCATGCAGTGATGGGGTTCCACTGTGCACCGTGCTCATGAGAGTTGGGTCTTTGTATGACCCGAGTGAAAAAGGGGGCCGAAGTGATTGTGCGTTGAGAGAAGTGGAGATTGGAAAAGAGAGAGTCTAGTCTGAGTACAACCTCAGAAGCGGCTGAACCCACATGGAATTGCCTGTCCGGAGCAATGGATATTGGAGTGGGAATTGGTGGAAAAGCATTTGGTGAGGATTTGATTGGTGATTCGTCAAGGGGAAAACGGAGATGTTCTTCTTTGGCTAAGTCGCATATTAGCCGGAAGATCTCCATACACAACTGTTTGTTCTTTTTACTAGTCAGTACGCCATTGTAAACAGTTTATACAAGTCTGTACAGAGTGCAACAAACCTACCGATTAATAATGAGTTCAATGATTTGCAGTGTGCACTGACAACATTTGAATGGCCACGTAAAATAATAACTGGGGATAAGTGGGCATTGTGGCTGACTCTGGATCCAGAGATCAACGAGTTCTCCAGAAACTGGCATTTTTTTGCCACGTTCAAGTTCTGTTATGTAGGAAACTTTGGACATCCGCGTGCTGCCGTGCATTAAAACTAGGATTGAGTCAGTGGGTTGTAAAATGTCTATTGAAAATTACCATGGTTATACCAGAAAAGAGGAAAAGAAGACCAGCAGAAAAGACCCTGCCAATGGGACCCACTTACTCCAAATCATCTCAAATCATCCGTGACGGAAGTGAAAATTACCTCAAGTGGAGTCAGACCAAAACACCCAAAAACGCCCAAAAACACTCCAAAAAAACACAAAAAAACACAACTCCGTCAAATCAGTGACATCAAAACCAATCCCGTCCAATAACCCAATTCTTGTCTCTGTCAAATGTCATGTGGAGTAAACCCATTGACAAGTCAAATGCTCCAAATCCATTGACTTTGGTCTTTTTACCAAATCTTCTTGGTAAAAAATGATTTCCAATGTTTTCCCTACTATCCTTAACTCCGTGCCCAGTTAGTATCCTTCGTATCCCTGATCCACTGTTGTTCGGCACGTTCTAGGAAAGTAGTGCACACTCCCCCGGTCCATTGGTAGTAAAAAGACCAAAAGGATAAATGAGCATAATGAATATCATGCACACGGTGTAAGAGAAAAAAAAGTCTAAAAGAGCCCAGACAAGAAGGAAAAAGTACCAACATTCATATATGTCAGGCATCTCCTGCTCTTACCTGGTTCCCTTTTTCACCTTTTCGACGTTTCACAGGTCTTGATCTTTCCTCCCCCAAAAAAAAGCCTTTTGCCTTCGAGCCATCCTCTCGGTCCACTTTTTCTTTTCAATTAACCTCTGTTAGTGTCAGTGGGACTCATTCCTGCGGGCTGCACATCATTGCGATTTATTGAAAACACAAGAGCTTCTTAGCAGCTAGAAAGCGGGTAAGTTGCCATTCTCCACTTTTTCGCGCTCTTCCTTTCGTCCCCAACGGCTCCACGGGTTTTGTTTTCGGTATTTTCTTTTTTTTTTTTTTTTTCGGAACAGCGGTTCATGGTCCCTGTGAGAGGCATTGCGTATTAGCTCTTAGCGCGCTGAGCCGAGGGAAGCTTGACAAGCTGGCCAACACGAAAATGTTATATTAGCTGCGGTTGCACCTCCCCTCAATTTCCTTTTCCTTATTTCCCTTGCTTCATTCATCTTCACGCCCAGCAGTGCTGTTTGGCCCTTGATTTGATCGTCTTTTTCTCATCACCTTGATCGTATAACTGTGTTATACTTCAATTGGAGCTGGCCCCCTACCCTTTCCACCCTTCACCTGTATCTTTTTTTTCCCTTGTGCAAACAAGAAGAAAAAAAGAAAATCATTTGAGGATCCAAAACACTTTCTAAATCTCCAAACAAAAAAAGTTTCTTGCAGATTTTAATCATGTCTGCGACCGGTTCCAACAACGGTGCCCTCGAGAAGGATATCGGTGAGATTGCGCCTCAGCAATCTGCCGAGACTGCCATCCCCGTTCAGCACCAGATGACCAACGAGCAACACGAGGTTGCGCGCGCCGCTGCCCGCTTCGGATACGGACCTTTGGCTCATGTCAACACCGCTGATGCTCCCCTCCGTCCCTTCGGTGGTGAGTTCCAGCCCGGTCTGTACAAGCCCGTTGAGGGCCGCAAGTTCGGTAACCCTGCTCCTCTGGGCCTGTGCGCTTTCGCCCTCACCACTTTCGTGCTGAGCGCCATTAACATGGGTGCCGCCGATATCACCGAGCCCAACATTGTCGTTGCTTTGGCCTTTGGTTACGGTGGTTTGGTCCAGCTGTTGGCTGGCATGTGGTATGTTTTCTGCTCCCTGTTCTCACTCCCGTAGAAAAAAAAAATCGAAAACATGTCGCTAATGTTGTTGTTCGCAGGGAAATGGCTGTTGGTAACACCTTCGGTGCTACTGCTTTGTCTTCGTATGGTGGTTTCTGGCTCTCGTTCGCTATCGTCCTGACCCCCGGTGGGTTTGAGATTGCTTCGGGCTTGGGTGGCGCTACCAGTGCGAACTTCAACTACTCCTTTGGTCTGTTCTTGATGGTATGTATTAGTCTCGTTCATCTTTCTCATGCGAAATCAGGGGAGTAAACAAACTAACAATTCCTCTTTCAGGGTTGGTTCATCTTCACCACCATCTTGGTCATCTGCACCCTCAAGTCGACCGTCGCCTTCTTCCTGCTGTTCTTCTTCCTGGACTTGACCTTCCTCCTGCTCGGTATTGCGTACTTGCAGGGTGGTGGTACCGCTGCCAACCCCAAGATCGCCAAGGCTGGTGGTTTATTCGGTCTCCTGGCTGCTTTCGCTGCCTGGTACAACGCTCTGGCTGGTATTGCCGATACCAGCAACAGCTTCTTCATCCTTCCCGTTATCCACTTCCCCTGGTCCGCCACTGGCCGTGAGCGCCGTGAGAAGAGCGACCGGGAGATGGCATAAACGTGTCCTCAACTTCTGCTTGAACAGAGTGAGAGATGTAAGGGGGGATTTGTGAGAAGTGCGTTGCGCTTGTAATATTTTTTGATACCCACTCCCGTTTTGTCCCATAAGCTTGCAGTTTTTCGGCGGTATGAATGGGGTGGGGGTATATAATCGAGGATCGTATTTGGTTCTCTTGTTTCCTTTTTGTGTCTCTTTAGTTAATAATGCATATCATGTTAATAATGAATTTTGATTCCTTGTAACGTACCATGGAATGTGGTTAGTTAGATGCAGTTGAAGCGTAAGTACTACCGAGGTAGGAGTTGACTTGAGCAATGTAATTGATTCTCAAGATGATTGATCAGTTAGTCACATTTGTGGTCACATTTGCAGCACCTAGTAGGTTAGTTGGTGAGTATTCCTTGTTGATATTGAATGGATGAGCTATCCATCAATGGACATAATCTCGGTTTGCATTCTATCAGCAAGGCATTTCATAGCCCAGTCAATATGAGAAGCCATCGGGCACTCAATATTGTTCCATATAGATGTGCGCTTGTCAAGCATCATAGGATAGACCTGTAGCTGGCCATATCCGTAGCCCAAGGCAATGAATGAACAACGTCGCAACTCTCGCTTTATTCCACAAGCGCATAGTAGAGTAGGCATTCAATTGACACCAAACGAGTGGAAGAAAGGGAGAAAAGACAAAAGCCCCTTGACACAGCGAAGAATCTCACCCAAGGACAAAGAACGTCTAACACGAGGTCCGGAGTAGACTATACCCCCCAATTAAACGCCATCCGTGTCTGCGGACAAGTCAGGAACCAGGGGGTGGAGAATACTGAAGTATCCTTTGCGTTAGTCGGCTATTGCATCTGTCAGATTGGTTTAAAAAGGCTGGGCTGGCGTTTATCTGGTCTTTAGTGCAACTTTGTTTCCTGTCAGTGGGTGCGGACAAGTCGGAAATGCCGAGCTTAAATGTTTGGTTCGGCTGGGTAGAGTGGAGGTGCACTCTTGTTTGTATAAGTAGAAGTAGAACCTTGGAAGTAGGATAATTGCTGCTGGGCGCCAAACACAACATTAATTGGGAGAGAAAAAAAAACACAAGTGAAAGGGAAGCTCGAGGATGCGGGATTATTTCTATTGTTCATGAAACAGCTTGCCAGCCCGAGTTTGTGCCGGCATCCACCCCGGCTGGAACTCGGTGCTTGATCGGGATTTGAGCTTTAGGTGAATTGCATCCAGGTCAATGTCCCTACTGATAATTTTTTTTTATTGATATCATCCATGAATCTATTGAGTGGACTCGGCTGTCCATTTGGAGTTTTTCGATACTTTGAAAGGCTTGTTGCTTCAAATGTTCAGAATGTTCTGTATTTTGAAGCAGCTTGGAGCTCGGCTTTTGTTCGGGCAGGAAGCGGAGCCAAAGAACGCGGGATATAGTAGCTCAGCTAGTAAGGAGTATGGCGTATGTCTGAAAGGGCTTTAGAGGCAATTAGTTCCGATTGTCATATCCACTGGCTTACCATATTATCCCTGCCCGGACGGGTGGTCATAATTTATTAAGTCGTTCCAAATGCCTTCCAAGGTTGAATATTGAAACTTTTCGGTTTCTCTACCACAGGTCTGAAAGTTGGTCTGAAAACAATATAGAAGAGTTGGGGTTGTTTATTATGTACTTTTAAGGGTATAATTATGTAGGTTTGTAAATAATAGGGTAGAAGACCGGATCCCATCGGGTATAAAAATTCACAGATCGGGTGACTGCACTTGTTGCACCCGGACCTCCTGCCAGATTTGGCGAAGCATAGTAAGGTGGACACGATCAACATAAAAAAATCCTAGAAGAATTGTCCGACATTCCTGCCAGGAAGTCACGCCGTGTAGTCGCGTGGCGGCCGCTAGTTCAGTCACAAAGTAATTGCGCTCGGCAGGCATGACTTGGCTGCATGACGCACCGATGAAAAGCAACCAGATCAGCAAGTCACGACAGAGTGCGAACAGTCCGGACGAGATGGTTGCTTCCAGGGCAGAGCGGAGGCATAAGATAGGCATTGGGAGTAGCGGGGCTATCATAGGATAGAAGCTCCAAATGGCGCTATTGTGGAAGCAAAGACAAGCTAGGCGGCAGCAGCCTTCGATGGAGTTGTCGCCCTTGGCTTCGCCCGTAGGAAGCCATCGGTCTAGGTGCAAGGAGTACTCTACAGAGAGTACTTCGAAGTTGAAATAATCTTCGGTTTCATCGCTGAACTCTTTGTACCCATTGTTACCCTTGACCCATTCTGCATACCAGCAGAGTTCGAGAAGGTCATAGATTATTTGCGCGAATGTCTCACTGAAGATGCCGGAAACTTCAATCAGGGGAACCAAACGGGTCGCAATCAATGCAGCATCATCAGTAGGCGGGAGGAGAGTGAAACCTGCTGGGCGCGTAGATCGGACAAATGGAAATATAGGCCTCTCCATTCTCATGCAAGCGACCCGAATATCGGTCCTGTTTCCCGTTTAGCAAACTACATCACACGGGCTACAAAAAGACAAAACGACTGACCATGAGATTTGGAAGCGGATATCTGATGGAACATCCGCAAAGTTTTTGCGCAGTCCTATCATCTGGCGCAAACCAGCCAAATGAATCTTCATATAGTCGGCATTGCCCGACGCAATCTACAAATTTGTAAGTGGCTATTATCGGATCAATAGTCCCATCAACACTCACTTCAATTGTCAATAACGTTGACACGGCAGCAATAAGCTCATCACTGGCGGCTTTGACGGGATCCGATAACCCCTCGTTCACTAGACGAATAGTCTCACCACGATGATGCATCGTATCAACCACAAGAGGAGGGCGCATAACGTTTGCGTCTGGGTCCATCAGGGGCAGCTCGCCTCTCTGCATAGCCGCGTTGGAAGTAGACATGCAGATCGTCGCATGTAAGATAGCGGGGTCCCGCTGAATCAAGGAGGCCCAATGCGCTTGCAGCTTGGGCTTATATCGTCTCTGTAATGGGTGTGCCTCTTGCGTCAAATCCCAGAGGACTACGACACGGTTAGCGAGTATTTATTATGTCTTCAAGGACATACTCCGAGGGTCATGGACTGACAATTCTGCAAATGCCGCATCATGCGGTCTGTAAGCTTTGTATGACCAGTATCAAACGGATCATAAGCTCCCTGTCCCAAAAGACTCCATACTTGTGGCACTGCCAGCCTACTCTGATAATTGACGGTCCCATCAAAGCTGGAATTCTCCCACAACTCTGAGGACGTGGCAGGCGTGTGATACCCTACGACTTGAGTTGCGGGAACCAATTCCTGGCCTGTCTCTTCTTCTCCTTCCCCTTCATATGAGACTCTGCGGCTAGGGTTGGAGCTCACATTCGAGGACGAGGGTGAGGGCGAGAGTACCGGAGGTCGAGGCGGTCCCACGCCTCCCGGGACTTGTTCTGGTGGATTGAACGGGAGATGCTTGAATGTTTTGCCTTTGTATCGTTTCGTATTTTCCAAACGCTTCTTCCGGTTATGTTCTGACATGACATGCGATCGAATGCGCTTCAATGTCTCCTCCTTAGTTCCCGTGGACGCGGACTCCGGGTCCGTGTTGACCCAGAACAGCGTAGACTTCCCCGATGTATTGGTGGCCTTGCGAGGCTTGCGGACTTTTGAGGCATTTTGGTCACCAGCAGTATTCGTCACCGGGGTGGGGGGTGTTTTCGAGATGGGCGCTGAGGCTGGCTCTTGCTTTAGAGGCGGTGCGGTCGGTTCTGTGGTGGGGGAGTCTGTCGCGGTGAGAGTGGCGGGTTGAGGAGCAGCGGTATAAGGGTCCATGTGGGGGTTCGGATCGCTCGCCGGCCATGGCGTCGCCGGTGGTGGCCGAGACAGCACGGGGAGGGACTCCTCGTAGCCGTGGAAGGGATTCTTGGCGTCCATAACACGAGCTTCGGATAATGGCAATGGCGATGTTGGGATTAAGAACAACTAGAAAGGAGAGGTGCGGTTGGGGCAAAGGAGTAGCTCTCCCTCTTCCCTCAGGGGACTGGCGGGGTAGAAATTAAGCTGTACTCGGATATAGCAGACAGTCTTGAGACAGTGAATTTCGTCAAGGCCACTATCATAGCCAAAAGAGAACGAATCATGAGTCCCGCTAAGTTCGCTAGTGGGATGCGAGGCTGCGCCCCGTTACCCGCTGGGGATTTATGCGAGATCTGGACTTTAGTCGACTTTTTATCTTTTTTTTTCGTTTTCCTAGCTGTGGAGAATGGGGGAAAAAGCAAGTGAGGAAGTTGAATGTGAAGGATTTCGGTACCTCAAAAGCCTAAAAGTTTGTCTAAATCCCCGGTCTGTTCGCCAACCTTAGATCCATAGCTACTAGTATACATGGGCAATTGTACTTGAACGCCTCCAACTTGAAGCCCACTTTTTCTTCTTTGTATCCGTACTTTGGAGACAGCTCTGACCCACATTAAACATCTCGGTTATAAGCGCTTCTCATTTGAGTTGAATTTGCCTTGCTTAATTAACATTTGAAGATAGTAAAAGTTACGACGAAATGGAGCTATACTCAAGCTATTCCGGAATCCGTACACTCCGAACTGATTCACTAGGATGTGCATTGCGTGGCGTCTAACCAAAATCTGCAGTACGGCCAGACTGCTCGAAGAAGCACTTGCCGGTGGATACGGACCCAATAGGATGGAGCAGCAGATCCACTTCAGAACCTAAACATTTGGTACTCGAATGCCCTTCATCGGATTTCGACTTTTTTTTTTTTTTTTTTTTTTTACGAGAATACGTAAAACCCAGGTTATTCCTATAGGGAACGGCGCTTATAAACGCAATTGCACGAATTACCTGAATTATAGTCAAGTGATGGTATTTCATTGTAGTGGACTTGGATATTTTTACTCAGCTCCTTATATGTACTGGAGTCTTACGTGGGGAAGTACATAGGCTCATGTGGAACATTATAAGGGGATCAAAGTGACAAGGGGGTGGATTAATTGAAAAATACAACAAGAAAGAGATAGGATAAAAACGCATAATGCAATGGGGAGGGGGCAACTAACAACGCCCCCTCTTATCTTCATCGGCCATGTTCACTTGGGCACTGAACATCTAGGTCATACCCGGTCGCGGGAAGATGGGAACAGTCTCCATCTGTTCTAGTCCACCCATTGTACCATTTTGCCCGCTTGTCTGCCAACCTTGCCCGGTCTGTTCATTGATAAACTGGCTCTGACGGAAAGGATTGGTGCTACCAGTGGGAGTCGGCTGGAGAGGCTGCAGCCCATGGTTTTGGGTAGGTGGGATCGCTGGGGTTCGAGCGAATGGATTAGTTCCGGTCCGCTGGGGTTGAAGCGGTTGGGGCGACTGTGATTGAGGAATCGGTGGCACTTGGGGCACTTGGGGCACTTGTTCAGCACCAAAATTCGACTGCGGGGTGGCCATGGAGAGTCTCCTGGCAAACGGGTTGGTATTCTGGCGTTGCAGCGGGGCCGCGGGGGCAGGGACACCACCGGTGTTCTGGGCAACCAACATTGACTGGCGGAAGGGGTTTGTTGGTGTAGATGGCGGTTGCGGCTGCAGCTGATTCTGCATGGGTTGCTGCTGAGTATATGAAGGAACTCCATTCTGCGGGATCGGGGCCAGTTGCGACTGGTACCCATATGACTGCGGTTGCGGCGTGTATCCCCCAAATCCAGCACCGGTAGGTGTGGATTGAAGCGGCTGCGCTGCTGGTTGTCCAAAGGGATTACCAGTGGTTTGTGGCTGGATGCCTCCGTAAGGGTTCTGTTGACCATAGCCTGTCATCTGTGGCTGCTGTGGCTGCGGCGGCTGCTGCTGCTGCTGCTGTGGGAATCCGGTCTGTTGTTGATAGAAGGGCTGTTGCGGCTGCTGGAACCCGGTTTGTTGGGGTTGTTGGAACCCAGTCTGCTGCTGGTACTGTGCCGGTACTTGTTGAACCATTGGCTGTTGGTTCTGTTCAATTGAGTCGAAGAAATCAATGAGATCAGAGGGTGGCGGCTTTTGCTGAGCAGCTGGCGCCGCAAATGGTTGCTGGGGTGCGTTCGACGGTGCGTTCGACTGATTGCTAGATGAGAAGCCCGATAGATTAGGCGGGGGACGGTCCTCTTGCTTTTTTCCCTTCCCAGTCATGTATTCTCTTCGGCGCAGGTCAAAGTCTGGGTCATTCAAATCATCTTCAAGGAGACGCGCCAAGTCGGTAGACGCATGCTTCAGTTTGGGAATTTCCAAACGCGTGGCAGACTGGAAGTGCCTTGCGACTCCTAGGAACCCAACTACTTCTTCGGTCTGCTTGGTAAATGTTTTGTAAATAGCCAAAGCACGTTCGCTGTCCGGTCTTGACATCTCGAAATAATGTTCTGGTGAAAGTCTGTCAGATACTAGGTAGGCTGAGGGTCGCAGAAGAAAAAGTCATTTACCCAAGACATTGATTGTTCCCTCATTCATGACCGAATACAGCACCAGGAGGTCGAGGGTTAGAAGGCGGAATGCGGTCAAGCTGATCTCGTTCTCGGGCTCATCGGTCAATAACTGTGGCACATTAGTTTGACGCGGACGATGATCTCTACACCACAGTTTTGACTTACATCACACCGCAGTAATGCCCGGATCTGTTTCTGTACAAACTCCGTCTCTCGCAAGAGACCTTTATCCACACTTAATCGCTTCAGACGCCCTGGGCCACTTCGCACGTAATCTGTCTTTGTAGCTTCGAATGCCTTGGCGCGCGTGATGAGATACTCAGCGTATCGCCGGATATTGCGTCCCTGTGATTGTGCTACGCATCTCTTCAGCACGTCGTATCCCCAGATTTGATTGTTTATGAGTCTCACCTTCGGAGAAATTACTGGGCGCAATCTTTTTCGGGTTATCGGCAAGAAAGGTAAGCGCGGCATCCTGTTGACCCTCACGAATCAGAAGGTGAACAATGATCAGTGCTTTGAACACGATTGTCCATGCTGAGTCGCGAAGTCGGTGTTGTAGTGTTCGAAAGACTTCCGCGACACCCGCCTCGCCAGTGTGGGTCGCCACCAGGATGGTTTCGACATATTTGGATTTAGGAGCCGCAAGCTATACAAGGGAGTAGGTTTTAGTACATGTGTGAGCGGTGTGTTAGGTTGAAAACACTCACCTTCAGCTTGGTGGCCCCTTTGACGGACTTCTCGAAGCCAGTCATCTTCTTCGGGGGTAGAGGTCTGAGCCCGGGTTCTTTGGTTGGCAATCAATTGTGCGAATTAGAAGATACAAGTCCGAGGGGAATGATCAAATGATAGCTGAAGGGCCCGCTTCAGAAATGAATGCCTTGGTAAGGAGCCGTGTGGATCCTCAATCAACACCGGTATCGCCGACGGGGTGGTTCATTGGGCCATAGCGGGAGCCTGGGGGCAATAATGGCGACTTTTCCAGGGGGTATGAAGGTGGTTTTAAACACGGTAGAATGCGCCGACGCGGGGGTAGGACGCATGTAAGGATAAAACTGCCGGAGGGGGGTTGAGAGGGCGTTAGTCCAAGGGTTAGAGAGACGTGGGCGGGAGCTTGCACTGGTTCGTTGCGGCCCAATCAGGTATAGCGTGATTGGACAGCACGAGGATCGTCGGTTTATGCGCACAATTGTATGAGCCTTACATGATTCAGATTCAGAGTAAATCTTTGATCAAGGCTTTACGAAACTCTTGGTGTGTTGAATTCTGATTAATATGAACTTTCAATATTAAACAATGAGAAGTTTGGGCTCAATCCGTTCCTAAAATCAACTGGTGCGCTGAACATGTGTAAATATGTAGGCACATTGAACAAATATACCTCCTCTTATTATACAACTCTGGAGACATTGATATGTACATGTATAGTAAGTAACTCGAACCTGAGAAAGATTCACTTCTAAAGACCTACATAATAAATCATAGCCGGAGGCGCATCCACTCGACTAGGAAATTGAGAATTGACTTCCCACCACTTGAGCATTCCACCTGCTACACTCAAGTGCTTGCATCCGTACCTACTAAGCTTGGTACTAGGTACGGCATCTCCAGCTTGAGGGCTTCAATCTTCTCGATTCAAATCGATCTCGTCCATAGCTCCCGCCCAAAATTTGAAGTTTCAATTTGGAGTTTCCAATCTTCGTCCAAATCTCTCCTCTTTCGTCTCTCAACGATCTTCTTTTTATCTTCAGGGCCACTCTCAAATCCTTGAACCATCATAATTTCCCAAAATGGCGAAAGAAATGGCGAAAAAAATCAAGACACCCAGAATCCACTGGGATACCACCAAGCGGCAGATACTATGCTGTTTATTCAGGTTTTTTTCTATAGAAAAAAAGGACTTTTGCCAAATCTTTTCAGAATTGATCAGACATCATCTTCGGGAGCGGGGCATCGAGACAGATTTATCCTATGCTATGCTCTACGCTCAATGGTCGTGGATGAGGAATGAGATGAATCCAATCTGGTTCCACGTCCACGTGGACACCAAGTTTAGTTTGAACTGCGACTGGTTGTCACGAACAAACGACATTAAGAAAGCCGCACAGCAACTGGGGATTAATCTCCAGGAGAAAGTAGCAGATAACATAGACACGACAAGATTCAAAGACTTTGACATCAACGCACAGAAAGAATCAACATTGAAAGAGTACTTCAACTCCGTGTCGCTGTCGGTAAGAACCCAATCAACACAACCTTGGAAGATGAGAAGCACTTGACATCTGGAGGGTCTCAAAAACTGATCTAACGTCGTTCTGTTTCTCATAGGACTGGAGCATGGCTACTGCATCTCTCTCAATTCCGGCCCACGAGACGTTTGAAGAACAACAGAGCACCATTGTCAGCACTGAGGAACGCGTCGACGATGGAATTGACTATGAAATTGACGATGAAATTGACGATGGAATTGACGATGGAATTGACGATGGAGTTCATGATGACAATTTTGATGAAATTTCGAATTGGATTGAAACAACGAACCCCCTACCTGAAATTGAGCCAAGTTTTGAGAGTCTCGTTTTGGGTAACCCAAAATTATGCTTATGGTGTCACCACGAAGGGCTTTTTGATGCAGAAGATGAATGTCATCAATCTGCCTATGTGGAAGTCAACATGGCAGTCGATATGGCAGTCGATATGGAGGTTGATACGGAAGTCGATAATGGCCAGAACAATCGGTTTCCCGGTGTTTGCGAAGCGGCTGATATACCACCTCTCCTGTTCAGGTGGTCGAATATTGATTCACAAGGAATCAATTCAAGGGCCAGGCTCCGTGCAGGACTTTTCGTCAATAATGACATGAACGTTGATTTGGATGGACTGACACAGGAAAAATATCTCGAATATTTTACCAATCACGTAACGAGAGCAAGATTGTTCTCACCTTTCATTTCGTCATGCACCGGACCTATCATGCCCATCCACAGGTCTCTTAGAAACCAACGAGGAGCGAAGGTAATAATCATCGACACCGCCAAGCTGAACACCATGGTTGTCAAAGCCCAGACTCTGGTACCATTGACGGAGACTCGGACGCCACGTTGGCGTGGGTACGGAGAGTACCTTATTTGGCGAGAAATCCCCGAGGCAGCAGTAATCTGCGAATTCGCTATAACTCGACTGGAACAGATCGCTGAGGACGCCCCGGACATAAAGGACTTTCTACAGCTGGAGCTCATAAAGAGCCAGAAATTCTGTAGCTCAGAATTATACATCCAGCTCGCTTGCAAGTTAGAGACTTGCAAGTATGACTTTCTGACCCTGGAGAGACTAACAATTCACCTCAACGTGCCAGTAGAGTGGCGGGGGCCTGTTGCACAGACGTTCAAGGAAGCCTGGACAAGAAACTTTGGGGGCTCTCGTGATTTCGAGATCGACCAAGATAGGGATGATGATAAGACGACAGCGGTTGACGTCTATTACAACAACAAGAGAGACAGTAAATCTGATGCCTCTGGTACAGCATACGCCCCCTCAGAAACCAACCTTGACCACAGCTCCGAGAGCGAGGAGTCGCAACAGGATACTGGTTCGGCTTCACCTGAAGCCCATGCCCGACGTCGCGATACGTCTAGCCCACCATTCTCCACCCAGGACTCCATTGATGACGATGAGCCCTGGCGGTTCAACTGGGTGGATGAGGATGAAGATCCAATTCCAGAAGGAGGAGGACCACAAAGTGTTCATTTATTCACGCCTTCAACCCATCGGCGTGAGCAACAGGAAACATCCTTCTCGATAGCACCTATTCCGATCGATTTCGAGAGTGAGGCTAGTTGGCCACCGCTGGACTACTATGCTTGAGAATGGCGACTAGAACCAAATTGAGTATCTGAGCTGATGTGGCTGATATGAGAGTTTAAAAGACATAAATTGAGTGAGGGATCGGGTTTTCTTGCAATGAACACCGAAATTGCTAAGCACAGTGACCTCTAGAGAGTGATTGTTACCCGATGCCTTGTCAACTGACACAGTGTATGTACCAATCCCAAACATTTTGCCGTTGATTTCACGCAGTTCTTTAGGATCTTGTCTAATTTAGGTTGACAGTGGAAAAGAGATCAGAAGTTTACCTGTATTGCCTGATCACCATAATGAAGGCGGATCGTCGAAGACCGGTATTCATATGTTACGATCGAAGCGAGAATTGACACATAGGGACAATCAAGTAGTAGTAGGTACTCCAAGCTTGCAGCAAACGGAAATATCAATTCCTCCTAGTGTATCAAATCATAGCTCCAAAAAGCAGAATTCCGAAGAGATTAAAAATGCAGTATTGAGAACAGACCCGCCCCAATAGTCTCTATCATCGGGGACGGGCGTACGGGTTTTCATAGCGGGAGGATCGATGAAATATTTTTGCTTTTTGTGTGGATACACATTTTTCAGCAAGGTATCTGGGACATGGAAACTCGTAAACTATCCCGACCCCGTCCGAGAAATTCCTCTATCCATTTCAAACCGCTTCCTTCGCCGTTATGACCATTCCGAGCACCCAGTTTCTTCACACGCTTAGAACTTGGCGAAAGACTTGACGGCCTTACCAGTGCGGGGCAGGACACGCAGAGTGTTGAAGCGGACCTATAAAACGCAAGTTAGATATCAATCGAATGATGTGGATGTAGCGCATGCAATGCTGAGTGCGATAAGAGTCATTGGTTCCAAATAATGGGACATGATCTTCACATCACCTGCAGGGATCCATGGCAATTTTCCTTTCTGGGCTCGAAACGTACAGTCTTGGAGAGGGGACGGCACTGGCCAACAGTGACCCAGTCACCCTCCTCAACACGGAAAGCGGGGGAGACGTGAGCAGCCAGGTTCTTGTGGCGCTTCTCGTAACGGTTGTATTTGGGGATGTCAAGAAGGGTATCAGCAGAGGACTTCGAAAAAATTAGGGGCGCATGTAATGCTCACAGTGGAGGTACTCGCGGCGGATGACAATGGTACGGTGCATCTTGGTGGAGACAACACGACCAGTGAGGATACGACCACGGATGGAGACGAGACCAGTGAAGGGGCACTTCTTGTCTGTAGGGAAAGTGTTAGCGGTATGATTTCGACCTGGTTCGATTGGCAGATCTTCCGAAGCGATTTGGTCTTTTTTGTCGGGTATGGATGGAGGCGTATATTTCGTGGCAATCGAGAGCAATGTCGCTATTTCCAGCAAGTTCACTGTCGTCGCATCGTTGAATCGGTTTCGTACGATTACAATCATCACTCTCGCAGCCCTGGTTCCACCCTTTATTTGCCTCCTCTCTCATCCTCCAAAAAAGACCAAAGTTTTCGTAGATCTCGTGCCGGTTGAAGAGTTCGTGAATCGTGCGTACCGATGTAGCTTCCCTCAATGGCGGTCAAGGGGGTCTTGAAGCCAAGACCGACCTCCTTGTACCACCGGCGAGTCTGACCAGCCTTCTTGGACTTGGCCTGGCTCTTGGAGTTCAAGAAGATGTGAGGCTGCTTCTGGAAAGCGCGCTCGGACTGGACGTTAAGCTCGGTGGCCATGGTTGCGGTTGTTTTCCTGTCGACGGAGGAAGCGGGTGTCGAAGAGATTGGCGGGTTAGACGTCGAGAATCAGGAAGATTCGCTAAAGGCGAAAGGTTTGGACCGGCGATTATTGTGTGTGTGGCCGCTAGCCCTATTCGGGTCTAGTGCATGGCGGGTTAGGGCTTGAACATGACATAATCATAGATTGGCTGACATAATCCGATATCCGCTTTGTTTACAGTCACGTGTACAGGAACGCGCGCCCAGGCGTGTTTAGATTGTACAGAGTTACCAAGAAGGGAATGCGGTAGTTAAACTTCATATTAGCACTCTCACATCTGCACCCTTTGACTGGATCATGCTCGGTGACTGATCGGTGCTTCTCGGATGCCGCCATAATGTCTTCAAGACCTGATTCTGCGGCCACACGCCCGCGCTCTCGCCGCTCCATTGCCCATGTGCCGCGATCAAAGATAACATCTGGACTGGATAAAGAGAATGCGACAACAGACATCGGGGCGGTGCCACCATTCGGGGCTAATAGCAAATCTATCACACGAGACAAAAAATCACGGAGTAAAAGTTTAGGTCCTGGCGGTCTTGACGCTCTGCAAAATACAAATGGGAACCGTCGCCAGGTAACTACCATACCATCTTATCACCCCGGCCTATTCTGGCATTGAATAACATGGATTTAAATCATTCCCAGTCAACAGCATCTTTCCCCTTGAAGTCGATTCTGAAGCCGACTGTTCCTGTCTCGCCAGTGCGCAAGATCCCGTCCTTCGAAGAAACCCGGCGTCGCACACCAGCTCGAGATGCGCCCAACCAGCAAGTCAACTCTAATACCGAAAACCAAGAAGGTCTCTTGATCGATTTCGCTACCCCGCCTCAGCCTCCTGTCCTAGACCCTGAGGACACCTCCAATCCGTTTGACACCTTTAATGCGACATCGGCCATCCGTGATGAAATGGCTGCGACCAAAGAACGCGACGAGAAGGAACGCAAGGACCGTGAACGCCAAAATATCTTGGAAAAACGAGAGGCACGGAGGAAGTCCATGGGTAATTATCGGCTATAAAAATGAGTTGAAAGGAAATACTAAATCTTTATAAATAGCCAATCGCCGTGTATCGTTCGCCCCCGAGGCCACACTTCATACCTGGAACGTTGTTGAGATCCCCGACGACTCCACCTCATCATCTGCCGCAAATACAACTAGGCGCGCTTCCTCGACAGCCGGCGCTCAAGAACAGCAACCTCAGCCTTCTCCAGAGAAAGAGACACGTTCCTCCCCCGATGGTGATGCAGAGTCCGACTTTGGCTTCTCACCATTCCGGCAACAAGATCTTGAACAAATGAGAGGGCAATCCGCATCTTCAAGAGATGATGAAGGCTCCGCAGCTCTTTCATCTAGTCCCTTTAGCGGCAGCTCGGTCTCTGGAAGCGAAGATACAGGGGCACAGAGTTTGGCCGGCGAGGATGAGGATGGTCAATCTTCAGGATCCGATGATGGATTCGATGCTGAAAGTACAGCGATGAGCATGGATGATATGACTTCTCGCTCTGTAGCATCCATGCAGTCGGATGCAACCGCCAGCTCTAGCTCTAGCGCCAAACTTAACGAGGCACTGCGCCAAGCCGCGAGAGAAGCCGGGACCCAGATCATTGATGATGGAAACGGAGATATGTCCATGGAAATCGCCGATGACGAAATCACAGGCGCTTTCCAGCCCTGGATAAAAAAGGGCCAAAGCTTCGACTGGGACGAGACCAGCTCTCGTATTGGCCAAGAGAATGTTGATCCATCCAAGGCCGCATCGACCGGAGATCATGTCGAATCGGAAGAAGACGAGGACGAAGATCTAAGTATGGATGTGACCAATGCTATTGGTCGAATTCTGGGGAATGGCCGTCGACAAAGCGCTATGCCTCGCAAGTCCCTAGGCCAGGAAACAACATATGACGATCAAACAATGGAGATGACAACAATGGTTGGAGGAATTGCGCAAGGGGCCGCAACTTCTCAGTTCGACGAGGATGGGAATAACGAGGACGAAGAAATGACCATGGAGTTCACTGCAGCGGTTGGTGGCCTTTTGAACAGATTGCCTCATACAGCGCAAGATCAAGAGCAACAGGCTTCATCCACCCCGAAGTTAGACCGTATGGATTTTGAACAAGACAACGACTCTGACGGAGGTATGGACATGGAAATGACGGGCGCAGTCGGTGGTATTCTACCACCTGGGCTCCAAACTAAGAACAGGGATCAGGCAAAGATGCTCATGGAGCTCGAGTCAGATTCAGGGCAACTTGGTAGTTCACCTTTCCAAGATCATGTTCGACAATCGCCGGCAAAGTCCCCCCTCTCGCACATTGCCGCTGTGGCCTCTGAAAGTGGCAGCCCCAGCCTGACAAGCGTACGATCACGACCATCGCGACGCAGTTCTGTTGCAGGCACAAGTACCCCGGGAACTCCAGCATCAGCTACCGGAAAACACCATTCCTCGAATAAGCCATCGACACCCCCTAAACAGTCCACGCCTCAAGTTAAGCCTACTACGCCAGGCAAGACCCCCCCGTCTGCCAATGTGAGCTTTAGAAGCGCATCACCGAAGAAGCTGTTCCGACCTGAACTTCAGCAATCTGCGGAAAGACGCAAGTCTCTCCGCAAAAGCATATTTGAACAGAATATGGCGACCGGACAGTCAACTCCCCGGATTGTCTTGCAACCCCAAGAGGGCCGCCGCTCTTCGGGGCTTGGCATTGACAAGGAAGGCCTTGGATCCCCTCGTGTAGCAGCAATGCTAGATGAGCGCCCCTCACTTGGCGAAAGCACTCCGCATTTCACTCCCCAGGAACCCGCACGAAGTGGTGTGCGCTTTGAGGATCCATTGAAAATGCACGAGGATGAAGACCGAGAACGCCAGCAGGAAGAGTTGAGAGAGGATGGTCATATCCCACAATCTCGATCTGGGGATGGCGACGTGACCTCTAATTTACGGGATATGATATCAAGCATGAGCCCGAAAAAGAGTAAGATGGGAAGCCGAAAGAGTCTTCACGTCGGTGCCGCTCGTGGAATTTTAGGCAAACGTCCTCTTGAGCTTGATATGGATGACTCTGAAGTAGAAAACTCTCCCAAGAGACTTCGTGGTCGTGATGTCAGTCCAGTCAAGGGTGTGAGGCTGCCAGCACCAACACTCGGTGATGAGACAAGCCGCCGATCAATTCGATCTCCCATACGGAGAGCCCAGAGCTCCTCGCCTCTCAAAGGCAGCACTACTCCCACTTCGCTCTCTGAGCTTCAGACACCGACTAAGACAGGTGCAACACCACTGAAAGAAGGAGTTGATGCCCTGCACCTGGCATCTGATCCTCAGCAGCCCGAGCCAGAAGAAGAGGATGTTCCGTTCCAAGACGAAGACCCTGATTTTGAGCCAATTCAACTTCAGGATTTCCTAAACATGACTAACATTCATTTCATGGAGCTCACAACGACCAAGAGAAGGCACACAACTGCCCCTGGAAGTGCTACAAAGCGACTTTCGAGACGATCGGGCGAAAATGTACCGAAGGCAGGCACGGTCACGTTTGACGACTGCGTAGTTGCTGGTTTCTGCACAGTACCTATGCTTGAGTTGTACCAACACTCCTGCCGTGAATTGAAGTCTTATATCTCTGAAGGTCGGCAGGTAATTCGATCAATTGAGGCGGAAACCTACACCGAGAATCCGCCTCTTTTCCGGGAGTATGTCACCGCTCCTCCAGACATTCGAGTCATTATGGATAACCAGTTCCGAAATGTCAAGACCCACGCACGACTGCTCAGCAAAGCCACATGGTATGAGTGGCGTATGAAGCTTCTTGAGGGCCTGATGCAAGGTCTTCACCGCCATGTCGATGAAATGAAGGCCGATGATGAATTTTTGTCCAAGCGCGAAGAACTTCTTGGTAGTACCGTACCTCCCCTTGTGGAGAAGAACATGTTGCTGGAAAATGAAGCAAACAACCTACAGCAGTTGGTGGAAGAGATGGAGAACTGCGATCAGGATGAGCTACGGGCAGCGCGCGAAAAGTTGTCCAACGTTGAGGATGAGATTGAAGCCAAGAAAAGGAAGCTTCAGCAGCTGCAGAGTGAGGTCCAAGAGAAGACTGCCTCCATCGAAGCTTGCACAGAAATGCGTGACGAATACATGGCACAATTCCAGGAAGCTGAGAGGGTCAAGGAAGAATGTCGAGGTTGGAGTGCTCGAGACATCAGCGATCTCAAAGGTGAGATTTTTCTATTCGAATATGGGTTCTTGTTGTTCGTCTCTAACTAAGAAATAGCTTCTGTGCACCAAATCGAGCGTCAGACTGGATGGTCTATTGTCTCTGCATCAATACCGACTGAATCCAGTGATCCCATGTTGACCATGTCTTACCGAGGCCAGCTACAGATCAAATTTCATCCCGGAGCATTCGCCACCAAGAATTCAACCAGCACCGAGAAAACCAACCTTCCTCTTGAGTTGACACTCTCAAAGAGTAAGGCTATATCTCCCATCGCATCGTTGGTTCTACAATCTCTGCAGCAACATCTAGCGACGGTTCAACAATCCAAAGCTGCGCCCAAACACCTCCTCCGCTTCATATCTACGGCATGGGACCGAACTCTTGGCCTCGAAAACGAGGCCCGCATGCTCGAGTTCTGCGGCGTTACTCGTCTCACCCTTCTAGATCCAAAGGGTAGCCTCTCTCTCCGCGCCCGCTGTACACTTCTTGCCACAGTCCCTTCTACACCGGCCCGTAAAGAGGCCGCTACAAAGAAAATTGAGGCGAAGCGAATCGACGTTGACTTCATTGTACGCACACGCGTCAACCCCGACAGCAACGACGCGCAAAGTATTGGCTCCTTGGATTTTGATATGGATACCACTGCGACTAAGGTCTATGGATTCGGCCCCAAGAATAAGTCTGGTTTGCCCGACAAAGAGATGCAGAGTATTCTAGGCCAGGGACTTGACAATGGCGAGGCGGGATCTCTAGGGAATGGAGTGTGGTGCAAGGCGGTCCAGAAGCTTACAGGGTCTGTGTTTTAAGGTGGTGATTCTTTTTTCTTTTTCTTTTTCTTTTTCATTTTGATACCTCGGGTTTATTCAGGGCGCTTGAAAGTCAGTGGGATAGGCATGGGGATAAGGAGTTTATGTGTACTGGGCACTGTTTTTTACATTACCTTGATGACTACTAGTATGGTGTTGGCCGTTTACAATCTCAATGGATATCCATCACTTTCCTGAATTATTTGAGACGCATTCCTTACTTTAGGTAGCTGCCGAATTCCCTGGTCCATCCATACGGGTGGGTTTCAATGTTAGCTGAGCCCTTGAACCTATTCGAGGGTTCCAAGGTTGGTTCAAACATTCGACAATTCATCTCATAATAACCGCAATTACTGAGGGATTAAATGCTTCAACAAAAATTAATTCATGCTATCTAACTCAACCAACTACCAAAAATGCATCATCATATCGCTCATATTACAACCTAGTATGCATCTCCAACCCTCTCATCATAAACATGGCACAGCGCCATCCTTCCACGCTTTTGCAGGACAGCACTACAGACTCGCAGAAACAGATCGCCAACAAAGTAAAAACGACAAAGGAGAATCGCAGAATATACCGAGTGGTATTTTCAGTCCGATAAGCCAATAAAGAAGTCATCTAGAACATACTACCCATAAACCTATTCGGGAAACCAGACTGGGGATTATTCGGATTCTGGTCCTGTTCTTGGCCTTGACCTTGACCCTGCGGTGCCATGGGCAAAGAACCATAGCCCATGTTCTGAGACCCGTAGTCCATGAAACCAGTCGGGTCATTCCCGAAGTTCTGATGATTCTGCCCTGAATCTGGGCCACCGTTGTTGAGAAATGATTCCGCGTTTAGAATAGGCATGGCAGAGTTCTGCACAGAATTTCCTAATGTCTCGGAGCGGAAGAGGCCTGCCCATAGATTTTCGCCGAATTGCCAGTCGGCCGTTAGCGGGACTTGCCATGATTCTGGGATCATGGTTCCAGTGCCGTGGTTGCTGACTTGCGAGTAGGGACTTTGGATATTGTCGAGTGGGGATGTTGTTGTTGCGCTGGTGTGGTCTTCTGCTAACTGCCAAGATGGGTAGTTGTTTGCGGCAAATGTCTGGTCGGTAGTTGGTACGTTTGGCTGGCTTAGTCCAAGGCTTGGGTGGTAGGTGGGTTGTTGGTGAGTGTCCATGGGTTCAAAGAAGTTGTTGGTATCGCTTAAGCCCAAGGGGACAACGTATCCGGATGAATTGACTTGAGGAAAGCCTTCGATTGCTTCGGGGATGCTGAGGCCTGGCATGTTCGAGTGGGTGGCGTTGGATGGGTCTGGAACAGACGGTATATTCGCTTGGAGTCGATTTCCGCCTGGTCGGGTATTTCTAGACGAGCGATTGTGTGGAGTTCGATGGCGCATTATCGCAGGTGATTCTGAGACGGGCCGAGTGTTGTGTCTCTTTGGCTCTGAGGGTAGGTCCTCGTCATCCTCCTCATCTTCATCGAAGCTTCGAGCATGTTTCTCCTCTCTATCAACAGCGATTCTTGCGATGCGTTCCAATGTGACACTCATGCGAGCCATGAAACCTGCATAGTTCGCCGGTCCATCACCGGATATAAGGGTCGCAAAAAACGTCGCTGCCATATTGAGGGACTGAAGATCTTCTTTCACATCGGGACTGCGAGTATCTCGGATAATGCTGGAGAAGATGGTTGCTGCTGAAAGGAATACATAGTATAATAGCGACCTGGAGTTCGTAGGTTAGAAAAGTAGCGAGGTGAAGGAGTGGCACTGCACTTACCAGAGCCACGCAATATCCCCCCAGGGCATGTTTTTCACGAGTTTCAGTGTATCTCGTGCAGCTTCTACACAGATGATAGCTGATTTGGAAGCAATTGATTTGCTGAGAGCCTTCAACTCGTCTGGTTCTTCCTCGCGAGCTGTTATTAAGTAATTGAGAAGGAGGGGTATCCGATGAATCATGATCAGGGCATTATAGTAGACAAAATGGAGGCCAACAGAAGCAAACCCAAATAAGAAATCAGTTTCGGCACCCTTCAGCTTTGGTACCTCGGTGAAAGGATAGTCCTTTTTCCATGCATCAAGTTCGGCACTAAGCTCTTTGACGGTTTCGAAGATTTCACGAGGGTCCTTGAACAAACATTTCGCGGCGTACAGCCGGCAGAAGATGCGACTTTTGATAACACACATGCGACAAAGCTGGCGGAAAAAGTGAATATTTGGAGCCACTTCGGGGTCATCGTCATCCTCCGTGAGTTGTGGCAGAGGGACATCAAAGTCATCGGGGTGTTGGGATGGCGCATTCCCAGCCCTCAAACACGTACTAGACGGTGAAAGTGTTAGTTATACACAATACTAGTACATTATGGCAGGAGAGAAGATGCACTTACCTCTGGTCAACTGTAAATGCCACCCAAAATACACGTCGTCTTTGCTCTTGTTGCGCTGGGCTCAGATCCGGTCTTTCTATATTGCGATGGAGTCCCATCCTCTGGCAAGACCTCATGGCAGCAGTCATGAATGGAAGTGCAGACTGGGTACCAGCATTGCCCCGAAGATAGAATCCCTTTCAACAATGGCTCATTAGATAGGGGAACATGGAAGGATGCAATTGGAAAAACGTACCATACTAATCAAAGCTTGCACACTTAATAGGTCAGTCCGTCGCAATGCTAGCTCTGTAAAAACGGACATGGCATTTTTGAAATATAATTGAGCCTTTTCGCGATCCTTTTCTGGTTTCAGGCTGTTGGAAAATCGGTATTCATAAGCCAAACATATCACTATGTTGATACTGGCCCATCGAGCTGCATCATCGCATGTCTGCTGTGTATACTGCCACTCCACCATCTTCATGAACGAAGCTTCGTGATAAATTGGAAAAAGGCGATTCGCGGTTCGGAAATAGTCTTTGATCAGAGAAAAAACCTCGGACCTCGGTGGAAGCGGTTTGTAGACTTGAGAGGCAAACAGATCATGGAAAACATCTGGACGCCAATCACCCCATGGGTCATCATGAGTTGAATCAGTAGACACAATGCTCATGAAGTTGGTGTCACCGGTTTTTTTCTTAATCCAATCGATCCCACCCCGTGATAAGATGGAGAGTGAACAGGAGCGTCCTGGTATGAGCGGTCAGTAACATACACAAAAGATGCCGTAATGGCCCATAACGAAATACAAACCGAAATATCGGGAGTCATCATTTTCGTGGTTTTTAAAGAGGGGAGTGATTGCGAAGTCGCCTCCACCGGCATAACGCGCAATCTCTGAGACATCGGAGAGATCTGATACTTGACCTGACGAGATAGGACGATCACTCTTTCTCCAATTTTCATGCTCGTACTCATGATCCTCCTCAGACTCCTCTTCATCATCATCCTCATCCTCCGAAAGGTCATCTTGGCCGACATCGCTTTCTTGCAAGATACCAGCCGCCAATAGCAAGGATTCGACCTTATTCAACCGATCTTTCAAAGAATCAACATATTGATCACTGCTAACACGAGATTAGCCGGATCCAGTAAAGACGTCGAAATGATGGTGTTCAATCATCCAAAAAGGACCTAGTATCTGGATACAAAAAAGCATTGTGGTAAAGTACCTTTGTGACTCATCTTTCTTCTCTTGTGGCAGCGGCAGCGGCTGTGGCTGCTGCGAAGGAAATTCACACTTGGTCTTACGACGAGTACATTGTATACAAACCATATGAGGCCCATCAACCTCGCATTTGGTCTTTTTTCGATAGCACATGTCACAAGCCTAGACACCCCGTCAACATCGCCAAAAAAAAAAGACAGCGGATCACTACGGCATAGAGTAACATACCCTTTGGCTTCGTCTCCGCCCGGATACTCCATTGGACCCCGTGGAGCCGTTGGCGGACATTATGGTGGAGTCGCTATTCATTATTGCATCGTGGGGGATTATGCCAACAGTTTGGCGCATTGCATTGTGCATTTCCCCAAAGCGGAGTGTTAAACGCGGGTCATAGCAAGACCTTTTTTTTGCGTTTGGGGTTCTTCAGCAGGTTCTCCTGCTGATTCGCGTGGAGGCTTTTCTTCAACACTTGGGCCTTTTCTCCTTTTTTCCCACTTTTTGGTCACCAGAAAGGAGGTGGTCTTTGAGGTGAATTTAGGATGTCGTTGGGTCGGAATCTCGGCATCTCAGATTGCCGGGCGGGTTTTTTTGTGTGCTAAGATTCTCTGGGGTACTTTGGTGGAACCTTGAGTTTAGGTGTGACAACGTGGGGTTTGCATGTACTCTCATGTACCCTGTGCTTTCAAATCTTCTTGGTTGACCCATTCATAAGGGGGTTTTTTTTGAACTCTTACGTTGAAAGATATACAGAACACACACACAAACAACTCGGGACAATAGGTCCAGAGACAACTGAAGACGGAGAACAGAATGGTAACAGAAAACGGATAATATTAGGGTTGGGGGTAAAAGAAAGAAGTTCCTCTCTCCGCCCAATTCAATCTAATAACTACTAGTACATTATATAAGAAGTCACCAGTAAACTGGACTCGAACTGTAGATGGAACAGTTTGAACTTGGGTTATAATGATTTGGTAATAGATGCTTGCTGGAGGTAAATTCACGTGCAGAGTGGGTCCGAGAACAACAAGAAGGGGGGCAATTGAACCCGGATTCACCGCTTCCCCAATCCGGTCATAATAGAGGTTGTATCATCATGTAACTATGCTTTGGCGACCGGGGAGTACTGAAAGATGGCTAAAAGATCAATCGATATAACCTAAGTAATAGTAATTAAGCCAAGAATTAAACCATAAACTCTTATATATCAAACTAGCAAAATGCAATGGAATTAATACATTCTTCTCAGAATTGATTTGTTCTGATGTAAACGATTTCTGGCGGAGAATAGGAAAATAGCGTGTAAGGTTGACCCAAATTGTTGTATGTCGATCAACGGCTTCAAAGTCATCAGATTCAAATGTTGAAAAGATCCGAGAGTATTTGAACATTTGGGGAACATTTGAAGGGCTATGATGTAAACACGGGTTACTCTCATGCTAACACGGGTCAGCCCCTCTAGCAGAATTTGAAAGAGGTGATGTGATTTCAACATTTGAATGTTTTGAATGTATATATATAGTAGTTCAAATGTTACTAGTAACTAGTTACACATGTGCATAGTATCCTTTAACAATTGAAGAAAAAAGTCTATATAAATCATAGGTTTTAGTGTATAAACTACTAGAATGGACTTCAAATGTTAAGAATAAGCATCAATTGATGAGAATGACTATTGATAAGAATGGACTTGAGAATGGACTTGAGAATAGACTTGAGAATAGACTTGATAATAGACTTGAGAATAGACTTGAGAATAGACTTGAGAATAGACTTGAGAATAGACTTGAGAATAGACTTGAGAAGGCATTTGAGGCAGATCAAGACATCAATGCGTCCCGATTATGCTTAGCGCGTCATATGACCCGTGTTAGCATGAGAGTAACCCGTGTTTACATTAAAGCCCAAAGGGAATGATATGTGCGGCCTCAAGATAGGTAGTGGGTGCTCCTTGTGGGTGTGCATGACTGCCGCTGTATCGACCTGTTGCAAGGCATCTAAACCCGTCTCCTTCCAAGCAATGATAGCGGAGTTGAGACTGTTGGCTTCTCGAAACTGGTTCGATGTTTTCACTCTTTAAGTTCTCAATCGAATCTTCTACGCCAGGTCTTGGAGATGGGGTAATGTCACTAGGTGTTTTGCCACCTTGGGCTTTTAAGGGCATTCAATGATAGGTGTTGGTCGAGTTTAGCTTTGGAGGACGGCATGATGGTCAAGACACACAGAACACACACAAACAACTCGGACAATAGGTCCAGAGGCAACTGAAGATGGAAAACAGAATGGTAACAGAAAACGGATAATATTGGGGTTGGGGGAAAAAGAAGAATAGAAGTTACTCTCTCCGCCCGATTCAATCTAATAACTAATCCGGACCACACACAAAATGGTAGCTCTCGTAATAATGATGAGACGAAAATATTCTTCCAGCCCAGATTCCAACTCGGCTATCTCCATCGATCCCATATCTGCAATTTCAATTTAGCAAGATCGGAAACAACAAAACAAAATCCACCACAACTTCTCTATCTGAAGAACCCTGGAAATAAACGTCATGTCACGGACCAACCATTTTTCTTCCAGATCTTTGTCCAGCCTTCATGACCATGCAGACATGTAATTCTGGGCTTATTGCATTGGTCCGTGGGATGATCTGCAGATTCAGGGGCCCAAACATGGAGAGAAAAAGATAAGGAAAATGGAACTAAGGGCACTTGGGATTCAAGCACAGACATCACAAATATCTGTGTATCTAAGCTTAAATTCCTGTTGTTATCACCAACTTCAACCCTTCCAAGATTGGAAGGTGGATGCCCACCAGTTGACTTGTCTGGACTGCAGCTGACAAACCTTTGACCCCGCACCTCACCGGCTTGATGGTCCATGGATATATACTTACACGACTGCTAATCTGACCTCGGGATCTCACTTCAGGCACCATTTTTGTAACACTGAAGTCAAGTGTTGGAAGCTCACAGTGCTGCCCAAGTGTCAACATCTACAGCAACCTTCGGAGGACCTCGACATCACCGACACCATGCGGAAAGTCACCGTTGGAATCGTCTCGATCGGAGATATGGGTCTGGGGATGGCAAGGTTGCTCAAAGCCCACGGTTACCGAGTGGTCACGCTTGTGGAAGGAAGAAGGTATAGTATATCCACCTCGGCATACATCAATTGATGGCCATTCCTACCTAACATCCAATATTGAACTCTGAAAGGATTCAACATTTGAAATGTTGATTTTTTATGTCAATTTCCATTATGTTATGCAAACCCTAATCCTTGCTAAAAATCTTACAGTGAGCATACCTTAGCGCGAATCCAGGCCGCAGAAATAGAGGCGTTGCCATCAGACCAAGAACTAGTGGTGCAGGCGGACTACATTTTATCCATTGTTCCTCCTCGGAGCGCACTTGTCACCGCGGAGTGTATCGCAAAGGCTCTCCGACAGCCAGATACAGTGGCGAAACGAGAAGCGCTAGAAGAGGTGAATGGCCAACCGAGTCGCAGCCCACTCTACTTCCTGGAGCTCAATGCCACACCTCCCCGATTGGCGGAGGAGCTGGCAGCACTGTTTGAAACAGAGGCGGAAGTGGCCGCGTCCATCGGACCATCGGCTCGGTGCCACTTTGTCGACGGGGGAATCATTGGGGGCCCGCCGTCTCAAAATTCGGACGGGAAGTGGAAGAAACCCAGCGTGATTCTCTCGGGTGCAGTGGACCTACCCTCCACATGGGCAGCGTTGGCTGACGTCCTAAATATGAAGATTGTGTCCGAGCGGATTGGCTCGGCGTCCACTCTGAAGCTTTCTTTTGCGGCGCTGACCAAAGGCCTCACGGCCTTGTCGATCCTATCTTTCTCCACTGCGCAACGTGAGGATCTATTGCCTGAATTACTGGAACATCTTCAGCAGTACTCTCCGCACACGGCTGCGTTGGCCCAGTCCGGAGTGATTGCCATGAGTCCCAAGGCCTACCGATGGGTGGATGAGATGCACGGTATCGGAGAAGCCTTTGACCGAGAAGGTGGATGGGATGGCGTTGGTAGTAGCATCTATGGAGGGATTGCAGAAATCTACCGGACCATAGCCGAAGATACCCTTCTTGGCCAGGAACGCGTCGAGTCGCGGCGGCGCGGGACAACCGTGGAGGATGCCGCCACGATCATAGCAAGGCGTCAGAATCGGACAAACGTTGAGGAGGATCACGACATCGGACCTATGTCATAGGTCCCTGGAATAGGGTAGGGATGGCCCTAACAAAAAAGAAGTACGACGATCTAACCGGAAAGGAGGCATTGACCGAATTGAGTCGAGATGTGTAAAACCAGACCTCGGGAAGCTGACCCAGAAGTTTAAAGTGTTAGGTAAATAGGGTAAATCTCCATTTCGAAATATATTAAAAATGGAGACAAGTTTGAGACAAGCAACAAGCAAATAAGTACGGAGTAAAGAGAGGAAAAAAAGGCCAAGTCCTGGACGGAAAACGCCAAGCTTCGGGTGTAATTACCAGGAAAAAACGGATAATTTCAGTCCGCGTCATCTTCCCGGCTTAGTTAAGTGGGGTTTTCCCACTTTGTCCACTTGCGCGGCCCCGTTAACATTTAACCAGAGCGGAAAATAATACAAGTAAAAGTGGTTTTTAAATGTTTTGGAGACGACAAGTAAAACCCTACTTGAATCTGGGGATCTAAGATCATGAATCTTTAAATTCACATCTTTTCTCTCTCCTATTTACTTCCTCTATATATCTTCCTATACATCGGTATTCCTTCATACTCTCCATTATACTCCGTAACTATATTCGTTTTCTTCCCGTTCGGCCAGAGCGGTGAAGCGGGCTCTCAACCGACGAACCAGAACTCGCGATCACGACATTTCTCCATTCTATCAGATCATCGACTAGTTGATCTCGAGGCTTGAAGCTCTTGTTCTCTCACCCCCTTGTTCCCTTCCCCCCCTCTTCCCGTCGACGCCCCCTTTTCATTTAGGATTATTTGATTTTTTTTTACGTTTAATTCGTTTACTCCAACACTCTGATTCGTGTTAGACGACGTGGCGCGGTATGCGAAGCCCCCATCTCTGTGTAAGGTGATCGTGACCGAAATTCGCCCCAATTATCTCAATCCCGTCGTACCGTCTTGTCATTTAGTACGAGACTTTGCTTATTCCGGGATCGTCCCCTCTTCATCTGATCTGGGGTTACCGTGGTCCAAGTCTCACGATTGGAGTTGGCAAACTTCCCAATCCACACTCACGTTCTTCCTTGTTTCCCCTCGCGCACCTCGGGTTGACTGAATGCCCTAAACGCAAAAGGACCACACGCCATCGTCAACATCTTTGGGTTCTGGTTCCTTTTTGACTTTGGCATTTTTTTTTTGCTTCTTTTTTTTTGGTCTTTTGGTTTTTCCTATTTCTACATTCCATACCCCTCAACCTTGACAACCTTCTTTCTTCCATCATGCCTGAGGAGCATCCTCTTCCACCTGGTTCTGGTCCGCCTTTCGACAAGCTCGAAAACTTCAACTTCTTGTTTAGTCGGCACGATCCAGCAGCTTCAGCCAAGGCCCGACACTATTCCCTCGACACTGACACCGGGCTGGTCCCGTTTGGCAACGTGAACATGGATTACGATCAAACTGAAGGCATGGGCGGCTTGTCCGTTAGCTCTTACGATAGCATAGACGATGACCGCTCTTTGGATCTCCGGGGTTATCCTTATCATGGTATGTGCAAAAAAAAACATTTTTTTTTCAAGCTTTGACTTGGTGCGAGAGGTTGCATCTCTTGCGCCATCATCCTGCGTTATGGTTCGTTTTTGCTGCGTTTTGGCTTGGAGCTGGGAGGGGCCCAGCGGAGATTGAATTGCCCCCAAAAGATCCCTTCCCATTTTATCTGCAGTGATGAGTTTCCATTTCAATCCCATTTGCCCGTATTTCATTTGCCATGCCCGGAGTTCCGTGCAGGAAAAAAGCCATCTCCTTGGCCAGTCGATCTGGCGGTTGTGGTTCCTCTCTTCCCGGCTCCCTTCCCCCTGCCCAACATCAAAATTGCCTTTCCCCAGGTTTCATGCCCAGTTTTTACCCTATTTTTTGAGTTCAACCAAAGCTCGTGCCCACCCATGCGATGCAGCTCTAGAGACATCTGGAACTGCAGCGGAGTGATCTATCTCATTTATGGAATGAGATCATCGTGTTCCCACCCCCTAAAGGCCCCTCAGCCCAGGTCAATAGCGAGCACGCAATCCCGCATGAAAATGAGTGCAGAGCCACAGCTACCTCGTTTAACCGGGGGCTTAACTTGCACATCATCTCCCCCCTCCCCCTCATATGTGAACCCTGGACTTTATTTGATGTAAAGAATGATCGTGTGCATGGTCCGGGCGGCTCCCTTGATAGGGTTGCGGATCTCTCTCTCCCCAGCCTACGGATGAACCTCTCCACGATATTGAACTTGAGTCTTAACCAAGACAATTGCTTACTCCGTTCTTCAGCCCCTACTGGTGACAAGTCCATCAATTACTCTATTCCCGACCACATGATGCCGTACTCGGCTCACTCCATCTACCCGCCTGTGCCATTTGCGCCCGATGATCTCGGTCACGCCCCAGGGAATCTCACTCCCTCGGACGTCTCATCGTCCATCTCTCCGCCCAATGGCCAAATGGGCAATTCCAAGTACAGCACCTCCATCCCTGGGGACCGCATTGCTGCTGCCCTGGGTCAAGAGGAAGGTGTACGCTATGCCGCTGAAGAAGACCGACGTCGTCGCAATACGGCCGCCAGTGCTCGCTTCCGTCAGAAGAAGAAGCAGCGCGAGCAAGTCCTTGAACGGACTGTCCGTGAGACCACCGAGAAGAATGCTTCCCTCGAGGCCCGTGTGGCTCAACTCGAGATGGAGAACCGTTGGTTGAAAAACCTCTTGACTGAAAAACACGAAGCTACTACTCGGATGCCGCCGCCTCCCAAGGACAGCGGCGCCTTAGAACCGAAAGCATCTGGTGGCCGGGGTCAAAAACATATTCAGCCCAAAAAGAAGGGCGTGGGCACAGACGAGTAGGCACTTAAATTGAAGTTTAGTGTTTTTACTTTTGTTCTTTGTTCTTGCCTGCCTCTTCTTTTTCTGTTATATGTATCATCTCTTGATTCCACAGTCATCGTCGATTCTTGAAAGACCACGCTGATTTTTGCGCTGCTTCTTTTTCTTCTTCTTGTTACTGCTTGTTTGGAATAGAGTGTTTTTATGTCTCTTCCTCTCCCACTCTACATCCCATTATTTATCAAAAATGGATCAGAGAATATCCGAGGGGAGGGACAAACATTCTAATGACGATGTCACGACCTTTCTCTCTTATTCTCGTTCTCCGCCACTTCGGACCTTCCCTTCCGACCGTGGCTTCTGCGATTGATTCTTAGGGATGGTCTTTACTCCTACGCCTTTGCCTGTCGTTCTCGGAAACATCATCTTTATCATCTACACCATCCGATCCGATCCTCCTACCTCTTCCTCTCCTCTCTACTCCTCTCGATCCGAGTCCTATATCGCCTCTTTTCTTCTTCTTCTTCTCTGCCCCAGCCTTTGGCCTATGCTGGTATATATATTTCTGCCTGGGATTTGATTTGATCATCACCTCCGAAAACGATGTGTCATTCTCTTCACCTTCCTTCCCCCGCGGTCGGATCTACTAGGGAAGAGAGACGAGACGTTGCGGCGTGTGATGCGGTGTTGTGCGAATCGCAAGTTGCCCTTGGGGGCTGGGCTTTGCTTGGAAAGGAGGTCTTGGTTTAATTCGTGCTCTTTTTTCTTTGGGAATGCCGGTTGCTATTTTCATTATTTCATCTTGCTTTTGCGTTTTTATCATTGGGTTTTAAATTTGCTGTTGGCATGCATATATAAGAGGTACAGACAGACCTCAAGTGCTTCGTTGCTAGGACCGGAATCAAGAGTCCTGAGATTTTTTTTCTCTTCATACAATGTTTTGTACTTTTTTTTTATCGTAGATGCCCGGTACCTGATAGTACCTTGCCCGTTAGACATGTACCTAGCAGGTACCTGCCCAGGTAACTGTGCCTGATTCCAGATGTCAATGTTTGCCACCTTGCTGAATCCACCTTAATAGGCCCTAAGCATGGCTATTCCAGTGACCTTTGCCTCTTCCAAGGCTGTCAACTAGATATCCGCAGATTGCGCAAGTGCTTTGTGATATTATGAAATCGGGGCCCCAGCATTGAACATAGTACTGAACATAGTGCAAGTTCCATGGATGTATACACACTACTTTATAGATTACAGCAAGCAGTTTCATCAAAACACGATTTCATTAACACCTAGTGAATTACCCAGCTCCGACCCTCCTATCAGGCCGAAGACCAACAAGAAAAAAGCACTAAAAAGCCTAGCACAAGATGGTATTACATTAGAGAAAACACCAAGGGCAGAGAAAACAAACCCACAAATAACAGAGAAAAAAAAAACAAAACTAAAAAAAAGGAAAAATACCCGTGTATATTTCTCCAGTCGGTTTGTTCGCGCCCAGACAGGAAAAAGAATTTTCGAAAAAAGAAAATGGTAAATCAGGGTCCTCGACCCACACCAGGATGGACAAACTGGGGCAGAACAAAGCACGACCCACGGGTACTGTATCACGACATAAGGCAGGGGTCATCATGTGAATGAAAAAAAAAGAGAAACAATAGACAAAAAAGGGCAAGGGATTCGAGATCCAGGCTGTAACCTTTGAATTGCGTGACCGATTCAGATCAAATCAGTTAGAGTGAGCATGGTATGTCATTGCGGCGTTGGGGCCAAGAATGCAATGCCGGTCAGTGCATTTAGGCTGGATTCTTCATGTTGCAGATGCAAGCCCAGAATGACAATCACGACATAGCGTCTCGATCACGCAAGTGGAAGGAGTGTAGGAGGGTGATGGGGATACCGCCGAACTGGGGTATCCGGGACGTGCCGTTGAGTATTATCAAAGGTGATGAGGATCAGGAAAGAGATGGAGAACAAAATAACCGAGGGGCAAAAAAAGAAAAGAGAAACAGAATACTGGTATCTTTCGTTTTCTTTTCTCCTCGTTTAAGCGGCGATAGGCTCTCGCTCCTCCTCGCGGCCACGAATCTCACCCTCCAAAGTGCTGACACCATCCTCGCCGTCCTCGTAGCCGAGGTGCTGGTGCTGGTCCGCAGGCAACCAGGAATCCCGGTCTCCGGCCATAGGCGCATCCTGTTGGGAGAGATCAATGCCCTCGCGGTTCTTGAGGTTGTTGCGGTGGCGCTGGGAAAGGGTACGCGAGCGCTGGGACAGACTGGACTTGACGACGGCCTTGGAGTTAACCCAGTTACCGAGGGCATCCTCGCAGTCCTGGATGATGGCTCTGCTGGCGTCGTAGCCATCGTAGGCCTGGCGGGTCTCACCGGGAGTGACGGGGGTGTCGTCGATCAGGTCGAGGAGGTGCTTGCCGTATCCGGCGACGATGGCGACCTTCTCGCAGTGCTCGCGGAGGGCATCGAATTGGTACTGGAATGCGGCCTTGACCTTCTCGCGGGTGATGTTGGAGAGCTGGGCCTCGGCGACGAGGGACTCGGCTTCGGCGCGGACGAGCTCCTGCTCCAAGACGACGATACGGGGCGAGTTCGGGTCCTTGTACTTGAGCTTGGCGATCTCGTCGGTGATCTTCTGCTTGCCTGTGTGGGTTGTTAGTTCCGGTTTGGTTCATGACGGGGTATGGGTTGGAATGAGATCGAGGAGGCTCTTACGGTCTCGGCTGGGCTGTACGGAGGCCTCGATGTTACGGATGCTCTTGATGGTGACGCGGTACTGGTCGTAGCGGTCGACAAACATGTCCTCCAGCTCACCGATCTCGTAGATCAGCACACCAAGCTTATCCGTGACATCCGAGACGTCCTCGTCGCAGGCCTCACCCCAGAGGGAGAGTTGTTGCTAATGAGTGTTAGTTTGCTTGCTGCTTGAAACCCAACCCATCGATTGCCTCGGCACATACCGCGACCTCCATACGCTCTCGTGCGACCAGCTCCATACTGCGCATGGCGTTCTTCTCCATCTTGACTAGCTGCGACAGCTTGCGCGCAAGATCGGGGCCGAAAGCACCGGCGGCATTTTTACGGAATGCATGGCCTGAAGATGCAATTGTTAGCCACTGATATGCTCTGTAGGAATTCGGTTCCTTCTCGACTCGGATGGCGTGGTCTCTGGAGCTTTGCGGAGCTCTCGCTCCGCCGGGATGAGATGATTGGCGATTGGCGATTGGTGAGCGGTCAGGAAGTGCCCGATCAGGCAGCTTCAGGTTCGCGAATCCCCTCCCAGCCCAATTCCTCCAGAAACCACGCGATCGCGATCGATTGGAATGCCAGGAATTTTCTTTTCTCACTCACCCAATCCTCCCTTTCCGAGCCAGCGGTTCGACTTGGTAGTAGACAATGGTGGTGGAGGGTTCTCGACTTGGGAAGCGGTCGGGGCGCGCGATTGGCGCATAGAATAGGTACGATGCATGGTGAGGGTAGTTGTAGGTTGGTCAGGGGAAGAGGAATGGGTTTGGATTAAAGAAGAGAGTTGTACCTGCAGCGCTAGAAAGTTAGAAAAGGAAAGAAAAAATATGAAAATATGAAAAATCCCTCCAAACCAAGTGCCTTGCGACCTTGCGCAGTAGTGACGTGTGGTAAATGGGGAAAGAGGGGCTTGACTTACGACGGGATGTGACGGAAGCTGAACTGCAACCGTAGAGCTTTTTCAGATGGATTTTTCTTGACTTTTTCTTTGCCTGAGTTGAATGGAAAGAGAAAAGAGAATATAAGAGGAGCTCTGAAGGTGACGTCGACAATCGGTGAGCTTAACCCGATTAGGGGGGAAATGGAGTAGGTTTGTTCGTGTAAAAAAACGAGGTTGAAGAAAAGGCATAAAACTGCATAACCAGTCAACTAGAACTGCGCCTCCCCCAGTTTGTTCAAGCTAATGCCTCTAATGTCTGCACTAAGTGGTGTCCTAGGCAACTCAATTGGGCGCTAATGAGGCTGGATCCAATAGCGCTGGCTTCTGTCCTGTTTCTTTCTTAATTTCCCCCTCTATTTTCTCTGTTCGTTCTTTATTTTCTCTTTTATTTTCTCCTTTTTTTTTCCATTTTTGGGTTGCATTTTGCATTTTGAAGAAGTTCGATCGCCGACGTCATCGTTCCTTTGTCTGATGTCATCCACCTTCCCGCGTTCCTGTCGAATACTCGATAACCCTCGATGAAGATTCTGACTCCTTAATGTCATGCGATCATAGACATTGCATTGGCTATTCCCCTCGAGCAAAAAGAGGTACAAGGTACACGGTACCTCGAGTCATCGAAAACACAGGTTCCCGCTGATCGGTGGGGAGCTCGGAGCTCGGTATGCCAGGACACTGCTTATTTGGCGGATCGGTGGGGGAGAAGCAGATCCGGTTCCAAGGAAAAGAAGGGGCAGAGAAACAGCATGCACATGCTCAAACTGCAGGGGAGATTCGGATCTTCATGACGCGTCTATCTCCTAATCTTCTTTCCATGCTTACCGAGTACTGTCAAGCACTGCTAGCCCTGTTGTTTCTTCCAGCCACATCTCCATAGTGGAGACACATGAAGAATGTGGCGTTTTTTGAGTCTCGGTGTCTCACTCGGCTTTTCTGGAAACCAAGATGGAGCTAGTGAGGAGTCCATCTCGATAACCCCTTTCGAACCACGATCGGGTTATCTACAGATAAGAAGAATTTGCCGCTATCATCAAGATTCAACACTTCGTGATGGCCGTTTTGAGCGACTTCTCCCAAGGTAAAAGGCAGAACATTCAACATTCAACTCTTCCTACCTAATTCTTGTGTAAATTACATGCATGTACATCCCTCTCCAGACTCATCATTCTGCTGTACAATTTCATGCCCTGGTTGTAGACAGGTGACTTGCCAGTCTTTGCATTCCCTGCAGATCTCAAAGGAGGAACATTGCTGACAAGAGTAATGATCATTTGAATTATCCGACAGGGGAACCATGCAGACAGCACATGTGTCATCAGATCTCTCTGGAACTTTGAGCTGCTCATCATCTGATGGAATCAAAGGAGCTCCAACGTCTGTGCAGGAGCTGGAGCCACGAGTCAATAGCTTCAGTATGTGACTTTTATTCCTTCTCGTGGCTTCGACGATCGCCGATCGACCATAGATATCCTTGGTCTCTGGATCGGTATACGCATCTGGTATCTCCAACAATGCTGCAACAGCTCGTTTCATCCCCAGAGCTGTGGCAATTATCAGGGGTGTACGCTCATATGCATCACGGCAATGTGGGCTGCTTCCGGCTTTCAATAACAGTAGAACCAGGTCTTCCGCATACAGGCTGAGCGCAGCCAGTATTGGTGTTGATCCATCTGCTGGATTTGGATCTGCCCCTCGCTGTAGGAGGATATTGACCGTTCCCTCCACTGCTTTAGAGCCTGGCCAGTCAGATATCCTGGATGAGTCGTGACGGTAAACGTCCATATGTCGCCGAAGGGCCCATGTAAGGGGTGCTTCACTGGAGCCCTCAACTTGGTTTGGGTTGACATTATTATCGAGAAGAATTCTCACAATGCTTTCATGTCCATCCAGAGCTGCTAAGCATATTGGTCTGACACCAAATTGGTTTCGGGGATCTGAGTCCGCCTTGTATTCAAGTAATACTTCAAGTAGATCAACCGCCCCATTGTGAGCTGCAAAAGCCAAAAGATTCCAGTGATAATATTTCTCTTGGATACTGAGATTCTCAAGGCCCAAGTCCTTCAAGTCTAAATCTTGGGAGTGATCACCAGAATTAGAGGCTGACTCTTCGGGTTCAAGCGGCTCTTCGGGTTCAAGCATAGGAGTATCTGTGCTGTTGGGATCGGCACCTCTCTCAAGAAAAAGTTTTGCAATCGGCGTATTCTCGTGCCTAAGTTGAGTCACACAGTGAAGCGGAGAAAGCCTGAGATCGTCTTTTGCATTGATATCAATGTTTTCAAGTAATTTATGCTCCAACAAAAATTGGACCATTGCAGGAGACTTGGAAAGAACGGCCCAGTGAAGGACATTGAGACCGGTTTTACCGACCAGAGGTGGATCGTTGACATTGGCCAAAATGAAATCCACAAGATCGGTATTTCCACTTGTGACCGCCAAAAACAAACTATAGCCAATGCTGGATTCCGGTGAAAAAAGTCGCTTGAAGATTAGTCTGAACATGTTCAAATTTCCGTCTCGTGCTGGGGCTGCAAGAAGATCTGAAAGTGACTGTGCGGCAAGGACTTCTTCCCCAAGAGCGTTCAGTACCAATTCAGCCATGTCGACATTTGTGGATGCCACTGCGCCTTGAAGAAGACCAGAGTTCTCGGCTTTGATAGCCAAATTTTCTTCAAGAACCCTTGAGACCAAATCGCAATTCCCCATTGCTGAGATCCAATAAAAGGGACTTTCTCCACAACTTTCAATCTTTTTACGGCCCAAGCAGACGAGCTCCAAAAACGTATAAACTCTTTCGTCAGTAAATGAGCTTAGCTTTTCACCCCAAAGGCCGCGGGCAAGCATGGCCAGCTCTGGTGGCCGTTGGTCGGGGGATAAAGGCTGACTACACATAGCTATGAACATCTGCAAACACTCCCTAACCTCTTCCAATTCTGGGTGAAACTGTTGGGGTGACGGGTTTGCCCCATGTTCAATCAAGAGTGTCGCAATTTTGACAAAGACTTCATAGTCGTGATCTCCAGGGATAAAGTGTTTGGCCGCTGAGCTGGTTATGAGGCAAACATCTTGGGCTATTTTGAATAAAGGAGTGCATTGAAGAAGATTCATGGCGTCCGGGTCTGCACCTTGCGCTAGCAATAACTCGCATAACTCTGGACTAAGATGCTTGGTTGCACCAAATAATGCCGTCTCATGTATAGCGTTGGTCTGAAAAACATCTGCTCCTTTGGACAAGAGAAGCTTGACAGTTTCTACAGATCCACTCTCAACTGCCCCGAACAATGGGGTGTTCCCAGCAATATCTGGCGTGTTGATTGATAAGCCTGAATCCAGGAGAAGCTCCAAAATAGATGGTTTTGCCTATCGTGATGCAGGAAAGAGTGCAGTCTGAAGATATTTATTCTGAAGCTTTGGGTTCGCACCCTGCTCAAGAAGAAGCTGCGCAACCTGAGTATTCCCAATTTTAGATGCAACAAACAGGGGTGTTTCTTCTTTTCCATTTCGTTGGTTAGGATCAGCACCGTATGAGAGAAGCTCATATACCACATCTGAATGTCCCAACCGTGTCGCACGAAACAGAGCAGTCTCTGGAACAAAAATCAAATTGGTGGACAAGGCCCCAGGACTAAACATGGTCATCATTTCTTCTAAGGATACGGGCTCCAGAGAATTCACATAGTCGTCTGAGCGTTGCAGTGAAGATGGCAAATATTTGAAATTAGGATCCGCTCCGGCTTCGAGGAAACGACGGACAATTTTGCTATCTCCAGCTTCAATAGCATAGCAAAGAGTCGAAGGTGAGGCTTCAAGTGTGGCTCCTCTTTCAAGAAGTATATTCACTAGCTCTTCGCTCCTTCTTGCCACCGCAGCGGACAGAGGAGTATCACCCTCGGAGTTTTCAAAATTTGGATCCGCTCCGTGATCTAGGAGAAGAACGGCGGCTTCCGTGTGTATGCTAGAAACAGTGTCGATAAGAGGGGTGCCCACAGGATCTGCCACCCTGTCAAATAGGAAAATCGGCCCATGTTGCTCAAGAGCGTCCGCTGCATTTAAGAGCGAGTCAGCCATGGAACTATCATCGAGATATTCCTTCGCTTTTGGCTCATGTGAGTAGTTGATTTCAACCTTTTGGGAAACCAGAAGCTTGATCATTGCGATCTGTCCAGTAATTGCTGCATAGGCTAAGGCGGATCTTCCCATGTTATCGCGAATATCAGGAGAGGCGCCATGCAAAATCACGAGCTCGGCGATTTGTACATATCGACCAGCAGCCGCATACATGAGCAGAGATTTTCCTCCAATGTCTCTGACGTCTGGATTTATACGGCAAGATTCAAGAAGTACCCGTGCTGATTCAACGTGTCCATTTTCAATTGCCCACACGATAGGTACTTTTCCCATGGAGTCTTTGATATTGACATCTTCATCTCGAGAGAGATAATGAGCAAGAAGCATATCAAGATTGAAGTAGCAAGCGAGGTGGATCTTTGTCAAGCCGAATGAAATACTCCACGGAATACGTTTTCTCCTCAGTGGGTTCTGTTGAAAGTAGTGATAGAGCTCAATGATCATAGCCTGACTGGCTGCCTGAACGTTCATTTCTAGCTCCAAGAACCGCACACATAAAGCGAAGAGGTCCGGGGACCTTTTGATCAGTGTCGAAACATGTGCTCCCCAATACAAGGCACAATAGGTAAGAAGAGGATAGCGCTCCTCCCTCAGAACAAAGCTCGATTCGGCACTGCATCGTCCAGTGGAGAAAGCGTGGAAGCTAAGATAGGTTATGATAACTTTAGCCATTTTTTCTCCGGAATCCTGAAGATAGCTGCTCTTTGATAAGTATGTCTTTGTGGTGTAGTGTACCAAACGCACGATGCCGGTATTTCGATCAAATGCAACAAGACCAGCGCAAATGCTTTCAATGACATTTATATCAACAAATGCTTCCCAGTCAAGGTTTTTCATCCCTGGCCGGGTGACGATAGCGTGTATGAGTTGATCGGCTGTTAGAGCTGTCTTGCTAAAAGTGAGCCAAGACAGAGCTTTCAACGCCAATTCAGACGCAGACCCTTCACCTTCAGATTCTTCATCGGACTCTCCTCCTGATTGGGATGTAATCCGTAGCATAGCCTGATCATATGCTAGTTTGAGACCGGTTGTACCTCGAGGCAATTGAGTTATTGCGCTCTTAACTCTCTTAATAGTCAAAAAGTCCATCAGATGATTCATGTGCAATTTTGCAAGTAGAAATCTAATAAAAGTGAGTGATATATTGCAAAGTCGAGGAAATTCCAAAGTTAGTCTTACACTCCATCCGCAGCTTTGATAACCCCTCCTTGAACGTGCTCTTGAAATTCGAGGGTTTGTGAAGTTTTCGAAATACGAAGCTGGGGCATTCTTTCTTTCACATATTTCAGTATATCATCGTCGTGAGCCCGAATTTCTTTCGTGACAAAAGGAACAAAATGGGATGAAATATCCTCATTGTATCGCGATGTCACGAAGACTTTGACGTGAGTATGTTCGCGAATTTTGCGCAAGGCCTCGAAGAATAATCTCGAGTCTTCTCTGTCTGCAGAGTAATACTCATCAAGAGCATCAACGACCAAGAAGACAGAGGAATATGACCCAATGGCATCCTTTATAACTGCTTCCACCTCCAAAGGTTGAGGTCTCGTAGACTGTGAGCTGTGGGTCTGGAAAAGTTTCAATACACACGGCAGCAAATCTGCATCTGGAGAGCGAAGCGCAAGTTGCCGAAGAAGACTGAGCAACAACTCGGACTTTGTCTGTCGATGTTTTGACTGGTAGCTGCAAAATTCAAAAGCAACTTTTATATCTGAGTTGTCTTTGAAAGTTTCCCTCGAATGCTCTATCACGATTGAGGCCATAAGTGTCTTGCCAGAGCCTGGAATCCCAGGACAGAACAAAGTGCGATGTTCGCTATTGCCATTCATCCACTGAGTGAACTCTTCCGAATTTATAAGCCAACTGCCTGTTCCTTCTTGTCTCAGGCTGATGTTGTCATTTTGCTGGTCAATGAAATCTACTGAGCTGATCCAATCAAGAACCTGTTTGGTTTCTTTAGTTGCCACAAATTTTCCAACTTTGGTCACTTCGGTATGAACTATCTGAAATATTAACAGAGATTCTTCATATCCTGATATAATGCATATATCAAAGCTCTCGGGCCGAATCTTGCTGACCTTCTTGCACTTTCTCCAGTATTGCCTTCACCGTCGGCTCTCCGTCCACGTCCTTCACCTGTACATGTTCCAAATATTCCTTTGCGCACGCAGCAGCCACAGCCGCGGCATACGGCTGCCATCTATCGTTTTTGTGAGAGTCTGCATAGTCCGAGATACCCCGGATCACCACGCAAGGAAAGTTGTTCATCAACCCAGCGGCCTCCATCTCCAAGCACAATGCGCCGTGCTTGTCTCGAATCTCATCACGCAGAATCGAATCTTTGACGACCATGTTTCCAGATGCAATTGTTCCATAATGAATGAGCGGCGCTTCATCAAATCTGTTCTCCCGCTCTATAGCCTCTGAATCTTCACACTTGGAGCATTTATTCCCTCCAACATGAATGTAATCAGCCTTGAAAAAGCGATCTAGATCTGATTCCGGCTTGGTGTATCCCTTCTTGCGCATGAATGGATGTTTCTCAATCATTTGGCCCACATAAAATGGTATCTTATTTTCTTCCATCTCGTGCTGCGCCTGCATTGCCGCAAGAGCCGAGCTCAACGAGCGAGGAGGCGGAGCCAGGGCAGATCGAGTCTCAAAAGATCCATCAGCAAGTCTTTTGCCTAAATCATAAGCGACCACGCCCCCGGTCTTGGAGCTGCTGCTGATAACAACATCTCCCAGGCGGACATCATGTTCATCTTGGCTGTCATAGTCCGGAATTCCGGCACCTATGCCAACACAAAGTCCGATTCGGGTTTTGGGAAAGGTAAACAGCATGTCCTTGACAGAAGCGGTGGCGGAGGAGGAACCGAGCTGATCCTTGGGTAAGGAAGCAATGATGACTTTGAAGTTGCCAATTGTCCCCAATGTGTACCTATTTTGGTCCGCAGCGGCTGGTGAAGTTTGTGGCTCTTTATGATCTTCTCCATCAATCATACCCCTCGCTGCAGCTAGCTCGACGGGAAGAGCACATATCCAGCCGACCGTGTATTCCTCATTCAAATACGGTGATTTTCGAGGGCTAGACATGGTGTCTGGAGGAAATATCTCTCGAATAAACTTTCTCTTCGTACCACTCAAGAGTGTCATGCCTATTGAGAAATAAATATGCTGTTTTGCATGGATGACTGTATGAATGCTTTCTCATGTACCAGGGGATGTTGTGTCTCCAACTGACATATAAACTGAGATCTCACAAAGTTAAAAGACGACCCCGTGGTAAGAGCTGCATGGCTTTGGGGGCCAAATTGATTGCAACTGACGGGGCTTGGGTAATAGATCGGGTTTACATGCATCCATGGCATGGGCGCTAGCGGCCATCTAGTTGAGGATCTGGTACTTAGTAGTTTGACCTCGGTCATCTGAATATGACTAGGATGTCTGGGAATTGCCATTGAGCGCGCTTTACAGTTATTAGCGAAATCTGCTTCCGCCTTATACTGTCGAAACATTGTTTTAATGAGAGCCCTACTGCTAATATAGTGTCAGAGAGGGGTCAGGTGACCCCCTCTGGGTATATCCAGTGCTTGCTTCCTTCCTTCCTTTTCCATTCTTCTCCTCATCCCCCCGAGAGAGATTGTCCATAGCCAATCCAGTTGCTTTTCTCTCTCCGTTCTTTCCTTTCCCTAAGCAGCGGCTATATTCCACCGCTGACAGATAGCGGTGGATAAATTTACTCCACCGTCATTTATAACTAAATAGCCCTTGTTATTTTGGAACGATACTAAACATGTTATTGATGACGGTGTAAATTTACGAACCCCCGGGTGCTCTAGACATCTGGAGGATTCCGTCGACGTATGTGAAGATAGACGGCTGCTTCGGCCAATAAAAATGCTTGATACGTCCCCAGGCGCCAGAATCCCGCTGAGAGTAAATCAGCATCTTGAGCTGTGCTACTCCAATTTTGCACCATGGTGAAAAACATTTGAAGCCCGTACATATATAATAAGAGAGACTCAAGTGCTAAGAACTACTAGCACTTGAGTAGTTGGGGGGGCCTTTCTGGATTCGTCGCATGCACATGTGGAGTGCTTATTAAGGCTTATACATACCGGAGAGCTTGGCTCTCAGTTTCTTCCATTTTGTCCCCCGGTTTGTTGTTTTCTTTTGAACAGGCTCTTTTCTGCCAGAATCCTCACATGTGTGAAGCTCTAAAGAGCTTAATTTGTTGGAAAGCCGAGAATACCGTTCGCCATACTGGCCCCAAACAGCCTCAGCGCCCACCAATGCTCGCTGATAATACAGCAGAGCAGTATCAACCTGCCCGTTCCTCTCATATAGAAGGCCAAAATTCTCCAGAGTATTCAAGGCAGGGATATAGGTGAAAGTCGAGGTCGCCCCCAAAGCCGCCTCATAGCCTTCCAGCGCTCTTTTGTACATCGCCTCTGCCTCTTGGAGCTGGTCTTGATCCGCGTAGAGAAGACCGAGATTGTTGACGGTATCCAGCGTAGATGTGTGTTCTCGTCCCCATACCTTATCGAAGCCTTCCAGCGCTCGTTCGTACATCGCCTCTGCCTCTTGGAGCCGGCCTTGAACCGCGTAGAGAACACCGAGGTTATTGACGGTATCTAGTGTCGTTGTGTGTTCTCGTCCCCCCGCCTTCTCATAGCCTTCCAGTGCTCGTTCGTACATCGCCTCTGCCTCTTGGAGCCGGCCTTGATCCGCGTAAAGCAAACCCAAAGAATGCAGACGCCCTGCAGCCTCACCTTCAACTTCTATATTTCTTATTGTCTCCAAACATCTGTCTGCATGTGCAATAAGCCGCCGTTGTAAGAGCCAGAATTCACGTTCGTCTTTCCCGGGCACATGCGCCGCTACACATTCAACTGCTATCCAGGCCATATTCTTTTCAATCCCTTGGTTCAGGACATGAATCATCCACGAATGAACGCAGCCGTGTACGCTATACCCTCGTGACTCCACTCTCTGTAATGTGGTAGTCGGATCAGCTTCAACGAGCCCGTGACTGCACAAAATTCGTAAGCTTGCGTGAAATGTGAGCTTGTTCTTTGTCAGTGCGCCCAGCCATTCCGGCTTTTCCGGGCCACTATACTCCAACAGCTCATACCACAAGTCTCCACTAGCAAAATACGCCCATTGTCGGAGAAGCATAGCTGCAATTGGACTCTGCTGCTGAATATATCGATATGAGAGATTCCATGTTGAGTACAACGTTTGATCGTATGCCGCCAGTTGCGGCGTCTCTTCGTGTAATTGCTGCCATGATTCTCGGTACAGCTGGAGATACTCGGTGCAGCTAATCGAGACTTGCTCTAAGTATGCGCCAGCTGTCGCGAGGGCCAGCGGAAATCCATCAAGCTTCCTCGCAAGATCAGTAGCTGCAGGGTCTGCTCAATATTAGTAATTGATATTGGACCATATCGTCCTTACTCACCTTGTCTTAAATTTTCACGGCCAGAGACGGAAGCCAGGACCTCAAGGCTATCATTGATATCCTCTAGCTTGCGTAAGTGAAGAGTCTGGCCTAGCTTTACTATAGAGGACCGCGTGGTCACAATGATGGCACCATGGTCGGTCTCGGGCAGGAATTTCTGAAGATCAAAAGCCTTTACAAGATTTTCGTCGTCATCGCTATATATACCTGCCTCGACAGAGGAAGTATAGCTTGTGCCTTTCTCTGTCCGGTTGCCTGATAGGGGATTATCATAGTTATCATAGACGATCAACCAACGATCGTTCATCGGGTCGTCCAACCATCGTCTGGCCGCTTTCACCGTCTCGTCCAGATCTTGGCTCTCCAAAGCAGCTGCGATGTATACAAGAGACGGATGGTGGCGTAGAATCCACTCAGCTGTGCGAGCGAGGCTTTGCTTCAATGCTGTTTCATCTCTTGCATTCAGCCATATTGCCGCCGAGTAATGAGACCGATTCCGTTTGATATATGCGATGGCTAGCTGCGTCTTGCCAATTCCACCCAACCCATGCACGACGGCGGTACGGCGTCCAATAGTCGTGTCGAAGATCTCTTCCATCCTCTTAAGCTGATCTTCTCGTGCGATGAACCGGGTCACTTCGGATATCTCGGATAGATTAAGCGGGAGCTCGAAAGTAGTATGCGTCGGATTCGGATTTCTAAATAATGCATCCATGAGCTATATAAGCATATATGTATTGTCTCTATATTGAGACTGTGAGAAATTTACCGTTGCACCTCTTCAATGGACATATGGAAGAATAGCTGTCGTGCATAAGCGGCTGCTACCGCCGCTGCGTAACCATGCCACTGGTCATTCTTATGCGAGTCGCAATAGTAGGAGATGCCTCGAATCACCATACAGGGGAAATCGGTAAGGGCTCCTGCTGCCTCCATTTCAAAGCATAGTACCCCATGTTCCTGCGCCAAATCGTCTCTCTTCTTAGCATCCTCTATCGCCAACTCTCCTGAAGCTATTGTGCCTCGGTGTACAACAATAAACGAGTCTTCTTCCTCGTCTGTCGGTCGCTCGATACGCTGCCTCGGATCACACCCACTATCTTCACATGGTATCCCTTGCTGCCCATGTGTATAGTTGGATGGGTATAGATAGTCATTCGCGGCGCCAGGGAACTTGAAGCGGCGAAGTCTTCGACGGCTAGTTTGGATTCGCTCCAGATTCCCCCAAACTGGATCATCATCCACCCGCTGGCGCCGGACAGCCAATTCCCGTGCAGCGTTAAGAAGGGCGGTTGGCGGGGCTTCGAGGAAACCTTTGCGTTCAAAGTGACCCTCCTTCGCCTTTCCGTGATCGTACTGTACTGCTCCAGAGTGTATACCAGTCGGTTCACTAACGACCACATGTCCTAGACGGATCATTCCACACTCGGTCTTTGTCGGTACGCCGCCCCCAATCCCAACCAGCAGGCCATATTTGAGGTTTGGAAATGTCATCCTCATTTGAGTGACGACAGTAGCGGCGGAGCAGTTCCCCGCCCGAGGTAGACCAGCGATGACAACGTTATGGTTATTGATGCTACCGAGGTTGTAAACGTTCGTGTCCCCGCTTGGTTGCGGAAGGGGTTGATGCTCCTCATCTAGCATCTCCATTGCCGCAATCTGTTCCACCTCTAACGGGCATATCCATCCCACGCGGTAGGAATCGCGGTTCAAACATTTCAGTGACATTTTCGGCGGCACGGTTGGCGCCCCTCGTCAAGATTCTAGGTGAAGGGTCGTGTTCGTAGATTCCTGCTCATCGGCGTCGATATCGTGGCAGTCGTAGAGTGAAATACTGTTCAAGGTAAGTGAAGACTCCAGCAAGAAGACTGAATTGCGAGGGGCGCAAAGCCTTGCAATTATCCACTAGCATCAGGACTAAAGGGGCGCAGCACCTAAGCGCCCTCGAAGTGCGTTCTGGGGAACGTGCAGCCAACTGGACACGAACACGATTCATCAGACTGTGAGAATGACCAACTGCATATGACCCCGGTCATTGACGAATGCTCGTACTGTTTAAGCCACAGGAGGCTCAATGGTTCTTCTATCCATACTAAGCCTTGGGCGAGCAAGACATGTTTATGATCTTATCCAAGCAAAGAGAGAATCCAAGCTGTTAGCGGCGTTTAACATAATGGAATTATTTTCGTATCCACTATATTCCGAACAATAAATCTGGTTGACAGAATAAACCACGTCGTTGGTCGCAAAAGCCCAGCGGGGCAACAACAGAAGGAGTGTGGGCCCTGGGGGCTGAAAAAAGTCAGTACACGTGACGCGTGCTTTCGTCCATGTGGGCGATAAATTCGTGCGGTAGAACTGGCCGCGTTCCACCACGTTTTTTTGTGCAGCTGGAGGAATAGAAATGGCGCCTTGAAAGCTTGAAACATGGCGGCACGACCTAATTCATGATATGACACAAGCCACCGAGACTTACACCAATGCACAAATCGCCAAAGCAGCCCACGAGCCCATATCCATTAAGCCCATGTGGGCCATGTCTGTAAAGCGATTTTATGTGTTTCCATTTCTTATCTTTACGTCGAACTGCTATACTGGTTGTGTATGAAACTCATCTTTTATTATCGCATCACATGCTCTCAACTTTCAAAGTCTCTCTACCTCATTCTTTGCCTGCGAATGGCAAATACGGATGCAATATTTTCCGCAACACCATTACCACTTGAGATCGCAAAAATTGAATTCTCATCCACTGATATCGCAATGTATTAGTGCTTACTCGATTTTTCGTCAATAACATTTGAACCCGAACACAAAGTGTACTAGGTAATTCATGGCATCTTACCTCTTTATCACCAGAGTGCTCATGAGGGTCATGCAGATGTCCCATGAACTCGTCACCATAATAATGGATTATTCCAGTGGTCATGAACCCAGCACTTACTAATCAATTACGCTGCATAACAATTGAATTCAATTGTCTAGTACATAGTATAGCTAGCCACACATAGGTATTATGCGGAACTCTATCTCATGATGGTCTCTGCCTGCCATGTTGGGCATGATAAAGACAAAAACCTTACCGCAACCCATCCATTCGACTTAGAGTGATCAAATGCTCTAGAATAAAGTACTGGTATATTGAGATCTCATCCTCATCAAGGTCCCCGCCGGCAATTCTTCACACCCCAGTGCAGATCGATTCCCGAAAAGCCACGGGTCATTTGGCGCACACTTACCCGGGACTAAAGAATCCTACCTTGTCAACGCCACCTGGGCCCTGAAGAAAAGCTTGGACGCAGTTTTTCAGAGAGTGTTGGCATTGTTCAGAGTATGTAATAACCAAGTAGACTGTTTCAGGCCAAGACCTGGCCAAGAATCTTGAAACTGGTCAAACTCTCAGAGGGGCCATTGCTTGTCATGAGGTGACTTCTTTGGTGGGAATTCTTCCATGGCCTGTTTCCCTCCATATATACTACCTACTACTAAGTGTACCCCGCAAGCCTGATCGTCGTCAATCCGGGGCACTTCCCCTTCATATCTAAAATTTTATGGGGTGACTACCGGACGGTCTGCTCCGTGTCTCATTTCGACTCCGTTTATACGCTAACTGGTTTGACTCCATGTTGCATGTTCAAGACCTCACACGGAGGTATAAATTGGAGGTTTTCTTCAAGAGCAGAAGAAAATGTTTCGACATAAGTCGGCAAAGAAAGAAATTTGGTGAATAACTGACCTGACGGAAAAATGAGATTCGGGCACTTTGCTCTCTTGGCTGCTGCCTCTGTGTCGGCATCCCCGCTGAAGAAGGCAAAGAAGGCTTCTTCATTTGAGTGTTGGTGTTTACTTCCCGGATGAGGCATTCCCCAATTATAGAACTGATGGCTTATTTAGGGTTTGGGGCCAACGAATCTGGTGCTGAGTTTGGCACAGACGTGTTTCCTGGTGTCTATGTAAGTTTTGAAAAATTGAAGTTAGCTGTAAGCGAAACCTCCCTGACCTTGACCCATATTGACAGGGAACCGACTATATTTTCCCCAGCACGAGCACCATTCAAACCTTGATCAATGATGGCATGAACATCTTCCGTGTAAATTTCTACATGGAACGGCTAGTCCCGACTGTCATGACGGGATCTTTTGATGCGGAGTACCTGAGCAACTTGACATATGTATGTGACCGGTCCAACTCCCCAACTCCCCAATTTCCCGTATATTGGAGATTGACAAGGGCAGGTGGTAGACTACATCACGAACGCAGGTGCCCACGCGGTTCTGGACCCACACAACTTTGGTCGATAGTAAGCCAATTGAAATCCCTACCTGGGCACTGAGCCCGCACATGTCTTCAAGACCAAGAACTGCTTAAGCTGACAGTGACCTGACTATCAAGCTATGACGACATCATCACAAGCACCTCAGACTTCCAGACGTTCTGGCAAAACGTTGCAGGACAATTCAAGTCGAACGAGTTGGTGATTTTTGATACCAGTAAGAACCCCAGGCGGTTATATACCTGCCATCACAAGCATAGAGCTCACACTTACAAACCACACACAGACAACGAGTACCACGACATGGACCAAACCCTCGTCCTAGATCTCAACCAAGCTGCCATCAACGGCATCCGCGCGGCCGGCGCAACAAGTCAATACATTTTCGTCGAAGGCAATTCTTACACAGGCGCCTGGACCTGGACAGAGTACAACGATAACCTCGTCAACCTCACAGACACAGAAGACAAGATCGTCTACGAGATGCACCAGTACCTTGACTCGGATGGATCGGGTACGAGTGCGACTTGCGTGTCGAGCACGATCGGTCAGGAGCGCGTGGAGTCCGCGACAGCGTGGCTTATCGCCAACAACAAGGTCGGTATATTGGGGGAATTTGCTGGTGGCGTGAACACCGTTTGCGAAGAGGCAATTACGGGGATGTTGACTTATTTGGAGGATAATTCGGCGGTTTGGAAGGGTGCTATGTGGTGGGCGGCGGGTCCGTGGTGGGGAGATTACATTTTCAGTATTGAGCCGCCCACTGGAGTAGCTTATACAGGGCTGTTGTCGACGTTGGAGCCATACTTTGCCTAAGTTCCGAGCCTCTGAGTGCTTGAAGTTGTACCGGCACGAGCAAGCATTCAGTGTGGGGGTGCCGATATTTAACATTCAAATGTTCGGAATGAAATCTTCAAATTTCTCTCATCAAGATAGTATTTTGTAGGATATGGGCCATCAATGGAGACTCAGGATCTACTATGTAGTCACTCCAGGGCTTTTTGATAGTACTAGTTAGTTACCACAGCGACAATGTCTAAGCAGCGCTCACGCTAAACCAAAACGGGTGAGATTACCCAGCCGCGTGATTCGCCAGTTCGTGTGATGCATCCAGAATCTGAGCATGGAAGCATGGAAGAAACCTGCAGGCCACGGCATCAGGCTTGGCAGGCATGCATCTCCATGTCATAGCCATGATATCCACGCAAGGTTCGGCGCAGCTAGATAACTGCCTAAAGTTCAGTATGGCCTGCTGCACATGTATGTAGGTTCGGTCTGGATGGATTGAGTAGCCATGGATACTAAGCCCCAGAAAACTTTATCTTAAAAAATAAATATAGAAACCGAGAATGTGGTTGACTGCCGAAACATTGAAAAATCAGCAGAAGACCCAGAAACATGTGTAGGTGTGGAGAGAGGCGCGGCAGGTCGGCATTCACGCCAAGCGTTTAAATGCAGAAGCCTAAGATCAGATCAGATCAGATTCTTACGCAAGTTATGCTACTTGGGTAGGATCAGATGCTGATACGAAGTAGAATGGATAGAGCAGATATTTTTGGCCCCTAGGCATTTCTAAGAAATAATTTTTTAAAATTTTTTAAAATTTTTTTAGAGGAAAAAAAAGGGAGAAAAGAACAAAACTCACAGGGCTGGGAGGATGACGAGGCCCGCTCAGACAGGGGTGCGCCGATCCTGCGGTCAACCGTGGGACAAGGCGAAGTCCCTGACTACTAGTGACCGCCTACGTAAGTGTTTTCCAATGCGGTACTTGATACGGAAGTACATCAATAGATTAATGACGGGGGCCAAGTCATTTATTAGACACGTTGAATTTATTTTTGCTGGACATGATCATACAAAATTCTTATCGTATCAAATCTGCTTGTTGGTTTATCCAAGCGCATAGAGGAAAAAAATCCAATGATTTTTTTCAATGTTTACATATCCCATACAATCATCAACTGTAATTCGGATCAGACCGAGGACTGGCGAAAGAGGACTAGCGTTGACACGAATAGAAACGGCAGCAAACGTGGCAACGCAAAGTCGGGAAATGATCCACTTTCGGAGTTTCTCAAGCCCTGATTGGCTGGGGACTGGGGCCCTGCGCCTCTTACAGGGAGGCTGGAGTTGTCGTTGACTCGTTGCTATAGAGGCTGTACACTTTCCTGGCCGATCATCTCAGCTTAAAACCTGCCTTCCTCCCCCCAATTTCGCTTATTATTATCCACGACTTTTAACCTTCCATCCATAAAAGGCAACTCCCCACCCTCCATCTCCATCCATACATCTTTATCGGAAGTTTTTCCTCTCTCATATAATACAACCTCATCATGGGTAAAGCTGGCCGTGTCGCGTGTATCATCACGCCTTATCTCTTAACGATCGCCACCTTGATCTGTATCATTCTGGTTGGACTGGGATGTACCAAGGCTAGCTCTAGCACCTTGAACAACCTCTACTTCATGCGGGTAAGAAACAAACCCCAGCTCTGCAATCCTCTAAAAGGAAGTTTGCGACTAACCAGTTATGCGCTTCAATAGATCGATCTATCAAACCTCACCAATGGCTCAAAAACAACCACAGAAATCGAGAACATTCTTAATGAATTCGACATTACCAGTGTCAACTCGACCGAAGTCAAGGAATTGGTCGACGAACTCGCCAGCAACGAGGCCGACAGCCTGATCATGGAGTACTACGACATCGGTCTCATGGGTTACTGCGATGGTAAAATCAGCAACAGCAAATACAACACCACCTTCTGCTCCTCCCCCAAGGCCGAATTCTACTTCGACCCCCTCTCCGTCTGGGGCCTGGACAGCACCTCCGTCAAGGACGAGCTGCCAGACGACTACAACAAGGTCATGAAGATCTACAAGGCCGTCTCCAAGTGGATGTTCATCGCCTACGTTATCGCCTTCGCCGCCACCATCATCGAGATCCTCGTCGGCATTTTCGCTATCTGCAGTCGCTGGGGTAGCTGTGTCACCACCCTCTTCGCCGTCATCGCCTTCCTCTTCACCGCCGCCGCCTCCGTTACTTCGACCGTCATGTTCTCCGTCTTCAAGGGCAGTCTGGGCACCACCCTCGAAGCCTACGGTATCAAGTTGTCCCTGGGCACCCACATGCTCGCCACCACCTGGCTCGCAGTCGCTTTCTCGCTTGGCGCGACCATCTTCTGGCTCTTCAGCGTTTGCTGCTGCTCCGGCCGCTCGCCCTACAACCACAAGAACCGCGGAATGCGCGGCAATGGCTTGACCGCTGAGAAGGCTCCTTACACCTACGAGCCCATTGGTGCCGGTGCCGTTGGTGCTCAGCCTTTCGGTCACCACCAGCAGACTTCTTACCCGCCTCCTCCTCCCAACGCCTACCCCATGACCAACCAGCAGCAGACCCATGCTAGCCCTTACGAGCCTTTCCGTCACTCCTAAGCGACGCATATGACACAAAACACTTTCCTTATATACAAAGCGTTTTTAGATGGGTGATACCATGGCGTTCAATTTGCTCTGCTTGTCCCAATTGGGGATTGGTTGGCTTGCTATTTCTTTTTTGGGGAGGTTTCAAATCACTTTGGTATCTGCTTTGACGATTTCCTTACGACTTAATGCCTGCACATCGCATCTGTTTTGAATTCATTCCCTGCACTGTATATGGTTTTCATGCCTACTGTACCTTCAGCGATGACTACTCTTGTATCGTTAACTATTGCGAATTAATTCGTCAATAATTGATCACTGAAAAATCAATTTCACTTAAAAACTCTAATCTCCATCTCTTCATCCACCTGAAACTCAAGCATAACACATTTCCCCTATGCCAAGCAAGCTAGCAAATCTTAACCTCAAGTGCTTGTCCCGTCACCAGGAAGAATCATTGATTCGGATATCAAAACAAACTAGTAAGCAACGTGACATGAACGAAACCTTTGCTCTGTACGGATGTAATTATTCGACAGTGGACCTGACCCACTAGCCCCCCGAACTATCGCCCGATTTAAGAAAGTGCTCGGCCCCGTCTTTCTGGGGGCCATTTGGCTAAGCTAGTGAGCCACATTGGTAGGCGGAGTGGGACCCATCGGGACTCGAAACAGAAAGTGATGCGCTGAACACGAGCCTTGCTGACAGGCTGACTAGCTTGTGTTTAGTATTGTTCGGCCGATCGGTGCATGATCTTAATTTTGCAATTTTGATTGAATTTTCATACGGACTCGGCCTAAGTGCTCGATTCCACATGCAACCTTGAAGGTTGTAATGTATAAACATTGAATGCATGCACATGCGTAGTAGGGACTGCGGATGGGATATTAGAACGTGCTACATGATATTAGGTAGGCAAGATAAAAAGTTGATATCAGTTTGTTGATAATGGAAATGCAGTTGCTGGATATCCAGGTCTCTCGTAATAATGTACATGAGTCGAAAATAGACAGAAGCCGCCTACGGGTATGATGGATCCATCCCACAACACCCCCGACCTAACGCCAAAAACAAAATAACAAGATATGACAATGATCACAGAATGATGGATATAATCCTTTTAACGCTGGTTCGGCCTTCGAATCACACCGTTTTCATCCAAAAGAATCTTAGTACCTCCACGACGTTTTCGCTCTCTCAACACATTCTGGTCTGCTTCTGCCCAACGCTTGAACTCCGTTGGACCATCAGACCAGACAGGGCCTTTAGGTCGGATGTGCCGAAGTGAGGAAAACCAGTTTTCATTCTCACTTTCTGGCTCGCAAATTTGCGGAGAAGCTGGGATTGGTTCAGCGGCCGTAGCCCGTGTATCCTCGGCTGGAGACTTTTCTCGTCTTCTCTCACGAGATGATGGGCCAGCCGGGGTTCCTTGGGCAGGAGTTGATTGACTTGCGGTGAGAGCCGTTTCATCAACGGTAGTAGCTGACGCTTGCCATGCCAATATATCTCGCTTGAGCTTTCTCGCTTCGCTCGGCTTCTCATCCGGAGTTCGTGGTCTGAACGAAGCATAATTCTTGCGTATTATTACTTGGACTCTTGGACTAGGACGGCGTTGATCCATGCTGGAAACAAATGTTTCGTCGCCTAGCTCAACACTGGCAGTTTCATGAAAGCTATCTTCATCTTGACCAACGTCCTCAGGGTCCGTTTCGGGAACTTCTTCCATGTCTTCTTGCATCTGGACGTCTGCAGCCTCAACTTCCATTTCCACTTCCATATGCGTTGCTTTCTCCTTTTCCACTTCCGCTCCCGCTGATGCAGTTGATGATGGGCCATGGGCCTCAGCCGCCTGTGGAGACCAACGTGTAAGTGGTTCCAAAGCAGATGAAGGAGGGGGGCCTGTCTGAGTGCTGTCGATCCCGATAGGGTCTGATGCAGACCCCTCGCGTTTGATTTCCACAGAAGGGGGGTTTGAAGGCCGTTTATCGTCAGGGGATTTCAAAGAAAGGCCACCTTCAGAGACGACATGGGAGCGAGCATAGAGACCTGCGAACTTTTCCACTAGGCTGCCAGTAAACGACTTGTTCAAAGCAGGGCTTGGAGTTTGGCCTGGCATCGTGCATTGTTCACTGCTTGGGACTGCAGGAATTGCATTATCGATAGCTTCACCAGGAGCGCATTGCGATGCTACAAATTCAATTCCACGAGCTGTCAAACTGCGCTTTCTGAGAGAAGGGCGTGAGAAATTATCAAAGAAATAATCCTCATAGTTGAGCGCATCCTGTAACCCGTTATTTTCAAGATATTGGGGGTAGCTTGTGAGATGCATAGTAACAAAGTCATCCCACAAAAAGGACCGGTGAAGTTTCCCCTGCTTTCTCACGGCAAGCAGCATACCACACAGCTTTGTGAAATGATCGAAACTCCCAGAATATGAGGGATAATCACTGCAAAACCTTTTGTAAACCCCCCAAGCCTCAGCATGCGTCTCTGTATTGTTGACAAAGCCCCTCCGGCGAGCCACCAAGGAAGAGGTCTGAGTGTCAATAGCTTGAACATCGTTTCCTTCGATTCCCTGGGCAATGTCATCAGAGTCTCGATGCGGAGGCTCGAAGGGGGTTGGGACGGGAGAGGATCGGACCCGAGGAGAACTCATCGGCTCGTTGATGGCATTGGCTGCCTTCATAGGATCTGGTTTTGTGGACTCGTTCAATTGAGATCCAGTGTGTCCAGCACCGCTTGTCAATGCAATAGGAGAAGATTGGGTAGCAGAAATGTAAAAGTCCTGCTGACGTTGGGCTGGCCCGGAGGAATCAAGTACAATATCTGGCTGAGAACTATCTGCAGCATTTTGAGGTTGTGACTGAGACCTCCACAGTGAGGCCATGCTGCTAGTTGGCAGCTGGGTCACAGGGACATCCAGCCTGAATGACGTATCTTGGCCCTGTCTAGAGGGAGTCGGGGCTTCGTGAGAAGACTGACTCTGCTCATGGCGTGCATTAAATGGATACGTATCCAGGATACGAGACTGAGAGGAGGTTTCGTGGATTTGCGAAGAAATTAGATTTGAGTCCAGGGGGCCAGCCTGATTAGACTCTTGATTTGGATTTAGATGCAGTCGGTCACTTCCTGCTACTGGAGTTACTGCAACCTGCACCGACTCTCCGTTCACAGCAGGTAGCGACGGACCGGAGCTAACCAAGTCCTCTTCAACTCGACTGGACTGCGTGGGATCTGGCATTGTTTCACCTAGCGCAAAAGGCACAGACGTGTCCATTACAGAATCCTCATCTGAGTCTTCTTCTTCCCGCGCCAGGGCAATAGGTTCTGGTCTGGAGGAAGGTACCGGTGACTTCATAGTTGTTTCTTGGTTTGGCGCTGGAGTACCAGACAATTGGGAAAAAGGTTGTTGATTGCCCCCTTCATTGCTTGCAGCGGCTTTGGGATCAAGAGGACTCTTAGATCTTGCCTTATCTTGCGTTGTTGTTTGCGCTGGGAATTGAGCAGGGTTATCGGAAGCACAAGTCTGAGGTAAGTCTCGAAATTCGGCGTTATTCTTGGGTGGCTGTGGGGAAACATTTTTGTAACCGGTGCCGGTAGCAAGACTGCGTTGTTTTCTCGGGGCTAGTCGACGTACTGGGCTCGATGGGGGCAGGTCATTTTGATGAACACGAGATGGCCTTTCAGGAGATGGGGACCAGTGGAAGCTCTCAGACGGGTCACTAGCGATAGATGAAGCGTCGCTCTCCTGTGTTGAGGTGATGGGTCCTTGTGGGTCACTATCATGTTCTTCAATTTCAACTGTCGCATTTCCTGATTCAAGATGCCGTCGTTTCACGGCATTATTCCATTGCCTTAGAAGCAAAGGTGGCACATGCCCCTGGGGCATGGGATCTCTTGGGCAGGGCGGTATCCAGCACAGTTTATCCTCCTCAAGAAGCTCTTGCTGGTTTTTCGGAATGATAAAATCACTTGATGTGATCTGATTCGGTCCTTCCCAGGGACTTGGTCGGGAAGTCACACTCCTTTGAGGAGACGATGGCACATGGATGGTAGCAATCGGCTCCGTGAGTTCAGAATGAGACAAGGTCGCGGTCTCCTCAGCCAATTTTTGATGTTGAATCTCCAAGTCATGTGCGTGTAGCTCTGTCGTGGATCCAACACGCTGCCTCTTCAATGGCGGACTGTTGCCCCTCGGACCGGGAATCCTGTTTCCATCTTGATCGTGTTCAGACCGTTGCCGCTTCTTCGGAGGAGGTTGCATGGTACTGTGAGAAGGTGACAAGTCTTTGAACTCTGTCTTATCATGTCTCACATCTGGACTAGTTTCAATTTGTGAACATATTGAGTTTCGACGTGGTGTTGACGGAGAGTGGTTTCGATTGGGCGATTGAGCCAACGGACTCCCCTGCGTTGCATTCACATCATTATCCATGTGACCACCGCGCAATACCTCCGCGTTTACATCATGAATGACAGTCTTGTCGGAAGCTGCGAGAGATGTAGGCCCAAGACGCCTAAGTAGCTCTTCTGTCCCGTACGGGCGAGGTACAATTGTGTTGGCTTCGTATACAGAGCGACTTACATCAAGAGGAACCTGTGATGAGATTTGCTGCGATTCCGCGGGTTGATTCGAGATATTGTCTTGGACATTGTTCTGTGGCGGTGCAGAAGATCTCGGCGTTGAGTGGACAGCTCCGCGTAGGCTTTTAGCCTTGTCGTATACAGTGTTTAGCAAACCCCTGACGTCCCTGTAATTTTGAAGTTTTTTCTTGGGGACAAGTCCCTTGGTTCCCTTATCCCATTCGATATGAAATTTATTGATAAACAGGTGTGGGTTGGGTAGGCGCGTTTTGTGAGGGACGACTAGCTTGAAGTCTAGAAGCCTGATAGAATACTTTTTGGGATTGGTGGCAATCGGCTGTGCAGTTGTAGCATCGATTGAGTAAACGGGTAGTAGATCAGGAGCAATAATGGCATCGATTCGAAGCTTCGCGTCATTCAAAACTGCTTCGTCGTCCGAGGGGCCCATACCCCACTGTTAGATTAAAAAAGTATTTAGCAATTAGTCAATCTTGAGTTCACTGGGGATGAAAGTTAGTTACCTCTGCAACAGTTGCTGTATGACCATGGCCGTAATTCCGGAGCCTGAAGCTTATGCTGGACCCATCGTCTTCCACTTCAACATCATCCTGCGTGGTCTGGTCTAGATAGACTGGCAGCACCTGCTGGATGAACAATGAGATCCAAGAGGATTCAGAAGTCATGGTGCAGTTCTGAGTGAGGCCCAATTAACCAGATCTCCAGTACGCCTCATATCCAAATGAGTAGATCGTTAGCGGTTGAACGTGGAGTGAAAGTTGAATGGTGAAACCATACAATCTCAAGTTTCTCGCGCAAATCTCCAAATCCCCCGATAACGATAAGACGCGACGCGCACCGCTGACTCAGCCTCACAACGTCATTGGGCGAACATCAAATTGCGGAGAGAAAGGGCGTTCGAAGCTTCTCGGCTTTTATTTCTTACTCTTTGTCTTTGACATTTCTTTGCACATAACTTACAGACTCGAAATTTCATAACACTTGGTGTTATGCTTTTCTTCTCGCCCTCTCGCCTCCCCCGGCCTCTATGACTCCCTTCTGACGGCACCTTTGCCTTGTGCGGGGACGATCCACGAGTTGGCAACCCAACCCGCAATCGAAAAAGCACCCATGGAGCCGAAGCCGCATGAGACACCGAGTCCGTCTGCGTCGTCCGGGTTTCTACCGCTGGGACGACGCGGATCGCGAGCATCCATGGCCACGACCCAGACCGAACGAGAAAATATAAACGCAGCCCTTGACCAGATTCACACCGCCGCATACCAATCCGACTCCCTTACACTTTTTAATGACTTTACAACGCCACCCGGGCCGACACTAGCAACAGATGAGAAAGGACTATCGGAAGAGCTTCAGGGAGGGTTAAGTGGGTTATATAGCCGTTTCAGGACCTCCGTCGGTGGAATGAGAGATATTGTGAGCGGTGGAACAAGATCCACGGACAGAAGTGCGGCAGATACACCTACAGTCAAGAGCCCAATCTCGGAACGTTCGATGACCAAGTCGGTCTCTGACCTAGCGGCTAGTTCAGGCGATTATCAACAGTCGCATCCCAACTCATCCCAGGGCTCGAGACTTCATTCCCCGGTAGCAACACACTTTCAGATCGGCCAGGAAGCTGTACCTCAGCTAAATGCTGGGAAGGGCTCCAAGATCTCCTCGAAAAGCCCTAGCGTATCTTCCAAGACCTCGATTTCACCCTCCCCGGGAGTTAAAGCCACCATCGGTCCACTGACTAAATCCACTGGCAATTCGATCGCAGCAGATCCTGCAGTCGCCCAGCTATACGTGAATACCGCCGGTCAAAATCTACGATCTAGAAGTAGCTCCGTGAATTTATCCCAGCAGGGGGTCAAGACTACAGAATCTACCAGTACAGGAAGTGGAGATGGGCCAATGGAGCCACCTTTGAGCCAAACCTCTTCTGTGTTAAACCAGAGCCTTTCGCACTCGCCAGTCCTATCTATCAAGACACATGGAAGCTTCCAAGAAGAGCCTAGTACGTTAGAAAACAACGGACCGCTTAATCTGACGACAAATGTGCTGGATGTTCCACCGAGAAAGTTGGTGTCTGCAGATCAACAGAGAACAGCGGAAGGTACATCCCAGGTGATTGCTACACGGAATACAAAGCACGCTGAGCCAGGTCAAGAGACAGTGCCTCCGGTTCAAGACAACAGGTCGAACTCGCGTATGTCTTTTGGCTTTGACGACTCCAGCTTATCTGTGGTATCCAATTTTCATTCCAAAGCTGCTTCCTCGAGTAGTGCTGCGGCATTGGATAGCATGACAGCTATGCCTCAAGAGGGCACAAAAGGAAACGAGCTGCCAAAAGCTCCCACTGCCTCAAAGCCTGGCGAAAAATCAAAGCCGCCTCCTTCAAATAACAGGCTGCCCGGCTATGGAATCTCGCGAACATCTACTGCGGAAACAATTACCACTGTTTCTTCTTTGCCACCCTTGAATACCAATGTTGGCCGGTTTACGGGCCAGATTCCTCGGGAGCGCCGCGAAGAACGACCCCGAAACGGCGCGCTATCCCAGATAGGAAGCAAATTGATGAGCAGAGATTTCTGGATGCGTGATGAAAATGCGAAGGATTGCTTCCACTGTGGAGAGCCATTTACCACATTTCGCAGAAAACACCACTGCCGAACCTGTGGCCAGATTTTTGATTCAAGATGCACACTTCTAATACCCGGCACGCGATTTGGACAGCCTGGCTCTATAAGAGTCTGCAAGCCCTGTGAGGCAATGATCAACGCACATGATGATGATTCTTCTGAATTTTCGGATAGCGAACAGAGTCCTATCATGGTGAATCCTCGGCTCTCTGAGCTGAGCTGGGGAGGCAACAGTGCTCGCCCATCTGTAGACGATGATGACTCTTCGTCTGTGATATCTCAATCCATTGACCATGTTCTGAGAACTCCAACGATGGCCATACCAGCAACACGACGTGCTGGCGAAGGCCGCTCGGCTGTTCTGGAAATCAACCCGGACCGTCCTTTGGCACGGCCGACCTCATCTCGGTCTCTTAGGTCTTCGTTGGGAGGAAGACCGCATTCCATGGGTCATAAACGTCACCACTCTCGCCAACAGTATATTCGAAGTTTCAAACCACTTCATGATGACCGGGCACCTTTCCAGCGTCGCCACGCAGATGACTTCAGCACAGAGTCCCGGCTGCCTGCCTTTCACAAAGACAACATCATTGATCCAGAATTAGCCGACTATCTTTCAGACGATGCATCTAGTGGTGAAGAGCAGCCAAGTCTCCTGGCAGCCGTTTCAGAGAGCCAACTCTCAAAAAGTGGCGTTGATAGCGAACGAGTCCCTTTTGGCGGGTTGCTTGCAGCCATGAAGAAAGGAAGATCTGCGTTTGGTGATCGGGCCATACCTACTATCAACCAGCCTGGGAGAGATGCTGATGAGGTTAGCCTAAGTAGCTCGAGGGCAGTGAATTTGCCACGCTCTTCCCGTCGCAGAAACTTGAGCGTGGCAAGCAGTGTTCATCGTCAATCCTCTGGGACAAAAGACTTATTCCTTCATGATCTTCCTGTGGGAGGTACGCCATTTCCCGTCGCTTCAAATCAGACTGGGTTTAAGCAGACCAGAAGCTCGTCAATGAGAGGAGTAGAAGCACCGCCAGTTGAGCTCAATAAAGCTAGCTTGGAACATGTGCGCAGACTTTTGCAGCAACTCTTGTCGATGTCCTCGGTACCAAATGTTGACAGCTGGGAGAATGCACTGATGCCAATTCTTCTGAAAACAGCCGATGAGGTAGACCCGGATGTCCAACGTGGAGACGACATGGATATCCGCCACTATGTCAAACTGAAGAAGATCCCAGGAGGCAGACCTGGTGATACATCATATGTGTCGGGCTTGGTTTTCACCAAGAATCTGGCATTAAAGAGTATGCCTAGAAGCATTTTACGACCGAATATTCTGATCATCACTTTCCCTCTTGAATATGCCCGTCAACAACATCATTTCATGAGCCTTGAGCCAGTCATTCGGCAGGAGCGTGAATTTCTCGAAAATCTTGTAAGCCGGATTGCAGCCTTGCGCCCGAATCTGCTGCTTGTTGAAAATAATGTCTCTGGGCTGGCGCTCGGTCTTCTTGAACAAGCTGGGATCGCAGTCGCATACAATGTGAAGGCGTCCGTTCTTGAAGCCGTCTCACGGTGTACTCAGACGCGAATCGTGACATCCATGGATAAACTTTTGACTACTGCTCTGCATAGCGATTGTATCAGTTTCGACGTCAAAACCTATGTCAATTCCAAGCGCAAGAAGACATATATGTATATCTCCGGCTGTCCTAAAGAGCTTGGATGCACAATCGTTCTGCGCGGCGGGGATGAAGAAGTTCTGGGGAAAGTGAAAGAGATTACAGAATTCATGGTTTACGTTGTGTATAATCTGCGGCTCGAGACTTGCGTGATGAGAGATGAATTTGCAAAGCTTCCAACAGCATTCATCAATGATGTGATACAAGCAACAAACGAGAAGGCGGATCAGAGCAGTGGCCATGTTGTCGCATCTGACGGCAACTTGTCCTTAACGGAATCAGGGCTCCCACCGACTACAGCTGTCGAAAGGTCGACAGAGGACTTGGAAAGTAGAGCAGCATCAACTACCGATGCCATAATTGAGGTCCCGGATGACGTTCCAATGCCAATATACTTTGACGATGTGGTTCAGGACCACAAGACAAAGATATTGTCAGCTTCGCCTTTCGTCAAGTTCGAACCTCCCTATTTGCTCATGCGTATCAGGGAAATGGAACGGCGGCTGGCCTACTTGAAGCGACTCCGTGATCAAGATGGACAAACTCAAGAGTCCGGCGAAGAAAATGCCGCCAAGCCGCAGAAGTTTACTCTTATCACTCCCGAAATGGTTCATGAATCTCCCCGCGATGCTCCTCCTCAGGTCAAAGAAGTATTGCGTGCAGCTCATGATGCAGAATACGATAGAGTTCTCTACCACTATCAGACGCAAAAGCGGCAATGGGAGGCCTACGTAGCAGGATGCTCCAGCATGTTTGATCCATATGCCCATCAGAATATTGTTGTTCTCTACAGCCTTGTATGCACTACAACTTCAATTCCATGTTCCGGACCCGACACTTTTGCCTTGGAATTTTACAACGAACATGAGGACGAATCTATTTTTGAGCCCGATTTCACAATTGGACAATACGTCGAAGAACTCTGCCATGGAGCAAACGCTGTCTGCGCGGCTAATGGGTGTGAAAAACGCATGTTTGAGCATCATCGCCAGTACGTTCACGGCGATGCACAGATTAGCGTTCTTGTCCAGCCCTATCCATCCAAGCTTCGGGGCATGCAAGAAACTGTGCTCATGTGGAGTTGCTGCAAAATATGTGGCCATGAGACTCAAGTCACCCCAATGTCGGAAAACACATGGAAATACTCATTTGGCAAGTATTTGGAAGTCTCCTTCTGGGGTAGAAATTTACATGCCCGGGCCGGAGTGTGTCCTCACGATCTCCAGCGGGATCATCTGCGCTATTTTGGCTTCAAGGATCTCGCGCTCCGTATCCAGTATGATACCATTCATCTACTGGAGGTCGTCGTTCCTCGGCCGCGTGTAACCTGGAAAGTGGATAATGACTTGAAGCTAAGAAACCAGGTTTATTTGCGGACCGAAAGACGAGTAAGCAGGTTCATGCTGTCTGTCCACGCGCGCTTAAAAAGTATCAATGTCCAAAGTGTGGTTCCCGAGTTACTCGACGAGTGCAAGAAGGAGATTGACCGCCTGGTTAAGAAAGCAAATGAGCATCAGGCTGCTTTGGTTCGGCTTCTACAAGATAAATACAGCGGTTCTCGCTATTGGGAAATCATACCCTTGAATGACGTCCTCCGGTCCGTTCAAGAGAAGGTAGTCGAATGGGACACTACCTTTGCTGAGTTCGAGCAGAGCTTCTTCCCTTCTGAAAAGGACATCAAGCGGCTTGCGACACTGCAGCTCAAGAAAATATTCCTTGACAAAGACGCCACATCCGTGGCCCCAGATGACCCCTTACATACTCCAACTGACCTGGGAGATGAGAACATCCAAGAAAACGAAAAGCCAAGGATGCTGCGCCGCATGACACTCTCTCCAGAGAAGGCTCAGAATGTCTTGGTCTCTGTAGTGGAGGAGCATGCAGGAAAGAAACACCGCGAGGAAGCAATTCAGGATATCGAGTTGCCGCCGTTGCCTGCGGCGCCTGCCGACGAAGCTACATTATTAAGTGCAGATGCTGCCAGTGATAGCAGGTCTTCTCCTCAGAATGACGCTGTTATGAAGGAAGAAGTTCGGCATCTCGATCTAGCCGCGCCTTCTAGCCAGTCAGTTATACCACCTCTTGATCAGAAGGCGCCCCTTGCTCGTTCCTTAACTAGCCCGAATGCCATGGAAATTCTCGCAGCCCCTGCTGGTGAAGGTTCATTGGATGCAGACTCGCCGCCATTGTCGCCGAAATCATCTCATCCCTCTCATGAGACTAGTAAGCTCAGGGATGCCGGTGTACCTCGTTCACCCAGCACCCCACCAAACAGGCCATCCGCCATCCCAAGACTAGCGGAAGTCAATTTCAGGCGATCTGGAAACGCACGCTCCCCGCCGTTGATACGTACTCAGTCTCAACCTGCACATCTTCTGAGGGAAACTTCCATTGGCAGTTCCTCCTCGGTGGAATTCAAGACACATTCCAATAGATCATTTGATATTCGAAGTGACTCCACCAAAACAGGGGAAAAGAAGTTTGCAGAACGCCTTGGTTTTACGGCTCTCAAAAATGGCGGTTTTGCCTCCGGGCACTCTTTCATTCCGCGGTCTGTGCCAAAGGGAAGGCACAACAATCATGTTTTGGACCTCGCTAGACGTTTCAACCAGTTGAGTCAGTTGAGTCAGTCGAATAGCGTGAGTGTGATGCATAAAGTGAGGCAAGATTTTGAACAGGCGAGATTAGAACAACGGGCTGCCCAAACCCCGCATTCACGCGCTTACCCACTAGCATCCTCAAAGCCCATCGTCGAGGTTTACAGAAATGTCCGAGAGGCTGTGGAAGAACGAGAGCCTCCGGTCGATGAGGAAGAATCAACGCTTTCGGTACCGCAGCTTCCAATGGATGAAACAAGTCGCATCAGTGAGGGATTTGCGGAGCAGATCAACCTCGAAGAGCCTTCTCCGCAAGCTGACTCTCAGGAAACGCCGCCTGATTCTTTTGATTCTGGTGGTCTGTTCCGTGCTGACTCCCACCTTATGTCTGAGACTGAACTAGAGGAAAGCCCCAGCGACGAGGAGCAAGCTACGGCGGAAGATCTATATCCCATAGATTCACATGAAGATCAAAAACCGCACCCTGAAGATGACTCAATGGACCTCAAGGATTTTGCCAAGCACGAGCGTACAACACTTTTGAAGATGTTGACCAATTTCTGGTCCGAGCGCTCTGCCAGCGGATGGTCGGCTCTGGATTATCCTCTCAGCGTTGTGGACCATGTCTTTGCCGACTGTGATATCATTGTACGGGAGGATGAGCCAAGCTCTCTTGTTGCATTTGCACTGGACTCGTTTGACTACAAGGAGAAATTGGCCAGCATTCAGAAACGGTATGAGATTGAGGAGCATGTCTCTGACTCGGATGAGGACCCCGAAATCGCCAGCGAGGCTCGCGTTGAGCACGCCCTGCTGCGGCCCACTGGTACCCATTTGAAGTACCAATTTCAAGAAGGTCCGGCCAAGATGCTTTGCAAGGTCTTTTATGCAGAGCAATTTGATGCGCTTCGCAAAAAATGTGGCGTTGCTGACCGCATTGTCGAGTCGCTGTCTCGCTGTGCGAAATGGGATTCCAAAGGTGGCAAAACCAAGTCTTTGTTTTTGAAAACGCTAGATGATCGGTTCATTCTGAAGTCTCTGTCTCCTGTTGAAACTCAGGCGTTTCTCAAATTTGCTCCAGCTTACTTTCAAATCATGTCTGAGGCTTTATTCCACGAGTTACCCTCGGCAATTGCCAAAATGTTTGGCTTCTACCAGGTCATCATCAAGAACCCCGTCACTGGAATAGAGTTCAATTGGTTCTTGCTATTGATGGAGAACTTGTTTTACGATCGAAAGCCAAACCGCATCTTCGATCTCAAGGGTTCGATGCGCAACCGGAAGGTTGAGAGCACCGGCGAACGAGATGAGGTGCTTCTAGATGAGAACATGGTAGATTTCATCTATGAAACGCCTTTGTTCTCACGTGAGCACTCCAAAAAATTGCTTGCCCAGAGCGTGTGGAATGACACCCTTTTCCTCGGCCGCCAAGATGTCATGGACTATTCGCTCATGGTTGCCATTGATGACAAACGCAGTGAATTGGTTGTGGGAATTATCGACTGCATCCGTACGTATACTTGGGACAAGAAACTTGAGTCGTGGATCAAAGATCGCGGCTTTGCTGGGGGTGGTCGCAACCGGCCAACCGTCACCAGTCCCAGGGAGTATAAAAGTCGATTCCGAGAGGCGATGGCCCGATACGTGCTCCAAGCTCCGAGGTAACTTTACACTGCAATCTTTTTTCACCTCCTTGAACTCAATACTGATATGTATCATATAGTTGTTGGCATCAATTCCAACCCAGTGCACCGTACCGATACCCGCAGGGCGAGGTGTCCAATGTAACTCAGTTGGACATGGATGAGAATGCCGAATCCAGCATCTAAAGGTGAACAACAACAGCGCTACACCCCTTGTACACCCTCACTCGGAGTCACTCCCGAAGATTACCATAAACCATTCCAATTTCGTTTTCTCTTTCCATGGCTTCTTCATTTTCTTTCCTTTTTTATGATTGATGACTTGATGGAATTTGAATGTCCAAATCTATTCTGAGCTCATGTATGTAGACTATTCATGGATCCTGTTCATATAGCATGTTACATAAGTGCCCAGACACATATTACATAGTACTACATGTACACATGTAGGTATTCAAGCGTTAGATAAACATACAGGCGATACTCCCAATCGCATTTCAATTTTCATTCCAAGGTTGGCTTCCCACATGTGCAATGAAAGCAGCATTTGACGCCCAGATTGTGCACATGTGTGCCTCATAAACCAGGCCCCAACGCACCCGAAATCCATCGGCAGAAATCGGGTTCAATCGGGTCAGTCATCGATCGGGAACTGCGTTTAGCCATTGAATCCTAACTTTTGAATTAATGCGACTCCGAATCTTTCAATTGTTCATTCTTCATCCATTTGAAGAATTCCACGCTTCCCAACATATGTGGTGTTGACCGGCATTTCCAACACAATCACACCGCCGCAATTGCGCGATCATGCAGGCATACATGCACAAGCCTCGGCCTCGGGCGTTTTCGTGATCTCTCCCCGCAACTGCGAGTCGCTTTTCTTCCGGCTAATCATTCTCTTTCCTCTTTTTCATTTCTACTTCTTTCGCACACTTTTTTGCGCTGTTATTGTGCGCGGCTTGCAAGCGCTTCAAAAGGAATGCACTTTGCACTATGAATCGACGCCAAATGGCTCAAGTGATGCGTTCTATGCGGAAAAAAAGAAGTCACGCGCGCTATGATGCAGTGTGTGACGACCAAAGAAACTTGAACTAACGGGATTCATGAGAAGCAGCAACATTCTAAACATTCTAGGTTCTATTCAACGGGTTTTCCTCCAGAGGAATGTCTAGGCTAACTAACATCGCATTTGACCGGAAGGCATTAAATTCGTCTCATACATGTTTACATGATCAATGCATTACTTCCTTGAGACACAGCGATGGTCCAGATCGCAAAACAGAAACGGGCAAAGGAAAATAAAGGTATGTGTCCCACCATCGCACCAGCGATTTAAAAAAAAATTGAAAAAACATGGACAAAAATTGGACCAAATATTGATCCGTTTAGCTTACCAATTTTGTAGTTTGATAAGTTTACTCGTCAGCCAGGCCAAGGTTCTCCTCGGCGGGAACCACACGAACGGTGTTGGTGTGGCCCATACCGCCGCGCCATCCCTGGACACAGACAATGGGGTCGCCCTTGCTGATAACACCGAGCTTGAGACCGTGGTTGATAGCCCACTTGAGGCGACGGTCGACATCCTCCTGCCAGATCTTGACGTTGAAGTCGGGCTTCTTCTCGGGGAAGTAGAAGGGCCACACGCCACGGTACAGGTGGGAGTACTGGAAAACAACCCTGGTTAGCATGGAAACCAAGCTCAAGGACCCAAAAGTGCAGACTTACGCGAGAGGCGGTCTCGTTACGGGTAACCATGAGAATGGGGCACACGGGGCGGTACTTGGAGAGCAGACGGGCGGTGCTTCCACTGCGAAGTTTGTCAGTACATGCAAGTTTTCCAACCGGAATTGTGGTGGGGGTGAACATACCTGGTGGTGAGAACGACAATGGCACCGGCGTTCAGCTCCAGACTGGCACTGACGGCAGCCATGGCGATCGACTCGGAGGTCTCAGTGGGGCGAGGAGCCAAGTTACGCAGCTCATCGAAAACGCTGAAGTGAGGAATGGCAACCTCAGCCAACAGACAGGTCTCGTGCATCATCTTAACGGCCTCGCAAGGGTAGTTACCCTTGGCGGTCTCGCCAGACAGCATGACACAGTCAGCACCGTCGAGAACGGCGTTGGCAACATCAGAGACCTCGGCACGGGTGGGGCGAGGGTTGTATGTCATGGACTCAAGCATCTGAGTCGCGCAAATGACGGGCTTGCCCTTGATGTTACACTTGGCGATCATCATCTTCTGGGCAATGAACACCTTGGGGGCGGGGATTTCGATACCGAGATCACCACGGGCGACCATGACACCGTCGGTCTCCTCGAGAATCTCGTCGAAGTTGTTGACACCCTGCTGGTTCTCGATCTTGGCAATGATCTGAATCTCCTTACCCTCCTCGCCGAGAATCTCACGGATTTTCTTGATGTCGCTACCGCGGCGGATAAATGAAGCAAAGACCATGTCGACCTTGTTCTTCACACCGAAACGCAGATCGCTGATATCCTTCTCGGAGAGAGCGGGAAGGTCAACATCAGTGCCGGGCAGGTTCACACCCTTGCGGGAGGAGATGTTGCCGTTGTTCAAACACTTGACACGCAGGGTCTGCTCATCCACAACCTCGAGCACCTCGAAAGACAGAATGCCATCATCAACATAGATGAGCTTTCCGGGGGAGATGACCTTGGTAAGGTTCTTATAGTCGAGGTACCTGTTATCACGGTTTGGGTCAGCCCCAGCTTCCCATACCCCCCACTTTGACTCCACTTCATTCATTTGAGGGGGATCTTACATGTTCTTATCGTCACTAGCGGTGGCATAGGCCTCATCAGTGGTGATGTTGATTTCAGTGCCCATGCTGATGGGGAAGTCCTTGTCGCCGACAGTGTTACCGGTGCGGATCTCGGGACCCTTGGTGTCGAGGGCAATGGCCAGAGGACGGCCGGTCTGGACACGAGCAGCCTCGCGGGCGTGATCGATCACAGATTGGTGGTACTGCCATCAACGTCAATTGGATGTTCCTCATCGGTGTCTAAAGAGAAGCACTCACCTCATATGAACCGTGGGAGAAGTTCATACGGACAACGTTAAGTCCAACTATGATGCTTATCAGTCTTCGCTCCGAATTTTTTAAATTTTTTTTTGGTATATTTCTTTCTTGGGTTCTCAATCGGGTCGATTCCATACCTGTGCGGAGGGCGTTGATCTTCTCAACGGAGTTGGTCTTGGGACCTGAAGAGCAATTGTGCGTTAGCGAAAATTTGCCACGGCGATCATCACGGTCCTCGTTCTGAGGTAAAAGCGATCAAAGGGCACGCCCGGGAGCTTCTTCTGCGGAGTACATACCAATGGTACCGATGATAGAGGTACGGCGGAAGTTCTTCGCCGGCACCATCTCGGTGTTGAGCTTGGAGTGCCACTCCAGCTTCATCCGGTTGGACAGGTGGTCAAGGGAGGTAGTGGCCGCCATTTTGAACTTCTAATCAAGCTAATTGAATTTAGAAGGACAGAAGAAAGTGAGATGATTATTGAAGGTAGGATGGGGAAAGGAAATGGAGGAGGGGGAGAGAAGAAGGAAGTTGGGTGAGGGGCGGGGACTGGAAAATGTTGGTCGCCGATACTATCTCCGCTCACCTAGTCCGCTCACCTAGAACCCATGTCGCCCGATGTTGCCCCGGTGTAGAATGTAAGAACTACTACTACTCAATACTTAATTGATTTCACGCTTATTGATGGAGATTGTACATTTGGAATTAATTTGATTATTGGCCTCAAGACTCTTTCAATTACTTCTTTCAAAGTTCCATTTCCCTTTCCCATTTTACTTTGATGTACATAGCTATGGAGGGGTCTCACCGATTTTTTGGACCCCCGCTACCATAGCAATCGGCAACGGCGGGATATACCTGTCAGGACATGGGCAGAGAAGGAAAAAAATGGATATTGACCCCAGGGCAAAAAGGCGGAGGGGGCCGTGCTGGTGTGCCCAGCGTACATTGGATCCCTTTTTATCAAGTAAACGTGACAAATAGCGACACCCAATTTGACCGCAGAAACTCGGCTTCGACAGAAACGGGATCTCGGTGGGATTCAGCCTTATCGATAATCCGCTTGTGGCAACTTGTGGCATACCGTGGCGGTGTCGATATTAGGTAATCAGGATTCACCCATCTGTGGCGGTGCGACGTTCCCCACGTCATGTGAACTCCAATCTCCACGTGACCTGCGTTCCCCGTCTGCTGCCGTGTATCATCTGCCTGATGACTTTATAACAACAGCTTTCGTTAGCCTGAACTTGCCATTCTTTCTTCACTCCAAGTGTTGATACCAACCCGCAATCATGGTAAGATTACACAGTTCTCTTCTTGTCGGACAGAGAGCTCCATAAGCTTCCCCATTCCATTAATATGGCATGAGTCGCCGCATGACTGACCGATACTCTCCAAATAGTTCGGCCGCCTTACCCACTACGCGTTCGATGCCGTCCTCTGTGAGTGGCTTTCCTTGGCCCAATTACATGAGTCACATCTGGACTAACAAACCGGTCTCTCCATAGTCTCTGCCTTCCTTGCTGGCGTCAAGCGCTCTACCGGTCTCACGTAAATATAACCCTCCGAATCTCCTCTCTTCCTGCCTTGGATATTTTTTTGGGGGGCTTCCGGTACATACGCGATATGCTCAGGGAAATTCCGCAACCACAAATCAAAAACAACAGATCGGCCAGCTAACTTTGTTGACCCCTGCGCCGCCCTCCCTCGGGTCGCGTGCGTGCGGGGGCCGCTCATAGCCCCAGTGTGAAGACCGAGCAAATCTCCGATAACAAAGAAGTCAAGAAGTGGGTCGACAACTACCTTGGTGTCGGCGAGTGGGTTATGGATCAGTCAGTCGCAGTGATGGGATCCTCCAGCTGGTTCGAGCGTCGACGATAAATGATGTTGAAATATACACTTCTCCGAAACGGGCCACGATCGATTTCCTTTTGAATTCTGTTTGCGACTCGACTACAATCACGGCTGTGATATGACGCCCTGCTTGCGGAACGACAAGATGTACTTCAAATCGCCAAACGGAAGATTCGATGGGATTGTACAGTTCCGAAATGCTGGACTTTCCGGCTGGCTTTCCCCCATATTTTTTACTGAGCAGATTTCCATATCACAGCTAGGGTGACGAGTGACGACTTCCCTCCTCTACACTTTCACTGCTGCTTCCACCTTCAATATCATGCTCAAAGCTATGGCGTCTTTGGCTTTCTCATGCGATATATCTTTTGTCCAATGTGTATGTCTTATAGCATCTCCATTAACAATCAACCGCATCATTTTATCCTCGGTAGACATTATTTCAAAAGTTTGGGTTCCGTCCTAGACACTTATGCTCTTCTTGGTTTTGTTCTTGGCTTCATTTCATTCACCATGGTGCCGGTGAGGGCACTAGGTGTCAGGCAGTAGCTAAATAAAATATTGAACGAATGGGGTATGTGGGAATCGCAAAGCCACGAACAGCAGGGCTCATTCAACAGTGTCACTCTTTATATCTGGATTAGAGTATCAATGTCCACTCTGCGGTAGTAGGAGACGTGGCCCATTTCCTTCCAGTAATGCGCAATATAATCCGGTGAGATAAGAATAAGTTGAGAGGTGATGAACGTGTCTAGAAGGTTCGGAGTTAGAGGAATTCTGTCTAGAAATGACAGAAGAGGGATAGGGAGATTTACCATCCTGGAAGCCAATACCGGCAACATGACCCATGCACCGCACAATACGTGCATTCTCAAAGGGTTCCTTGTCATCCACCCGGACGAGACCTCCAGGGCCAATGTCATGGGCCACGAATGATATAGCACCACGGGGAACATTTGGATCACCCGTGAGTTTGACTGCTTCTAAACTGCCGCTATGAACCAATCCCCCAAAGTCTGCTTGGTCTGAGCTCTGGGTCTGAACACCTCGTTGAATAAACAAAAGAAATTCACACCCGTGCGCTGAGTAATCTCCAACCCAGATGCCTTGATATGGCTTCTCCTTAGTTGGGACATACAAGCTGGGGTCAAGCGTTGCATACGTTGTCCTTGCTTCATTATGGCCTGGGGAAACCACCTGGAAGTTGGCCCATCTCCGGATTCGAAATGCTCTCTCCGAAGCTTGAGATAAGCATTCAGGGTCAGGCAATCTCTGTGGGGAATTTTCTCTGCGTATACGGTGTTGACTAGGGATGGTCAGAGGGGGCCATAATGGCCCTTGGTTAACCTGCAAGGACGAGTTCTCTTTGGGACACAATAATAGTGAGCAAAAGACACTCTGAGTTTCTGCAGCCATCGGCATTCGACGCTCCATCTTCCAAGTCTGGCATGCAGCTATAGGCTTTGTAGGCTCCGGGTCTTTGAGAAACAATACAGGGTCGTCTAGCCACAAGACGACCTTGGGATCAAACGACTGGATCATGACATCAGGGTTCGACTGCCAAATTTGGAAGCTGGGGCTGCCTCGGTCTGCGAGTAATCGGTAGCCCTCGATTACGCCCCTTCGGTTATCATAGCGAGCCAGAATCAAGTTGCCCGTGTGCTCATTGTCCGCGAACCAGATCTTATACTGCGGGATGAACCAATATGATAAATGGGCAAGGTATAGGCGTCGAAATGACGAGAAGGGTCCCGGATCAGGGATCGAAGAGGGCAAATGTGAGTTGACCAGTTTGGCCCATAGTCGGTCGTCAGCGCCATGCTCGGCAAGCACTTGACAACTCGAAGACACGCGGGCAAGATCCTGAGCCGGTAGGTAGGAGAGGATTTCGTGAAGGATCTCGGCGGGGAGTCTATCGAGGACAGAAGAGCAAGTCCCTGGCTGGGTCCATGGCCGTTCATGTAGGATCTCGTCAATCAGCCTCTCGTGGTCCTTGAGGCCGTGGTGGGTCGGCTGTAGTGGGATAATCTTGTCAGCACAAAAAAAACAACCCACAACATCAGGATCAGGCTATGTGGCCTGTATCACGGATTTCGGATAGACGAACATCTTGATAGGGCGCCACACTTCCCATTGTGTATTATTGTGCTCGGTTAATTTCAAAAAGGAAAGGCAGATGCAGCTGTTTGTTGATCGACCGCCTGCAGTAACGCAGATGACATCACTTGTAAGCGTGCTGAGACATAGCTAACTCGCACCATGAGGTTTTTAAGAGATCGAAAAGATAGCGCACCAGACTGCTTCTGGGCAATCTATCAGGCCGCGCAAAGCGCAGACGAGCAGCAGAGCGACAGCGCTGTTGGTGGTGGGTCCGATAAGAGATAACGTCAACTCCGCACTTTCCAGCGAATCGATAACAAATTCATCTGAGTAATCGACATTTCAAGTTTCTCATTCCCCTTTTTCAAGACTTGCTTCATCGGACAAGAGTTGCACTTTTGATTCTTTCAATTTGGTTCTTGACGTCACATGTTCCGTGGAAAAACCGGTCCAGACTCAACAATCGGGTTTCGGTATTCTATGATATCATTGAGAGCTCCGTGTGATATTTATTGCAAGTAGTAGGACATTGAAGCTAACGCTCATTTTCAAAATCGCCTAGGCACCATTTGACCCCTCACCAGAGCAGAACTAAAATTATACCATCAATCTCATATTTTCCCAAAAAAAAAACTTCCATGAAAATGACACGCATCTTCATCACTGGTTCTAGCGATGGCATCGGCCAAGCCGCAGCCAAAATCCTTGCTGAACAAGGCCACTCAGTCGTCCTACATGCACGAAACGCAGACCGCGCAGCCTCGGCTCATAAAGCCGTCCCAAAAGCCGAAGCAGTACTAGTTGGCAATCTACAATCAATATCCGAGATCAAAAACCTCGCACAAGAAGCCAAGAGAAGCGGGCCTTTCGATACCATCATTCATAATGCAGGCATTGGCTATGGTGCTACATCTAGTCGGGAGATTACCGCAGACAAAATTTCCGCAGTGTTCTCGGTCAATACGCTCGCGCCATACATTCTCACTGCGTTGATGGACAAACCAACCTCACGGCTACTATACATGAGCTCGGATTCTCACTATGGTGGTGATGAATCTCTACGCAATGTGACACAGTCAACCTCGTACGGGGACAGTAAATTACATGACGTGATGCTGGCCAATGCCTTCTCTCAAAGGTGGGGTGATAGTATCCAGGTTGTGAGTATGCATCCCGGCTGGGTGAGGACCAAGATGGGTGGCTCTGCAGCTCCTGGTGGGTTGGACAAGCCAGCCCAGGCTTTGGCAGAGTGGGCTACTGGGCAAGGCAAATTGGCGAATCTCAAGAGTGGAGCATTTTTCACTACAAGGGGCGAAGAGTCAGCGCATCCAGGCGCAGGTAATGTGGGTAAGCAGGAGGAGCTATTAAAGATCTGCCAGGAGGTATCTGGAGTCCCAATCCCAGAGTAATCAACATGAATATAGAAGCTCCAACCTTAGAACAGTTGAATGAAGTGCCATACCCCCGAGGTTACTTACAAGCTATGAATACAATGAAGGTTGTTCTAAGGTTTAAAAGCTTCTACATAACCCGACTTACCGTGTTGGATCCTATCCCTACATGAACATCTCCTCGCCCGTGCAGGGGACCATCTTAAGTACATCCATTCAATGTTTGAATCCTACCTACATAAATCCCTTGCATAATAAACTCTTTCAACAATCTGGTATCTTTGACTTGATGTCTTAAGTACATGCAGGCATCTCTGCCTAGTGCTGCCTAGTATACATAGTAGATCGCGATCTGGTCTTGTACCTAATTTTGGCACCACTCCAGACATGCTAGAAAATACATACAATGAATAGAGTTGTGTAAGCTCGACTGCAAGATTATTCTCAAGCAGCATTCTAAGAATCAAAGATATTGCGTCTGCAGCATGCAATATGAACTTAGAAAGCACGTGATCCTCCCAAAACAGCAGCTTGTTTACGCGCCGGATTGGGACTCCCGGGTCCCGAGGTCGCGAGGGGCTCTGGAACGCGCAGAACGCCTCTGCTGCCTGGGCCCCACTGCTTGTTTGTTTATGTTGTGATGTATAGAACGCCTCACCAATGGGATTTTGCACCTAACAGCCGCATTGTTTATTATTTTGTTATTCGTCCTATATAATCGTCTCAGGTTCTTTTGTTATCACCCCACAATACCTGCATCCATCTCGGTTACATCTATATATTTTGAAGTTTGAATTTGCCCAGACCTTCAAAGGAAGGACAGCCCCGCACAATATGGAGACCAGACTATCAGAAAGGAAACGGCGAAATAGCAACGTTTCCAGCTCGAGGAGCTCGTCACCTGTGTCGCACCGCACAAGACAGAGTGTGTCAAGATGCTCCCAAACTACTGCTGCGTCTCCTGCACCTAAGCATGAAGTCAGCACACCTAAGAAATCACGCAAACGAGTGCGCTTCTCAGATCCGGGCCCTCGGCTTCTTGATAATGATCTTTGCTCGACAGGTCTGACACCAGCCATGCGGCGAACCTCCTTTGACACTGGACTTTCGGGATCTGGAGACCGTACACCTAGTCGGAAAGCCCGACGTCGCTCGGCACCAACACCTCGATTCCGCCGATCCTTTGACCCACTGGAGCCTTTCGATGAGATCCCATCTGAGCGGGTGGTGCAGTTCACTCCCTTGCGACAGATTCTGGACACACGTACCAAGCGAAGAATTCGACAAATCGGTCTTAGTGACGAAATCAACCATATTCAACGTGAGAAGCGTGAGGTCGCAACTTTCGAAAAGACCTTGGCAACCTTGCTTCGGGAGCGAGATGCGCTGCAACAAGAGTTGACCTCCATGAAGCAGCCCCGAGAGATCCCAGAAGATCAGTTGCCGTCTTATGAGTCTTTTTGGATGTCTTCTCAGGTCCAGGCTAGAGAGGTAGAGGAGCAAACAACATTGCTATGTGATGGAATGTCTGTGACCTCGAACCGGAGCTTAGATGGGCGTCTGTCATCTGTTGAAAACGACGGAGATACTTTTATGTTCAATGACAGTGCCATCATCGCTTCTAATTCACCTGTCTTCCGAAACCGACGGAATATGCACTCGCCTAGCCCGGAGAGACTGTCCTCATTTGACGAAACAAGAAATGATGCCGCAGCTCAGACTCCAGTAAATGATGGCCCAGAGGATCCTTGTATGCGCTCTCTGAACCTCGACCTTGAGGCTGCCAGAAACGAGAAGAGGGACTTGTTCGACGCATGCCGCTCACAATTATCTGCCTTTGAGAGCTCCGAGCTGGGTGACGCCCTTCGCAAATCATCTCCACCTCCTGATTTCCTCGAGAACATTATGTCCACATTGACGGCTGCTTTATATCGCGCTTCAGATGCCACCAAAGCTCTTGAAAGTATCAGTCAAGAATGCTCCAGCCTAGGCTTCTCTGGGACCAGCATGGATGATGTGCTTTCCGATATAAGAAGCCACTTCCGCTCTGCACGCCTTGAACTTGAGCGTGCAGTTCCAGGGGAGACGGCCGATACAGCCCTCGGTGACGGTAAAGCCACGCTGTGCGCCCTGGTCAATCGAGTGAAGTCTTTGGCAAAGGAGCTTCAGTCGGAGCGCAAATACCATCATGGCGCACTGGGCCGCGAAAAGGCCCTTCGTGGCCAGTTCGACAACTTATTATACCGATACGAGGCAGCAGCCGAGAAGATCAACAGCCTCGAGGACTCAATTGAATCATCTGCAGGTGACATGCTCCACACCAGAATGCGGATGCAAGATCTCGAAAGCGAAGATCAAGAAAAGACCGTTGGGATTGACAGATTAAATACGGCATTGGAGAAGTACCACAAAGATTTAAAGAGCCTCGAGGACATGGTCAGCAAGATGGAGGACGAAAACGTCGCGATAAAGTCAAAGTACCGAGCGCAGATATTAGCTCTCAAAGAGCAAGTTGCCCACGAGCGCAAGCAACGATCCACAGCCGAGCTCTCTGCTTCTGAATATGAAACTCGCATTCGTGAACTGGAGGTTACTGTTGAGAAGAACCAAGCCCGTGCTTCCCAGCTCACAACTAAAATCGATGCTCTCGAACAAGAACATCAGGCGGCCGTTCAAGAGAAGACTTGTGATGAACAGCAACATGCTCAAGAAACGGGTATACTAAATGTACGCATTTCAGAGCTCGCGACCTCCCTCGATGCTACCAGATCAGAGGCCCAGCGTCTCCGTCGGATAAACAGTGGCCTCGAACAACAATTGCAAATCGAGCTGGAGGCCCGCGACGACCTGCTGGATCAGTGGGCCGCTGAACAGGCGCGCTCATTCGCGCACATGAGAGAGACTGTCAACTCCGAACGCCGTAGAGCCAAGGTCCGTGCTGCCAACTGGGAGCTCAAGTCTGATGATCTCATGTCTGATGGCACCACAATTGCGGGAAGCGAACCTATTACTCCGGTCAGCATGACACGCTTTGTTGATGTTGAGATGGGGAGGGGTAAGGGCCGAAGACGTATGGACAGTGGCGTCGGAATTCTCACTGGAGAGGATGTTTTGGAACTTGAAGACGTGTCGGACATGGACTTGCCGACGTCTAATCTGATTGACTTGTAATCACTATTTTCTCTCGTTTATTTCTTTTGTTGATACCTACTACTACTTACATAACTTTGCTCCCTGTTCCATGTCGGGCCTAAGGGTCTTTTCCATGTGTCTGTCATACACGATTGCATATACTACTACATAATCGAAACCAATTGCCACCACTTGTTCAAAAGTAAGATATTATGCATCACGGTCTCTTCTGTTCTGTTCTTTTGTTTATGACATGCTGCACAGGTGACTCGGTACATAAACAAAGATAACATTGGAAAATGGACAGAGAATGGTGCCGGTAATTTTCTTGCCTATATAAAATTTTGGAATCATGTTCCATCAACACATGACATTGATAGGTACTAGGTCACAAAATAAAAACGAAAGAAAGGGGTATTGGGTGCATGATCAAATTAATTTGCAGCAGACTGGATAGCAGTCTGAGGAGCGATCTCAGTAGAAGGGCCCGACTGCGTCTGTCGATGCCTGACATCAGCCTGGCCATTATAGACAGCAGTTGACTGTTGTGGAAGACTTTCCAAAGGATACTGTTGACCATCATCCACAGGCAGAGGCTCCGACTTGTATTTCTTATCGTGGCCCGGATCCGCAAAAGCAGAACCGAACAAGCTGAAGATGTTGGCAAAGCGTACAGCCATACAATACGCCAACGTCATACCAGTGACAAGCATTTCATCCCTCGCACTCTCCTGGTGCGCTGACGGGCCCATCAACTCGATCTTCCCGATTTTCCTGAGGCCCCACAAGTTCGCAGTGAATTTAGCCACAGGCATTTGCTGTTCGTCGGTGCAAATAAAATCCCATGTCGTGGTACCAATGTCCCCAGTCCAGGTCATGACGGTGGGCTGGCCGTCAGAGTTCTTGAGGTAGCCGGATCGGTGGGTGTATAATGTGTGAAGCCGTCTCTGAGCCACGAGGGTGTCTCGCCGGCCGCGGCATTCGTATTCTGCATCAATGTTGACCACGTGGACGGAGCCGGTGCCAATCACTTTTTCCGTAGGAGCAGATCTGTATATGAACTGTTTTGAAGAGAATGGCTTGTACTGGATGATATAAAGGGGGTCGTTGGGTTTGTTGATATCGGAAACGAGTGACTTGAACTTGCCCCATTTGAAATCGATCCGGAGCGTGACATGCTGGTCGGTGCTGGTCTCGAGATCTTGGGGCTGATATGTTTCCCCCGTGTTTGTAGTTGTGTTTGAGGAGTTTTGTGTGGGCTGCATGGAGGTTGTTCGTGAGTGCTTAGGGGACTCCATTGTGAACTGTGCGGGGGATTTCCAAGTCGAGCTTGAGTTTCGTTCTCTTTTGTTTACACCGCAAGCGAAGGAGCAGCACCAAGTACTACTAACCAGTGATATATACGCGAGAAATTCACCCCCGCCATTCTTGTTCATGTGCCAAGGGCTCAGTATATTCCTTCAAACTATCTCACGATCCACCTGGCCCATTGAACCCTGAGGCGCAGGCGACTTGGCACGCTCATGAGCCCGACGATCTACTCGAATTGGGGAAACAGCAAAGGCTACGCCAATAAGGATCGTGAAATAAATTTAGCCCAGCCTTGTGCGCATGGGGTTAGGTTTCATGATGTCATGGCCCCCAAAAGACGGATTTCTCCTCTATCAGATGGACCCGCGCCGAGCGTTCCCCGTGGAATATTCCATATATGGAGAGTGAAGTTGGACATGTTCAATCACAATTTATAGCACTCAGATTTTTGGCGGTGGAGAAAATTAACATGACAAAATGCCCGATCATTGCTGAACATCAGCAGTGCAAAGTTCAAACGTTGGATCTACTAGTAGTTTGTAGCTTTTGGCCATCAATTAGCCCTAAAGCCTACTTGATATTGCAACTTTGGTCTCCAAATTTGATATTCAGAGGATGGACAAAAAAATTCCCCAATAGAAACAACATCGATTATGTCATCGAACAATAGGCGCAAGACTAGCTGATACCTAGAGCCGAATGACGATGCTGCGGTTGGGGGTTGGTTAGTGGGGAGGAAACAACATTTGCGTCGAACCGGCCCCAGTCTGGTTATATTCAATTTTTGAATGTTTTCCCTCTCTCTCCTGCATTAGAAATCCCCATGAATCCCCAGATAAATTTTGATGTCCAGATGTCTACAATGGGCAATTTCCCGTTCAATGTTTGCAAAGGGCTATAAAGGTTCAGTCCTCATCGAGCATCTACTAGTAGATATGAATTCAAAAAAGGGTTCGCATTATAATCATTGAGTATACACGCAAAATCGAACTAATTTTTTGAGCCTAATCCTCAGGCACCATATCATTTATACAAACGCAATCCTTTACAGGCGCTTCAGCACATCGTCAAGAACCTGCTGGGTAGTAGCCCGACCACCCATGTCAGGAGAAAGGAACTGAGCAGCGTCCAGGTTGCCATCAACAGCAGCGTAGATCTTGGCAGCAGCAGCCTCCTCGCCGAGGAACTCCAGCATCAAAGCAACACTGCGGAGAGTGGCAATGGGGTTGGCAATACCCTGGCCCTCGATATCGGGAGCACTGCCGTGGCAAGGCTCACCAATAGCGAAGCCATCACCAACGTTAGCGCTGGGAACCAGGCCGAGACTGCCAACAAGGGCAGCAGCACCGTCGGACAGAATGTCACCGTACAGGTTAGGAGCAACAATGACATCGTAGTACTCGGGCTGACGGAAGAGCTTGTAGACCATGGAGTCAACAATCTGCTCCTCGACCTTCACGGACGAGAACTGCTCGGCAGCGAGCGCGCGGCGGGCGGTCTCACGGAACAGACCATCAGTCTGGGACAGCACGTTCGACTTGTGGGTGATGGTGACCATGGGGGAGGAGTGAACGGAGCCCACGGAGGAAGTGGAGCGAATGTTCTGGCGGCGCAGAGCAATCTCACCGGCGATGTTGGAGATGCGGTATGAGGCACGCTCGGAGATACGCTTGATGGCCTCGGCGACCTTGCCCTCGGGGGTCTCGCGGGTAGTCTCCTCCTTCACGTACAGGTCCTCGGTGTTCTCGCGGACGATGACGAGGTCAATGGGCTTGCCATTGCTGCTGCCGGCGGTGGTCTTGACGGGACGCACGTTGGCGTACAGGTCGAGCTTCTTGCGCAGGGCGACGATGGGGGACGAGTAACCGGGCAACTGGGTGCTCGGGGAGCTAAGGGATGAATGAGTCATGATCAGCGAACGGTCCATGCGGGCGTAAAAGGTGTATATGCAACCCCCCGGGGAGGGTTCTGGAGGGTGTATAAAGGCATTGTTTACCTGACAGCACCGAAAAGAGCACCATCACACTCCTTCTTCAGGGTGTCGACGGTCTTATCGGGGAGAGCGGAGCCGGTGCGCTGGAAGGTATCGAAACCAGCCTCCAGGTCGACGAAGTTGAACTTGAGGCCCAGCGACGCGGGGAGAGACTCCAGGATACGACGACCGGCCTAGATCCCATAAATTGAGGCTGCAGTTAGCGAATTGATTCTGTATTTGGTCGTGCTCGTTCTCGTGCTCGTTCAAGGACTACGTACCGGGATCACCTCCCGTCCGATGCCGTCACCGGGGATGAGACCTATGCGGGCAGCCGATTAGCTTCAATTCAACGCCAGACAGAGCTCTTTCCCGACAGAATAGATCTTACCAATGCGAAGAGTACGAGCAGCAGCCATTGTGATTTGTTTAAGGGTACTTCCTGATTTCAAGAATTGGCCGTCATCGGAGCTTTGTCTTTTTGTATGCGGCGGCGGGTGATCATTGATCCCATTCCGGGGTCCGGCTCTCGGGAGTATACCATTTCAACGCCATCGGAATCCATCGTACTTTGTATTCGTAGACTCCGATGTGCATCACGGGGGACAAAATTGACTTATTACTACTGGTATTATGTATGGAATTTGAGTCATTTGATTCTGCCTGAAAATCCCACGAGAAGAATAATTCAGAAAATTGTTGTCAGTATAGCAAGTACTAATTTCAGACATCGCTAGGAAATGCTGACTCCCGAGTTGGGGTGATCATTACCAAAAGGGGACTGATACCGCGAGCTTTAGGTCAAAGTTGGTTTGCGCCACTTCAACTCTGATTGAAAATTATCTCATTTAGTTCCAATTTCTTTTTCGTTGATTTTAGGATTTCATGGTTGATTTCATGGTTGATCCGTTACATTTTCAGGGTTCAAGCCAGCTGACAATGCACGCTAAACCTAAAAGGGTCAGAAACCGCGATGCTTATCCACAGGCATCTACTACTAGTAACTATGGACTTTATGTATGCAGGTCCAGAATACGATAAAAAAAAGACCATGAGCAAATTTTCCTTCCAATATTTAAATGAATGAATCTCCCATTCAATCGGGGTACATCAAAGTTTCAAAGCCCATACTTTTGTCTCATTCCAAAATTTTATTATCCTTGAGCAACTACTATACTAGTACTACCTGCAGACTGTAGTACTCGGTCAGCTTCCCAGCCAGCATGACTCTGAATCTCATATCCCGCGCGACAGACATTGTCATTCCAGATGGACTGCACAACTTTGCAATTGCACAGGTTGTCCTGTTCTCCTTGATATACCTGGTACAGCTTCCCATGAGGTATAAGCAAGAATGGCGGTACTGGCACCACAACAAACGCCAACACCCGATACGCTGTGCCCTCTACTGTTGTTGGAGCATGGTTGGTCTTTTGGCTATGAGTAAGTGGAATAAATCAACTTCCAAATTTGCCGGACCTATGAAGCTAAGCAATTGTGGTTGCAGTTCGGATCGCCGGATCAGCTATGGTGCTTTCCAACCGCCACCCAAACGACTCGATGCTCAGCGCCGAGATCTCCTTGCAAAGTGTGGGCTTGTCGCCTCTCATGTTTGAAGTCAGCCTGGTTCTTCTTCGATGGTATGCAACTTTCTCGACCCGACAGAAACGAGAAACATGCTGACAGTCTTTCCTATTAGTGGACAAGCTGGAGAATTTGGGCCCGGAAAATCGAAGTACCCCAAGCTATTGCGTTTCACACTGCACGCTTTTCGTTTTCCGATCGTTGTTGGTATTGTCCTCGGAGTCGTGGGCAAGATCATCCAGATGAAGCCACTTGCCGAAGCCGGATCGATCGTCTTGGTCGTGACTTTTGCGTTTGTGACAGGCCTTATTGTCTGGCTCGCGGTCAAGTCACACTCAACTCTTCCTGTGCAGGGTCATCGTGGTGTTCTTATAGTGTCACTTGCTCTTCCATTTTTGTGGGTACGTGTCATCTACTTCCTGTTGCAGGAGTATGGACCAGAAAGATTCAGTATTACCTCGGGTAATGTCGGGGTCTTGGTGGGCATGGGACTGGTGATGGAGATCATCATTGTCTCTTTGCTCTTGACGGCCCGCGCAGTTGTAGAGCCCATGTGGTCAACTGAGGACAAGAGGCGTATAGTATCCGATGGAACAGAGCAGGCTTGATCTAGAGATTCCACATGATATCATTTGACTTGTTCCAGGGTTGCGACGATTTCATATTTTGAAATTGAACTGCTTTGTGATGAATTGATAGTTCCTGCTCGAAATTGGTGATATACTGTGTCCCATTTATTCAATTGGCTTGTAGTTCTCTGGCTTGGCTGCTGCGTAGGACTTTGAGAATTCTTGCAATCGATCTAAAAGCCAGGATCTCTTCACGTCATCTGCGGTCTCAATCGCGACCCGCACAGAAAATCCAATTCGAAAGGGGCCAAGTGCACCAAAGGCTGCATATTCAATAGATCTGCAAATCTGATCTCGAAAGTAAGAAATCATAGTCTCATGGGGACCTGGATATCCAAAAAGTTTCAAGGCTTCGTGAATAATGATCATGTAAGCATAGTAGCCACAGTATACTGATGCGTCAATCAGGTCTGCGTAGATCAAGATGATTGGGTATAAAGCATCGCCCGTCGCCGAGGGGGCCTCAACCGGAGGGAAGGAAACCCGAGACCATTCCTCATACCAACAAGCCAACCTACTCTGCATATCCAAAACCTGGGTCAGAGCTTCTGATATATCCCGTAAGACTTCAGGATCTGCGAAATTCTTGTCTCTCAAACGGTAAATGCTGTGCACAATGCGCGGAGAGCGAGTAAAATGGGCAAAGAAATCTTCGATGCAGTTGTGATAATCCAATGGCAAGCTGCCAACGTGTTGCTGCTTCATCATGTAATGCCAGTCATTGGATGCCAAGAAGCAATCTTCGCCAGCGAACATTGAGTGCATGACCTATATTCGGTGGTTAGAACATGCGGTTATATTGTGCAACCAGCACCCAACTGGATGCATTCCTGAACAGCGATAGAGCTTACTATTAACCCTCGGGCAGTTTTCAACAGAGAGATATCAAGCTGATTGCAGTAACGTTCAGGTCCTCGGGCTTTGACTAGGTGACCAAGCCCCTTTGCGTGTTTCATCCACGAGTCTGGATCCTCGGTATCCGTAAAGAGCTAAATTGTCAGTAGGAAATAAGCAAAGAGACAACCTTGCCCATATTCTTACCTCATACATGCACATCAACACGACAGCACAGAAGATATTTGAGGAAAGCGATTCAGAAGGGCTCACTAGAGCCTTACGGAGCCAGTGTAATGCTTCCCCATAGGTAAATCGAGCATAAATGGTCATTTCCTGGCTTTGGAAGCCCCGACCAAAATGATGTGCTGTAAAGGATTTAATAGCCGCATCCAAAGCTCGGTTCTGGCCATAGATGGACGGAAGGAGTTCAAACCAGCTGGCCATCACATAGTTGGGGGCATTCGAAACACCGGGCGATGAAAAGTCCTCAATGAGAGCGCCTAGGGTCTGTAAGACATTCATGTCAACCGAGACCACAGTGGGTGGGATTTCACTTTGGATCATCCATTGGGTGTTTGCTTTGGTCTCCCCTGAACTGAAGCTTAAGCTTGAGCTTGACGAGTCTGGGCTGGTGGCGTTGGATCTCGCACATTCAGTTCCAGGAGGGCGACGCCGAGTTCGGTAAGGCTTCCCGGCAATGAACTTGAAGCCCTTGTCATATCCAGGACATGGCTGCCCATATGTCTCACATTTTGAACATCCTGGGGCTCTTTCATCGCACTGTGTAGTTGTTAGTCTGGATACCTAGATGGGTGGGATAACAGGTCGCAAACACACTTACTTTGACCCGGCGCTTGACGCAAAGGTGACAGCCTCTGCTTCGAGGCACACCAACCATCTTTGGTCATTTCGAACTATGAATCTTCAATTAAAAAAGTCACGTAGGCCTCGTCTCGTATTCTAAAGTTAACCCACGTGCTGATGTAATGGCGGGGATTAGTTAAGCCGGGCCGTACCGGTTGTAAATTCCTTTATTGTAAATAATCTACGGTCCCAAGGTGCAGTAGAATTCATTCAATGTTTCAATGCTATTGTGATAGTCTCTGCCATTTTCTCTCAAACATCACTCTCATCTTTTGAACAGTTTCATTTGGTTGTGATAATGCGGGGGTGGAATGCCACTATCTGCCATGTGTTGTATGCCCATCAGTATACCCCAGCCCATGCATACTACCGAAATGTCATACATAACAAGTTTCCCCACTGTTTACGTTGCACTAAGAAAACCCATTGAAGGTGGGGAGACAGACTAGTATTGACTAATACCTACTGGAAGGCTTTGTATTGTTCCAGGAATCTTCTAGAACATCAAAAAAAAACCGTAGATGTTTTGTGTGATTCATTTTGCTTTGGATGACCTAACCATGGATTTCCATACTCTCTTAAGCTACGAACCGTGGAAAGTCGGATCGCCGATCGGTGTTTACCTTTGGCCTCAGGCCAACATGGTAGGTTTTTTTTCTTTTGCTGCAAGGAGTTGTAAAAACATGAAAGACGTGTCTAATACCAGAATTGGTATTGGAGAGAACTGAGGCATTTAGGTGCCGAGGTAGTACAAATGAATTACTCTGGACTCTGGAGACCCGGAGATGAGAAATATTGTAAAAGGAGAAAAAGGGTATGAGATCATGTCACAGACAGATGATCCGAAACATCAGATTGACAAGAAATAACTAGTATGATACATAATACAGTAAACTCACGCCCCTGAAAGAAGGGGGCAAATACTAAGGGAAATCGGCAAAATAGGCAAAATAAAAACCAAAAAATAGGAGAAGCCGACTGTATAGGGACTGTAAGGCGTAGAGATGTTTCACCCCCCATTGGATACGCTAATCAGTCACTAGTGCATTAGCTTTCCCTGATCGACCCTTCTACACATCTTCTTCCTTTCCATTGACTCCTTGGAAAACCACCGTGTTCATTGAGACTTGTCTACCCCAGGAGGGGGCTCATACGGCCTATATACAGTCGCTTTCCCTAATTCCCCTTACGCGTCCCGCTGGGCTCCCGACGCGTTCCACCGCCCCTCAATCCCGCCCATGCCCCCTGACTACTTCCTCTACCCCAGAATGTCGGACAACAACGCTCATCCCGGCGTTCGCAGCCTGCTGGCCAAGTTTGAGAACAGCCCGAGCTCAGTCACCTCGCCGCCCTCGCGTGGAAGATCGCCCGTTAGCTCCGATACCCCCGGCTCGTCCCGCCAGCTTTCCAAAGTCCGCGCCAGCTTCGTAACAGTCGACGGTGTGGTCCAGTCAAACCCAGGCTCACCATTGCGCAAGACAAGTGGACGGAGTGACAGCTCAGGAATGTTCGGTCCGAAGATCAACGAGGAGGAGGTGGAGGCACGTCGCCAGAGTGTGGCATCCCCCACACCTGGCAGTCTGGATGATGGTCAACAGGGTGTCCTTGATCAAATGGTCCGCCCCGTCCAGTCAGAGCCAACCTCTGCTCCGACTGTGCAGGAACAAGGAAAGGAAAAGTCTGCATCTGCTGTCGACACCGTGTCTCCCGCGAAGGATGCATTGCCCGCGAAGGCGGCTGTCGCTGCGCCTGCCTCAGCACCCACATCCACAGTCGCACCTGCCCGTGGGGCCTCGGAGCGCACGGCTCAAAAGACAGTCACAAAGCGCCCCTCTACCATCAATGCTGCAAGAAACGGCGCTTCTACCAACAAGTCTGCCTCCTCCGCCGCGCCAACATCCAAATCATCTGTCAACACAACCACAAAGCCTGTAACCTCCCGGGAGATCGCCAAGGAACGTGCCAATACCCTTGCTAGTAAGCCAAGTCGCGCATCCTTGAATCCTGCAACAAAGACTGCTACCCGTACCGTTCGGGGCGCAACACCATCACAGGAGACTTCAAGAGTATCTCCCCCGAGCAGCGTCAAATCTCGCACGCGATCACCTACTAGGCCTGTTCGCCTGCCCGCTTCCATGACTGCACCAACTCAATCATCTGGGGCAAGACTCGGGAGTGCGGTTCCTCCCGCCTCGCGAACAACCACCACTGCCTCCACACTCACGAGAAAGCCATCTTCTCTCAAGAGTGCTGCTGGACCAGCCCAGACACGCCCCACTGCAGGAACTGCAGCTAGTGTGCGCAGACAGCCTTCTCGTCCTTCTCTTCCCGCTCAGTCAGCCCAAGACCGACCCAGCTCACGTACCAGTGATCACGCCAAGCCGGCCAACGAAGGATTTCTGGCGAGAATGATGCGCCCAACGGCCAGTTCGGCTAGCAAGACACATGATCGACCTGAGACCAAGGCTCCTCAGAAGACCACTACAAGCAAGGCTCCACGGCCCTCGGTGGGACGGGTGCCTGAGCGCAGTGCGCAGCAAGCCAGACCTAAACCCGCGGCTCTGCATCCTCAGTCGGAAATGTCGCATGCATCCAACAAAGAGCCTCTCCCGAAGAAGGAAATCGAGGAGACCAAGGTTTGCCAACCGGCGCAGGAGAGTGAAAAGGAGAATATCGAAGAATCCACTCCTGTCATTCCCGAGGAGCCTGAGGTCATCGAGTCCAATGAAGTTGTTGTCGAGTCACCCGAAGTTGAGACTGCAGCCGAAACAGCCGACAACATCAAGCAGGAAGCTGTTCCAGAGCCTGTTGTTGAGATTGCCAGCAAGACAGTGGAACCCACACCCGTAGAGTCTTCTGCAGAGGCTTCCCTTGAGCATGCCGATGAGGCAGTTACCGAGCAGGAAGCTCCGGAAACTTTGTCGGTCGATAAGCTTGAGCCTGAGAACGAGGCCGATGACGTGGAGGCTAGTGTCGAAGAATCACCTGAGGTGCAAACCGAGTCTCCTGAAGAAGCCTTCGAGACCCCTGCCGACTCCACCCCCTCGAATGAACCTGCCGTGGTTGTTGGAGAAGACACCACCCCTGAAGAATTTGAGGTTGTCGAGGTCCCTCAGTCAACCGAAGCTTCTGTCGATGGATCTAGCGAGAAGGATACTGAAATCAAGGAAGTCCCCGTCGCTGAGCCTTCGACCCAGTCAGAGGAAGTTTCTACTTCCAGTGATTCTATTCCTGTTGAGCAACCCGCATCTGAGGGCAATGTCGACATCGACTTTGTCAGTCTTGCACTCAACTAGAATGTGAGATTATTGCGTATTGGATTCATTTTTCCATTTTGGTATTTAGTTACCATTATGACTTTCTGTGCTTATACCTTTGACCTTTCTATCTCAAGAGCTAATTCGGCTCCATCTTCCCCCTTGGCAGATTTTGATTTTGACCCCTTCTCTTCATTTTTTCTTCGAGGGTCTTTTGGTCTCTGTCAGCTTCCAACATGATATTTGGATATTGTTTCAGTGTCCTTGGGTGTCTTGTGCCGCTGCATCTTCTTGAACTCTGATATCGGGAGCATACTGTTTTATTAAGCGATTGATTGCATTCTTCGGGTTGAGCATATTTTATTCATCTGTCATTTACCAAGGGGTTATGCTTGGCCTTTGTTTCATATTAGAAGCCAATGCTCTTTCCTTGAAAGTTAACACCACTTCTCTCTACGTTTTGTAAGAATTCGAACTGCTTAAAATCCGACGGCTTACGCCGCCACGAAAATTCACGGAATATCCATGGATACTATGAGCTGACCAGCAGCCCAATCGCTCGCAATTCCCAAACTATGCTCAAAACAGACGAGATCGAGGACAACAAAAAAAATAACTAACGAACTAAAGAAGCTACATCAAACCGCTTATCCCAATTTCTTCTCAAGCCGCTTCAAGAACCGATTCACTCCACCCTCCATCTTATGCGCTTTATCCTCTATTTTATGTGGCCGCTCTCCTGGTGCCTTCATCGCCTTATGAGCATGCTTTTGTGCATGAGAGCGCACTTCCTCCTGCGTAGGCCGGTAAACTTGACTATGGATATCATATTCTGACCCACTCCGCTGTAAAGGCTGTGCCTGCGGCTGCGACTGATCATACGAGTAACCCGATATTCCAACTGGAGGCTGATGCTGAGGCGGCGACTGTTGTGGGGTGGCATACCCCTGTTGGCTATATAGATGAGCATTCGGATCCTGTGATCCATATGGCATGCCACTGGCCCCTGGGTGCGGTTGTCCCGTAAGGAAAGATTGCTGGTACGACGGGAGGACAGGGCTCTGAAGCGCAGAGCCCGGCCCAGCGAGCGGGAATGTACCTGCACGGGCTAGCCCTGCACTTGGGGGTGGCGAGGCATATCCTGTCTGGACATTATTGTATTGCATGCCGGTAGGCGGGGGTGCAAAAGAGCTTATGCCGACATTGTTACCCATTTGATGTGGGGGTGTATATGGGATGCCTGCGTCGGCTGCGGCCGTAGCTGCGAGACCCGAGCCATCTTCTGGCGGGGGAGGGGTCTTCTCGCGATGCTTGATGTGTTCTGGGGCGGCGGGTGCGGCCGGGTTATAGGGCAGTGGTGTCACGTTCTCGGGTGAGCTTCTTTCTTCTGGGGTGATTGGGGAAACTGGAGAGGCGCGGTGGTGAGCATAGGAATGTTGGTGATCGGTTATTGGGCCAGTTTGGGGTGGTGGTGGCGGGGCGAAACTGAGGGTTGGTGGAGCGGGTTGCGTGGTTGGTGCTGCTCCTGCTACTACGGGTGGCGGGTTGAATCTCGAGTCGGGAGTTTGGCCATTCTGGTATGCGGGGTGTGAGACTGCGACGCTCTCAAGCTGCTGGACCACGGAGCTGAGTGGTTGATCTGGCAGCTCGGTCGTGTATCGGTCTGTTTCTAGTTGGTCGTTTGCCAGTAGTAGACCCACTGAGTCTAGGAACTGGTTGGCGTCGTCCAGAGTCCAGAAGTAGATATCCAGCGTATTTATGCGAATCAAGTCATCCGGATCGTCGGTGCTTGGGAGTCGCCAGTCATACTGGGAAGCTTCTTGTTGGGGCACTCCGGTATATCCATCCACCGTCAAGGTGCATAAGGTCGGGAACTGAGTGGAGTGTTGTATATGCACATTATCCAATGTTCCCTGGAACGCATCTTGCTCTGGAGTTCCTGGATTATTGGCGATCTCAATCCGGGCCTTGTTTTGCGCCTGGTAGATGTATAGGTAGGAGCTTTTCTCAAATCGATGGTAGAGTGGTTTAGGAGTTGGTGCAGTGAAATAGTAATGGATATCAGCCAATCTATTGCATGGTAGAGAATTAGCTGGAGCCTGTCCAAATTGTTTTTCGCCCAGCCAAGTCGCTCCACATTGTATGTATGGGATCTGCGGGGAAGTGTCAGTCAACTCACACAGTCACCGATATTTCTTCACCCGGTCGTGGAGGCATGGTTGTCCGTTAATCCGGATATGTATGTATGGATTCTAGAAACACAGTGCAAGAGGGTATTACAGGGGTAAAAGAAGAAGAGTGAAGGGACTTACGACAGAAATATCAATTAATAGCGCATGGAGGGGTTTGATGGGCTGAGCCCGTGAGAGACGTCCTCGAGCCGCCTTGTTTTCTCTCGGCGCTTATAGCTGAGTGTGATAATTAATGTGATGGGTCACTAGTACTTGGCTATCACACTCGTAAAGTATGAGTGGGGCAAGTACCGGGCACTTAATCAACTGGTGAACTATAGGACTGGGCCGGCCGGAAGTACCGTTTCTCCGAAAATTTCCATCGCGATCAACTCAAACATCGCGAACTCGGGACCGAAGTCGACCTGGTCGTGCTTATTGATTACTTCCAGCCCAGCCATTACGGTGCTGTCTACATTGTAATTCTACCCTCTTCTCTTTGGCACCATTCCATTGCCTTCTCCGTCAGCAATACCATCCGGGACGTACGATCTGCGCCCTCCGCACTTTTCTCTCCTTCCTCCGTCCATCAACCTCCGCAAGTTCGGTTACTGCGCCAATCAACCAAAATGTCTCTCGTCAACCTTGCCGCCGTGTGTTCCCACCTGAACAATGCCACCAAGGCCCGCCTGGGTCTCACCTCCATCCCCAACAGCAACCTCCACCTGAAGCTCTGCCAGGCCCTGCAGAACTCGGGTTACATCTCCTCCGTTGTCCGCGGAGGCCCGACTCCCCCCCCGACACACCCTATCCTAGGCTTCCCCACAGTCAGCGACGAGATTGAAGGCGTGGAGGCCATCACCCGCGACAATGTTGCGTCCAGACGTCTCTGGTTGGGTCTGAAGTACTGGCAGAACGAGTCCGTCCTTGGAAAGATCAGCATGGTCAGCAAGCCGAAGCGACGGATCACTCTTGATGTCGAGTCCCTGCGTCGAATTGTCCGCGGTGACGAAGCCTACCATGTCGCTGGTCTGCGGTCACCTGGTGAGAGTCTCTACCTCTCCACAGATAAGGGTATCATGGAGGCTCGCGAGTGTGTGGAGAAGAAGATGGGAGGATTGGTTCTTTGTCGCGTGCTATAAAACCGACACCCGAAGTCGTTGTCGGTTGACGGATCCGTCTTTTTTCAAGACGGGAGAGCGTGTACTAGGATACCTTGGTCTTGTCTTTCTTTTTGCATTTACTCTGGAGTTTGTTTGCTTGGTTCGTCGCAGCGGAGTCTCCTTTTTTGAGACTCGTTTCTTTCGCGACTGTTGGTTGATCCGCCTCGGTCATGGATCTGTATATTAGATGTTTGCGTGTATCGCATTTCTTGTGCTCTGCTCCAGGTGGTCATGGATCACCCGAGTACCACCGTGTATAGATAACGACTTGGAAAAAAAACATGTCCAGATCTCCTTTCCTTCTGCCGATCTTCTAAGCTCTTAAGGCGATTTCGAGTAATACACATTCATTTGATGTTGGGTGTTCTGTCTAAACGTTCAAGTCACACGCGGTCGATTTCTTGTGTTCCTTGGTTTCCAGTGTCCCCGGATTTCCAACATTGATTGTTGCACTCCCCTCCAATCTTATCATGGACCCCAATAATACCAAAGATTTCCTGGAATCGAAAAAAATCCTCATCTCTGGGGGCACTGGATTTCTTGGTTCCGCCACGGTGCGCGCCCTGGCAGAAAGGTATCCCTGTTGCGCCATCACCGTCATCGATCGCAGCCCCCCACGCCCCCAATATGCACTGCCCGAGGGCATTGCATACATGCAAGTCGATGTGTCCTCTGCGATCGAAGTTGGCAAGGCGTTTGAGGCGGTTCAGCCAGATATTGTGATCCATTCAGCTGGTATTATTCCAGCGTTGGCTGACCGATTCGGTCGGAGGTTGGAGAAGGAGGTGTGGAAGACCAACGTTGTAGGGACTCAAAACATGTTGGATGCAGCCACAAAAAATGGCGCCGCTGCATTCATCTATACCAGTAGCTGCTGCGTGGTGACGGACGACCTGCGTTCATCTTATGCCAACATTAACGAACAATGGCCCACATCACCAAGCTCTCTCATCTATGGCGAATCCAAGGTTGTTGCCTCCTGTTATTCATTGTAGTGTCATTTCTTCGTTTTGAATGCAAAAGAGAGAAAAAGCTGACCAGAACTAGGCTACAGCAGAGGCTCTTGTTCTCCAGGCATCCAGTAACGAAATGGCCACTTGTGCCTTACGCCCCTCCGTTCTGTGCGGACCGGGCGACTACCAGTTAGTGCCAGCCATTCATGCATGCATTGCCAAGTCCGAAACCCCGTTTATTATTGGCACTGGAGATAATCTGTGGGATGTCACTCATGTGAGCAACGTCGCCGATTCGCACGTCTTAGCTGTGGAGAACTTGATGAGCTCTCGTACGGCAGCTGGAGAGGCGTTTTTTATCCAAAATAATGAGCCCATCGCCTTTCGGGATTTATGCCTGGCGGTATGGGCACATTTCGGGCATATCCCGCCCTTCGAAATTCGAATTCCGGAAGGACTAGCCTTCTTTGTAGGGTTGGTCTGTGAAATCGCCACCCGGGTGATGGGAACCAGCACAACCCTGAGCCGGGGGAGTGTGCGAGACGCGTGCGCTATACGATATGCTAGCGGTGATAAGGCTAAAAGTATCCTGGGTTACGAGGCTCGCATTGGCATAGAGGATGCCATTCGGTTAAGTTGTGAGGTAAGACGAGACCACATCGTATGAGATGATTTTGATTTAAATCGTCTAAAAATTGTAAATTCAGTGACTGACAAAAGTGAATGCAGGATTATGCTCATCGTATCGGAGTAGAACTGTACGTCTCAAGCCAATCAAGAAGAAGACTTGAAGATACGAATCCATGAACATTGACATTAACTTTCTTGTCAAGAATGGATACCCTGTCAATTAAACCCCATCAATATAGAAGCCATCGACTTCAGAGGCGCTTCTTAGCTCTATTCTAAATAAGTTGCCACCTTGATGGATTGAAAATGGTCCGATTCATTTTATTATGGGGAAAACTGGAGATTGGCAAAGTATGATCTATACACAAATGTAAGACATTGGGCTGTTCATTGGGCTCCCAAAGCCCCTAAAGCGGGCTATACCTTGAAAATGTTGGAGCGGATCGTGGCCGAAGTAATCAAATTGAACTAAATTCGAAATCCAAATTCAAAAAAACAACAACGCAGGTTGATCAAGGTCCACTAAAGATAATCAAATAACGAAACAAAACAAATCTGGTCCATGCGTTGATTGGGCAGACTTTCACCTGCCCAATAATTACACAATGCACAATCCCCGGGTGAAAATCTAACCCTCAATTGACGTTGAACCGCGGAATATGTCCTGGAGTGAACGTCACGGGAGTTTCCTGCGCTCCGCCTCCACCGTCAGGCTCACTCATCTTGTTCTTGCAGATCGTCTCCCGGCGTCTTCCAGCTCGTCATCCAACCACTAGAAATGAGAGCCTGACCCATCATCATGCCGTCCTGCCCAACATGCTGCCCAAATCTGTTGCCCTTGATCAATCATCACACGAGGGTGAACTTCCTCTACCTATTGTTGGTCCTGTCGCCTCCAAGCTTGTGAAGATCGGAACTACATGGGCTGAGAAGTGGTCTCCATCCCGATGTGGATACACCATCCCCAAACATTCTAGAGCCGCTTCGTAACGCCCCCCATCTCGTCGAATCAGTGCGCAAGGCGTACCGGTTTCGACCGCGATCGATCGACATTCCTTCATGAAAAGTCCACAATGTGGCACAGGGGCACCGGGGTTGTTCCCTGTCAGTGTGGTGGAGTTGGCCCTCTACGTGAGAACAACACCCAGGTCACTGGTGCATTGTTTTACAAAGTCCTATTTTATCCACTCCTGGCGTGGAGCTTTCTCGCGCGGCTCCCCATCCACTTGTGGGTGTGTAGAAGCACGGTCCAGCAGTAGGCGTCAGGCACACCTACCAGAAATATCCCACCTGAGTCTCCTGGACATATAATACTCAGCATTTGGCCACCCTGCGCTTCTTTACACCCGAGGTTTTGTCAACCCCCCCTTTTTTTCCCCATTCCTTTTTGCAATTTAATTCATCGCGCTCTTTGACTCTTCACGTTTGTATACGGCTATTTGCAAACCATCAAGTCACTTCTCATACCCGATCTTTCTATCACTCTGACCCGATGCTTCCGGCCTTTGCTCCCCATTTGGCGGCTGTTCCAGCAAGTTTTCAGCCACTATCTGCGACACCAGCAAACATCAGGTCTCGTGCGGGCTCGGTTAGCAGTAAGCTAGATTTTTTGTCTCGCTCGAGGTCAGCAAAAACAAACACCATTCTTGCCCCATCCGATCTTTCCTTTCGCATGATGTTTCGGAGAGAATACTTGGCTCACATTCAACAGCGGCAATATGGCTCAGAACACTATGTATGAGCATCCGGGAAACCCTCCCATTATCCATGCTCGGCAAAGGTACTTCTATACCATGTATAGTGGTCTTTCCATTCCCCATCCCCAAACCTGGCATCTCCACGGCGTTTATTACTATTGCTAAGTAATAAAAGGGCCCCAGCAACACTTCGACCATACGGCGCTAGGGACAACCGTCCAGTTATGGTAGACTTCGAACAATCACGCTCTTACTACCCAGGAACACCTTCTCCCATGGAAAACTACGGCCATATGATGAACCAGCCCGTTGGACGCCTTTCTTACCCTCCAGTTGGGCACTCTATGGCAACGGCCCCTGGATACCCTGAATGGAACCATCCTGTCCACGAGCCCGTGCGACAGGATGTTGGACCCCTGAATTCCCCGGAAAGCCCGACTTATATCGTGGAAAGATCCGTCCGGCGAGGTGCCGAGCCAAGCCGAGGAAGCTCCCAGTATATTTCCCAGAGACGTACCTCCGTTCGGGGAGATGAATTTGATGGCCCCCATCAAATTCTGGACCCGCCTTCGTCTCGAAGTGTGCCAGCTCGAGAGGAAGAGCTGCCCCAGCTCCCTACTAACCTAGATGCTGCTGAACAAGACAAAATCTTGCACGAAGTTAATGATCGTCTCTCTCTATCAGCTTATGAGTTCTTCGCAAGATATCAGTTCCCCATTCCACTGGAAACGGACAAGAGGCCTGTTCAGGTACCTTCAGACCGAGAGTGGAATGAATGGGTGCATCTGTTGAAGAGACTTGCCACCAGGCGTCGTATTCCTCGACACACTTTGCACAATGGCCAAATCAAACAGCTCATCACTGTTCTTGAAAATTCCCTGGAGATGCGCCATGCTGCCAAGCATAGCTCACGCCCTGTCAAGGATGATCGTAATGTGCTTCAGCTCATCTCTGCAGGAACGCAGGTTGCGAAGATTCTTAAAGATTCTAGCGCTATGCAGTTCTTCGACCGTCTTTATGTTGACACGGAGAAGACTATTCACGACCGACGCCGCCGCGTCAGATTTGCTACCCCTTGAGTACTTTAAATCATGGCCGTTTTATCCACCCTGGTTTTTTTATGCCCATGGACTTCTGCTTCCGTGGATCAAATCTTTCCCCCGGATCTCCATGCCTCCGGTTTTCACGTTCTCGCTTTGATGGACCCAAATTTCCCGTGGACTGCTTCATTTACCCCGTGAAGATTGTAACGATTGACCCCATGTCATGACTGAAAGATCCCTTGCTGGCCCAATCTTTGTTTCGCGTCCGGGGCTTCCCCCTTGACTTCGGAAGTGAACCCACGCCGGTCCAGCAGATACATTACCTACGCCCACGACGGAACCCCCTTTGTACTGCCTACCCCATTTACACACCTCATCACAATGATTTTGAAAAGCTGCAGATTTTGAGACTCGAACAAGTCCTCGTTCTTTGACAGCCAAGAGGAGGGAGGCCAGTATCTTTTACTACCAACTCATTCAGGTTGGTTCGACTTTATGTTATGGAATTTGTTTTTGTTTTTCCTCCTCCTTTCCGGCGTTGATTTTTCATTTGACAATTATGATTCTATCAATTTTTTTTCCTTTATTTTGTCTCGGGTCGGCTGTCTGGTATATATTGACTTTATGCGCTTATGTTCTGATGCTTTTGATGTTAATATTACACCCCGATCTTACGGGTGATCGAACGCCAAAAATGACTACATTTGGCATTGCTGAGGCCCATTGGGCTTGAATTCTTGAGTCATCTATACATGTTCAATTATTTTTAACCATCACCTTTCCGAGGTCTTTACGCTCCAGCTCAGTGAGCGTAGTTTGTATCATCGAGGGGTGAAAGCACTTAGCAAAGCACCGGAGGACAACTCCGATAGGTCCTCAGCAGGAACAACATGGCTCTCACCCTTTCAAAGCTGACTCGGAGGCATCCTCAAATCTTTGCTCTGCCAGCAATACATGGATGATATTTCCTCCTTGCCAACTCGCCATCGTTTTTCGGTCCCAAAGCAAAACTGGTGACCCTATTTGGTTTGACGCATCAATTCTCTCTTAACTTTATTGTGCATGCTTTGATGGGGCTAAATATGAATTGGCTGGATGGTGTAGTTGGTTATCACGTGTCGCTCACACCGACAAGGTCCTGGGATCGAGCCCCAGTCTAGTCATTCTTTTTTGATTTTTCTTTCCTCTGATGTTTGAGGTCTTGTTTTTGGCCCAGCTTTGTAGGAAATCGTGTCCGGTCAATATGTGGATGGTCAAAATAACAGTGATCCTGTTTTTCAAAAGACAAGGGTGGTAGATAGACTACTAGATTGTGGGAATAATCCTAACCGAAAACTAAATATGGAAAACATATGCCGGCAAAGCTGTACATCATAGACAGTAAACCAAAACTAAAGAGCCTTGTGTATTGAGGCCAGCTTACAGATGAATAGGGGGAATGTGCCAAAAAAAGTGACTAGACTGGGGTTCGATCCCAGGACCTTGTCGGTGTGAGCGACACGTGATAACCAACTACACCATCCAGCCTGCTTATATAATCGTTGCAGGAAATTTGCCCCAAGACTACTACAAATTGAATTTGAAGGAGCATAAGATATCAACATATTACCTTTTTATAGTTAACATCTTTCGGGTGAATTGATACATCACGAATTCACTGGAGATGGTGCCTGGAACCGAGCGATATTCTTAACAAATGAAATCAAACTTTCGGTTGCATATGGCTAGTAACATTTGAAAGTTGACATCTCCATAGAAATAACCAAATCAGGGCTCATTATCTGCTGGTATGCCGCATCCAGATCTGGTAGCAGGAGCTCCGGTACAGATAATTTGTGTTTCAGTCCAAGAGCTTGTCTGTACGGGAATGACAGAGGCAAATGGCAACTCAGTTGTGATGCACCCAATAATGATAGGTAAATAAACTTTTCCTAACTTGAAGACACCTATTGTTCAACTTGACCGTGTCATCCATCGCGGTTTGTGACCATATTGCATTGCCGGTAGGAAATCTACTGGCTGTGATCATAGCCAAAGTGGCGATCAATAGTTTTTCATTCTGACCCGAAAGCAGAGTATGGTATGTGAACCGTACTGGTCACTGTGGTAAGTTATATACGGTTGGCTACGGGCCGCGCGGGACGGGAAACGGGATTGGCCGGGAATAACCTATTTTCAGTTTGCCTTCCTCTGCGATTCTGTAGATGGCCAAAATGGAAATTTAATTTAGAGACTAGGAAGGCCATCGCTGACTAAGAAGTTGAAAGTGGCTTTGAGAAAGCTTTGGCAAGTGCAGAATAAAAAGAGGTTGCCTTATCTCGAGGATTGGGATCGATTGGGCTCCATGACTTTTAAACGTTCGACCTTGAACCTAGTATTGTACAGTCCTTACTTGAGTATGTACTAATCAATATGTATTTCGCAGACTGTATTTTTGTTATAAAGATATTGTATGGATACTAGTACAAACGCCCAAAATATTGGAGAGTCCGGTCACCGTTCCGGCGAAGAGGAGAATTCCGGCCACCATACCATTGCATAAATGGGAATTCCAGGACCACCTGGCTGTCTTGTAGCATCTGCAGCAACTTTGCCCTTTCCAACAATAATCTCTTCTATCTCTTTGAAGCCCAACGATAGGTACATATTGCGGGAGCCTGGACTCGTGGCCTCGAGCCAGATTGGGACGTTCTCCGACTGAGCAGTATGTTGATGTTCCCGCATGATCGCTTTCGCCAAACCTGTACTAATGTCAATAATCTGAATGGGAGTGCAAATATCTCTGCGGCATTGTCAGCATACCTTTTCCACGATGTTTATGGTCGGTCCCTATGCTGAAAATATAATAATAACGCTTTTGACCGTGCAGGCCTTTCTTTTTCGCATTGTCTGTCATCCCAGAAAACTCGGTCCAGAGACGCTGGTTGGTTTAAATCAGTTCCTCAGCTCTTATTTCCAATCCTTGCAGAGCTCACCTTGAATCCCGAGAAACTAAGCTTCCACAGTACACACAGGAATCCAGCATAGATAAGTGTCCAGACGTTATCAACACACTTCCCAGGTGGTATGATAACGGATGCGGCTTTCCAATCGTCCGCCTCGGTGATGACCGCATCGTTCAGTAGAGCTGATTTGACTAGTGTGGACCAGTAGATGGGTAGATAAGCCAGGCGCTCCTCCTGTGACATTTCCAGTAGCATGTAGGTGACGACGGGGTCCGTATCGAAAACTCGACCGTTGAAGCGTGCGGCGGGATTTAGGAGCTCTGGGTTCGTTAGTTCAAGCTTGGATCTAGCTGAGAACGAGAAACTTGCTTTTTCTTCCTTGCGTGAATGTGACCGATGACTTCTCCATGACTGTCGCCAGGTTGGATTATAGTAGGTTGTAGACGCCCGTAAGAATAATGGCTTGCCATGAGGAATTGGGAAGGGATTTCAGATGGATGTCGCATGTCGAGACGACGTAATATGTTATGTAAGCCGGAATTGAAGTACCAGTACTATTGAAGTAAAGAAAAACACATAAAGTTTCGCCCAATGACGCGAATCTTTCTCATGATTTATTCAGGACGCGGAGCGCTCGACACTCCAACTCCATGGAATGGACTCGGCTTATAGTTGGATTGGCTGATCATTGCCGTTTTAGAGGCTCCACTTTATCACCTAGACGGGCTTGGCTGCTTAATCGTGAAGCCATGCAGGCCTGGGCATGTTTATCGCAAAAAGAGAAAGCTTTGGAAGTCAAATCCTAATAACCGTGAATAAGAGTCTCGAGTTCAATTTTATTAAGAGGACAGTTTCCCAATTTACTGGGCCGATATCAAGCCCGTGACGTTCATTTTCCGTGGGCTTTGGTTACTAGTCAATCCCGGAACCGGGATACACGGCCCCGCGCGTTTAGCGGAACCGGGATTGAATTTATAATTTCTACAGTTTACAGAGTATAAGTATTTCTTCACTGATTCCCAATCAACACATCAAAACACTTTCTTCCCTGACAACTTCTTCTCCCATCCACCCATCATAAACTCCAGCCAGAACGGCATTACCCCTCCTTTCATCAATCAAAATGGGCGCCACCACCTTGCTCCTCCTCGACCTGCAAAATGGCATAGTTGAGCAGGTCGGAGCTCCCCAGGCATACCTCGAACGATTGGCTACTGCCATCTCTGCCGCGCGTGGCCACAAACTCAACGTCGTTCACGTTGTTACAGCCTTCCGCAAGGGCTATCCCGAGAACAACCTGAACAATTCCTCTGTCCCCGCCGTCGCGGCTCGTGGACTATTCCAAGAAGGCGATGACGCTGTTAAAATCCACCCCGCCGCCACCCCGATCTCCGAGGAACCAGTTATTACCAAACGACGCGTCTCAGCTTTCTTTTCTACAGAGCTTGACATGATTCTCCGTTGCTCGAACACAGACCACATTGTCGTCGCGGGACTGATCACTAGCGGGGCTGTTTTGTCAACCGTTCGACAGGCTGCAGACCTTGACTACCGCGTTACCATTTTGCGGGATCTGTGTATGGATCGTGATGAGGAAGTGCACAATGTTTTGATGGATAAGGTGTTCTTCCGGAAGCAAAGTATTGACACTGTGGAGAAGTGGGTCGCCGGGTTGGAGACGCCTATCCCGGCCGATAAATAGAGCCCAGGAGTCTTGACTTTCTCTCTCAGTCTCTGACATCTCTGTGTTCTCTGTGCTCTCTGTGTTCTCTGTGTTATCCTCTTTGAAGCGAGCAAAATTCGTGAAATGGAAGTTTCTAATGCTAATGAATCTAATCTAAAATGCATTCATTCTACATGCCTCTGAAGTTCATGAACTTATTATGCATCAATAACTTACCAAGAACCACACTTTGTAAATATACTCGGTAACAACCGATTTGTGCACACTCACATCTTCAAAGAACTGTGTGTACCCTCAAACGTAGAATTCACAGGCTCTCGCAGGTCCAAATCCTTCATCTGCCAATTTACATGTGATCCAAAACACTCAACTTCTCTAGTCAAAATAAGGACATGATTAGAGACAAACTTTGAAGGTTGTATAAATGTGGTTTGATTATTTACACATATTCTAGCACTATACTGCATACTATATCATGAATCGTCCTCAATTTAATTACAACTTCACCTGGTTCCGATCCTGTGGGCCCGAGCAGCACGTCGGCTCAGGGTGTTCAGTCGACTTGTTGAACGACTGCGAAGACTGCGGGACATCCAGAGCAGGGTTCTTGGTAAAGAAGCCATCTGGCTTCAGCATAACGCTAACACGCTCCATGGGCATGACCGGGAAGTCCTCAATACGAGGGTTATGAGTGAGACCGAATGCTAAGAGATGTAAGCTAATATCATCAACAAGGAATCGACATAGGGAACTCACTATGCCACAAAACCACATCTTGGTCCTCAACAGCATCATTTCTGCCAGCCCAAACCTCCACACCGTCGGAGCTCTTGCTCTGGTTTGTGAATTCGCCTGCAGCAAATAGCTCATCGTCTTGGTACTTAGTCACCCAAATTGGTCGAGTCGCGAATTGGGCACGCTTGGTTCCGAAAGACTTGGGCGAAGCCAGGATCATTTGACTCGGCGATGTTTGCAACTTATAGGCAATGGGGTGATGCGTGATGGGGTTGATGATATTATCATTGCGGATCTTGAACACGCGATGACGATCCACACTGGTGAATGCGCTGCCACTCTGCTTGATAATGTTCTTTTCCGTGATATAACCCACAGACCAGGGGTTTGAGTCATCCTCCGGCATGGGAACGCTATCCTCATAATAGATGGTATTCTTGAAGCCATCCAGCGCGGGGTCAATGCGCAGAGAGAACATGTGCTGGTGGAACGGAGCCATCACGCCCGGTCCAACATTCGTTCCCCATGGCACTGTTTGTCCATTGGTGTTATCGAAAGGCACAGTAGAAAGGATACCAGTTGCGCGGACTTCCAGCTCGATATTGGCTGCTTGGTCAAAAATAAAGGCAAAGATATACTCGTAGTTAGCCACAGTGCAGATCATCTGCACTACCAGCTGTCTGTTGCGAACAACGGTCGCGGCCCCGGTACGGTAGTTGGTGTGCTTGTGCTGGAGGCCCGCGTCTTGCTCGTGCATGCAGATGACATTCTTGAGCTGGATGGGAGCACCCTGGGCATCCGTGCGGTAGCCGTCGAAATATTTAATGTGGCCTAGACAGTCGCAGCCCAGTGCCAGCTGGTTGGCCGTGATGCCAAAGCCGACATCACCGACGTCAAAAGCTTGCTTTCGGTGATAAGGACCACGAGGATCTAAATATCAAGTTAGCCATACTTTGCGAACTCAAACCAAAAAAATCAAACAGCAGATATTGTGACAAACCTCCGTACGGAACAGTCATCTCTGAAAATGATAATCGGTAGAAGGTGTTGCGGCCATCATAAGTAACATTATGCAACACCAATCCTTCTCTGTTATTGAAGCCAACGCGGAATCGCCATTTCTGCCATGAAACAGCATTACCGAGAACATTAAAGGAAGCGCCCTCAGGCTGCTGCACGATATATGGTTTCAAATCAGTGCGTAGTGGCTCATCCAACAAATCATGCGCATATTGGATAGCGGGAACCGGCTTCCACGGCTGCGTCTCCGTGACTTGGTGATCCGCGCCACCGGGGAGGTAGTCCATGCGGACTAGTTGGTGGGTGATACCATCAAAGACCGGGGAGAATTGGCAAGGAAGAGAGTATTGGTTATGTCCAGGGTGATCCGTGGCCACAATGTACATGTAGCACTGGAACAAGCGTCGGGTCTCCTGAGGGTTGTCGGTGCCGTAGATCCATGGATCCAGGCAAACGGTCATGCCGGATGGAAGCTTCAATTTCTCAATCTCGGCTTTCACGGCTGGGTGGTTCAGGCACACCTGCTCTATCTCGAGCATTTCATCCATATCCAGCGGGCCCTATTCAATCATCAGTATGAAGTCTTTATACTTCTAGACATACTATGTGGACATACCTGGACCTCCTTCGGAAGTTCCTTTGCGGACACGATAGACTTGGTGTCCGCGTTCAACAGCGCCTTATAGAAGGAGCCGTTATCCAAACGGTGGAACAAAGCCATGATAAGACGCGCAGGCTTGCGAGGACGGGGCTTGCCCAGCCGCTCTGCTTCAATATAAGGAATCACATCTTGCTTGATGGGCTCCTGAAGATCAATTCGCTTGTATCGCAACTTGACGTCGGGGAAAGCAGATTCCAAGATCTGAACAGCCAATTGAATCTCTCCCGGAGTGATCGGATCAAAGGGGTGAGGGCTCGCCATGATGAATGATTGTGAGTCAGATGAGATCTGGATGAACCGGCGAACATCCAGCTCTTATATATCCACTCCGCATCTCCAGGAACCGCCGCTTTCCAAGGTTTGGACAATTGAACTCTTTTGAGTAAATCTTTCGCCGCGAGAGGGGGGGAATGCATTCTGATTGGTCAAGTTTAAAATCCACCGGGCGCAACTTTTCCCGTTTGGGGTTTAGCGTCAACAAACGCTCTGATAACTGCTTGGATGTCATTGGCTGGCGAGATTGGAGATATCAAAGTTTGGGAGATGTTGGAGGCATTAGAAATAGAAATAGAGAGAGAGTTTAGGTGATATCAATTAATTCATTGATATACACAACATGTGAAGGTACTGGCTTTAAGAATTTTGGTAACTTTAAACAACCACAAAGAACATTGAAATTCTTGTATAGAACAAACTTTGCAATACACTAATACTACTCACTGACATGATGCCACCTACGCCATTAAAGGCCAGAATATCTCCATACTTGACCTCCTCTAGGAACTCCACGTGGAGACTTGACGGTGTACGCCTGTTATCAAGGGCTGAGAATGCCCCACGCTAGGGGCCACACCAGGAACATTGAACGGGAGTGCCATCAACGCCAGAAATCTTTCAATTAAAAGAACCACCAGGAAATCCATTCAATGTTAGCAAATCAATAAGCATATTGACAGAATTTCGAAAAAAATTCCAATGAAATAAATTAATGCTAACAAGCCTTGTACTTTTCAAAAACGCTCGAGGCCAAGACAAATCCAAGACGGGATGGAATTCAGGGCTGCTACAATCCATATCAGATCGCCCTTCCAAGGTCCGACGCGATTCAACATTCCACATCTTCCAAGCTTTTATCCCAGAGAAGCGTCGCGTATCTTTTGGTCATGACTATAAAGCCATGTCGCGTCGCTCGTCGCGTGTCGCACTTGCATTCGACAACCATTGCGACCAATAATCCTGCCGACATGGATTGAAGCGACTTGATTCTACTAATACTAGCTATAGTCTTCGATACTACTAGCATACACAACCTTGAATTAATCTTGAATTTATTGCCCCGCGCCGGAAAAGAAAACCAAAACCCACGGATTTTAGGTCGCTTGCACTTTTCACCATGCAGTGGCGCAGACCTATACCTCTCATGCTTGCCAGCATTGAATATGCACTGGGCTCACACTCCCACAAGCATCTTCATGGACATGGCCATCTCATGCCTCACGCCGAGAAGCTAGAGCCTCGAGACGTGGCCTGGACCGATCAGATTCCGCCCGACATGCTCATCGAATTTCGCACCTTTACAACCACGGTCTACGAGGACTGCGCCCCGACAAATACCATCTATGTCACCACAACCGTATTTGAAGATATTTTGCTGGAACCAACGCATCTGCACCTCGAACCTACCTACTCTGCCATCAGCCAGCTTCAACCTTCACAGCCCGAGGCCACAACAACGGTACACATGACCAAAACTGTGATGGATGTTGTGACAGAGACAGCGGCGACCACCAAGACAGCGGACTCAACTCCAGAATACGGCAATGGTGTCGGCATCGACATGACTGCGCCACCCCGAGAGGTCGTGTTTGCGAAAACAACAGGCGGAATTCACACCACAACTACAGTTGTTGCCTCTTTATCTGGATTTGGCAATGCGACTGCCACAGTTTCCATTGACGTGACAGAGCCTTCAAGCGAGGCACAAGAGGAAGAGGAATTTTTCAGAGAGGCAGCAGGGGGAGACGACACAGAGAGAAAAGCACCCAAGAACGTAGGAGGCAAGAAGGCGAACATCGACGGCCACCTAGTTCCGATGCCTACACCAACAGACCCTGCACCGGGACTTCTCCCCAAGTTTCCCGGTCTTCCACAAATCCTCCCAGCAACAGCACTCCCAAACCTGAATTCAATCGGCCAGGCCCTCGATCTGAATGGACAAGCCCCACCACAAGATATTGAATGGACCTCTCTCCCCAAGGACAGTGAAGTGTCTATAGACGGATTTGGAGGCCGCAGCGCCCCAAAAGGTTCCGCGGTAACCTACCAGGGCAACGTTGGTATTCCCTGGGGCAGCAACATCATCGCCGTGAGCCCGACAGAGGCCCACCGCTACAACTACGTAGCTCAGTTCTCGGGGGCAAACACTGAGCCTTGGACTGTGACTATCTGGAACAAAGTCGGACCCGATGGCAAGATGGATGGGTGGTACGGACACTCTGCGTTGACCTTTGTGCTTGCTCCCGGCGAGACAAAATACGTCGCTTTTGACGAGGACTCGGAGGGCGCGTGGGGTGCTGCGCCAGGAACACATGGGCTTCCGACGGACCAGTATGGTGGATATACGTCTACCTGGGGAGAGTTCAGTTTCGGTGATCTGGAGAACAGTGGCTGGTCTGGGTGGGATGTGTCGGCTATTCAGGCGCAAATTGCTCATCATGATGTGCAAGGGATGAAGATTTGTCAGACTGATGGGAAGGGATGTTCGTCCATCACCCCTGGTGCCAAGAAGGTTGTCGATGCTTATACACAATCTGAGCGACACAGTGATGGGATTGGAGGTGCTGCCTCTCCGGGGCCTGTACGGCTAGCTGTGAGTTTGGATTATCAAGAGTGATATTTGGATAATTAGGATGTATGTATATAAGGGGGTTTTAGTATGTAGTGTGGTTTAATCATTCATATTTAATACACTGCTATCTTTTTAACTAAAAACCACTCTCAATGACAGAATCAGCTTGGAAACAATAGCCAGAGTAATATGGAGTATTGAAAAGGACAAAGGGAGAAGAGAGGGACAGGGAAGGAGGCACCCATAGTTAACATTTGAAAGTAGCTAAGAGCTCCCTTATATTTAATAATTTGAGGAAGAATTCCATCCTGGCACCCACGTAGTCCAACTGGTTCCACCCTTCGGGACCTCAGCCAGCTCTGGATTTGCGGCCCCCACTTCAGGTACACTGGGCCCATCCACGATGGGGATACTGAGTAGTACGGCGAGCCTAAGAGTCGAAGCCTAAGTTGAGTGACAGCGAGAAAGTGCGCCGCGGACCTACTACAAAGTATCTGCCCTCTTTTTTTTCTTTTTTTAAATTATGAAAGTATTTTGTTTTTATCTTTTTTATTTGATTTGATTTTGATTTTTGAAGTTGGGAGGGGAGTTCTAAGTATGAAGCCCCGTGATGCCATCATGCATCGATGGCGGGAGCGAGTGACTTGTTTCTTGGGAAATCTTTACGTGTTTGTGGTTTTCACCTACTTAGAGGCTGTAGGTTCGACTCCGGGATAGATCATTTCTTTTTCTGAATTTCTGAATTTCTCAGTTCTACTAGTAGTACTTTTGATTGGTCTTTCTTAGTCTTTCAATTAGCCTAATATTATTGGTCATATGCAGACGCGCCCAAAATCAGTTTCACCATTTTCTCTCTTCAGGTCTCTCTTCAACTCTATTCTGAGGAAAGGAAGTCCTAGGACATACCCTCTGCATAAATTTCGAAAAAAGGAACTTGAAGATATTCATCCTTTATCTCCTTAGTCCTCGGTACTTTCCCTCTCCCATTCACCTCAAGTCTCAATCCACCTCAAGTCTCGAGTCTCGACAATGGCGAACCCATATGAAGCGGACCCAGATAAAATCCCTATAACCGACCTGTACGTTGATGTCCCCTTTTATGGTCGATACTACCCAAAACCTGATGATTTCTGTGTTGATCTTCGGCATGTCAATTCCCAGACTACAGACTCCCTGAGATACTGGGCCTCGGTTGTTAGTCTTTGCACCGAAGAGATACGCATTTATCCTGCCGATGAAGGTGGTCGCGACGTTTTCGCTCTTGGTAGCGTGATTGTGAAGTCCAGCCATCTCCATCCCCATACACACCAGGGCGCTCCATATATGGAGATTGACTTCACATACGCCGATGAAAATGAACTTCGGGCAATTGTTTTAGCAAAAGCTGTTCTGAAGAATGTCAAAGTTCCAGAAATTTACTTTGCTGGCAAGGTACTTGATTAATTTTGATACTCGTTTATCTGGTTCCATGACTCACATCTACCCAGGTCAACAGCCGCCAAGTCCTCATCCAGGAAAGGCTTCCGGGGGTCGCATTGTGTGTTGCATGGCCGTATCTGACCAGTGACCAGACGAAGTCCTTTAAAGAACAGGCTAGGGGGATCCTTCGTCAACTCCATGCCACCAAACCAACAAAGACACTTCAAGCTCGCTCTCACGTGGTACCGGACCCTAACATACTTAATAACGGCCGGATTAATCCCCTAGAGGCGAAAATTCTTTTTGCAACCACCAATGATGATACAGATATGAGCTTTATGCATAACGACTTCACTCAGCCAAACTGTATTGTTGATATTGACACTATCGTGGGGCTCATTGATTGGGAAATGGCTGGGTTTTTTGGTTGGAACACTGCTGGAGAAGTCCACCGACAGATTAGAACCCCACAACGAGAGCATTTTGTAAATGCCAATTTGGAAGAGGAACAACTTCGGGATATGATTTTCTAGAATGATCTCTATGATGAAGGTGTGCCAGGGAATTAAGCAAGAGGGTTCTCTATTGCCAATAGTAACAAGAAGATATGAGAGCTCGACAAACAATTGAAGATAGCAAAGAGTGAAATTGATTTCGAGTGTGTCTGTTTAGTAAATACAATGATCTGGCTCTTTATCCAGTTACATAGCAGGAATGTTCATGGTTTCAATGGTCCAAACCTTGCCACCTTGGCTTGAGGCCAATCCAGTGTAGCTGGCACCGGCAGCCGTCGCGATAGTATTTCCGAAGGTAGTGTCAGCTGCCTTGAGGGTGATGGTGGTATTGAGGTACTTCTGAGCAGCGATGGTACCAGTGCAGTCATCATCACACTCGGTTCCAGTGCCGTATCTGATTATTGTTAGTTGCCTGGAAAAAACATCAAAGAAACGACGGATACTAAGAAAACTAACCCAGTCATGTACGGTCCAGCGGCAATTGAGTAGGTGCTCAACAGGGCTCCAGTCACGTCATTAGTCACGGTCCTAGCGAACGTTAGTTCAAATGTTCCCTTTTCTCTTTCAACCCGACTTCGCACGTCGGAACGAATAGCTTACTGGATCCAGGTCTCTCCATCACTCTCAAGGTTGTACTCGATCCGCACATGATCGGTTCCACTAACGGGACTTCCAGTGCCGTCGAGTTGGCCAAATGATCCAAATACACTGGCACGCACACACCATTGGCCAGTGGTTGCACCACACCACTCATTGCTGGGCCAGCTCTCGAGGGTTGTCTGGATCAAATCGCCTGTTCCATTGGACATACCGGGCCACAGGAAGAGCTCTCCATTTTGAGTCGAAGGGGCGGCGCCGGGGATGATGGTGGTGACCGCGTTGACGATGGTGGACTTCGACGGACCGAGCGACACACTTCCACCCCAGCCATCTCTCTTGACGGGTGTTGAACGTTCGCTGATCAAGCCAGCAGTAGCCAGGCTGGCGCCGGCAAGCAGAGGAAGAATGATTTGCATGGTGATTGGTGGTTTCTGACTTTTGCGATAGAAGTTGAGTGCTCGCTGTCTGCTACAATTCTGACATGATCACAAGCCCGGTATTTATACTCATGCCTTGAGTCGCCGTCAAGCTTTTAGTGGTGGATTGATTAAAGAAAGGTGCCAGCCAAGACCCTGATGTTTCAACTCAAAACGCATTGAGACGAGCCGCTAGTTAGTTGAAACAAGGTATTCCCCACACCCGACGCCGCTGATTGATGCGTTAATTTGGACTATGCAGGGACGGAGAACGGTCCGAGAAGTGGGTATTCATTTCGGGCAAGGCTGAAGACCCGACCATTGAAATTATTCCATTGAAAACGCTGCCATGTCTTAATGTAAGTGGAGAAAACCCTGTTACAGGGGTTGTTCTCCGCTTATTTAGATTCTTGGAATTTACTGAAAACCGGTGTTCTAGCTGGATGCGGAGCTATCGCCCGAAAGGACAACCTACTCCAAGTACTCGCCCCTGGTCTCCCGGTGGATCACATCGAACATTGGCTTCGCACTGAACCATCCAGCCTTGGGGGTTCCCACTGTGTCGTATGTGCGAGCAGCGTCGGCATCGTCAATTTTAATCGTGACACCACCACGGCCCGCAGCCGCCGCGTCTGCCAGAAGCTGCGCCTGGCAAGACCTGTCAAGACTCACAAACCAGAAGACAGCTTCCTCAATCGATTCACCAACAGTCAAAAGACCATGGTTCTGCAGAATTGCCGCCTTTCTGTTCCCCAGAGTCTCTGCGATCAGGCTACCTTCATCCTCTTCCAGCACGACACCTCGGAACTGTTTGTGCACTGCATGATCCTGTTGCCGAGAAAATAAAGCTTTAGCACGACAAATATTGGGGAAAAGGGAACAAAGATACTAACGTTGTAGAAAGCGCAGGAATCCTGAGAAATGATATCGAGTGGTTGCCCCAGCGAGGCAAATGCCTTTCCATGAAGACTGTGCGTGTGTGCCGCACAAATGACATCGGGTCGAGCTTCATGAATAGCCGAGTGAATAACGAAAGCTGCAGCATTCAGCATACGGTTCTCTCCACCATCAATCACCTGTCCATTGTGATTCACGCGAATGAGATCCGAAGTTCTGATCAGCGAGAACGCCGTGCCAAACGGATTCACCCAGAAGGTAGTGGGTTCAACAGGATCCCGAAGGGTGATGTGTCCGGCGACACCTACAAAGAACAGAGCATCAGCTTATGTCTTCTTATTCTCTCTAAGTGAGAGGTTGGGAGTGAGTGTAGTGAATAATACCTTCATCGTACCCGAATTTGCCGAAAATGCGGAAAGCAGCAGCCAGTCGGCCCTTGAGATACTCACGCTCCTCGGTCTTGTTGTCGAATACTGGCTTCTCAAGCATGGTCATCTTGACTTTCGAGTGGTTAGCACGAGCTGCCCGGTGCAGCTCATGCGCCTGGGCGCTGACAGAGCTAGCAAGGTCAGTTGCGATAGGGGGCGCCATCTTGTGTGAGGAGTTGAAAGATGAATTTGAGGAAAGGTTTAGATTGGAAAAGATGTGAGAAATGAAATAAATTTATTTCAAATTCAGGCGGGGTTGCCGAAATATAGGTAATCGTTGTCGTTGATTGGATTGGAGGCAAAGCCGAGGTCAAGGTGCAGCTTCTCCGCATCAACTTGAGCCGATAGAGTTCAAGAAGGTGTTTGGAAGGTTATTGCCTGCGAGATTGGAGATATTGGAAGGCATAAGACCTTGCAAGAAATAAAGTATGTATTTATATGAAGACAAATAGGTACTATTAGATATGATCCTGTGTAAATGGGCTGTAAAGGAAAGCCGAAATGAGATTCACACCGCTTGATCAAGGGAACATGGAAGATAGCCGAAAATATGATGCAGAACGCTAACAAAGACCCCTAAAATTATTTTCATTCACCGTTTATTGATCTTTCAATGAAGAGGAAGATATCCTCTTTTAACCTCTGCCATCAAAACGTCAAATAGCTTGCGATCGGCAGCAGTCATGCTTTGAGCCTTTATCGGTACCCGATCGATATGCCCCACCAACGGCTTCAGGTCAGCTTGACAGATAGTGCCAATATCAGGAAGATTGCCTGTTTGAAAGTAAATACGGATGAGGCTTGCTACACACACGGATGGTGCAGCAAGTGTGGTGTGCTGAAAAGAAGACCCCTTAGTTGTGATCAAAATTATGAGCAAACCGGAAAAAAAAGAAACTCACCCCCTCTGAGTCCTGTTGAAGCAAGACGGATCCTGGAAATCTTTCAGACATATGCTGAGCACTATCTCAGTGTTAGAAATTCAATGTTGCGAATACATTGAATTGAAAGAAACGTACTTATATAATGGTGTAACTGGATCTAGAGTATTCGATACGAACAACATCGGATTTGATGTGTTGATACCACTCCATGGTCCTATATTTGAAGTCAGAATTAGTGAGATATCGAAACTTTAAGTCATCTTGCCATACCTGTGAATTTATACTTGGCCTTTGTTTTCCATCCAACGCAAGCAAGCTCCATCTGAGCCCAATAATCTCCCAATGTCTGACTATCAGCTCTGAAGCCCTTCCACATCTCGGTAAAGCTTTCCAAGGTGTTATCAGCCAGAAATTCCGCATCTGTGCAAAGAATAGCTGCCATGGCATAAAGCGAGTTATCTTCTTCTCGTGTACACTGCGGAGACCACGGTCCCATGATACTACATTCGTTCGAGGGACAGGAATTGAAGTTCCGGCGACGCTTGAAATCCGCCATGGGGACAGGATCCCCACCGACAAGCGCACCTATCTTCTCCGCCAACACCGGGAATGCAAGCAGGGGTTGGTAAACGGCTATACGAAGAAGAGCTTTCATGTCTGTCCAGGTGATGACTTCTGGCCCACGAGTGGAGGAGGCCATGACAGGAATAGAGGTGTTGAGTATTTGGTTCTCAAGTGACCAGTACGCAGCTTGAATGGCGTCTGAACCTCCCTCGGCATAGAATGGGCAGCTCTGAGGACCTGCGGCATCACAATAAAGACCGAAACGATCGAATATAGCATCAGCGTCAGCAATGACGCTTGGTCCTCTGTCTTCGTAATATTTGTCCATATTTACGACACCATCGAGAACGGCCCGGGATACTCGATCGGGGAAGAGGGCAGCAAAGGTTGTGCCTAGGACCGTGCCGTAGGACCTGCCCCAGTACAATAGAGATTCTTCATCCCGATTCCATTTTGTACGTTGAATGATCGCGCGTGTGCTGTCGTAACCGTGGCAGGTGTCATGTGCATTTTGAGCCCTGAGGCCCTCCTTTTCACGCCACTCCCCATGGCGCTCAATAATGGTAAGCATGTCTCGTGCCACGAGTGGAGTGTTGATGTATGCCATCATTGAGTCATTCTGATCAGAACCAAGCATTTCGTACACAGAGCAACCTTGGTTTAGTGCCTGGGTACGCTGCCAACTTTTTTGCAACGCATCCTCGCTGCTTCCGATCATTCCCTCGGCCTCAACTGCCAATTCCCAGTTTCGCTGTGATGATCCATCAGGGAAACAAGTCACGGCTGGTGTAGTATGTCCAACACCGCGGGGGTCAAACCCAATAATATCGAAATACCGATCATCGGAATGCTTCTCGCCAGAGGAAGGATCGCTTTCTGCGTCGATAATTGTTTGCAGATTGCGTCCTGACAGCAACGCTTGTAAAGTTCCGGCACCACCCGGACCACCTAGAGCTATCAGCTTGTTTGACTATTTTATGGAAGCCATAAGACTGTACTCACCCGGATTTATCAACATAGCGCCTCCATAACGGGGGTCTTCGACAGGCACCTTGGCGGGAATCTTCACCATGGCTAAAACAAACTTCCTTTCTTCTTTTTCTGACCGCCCATAGTCCATCGGAACCTCAAGACGGGCACAAAGAAAATCGCCTTGACAGTCATGATATTCCAATGACTCTGAAGGTTGGATCTGGTCCCAACTAAAAGGGGCTATGGATAACACATGATCTGGATGGTGCTGGATTTTTGTCGCAGGAATGAAGTTCACCCAAGACCTTAGAATGACCCAAGTCGCTGAAAATATGATCATCCACCGTCCGGTGATTTCCCACCATGATTTCCCTCGTTTAGATGAAAATGAACTTGAATCGGCAGATTTCAAGTCCTCCATAGCTCGCGCCGCACGCGAGTTGCGACTCTTTAATCCACGCACGGGCCTTCTAAAGAGTTCTCCAGATTCTCAAAGTGATCGCGGAAATTCAAGGAAATCAAAACAATCACCCTTTAAAGAAAATATGCAAAGGATAATCTTCATCACGCCCTTGCCAGACAACAAAAAACAATTCATAAGTAAGTCAGATAGGTCAGATAACTAACCAGACGGGAAAAACTGAATTGAACCACGGCTCAGGGATCGAAGGGGTCCACGGGGTGGGGACATCATGGAGGTAAGACCTATCATGAACGAGAAATGTCGCGGTCGGCTTGTTGATCGATCACGATACGCTAAACTTGACCCGCTCATTGGTGAAGATACAGACCGAGGGGTAGCAGGTGCATGAGATACCCCAAAGTGAAAATGATCGGCTGAGAAATCAGTGGATTCTGATGGGCTGGAGGATTGCCTAGTCCTGCAGCTGTGAGTTCTGGGATGTGGCGACGCAAATTTACAACACGATAAGAACTTCCTTCCACATAAGCGGTTGAAAGAGGATTTGACTTCAGTAAGGGGATTGGTAGTCTCGATGAATTGTGTGTTCAAAGATCCGGGGGTTCCAAGGTTGCGAGGCCAAGTGCCACGGGGGATTTCTTTACTTTCAAGTCACGTTTTCCAAGCGGAACTGGTCTTTTCTGGACACTCAACATACATCATTCCAAAGTTGACAAAATTGAAATCGACTTGAATATCTGAACAGAATGAAGACGAGAAAGGAGGGATAATTTCGTGAGCTACATGCTTTGTACTGGCCGATGTAAGAAGCCTTGAACGTGTCCTTGATTGCAAACTTGCACCTTTGTTGGCTTTGGCCGCCTCAGGCCATTCTGATTCTGCCATGTTTGATCACGTTTTATCGTATAAGTCTGGTCTTGGGATTGATATGAGGTACCGATGTTTTTTGTTCTATTTCTTGTATAGCAATTAATAATCCCCGAGCTCCAATTCCGTTCACTGAAATCCTAACTATAAGAGGACAGTTCCCCGCCAATAATGCATTCCATAATTTTCCACTATCATCGATCACAAATTTTTAGCAAGGGCGATACTCACATACGTTTTTCCCAACTCTCAGCCACGACCTCGACCACCGCGTCGCTTTGGAGGGCGCGATGCCGCTCTCTTCGGCATCGGCGGACCCGCACGAAGGGAAAGGCTCTGGTCTTTGGGCAACTTGTCCTGAACCTTCACCAAATACTCCACAAATTCATGGTAATCCGTGAAGTCCCTCCATGTTTTGTCTAAGCTTGCTCCAAGGGGCGGAGCCAGGCGATCGTAGAGATGCCGAAGGCGGCAGTGGCCGTTCTTCTTCCAGGACTTGGCGTACCGCAGCGAATGGAGAACAAATTCACGCACGGGTTGGTTCTCCCGTTGGTACATTTGGTTATAGTTGTGACGGCAGTTCTCTTCGCCTCCAGCGAGCGGCATTACCTCCACAAGGAAGGTGCAGAAGCTGAACCAAGTGGGGGTTGTAAGTTTCTTGGCGTACGAGTCCCATTGGCCCACCAGCTGTCGAGCAATGGCACCCCTGCCGGTTTGGATCTTCCTTGCGTCGTTGCAATAAAACGCGGCGTACTTTTTGAAGTGTACCTCTATATTCCCAGTGGAATTCCGGCATTCTCCCCAGTCGTGGCCCTGGTAGGTGGGAACTGGGGGTTTGGGTGGAGCTGGTGTAGCGTCTATGGGCCGCTGCAAATGCTCGCTGCCGGGGCGTGAAAGGGGTGCAGTGGGAATTGGGTAGCCGGGTGCTGACGGCGACGATGTGAATTCCCAGAACCTCCTTGGGGATGAAGGCTCTTCCCTCGGGGGTGAAGATCTCCTAGGCGGTCTGGATGGCGAACGAAGCCGTTGCCTAGGTGGTGAACGAGTTCTGCGCCTCTCTGACAGCGAACGAGATCTGTACCTTCTAGGTGGTGATCTTTCTCGGCCTCGCCCCGATGGCGATCGTTCTCTGCCAGGTCTAGATGGCGAGCGCGCTCTAGGACCTCGTGGTCGTGAGCGTGACCGTGAGCGTGCTCCAGGACCTGGTGGTGGCAATTGTCCCTTGGGCCCAATGGGCGGAGCAGTCGCATTGATCTGCCCAATGGGTTGTTCCCTGGGTTGTCCCCCAAATCGTTGAAGTCTTTCCTCTAGCCTCTTCTCGGGGTTGGAGAAAACAGGCGTTGTGGAGGGTTGTGTTTGTGGTGGCGGGTTTCCCGCCTGTGCAACCGAGTTTGTTCTTTGGACTTTAGCAGGCGGCATCTCCGATCCCTCGTTAGGGCGTTTCGCAGGTGGCTTGTTTGCCTGCGGAACAGCAGCTCCATTAGGAGCCGCAGTAGCAGCCGCCAGTCCCCGATCGCGTTGCAAATTCTGTCCGTCGAGTGGTGTCGCATTTCCAAATGATGAGTTCACGCTCGGTATAGGGGTTGGGTTTGCAGGCTTATTTCCCGTGGAGGGAATAGTGCCTGGTTGAATCTGATGACCAGCTGTAGTATGGGTGTCAACGTGTGTTGATTTCTCGATCGTGGGACTTCCGGCCGATTCGCTCACGACGGAGTCTATGAAGGCTGCCACCACGCTCTGCGTACATTGGGGAGCTGGGGTCATCGCCTGCAATATATTCTCGGCGTTTGGGGTTGTGTTTGGAATGTCACCGTTATCCGGTGTCTCTCGCATTGCTAATTAGAGTAGCTTTTCTTCCTTTGCAAGCTGCTTCTGTAGGTCAATGATCTCGCGTAGCTCTTTGACTTCCTCCAGACGTTCTTTCAATAGACGCAGCTGGGTAGCACGAGCACCGCGAGAAGACTCCGCTTTGGGGGCCATGCTGGTAGTCCCGGTCGTGTGCCCAGTTTGTCCAGATGTATCAGATGTATAGCTGGAATCTGAATCTGAATCCTGATCAGACATGTTCGAATTGAACTCCTTGGGTACGGATACCTAGATTCGAAGGGAATCAGAAGCGTGCCATGAGCGAGACGCGAGGCATTAGAGGACTGGTGAAGTCAAAGTAAACTTTTCCCACCTCTTCGTGGTAACGCCTACCAAGTTTTTGTCTTTTTTTTCTTCAAATGTTCCCGGTGCGAGAAAATAAATATTCTGCACGACTTTCCTTCGTTTCAACCAATCAATGACCTCCGATCCAAGTAGCGGTCAGGTAATACAAAGCCTCGGCGGGCGGTGTGGAGCTAACGCGTCAAGCTAACGCGTGAGAGACGTGATAGATCGATTTCCCCCTTTGAATCCCTTCAGACCTTTCGTTTTATCTCATGTCTTCAATGGTGTTTTTTTTGACACGTAGTGTCGAACCGGCAAAGTCCGGCAGTCTTATCGGATCACTGGTATTTGCAATTAAATAAATTGTATTAGAAAATAATTAAATAACAGGTATACTATAGTATACAATCAATACGCGACCGGAAATTACCGGTGCTTTATAAACTGCCATTGTCATCCTTGGAAGGCTATTATTCAAAGTTTGCCGGGTGACCCAAGCAAGCAGACAAATTCACGGTTGGGGGTGTCCTCCAAAGCATTCTTGACCAAATTCCAGACATTCCAGTCATAAGCCTCGCCAATATGGCCAACGGGATCAAGTGGGCAAGTAGTCTGGACCCAGATGTTGTTGACACCATCCTCGTCGACAAAAGCGGTGGTAGTGGGGGTGACCAGCTCATCATACTTGGAGGCAATGATGGTCAAAGTATTTCCAGACTGCGCAATAGGGGTTCCATCATTCAGACGTTCGATAGCAGCGCCGTCGGGACCGAGGTCGTTGCAGGCAGCACAGCCCAAAGTATCCAGGACGTCACCGATGACGGCCCGCGAAGCATTGCCAGCGATATAGGCGAGGTCGTAAAGGTTGGCAAAGTTAGTCGCATGGGTTGGAGGCGCGATAGCGACAATCTTATCAACCAGGTCCGAGACACCCTCGAACTTGGGCACGTAGAGGGACTGGAAGGCACCCTCAGAGTGACCCACGAGGTTCACCTTGCTGTGGCCAGTCTTCTCAACGACCTCCTTGATGTAAGCGGCGATCTCAGGAGCGGACTCGTTGATGGCCTTGAGACCACCGAGGAATGGGAAACCCTCGTAAGCTCCATAGGTCTTGGCGTATGTGCAGTGGCCCTGAGCTTGGAACCAGTACTGCATGAAGTTCAGATCTTCATAGTAGGTGGCGCCCAAGCCGTGCAGGAAGACCACGGGCGGGGAGGTGCTCTCGCAGGAAAAATCATTGATATCCGATGCGTAGGCTGCAGATGCGGCCAGCAGGCCCGAGGTGAACAACTGACGCAATGAAGGCATAATGTTGATCGGTGATTTAGGGTTGGGAATGACCCATGGAAAGAAAGAGAGGATCGAGCTTTTATGGTGGGAAACTGGCACGGACATTCGGAAAGATCTGATCAATCTCCTTTTCTTCCAGCTCATTTCGCCGATCTCATCGGACCCATGTGTGCCTGACACTATTGAATGCAGATCGATGGTATGTGGACTGTGACTGGTCGGAGAAGTGGATCCTTTGCTCCGACCGGTCTTAGCTCCATCGCAGTGGGGAAGGGTTCCTGCAGGCCCCATCCAATGACAGCGCTTCAGGCAAGGAGTTTTGTCATCTGTACAGTACATATTTCCGCACCTTCAGCTCGACACGAGCAGCATCTTACCTGCATGGGTACTATTACAATTTAGATGCATAGGTTGTATGCATGGCACAAATATTGTCAAAGAAATCAATATAAGTTTTGTGGGGGATGGAATAACCCATCAACTCGGCCCCGAAAGGATATCTAGCGCTAAATAATTGCAAATAATGCCAGAGTAATCACATCTGCGTCATCATCATTATCATGCCTTGTTGAGCGGGCCATTTTTCTTAGGAGAAAGTTCCGACATGCCACCGCCCCATAGCGCCAACGAATGACGCTTCTCAACTAAATGCAACACTTCAGTCATAAAAGCCCGTTCGGGCCCATTGTCAGGAAAGGCTTCCCACGCGACGCGCGTGGGAAATGCGAGGCGATTGATCATGTTCCCGGAGGCTGTCGTGATATAGAATTCATATGTGCGACAGATGCCGCAACCTAATTCGTACTGCTCCGGAGGAGCAACCCGATCTTGCGGGCGTGTATCCACCGAGGAAAGAATTAAGCGGAACGCGTAGTATACGCACATGGTTTGTGCAAGAAGGAGGTTCGGATAAGAGAGCTTGGTTGGTGTATAGACCGCACCAGTGCGCAAATCGCGTCTTTTGAATATGGGGAAGTCTTGGTCCTCCTTTTGCTCAACCTCTGTCGGTGGGCCATCCGGGTAGCATTTGACCCAGTCATGATACCACTGATAGAAGCGAGCAGTGAGATCAGTGATTCCATTCCAAAGGGCAGCCTGTTTGGCTGCAGCTTCTTGGGTTCCCATTGCAGATGGCCCCTGCTGCGCTTCCTTTAGAGAATCAGACTGGGCCAACAAAGCTGGTACCTCCGTAGCGAGATCGAGTAGATGATGTAAAATATCTTTGGTGGTCGTGCCAGCCGACCACGGAATGGTCTTCCATTCCTCACGGGCTAAAAACGAAGGCTCCCGAGCTGCTAGTGCACCAGCAAGCCAGTAAGGCCGTAGCTCAGTAAATAAGAGGTGCTCGACACCATACATGTGGTTTTCTGGGCCACGATGCTCAATTAAACGTACTGCACCTCTCACGTGAGCTGGCACGCCAGTATTGGTTGTTCGTTCCACGCTTTCGAAGGCAATCAGGAGCGTCACTGTTACCAGAGTCGCCTCTGACTTAGACCGCTCTGGGTCAACCAACGCATCCTGTAATTGGCGCAGAACGCGTGGATACAGCCGAAATCCTGAGGCCTCAATCGATTTGTTCTGAACTGACCGACCAAAGAAAGCCACGGAGACTGCCTCAAAGGCATCCGAGATTAGTGGCGAGAACATTCGAATCTCAGCGGCTGCCCTCAACGCCCCCGCGCGGCCAGATTTTGTGTCAACTTGTGGACTGAATGCATCGACGAAGCGTTCGACAAAAACGTCAATTGAAGGTCGCTGCATGCCCATCATGTATATTGTACCAGAAGACCCCGAGGAATCCGACCCGCTGCTTTGAGACATTTGATCTTCAATTTCCTCATCATTAATCAAGAGAGGATCGTTGAAGTTAAGATTCGAGCTCGAGTCTGTTGGTCGCCGGCGAATTGGGATAACGGAGAGTGGAGAAGAACGTGAATTGTCGTAGCCATCATATGCTGATAAATGGGTGTGTTAGCATGCGCAAAATGGCTCCACCGATAGGCGAAATATTTGGCTTACCTTCATGGCCCTCCCACGGCCCTACGTGCACCAAATCCTTCTTCATCCTACCATGGGCCAATCGAACCTCTCGTACAATGTGGTCAACCACACTTAGTGGCGCAGAGCGAATAGACTCAAATAAACTCTCAAGTCGGTCCAGCCGCTCAAGATCTTGATCGTGAGACCCTGCAGAAACTGCGTCAATAGAACGTTCCACAATTTTCCGGGTAAAGCTCCCGAAAGTACCTAGATCCGCTAGGTGCGCGAATAGACTCCTTGCTCACGTACCATCTGATGACTCTGATCTCTCATCTATTCTAAATCTTAGATCTCGGATCTCCGCCCGCAAATTCCGAATTTCCTCCGCCTGGCTGATCGGTCGTGCTTCCTCGTCAGGCACAACTTCGTAGACGCATTTCGACGGGTATCCGTGAGCACAGCATGCATGGCAAGGCTTAACACGGTCACACTGGTAGACGGAGCGATGTTAACTTCCGTGTTGCTGGTCATTGTCGAAGGCAGTGGGACAGGGCCTCTCGGCAACGGGACCGTCGGTCCCTCCCGTTTGCAAGCGATCTGAGCACGGGGCATACCTTAACTTTGCGGATCCTGCAGACCTTACAGGAGCGCGACTGTCGGGTTGGCGCCTTCCTGACGCGTGAGTCGGGGGCGGGGACTTGGAATTCACCGACCATGGGGACGGGGGTTATGGGGTGGAGGGGGAGGAGAGAAACATGCTACAACCAACGGCGCTGCGAGATTTAGGGAAGTGAGATTCGCCCGAGATCTTCTTCTCGGGGCGGTGGGTCATTTCACAAGGGCCCAGTTTTGGGTTGGTGGTAGCTTCGATAGCTTGACCTTTGGCGGCTCTGATAGGGCGACTGGAGAGTGGCTCAGCTCCGCCCGTTGCGACCGGGCCCGCCACACAGGGACGCCATTGGCGTGATGGAAGATTCTGAGACAGAGGAAGCTGTCAGTCGCCTGAATTGGTAATGAGGGGCTAGTTTCGCTTGAATTACAACATGACCTGTCGGATAGAATGGAAGAGAGAAGTTTGCGGGTCAAGTTTTAGAAACCACCTGTGTCAATTGAGATGGAAATTGGTAACATTTGCCCAAGCAAAGCTCCCCCCGCAACCCGTACCAAACTCCCATCACCCCAACGGTTTTACGTGGCATTTACGTTATTAAGGGACGCAATTTGCTCCACCTTTTTTTTTCAGGACAAGATTGTCCGATCGGCCGCTAAAATATAAGAGTTGTGCTGCGTGCACATTCGTAAGCAGCTCCAGTAAGTCATGTAGTTAACTATGGCCTTCCTACCAATGCGTACCTGTTTTCCTCATTCGGGATATCACTTGTAGTTTCTCAAGGTCTTCACTATCTGCCACGATCTCACTGGATCCATGAATTTAAGCCATGCATCTTATCTTAACGGCAAGTAAGAAGATATTGTATCTTTGAATATTTTTAATAAGGGGCGTCTTTCCCTCAGATCATTCATTACACGTGGGATGGATCAGCACTGAAAGGTTCAAATGTTACCTTCGTATGTACATGAGCATGGATAAGCGGATCAAAGTTGTGGAACAGCAACCTTGGAAGCACTTGAGAATTGCAAAATAATTGGAGGTCCAAATTCTCCTAAAAACGAAGCAGGCATGATCCAAGGCTTGCATACTATATACAAATATACTCTAACTACAGCATGTACCGGAATCCCTTTTGCAACTGTCGTGCAGCAGCAAGGTCAATTCCCTCAAAGTCCGCTGTCACTTGCAACCGACGGAGCTCCTTGTCAGTCAGTTGGTGGTCCTCATTCTCCAAACGCTCCTGTCGCTTATTGAGCATACGCAAGTTAAGGTACATAAATAAACCACACAAGCCACCGATCGCTTGGAGGCCAATGCAAACACCCAATGCGGTTTGATAGTAAGGTGCCTCGGTGGCAATATAGGTATATGGTGTCCAGATACTAGCCGAGTTACCGATGGAGTTGATGAAAGCATAGGCTGCTGCACGTTTGGCGGGTGGGCGAGGAATTGCATTGGCGATCCAAGAGTAGAGCGTACCGTTCTGGGCGAACACGAAAACCATCAAAAACATGGAGAAGTACCGGGGACCGAAACTGCCGACGGTCATGAAAATGACAAACCCAACGACGGTGATAACGATTGGGTAGACAAAGAACCAAAAGCGCATCTCCAACTTATCTGAGATCCAAGAATGGGAGAGACTGTAGAAAACCATGAAGACGTATGGTGGTGCCACCAAGAGGAGCGAGATGGTATCATTGTAGCCAAGTGTTTTGGCCAGTGTTGGGAAGAAGTTCTGGAAACCAGCTGATCCGGTAATACACATGTATCCCAGGGCCAGGACGTATGTCTTGATGTCTGTCATAGCCATCTTCAAGCCTTTCAGTTGGCTCATTCCACCTTCTTCATCCACATCTGCCTCGGCTGCCTCAATAGCAAGGCGTCGCTCAGCAACTCGGCGCATTTCAGGCGACAAAAGCTTCCATGTCTCTGGAAAATCCGGAAGAATGAAAACAATCAAAATTCCAACACAGACAGTGATCGAGCCCTCGATGATGTACAGCCATTGCCATGCTGACATTCCACGCTTGCCCTTCAGGCCACTGAGAATTCCGGCGGCAATAAGGTTTCCAAAAGCACCACTGATGAGCGATCCGGAGTAGAAAATACTCATTCGGAAAGCCAATTCGTTCTTTGTATACCACTTGGATAGGTAAAAGAGGACGCCGGCGAAAAAGGGAGCCTCTATGTTAACCATTTAGGTTAGTAATTGTTTACTAATGGCCAATCGTTTATGTTCCACCTACCGACCAGTCCCAACAAGAAGCGACACGCCACAATACCACCATAGTTCTTAACTTGGCTTGTCAGAGCTGACACGAGACCCCAGGCAATAACAAAAAATCCCAGGTAGAGAGAAGGGCGACCCATATAGTTGAGAAGCAAGTTACTCGGGACTTGCATCAAAATGTATGCGACAAAGAGGACTGATAGACCAGTTTGGTATTGTGTATCTGTGAGGTTAAGCTCCTCTGTGAGGCCTTGAAGCTTCGCTGCGGCGTAGTTATTGCTGATCACAGAGTTAGCATGGAGTTGGTTGTCAAAGTCGCATCGCCTTTCACGCACCGGTCAATGTAATTTAGCAAGTATACTAGAACAACAAGGGGCATAATCAATGAGTCGATACGAAGACGCAATTTACGCTCGATGATCTTCTCCTCGTCGGTCAGTGAGGCCCTGAAGACGGCCTCCTCATGAGTGACCGACGCCTTGTCGACCGCTCCATCTGGAACCGCAGTGTCTGTCCTGAGGGCATAGTCTGTACTGTTCATGGTAAATCGATATAAGGCGGCCTAGTAATGGATCAGAAAAGCGATAGGTAGATCAAAACTCTGGGACGGCTCGCCTTTTATCGATTGCATTCTATAGGGGGAGGGAATGGGGAATTTGGGTCAGACCATGTTGCATGAGTCTGCATGACTAGGTCCATGCGGACCAGTTAACCTCCTTCTGTTGATTTTTTCCGACGATCGCATTTACCCCGAAGATGGATTTCTGGGGTAAGTGGTGGGGCGTGGGGGGACCAGTCTGTATCCACCAGTGAAAAGACAACATAAATCAAGAATGCGGAGAGATACCGAGGGTCAATGGCGTCGTGATATTCATACGGCTTTATTGATAGGCTCCTCCAGTGCCGCACACCCCACGCAGTTAAAGCCACTCACAAGCCCAAAATCCTCTTCAAATGATGTCAGCCAATGCAGCACTGGGCCCTGGAGCTTCGGGGTAGGTTTCCATGTGGATTGTGCAGCTCCATGACTATCGGGGCAAACACCAGGCCAGGCTTCAACACGCGGGGAAAAACTCAAAACGACGCCAATGAAAGCCAAAAATATCTCTCGGTTTATTCAACGGACTTGCTCCGATTCATAGAACTTGCGATGTGGGCAGAGTGTGGTCAAAGGCCTGGCACGGTCCATCACGGGAACCATCTGCTGCCAAGCACTCGTATAATGTCGGTCGGATTTCCACCCCGGATTTTGGTGCTTGGATTCTTCGCCCAACATTGAAAGAAGTTCTGGACTTTGTCTGCTGGTTTTGAGACTGACCTAAGTCACAATCAGCTTTTTGACTTCCACGAATAAATCATCGCTATCATCTAGAGCGGAAGAGAAGAGATCGGTTTAGCGCTGCCTTCCAGCCTTAGAAAGACTCAATGTTCGAATGATTCGTAGTCAGGTTTCAAGTTGAACGAACTGAACCGTAAAGGCGCAGCAGTTTCGCTGCATGCTGGAAGAATACTAGAGGTCAAATTCTGCACTGGATATGTAGCCGCTACCTCAGGTACATTTGGCCCATCCCGAATATCGCGTGGTACGGCGAGCCTAAGAATCGAAGCCTGGGTTGATCTTGGCCTGGGCGGGATAGCAAGAAGGTGCGTTGCTGACCCACTATAAAATTTGCCCCCTTTTTCATCTTTTTTCTTTGGATTTATTTTATTTTCATCTATTTTGTCTTGTTTGCTTTGATTTTCTTGAAGTTGGCAAGGGGTTAGGTTGTAATTTGTCCGACGCCGTGATGCAGCAATGGTGACTTTTGTTTCAACTACTTTTTTTTTGTATATGTTCCTTTAGGGGCAGGTTCGATCCTTGCTTGAGCCAGTTCTTTTTCTTCTACTCAGGAAATGTCCTAATTTCCAGAGTTTATAGTATTAATTCTAAACACTGAGTCCTGATCAGAAGCCGTTATCCCCCTACTGATCAGGTCCCCACTGGGATCCACTCAAGTGCGGAGAAATCGATGACCGAATGTCGAGACTCGAGCCACAGCTTCCCGGATTCTGCCAAGATCACCTGCTAAAGCACCACGCCATATTATCGTTGGACTTGTCACTCACCCCCTCTAATCTCCTACACTTCACTACTCTACAACCTCAGAATCATCTCTTCAATAGAAGACGAGATCCTCTCACCATCTCCAAAGCTCCATCCCTCTGACTTCCTTGATCGACACTACGCCCCTCCCCACTTGGTTGCTCCACCCCTAGCCCGCACAGCATGCAATCCGCTCTCATCCGGTCGGCCATCCGCGCAACCACAAAACCCACCCTCACTCGCTCGTTCTCGATTGCGCCGTCGCTCATGGCAGAAGGCGATGCTGGTACGCCAAAGCCGTCAGGCTTTGTGTCCGAGTAAGCTACATACTAGTCCGTGAATTTCCGTGTACGACGTTAAGTTGACTTCGGAAATAGGAAGGATCAATTCGCTCGCCGTGAGGCAGCAAACGAAGGAATGTATATCCATCAACTTGAGAAGGAAAAGTCAGTTCTACCTGGCATCACTTGCGCCCATTGGTTCCGGTACTAATTCAACCGACAGACTTGAGCTTCTCCGAAAGAAGTTGAAGGAAAACAAGAAGCACACAGACGAACTTGACAAGCACTTGTACGAAATGCCGAGCTTTTGATTTCCCACGGCTCAATGATCGCAGATGCTAATACATTACATTAACTAGGGAGGAGCTACTTGGAGGACAGGGCGGTGAGAAGAACTAGAGCACCCATGCTCTAGTCGTGGTTTGTTGGCAGCGTCAAATTCGAACGATAGGATTATGTATCGGACAACTCTATGGAGGACAAACTTCATGTCTTAACGATGTTCTTTTCCAACTGTCAGTTTAGCCTAGATGCACTTGCACCTGACGTCCAGAATCACAATTATCATGAATTAAGCAGGTTTAAATTTGGAACCACTCATTCTTTCAAGTTTGACTTGAGCAATGCAAACACGTTTCACGTATGCTTAGATCTTGGCCTGCCATCTCCACCGGTAACCAAGACATGCCCACCGTGCCATGGTGAACATGCCTAATGCCACGATGAGCACGCTTCCTAAATACCCAACCATCGCCCTTTTACCCACCTTTTGCAGCATTTCACCACCAATCGGGATGCAGATCAGGGTTCTGTGGTGAGCGAATACTCAGGTTAGTGGTTTTTTTTTTCTGGCAGGCTATCATTGTGGAGTACTCACGCTATGCTGACAATAGAGTAGCAGATACCGAATCTCCCTCCGACTTCGCTCGCTTTAGATATCTGTCCTATACACGCCGGTGCCAAGCTCAGAAAAGAGCCAGATGCAAGTCCAAATACCGTGCTAAACATATACAGACCTGGCAACGTGTCCCCAAACGGTAGCCAAATGACGAAAATCGCTAGAACCCCGAGCGCGATGAGAACGGCTTGTGTGTTGATGCGCCCGTACTTATCAGCGATTCCACCGGCCATCAACCGGCCAACTGTTGAAAATCTAAGAATTGAGTGTGTTAGCACGCAGGCTCATAATTGAGAAGATATTGACAGATCGCTCATACATGCTCAGAACGGCTAGAAGGATCACGCTCGTGGAGGTGCTAAAACCCTGCATCACAACGTATGTTGGGTATAGACCAATCCCCGCGAACACTTCAAGCTCCAGACCTGGTTGAGACATGTTAGTCAATACGTCCACCTAGGTGACTTGAAAAAAGGGCATGCCTGTCGCACTCACTGAAAGTCCCCAACGTCAACCAAGTGAATCGAGCATCTTGAAAGGCTCGCAAATTGATAGTCGACCGACTGCGACCTTTCGGCAAACGAGACCTGACCAACAAGATCCCCAGACCACAGAAAATGGCAATAATCAACGCCAACAGTCTAATCGCCCACTTGAAGCCCAAATGTGTGAATCCCGCCCTTAATATCAGCGGAAACGCCACACCCCCAGCTCCACCACCGGCCATAGCAGCTCCCATGGCCATTCCCACCTTCCTGTCAAACCAATGCGGTACCGCCGCCAAGGCAACGGTACTCAGAAGTGCGGACCCCGTCCCCGTCAACACTCCCAATGTCAAAATGAAATGCCAGTACAGCCGACACTCGGCCAAAAGCAACAGGCCTGCAACATAACATCCAGCACCCGTGATCAGAATCCCTGTCGGGCCATACCGGTCAAACATTGATCCAACCTGAGCACTTAGACCCAAGCCAAAGAATAAGAAGACGCCGGGGATCCAGCCCACGGCGCTAGTAGAGTAATCTGCCAATTGGTGCGTCGCAAAGTAGCTTTGCAGCACACCTGTGGAGTTCATTAAACCATATGTACTCATCAGCAAGAAGAATGATCCCATGATCACGCTCCATGAGCGAAGACCGCCATCGGGAAAAATGTCAGTGGGCGCCGGGTCTAGAATGTGCGTTGTGATGGATGAATGTGGCGCTGGTGGTTCGATGATTGAGAATACGGATTGTGGGACTCGATTTTCATGCACGCTGGGGTATACTGCGGCGTGCACATTGGTGGATGCAGAGGGGCCTTCAAACTCTGTCGAGTGACATTGTTGTTCGAGGATTGTGGCGCTGTGTTTGCATTCGGTGGCCATACTATTGCTATGTCTTGGCTCGTGAGTACTGTGGATTACCAGGTCTTTAATACCCGTAGTCTGTGACAAAAAAGTGCAAACTTGAGGATTTATATTCAATTTTTGATCGGTTGTGATTCCCGACTTCGGTGATTGACTGCGATAGACTAGCTTTGTTCAATTGGTGCGATCGGGGTCTTTCCCGATAATAATGGGTCTTAGATGTGCTATCGGGGGTTCGGGGTCGCAATCGGGAAAGGCTTCGCAGCATTGGTCAAGGTGTGGAGTCAAGACAGAACAGGGGTCCATTTTGTCAATGTCTGGGATATCTCATCTAGATTTTCTCGGCATGTGAGGTCTCATAAAGCGCCATCACGTCAATATTCTGTCAGTTTCCTGGATTTATACTCGGTCCATATGAGATTTGAACTTTGACCCGACACTGTGCAGGGTTTGCCAGAACAGACAAAGCGGGGTAAAATGCAGGTTGGAAATTGGGCCAAAAGTACGTAGGAAAAGGAGGTGCGTGAAGGTCTTTGAGATGCAATGAATCTCAATTTTTTTTTTTTTTTTTTTTTTTGCTGGCCTAAGATCCTTGGGATTGACCTGTTGATTTTGTGAACGTTCCACATAATATAAGGTGCGAATCGTGCGATTATGTTGGGATCGTCACCAGAGCCTGTTTCTAGCGTCTATATGCGATCCCAATTTTTCTGAATCAACACCAATATGTACCTAGAGGCTAGTGGGTGCGTTTAATGACAAGGATCTACGTGATGCAGCCAATTACCGACTCTGATAGGTCTGCGACCGTGCGGAGGTGTTAGTAACTTCGATACCGTATGATGCAGTGGCGAAACTCATGCAACGAGAATTGACGGGATTTCCCTCCAAACCAACGGCACTTGGAGAGTGGTATGACGCGCCAGTGTTTGCCCATGACAAAATGGGCCGACTATAGAATAAATCAAAATGGCTCGCATTTTCTTTCAAATTTCAATTCCTCAATACCACGGTCCACGTCTACCAGCATTTGAAGAACTACATATACCTATTATCTTCCATCATGCAAGCTACAAGAGTCATCACACGCAACCTCTCTCCAAGCCTCCATCGAGGGCGAAAACAACTCCGAGTCGTAAACGCGACCCCCATCCCTCTCCCTTCATCATACGCAACACAAAACCCGTCCACTGACTCCGATCAACTTGCCTACCGACTGTGCGAATTATCTCTACAAAAGATCCAAAAGGAAGCTCGTGCTTCCGAGCCTGATATTCGCCATGTACTAGCCTGTACCTCTATGCAAAGGCTGGCACAACAGGATCTGCTATATCGTCTTGACACGCTACAGACAGCAATGGATATCCCCGTGCTGCCTTTACTACCGGGTGCGGATGAGTCTTTAACGGGCGACGACGACGAGATGGACATGAGATCACTAGAGATTGCTGTGTCAGAGTTAGAGACTGCTAGCAGACGAGGCGAGCTGGCTCGTTACATCTGCTTTCAGCAAATCAAGGAAATGTGATTCAACTTGGCATTTAATCAATCAATAATTTAGTGTATTGACTTCAATGTTCCTTATAGTTCCTTGTACATGTGAGAGTTCGCTCCACTACTTAGGTCAACAGATGTAGTATGTATATGTGTAGTAATTGATTCTTCGAATTAAATATGTGTAGGAGTGCAGTAAGTAACTTACAATATGTGCCGGGTTTCCACATGCAGCATTTGAACATTAGATACAGTATGTATATTCCCTTCAAATTCGCCACCAATTACTACCCAATTGATTCACTTTGATAAATACATATGGTAAGATCGTGTAAAATTACCCAAAAGTACAGATTTCTTCTTGATTTTTCCAAGGAGGGCTATGAAAACATCCTTCGAATGGGACCCTATACGTATCTGAACAATTCGACGTATAATAGCATAAAATACAGCATAAAATACAGCGCTTCATATAATATTGAAGAGAGTTCAAGGATTCAATATATAAGGAATTGCAGCGATTCAACGTATAATAGAGTTCAAAATCAACATATAATAGAGAGTTCAAGAATTGATTCAACATATCAGGAATTGTAGCGATTCAACGTACAGTCAATCCAGTGTATAATCCAGCGTACGATCCAGCACTTACAATTTAGCGTACAATACAGTTCTTTATATAATTCCAAGTTAATATGAGGCCTACTTAAAACATATTTTTTACTGTGTAAATCAGAAATCAAAGTAGGATTAAGCAAGCACGCACTACGCAGTAATCTAAGCAGACTTAGAAGTTTGAGATTAGATGAAAAAAAAAATTACTTATAATATAGTACTTATTAAAATGGATAAGATAGTATGCCATCTAGCTAACTTATTATATGATTGTTTATGTGATCAACACGGAATGGAGAAAGTGTATGATAATAGAAACTTGAAATTGGGTTATGGTACTAGGGTGGTACTTATTGGCTGCTGTAGGGTGGGTGCGGCGGCCGATAGCCCTCACCCCAACGACACATCCGAATTTCAACTTTCAAATCTTCAGACCGGCAGAAGGTAAATTACGCGTAATTCCAAATTCATATTTATTTTTGAACTCCATTATATGCAGTGCTACATTATATATCAATTAATTGAATCCTTAAACTCCGTTATATGTTGAATCCCTCTAATTGATTCCTTCTATCTGAAATCCTTGAACTCTATTATATATAGTGCTATATTATATTACTTCTCTTTCTCCCAGTAAATTGTCAAAAAAACTAGTAAGAAAGAGAGGCAGAGATCCTAGTCATATAATCTATTATCAAGTCCATTCTCAAGTCCATTCTCAAGTCCATTCTCAAGTCCATTCTCAAGTCCATTCAAAAGTGATCCGTATTTGGATCAAATCCCTTAAGATATTCCTATATGTGATAAACACAATCGGGCGAAAAACAGGGCAGTGAGGTTAGAAGTTGAAATTAGGATGTGTCGTTGGGGTGAGGGCTATCGGCCGCCGCAGGGTGGGGCTAAATTTAGTAAATTAGGATTAATTTGGGATAATATGTATATCCGGGTTGGTAGTATATATATTAATGATAGGCTAGAAATCTACTTTGCTTATTGGGTGTGTTGTAAAATGACAATTGTTATATTACTTATATGTATACGGGATGAGAGTGATGTATTGCGGTTACCCGAGAAAGAACTGTAATTTATAAGGATATGTGTAGTTTGTAAACTTAAGGTTTTGGTAAGTGCGATTATTAATAAGGAGATAGTTAGTTAGTGATAGATTGTGATGACCTGTGGAATGTGTTGCTTGTAAGGACTAGGAAAATTTAGATTTCTTTGTCTCTAACAGGTAAAGCTATTACTTAGCTTTGACGGAAGAGGCTAATTCTTCTGATGTGGACTATAATCTAAGAGACCAGTGAGCGGGGTATATAATCTGGGAGACTAGTGAACGGGGTGTGTGATCTAAGCGACTAGCGAATAGGGGGTGTGCGATCTAAGTGACTAGCAGCGAACAGGGTGTACGATCTAAGCGACCAGCGAACGGGGTAGGGAATACAATTACTACAAAAACCCAGGATACACAAGGATCTGTAAGATCAGTAAAGACCTGTACGATCAACAAACAGGGTGGTACAATATAATTACTGCAAAGACCGGGGTACATCACATCACCTATAATACGGGGGAAACGCGGGGATACCGCGTAAACAAGAAACGGGGCAGTCGATCAACAGGTTAGATTAAATCGGCTGGCACAAGGGCTCATAACCTGAAGAGACACAAAGTCTACAAAGGAAGAAGAGGGCGAGAACGTAATGCAATGGTATTAAGTACTATAAGGAAGGAAGAGAGAAGAAGAGAGAGAAGGAAGAACCAACTAAAGGGATATATATCTAGAACAAGAAGGAAGCACATGAAGCCGGTCATCGCCGGCGATCATGAGATCAAGCGATCATAATGATGAAGCTTGTCAAACATGATCATGTGATTCCAAGAGAAACACTAGAAATATTGGAAATACTAGAAATACTGGAAACAAAATTACTTAATAAATCGGTAAATCATTGTATCAGAATTGGCGAATCGTTTCATCACTTTCATCCCAATCATTTCATCACTTGCATCCCAAAATCGAGAAATATTTCTTTAGTACTATAAACCATAGTACTTAATAAATTCAGAATCGTTTTATCACTTATATCCCATAATCAAGAAATGTTTCTTCTAATATTAGTACTATAAACATGTTACGCAACGCTCTGTGGTCACAGTGAGTATCGTTCGTTAGGGCTTCTACTTACCAAGTAGACACTCAATCCTTGAGTCGTCGATTCGCAACCGTACCGTTGCCAGTTGACGTTAGGCCTTATACGGGCTCGGGTCTATAGAATAGACTCAACGGGGGGTTCTGCGTCCAAGAGGGTGTCGCCTAGTCAAGCTATACTTGGGTGCTGAGTCGAGGGACTAGAGACCAAGGATACCTCTCCTAGTAGGGGTTTGTCTTGTACGAAACTGATAGGTGAATGAACTGTTGGGTTCCAAGTAACAATGTATGGATTGATCGTGAAGAACTAAGTACATGTGGGTAATGACTGTCTTTATATACTAAGTCCTTCCTATCTGTTGCCTGGGTCCCATCCCACCGCTAGGATGAGATCCCATCCCACTGCTAGGGTGGGTTGGTGCCTGATCACTGAGGGTTACGCCTCACGTGATCATGTTGAATATGCCATGTTGTTATGGCGGAGTAATAGCTAATGTGCCGAGGCGGCCCCAACTGGCTCCCTGCGCACCGGGTTCGTTTTGCTTGGGCGGTGACCGAATGTGGTGTAGTCGGAGGGAGTGGAGGTTCATCACGTAGAGCAACCTAGGTACTGGACTTCCCGTCCTGACTCGTTCTGCCGACTGCTTGCTCAGTCCTGGCTCAGTGAGCCTTTGACTGGTCACGTGTCCCGTGGCTTGTTTCATGCTTCCTGGGAACGGTTGGTTCCCATCTCTTTTCTGAGGTTTTGATCAAGTGGGTCCGTAACAAAACACTACAAACACTATATATATTATAAATATAACTCTAAACAAAAGTACTTAATAAATTCAGAATCATTTCATCACTTACACCCCAAAATCGAGAAATATTTCTCTTATCACTTTCATCCTAATCATTTTATTACTTATATCCTAAAATTAAGGAAAATTTCTTTTAATATTAGTACTATAAACACTATAGATATTATAAATATGACTCTAATCAAAAGTACTTAATAAATTCAGAATCGTTTCATCACTTGTACCCCAAAATCGAGAAATATTTCTCTCATCGCTTTCATCCCAATCGTTTCATCACTTGCATCCCAAAATCGAGAAATATTTATTTCGCCGTATAAACAAAAGTACTTGAGGAATCTGAAATCATGTTATCACTTGTATCCTAAAATCGAGAAATATTTCTTTGGTACTATAAACTAAAGTACTTAATAAATTCAGAATCATTTTATTACTTATATCCCATAATCAAGAAATATTTCTTCTAATATTAGTACTATAAACACTACAAACACTATATATATTATAAATATGACTCTAAATAAAAGTACTTAATAAATTCAGAATCGTTTTATTACTTATGCCCTAAAATCAAGAAATATTTCTCTCATCACTTTTATCCTAATTATTTTATTACTTATATCCCAAAATCAAGGAAAATTTCTTTTAATATTAATACTATAAATACTATAAATACTATAGATATTATAAATATTATAAATATGACTCTAATCAAAAGTACTTAGTAAATTCAGAATCGTTTCATCACTTGCATCCCAAAATCGAGAAATATTTCTTTCGCCGTATAAACAAAAGTACTTAAGGAATCTGAAAGTGTGTTATCATTTGTATCCAAAAATCGAGATTTATAGTACAAAAAACTTCGAAATATTCACAGGTGCATTGTAAGTCATAAAAAACCGGAATAGCTACATCGTTTGCATCACAAAATCGAGTTTTATATCCTGTGGATCTGATCCTATGGATATAATATGCCCCCCTCGTATTATACTTCGCCGAAAAGCGATTTACGCCTATTCCCAAACTTGAGCCCAATCTTCCCCGTAATTGGGAGAATTAAATCAATCAAAGAACTAATTTTGGGCATAAAACCCGCTTCTTTAATCCTGTCCATTGCCAATATCCATGGATTCCGTAACTTTGATCGAACCTGTTACCTTTTACAATGAGCTTCTGATGGCGAATTTCCATCAAATCCAATTCTCTTCGCCGAATCCTGGTCCCCGAAATCTAGAGGTTCAGGTCACCCACAGGCATTGGAGGCTATCTCCTGGTGCAATGGATCAATCACCCGTTTCAGAACACTGTTTTGAACACCAAACTCGACAGCTGTCTCCAGAAAACATGCCAGCCTACCTTCAAGGCAATCCTCATTCATCCGCCTCGGTGTCCATCTGCAGAGGAGGCTGGGGGATGGCCCAGGCCGCCCGTGCTGAAGGTCGCCACAGTCAGATTTGCATCAAATGCAGAAAGGTCTTTGAGATTGAAGAATTTATCTCATTGAATGGCCACAACCTTTGCAAGATGTGTGGGGCGTGCCGAAAGTTCCATCGCGAGGTAATTTATTAGTTATGCGCTTTTGAAAGGAAGAATACAAAACCGCTAACTTAAAAAAGGCAGATAGAGTCTACAAACGCGACAGAAGGGAGCGAGATCGAGAACAGTTGAGGCTTGCGAACCAGATGGAAAATGCCAGGTTTTCATCACGGCAAATTCACGGCAAGCTACGCTCTTTTCATTATTGTGATTAATGTGGCTGATTTACGACTCAGACACCCCACCACCTTACGTCACACCATCACCTCCGTCTACTTTGATTTCTCCATCCCATGACTCTGCCTGCATGGATGATCCCGTGGATGATCCAATGGAAAACACCGCTAGACCGGCCGCCAATATGAGTTTAGACGCACTTGTGAGCTCGGTAGAAGAAACGGTGGAATCCCCAGCTCATTACGATGCTCCCTACAGCTTCTGTCTAAGTTGTTGCCTCCCCCGGAACAAGAACCTGATGTGCTCGGGGTTCTGTGTTTACTGCGTTGCAGAAAGAAGGTATTGCGTGCGTGGGAATCACGATGAGGATCGTGAGGCCTTTTTCAGAAAAAATGGAGCTGAGAGTCAATACTGCAAGAGCTGTCGTGGGGATGATGAAGAATCTGCGGACTCCAAATCTGACGGGTCTGATGAGATGAATCTCGAACCAGAAATCATCGAAGATAACCAGGTCTCAAGAGAGAACGAGTCTCATACAAATGCCGAGTCCCAGGCCGACGATACCATGAACACAGATATCATGCCATCGGTTGGCGAGGAGTTGAACCTTCCACCCACACTACCCGTTGAGATTGACCCGCTTCTTGACATCAGACCACAGGTCGATATGCAATCTCATCCTGGCATGGAAACCCCTCATGATATGAAAGCCCCTGGTGATATAGAAGCCCCTGGTGATATGGAAGCCCCTCGTGATATGGAAGCCCCTGGTGATATGGAAGCCCCTGGTGATATGGAAGCCCATCCTGATATGGAAGCTCATTCTGGTATGGAAGCTCGTCCTGAAATGAAGCTGCCACTTTCATATAAATTGCCATTGGAACTGGAGATGTTTATTCATGGATCACAATTTGAAAATGAATCACGCCCGACCCCGGAGGCTCACTATGGCATGAAACAGCCTGTCATCGAGGCCCGCCTTGGTGTGGAAGCCCAACCCGACATTGAGGCTGAGTGTAGTATGAAACGAAGTGGGATTCTACCAAAATTCGACATTAGACCGCCCTTTGATATGGAAACACACCAAGATGTCAAAAGGGTATTTGAGGTCAAGTCAGAGCCAATGGATACGATTGAACTTGGCAGGATTCCATCATTTCCATTTTCATCCGTTCAAGACCAGGGCAAGAAATGGAGCCCAATTTTCATCGATTGATTGATACAGCAAGCATTGATACATGACCTCAATTTGAACCATTCTGCAAGCCGATTTTGCACTCAGATGTTATCACGAAGGTTGACTTGACGAGTGAAGTGTCAGACAACTTCCGTACGTCACCGTCAGCTTCAATTATATTACTGTTTCACCCTTATTATTATTTTATTCGCGTGTTCCTGAGCCGGACATTCAGGACATATACTTTACCTGAGAATATGAATTTTTTTTTTCTGCACATTGTCACGATGTTAGTCCTAACAATTATTGGATGGATAGCTGATTCGTCCAGCACTTGTGGTTTTAGGCCGTTAGGTTACCAACCGAAAGACACATTATCACTACAGTGAGTACGAACCCAAAATAGGTGATGAGAGCATTTCCCCTCCGATTCCAAAGAAAGAGATTGAGCATTTCTCAACTTTCCTGACGACAAGTCAAATATCCGTTTGCGATACGAAGCCTTCGAAGCCTTCTTGTCCAACAAAATTAAATCCCCTTTTTCTTCATGGATTCCGAGGATAAATTTGACTTCTCAGAAAGTACCTCAAAATACCGGTGTGACTTGAATCGATCTCCACCAAGGGTTGGAGAATGTGATTGTCCCGGTATCACAATTAACTCAGTGAGAGGTCATCATCAGATCTATGATTGGACACTTTTTTCATAATACTCGGTACTCCCCAGGCATGGGACCTGAACTTGTTTCTCTTTCTGTTTGATGGAACGTGCCAGGGATTCAGGGCGGCGCGCAACTCTCCCGCACATAGCGTGCAATTTGAATAGTGAGGCTTACCCGTGCCGCGTGCCCCACAATTCTTATTACAGTACATGCTAACATGTGTTCACTCAGCACTGTTGTCCAACCGACGAGACGATCTCTTCCGTACCTAGAATACGCTATCGTTATTGTCGATTTTCACAAAATCGCGAGCCGATGGTATAAAGGGTAATTGCGAATCACGTCTCCAAAGACACAGGTTCCTTCGGAATAGGAAAGGGGTTGCTGGCCCACGGGCCTGGTGATAGGGTACTAAGTGACTGGAGATGCACGCGGGGAGAGAAACACCGGACTTGACATTACTACTGCACTATTGCTCGCTGGGATTTTCGACGATAAGTTGAAAGAGGGGCGCAAGTAGCAAGCTAACTTTCACTATTGAATCTGAGCATGTGGAGCTCCATCAGTGTCAACACACAGATCAACAATGGCCAACGAGCTTCCCCGCAGCCTAGCGTCCAGAATCCAGCCCATGTATGGGTTACTTGCCCTGATCAGGGTTGGTCAAGTTGAGGGTTTTCTTTCAATCTCACGAGGTAAACCAGAGGAAAAGACCTTTTTTTTAAAAAAAAAATTAAAAAAAACACACCGTAGGAATCTATATTGGTCGGTTCAAGGCTCCAGTTGAATTAATTGCAGGGGTTCAGTTTAGGCGAACAACGGGCTTTCAGCTTTGAGTAGTCCGCTGACTCAGCGGGGATTTCCAAAAACCGACTCCACCCGGCTGACTCAATTTCTGTCGGAGCCCGAGCTGCAACCAGTGCCGACAAAGACCGATAGATTATCTCCTGGAGAAAAAGGGAAAGAACCACATGGCTGAGAGGGCACGGACTCTAGACAATGGCGGTCCAGGCCACACTGTTACCTCGTTTGAAACAGAGGGCGGAGATTCAGTATACACGCTTTCGCAGATTGTCAACAAACAAGAGTAAGATGATCAGTCAGCGGAACTTTCAGGTTCCGTGTCTTTGTTTGTACGTGGGTCATCCCTGGTGCCGTGAAGATCCACCTTGGTTCGAGAGCAGAGATTTCGGAGCGTGACGTGGGTCCCTGCTGGTGTTTCGACAAGTCGCTGTGTCGAAAAGGGGCTGAAAAGTGAAAAGATCTGTCACAGTGCGCGGGTCCGCCGCGTGTAAACATTGGCCTCGGAGTCCCATTCGGAAAATGTGTCTGTGATGCCGAACTTTGATTGGAAGTCGGACATTCGGGCTGATTTAGAATACCGTCTCATTGAGGATTGATCCACTTGGGGTATTTGCGGATATACGATTAGATCAATGCACCGCTTTATAAAAGAAAACGGTAGCCCGGCGGAACCCAGGGTCTTCTGCAAACCACTTTCCATTACATCATGGAGGGTTCCAACTACCCCCCCTCATCTTCGAGGAGAGGGTCGATCGATATGAAAGAGTACACGGAGAGTGCAGCGGTCACTGTTGTTGGAGAAGAGGCTTCCATCAAGAACAGTTCCCAATCCATCTCTACATCGAGCCACAACAACGACTGGGCTTTGCTATCACGGTTCCAACAACAACATGAGCGAGATCTGAGCTCCGGGTTCAAGCGTCAGGAACTGGGTGTCACTTGGCAAAATCTCAACGTGGAGGTCATCAGCGCTGATGCTGCGGTCAACGAGAATGTGCTGTCGCAATTCAATATCCCCACCCATATCAAGGAGTCGCGCAACAAGGCCCCGTTACAAACTATTCTTCATAATAGTCATGGTTGCGTCAAACCCGGTGAAATGCTTCTTGTCCTGGGCCGTCCGGGCTCGGGCTGCACCACTTTGTTGAAAATGCTTGCGAATAAGCGAGGAGGATACAAGTCGGTGGAGGGTGATGTTCGATTTGGTTCATTAACCTCCGACGAAGCAAGCAACTACCGCGGCCAGATTGTCATCAACACAGAAGAGGAATTGTTCTTCCCCACTCTGACAGTGGGCCAAACTATGGACTTTGCGACACGTCTCAAGGTTCCGCTCAACCTCCCTAACGGTGTCGAATCCCCCGAGGCCTACCGCGAAGAGTCGAAGAAATTCCTGCTTGAAGCTATGGGAATCTCGCATACCGAGGATACCAAGGTCGGAAACGAGTATGTTCGTGGTGTCTCTGGAGGTGAGCGCAAGCGTGTCTCCATCATCGAGTGCATGGCCACTCGTGGATCCGTTTTCTGCTGGGACAACAGTACGCGAGGACTCGATGCCAGCACCGCCCTGGAATGGACCAAGGCGATTCGTGCCATGACTGATACACTCGGTCTCTCGACAATCGTTACTCTCTACCAAGCTGGTAACGGAATCTACGACCTCTTTGATAAGGTTCTGGTTCTTGACGAAGGCGAGCAAGTTTATTATGGTCCTCGTGCCGATGCACGTCCATTTATGGAAGAGGCGGGCTTCATTTGTCGTGAAGGTTCTAATGTTGCTGATTTCCTTACTGGTGTCACTGTGCCAACTGAGCGCCGTGTCCGTGAGGGCTATGAGAACCGCTTCCCTCGAAACAAGGACGCACTTCGCGAATTTTATGAGAAATCCTCCTATCATTCTCGAATGATCTCTGAATATGACTATCCCAACTCTGAGGTCGCTCAACAGCGTACCCAGGACTTCAAAGATGGTGTTGCATTTGAGACTTCTAAGCAGCTCCCTAAAAACAGCCCTTTAACTGTTAGCTTTACCGAGCAGATCAAAGCCTGTGTTGAGCGTCAGTATCAGATTATTTGGGGAGACAAGGCCACCTTCATCATCAAGCAGGTCGCCACTTTGATGCAGGCCTTGATCGCTGGATCTCTCTTCTACAATGCCCCTGATACTTCTAGTGGACTCTTTGTCAAGTCCGGTGCCCTTTTCTTCTCCCTGCTTTATAACAGTTTGCTCGCCATGTCTGAAGTTACGGAGTCCTTTAGCGGTCGCCCTGTGCTGGTCAAGCATAAAGGATTCGCTTACTTCCACCCAGCCGCATTCTGCCTGGCTCAGATTGCCGCTGATATCCCTGTTCTGCTGTTCCAAATTAGCATGTTCTCACTAGTTGTTTACTTCATGGTTGGCCTGACCATGTCAGCTGGAGCCTTCTTTACTTACTGGATTCTGGTGTTTGCGACAACTATGGTAAAGTCTCTAAGATCTTCTAAACAATGACTACTTGCTAATATGAATAATAGTCCATGACTGCCTTTTTCCGAGCCATTGGTGCTCTCTTCTCGACATTCGATGGTGCTTCAAAGGTCTCCGGATTCATGATCTCCGCTCTTATCATGTACACTGGTTATATGATCCAGAAGCCTGAAATGCACCCTTGGCTTGGTTGGATTTTCTGGATCGATCCCCTAGCCTATGGCTTTGAGGCACTCCTTTCCAATGAGTTCTTTGGTAAAGAAATTGCCTGTGTTGGAACCAATCTCATTCCCAACGGTCCTGGCTACACAGACTCCCTATACCAGTCCTGTGCCGGTGTTCCTGGCGCCACCCCCGGTGATACATCTGTTACCGGCGTCGACTACCTTGCTTCTCTTTCCTACAGCCACTCACATCTCTGGAGAAACTTCGGTATCAACTGGGCCTGGTGGGTTCTCTTTGTGGCTGTCACTATCATTGCCACATCCAAATGGCAGTCCCCCGGTGAGAGTGGTAACTGCCTTGTTATCCCTCGCGAGAGGCTTGTCGCACATAACCGGATAGCTGGAGGTGATGAAGAAGCCCAGATCCAGGAAAAGACTAAGCCTTCCGAGAACGACGCACACGGCTCTGGTGATATTGAAACACAGCTCGTTCGGAATACATCCGTGTTTACTTGGAAGGACTTGAAATATACTGTCAAGACCCCCTCCGGTGATCGCGTTTTGCTTGACAATGTTTACGGATGGGTTAAGCCTGGTATGCTGGGAGCCCTGATGGGTTCCTCCGGTGCTGGAAAGACCACGCTGCTCGATGTCCTGGCTCAGCGCAAGACTGATGGCACGATTAACGGCTCCGTCATGGTCGACGGTCGTGAGTTGCCCGTCTCGTTCCAGCGGTCTGCCGGATACTGTGAGCAGCTTGATGTCCTCGAGCCCTTTGCTACTGTCCGTGAATCTTTGGAGTTCTCTGCTTTACTCCGTCAACCTAGGGATGTTCCCCGTGAAGAGAAACTGAAATACGTCGACACAATCCTGGATCTGCTCGAGCTGCATGACCTTGCTAATACTCTGGTTGGTCGTGTTGGTGCTGGTTTGAGTGTCGAGCAGCGCAAGCGCGTTACCATCGGTGTCGAGCTTGTATCGAAGCCCAGTATCTTGATCTTCCTGGACGAGCCTACCTCCGGTCTTGATGGCCAGTCTGCTTACAACACCGTGCGATTCTTGCGCAAGTTGGCCGATGTTGGCCAGGCTGTTCTTGTCACCATCCACCAGCCTTCCGCTCAGTTGTTTGCCGAATTCGATACCCTGCTGCTCCTTGCTAAGGGTGGTAAGACTGTCTACTTTGGCGATATTGGTGATAATGGTCAAACTGTTAAGGATTACTTCACTCGCTATGGTGCCCCTTGCCCGGCTAATACCAACCCTGCTGAACATATGATCGATGTTGTTTCGGGTCAGCTTAGCCAAGGAAAGGATTGGAATCAAGTCTGGCTTGAGTCCCCTGAGCATCAAAAGTCTTACCAGGAGCTTGATAATATTATCGCTACTGCCGCAGCTAATCCTCCCGGAACATTCGATGATGGCCGGGAGTTTGCCACATCGCTTTTGGAGCAATGTAAGATGGTCACCACCCGCATGAGCACCGCCTTATTCCGTAACACGGACTACGTCAATAACAAAATGGCTTTACATATTGGATCTGCTTTGTTCAATGGTTTCTCCTTCTGGATGATCAGCGACAGCGTTGGCAGCATGCAGCTCCGTCTGTTCACTATCTTCAACTTCATTTTCGTCGCCCCCGGTGTGATCAACCAGTTACAACCGCTCTTCATCGAGCGCCGCTCTATCTACGAGCAGCGTGAGAAGAAGTCCAAGATGTACTCGTGGGTCGCCTTCGTCACAGCTCTCGTCGTCTCCGAAATTCCTTACCTCATCATCTGCGCCGTACTATACTTTGTCTGCTGGTACTACACCGTCGGCTTCCCCAATGACGCCACCAAAGCCGGCCCAACCTTCCTCATCATGCTTCTCTACGAGTTCGTCTACACCGGCATTGGTCAATTCGTTGCGGCCTACGCTCCCAACGCCACCTTCGCTGCCCTGGTCAATCCGCTTATCATCGGTACCCTGGTTTCCTTCTGCGGTGTCTTGGTGCCGTACGCTGAAATTCAGGCTTTCTGGCGCTACTGGATTTACTGGTTGAATCCCTTCAATTACCTCATGGGTGGTTTGCTTGTGTTTGACGTCTGGGATACCCCTGTAAACTGCAGGGAATCCGAGTTGGCGGTGTTCAACACTCCCAACGGAACTACTTGCGCCAAGTACTTGGCCGAGTACATGACCACCATTGGTGTAAACATGAACTTGCTCAACCCTGACGCTACGGAGAAATGCCAGGTTTGCGAATACTCGCAGGGTAGTGATTACCTGATGGAGCTCAACCTGAAGCACTACTACTACGGGTGGCGTGACGTTGGCGTCGTTGCCATCTTCGCTTGCAGCTCGTATGCGCTTGTTTATTTGTTGATGAAGCTGCGAACCAAGGCCTCCAAGAAGGCTGAATAAGCTTTCAGCCTTTGAGGATCGATCGCATGCATTGTTTTTGGTGAATAGATTAGATCATAGATGGGGCAATTTCGTGGCGTTTCATCAGACATTCATTCATGTCGGATAGACAGAAAGTTTTCCTTAAAATTATTTCAATTAGCATTTTTTAATAGCCGCGGTTGTAGCGGTATCAATATACTCTTGCTGTTCCATTTCCAACCATCCATCGCATTCAAACCAAGTTTCGTGATAACCTTGTCCTGAAGCAATATCCCCCCCCCCCCCCCCCCCCACACCGATATTCCCGGCCCAAGTCCGAACAGCGATTACGTCGGTTAGATCTGTCCTGTTTCATGTGATATGTGATACAAGTTGACGTGATTGATATGGATTAACGACTAATTGGCCAGTAATTAACCCGCAAAACGCGCTATTAACTGCATGTAGGTGACTGCAGAGTGTAGACTTGCAAAGGGCCCACTCAATCTTCCGAGGCCACGCTTTCCAGGAAAGTCAAGCTGCAGATCGGCAAATCCTCCCGCCCTGTCAGGATCGAGGTACTATCTTTGTAGTATTTTGTCGATCATTCTCTTGTGTGCATTGACCAAGGTTGATGTAATGCTTTGGAGATTTTGGATGATCTTTGGAATTAAGCAATACACTAGAAAGCTCTTCAGGTGCTAGTTATTTAGCGTTCCACCGATACTCCGTACCTCAGGGACAATAACAATAGGCTCCAGGGCTGTACAGAACTAGCTTAACTAGCTTGTCCCTTGTGAGCTTAGCTCCAGTGTTTCACACTTCAATATACCCGTTTCTGTAGGCTAGAATTGTCTAAGCTTCTCGCTCAAGTTTCCTCATCTAGCCTTGAAATGCTAATTTTATTTGATTTCATTTTTTTCTCATTTCTGATATTGATCCTTGCATTGCCACAGGTCCAAGCTCACACAATCCATTGGGCAGCATCAGAGTTCCCCTTGACCGTATATACTTGGCAAACGAGAGCCCCGCTAAAGGAGGTGCATACGGACAATTTCTTTTTTTCCTGGTCTGCTTTGACCAACGTGGTTGTACAGGGGATGGGTGGAGCAAAGATCGCACGGCCGTACTTACATCTTGAGGCAAATAAACATACTCCAAAATTACTTTTCTGCAACTACAACAGATATGTACAACACAAATATTGCAATGCAACTTAGAATTACTCGTCAAGAGTAAAAATTGAAAAAAACCCCCCTCCGGATGTCGGCAATGCCAATAGTACTCAGTAGCAAGTTGTAGAACGATTTTCTCAGCCACGGAAACGCGCCAGTGACGTAGGACAACGCGGAACTCACCAGATCGCGATCGATGCAACCCTCGCGCCTGCATTTAAATCCCAGATTGTTCGTCGCCCCATAAACAAATCAGCTCCAGATATCACATCGCCATGCCTTGGTCATTTGCTCTCCCTCAGGGCGTGTTTACGTCGCCGCTTCTGGCGATCGCGACGCCCATCATCGGCGGAACCACTACCGCGCTCCTAGTGAACCGTAAGCAAACCCCGATCCCAAACCCCCCGAAGAAATGCCAGAGAAATATCCCGGAAATAGGATGCAGGGCAGCAGTGGTTAGCACAAGCACCAAAGCACAGGCCAAGACCGGGAAGAAAAAAGCAGGCAAAAAGCAAAGCCAGAAAAAGAACGCGAAAAGAAAAAGAAAAAGAAAAAGAAAAAAAAAGATATCTCCGAAACAAGTCAAATTTAGAAAGCGCCTACGCTAACAAATGATACCCCTCGAACGGGGTACTTCGGATAAGCAGGAAACAACACCCAAAGCACCTACCGTTCCCTCCGCCAACCTCCGTTCAGCCCACCCGGCTGGCTCTTCGGACCGGCCTGGACACTGCTGTACGGATTAATGGGGTATGCGTCACACCATGCGACGACCACGGCGGCTGGCTCGCTTTCCCTGGCGGTGCAAAACGCCAATGCCAGTGCCCAGACCCTGTACACCAGCCAGCTCGCGCTGAACTTCCTCTGGATGCCACTTTTCTTTGGAGTGGGGCGACCGGCCGCGGCCCTTGGCGATATGGCGCTCCTGGCGGGCAATGTGGCCTTGCTGCTTGTCAACTGGTGGAGTGCGGACCGGACGGCGTTTTGGTTGATGACTCCGTATGCCGCGTGGCTGGGGTATGCGACGTATCTGAATGTCGGCGTGGGATACTTGAATGGGTGGAGACTGCCGGAGGAGAAGAAGCGCTCGGAGTAAGAAGTAACTACATAATAAGCAATTGGGAGAGGGAAATTCGCAATTGTGATTTGATTTTTTTTGATTTTTCTGATTTTTTTTTTTCTGTTATGCGTTTTGCGAGTTTTTTTTCTTCTTTACTTCCTAGTCCGGAGTACTCAAGAGCTAGCTCTTGGCTAGCTTGCAGGTAACAGCAGGGTTCGACTGGAGCTGGTGGGGACGTTCTGGATTTTCTAGCATAATGGAGTGGAAGATTTGGTAGAAAACATGGTTATTCTCTGCACTAGGATCAGGTGGTGTGCGTTAGACCCCACTTGTGGCGTCTGTGCTGGGTTTCCAGGGCCCTTGGAATAGTTTCTAGTTTGAGTTCTAGTTCGTGCTCTAATATGGGCTATACCAAGAGGTTATTCTTTTTCGAGTCTCGTACAATTGATTCGTAATGATATGTTTCTTCTTGGTGGGGCATCTTTTTTCTATTTCTTTTTAGAATATTCGCTACCTTGTTTCTAAGTATATATACAACAATCAACTCAAACATCCATGATTTACACAGCTCCCCCTACCTTTTTCCCCCCTTGGCAACTCATCGCAGCTTTTTTGTGGACGATCTATGATGATCGTATTATGGTGGATCATGGTTGCTGTCATATCATCCTATCATCCTCGCATGGACCAAGTTTACTCAGGAGGTGGCTATATCGCCAAGGGATTGACCGTGGACCGGCATCCCGGGATCGACATCTCGGGTAGGCCGAGTGCCTGACAGTGGATGAGTTTGGTAGGACGATAAGGGCAGCAATTAAGATGAGGATAAGTGTTTTTCTTTATATTTATTTTTTATTTTTTTCTTTCTGTTTCTTTGATCTTTTTCCGGTATAGTTAAAACTCAACTTAGGCCTAGGTTAAAAGGGAATTCGGTAGATTTTTCTCATACTTTTTATCCTCCGTCAAAAGTTGATCGCCACCGTGGGATCCACCCGTGGATGATGTACGGGTGGTACGTGTTCGGGATTCTAGAATCTGACGGGGAAAAAAAAAGGGAATGAAAATAGAAAGAGAACATTTGAAAGATTGATTCGGACCCTGGTCTAGGTGATCTTCCTTATGATATAATATGATATAATGGGATATGCAGTGTGTTTTGTTCTATACAGTAATACTCCAATGAAAATCTCTGGCGAATCAGCAGTGGGGATTGTGTCATGCAGTTTCTCTTATCGATGATTTCATGTGGATCCAAAAACGCCAATCTGAACAAAGTCCGCTTCGAGCAACAAATATAAAAATAAAAGACCGAAGTTGGATTTTGAAAGAATAAAAACTGCGTTGAATCCATGGTTTCGCACTCAGTTGGCTTTTTGCTCTCCAGTTCCATAAATGATCTAGAACATCTGTTTCTGTGGCACTACACAATCCTATTATATACACGTTTTCCCCTTCTTTTCTGACCTTTTCTCCCTATCTTTTCTTCACATTCGTTTAGTGCATATAGACTTGCTGCATAGCATTCCCGGTACCTCACCGGTCCCCTTACAGTTCTAATGTCCGACCATATCCCTTTTCCACACCCTACACCCAACGAAGAATATGCCGAATTTCCTTTCCCAGTCACAAGCAGCCGGCAGAGCTTGGAACGTGAGCCTACAGCCGATGGCGACCAATACGAGATAGGGCTGCAGGCGCCCACAACGCCCACAACGCCCGTCACTCCCACAACACCTGAACAACCCGCACAGGAATTTCGTATTGAACTTCCCCCCCAATCCCCAATTGAACCGTCAAGTGAACCTCGCGTTCGATCTCCTCGAGTACGCTTTCGCTCCCTGAGCCGTCTAAGCGATCGATACCTGCACCCATCCGACTCTCACCGTGTCTTCTCGGAAAAATCCGATGCATCCAATGACCCGTTACTGCCACCCGCCGAGTTGAGCACTCTTCCCCTGCACGCCTCCGGAACCGTCACCCCGCCCGCCCCCGCACATTCCCGCCACGCCGGCGGTCGCATTCCAAACAGACCATCCCCCGCCGCTTTCTCCGAAAAAAATGAGTCGGACACCTTCGAGCGAACATCCTCTGCCCGCGACCGATTCCGAGCTGCCGGTCAGCTCCTCCGCCAAAAGACAACTCGTTTCACCGAACGTCTCGGTCGCCCCGCTGACGATGGCGAGGCCCTGAACGCCTCCCTCCTCCCAGACGATTTCAACGGCATCCCCCTCGAAGAACTCCAGGCTCGTCGCGCCCGCCGCGATGCCGATCACCTCCGCTCCCTGGAAGCCGGCGAAGAGCCGAGCCAACCTGCGCCGAGCGCAGAGGCTCATCGCCTCGTGCGCAGCATGACAATGGTCCAAGACCGGCTCAAGCGCAAGCCGCGTGGCGCATACCAGCGCTCGGGCCAGAACACCCCCGAGGGCCTACTGCGCGATTACACCGCCGCCGCCCGTCGTCGCTCTAGCGGCGGCTTCGGTGGTGGCGGCAGTGGTATCTTGTCGCAGCTGTTGAAGCTGCAGGCTGTCCAGACGGGGAGCTCGTCGCGCCCGGAGAGTGTCATTACCGATGACTCGGATAGCGAGACCATGTTCTCGTCGGGTGGTACGACGCCCAAGAAGGGCTCGCAGTCCCCGTCCATGCTACTCTCCATGCCTACCTCGGGCGCCGCCACCCCGCGCAAGGAGAAGCTCAAGTGGTACAAGAAATCCAATCACCGCTCGACTTCGTCGCTGGTCAATGCTTCTATGAACTTTAGTTCGGCTAGCTTGCCTGCGGCGGCAGAGGTTATGCCGCTGCCGGGTAAGCGCCACAAGAAGAATAAGCGCAAGACGCGCTTGGAGGATGAGATCCGTGTCACGGTGCATATCGCCGAGATCATCTCGCGTCAGCGGTATATTATGCAGCTTTGCCGTGCGCTTATGCGCTATGGTGCCCCCACTCATCGGTTGGAGGAGTATATGCAGATGACTGCGCGGGTGCTGGAAGTGTCTGGTCAATTCTTGTACCTTCCTGGCTGCATGATCATGTCGTTTGATGACCCGGCCACCCGTACTGCGGAGGTGAAGTTGGTGCGGATGGCCCAGGGTGTGGATCTTGGACGACTGGCCGATACACACAACGTGTATAAAAACGTTGTCCACGATCTGATCGGTGTGGAGGAAGCCAGTCAAGAGCTGGATGATATCATGCAGCGTAAACCACGGTACAACAAGTGGTTGGTGGTCCTGCTGTATGGTATCGCCAGTGCGGCAGTCGGCCCTTTCGCATTCGAAGCTCGCCCGATTGACCTGCCTATCATCTTCTGCCTTGGCTCTCTCGTCGGCTTCATGCAACACGTCCTCGCCCCCCGTTCCGTCCTCTACTCCAACGTCTTCGAAGTCACCGCCGCCATCCTGACATCCTTCCTTGCGCGCGCCCTCGGCAGCATCGAAGTAAACGGTAGTCGCCTCTTCTGTTTCTCCGCCCTCGCTCAATCCTCAATCGCTCTCATTCTCCCGGGCTTCACAGTCCTTTGCAGCAGTCTGGAACTGCAATCCCACCAAATGATCGCTGGTTCGATTCGTATGGTCTACGCCATCATCTACTCTCTCTTCCTCGGCTACGGCATCACAGTCGGCCTCACTATCTACGGCTTAATGGACAGCAACGCCTCCTCCCAAACCACTTGCCCCAACCTGGAAGTCTACGGATCCGTCTACGTCCGCAAATTCCCCTTTGTTGCTATCTACGCCGTCTTCCTCGCTCTCGTTAACCACGCCAAGTGGAAACAAATGCCCGTTATGGTCTTCATCGCTACGGCCGGTTACATCGCCAACTACTTCAGCACCCTCAAGTTCGGCTCCTCGTCCGAGGTCGCTAATACCGTCGGTGCATTCACCGTCGGCATGCTGGGTAACCTGTACAGTCGTCTGTGGCACGGTCATGCCGCCACGGCTATTTTACCTGGTATCTTCGTGCTCGTGCCCTCGGGCCTTGCATCCAGTGGTTCCTTGCTCTCTGGCCTCACCTATGCCAATGAGGTTATCGCTGGTGACACATCATCCACCAGCTCCTCTGATACATCCGTCTCCAGTCTTGGTTTCGGTATGATTCAGGTTGCCATTGGTATTACTGTTGGCCTCTTTATGTCAGCTCTCATCATTTATCCTTTCGGAAAGAAGCGCACTGGCTTGTTCAGCTTCTAGACTACACCATTTCTTTGCATATACGACAGATTTATTTCGCTTTTTTGGCTTTTTACATGTGGAGTTGAAATTCTTGTTATTTTTTATCTATTTTTTTATCTTGTTTATTTTCAGCGATTTAGAAGCGGGTTGCTATTCTTTATTGGTTCCAACATTCCTTGGTTTTTTTTTTTTTCTAGCGTTGGTCGATCATAGACATCTAGATCTGGCATTTCGGAACCCCCAAGACAAAGACGTGAACATGAATTTAGCTGGTCTATCTTATACATTACAACATCTATTTCAAGATTTGGATTATGTTTCAGGACTCGCGTTTCCTCAATTATAAATAGTAGCACAGCTCAATTCTAGACTCGATCCACAATTCGGAGTATTTGAAGCAATTATTTGGCCAATGACGCGTTGGGTGGGTCCATGGCGTTAAGCCACCTTTTAGCCCTGGAGCCTTGACAGGAGGTCGATGACGGGTGTACACCTCGTCATTTCTAACATGCACTGGAAACGAACGTTTGAAGGCGAAATTGGAGTTTGATTCTTTTAACATTGAAATTTTCGAGTATCTGAAACACTGAACGATTGTTACATAAGCATCTGGGCATCACCCGTAGACTCCGCGATGAAATCAGGTGCAAACTGACCTCGGATGTATAAGAATCCATATTACTACTAGGTACTATGGACTTTCAATGATTGACCTGGTAAGCTACTGATACTTACTACCTTGTGACTGAACCTATTGTGGAGTTTATATACGGAGTAGTAGGGTGAAGAAGTAAAAATCTCCTGTCACCGAACTACCACCTAGTATAAATGGTGTCAGGTACTAAATAGGAGAAGGGATATAACTCTTCTTCTTGATCATTTCTACTAGTAGCACAGCAGCTCAACGTAGTAAACGTAGCAAACGAACCTTTTTTTTCAATATCCAATGTGAACGCAGCCACCACAATGCATATCGCTATATTGAAGTTTGCCATGTACAAATCCAGCATCAAAGAGATTTTGTTTACGCGGAAACCAACATGAATGGAATTAAGACCTTTATCTTCCAGACTCACTATCCTTCTTGAATGTTCTTTTTCTATATTTATCAATAACCCTCCTTGAGTATCAACTTGGAATTATATGAAAATCTCCTAGAATAAGTTCACATGAATTTGGTGAAAGACACATCTCTTCTCAAAGTTATAGGATACCTCCCAGATAGTAAAGTATTATAGATGTCCTCAACTTCTTAGATTCATCCTTCAATGTTCCATAAATCAATTAAGTACACGCTTTAAATCGCATCATTTCAAAACCAAACTACATTATTTAACATTTGAAGCGCGGCCTAGAGAATCAAAACCACATTGTTTGGGCGTAACACATATGCAGAACTACAATACTTCAAACCACATCATTTCAAACCAAAATCATATTGTTTAAGCGTAACCTAGGGATTCAAAATCGCATCTTTTAAGTGTAATAAAGAACCAGAAAACTTCCAATCGCATCATTTCAAAAAGAAATCGCATGGCTGAAGTATAACCTTGGAGATCAGAAGTATAATACTTCCAATCGCATCGTTTCAACGAAATCGCATTGTTTAAGCACAGCCTAGAGAATCAAACCCACATAGTCTGAGCGTAACGTAGAAACGCAACGCTTCAAATCGCATCGTTTCCAGACCAAATCACATCGTTTGAGCATAACCTGGAGTCAAACCACATAGTTTAAGCGTAACGTAAAAACGCAACGCTTCAAATCGCTTCGTTTGAGCGTAACCTTGGAGGTCAAAAGCGCAACGTAACACGTAACCGTAACCCGCTATATAATAAAGATATTCCAATCTTCTTCTCCCTTCCGAACTTCTTTTTCTTCCCGCGCAATCGTTCTCGGCTGGGATTGAAAGGTCCTCGAGGGCAATCTATTCAAAATGGCCACCTCCGCTGCACCGACCGATAGGTTTGCGGATCAATGGTGGGAGACAAGCCCCGGAATATGGAATCGTCAAATGTGCCCAATGGAACGCTGGATGCTGAAAATGGCCTCGGATATAGGTCCTCATACTAAAGAGCATCTCACCATCTCTGTAGCACTCGATCTCGTCATGTCACGCCCCATGGACATGTTTCTCTTAGACCTACAGCGAGCATGGCTTAACATCCGTCGGAACCACGGCACACTGGCCAGCACCCTCAACCGTGAGACAAAAACATGGCAGTACATTGATCCCAGAATGGATGGCGAACTGGCAAAGTGGGTGTCCGAGACCTTCGTGCTAACCGCCGGAGATGTCTTGGAGTTACGGGAGCTGATGCCGCCACCACGAAGACCCACCCTCTATGTGCTGATTTATTCGAACCAAATCATGCTGAGAGCTCCCCCCATGTTCATTGACTTCAGGGGTCTCATGCTTCTTGCGGGGAATCTCCTCAAATTGGCCACCGCAGCCGTCAAGGAACATGCTGTCTGGGACGCCGTCGAGCTTTCCCCACCTTATCACACTTTAGCCAGCCTCCCACAGCACACCTACCATGACAAGAATAAGGCGAACCAGCACTGGAAGGAATACAAATCTAATATTCCCTCCATGGCCCTGCCGACCAAGATTCCCGAATGGAAGTGCCTTCGCACCCGCCCCGGTCAAACGAGAAGGTGCATCGCCACCCTGGACGTACAGCAAACTGAGGAGCTCTGCCAGGAGTTGGGAAAGACCGGGACTCACGTCTACCACGCAACTCACGCCGCGATTGCATGCGCCACCAAGAAGCTCAATGTCAACGTCGACTCCGACATGTACACGGGCGTCTTCTACCTCGACGGACGAGGCGCCTACATTGAAGGCTACCATCCCGCCGTCGTGTACAGCACGGCGTGGTTTCCCATGATCCGCGTGACGGACTTCCAGTCCACACTCAGCCAATTCCGACACGACTATCAGGAAACTGTGCGGGACCGCAAGCGGCCCAACGTCGTGGATGAGATGATTGAGCTCGCTCTGCCCCGGATTGGGGGCAGTGACGATTTTGTGTCGTCGGAAGCTTTGCTCACCAACCTGGGCGCTCCGTCGCAATGCATTCAAAGACACTATCCTGATGACGTGAATGTTGCCAATATTGATTTCCATTGTGTGATCCTCACCCGAGCCATCAGCGTTTATGTTTACGAAGATCAGCAGAGGTACACGTTGATGGCTTTTTACAATGACAGCTATCACGATGACAGCCATGTCAATTATTTCTTGCACTTGGTGCTGAAGGAGTTGACCACGGCGCTCGGTGTTTCTTGGTGCCGTATGCCCCCGCGGCCGGCAGGCATGTGATTTGTTTTCTACTTCGGGTGAACGATGGACTGGGACTGAAATGGGAGCTTTGATATGAACTTGCATCTCTTACTGGGAAAGTGTTATGTTGATCGCGTGGTTGTGATGGAGCTTTGATATGAACTTGAATCTTTCAAATGTTTGCTGATTTGCTGATGAATGTGCTATGTCGATCGCTTCAAATGTTACTTGTGTTGGAATATTTTTAGATTTCCGTGCGGATTCAACACTTTGTACCTCGGGGGTTTTGTACCGAGCTAGCGACGTTACGATAGTCACATTTATTTGCCCTTAACTAAACATTATCTCCCAAATGATCTTAAACATAATTCATACTTGGCTTTCAGGTCGTCTGGGCTTCGAAGCTCGTCGCTTCATTCGTCGCTTCATATGTCGCCTCATATGGAAATCCCCACAAGCCAAGACAAAGAAGACAAAATGTACAATTCTATGCGGAATGTCAGCAAAGGCCAGATTTGGATCGAATTAAAGAAAAGAAGAATGAAAAAGAAAGAAAACAAAACTTACAATGCAAGTACCGCAAAAACAAAAACCGCAATTGCACGTCCAACAAGGCCGAATCCCCCAAAAGCGGCCCCAAAGCTCGAAACAACGATGAGAAAGGCCGACGCAGCGAAAATGATAAAGTCGACAAAGATGCAATATCCAGGAGGACAGCAATGCTTGAAAGATAATAGTCCAATATTGATTAGGGACCAAACCCCGCAAATACCGAGCTATATAGCATGTGAGCCACATATCAAGCCAAAGGCACAGTATTTCTGGTCTTCACTGAATCACTCACAATGAAATAGTAGTAAAACTGCTCAGCATAATACCTCACGCCACTGACAGCAACAATGCCACCCACAGCAGCTAGAACCGACAAGATCCGCAAGGCGATTCTCGATAGCCCCGTCTCAGGACCGGGGAAACATTTCATGATGATCTTGATTCTTGACCGCGATCGCGACTCATGGCGATAAAACGCTGAAAATTCGCCCGCGTGGCGAGTTGAGCAGCGTGACCAAGACTCCAAGAAGGCCGACCGCAGGGACTGTTTATGTTTTCCAACAAGAATCAAGCGGCTGAAAATACGGCAGATCCCGATCGCCCCTTTATAAATGTTATGTGGGAGCTTGGTCGATGGGGGCCATTTCGGTTAGCCTGTCTTGGAGCCTAGAGATAGCTCCTTGGCAAGTATGAATGAAGCTTTCTGATTGATTCATAGATCGTGAAAATGGGGTGTTTGTTCATCCTGGGATCCACATGGATCTTAAGGGTTCGGTTTTGTATGTTCTCATTCAAATGTTGGAAATTGGGGATTTTATCAACATTCATGTCGATATGCAATGCTGCCATTACTAGAATGGGTATTTCTTGGTCGGAAAGTCTCCGCGTTGAAAAGCGGAGAAACATAGATAAACTTGGAAACCCCTCACGCTTCATCCCCCATCACTGATCAATGATGCTATATAAATGTCGTGCTCGCCAAATTCAGAAGTTGCAATTAACCAGTTACAAGTTTTCCGAACCTTAGAAGGCCGTCTATGCCACTTTTCAGCATAACCAACGCCCATGCCGATTCCCCGCATCATCCAACACAATGACAAAAACAATGCACCCATCACTCCCACAGCCCTCTTCAACATTATCTCTCTGGCACCGAACCACACGTTCATTCCCCCATCTGCACGCCAATCGACTCGCTCCAGCTCCCCCCGCGACAAAATACCTGATCATTGGCTCGGGCATCTCAGGGGCCTTGACTGCCTGGAAACTGGTCGAAACTGGCGTAAAGGGAGAAGATATTCTGATTATCGAGGCACGAGAAGCTGTTTCAGGTGCCAGTGGAAGAAATGCCGGACACATCCGACCAGGTAGGATCATGTACCCTCACTTTTGGTTTTTACGTTGCAATTGCGATATCCCTCTGTGTCCTTCTTGTCCTGACTTCTCTTATGGATGCTAGACTCCTTCCGTGGTTTTCCCGAATATGCAAAATTCCACGGACCCGAACAGGCGAGAAAGATTCTCGAAAATGAACGCGTTGTTCTGGAAAATGTTCGGCAATTTGTGAAAGACCATAACGTTGACTGTGACTTTAACTATTTGAGGACATTCGAGGTTGCTTTGACGGAAGAATACGTCCGTCTACTCAGTAACTCGCTTGCAGCGTTCAAGGCGGCTGGAGGCGATGTCTCGCACGTTAAATTTTATGAAGGAGAGGCAGCGCAGAAGGAAACGAGGGTCCCCGGAGCTTTGTGTGCGTACCAGTCTCCCGCTGCGTCGAATCATCCCGGGAAGCTTGTGCAATGGATCTTGAACGATTTCATTGCGAAAGGGGGTAAGCTATGGACTCATTGTCCGGCTACCAGAATCGAACGTTCTCAAAACGTGGGAAACTTCAAGTGGGAGGTCCACACGCCTCGTGGCATTATTGCTGCTCAGACAGTGGTGCACTGTACGAATGCTTATGCTGCCTATCTACTGCCAGAGCTGAGCAAGTTTATAACGCCTCGCCGATCGCAAGTGAACTCGTTTGTTCCACCACTTTCTCTCTCTGGCGAAGGCACGTTGAATCATACCATGGCATTGAGGTATCAAGCCGATCATTTTTTCTCTGTCAATTCATTGAAGAATGGGATGGTTGTGCTCGGTGGGACGGGCACACGAAGTAGCTCAGATATGACACCTGAGGACTTGATCACGTTCGACGATTTCAAATTTAGCGATCGTCTTGCACGGAATAGTACAAAGGAGTTCTTGGGACTATGCAAGGAGCCGGAATCGGCTCCGCTTCGACACGGGGAAGGGTTGGATCATGCGTGGACGGGAATCATTGGGATGACGGCTGATCGCGCACCGTTGCTTGGACCAATCGAGGGTCTTGAGGGCCAATGGATCTGCGCTGGGTTTAACGGTCATGGTAACATATTCCTCCGTTTCATTGAGCATATGCCGGACAGCTGACTTGAAGATACAGGCATGGCTGGAATTTTCACTTGTGCTCCTGGCTTGGCCAAGTTGATATCAGGCCTTTCGTGGCAAGATACCGGCCTTCCAGAATGTTTCCAATTCAGCACAGAAAGAATAATGCGGATAACTACTGATCATCATATAAAGAGCACTTTGTGAGCCGCATGGCTTCCCAGACATGTCGGAATAATCCGATCAAGTTTAAGAAGATGTGGGGATTTCAAGTCAGTACTAGTAAGCATACTTTCTGCATATGCAAGATCAACGCTTCAGTTTCTACCGAGACAAAAAGCCTTAGATATCCGTTGAAACCTTCAACCAGTTAACTAACATTGAATGAAGTCTCCTATTCAAGAACTCGAAAATGTCTAATCAGAGATGTATTTCAGTTTAGGCTTGACCTGTATCTTTCAGAACAGCAAGGGTGTACTAAACGTACATCAACCATATGACCAACGTGCCGAATCACAGATTAAGATATACAAGATGACTCTTAATGAGTCATATGCACAATTCCCGAGATTTCCAAGCCCATTGGAACCCGAGAGCAATTCGAGCACGGACCGAGTCGCCGAAATAGGGCAACGCATCCCGTCCATCGGGACGTGCCGATCGTAATTGCCCCAAACCGACCCCAAAGATCAGCACCACAGGTCCACGGTTTAACACAAACCTTGAAACTGCCGAAAATCAACAACCGTCAAGAAAACCAACATATCGCCAGAATAAGATCTCAACATATTCCAGTCCTGCCAAGAAACACCAAACCAACCTCCAACACCAACCCCATTTATCCTGAGCATATGGTCGCGATCATGCGAACCCACCTCTCCAACGACTTCGTGGTCACAGACCGAAACGGCGTGATCGAAAACCGACATGCCGTCCACGCCGCAATCATAGACAGCACCGGCAACCTTCTCTTTTCCCTGGGCGATCCAACAAGAATCACACTGGCCCGATCAGCCGCCAAGCCCGCACAAGCCGTCGCGATCCTTGAAACGGGCGCATTCGAAAAATACCATTTCGACGAAGTCGACCTGGCGCTCATGTGCGCTTCGCACAGCAGTGAAGAGCGGCATATCGCGCGTGCGCGCGCGATTCTATCCAAGATCGGCGCGGAGGAAAGCGATCTGCAATGCGGCGGCCATGTGCCTGTTTCGGCGGCCGTGGGTCGCGCGTGGATCAAGGAGGACTTTGAGCCTACGGCTGTGTGCAGTAATTGCTCTGGCAAGCATGCTGGGATGATTGCTGCGACGAAGATGCTGGGTGCGGATGTGGGGACGTATCATGATGGTGGGCATCCGCTTCAGGTGCGGGTTAAGAAGACTGTGGATGAGATCTGTGGGCTTGGGGAGGGCGAGTCGGTTTGGGGCGTTGATGGGTGTAATTTGCCTGCGCCTGCTTTCCCGTTGGTTTGTCTGGGTCGGATGTATGCTTCTTTTGCGGCGGCTGTGGATTCGGGTGAGGGTGCGGGGAGTGGTAGGATACGAGCGCAGGCTCGGGTGTTTCGGGCTATGTCTGCGTATCCTGAGTTTGTTGCGGGGGAGGATCGGTTCTGTACGAATCTTATGCGGGCTTTTGGAGGCGCGGTTATTGGGAAGCTTGGGGCGGATGGTTGTTATGGGGTTGGGATTCGGGCGTCTGCGCAGACGAAGCGTGTTGGTGCGGATGGTGGAGTTGGGATTGCGGTGAAGATTGAGGATGGGAATATTGGGATATTATATTCGGCAGTGACGGAGATTTTGGAGCAGCTTCAAATTGGCGATTCTGGTATGCGTCAAGAGCTGGCTCAATTTCATTCTCCCGAAATCAAGAATACCGTGGGCTTGGTGACCGGGAGAGTCGCCCCTCTGTTTAGTTTGCGTGTAGCGGCATGAAGACATGCAAGACTTTTGTTCTGGTTATTGCGTCCTGTCTGTCATGTCAACAAAATTCGAAAGAATCACTTTCTACTTGAAGGGTGAAGCGAATAGAATTTCATTTCAAATCTTTCTCTTCGGTTTAACAAGGATTCTTTCCCTCTTTTGTTGTAAAATAAGATTCATTTTGCCGCGAGGGACATAAAAAGGCATATGGCGAAGACTTGAAACTAACAAGATGCTATCTGGAAACTTTGGCTATGAATAACAAAATCCTCCGAAAATAAGCATGAATCAAAGATAATCCCATATCCGTTTGAGCTTTTCCATCAAGCTGTTGTATCTCTTTGCTTTGCGTCCCCCTTTGATTTGTGGATTCATTCCAGCAGGTCCATCAAGTTGATTTCGATAGTAGAATCCAGGGTTCGCAGGAATGGGACACCGTTTTCGTAAACCACGTAGCCCATAATCTTCATTCCATCCTCTTCATCATGCAAAGCTCCGGTGGCTTCAACATACTTGATCATAAGTTCCTTTTCCGCTTCCTCAATAAAGAACACGTTAAACCGGGAGTTGATATTGTAGTGGCAATCAATGAAGATATTGTGGATGAGATTCCGGTCATCACCCAACAGGCTGATTTTCGCTTTGCCTCTCCCGGAGGCGCGAGCCAGATCTTTATTGCCTGCAGGATTTCCCATCCATTCGTGCGGGGTGTCTTCAGGACCATAGTCTTGGTACTCAGTCATGACAGCCTTGTTTGCGCAGATGTGTTTCCCCGGTCCTCTCAGAATTATCCAGTCTCTATTGGAGGCCGTGAATTTGTTGACCGTGTCAAATGGGGATCCCATAAGCACGGGTGCTTTCGGCTTCTTCTGCACATCTTTCACTGGCTCGGCTTCTTTTTTCTTGGTCTCAGTTGGGCTTTCACTTGGGCTTTCACTTGGGCTTATGACTGGAATGGCGTGTGTTCGCTTGGCTTTCGGTGTGTATTTTCCGTTCTCTCTCATCGGGGTACGACCAACTGACCATGTTCCGGAAGATCCATGCATGTAACACCAGAGGCTAGGGTCTGGCTTCCAATGGAGTGGACGCGTGGCGGGATTGAGGTAAAAACACCTCGCAGCGGTGTGGAACCTTTGATTGCAATATGCGCACACTTTGCTTGGCAACTCCACCGATCCCAGTCTCTCGCGAAGGCGCTGTGCATGAACGTGCTTGTTTGTTCCTGGGGCAGGGAACCACTTTCGATCTGGGGTGCCAAAATTTACTTCTTGAGCAGTTGGATGGTCTATATCCATCTCATTGGAATACATTTCTTCAATATTGGCCATCGTCTCATAGGTGGCCGAGTCCGACGTCTTCACTGGAGTCTCGCTGGCCTTGGGATCTGGGTCCTTGATTTGAATCTCGGCAGCGGGAATATCCATTTCCTTCGTCACAGTCTTCTCAAGGAATGTCGTAGAGCGATTTATGGGAAGGGGAGTCAAAGGGTGTCTTTTATTCGGCTTTTGCGTATCCACCTCAAGACGGTGGGCGATATTGGTGCAAACCACGTGAAAGTCCTTATCTGTAAATTCATTCCACAGGTCTATCTTCGCCGCTCGTTTATCCAAGTCCGCAATGGTCGATGCGAAAATGAAACGGGTTTCTGTGCGGTCAAGTTTATTGAGCAGCAAGCACAATGCGAAATAAGGGTTGACATGAACTTTCAGGTCCCACAGATGTTGGAAGTTCTTCTTGAAATCCCAGACAAAGTCCTCGGTTGTATCATGTCCAGCAATTCGAATGGAGGACAGAGTGGAAACACCCTCAAGGTCTGCGTAGATTCCTTCAGCTTCCAGTGCCTTTTTAGCTTCGTTCATGAACTCATCAGCCAGCTTGAGGGGCTTTCCTGGCGACACAATATCACTCAAGAGTTCATCTGAAATGCTTTCCGAGAGATAGTGCTGGAGCAGTTTCGAGTAATTCAACCATCTTTTATATTTCTCGTTGTCCGCCTCAGGTCTCGGGATGTGGATATTGATGAGTTTGTCCAAGCCCGCGGAATTCAACAGGCGTGTGGTATTGCGCAGCCAGAGGGGGAAGTCGTTGGATTCCTCCAGTCGACCCAGGTGATTGAAGATTTCAATATCGAGGCGTTCAGGAAGATCCGTGGCCTGATTTGTTGAATCCTCTGCTGAAGATGACTTGTCAGAATTGCGGGTTGAGGTCTCCATTTTGACTTTTCCGTTTTCTGTTCCGAGGCGAGAGGAGGAGTGTGAAATAAATTTGGTTGGATGGAGGGGGTTTGAGAATCGTAAGTGCACGTGTGCAGGTGATGCGAGTTGGAAAGATGGAGAATGGGGGCGCGTTGGAAATAGATGAAGAGAAAGGAAAAGATGGTTGTTGGGAAGAAGGGAAGGTAAGGAAAGAAAGCTGACTGAAAGTTTCCCAAAAAGGTGAGAAGTCAACAAGCATGAGGGGAAATAATCACCATTGAGACACGTAAACCTGATAAGTCAATCTTTCACTGGTAGAGTCAATTTATTTATTCATTTTCATTCATTTACTAGTATATTGGTATCATCTATGTATTTTTTAGTCCGCCTTCGAGCTCACTCGATTAACGCACAAGAACGCCTCGGTATCGCATGTTGCCATCACGAAGGGTTTGCATTGCCTCTTCCACTCCCTCTTGGTTCAATGGGAATGTCATTGTAGTGGGCACAATCTTCTTGTCCGCTGCAAATTGTACCAACGAGCGCAAGCTGTGCCGAGAAGCCACCAAAGATCCTTGGATTCGAATACCCTTGACGTTCATGAACAGAAGCGGAACGGGTGAGGGAGCAAAGTCAACGGTCAATGGATAAATAGATCCATGGATATCCATCAAAGGAATGAGACTAAAAGATAAAAAGTTAGTAATCAAAGCCAATAGACTCGACATGTGTACGGGAACGGGAACTGGAATAGGGACGTACGAGGGATAGTCGACATTGGCACTACCGCAGAGCAGGAGGTGGTTTACTGGCAGGCAGTCTTTCAGTTCCTCGCCGGTGCGGAAAACATGGTACTCGGAAGCACCAAAGCTCATGGCCTCTTCTCGCTTGGATTCGGAGCTGGAGAACACGACGACGTGGCATCCCATGGCAGAGGCAAGCTTGATTGCCAAGTGACCGAGGCCACCAACACCCATCACACCCACGCGGTCAGTGGAGCGGACGCCATATTCAGTCAGACAGGTCCAGACCGTTGCGCCAGCGCACATCAGAGGGGCGGCATCTGCGGAATCGTATCCATCGGGGATGGGGACGACGCAACCAGCATCCCAGACAACACCACCGCTGAAGGATCCAAGATCATGGTCATGGGAACCGTATTCCTTCTTGTTCTCACAGTACTGGTCCCATCCTGATTTTCAGGTTAGTCGACTCGTTCTTCTTGACCTGTGGCGCAACTCGGGACTTACCAGTCAAGCACTTCTCGCAGGTTCCACAGACGTAGTGGGTGTATCCGAATCCAACACGATCTCCAGCCTTGACGTTCTTGACATCTGGGCCAATCTGGCGCACAACACCCACACCCTCATGACCGAGGACCATACCGGACTTCAGGTAGTGCTCATCTGTGCCACAGAGACCAGAGTGTGTGGTCTCGATGTAGACTTCATTGTGGCCCAAGGTGCGGGTTGTAGTATCGCCAACAATCTTTCCCTCCTTGGAACCGCGGAATACTTCGAATGTGACGCTCATGGTGATAAGATGTTGATTTGAAATGATAACGAAGGGGGGTGGCGTCCTAGAGCTGCAGTGGTGTTTTTTCGATTAGAAAATGAACACAATTGAGGGGTGGGGGGAAGAGCATGGCTTATTTAAAAGAAGATTTCGTCAATGTTCAGCATGATTTCTCATCAGCATGATTTCTCATCATGCAAAACATTGGAGCCGGCATCTGCCGAGGTTGGGATTAAAGATGAATAAGGTTATTCCAGACAACTCTGCGTATTCCATGGGCCCATGGAAGGTATGGAAGGCGATCTGAACCCAATAAGCAAATAGCTCCGAGGGTTCCACTAATCCGCTCCATCCGCAGCAGGTTATTGTCCGCTTCATGTACCGCTTCGGGATTAAATCGTTGAAATTGTATCCACTAAACCGAGTTTTCTCCATCGACGGTGCAATTCATTACCCCGAGGGACACGGGATTTCGGCGACTTTTGGAAAAAAAAAATTGTATCCGTGGCATTCCACGGGATTGATGATCTTGAGGGAAGGCTGATGTCAGAGTCAACTTGGCTATAGAGTCCACTCAACCTTAGTTCGTATTCTTATTTTCCACCATCTGCAAGCCTCTGCAGGCTAAAGAATGAGTCTATACTACTCTGGGATTAGCGCGCTTGGTAAATTCTGCACGGTAAAAGCCCAAAACGCACGTCCCCACACGCAAGTTTTCAAGCCTGTTGAAGCTTTGAAAATTCGTAGGTACAAAACATTGTACTGCTAATTTTTTGATCACGTTTAATACGAGGTTGACTGTCTGAAGAAATCCTGGAAATCCAGAGAACTTTCAGTGTGGTTGCTTACTCAGCTATTTTTTGCTTGGGCGGATAACGTTAATTAGTAGTAGTTACTAGTACTAGTATGCGGGATGAAGGACAGGCCAGACAGGCCGTTCCTCCTGGGGGTGCGGCAAATTAGAGGCTGTCAAAGCACTGCAGGGCGTTGTACTGCTGTTCCTCGGTTTCTTGGCTACGCAGAAAGTATACACGGAGACGAAGGCTTAAATCCTTTCCGTACAAACCAAAGTTCATAGAAACTCATTCTGGAACTCCTGTGAAAGCCAGCTCAACGTCATTCCAAGTCAAGACTCCACCAAATAGTCGTAATCCCACAATATCAATCGTGACAGCTGGAGGAATAGTAAGGGAATGTTAAACTTAGTTAGCTTAACCAGTGGAAAGACTGAAGATACGAGGTTGCAATCCAGCAACCAATAAGAATGCCCAGCTTCCGCGCGAATGGTTTTGCCCCACACGGTGGATTGGGCTGTAGGAAAATGATAGAATGGGTCACAGACAAAAAAGAAAAAAGAAATGACCAGACTGGGGCTCGATCCCAGGACCTTATCGGTGTTAACGATACGTGATAACCAACTACACCATCCGGCCAATTGATATAAGCTGTCGCAGTAGTTGGCTATATGACGGATATGAAAAACAGGGCTCAAAATTGGTGAGTTCGCATCGGCCTAGGCGATACACGATAACCAACTCCTCCAGCCAGCATATAGTTAGCATAAAAATTACAAATATTACATAGCATAATAGAACTTGAACCTAGTACACATCACAGCCTTGAATGACTCTCGCCGGTGCCAGCTTTCTGGTTCGTATCATGTCGGGTGCATCTCTGCAAAATCTGTGTTGGGTGACAACATTCAAATAATATACATGCTGTTTCGGATGTTGATAAACATTCAGTCACGCCTACTCAAATATTTTCTCGCTTCGAAACCACATGTGATAACCACTAGAACCCCCCCCATCTTTTATATTCACGTCCCATCTTCTCTCTTCCAGACTCTTCCCATTGAATTATTTTTTCGTTTCAAACATTTGAAACAGATAACTACTAGATTCCATTCAATTCCAATCAATCCTTTCTCTTCTCTTACAGCCTTTTCTTACCGCCACACGCCATGCGAAATACTTCCGCAGATCTACAGAACCTTCTAAAGGTGCCTGTGTTTGAAGGTGCCTGCGCTTCGACGATGTGCTGCGTCATTCCATCCTTCGTGATCTTCCCCTCCCACATCTCTCGTTTTTTTCATCCTTCCAAAGCGCGCATCAAGCATCGTTTGGTCTCTTTTCCACTCTGGCATTGAGAATCGATTTCTGGAACCAAAATGTCTTCCGCCGAGACCTTCGTTCCGGAATATCTCAAAGGAGAGATGTACGGTGCCGATACACCCGCTGACCTGTCGCGATACCTCCTCGAATGGCATGCTGGGCATATCACCATCGCAGAGAAAACGATTAAAGGCAAGATTCGTCTGACTCTCGACACCCAAGAGCCTCGTGTAGAATTTACGCCTTTCGAAAACCATGCCCATGGTCAGATTATCTTCACGGCGGCGAAGACAACGCCCTCCATCCAGCTCTTTAACCAGCAAGACCTAGGCTCCAGCCCCAACCTCGCTTTTTTCGAACAGCATGCAAGTATCATGGACAGTATTGAGCTCAATCTGGAAAAGTGTGATCTTTTGGCGTTCGAATTCAAGACTCATGAAACGCCACCGATGCCTGCATCAGAAAGAGAACCACCCGCAGATAAGAATGCATGGGAAATATGGAAGTTCCTGAATGACCTGCCGTGGACTGATCAAATTGTTCTTCTTTGGTTGCAGCTTGACGCCAAGCACCATGATAAGATTACCCGCATCAAAAATTCATACACATCCGCCATGGATGTAGTGAAATCCGAAGGATCCCACTGGTATTTGAAAAAGGTTGAGTTGGCTCCCGGAAAGGCACGCCGACCGGCAAGACCATGGTCCTTCAATCCAGATGGGAAACACCGTGATAAATATGGCGACATTTTGTGCCGGGACTCGTTCTTTATCGACTCGGCCGATTATCAAGCACATCTCCTGGAGGGAACGCGCAACGACTGTCACATCCAGGAGTCCGCGATCAAGGATGTATTCCATATTGGAGTACAGCACCTGTGCCGTTTTGAAAGAATTATCCCACGTGTGTGGAATGTATTTGTTCGAATCAGAGCAAATGTCAAGCCGGTTCTCAGCGAGTTGACGCGGGTCAGGTTTGACAATCCCCAATCAGGGGCTGTTGAGAAGTCCCTCAGGTATGATGGTCAAATTGTGGATTGCCAGAGCAACTCAAAAGGGGATATTACCATCCTTTCTATGTCGAACATCCCGAGCCACTTCCACAATAAAGAAATGCCTATGGATCTCATGGTGGGCGCGAACGTTGCTCCAGCCCACGACCAGATGAAGTACCTCGAGGATGCATGGAAGATCAAGGTAGTAGGGGATCAGCCAAGTGGGTGGCAAAAAGGGTTTTCGCTTCATAAAACACTTCTCGCTCATGGTCGTGAGATGGACACATGTAACCCCGGATATTTCCAGCTCAACATGATGCAGAGCAATCAACTCTCGGCCTCTGAGGTTGACACTCGAATCCAAAGGATCCTCGACCTGGCAAAACTCGATCAATGTCAGCTGGATGCGTTCAGGGCATCCACGAGCAGAATTCCAGGTGGACTGCAGCTAATCCAGGGACCTCCAGGGACCGGCAAAACCAAAACCGCGACATCGATTATCCTTGCCCACGCACTGGTAGGACACAAAGTCCTCTTGACTGCAGGATCCAACAAGGCTGTTGAGAACCTTACAAATGGTGTGTTCAAGGTTATAAAGAGCAATGTTGACATTGAAAAGCTTGTGGGAGACATTGTGAGATTCCGAACACCGGCTTACTGCATGTCAGTAATTCGGAACAAGAGTAAGAATACCAATCCCATTGCTCGAGTCAGTGAGCTCTCGTCAACTGAAAAGGAATTGGATAGCTGTCAGCTCTACACCCTTGTGCAAAGATTTGCCGAAAACAATCCCGACGACCCATACTGCAAAGCATTCAATGAATGCAGCGCATTGGACATCGAGGAAGGGCTGAACAGCAATGCGGCAAGCATCCTGAAGAACTCCATGGAGTTCATCATGGGCAAGATTCTCAGGCTTGCCAAGACCAACATTGTGGCATCCACTTTCGGATCCATTGCGCAGGATCTCATTCGCTTAAACTTCCATCCCGATGTCCTCGTCTCGGATGAGTCCGGGCAATGCCTCGAGGCTGAACATGTGATTGGCATGAGCTTGGAATCGCTGAAAGCCGTGATCTTGATTGGAGACCCCGATCAGCTAGCGCCAACGGTCATGACGGGTGGAGACCACAATGAATATGCAGGATACTTGAAAAGGCCTCTGATGACTCGACTCAAGGCTGCCGGCTACCCTCTAGCACTTCTTCGTACAAATTATCGCTGCCATTCCGACATCCTTCGGTTTTTCAATGAAGCTGTGTACAAAGGGAAGCTGGTAGCTAGTGCTGGCAATGACGTCGCTGAGCGCGTCAGCAACGTCTGGAGTGACTTCACTGCTTCCCACGCATTCTTCCGGCGAGCCAATGTTGATGGACGGCGTCGCCTGGTCATAAACTCTCCCGGGTATGCTGAGAAGGACGGAGTCTCCTTCAAGAACCCAGCCCAAGCCGAACTGCTCAGCCAAGTTCTTCGGGAATTGTATGCTTTCAAAGCTGCGTCTAGCGAACGAATCACGCCAGCCGATGTCTTGATCATTAGCCCTTACAAGGCTCAGCGAGACTGCATCAAAGCAACTCTCAGCAAGCACAACATCCAGTACCGCGAAAACCTTACCATTGACGCAGCACAAGGTCAGGAGGCACCCATAGTGTTCCTGTTGTTGACGAAGCCAGGACCGGATAACAGGAAGGTTGGATTTGTGGCTGATCCCCAGCGCCTCAATGTTGCGCTGAGTAGAGCGCAGAGAGTGCTTGTTATCATTACCAACTTGGACTCATGGGATGTCAAGGCCGCCACAAGAATGAGCATGAAGCCAGAAACTAAGATGCTTGCGAGCCTTCTCCTTGATGTGAACAGAAGACGGCATGTTCTATCATGGTCTGGTCCGACATTGACTATTTGAAAAGTTAGACAGAAAGCTGACGGCGAAGACCGCAACGCAAAGAAGCTATTACCTGCCCATTTTCACGAGACCACCAGACACCACCTCCCTTGCAGGCGTCGAAACTCACGGCCAATTTTGTTCTTGCGATTGACCGCAAATCATCCGGTTCATCTATTCTTTTCTCGTTGGAAAATCATTTATTCTGTTTGTGTTAGAACCTTGACTCTTTACGATCTGGCCGTAGAATTTTGTTATTTTCATTCAAGTTTGGCGATCTCTTCGGCCTTAAATTGTTGACCATCTTTTTTTTTGGTCTTTTTTTTTTGTGAGCCGCTGCGTCTCTCATCTACAAGGTTGCGGGGCGGTTGATATAGATCTTAATTTCTACATGATATATGATAATGTATAATAGCACTGAGGTAATTTGAAAAGAAGACTCTGTGTGTTCGGTTTTTGAGCCGTGGGCTTAGGTAGTTGGTGTAGAGAAATACAGTACATACTATCATACCTACTACTGTACAGGACCTACATAGTACTACATAAGTACTAGGTAGTAAGATGTCATAACCTTACGGCATTCGGAACCTTGATAGGTCTTACAATGGGTGTGGTGAACTCTTCTCGGCAAGTCACTACAGGGGCCTAAATATAGCAATATCATGAAGTTGACAGCAGTAGATTGTAAAATTTACGAGCAAGATAACCGCTTCTCCGAGACACAACATGACTCAAATAAAATTTCTCATTGGCTTCAAGATCGTCAGCTAAGTTGCGTTCATTTCTCTTCATGACTCGCAAAATATCAGTTTGCTGCTGATATTTATTGACAACAGGGCCCATCTCCTGTTGCAATATCGTTTATGAGACTACTCCAGAGTCAAAAGCTTCGAGCAGCCCATTTTTCAATAGACTGGAGATAATCCTTCTCGGCAGCAAGCTCGTCAGTTTTCGCCTCTAGGAAGTCCGAAACTCCTGTACCTTGTGTGTCGATGGACAGTTTGGTAACCCGAGATGCGGTACCGATTGTTCGAGCTCTGTTGTTACGCAAATCCTGCTGACGGGAGGGGGACAAAAGTGAGGAAATGAGTTCAGGTATTTCGGGGTAGGCTCTCGACGATATTGATCGTGGCTGTTCGTGGGATATCACTGTATTGTGGGGTCATGTCACTCATGTGGCCTGACTGGACCTTTCTCATCTGTTCTTCTCACTTGGTTAGGTTTTGATAACGGAGAGAGAACTGTGTATATTGAGTATCAACTCTCTTGGGGGGGGGGGATGGAGAGAAGAAGAAAAGGAAAAGGGAGGAAGCAAGCACTGGATATCTAGAGGGGGTCACGGTCACCTGGCCCCTCTCTAACAGACCGAAGAAAATGATTATCCAGGAAGAAAGTATGAGTTAGAAGGTTGGTACATTTATTTAGTATGTCTTATCATACATGACTACTTGTTTCTCTCTTCAAATCGTCAATGCAAAACCTCCTGTACTACTCAAAGAGAAGTTACAGAGCAATTCACAGACATAAAAAAGACGATAACGATAGAAGAGCAAAAAAGAAATGACCAGACTGGGGCTCGATCCCAGGACCTTATCGGTGTTAACGATACGTGATAACCAACTACACCATCCGGCCAATTGATATAAACCGTCGCAATAGTTGGTTATATAAAGCAAAGTATAAACAGGGCTCAAAATTGGGTGCGCTAAGTCCAATGTAGTAATTCCACATGGGCCGAAGGATCTTCTTCTTCCGCAGACATGATGTTGCGCCCCGGGTTCGGAGAACGGGTTCTGAGAATTGACAAATGCTTACCAACATTCCAATGAAGGGCTAACTACGGATCAAAAAGACGCTGAAGGGCGTGAGTCGATTACTTTCCCATTCATGCATGACTGGTAGCCCCAATTGATATCCCAGGCTATTGTGATTGCAAAGTTATACGTAAAGGGTTAGCGTTGCGCATCCCCATCGACCGGCCCGCGCCCGCATGAGGGTCCAGGATCCACTTTCTCAGCATCTCCAATGCCCTGCATCGCCTACGAAGGGTGTAAAATTCTGCCCCTATTCAGATAAATAAGAAAATTTTGAAAGTTTCTTATTGGATCCATTAGGATCACCCGTTATTCGTGTAAGATAGTATGTACTCCGTATTTTAAATTGAGAAAATGATGCCAACGCACGCCTCGGAACATGCAAGCCGAGCCTATCTATTTCTTCTGTGCAAACAAGACGTGTTCATCCGAATCCCAGAAAATTGCATCCCGTTCAAGATCATCACTGGCACCTTTGGCAAGCCTCTCGATCTCTTCCTCGGCATTGGGCTTTCCACCTGCCCGAAGAATCATTTTCGTCGACCTAGTGACCATAGGTACATGGAATTTATGGCATCTTTCAACTCAGATCCATCCTTCACGGTATGAAAGATTTGTTCAGACACGAAATTTCAAAGTCGGAATGGGCTTTTGCTGCTTCGAGAAAAGCCAATCGGCATAATGGATTTCCGATTTGACCGACTATACATGCCTCTTTCAAAGCTCCGTACTCCTGGAATGCCGGTGCCCAGGTGCACATCCTTGTACGCTTGCATCAATTTTGCTTCCTAATCAAAATCCAATCATTATTCAGTTGAACTCTTTTCTTACCAATCCTTTTGATAACAAAGAATTAAGCATAACCCTGCATATCTTGTCTCGTTTCGCGCGCCATCGTCCGCTTTAAGTAAGGAGCCTTTGTCGGAATCGGGGCAATAGAGGTTCCCGACGGGTCAAATTCTTCACGATTAGGAACATAATTAATTTGAGTATGCCATTGAAATCATTTCTGTACTAAAGACCTTAACACTCATTTCAATTCAAGCAAGATGGCAGAAAATCTTGAAGTTCACACTGGGGGAAAAGTGCCCTTCGCTGCAACTGGCGACGAGTCTACATCACAAATTGACAAAGAGGCCGAGAATGATCTCTCGAGAAGCAGTAAAAAGCAGGATGAGTCTGAGCCTCGCATTGAAGTGGAGAGGGAGGCTCCCGTTGCAGACGAGTATCCCCATGGCATACGTCTAACGTTTGTTGTGGTGGCCATCATGCTCGCCACTTTCATGATTTCTCTTGACCAAGTGAGTAACTTCTTTACTTGGCCCCTCTAAAATCCGTCTATGCCAGTGCCCACCTTCTAACACTGCTAGACAATTATTGGGACAGCAATCCCGAAAATCACCGATCAATTTCACGGTCTCAACAAAGTATCATGGTACGGCTCGGCTTACTTCATGACCTTTGGTGGATTTCAGACCTCGCTGGGTAAAGCATACCGGTACTTCAACCTGAAGACAACATTCCTCGTCTCGCTCTTCATTTTCGAACTCGGGAGTCTTATTTGCGGTGTGGCGCCAAATTCAAATGCTCTTATTGTCGGACGCGCCATTGCTGGCCTTGGAGGTGCAGGTATGGCGACGGGTGGCTTCACTATTATCGCATTTTCCTCCGAGCCCAAGAGACGACCTCTCTTTACTGGCTTGGTGGGATCTGCCTATGGCCTTTCTGCTGTAGCGGGTCCTCTCATTGGCGGTGCCTTTTCGGACAGGGTTTCTTGGAGATGGTGCTTCTACATCAATCTCCCAATTGGAGGCCTTTCAGCCGCGATCGTCCTTTTCTTTTTCCACACCCCGAGTGGAGCGAAAGCGGTTAAGGCAACATGGAAAGAGATTATATTGAACATGGATCCTCTCGGCGTACTTTTGACAATGTGCCTCATCATTTGTTACATCCTTGCTCTTGAGTACGGTGGACAAACAAACGCATGGAACTCAAGTGTTGTGATCGGCTTACTCGTCGGCTTTGGCCTCATTCTTATCACTTTGCTTGTGTGGGAATACTACCAGGGAGAGCGCGCCATGTTTGTGTTCCGTTTGTTCAAAAGGCGTTCTCTCTGGGCCCCTTCAGCATACATGTTGTTTTTTGCCGGCGCTTATTTCATTCTTCTCTACTACCTCCCGACCTACTTCCAAAGTATCGACAACACCAGCCCTATCGGCTCTGGAGTGCGAAACCTGCCTATGGTTGTGACTTTCAGCATTGCAGCTATTCTTGCAGGCGGATTTGTCCAAAAAACCGGGTTTACAACGCCAGTCATGCTTGTTGGTGCTTGTATCGCAACTATTGGAACCGGTTTGCTTTACACATTAGACATCCACACCTCGGCTGGGAAATGGATCGGCTATCAGATTCTTGCCGCCTTCGGTTTCGTGATTCCATGGCTAATCCCCATGAACATTGCCCAAGCAAATGCACGGCCCGAAGATATGTCAACAGTGACTGCTATCATTTTTCGTGCGATACCCCGGCCAAAGTTATGTACAAGATTAACTAAGCTAACAAATCACTCTAGTGTTTCAAACTCTAGGCGGAGCGTTCAGCGTCTCGGCCGCTCAATCAGCTTTCGTAAACACGATGATCAGAAAGCTAGCAACAACGGCTCCAAGGGTCGATCCTTCGCTGGTGATTGCGGCAGGAGCAACGCAGCTTCGCGCAACGTTCCCCGAAGATATCAACGGTGTTCTACTTGCATATATGGCAGGACTTAAAGCAACATTTGCAATTGCAGTCGGAATGGTTGGGTTTGCGTCCTTTCTAAGCATTTTCACACCCTGGGACAGATTGCATGGCTCGCCGGAAGCCGTTGGTTTTGTATGAGTGGACCTCGGGAATTTTCAAGGGGAACTTAAATGGATATATCAATTTATGGCATCTGGATTCAACGGTCAGGATAGACGGAAAGGAGAGTTCTAGCTCCAATGTCAGTTCGAGAAGAGCGTCAGGGGTGCCAAACTTTCATTCGCACATATATTCATTTTAGAATGTTTATTTAGTTCGAGTTGTTATTTAAATAACTTGCTACAGGAACTGCCAGGGACGGTAGCTGTACACAGCTCCGCGTCTTTCAAAAAGTTCACCACCTATTATACAAAATCTCAAGAAATCGTGATAGACTGCTAGCGGGACCACTTGAGTTAAGATAATATTCAATTTTGGTTCATTCCGTGCTAGCACTTGAGATTGATACATTTACGTGTTCAATTTTTCTTTCCGCGTGCAGGATGGATAAAATCAACACTTTTCAAGTCCAAGTCACCAGACACTACCACAGCAATCAATTTGATCAACCCTAATGCGCAAAAACAACTGATTGGCCTTGAGCCATTTCCTTCTGGGAGCTGTAACTCAATTGCGAAGATCTGAAGTTTGAACTGCCAAGAGGATACGAGTTCAAATATTGAAAGTGATTGCTCGGGTAGTTTGTCGGCCATGGTCATAAGCATAAGTGACACGGGTGTCAACATTGAATTAAATTCTCCCAAGCTACGCCGTTTTCAGCACAAGGCTAGCTTCGAACTGGCAAAAATCAGTGCCAAGCCGTCCCACTTCTCACAAACTTGATACCGATTCATATTAGTCTAGCGTTATAGATTCTTCATAGAGCGATCTAGATCTTCAATTACCATAGCAATCTCGAACCAGCTTTACTAGATTGTCGTTCGATGAATCATAATAGCATTATAAACTAAGTAATGTTCCGATAATTTATCCGTAGTAAGGCCTATATAGCCTTCTTCAGTGACTACTCAAGCACATACGACCATAGGGTGTGGAGAACAGGGCTTCCCGTCCGCTCAGCCGTACTTAAGCCACACGCCGGTCAGTTAGTAGTATGGTGGGTGACCACATGCGAATCCTGACTGTTGTATGTTTTTGTTTTTTTGATTCGATCAAAAACTGCCCTTATGCATGTGTGCAGGAAGGAGCGTCATGGGGAGAAGGGTCGAGGGATTTGATATTCTGGATCTAAAATTGAAAGCTCCAGTGACCAACTATATCTAGGAGATAGCTATACACCAAACAAGCAAAGTATTTGGTCATGTTCTCACTTCTTTCCCTGTAGATAGTTCTCTCTCTCTCTCTCTCTCTCCCCATCTCTCTCTTCTTTCTTCCCTGCAGCACCCAATACCACATCATTAAGTTCTCACCCTCTTTCCCCGTAGACTCGTTCTTTATTAATTCACAAAGATATGTCACCAATCAAGCGCGGGAAATAAGCCAATATTATGCCGACCTTGGAAAAATTAACGGAAGAGTGCGGCGATAAGCAGCGTGTCAGACAATGATTTCAAGCAAATTGGTGAAAGACAATAGTAAGCTTCAAGTCTGTGCAATTCATTTTCCATCACCTGGCAACTCACAGACTAAATACATGTCGTGGTGCCTAGTGCAGGTAGAATGAACGGGTAAAGCAGTGGGAATTCAGAGCGTGAGGTAACTTTCGTGAGAACATATAAGCTTCTATCCAAAGATATTTCAACCTGAAAATATTCCAAATAGGATCTTAGACACAACCATACATACCCCGATCCAACATCTACCCAGGTAAAATCACCACTGCCTGTAAATCCAGGCCATTTCTCTTTCAGTAAGGAGAATGATCTCTCATATTGAATTTCATAGGCGAGAGTATCATTGAAGCACGATTTCGAAGACAGAGATATGGCGTAGGAGATCTTGCACTTTGGACATTGAGACGCTATTGGAGCTAGACGGTTCTGAACTATCAATTCTAGAGCTTCATAGTGCGGACAAAGCATGACTTTTCTTTTTCCTTTATATGGTAAATTCTTGTTGATGAAAACTAAATAGGTAAAGTCAAAGATGATGCTTTTTTTGTTTTGAGCAAGAGAAGGTGATATCGTAAGTTGATAGGAAAGTCTTTTGCATGGACTTTCGAACTTGCATTCATGCCAATTTGAAATGTGCCTCATGAAACTGTCACTATCAAACTTTGCCTCATTTAGCTCAATAGCAATTGTCATGAATCTCTTTGGCGTGAAGATGAGACAGGGACATAGTAAAGTGTATCCTGGCCACATACAGATAACAGCATCTGTGGTTCTATTTTCAAAGCTATCGAATTTGAATTCATTCCGTGGATGGAGCTTCAAACAGGCATCGCAATATGCCCAGATATCTGTTGGATATAGATTACTGAGAAAGTACTTTCGAGCCTGGAGATTGATTGAATCGTGAACATATGGTTCGTGATAAGGAAATCGAAACATTTCCTCCTGAAAAACGTAATTGAACTTGTTGTAGATTCTCTTGCAGCTAAGTGCTAAACAGCCTTGCCACGTTGGTTGGAGGAATGAGAATATGATATCCAATACCTCAGGTGGAAGATCAAAAATTGAAGCTCTTCTTTGCCTGGGGATCCGCAAGGCTTTCCTCATAATACTTGAAGCCATGTTGAGAGCACGATTTGCGGGTGCACGGCTAGAGGATAACAAATCCCGTACGAGCAAGCTGCGGGTAAAAGCCATTTTTTATTGTAGGTTGTCGAGCAAGAAAGAAAGAACATTTGAAGAAGAGGGAGAATCTTTGCTATCTACAGACATCTGGAGGCACTACTAGTCACCTGAACTATCAATCTCCGACAATTACTTAGGTAGCATCTACGTCATCCTGACAACGACAATAAATGATCAATGATAATTTGTGAAGGAATTGTGTTAGTAGATAAATCGATAATACAGATACTTGATTTTAATCAAAGATTTCGTCAGTAACTTCAACCCGATCGTTGAATAGGAACTCGGAATCAATCCAAATATAACTTACTATGCTGCGCTCACACCCTGCCACTCGACAAAACATCTCACCGTGGTAAATTTTAACTCTATTTTCTGACTAGGATTTCTGCCCGGTTTCTTTTCCTCGATTGATATTGTAGCTTGAAGATCTACTAGTAGGTATTAAGGTGTTGGTCCCTGAGCAGGGCTGTTAGAAGGCGGTGAGAGACCTTCAGATAGAAAGAGAGCTGTTGCTGCCCGAGGCATAGGCATACAACCCTGGTGCGTCATGTGACCCGTGTTAGCCTGAGAGTGACCCATGTTTAGATTAAAGCCCATTCCTAAACTGTAGCGAATGTACTAGTAGCTATTACTTCGTGCGCCGCTATTCGGCTGTCAGTCTTTACCGCCGCACATCAACAACCCTAGCAATATATGGTCACTACAATACTATCTAGAAGGGGTCACCTCCCTCTCTGACAATATTGTGAAAGCAATAAAACGTATCGATTGCGAATCGATTGAGAAAATTGTGAAAGTAACCACAAATCAATTAAGAAAGGGCTTCAAAAAATAAGTTGACACAGTGAATCGGTGTTCGGATTAAAGAAGAGGTAGTATCAACTTCTAGGCATCTGGGCCAACTACTAGTACGTACTTGGAATCCCCGGGGCCGACACTAACAGATTTAAGAATGACATCTGGATTGTAGCTCCCCCAGGCCGCAATTGATCATTAGTTTTAAATGGATGGATGGATACTCCTCAAATAAAGTCCATTAGAAATCCATACCGAAAGCAGGCATATTTAAGCGATTGAACCGCCCTAGGAATGTATATGTGGTCCGTTCATCAGCAGTCATGCTGCATCTTACCGGTTCTTTCGGCCGGTTGGCAGCTCACATTTCATATTCGGACCTCACAAACCCCATCTTTACAGGGACATATATCCGTACCCTCGTAGACCAGGGATATGCAAAAGGTAAGATCTGCAGGGAAGCCACAACCTATCGCATGAAAACATCAGGAGTATGTGCATCGGGCAGAACCCCGCGAAAGGAAAACATTTGAAGGAAGAGAAAAAGAAACAAGCCGGGCTTTGAATGAAGCCCGATGAGCAGCCAGTGGAGCCAATAATGTCGATCGGACGATCAGCCGCGGTGATTTCTCGGTCGGCCGAACGGTCAAGCCTGCGACTCCACTTGTTCAATCGGTTTGTGATTTGGCTAGGGGTGCAACGTGGTTTTCCAATGGGAAGAATGCTTGAGGCTACGAATAACGGCTTGACGTAATGCCAGAGACTATTAAGAGCGCTAGATCCGACGCGATCCGCCCCGGATCCGAGGGCGCTTGGGGCTTGGGGATGTTATTTAGTTGCCGGGGTTTTCCCTCGGGGTATTGCGATTTGTGATTTATTTGAAACTTCCGAGTGTCGGAGACACCTTCGGTATTGATGTGATGATATCATAGGGTCTTTAACTGCTAGCCAGGCGCAGGTATGTGCAAAAATAAACAGAGGTTTTCCCCTTCCCAAATATCCCATAAATATGTCTCCAAGGAGCAGAATTGGCCGCCATATATTGACCAAATTGACTGCAGTGAGGGTATATGACCCAATCTCCAAAACCCCGCCGAGCAAAAAAAAAAAAAAAAAAAAATAGAAAAATAAAAGAGGAGGAAGAGGAAGACGCAGACTCCCGTGTAAAACGCCATGCAAATCTCTTAAACGGGCGGATTGGGTCCAGTCATGCTGGGGAATAGCATAACATCCGACACGCGACCTAAGATATTGCGCATACTCCAATCGTCCATAGGAAGCGCGGAACCGCCAGCAGTTGCAAAGTTCGGAGGGAACTCGGGAGTCGTTTCGATTGATGGGGGGGAGGGCAATATCAATGGGGAGTAAGGTTGGTATTGACTTTGAGCTGGGGCAGCCTGAACAGTCGAAGCAGGTTTGCGGAGGCGGAACGCTTCACGGATCTCACGCAAGGCGCGAAGAGAAGACGCGAGATGCTTAGCAGAATCTGTGCGGTTATTATGATCCTCGGAACCATCTGCGTATACATGATCGGCTAGGACCTTCTCTAGGCGGTCGATGAGCTCCCAGGTCCGAGGGCCATCATCGTTGGTGATCAGCAAGAAAGCTGAGGCAATTGACCGTTGCAGGCTAATCCAGGACCGAGAGCAATGTGAATTGATTTCATGCAACTCCACGAATGCATCCACTGTTTCAATCAAGCTGCTAATACAGTCTTCTCGAATCAATGCTCGACGATGTTCATCTAAATGCGCATGCGAATCTAAAGATACCCGACACAGGACTGAAAGAAGATATGAAGCGTGGAGTCGGAGTTCCGTTCGTTCGATGTGCTCCGCTAATGATCGGCAATTCTCTCGATGACGCAGATGGGGAGTGGCCTCGGCAAGCATGCGCTGAATCCGATGCTTGTATTCTTGGATCTCATGAAATCGGGGCTGGGAATGAGTTGGGTGCATTCGGGACCGCAACACTTCCAATGCAAGCGATACGACCCGACACAAAGTTTCAAAATATGATCGATGCCCCGGCATTGATTTACGATCAAAGGGAATCTCCGGTTGACTGAACATGGTAATGGAAGGTCGATCATAAGCGAGTGAAAAGTGGCTGTTCTGGAAAGCCATCGCCCACCTAATTGGGTCAGCTCGAATGTTTCGGGAAAGAGGTCAGAGACTCGACTTACCAGACACGCCTTCGAATGGCTTGCTCTTCGTATGAAAAGCCAGTCATTTCAACATGAAGACCCAGAACAAGACACATGCGCTCTGTCATGCCGAGTAATGTGTAGGACGCACCAGCGTTCATATTATACGATAATACATTGCTGATAATTAGTAGAATCTGTATAACCTCTACTGTGGGTTGCGAGACGTAATTCAACATTCGCAAGCACTGATATGCGCAAGAAACTGCATCAAAAGTCAGCATGGGCTTAAAAGTGAGATCTGACTCGGGGGTACACACCATATACCCATGATGTCAGCTCACGGTCGCGCTCCGGGAGATCGGACAATTGACATCCCGAGGCCAGGATCGCAAAAAGCAAGCTGAGGAAGGGCAGGTCCATCCCGAAAGGTTTTACTAATCCATTGGCATCCGGCTTATAGACACCACCAGCCCGTTGTCTCCCCGCGAGTATTTGATTTGTCTGTCGCTCGATCTGATCGAGATCTGGTAGTACAGGGTACAACACCGCACCAATATCCTTATAGAATTTCACAAATCTAAGGATTCCATTGTTAGCGTGGCTCCCTCAGCCGTCGGTTTATCGAATTGCCTTACCTCCGGCATTGATTGTCGTCCGGAAGAACCGCACACACTCCAGCAATGTTAAAGGTGAAAGGATCAGATGACCAAAGATCCACGAATGGGTACGCGACCGATTCATTGCCTAGCGCTAATTCGGCGAGAAGGTCCTCCTGAGGCAGCGCCTGCGCTGCATCTTCTGAGGACTTGGATTTGTCTAGAATATCTACCAAAGCAGACCGAGAGCCGAGATGGACGGCACCTGTCTTTAGCACGTTCGACCCGTAGACGCCCTCCGATCGGGTTGAATCCTTTCGTTCCATATCCCGATCCTCGATCCGTTTATGAGATGAATGTGTCTGAAAGAGAGAGTGCAGGCTCCCGAGAATTTGTTCCATCGCGACCATCTTGGTATTAATTTCATCCCACTCGGCCTGCGAGATGTCAATGACCTCCGGAAGATCCAAATCTTGCTCATCGCTGGTCCCGGACGGCGGGTCGGCAGTGTAGGAGGCATCGCGGTGGGGGTAGGAGTAGGATGAAGCGACGGCGGGCGATGCAAAGGACGATTGGAGGGGTGTGGCAGATGGATTGAGATTGAGATTGAGATTGAGCGAGGGCCCCGGTAGTTTGTTGGATGACGGGCGACCGTAAGAGCAGGTAAAGTTCCGCTTGACGCAATTCCCGCAGGGCACTTCACGGTCGCAGCGGACTTTACTGGCGCGGCATGGTAGGCATGTCTTACACTCTCGTGGTCGGCGGCGGATAGGATACGTCGGCATGTTTTAGAGCCCCGCGCGGTGGTCTCGGAGGAGGAAGAGAAGCTGAGGTCAGGCTGCCTGCAGCGAGCGAAAGGCAAGAAAGAGCAGCATAGATTGGTTGAGACTAGTGGTGACTACTAGTAGTAGTAAAAAGCGAGGAGTCGAATCTCGGGTAAAAACTGGCCAGCTGTGGCGGCGGTATGGTTGTAGGTCCGTGAGCTTTGCCCCGGATGTTCTGATGGGAAAAGCAGAAACTGAGATCGACGGCTCCGCAAGCGTTGAGTTCCCGAAAGTGTATCAAGTGCCGATCGCCTTCAAGGGTTTGTAATTTGACAGGCTAAAGGGGTAAAATGAGCTTAAGTATGAATTGTTATATATGAAATGAATGATTTCATAATGCGATCTTGTTCCTTGGGTCTGTGGCGCCTAAAACGGAACTTGGTTTTTCTCGTGTGGCGTTATGGGTATGGTGTGTTTTGGTGTCTTTTTGAGTGATAAGTACTTGAATACAATCAAATACACTATTTCCCCCACTTTAACCGAGGTGAAAAATATCCAAAAGGAAACTGATACTTGTATTTTCTACTGATAAATCCTACAATTCTATTGGTTGGCATTTTCGCTTCTCCAATCGGATCGGCGAGTTTGTTCTGAAGCTTTCAGCCTACGCTAATCATTATTAGTTATAGCTTGACGCTTGGACGGGATGTAGGCAATAGCAGATAAGTACGGAAGAGCATGGTGTAGTAATTGGTTATGTCCCTGAATAGTTAGTTAATAGGTTACTAGATAGTACGTTTCTAAGTAATACCTATGTTATAAGAGAACAAATGCCCATCTTAAGCTTCCTTACTATATACTAGTACTAGTAATCATTAAACTTCTCTTAGACCCTATTGTTGTTGTTCTTTTTTAAAAAGAAAAAAAAAACACTTTGCTTCCCTAGGCTTCGTAAATGGGGCGCTAAGATACAAACACGCCAAGTCATGCTATGTATTGATAAGAATCTCTTCGCGTGATCACGGCTCCGGCTTTTGAGCAACCTGCGGTACACTCCACCAGTCATGCCATCGACTCTTGGCCCCGATCTCGGGGATTTTCACCTGCAATTCCGACCATTTTCCGTTTGAAAGAGTTTTCTTAACTGTCTCAATGGCAATGCTTGCTCCAATGCAGGCACGCATAGTGTCTTTGATGTTACGCTGCCAGTCCGCGTCAATGGCAGTAGCTGGAGTTAGGTTCTCCAAAGATGGATCATCAACAAAAGCCCCAAGGTTAAGTGTCGCCTCCCAAGCCTTTCGCGCTTCAGTGATCGCCTTTGAGGCACGATCCAAGATTGTAGCATCTGCATCACCTTCCAAGGTTGCCTCCCGCTGGTATTCTTCAAAGGGAACCAACTCCGGCAGGGAAATAGGAAGGAAGGGCTTCATGCGAATCTCATACCGTAATTTGTCCGTTGAGTATGCATCAGAGCCGGAGGCGGATGGAAGTACCTTATGTCGCGCTAGGAGGACATATAGCGCGTGAAGGGCAATCGCAAATGCGTCCACCGCGATCAGATGTGTCGTCAACCTCTCCAAGCATCGGAATGTTTTGTGAAACTTGGAGGCTCTCCGGGTCAAAACTTCCGCCGTGATGTTTGTCACTGTTAGATCTCGTCGTCGAGCAGCAACGACGAAAGTTCTGATGCGATCCAAATGACCGAGATGCGTGGAACATATGTGGGACAGGTACCAGTACATTCCAGGCAGCTCCTCTGGTGCATATATTGAAAGCTCGAATCCCGTCTGGAGGATAAGCTGGAGCTGGGTTAATTTTTGATGGTATGCCCAGCTGCTAAGTGGGTATGAATACGTCGGCTCTCCACCACCGATCTGCAGTGCAGGCTCTCCGCTGAGGGTCTGCAGCTGTAAATCAAGTTCTTCCGCCTAGTAAATGATAAGTCAGCATATGGACTTCTCAGATCGACCGCTGGAAGATTTCTTACCTCCATCTGCAAGCTATCCCAATCCACGACAGTATGGGTAACAGTTCGGCGAACTCGACACCGATTCAAACAAGCACACCGCACCGAGTCTACAAAGGGCTATGATCAATTAGTATCATTCTCCATGGCATCGTGGTAGGATTGGAACATACCTGGGCAAATCGTTTCACAAAGCCGTCCATCAGTCGGGCAATTTGAAACCGAGGATCCGACGGGAGTTCGACGTCATCTGTATTTGCCTCAAGAAGAATACTCCCCGGCAACACCAGCTCTGCAAGATCATCAAACAAGAAACGTTTGACTGAAACGGCGCCCAGAATTGTCATGTCGCTAACAATCAATGCCTGGGTAAGGCATCTGATATAGACGGACGGCTGAGGCTTCCGGGACATGAGGCTCCATATCGCAGTCTAGAGCCCTTTTTAGTAAAATGAATAGACACAAAGAAATCCATATTCTTACCTTGAAGTTTGTTGGGCCCCGATAGTCGAGCATGTGCTGCATATCAATAGCATCCTGACAGAGCCGCCTTGAGTGAGAAAAGGCATCGTCATAGCTGATTTGCACAATGGGTCGTGGCGGAACAGTGCTGGCGAGTTTCCGTTGGATTTTGAGACTAAACGCTTCTGGTACTGGCTGTCCAATGGAGTGCGACTCTTTCATTTCATCGAGGTGTTTCAAACACACTGCAAAATTTGCTGTCGATCGAGTTTCCAGGATATCGAGATCTTGATCTAATGCAGCTAGGAATTCATACCGAAAGTGTAGTCTGCTCCGAATTGCATCCTTGAGCTTTGTATCCATATCTTTCTGATCATCCACCCACTCAACCGCCTGGTCCAGCAAGCGGTAGAAGTGTGATCCATCAAAGACAGACAAAAGGTTACGATTATATAGCTGGGTGACAAAGTCCTCCTCCTAAACAACAAAATGACATCGTCAGCAGCTTTCCAAGTAGAGGTTCCTTGCTTAGCTCACTTCGTAGTAATACTCCACAGCCACACGAGCATGAACATAGTCGCAAGCCTTGATCATTGCAAGGCAGTATGCCCGAAGAACTAGGCTGACAAGAATCGACTCGCTTGGCACACGATCAAAACGAGCGTCTTCCATAGTTTTCGGTACTGGCGACAACAATTTATCGAGGTAGATGGACGTGAAAAGGGTTTGAGACAGAGGGTGGCCCATATGCCATGCCATCTAAAAGTCCATCAGCACCGCGGAAATATCACAAACAAAGGTGAACACACCTCGTGGCAAAGCAGCTGATCCATCAAGCCCACCACCTCCTCCGGTGTCAATGGTCGTCGTACATCGTAGTCGTCCTCCAGCGCCTGCGCTTGATTCTCTCCCGGGGCAATATAACCGCTGTCCATTTTGGAGTCCATAATCTGTAACATCATTCTCGTCAGCGCCACGTCGTTCCGCATGTTTATTCCTCGGTGTGGTAGGGACGCACTTCCAATGCGCCCACCGCTTCGAAAAGGGTGAACGTCTCATCTTTTACAAGCTGGCCCATCCGTAGTTCTATTGTTGAAAACAATTATCAGCTTGAGAGTTAAAGCAAGGGGAGGCAAACGTGTTGTGGCTTACTCGAGGCAGCCTCCGTGAATTCGGCTGTGATGTCGCGCCGAGTCGGCGCGATTGGCCGCAGGGGCACTCGAACCTCGTTATTCGGCAGCATCGCAGATGAGAATTAAGATCTGCAGTCTGCTGCCGGTCCTAATCATGCAGTAAAAGGATCCAACAAAGCGTAGGCGGGGTTTCGAAGAAAGTAAACGGATCGAGGGGTGGGTGGGGGAGACTGCGGGCGGAAAAAGTGATTCGGGCAGGCAGACTGGACCTGTGACGTGCAGTTGCGGCCGAGCACTAGAGGTCCCAGATCACTCTACAAGTCCTTTCTTACGAGATTCACACGAAAATTCACAATTCAACGACGACAAGAATACGGCGGGATAAGAAAAGAAAGCAAAAGTGCGATTTCTAGGCCATGTCTATCCCAGACAGACCTGTATTGCTACACATATACAAGTTGAATGCTTCCCCGGAGTCTCTTCTCACTCGTGGCCGCTCACGTCCGGGTCTATCATTTCCCCATCACACTCTCACGTTCGCGGACTGGCTCATTGCAGATTGGTCGTCTATTTCTCGGCGGCTTTGGCGGCGGCCTCCTCGTTGGCCTGGGCGAGCGAGCGAACGTTACCCTGCTTGCCATTCTGTTCACCGGTTCTTGTCAGTTTATGGGTCGAAGCTCTAGAGACTTGTGCTTTTCACTGACCTCCCACTTGGCGAAACGGAGGTCCATCAGACCGCGACGCTCAGCGGCGAGACGGGGCTCGTCCTTCAGGGACCGGCGCACCGTGCGGGCGGCGATCGCCAGGTAACGGTTGTAGCTGGATGGGTGTCAGAAAATCAATTGCCCAGCTGCTTTCTGATAAGGTATGCGTACGTCAGGCCAGCGGCTTTCCAGGCAGCAGTCATTTTGAATGGTGTGGAAGGAGAAAGTGGTTTGATTGAAGGGGGTGAAAACGGCTTCGGGTGAGTTTGGAAGCGTTCGACTTCGGAGCATCGGGAGTGAGGGTCACGTGTATCCAAAAATCACGTGAAGCTGTCCAATGATCTTGAGGTCACGTGGCAATATATCAGGGCAATATATCAAGGCGGTGTGGGATAAACAATTAATGCTAAAGCTTTAACTTTTACGCCACAATGCTAAAAGCCACATGGATCCCTCGATTCTCGAATATCTATAGTAGTCAATTATCACTCCATCTAAATTACATCCCTTGGTGTGTACTGTGAAATTAAAGTTTTTGACTGATCAATAAAAGTATTCCTTCCTTGTATCTAGTTCTTTTAGGTTTCTATTGTTTCTATTGTACCTGTTACCAATGATTAATCCATACGTACTCCCCAGAGCATCATCCAAAACAATTGATGTCTTCCCGTATCAGGGCTCGTCAATATTTTGCGGCCCCCCTTCTGCATCCATCCGTTTCCATTGTTTCGTATAACATTGAATGTCACCGCCTCCTTATGGGGTTTCAATCTGAATAGCTCTCTCCCTCCTCTTCTCTGGGACAAAATGACACTTTCTGTCGAAACGAAAGAACCCAAGTGGTTAAGTGATCCCCCAGCTCTATAAAGCAGGACTAGAACAATTGTATTCAATTGGATCATATGCCTAAGTTTGTCCATGGATTGCTTTTCAAGGGCGCATGTAGTTGACGTCAATAACACGCTCCCAGGGTATAGATCCTAAAGGGGAATGAATCACTAGATAGTGCTCTACAACTTTGAAGGCTTTGTCTGCACCGCTCTGCAAAACCAACTTGAACACGCAAGACGCGCGACATAAATACAGCTTCACTTCTTCCTTCACTTTCTCTCTCTCTTTCTTTTCTCCTATTCCAAACTTCTTCCTCGTCCAGAGTCCCGACATCTGGACTACGCACCTTTGTCTCCCCAGTTTCCACCTCCAGATTTCATTGCGCTTTTTCTTGTTCTCGATCCTACTGAGGTAGGATCGATAACCATCATTCGCTTTTGTGCTGTATCTCTCCGAGTACCAGGCCCAAGCCTTGCGAATTACGATCCTTTCCCTTCCTCTTCTACGTCTGTTTCTCTCCTCCGTCTGTTTCTCTCCTCCCATATCTTTCCTCTCCCCTAACCTCGTTCTCCCGGTCTTCTTCTTACTCGACTTCCCTACTCCAAAGTACAAAGGTTCGACTGTTCCTCCTCTTCCTGCATCTAAAAGCCATTCGGTCTCCTTTTTTCCCCCGCTACTAACGTGTTTCATTCTCTAGCAACGCGACAATGCCGCAGTGTGAGCCCAAGACGGGCACCAAGAGACGGGGCAAGTCGAACAAAGGACGCACTTTGGTTCGTTGGGATAGTAAGTTATCGTGCACAAATATTTTTGTTCGTTCACTGTGCTTACTGGGTTAGACGACAAGGATATATTGCTTTTGCTCACTATCCAGCAAGTCTGCAATTACGAAGGAATCAAGGTCCCATGGTACCTAGTTGCCGAGACTATGGGCGTTAAGTTCACAGAAGGTGCAATCATCCAGCACCTTTCGAAAGTCCGCCTACGTCGCATGCAGGCCGGAAAGCAGGTTCCACCCCCGCTGCGCCGCTCTGTGCCAAGTCAAGGATCCAAAGGAACCTCAGCATCAAGCATGACTGCTGGACAAGGCAAGGGCAAAAAGAGACAGCGTGAAGTGACGCCAAATGATACGCCCGACGAAGATGCCGATTACGAGAGTGATGATCCCCCGTACACTACAAAGCCCAACCGAGCCAAGCGGGCCAAGGCCAAAGCCAGAGTCTCGCTGACCAATGGAAGGGGACAGAAAGGGAAGAAGATCACTCCCAGAGAAATCTCCCCCGAGGCCGAGGAAGAAGAGTCCCGTGTGTGCATTGGAGCCGATTTCCTCAAACTGAGCGGCGAGGATGCTCAAACCGACGCAGGATCTGACAATGGGCTCAGTAGCTCCGAAACTGACGGTCGTGAGTCCGAATTCGAGGATGAGGGGTCGGAAGACGAGTATATGATGGACGAAACCCCACAACGGCCGTCAAAGGTAGTCACTCTGCCCGTTAGACAGGCCGCACTCCAAAATCTCCAAGAAACAGGCACTGCGATCCCTTCCGAGGCCATCAGTGGTGTGAATGAATTGTCCGGCCCCAATGGGACTTATTACAATGACCAGAATTTGTACCCTCAGTCTCAGACTGTGCCGACTTCTCAATTCATCGAAAGTCCTTACCTTTACCAACCCGCCCATTCTATGTCAAACTATAACACTGGCATGCCCCAAATGTTCAACACCAACGCAAGTTATGGATTCCCCGATTTGAGCTCTGACTTGTTTCCCCTCGTTTTTGGCCCCAATTCAATGATAAGCCAACCGCAAATCGAACTGAACTTCGGTGATTTTGAGAGCTACGCGGGCATGGATCCGTCCGATGGGCCACTCGGCAATCAGGTTGGGGATTACCTGGCTTTGCGAGAGAATGAGCTGAACTAGGGGAGTGGTTGAACTTTGTTTCTTTTTCTACGCTCGTTGAGTTTGCACCCATGTTTGAGAGTTTGAAGGCAGGCGTTCATGTAGTAGTTTCGGCAAAGTTTCGTTGAACGGATATTTCAGATTTAGGTGGGCCTGATTTATGGTTATCTGAGGTTGACTGACCGGCAGTATGCTCTTACTCTTTTCGACTGATTTCGATCTATCAAAAACAAAAAGGAGAAAAAAAAAACATATCCTTATCTTTCAAATGTTTTAGTGCCGGATGCATGTGGTGTTCAATTCGTGTGATGGTTTTTTGAGGGGCAAACGTTAAATAAATAAAAAAAAAGTACATTCTTATCCCCAACATTGTTCCAAGGTTCAATTTCTGGATACTACAGGTACTGACTGGTATCTAGTTCGAGTAGGTACTAAGTATCCATAGACAGCACTGCATGTGTAGACAGATCCGTATTTGAACACGACATCCGTCAACTGGTCTGAGACGTCTTCTTACCGATGTACATAACATTCGAATGTTGGTAGGGATTGTATAGTATATAGTCCAGGTTGCCGAGCGTAGCCGCCCGAGCGGGTTCGCGCCAACTTTGAATTCCCTGCAGGTTTACTTACAGAGAACATAGCTAGTATGGGATACATATTCGATAGCAGTAGGAATAGTAAAGAAGACCATCAAACCTGCTATTATACAATCGTATGAAGAGGTTTGTTGATTGCAGTAGAACATGTGTACGGGAAACGGAATGCCGTTGACCCGGGCGGCGACCGGGCCTCGGGTAGTCAGGTGACCTTCTAGCTCTTTCTGCCGCCAAGCTCTTTCTCTGGGGTTGGGGAAAGAGAAGCGCTTGGAAAATTTTCGAGACTTTGGCTTCATTTCTAGCTTCTATCCTCTCATCCTTCCTACCACCCCGTGTCCAATTCCCATCGGGCTACATTCCCACACCTCTTTAATTAACCTTATTGATTTTAATTCTGTTTCATCTTTTCTGTTTTTCCTGAGCCATGCAGCGCGCGCTCTCTTCCCGGACTGCGGTCCTGTCGGCCGCTTCCAAGCGTGCCCCTTTCTCTCGCTCTACCCTGAACCTGCAACAGCAGCGTTTCGCCCACAAGGTACGTGTCAAGTTCAATCCTTCCTCAATGATGCCACCCACTCTCTTCGGCCCCATGTCCCCTCGTAACCGGAGAATCCCTGACTGACCGCGAACAGGAGATCAAGTTTGGCGTTGACGCGCGTGCCAGCCTCCTCCGCGGTGTTGACACTCTTGCCAAGGCTGTTACCTCCACTCTTGGTCCCAAGGGTCGCAATGTCTTGATTGATACTGCCTACGGCTCTCCCAAGATCACCAAGGGTAGGTGCTTCCGCAATTGACGTTTTGAGGGTCAACAAACCCGCTGACTTTTCCTTTTTTCCGTTGTTGAACAGATGGTGTGACTGTTGCCAAGGCCATCCAGCTGCAGGACAAGTTCGAGAACCTCGGTGCCCGTCTCCTCCAGGATGTTGCTTCCAAGACTAACGAGATTGCTGGTGACGGTACCACCACCGCTACTGTCCTTGCCCGCGCTATCTTCTCCGAGACCGTGAAGAACGTTGCGGCCGGCTGCAACCCCATGGATCTGCGTCGGGGTATCCAGGCTGCTGTTGAGGCCGTTGTTAAGTACTTGCAGGAGAACAAGCGGGACATTACCACCGGTGAGGAGATTGCCCAGGTTGCCACTATCTCCGGTAACGGTGATACTCACGTTGGCAAGCTCATCTCTACTGCTATGGAGCGTGTCGGAAAGGAGGGCGTCATCACCGTCAAGGAGGGCAAGACCCTGGAGGATGAGCTCGAGGTTACTGAGGGTATGCGTTTCGACCGTGGTTACACTTCCCCTTACTTCATCACCGACCCCAAGTCCCAGAAGGTTGAGTTCGAGAAGCCTCTGATCCTGCTTTCGGAGAAGAAGATCTCCGCCGTTCAGGACATCATCCCCGCCTTGGAGGCCTCCACCACCCTGCGCCGCCCTCTGGTCATTATTGCCGAGGACATTGAGGGTGAGGCCCTTGCCGTATGCATTCTGAACAAGCTCCGCGGTCAGCTCCAGGTCGCCGCCGTCAAGGCCCCCGGCTTTGGTGACAACCGCAAGAGCATCCTTGGTGACCTTGGTGTTCTCACCAACGGTACCGTCTTCACCGATGAGCTTGACATCAAGCTCGAGAAGCTCACCCCCGAGATGCTTGGCTCCACCGGCTCCATCACTATCACCAAGGAGGACACCATCATCCTCAACGGTGAGGGCAGCAAGGACAGCATCTCTCAGCGCTGCGAGCAGATCCGTGGTGTCATGGCTGACCCCACTACCTCTGAGTACGAGAAGGAGAAGCTCCAGGAGCGTCTTGCCAAGCTCTCCGGTGGTGTTGCTGTCATCAAGGTCGGTGGTGCCTCCGAGGTTGAGGTTGGTGAGAAGAAGGATCGTGTCGTCGATGCTCTGAACGCCACGCGTGCTGCCGTTGAGCAGGGTATCCTCCCCGGTGGTGGTACCGCTCTCCTCAAGGCCTCTGCCAACGCCCTTAACAACCTCAAGCCCGCCAACTTCGATCAGCAGCTCGGTGTCAGCATCATCAAGAGCGCTATCACCCGCCCCGCCCGCACCATTGTTGAGAACGCCGGTTTGGAGGGCAGCGTCATTGTTGGTAAGCTCACCGATGAGTTCGCCAAGGACTTCAACAAGGGCTTCAACAGCGCCACCGGCGAGTACGTTGACATGATCGCCAACGGTATCGTCGACCCCCTGAAGGTTGTCCACACTGCCCTGGTTGACGCCAGTGGTGTTGCCTCCCTGCTTGGTACCACCGAGGTTGCCATTGTTGATGCTCCCGAGGAGAAGGGCCCTGCCGGTCCCCCCGGTGGCATGGGCGGCATGGGTGGTATGGGCGGTATGGGTGGTGGCATGTTCTAGATGCCTTCCCTTTTCCCCCAATAACCTTGTGCCTTCCTGACGACTTCCTTGCGCATCTTTTGCATCGCCGTACCTCCTCCCTCTACGGCCCTGGATCTTTGTAATGTTTTGGAGTTGCTTCCTATACCTGTATTTTGTGCGTCTTTTTTTTCTTATTTCTCATCTCCACTCTGCTGGGGCTCGAAAAAGGTTCCGGCGCAATCCTGTATCATATTTTCTCGCCGTTTTTACGTGGTTTTAATGCATTAAAATTGATGTGATAACGGGTTCTCTCTTTTTTTTTTTTAAAAAAAAATCAATAAATAGTAAATATCCAACATAAGTTTCAAGGTACTAAGGTTTGTACTAGTACTTGTAACTAGAGAATTTTGTTTCCCATGTAAAATACCATACAAAGGAATATCTGCTTGTGGGCAGTAGTTTTGATAGAATGCACCTGTTGATGGTACCTGTACGGGAGTACAAGCGTATTAGGCTACCATAATTGGGTAGGGAACTGTTCTCCATGGCACAGATTGTAGATCAGCTAAGAAATCGGAAGTGGACCTGGGGATCAAGAATAAGGATCGTCCCGCATTGACGGATCTACATAAACTCTAGACTTGATATTTTGAATCTTGATAATGGGGTTGTTTTTTTTTTTAACAAAAGAAAGTCGATGTTTAATACCCCTACCAAGGGGAAAGTAAAAGCACATTCCAGTGGCGGCAATGCATCCCGTGTTCCCAATACCATACCTCGGGTATTTTGGCGAGTTTTGTTTCCAATTGAAACGCCACGGTCTAGACTAAAAAAAAAAACAGGAAAAAACTTCCCCCGTGTTTGCTTTTCTCTTACTTTTCCTCTCTTTGTACCACTTCCACCCCCCCCCCCCCCCAGTTTTAGTCTAAAGTACCGAAAGAACCACTTTTCTACTTCCCCTTTGATTACAATCTAAAAGTCCCGGAGAGGGAAACAAAAATACTGCGAGACTTGGGGAAGTCGGTTATGCATACGAGCGCGCCTACTCTATTTCAGCTTTGCTGTACCTCTCATCTGCGACCAGGGGGAACTTCACCCCGGACCCCCGGATCACGGGACAACTTTACCAATAATACCACCGGATATTGCCACCCCAACTGCGACATTTGCCTGTCAGAAGAATAGTGGAGTACTTTTTACTCGATCCCACCACTTCACGGTGGTTGTCAAAATATTCTTCATCAGCAACCACGACCGTAGAAATGGGTCCTGCTGCCGACGTTGACCTCTACCAGGCTCGGGCTGCCCTGCAGCACCAGCAGAGCCCCGAGGTTTCGGTCCCACGAGAATTCATCACCCAGATTGTCGAGGAGCTCATCCAATGCCGCGAGGCTCACTCATCCATCGCGGAAATCGAGCGCGAGTGCTCGCATTTGCGAAAGGAACTACGAAAACATACCCACATCAACGAGGCCTTTCAAAAGGAACTGGGTGAGATCGGTGAGATCATCACCCAGGTTGCCCATGGAGACTTGTCGCAGCGCGCCCGCATGCACCCGCTAGAGATCTCGCCTGATATCGCCACCTTCAAACAGACTATCAATACAATGATGGACCAGTTACAAGTATTCAGCCAAGAGGTGTCCAAGGTAGCCCGCGAGGTCGGCACCGATGGAGTCCTGGGTGGACAGGCCAAGATCGAGGGCATCAAGGGCATCTGGGAGGAGCTGACCGTCAATGTCAATGCCATGGCGAACAACCTTACAACCCAGGTTCGCGATATCACAACAGTTACGACGGCGGTAGCCAAGGGTGATCTCACCCGCAAGGTGCAGGCAGATTGCAAGGGTGAGATCTTGCTATTAAAAAACATTATCAATTCCATGGTGGATCAGCTACGAGAGTTCGCATTCGAAGTTAGCCGTGTCGCTCGAGAGGTGGGATCAGACGGAACCCTTGGTGGTCAGGCGGTAGTCCATGGCGTGGAAGGCACTTGGAAGAACTTGACCGACAATGTGAATCGCATGGCCTCCAATCTAACGCAGCAGGTCCGTGAAATTGCCAAAGTCACCACCGCCGTGGCCCGTGGAGATTTGACCATGAAGGTGACGGCAGATGTCAAGGGGGAGATCTTGGACCTCAAGCTTACCATCAACTCAATGGTCGACCGTCTCAACCAATTCGCTTTCGAAGTCAGCCGAGTAGCACGCGAAGTCGGAACAGATGGCACACTCGGCGGTCAGGCACAAGTGGAGAACGTCGAAGGGCAATGGCGAAACCTTACGGACAACGTCAACACCATGGCCCAAAATCTTACTATGCAAGTCCGGCAGATTTCCAACGTGACCCAAGCCATAGCTCGTGGTGATCTGAGCACGAAAATTGAAGTTCATGCTCAAGGAGAAATATTGACATTGAAGGAAACGATCAACAGTATGGTGGATGGCCTGGGTCAATTTGCACGTGAGTTGAAAGGCGTGGCGCGAGATGTGGGCGTACGAGGGCAACTGGGTGGTCAGGCAAATGTTGATGGATCTCTTGGTATTTGGAGGTCGATCAGCGAAGACGTCAATACCATGGCAGACAACCTGACATCGCAAGTACGGGCATTTGGAGAGATCACAACGGCAGCTATGAGCGGTGATTTTACGTCACTCATTACGGTATCTGCGTCGGGTGAGATGGATGATTTGAAACAGAAGATCAACAAGATGATCTCGAGTCTACGAGATAGTATCCAGCGCAATACTGCCGCTCGAGAAGCAGCTGAACTGGCCAACCGCAGTAAATCCGAGTTCCTTGCAAATACCAGGTCTGTATCCATTACTAATCCGACTATAATGGACATGGTGGAGCTAACAGATAACCAGTCATGAAATCCGTACTCCAATGAATGGAATCATTGGACTGACCAGTCTAGCTCTCGACACCGACGATCTCCCTGCCTCCGTTCGCGAAACATTAAGCATGGTGCATAGTCTAGCATTCAGCCTCCTAACAATTATTGACGACATCCTTGACATCTCCAAGATCGAGGCAAATCACATGAAGATCGAAAAGACCGCATTTAGTCTGAGCACTACCGTCTGGAGGGTTCTCAAGGCGTTTGACGTCCAAACAGTCGAAAAGGCATTAAGCTTGATTTACTCAGTCGACGGCAGTGTGCCAGACTACCTCATTGGCGACGCCTATCGAATTCGTCAAGTCATGATGAACTTGGTTGGTAATGCTGTCAAGTTCACTGACCACGGCGAAATCCATGTTTCCATTAAGCACATCCAGGATATCACTTGTGCATCCGATGAGGCTACTTTCCAGTTCTCAGTCTCAGATTCCGGCATCGGAATCGAACAGAGCAACTTGGGGCTTATCTTCGACAAGTTCCAACAAGCGGATGGATCCATGACACGACGCTTCGGAGGCACGGGTCTGGGACTTGCCATTTCAAAGCGCCTTGTCTCTCTCATGGGCGGTGATATTTGGGTCACATCCAACCCAGGCAAAGGAAGCACATTCGGATTTACCTGCAAATTGAAAGTCAGTGAGCCTCCAATGGCACTTGCTGAGCAAATCATGCCACACAGAAGTTGTCAATTTCTGGTCGTCAGCAGTGCCAAGCAGACAGAATGCCCAGCTGTTCGTATGTTGCAAGAGCTAGGTCTCCAGGCCGTGATATTGACACAGGAACAACTCATGTCGGGTCAATGCAATGGAAAAATAAGTTCCACTTTCAGTGCTATTTTCGTGTCAACAATGGAGGATGCTGTGGAGTTGCGCACATGTGGTCACTTTTCACCGACGCCTCTTGTGTTTATGGCTCCCGAGCTATCCTTGCCAATGAAAACTGCTGGTGCATTGGGTATAACCGCTTATATCACCACACCTTGCCGTCCCATTGACCTCTGGAATGGAATTATCCTTGCCATGGGAAATCGCCAACACACTAATCAACCCGAAAATACTCGCCCTCTCTCCATCCTTCTCGCCGAAGACAACGACGTCAACGTCAAAGTAGCGGTCCGCATACTTGAAAAGGCCAAACATCATGTTACTGTGGTCGGAAATGGCCTCCAGGCCGTGAAAGAGATCAAAAGGCGACGATATGACGTCGTCCTCATGGACGTACAGATGCCTGTAATGGGCGGGTTTGAGGCAACTGCAACAATCCGACAGCATGAAAAGATGCAGAATCTCCCTAGAACACCTATTGTCGCCTTGACGGCGCATGCCATGCTTGGAGACCGTGAAAAATGCCTTGAATCTGGCATGGACGACTACGTCTCCAAGCCCTTACAACCCAATCATATGATGGAAACAATTCTCAAATACGCAGCGATGAACATCTCGTCATTGTCTGTAGAGAAGATGTGAAGCACAAAATGAATGGCCTAATTACAATTTTCTTTGCAATTTTGGCGTGACAGAAAGGCATATATTTTTTAAAGCTCCTGGTTTTTGAGAAAGAGATCTCTCAATTACCGCGAGCCAGGTTTTGCAATTATTTCCCCCCTGATGCGTTGAATTGAATTTATCGAAGGGCATATTTTTTTTTTAATTCGCAAGCTTGGGTATCTCCTTTTCTTACCCGTCTCTCGAGTCCTATGTGCGTTGAAGATACTTTTGATCACCTGGCGATCATTTCTATCAGCATAAATCTGTACTGGAGTACTGGAGTACTGGAGCCGAAGACACAAAGCCATCATGTCCTTTCTTCAAATATCAGTGCATATTGCTAGCGACAATCTGGATTGATGGGTGTAGGTCTCAATCAGCAAGATTACTATTTCCTTGATTATTTCCTAAGGAACACGAAGATTATTACTGAAAGACTTGACTCATGATCCCCCACCATCTCTGAAATTTGGATAATGGTATGCCGTATGCCATATTTCAAGTCGACTTGAATGTGTGAATAAAGCCGTTGATTCATTAGAGTCGTGCGAGGTGGCTCAAGGTAACATTTGAATCCAAGTAATGAAGCCTTGAGAATGAAAATGAAAATGAAAAACAACCTTGAAATTGTGTAAACGCGAAGAGACAATTCAACCTTCCAGATGCCTGGAAGCAAATCCAAGCTTGAGGGAAATGCGTACAGAGATGGTACATAGAAAGCAACAGTGCTTGGAAGCCCTGAAGGTTGGATGTAACAAGTAAAAAGCGCCGCGCAGATCAAGTTCCCGGCATATCTCATCATTTATACATAGTAATCTTGCTGATTGAGACCTACATCCATTTGGGAAGGGTATGTATACAGTCAGTACTTAGAGCAGAGCACAAACTTCGTACTTAAGTTAGGTATTGTACTCACTACTAGTACTCGGTACCTACTACTTTCATATCTTCCTTTTCAACTAGGTACTAACCTTGGCATCAAGGAAGTTGTATAAGATTTGAACTAAATTTTGCAGGCACCCGAGTGGTAAAAGGGGAACCTTGGAGCCATGTTCAAATGTTCAATTTTGGCTTCTAAACTGGGAGGGACTTGAAGGAATGCCCTCATCTAGGTATCACAACATGAGCAGAGCTTGCACAGAAAGATCAATTCCGAGACAAGATTGTGGGACAAGCCTGCCCGGTCAAACAGAACCAACCTGTTGTACCTCGATCTTATCCATGACCTTATTTTCTGAATCTATATTGGCAACCTTATAGTTCTTCCACTCGACTTCCAAAATCGAGTTTTTGTCCTCTTGCCTCCGCTTCCAAAAGTCTTCATCGAACTTGACTCGATGTTTCTCATAACCCAGATACTGATCAAAGAGCTTTCGTAATCTGGAGCCCTCGACAGGCACAACTGAGGGGATCGAACTCTTGACAGAACTCCAATGCAGAATGTCCTTGATGGGATTGGAAATGAAGTCAATCCATAGGCCGCTCCCGATCTTGTGGGACTTTGTCACTGCTTCTCGCAGAGTCCCGCTAAAAGCCAGCAGTAGGGCTACGGCGATGATGGCAAATGAAGCAGGTCCTAGAATATTCTATTAGAGATTGACCTGGAGTAGAGTCGTTTGGAGGGTCTTTCGTATAATACCGGCAATTGCGAACATCTCGCCCAACGGAGGATTTTGTGATACACCACTCCATTCCCGCGCATTCATACCGAAGAGAGATGTAAAGAAGGACAGTGGCAGGAAACTAGTAAGATCAGCGATTGTAAAACGCGTTGGTAAGCTGGAAGCTCTTACATCACAGTGAAAATTGTAAAGACCATTAGTGATCTCGACTGGTTTTGCGTCTCTTCTGCCTGCCAGCGCGCCATTTTGGCCTCGTCGACATTTGCCTGTTTCTGCTTCAGATCAAGTAATGTCTCAACCTGTAAGTGCCATGTCAGACAACGGAAATTTTAATTCATGTCGATTTCCACGCAACGACAGAGAGCTTACTGCTTTTTGAGCGAGGTGGCTATTCTCCTTCATCTCGCTGATTTGAGTCCGATACTCGTCAATCTTCAGTTGTGCAGAATCGAGGAACATTTTTCCGCAACCATCGTGGTCAAAGTATTTCATCGTCGCCTTTAAAACAAAATCTTGCTGATCAAGAAGCTTTATGATAGTTGAAAGTTCGTCTTCAATATCTCGGAGTTCAAGGAGAACGGATAAGTCGTCTCTGTTTTGCCGCGCTACCTGACGGTCTCGTTGATCACGCTGTGCATTTGTCATAATCTTGCCATCGGTAGTTCGATCGTGATCAGCAGGCCTGTTTGCAAAGCCTCGATTCCGAAAACGTTTGAAAGATTTGGTCACTGATTCTGTCTATAGTAGCTTCAGATTAGTACATACCCAAGACCCGCGCTCGGAACGTTACAAAGAACATACCAATATGCTAATCGATTCCTCGAAGATTCTCAGCACCTGCAGATCGCGATGAAGTGTTCGATCTAGAAGAACCGTTACGGCATGCAGCATTATCAATGCAGCAAGATCACCAGCTGTCTCAAACCGACGAGCCAAATCCCCGTTCAACTCGTTATAAATACTGCTGTGTAAATTTGACTGCTCGAACAATTTGCCCTCTGACGTAGTTGCTTCTTGATTAGGGAAAAATGTCACAATAGTCTTCTTGTCAACAATCCACAGCCATAGTTGATCAACCATCAGTACATTACCATCCATGAATTCTGTTTGTTCTGAATCCTCCGGCCCATCGCTCGCAGCATCGAGATACTCGCGAAGTTGCTCATCTAAATGAGCGGGTCTGCGAGTACGCTTCCAGAGCATTTGATCGTCATCTCGTGCCACCGTTGATCGGAGATTAGGGTACCCAAATTGGTCCAGGGTGCGTCTGAAATGGATAGGCGGCTCACAGCCCAGATATTGCCAGATCAATTGAGCCTCTAAGCTCGATTTTGCAATACGAGGGGGAATGGGACGGGAGCGGCCTTGTCGGAGTCGGTCTTCGACCACCTTGCGACGCTGGATGAGATTGCGGTATGTGTCCCAATGAAGCTAATGGGGGTTTTAGTTTAGTCTCACGATCTGCTGCGGTCCTAGACTTACATATGGAGTCTTTTAGAGATTAGTATCATGTTCTATTGGATCTTGACCCTTCGTCAGATTGAAGGGCAACTCACATAAAGAGCTAGTTGGGGATCTTCAGACGCTCCAGGCTTGATACCCTGAGAAACATCTAACTGACGCGCGTGTATGCATTGTGGTCGAACGAATCGAGCATGTGGTTCGAGATGTCGAGCACGGTTCAGATTTCGATACCAATTATCGTCGTTGATAAATTTCCTCAAGCTAGTTTTTAATTCAAAGTCAGTGAATTGAATCTTAGTAAGACTCTCAGCACAAGGGTGGGTCTTACAATTGTGGCTCCTGCCGATCTAGACAAGCGCGCCGAATGACTTGTGATACCCACCCGGGGTGAGTATAGGGAACATGAATCCACAGTAATTTCTCAGTGTCGGGCTCTGGTCGATCAAAACGAGGAACTGATCGGGGAATATCCGGGGCATCTCCAAGTTGGTTGATTCGATCTCGGGTTGACGGAGGGATGGCTAGAAGTCCAGCGCTTGGTGGCGGAGAGGTTGAGCTCCTTAAAACAAAAGGATGGATTGTCAGTTTAGATAGATCCTGTTTAAAACAACTGAGAAAGATATCTTACGATGCTGGACGAGAACCGCTCCCCTGTGAACTGGCATCGGAGGTGTTACGCTTATGCGCGCGTAACTGGTTAAGGCCCAGTACTTTTGCAATCGGAGGTTTGCATTTGCGCTCCATTGGCGGAGGCGGGCTTTCATTTGAAGGGCGATCACGGCTCAGATATTCTTCCCGCCCTTCATCAGTGATGTGAATCGTTGGTGAGAAGTGGTCTTCCGGGGGGATGGAGCTGCGACTTTGACGCATAGGGGGACGAGAAGGTCTAGTATCCGGGCTTTGCTGAGCTTCTTGCTGAGTCTCATGAGACTCAGGAAGGTCACTGTGGGACTCTGATCCCTGGGCGAGATGTGCGAAGGAATGGCGACTGTCAAAACTGCTAAGAGAGGAATCGTCGAGCCCGCGAGGTTGAATGCGCTTCAGCCGCTCTCGAAGGCATGCGCCGGGACCACGGCCGAGGTATTCTTCTAAAGACACGCGAGTTGACCACATCTTCAGCGGAGTCTCATCACTGACGCCCAAAGCCGTATCTTCAAAGAACCCATTAATCTGAACCATTACTGATTGTTCAACATTCAATGGAATATCTTCATGTCCCGAGAGCTCCACGGCTACATTTACTGCATCGGCTAATTCGATTAAGAAGGCGTCTCGGAATGATTCTTGGCCCTGGAAGCTCGCTGTCCCAACATGGTCTGTGGCCATAGGGGTCTCTGTTTCATGTTCAATGTCCAGCAAGCCGGATCGAATAGAGGTTATGGGGGCATGGAACTCCACAGTATTTCCAAGCTCAATATCCGATATAGTCAGAGTTGAGTCGATAGTCTCTAGAAATGACCAAACTCTCATATCCGCCGACAGGGCTTTGAACTGATTAGAAAGATGCCATAATGTCTCTTGTCGAGGACGAAATTGGTCTCTAAGAGATGCGGGAATATCCTGCTCCAAATAAAGCAGGCGACGAATGCTCGGCATATACTCTTCCGCGAACAAATAGCTTGAACCCTGGTGAGGGGTTGCAAAGAAAGCGATGCCATAGCAGCTGGTTAGGATAGCCTGGCTCGGCTCGGCCCGCGAAGCCAGAGCCAAACATGCCTTCGCCACGAGGCCTCCTGTGCTATGGCAGAGGAAGAATAGTGGCCGGCGGCTACTGTGGTGTCTTCGCTCGTCGAGGAGGAGATTCAACAAGCGTTGACCTAGACCGTCGATCTTGTCATGCTCATGCAGCTGCCCATGACTGTACAACAAGATCCGTGCTCTCGGCAACCGATTAATCAGCTCGGTCCGGAGCCAGGGTGTATTTGAACCTGGAGTAGTCCATATTTTCTGATGATGTGCTCCAATAGGCGGAACGGCGACGATGCTGAAAACGCGTTAAAGAAGGACTCCGCGTATAAGCGGGGAAGAGGCCCACATACTCCACGTTAGTTTTGGACAAGGCTTGGATATGCTCAAACCATGGGGGGCGCCCCGGACCCGATGCCGATGGTGGCATAGTAATTTATACTCATTAGATCGTAGTATTCCGATAAAGAAAATGTTTTCAAAGAGAGGAGAATACCAGGATGGGGGCCACTTAAATCAGGGGTCATTTTTTCAGCCTCCAAAAGATCAGATGAACACGCCCGGCTCGCATGCTACTAGTAGTTCTTCTTAGTTCGCCCTACGTCGGCTGTGCCCGCCGATCTCTGAGTCAAAGCACCCGGGCTAAATCCACGCAATACGAGAAATGATCAGGATGATTCCAAAGTGAGATTATTTTCGAACACGTTATGTACATAGTACTAGTAGTAAGAGGGGCATTTTTTGATCCCAGATAAACACTCCAGATATGCTTTCAAAAAAGAAAAAGAAAACCGATGCATACTCTATCATTCGGCTGATGCGGTATCAAGAAAACGCCAGAAAGAACAAGAGAGTAGGGATGGGGCAACCGAGGGACGATCGCATGCATTAATGGTACAGAGGAGAGGAGGATTAAGAGGTTTCGTGGCGGCGCTCATTGACTTCTCGTGCCATGCGCTTCCCTAATTCATAGGTAGAGATCATGATTGCGCAGGCTGGCGCGACCTTAAGGCAGCGCGCCGACCAGCCACGGAAGAGTCCAGCCATGCCTTCCTCGCGGAAAATATGAAGGAGGAATTTCGGGAGAGAGAGTTGCTCTGGAACGATTTGTTTGGGTACCAGGGTGGATCGTGGGGCGACAGGGCCGTGGTCGTCCATATGTCTGTAGACTTGTTGCCGCGTCTTGCCGACGTCGAAGGGCGTTGTGACTAATGCCGCGACGGATCCCGAAGTGGCACCGGCAATAAAGCTATCAAAGAAAGCAGTAGCACTGGTGGGAGCGTCGAGATCAGCGCCAGAAATGTTCGGTGCCTGCTGACGCGCATTCTCCAAATTAAGCTTGACTTTCTCATATCCCCACCAATAGAGTCCAGAAAAGGGCACGTCGCGCCACATCGTCAGTGACAGTCCACGCCAAAGAGAGGCATAACCTTTGTTCTTGGTCATCTTGTGCAGGTCTTGCAGAGTGGCTCTGAAGTGACCAGCACCTGTGCCTGGGATTGCCTGAAGACGGGTACGGAACATCTCAACAGGGCTGGTGGCGGCAGCAGCTGTTGTTCTCGCGATCGCACCCCCGATAAATGGCGCATAAACATCCGGAACGTATTTTCTGACGGGACTCTTATCATCGGTTCGCAGCCAGTCGTAACCGGCGAAATAAATGATGTTGGCAGGAATGCCCATCATCAACGTCGCGCTGAGACCTCGCCATAATGTAGACACGCCTTCATTGCGAGCAATTTTCCGTAACCCATCCAAGGTCGATGTGAAGGTTCGCCTCTGTGTTTCTTCGACAGCACAGTCCAATGCAGGATGTGCTTGGTTTCCAATTGTACTGGCCTGGGGCCCTAACATGCACATCTGCGCATTGTCTCCAACCCAAAACACTTCACGGCAACAAGAGGTGATTCCGATATTCGCAGGGAGGTTCTTTAAAGATTGAGTGGTATGTGTAGTGTATTGTGCAGCGCTCGTGAACTGTGATTGTGATTGTAGACGGACACGTACGACGTCGAGAGGAGTGACTGCGACAAGTATTAGTTCTGGCTTGCATTCCGAGGACCCTGCCGTTCATGATCTCCAACTTACCAAGAAGCCCGGTCAAGATATTCCCGGCTGAGGCAGATATCATTCGCTGTCCGATAGAAATGTCGTGATTCGGAGGAGTGGCGATAGGGGCAGGGATATCGCCCGGCCCTGTTGAAGTTGACATCGGAGTCTCATCAAAATGGGACGCCCATGACGCCCCCGGGGAAGAGTCGATCTCGTTAACGAATTCGCTACCAGGAGCACCTGCAGGAGTGTGAGTAGCGCTAAAATCCAGCTCGGTCGGCATTCAATCGATAGGCACCGCCTTGTGATGATTTGGCGACACTAAATGTTTGCGACACGAGTGAGTTGGAGGTGTAGAGGAACGATGCGTCAAGTTCCAGAAGATTTTCGGGGTTTTGCGGGAGGTGGCGAGCGGAGATAAGCTTCCCGGCCTTCTCTTTCTCTCTTCTACTGTTCACCGAATCTTGAGCTTTCACTGCGGAGATCAACCGGATTTTTTGTCTGTGATCAATGGCGTTCACTTCGGTTATTGTTTAAGTTTCGTTTCTTTTCTCTTGCATTCCCATCTTTCTACCCCCAGTGGACCCCTCAGGTGGGCTTATCAATCGCGACCGATCTCCGACACCCGATACCGGGACCCCCTCCCGCCATGGCAGACAACCCGGAGCTCGAATCGTTTCGTCGCAAGTGGCGCGAGGAAGTTGCTGGTCGATCTCAACCTAGAGCTACCCCTCCATCTGTGGCTCCGGACCCGCAGCTGCCTAGATTTCCACCACCAAGGCACCATGAAGCCTCTCACCGCAAGGACCTTGAAGAAGAGGGGCCCCCGCCGGCATCTTTTGATCCCGAAGAATTGGCCCAACAGGTGGGACAGCTGAGCGTTGAACCAGAGGAGGAGCATGAGGAAGATGGATTTACTAGAAAAGATCATCATGAACCCCGCTCAGCCCTAGAGCATTTTGAGCGGGCTGTTGAGAAAGAAGCCGCGGGCAACCTGGGTGATAGCTTGCAGCATTACCGCAAAGCTTACCGAGTGAGTAACAATCTTTCATTTTGGTCATTTGCTACACATGGTTATAAGTTCTGACTTTTATACAGCTAGATGACAGCGTGGACAAGTCCTACCGGAACAAACACTATGCTCACGTGTGGAAAAAGCCTCCGCAGCCTATCCCTAGCTCAGAGGCACATGAAGCAGAGGCCGTACCTACAACAACTACGGCCCCCGCCGAGATTAAGACAATCCCCACGAAAGACTTGATTGCGTCCTTCGCTCAAGTCCCCATTGCACAAGCGGAACCTCTCGTGGAAAACACCCCTCCTCCACCTTGTCCCATTGCCGCCATGCCTTCCGAAGTGATCAGTGATATTCTGCGTTATGTTGCATTACAAGACCCGGCCACTTTTGGCCGTGTGGCTCTGGTTTGCAAACGAATGGCATGGCATTTTGCCAATGAACAAGTGGTTTGGAAAGATGTTTGCCAGAGCCCGCAGTTTGGATTCGCTGGAATGCATTACGCCTTTGCCTGCGATATCCATGGACATCCGATCTACACCCTTGATGGCTATCGGTACACACCATTCCCAGAAGGAGTTCCCTTGGAGATCCCCAAACCTCTTTCTTCATGGAGTCAAGTGTTCCAATCTCACCCACGAATTCGATTCTCCGGAATCTATATCAGCACAGTCAACTACACCCGGCCTGGTGCCCAATCAACATACCAGACTGTGTCCTGGAACAGTCCAATTCACATAGTGACCTATTACCGTTACCTTCGGTTCTATCCCGACGGATCCGTCATTTCCCTGCTCACAACTACAGAGCCTGTCGACGTGGTGCCACATATTAGCAAGGAAAATATGATGACCGCCCGGGCTACCTCACATAAACAACATCAGCGACAGCTTGCGGATCAAGGTCAATCCCTGTCTGGGGCATCCGAACATGTGCCAGCCCTTGCAATGAATACTCTGAGATACGCCCACCGTGGGCGCTGGTGTCTCACTCCACCAGTAGCTACGGAAAAGTCACCTGAAGAGCAGATCACGGAGTCAGGTTCAATTGGGCCCGAAGAATCCTCAGACCCGAGAGATATTATTGTGGAGACGGAAGGCGTTGACCCAAAATACGTCTATACTATGCACTTGACCTTACGGTCTTCATCTGCATCTAAATCTCATGTGAACCCGTCCAAGAATACAAAGCTGGCCTGGCGCGGCTTTTGGAGCCACAACAAGCTCACTGATGATTGGGGAGAATTTGGTCTCAGAAATGATCGAGCCTTTGTTTTCCGTCGCGTGAGAGGCTGGGGCATATAGTGAACATTTAAAGTGATGATTTATGATCCGAAAAGAAAAAACATTGCAGTATAGAAAAACATACATATTGATTCAAAGATAAATGGAGTTGATGGAATTTGGGGGGATCGTATCTACATTCTTCAAATGTTATGTACGACATCCAGATGTCCACACATACGCATGCATACCTAGTAGTACATGCTTAACATTGAACATTGAAACATCGAACATTGACATCATTAAATGAAATGTGTAAATCCGTATCCCGGAATAAACATTAAACATTACACACCGTTGGTTTGGGACACAGATTCAAGTCTAAGTAATATTCTAGCACTGAGTACAGCTGACCTTTGAAGCCCTGGAGACTCATTGATCGATCAAGTATGGAATTATAGACATCCAGACTGGAGGTAGAAGTATCCGTTTCCTTGAGAACTTTGAGCACATGAATAACAAGAAGCTTCTCGATTGCTTTTTGAAGTCTGACATTTGAAGCCCCTTGCCCCGATATAAAAAAGCAAAAACATGACGTTCTTGTTCCTCTCAAACCTTGCAACAGACGAATTTGAGAGCGGCATCTGTCGATTCGTCAAACCCGATACTCTCATTAAATAAGGCTGTTTTATCTTCGTGATCATATCCAGTAACTTGATGTGTCGTCGGGGTACGATGGCGCCGATTGAGGTAAATAATAATGAATTGAGGTATAAACACAACCAGGCCCATAACAATCTCCCCTATGAGAATCCACCTGGCGTGGCAAGTCCATGTAAATGGAGGACAGACATCGCATGTATTAGAATCCATGGCGGGATTCAATTGTGAAGCCGGATATTGATGTTAGTCACCAAGAGGGACTCAAAGAGTTGGGTATTGACCTTGTAGAATTCGCGAAGATTTGATTGGATGAAAGCGTGCAGCTGATTCTCGAAACAGGTTGAACTAAAGGGATAGGTGGATGCAAGAGTGAAAAGTTGAATATGGTTAGAGATCTGAGGCATTGGGTAATGCATTATAGTACCTATGACGAATTAGTGATGAAAAGGATGACTTGAGAGTAATGGCCAAGGTTCGAAGTTTCGAAGTTTCGCCCGGGGCCTATCTCAAGCTTAGACACCCAGAACTAGAAAGTTCACATCTGTCAGCTTTGTGCTGATAAAAGAGTGATCGTAACATACTACATTCATAGAAATGGTATTCGTTTTGCATGAAGTTGAGAAAACCCACCTGAACATTGTGACTGCCCAACTCGAAGCGTGATCTTGATGTCATTATTGATGGTATCAAGGGCAATCCCAAGAGGCTGTTAAAGGCTCAAATGCACTTATATCACAGGACGGCCAACCAAGGGGTAAAATTAGTCTTTTGGCTTCTAACGCGTTACAAGGTTGGGACGGGATATAGTGTGCTACTACTTAGTATGTACAAAAAGGTTTAAATAAAAGACAAGATTAGCTACGCTCCGAGTTCCTCCAATTAAGTAGTGTTTCTTCGTCATCGTCCACAATCACCACCATCCAAACTCCTACCTGGCCATTACTGGCGTGCAAAGGGGTACAATGCACCCAACGGTTGCGACCCTCAGTGTTAAATCGCGTGACCCATTTGATTCGTGCTGTGACGCTGCGACCGTGCATCATTGCCTCCACAAGCTCATCTTTGACAGCGGCAGAACTGCCAATACGAGACAAGAATGAGGATTGAAGCATGCCAGGGATTTGAAGAGACGGAGAAGTGAAGAGGACCCGAAGAGACGGATATGGCCGAACAAGGAGATACTATGACGACTATAAGTTTCTGAAGGCAACGGATGTGTAGGAGCGATTACTTACGTTCTCATATACGCCAGAAAGAGCCCCACGTTGTAATGGCGACTTCATATCCCGGAGGCGGATAGCTTCAGTCTCGCTATCGATAGAACCGCCGCGTTGAAGCCATGTTCGATGGCTCTTCATGGTAAGCCGGTTAGAAGAGGGTTGGAAAAGGTCGCCACCGTGCTCTTGAACAGCGGTCAGTTCACGAGGACTGAAAAGTTCGCATAGCTCTTGGAATTCGCCTTTGTGTGTGGGTTCAGGCATCTCTGCCACGCTTTCCTCGTCGGGATCCCTATATCGGGATTGTAGTTCAATAAGAGACTCCATTTGGGCGCCGTCTAGCGCAAGTCCAGATACGTCAATCTGCGCGCCAATGAAGTACTTTACGCGGCCTTGGCTGTCGCATAGAGGGGAGCATTGGAGAAGGTTCATAAACGGAGACCCATCACGACGACTAAGCGATATTAGCATATTATCCGACTCAGATTGTTGGGGTAGACATACTAGTTTAAGAATAGCTCAGAGTGATGTCGGCACTCTTTGATGGCTTCTCTGATCCGCCGAACACTGTTTGGGTTTGTCTTTGGGCCCTGTAAGAACCGACAGTTGCGCCCGAGAACATAGTCCATGCCGTATTGCGTTGTCCTGTGGAATTCTGCTTTCTGTTAGATAAAAGTTCTCAGAGCTTCAATCAAAATAAGCACACGTACCTTCGGAAGCAAAGATGATGGGATTGTCAGGCCGCGTCGGATCCGTTAAGCAAAAGACTTCCGCTAATGCGTTGGACGTTTCTCGAAACTTCATCGGCAATGTGCCACGTACTCGCTCCTCAACAATTTTGCTAGTGATTGTGATACACCTGGAGGTGATGAATGCGGGAAGTTCCTCGGCCGTTAAAGCGCGCAGTCCATCTTCGACTCTTTGTTCAAGGGGTTTGTTCGCGGTGATTCCCACGGCCTCGTTACTCAGTTGGATGTTTTGAATGGCAGCAGGCGGAACATCGATAGATAGGCGCACTAAAGCATTGGCGAACTCAATGGCCTTGAGCGCTTTAACGGCATTAAGATAGTAGGTGAGAGTTGAGATTGAACGTGGCCGTTCTTCCAAAAGAAAGTCGCGGAACCGAGATAGGTAGCGCGGGTTATTGAGGATATGTAACATATGCTCGGTGCCAAACATAACATCTGAGACTCGCTCTAGCTTATGAAGTGGCGCTTCGTCCCCTTCAAAAGGCGCGATCAAATCATATGAAACGCCGTTTTCTTCAATGACGGGGTGAAACTCTTCCGCGTCTTCGTAGGGGTTGACCTGTTGAAGCAGAGGGAGGTCGGTTGTTATACCCATACCCATACCCATGGTGAGTTCGTTTGTTGTCACCGTTCGTCGCATATTCTTGATCGATGTTCTCGGAGTGGGGAATACTGTTTCTTCTTCAATGGCATCGAGATTGAGACCACGGTTGGGCGGCTGGGGGAAATCTTCCAGGATATGATCATTTCTGGTATTTGAATTAGCAGTGAACGGAATCAGACTGTCCAAAGTCAATCACTCACCGCGAACTTCGTCCTGATTCGGAGACCCATTCGTGATATTCGTCCGGTAATGTCTCCGTGAATGATCGCAGAGACTCGGCGTGAGGACTAGCCAACCCAACATGAAAATCTTTAGTCGCCATGATTATAATGGCAAAAAAGAAAAGAATAGAAGTTTTCTTCGTCTTCTTCTTCTTCTGGAAGATATGCGACTCCGGAAACTGGGGAACCTACCTTTACTTTAATATTTTAATCCAAATGTACCAACCGGTTGTGCGTCTTGATGCATCAATTGATCGACTGTTAACAGCTCAAATTCTACCACAGCGCAGAAGAACCATGCAACAAAAGTAGTTGACGTGGAAGGCAAGACAACAATTACGAGCGTAAGTGGTAGGTCACAATTGCAGAAATTGGCGATCGATCGATGCGCGGAGGCTGATCCCCACACGATCGGATTTCGATTTAGAGCAATGATGCAATTGTGCAGGAGTTGCTTCCGCTCAAGGCCTTTGTTGACCTAGAGCATTCGATGATCAGCGGCAGTTTCCGAGTCTATCGAATTTTACGTTCCGCGGCAAGACTTTTGACGTAGCGCCTTGTTCGTGGTGATTGGCTTGCATGGATTTCGATAGATCGAACGGTTCAACATGTGGTTCACGGTTACATTATGGCCCATTGACCATATATTCGTGGGGGCTGAATGAAAAGGAGATGCATGGCTTGCAGCTATTGGTCTGAAGGTCGGTTGGACAGCTCGGGGCCTGTTTAAGCATTTCCGCGGTGTGAATCTATCCATTTGTACATGACCCGGGACCGTTCACCCCTACATACGCTTCGTCCCCTGGAGATCTGACTTGACAAAAGTACGGGGTCTGAGCAAAGTCGCAAATGGATTCCGGGGCCTGGATTATCAATTAGACAGAGTTTGACCCAAACACCCGGGACTAACAGGGCAATACGTCGAGAAGATCGACAACTAATAAACAAATTGTTGTCAATGATGTCCAGGTTGTGGAGTTGTGGAAAAGAGTTGCGGACATTATTGCCGAAGGCAGGTTTGCCTAATCTTGCCTGAATCAGCCTGCTATTGCCTGATTGCTAGATAAGATAAGGCAATGTTATCTTATCGATAAGAGAAAATTTTCGGGATCGGATTAGCATCAGCTGTGTCATTTTATTCCATGTTGACCCCCCCCCCCATTCACAATGCCCGAAAAGATCCACACTCACTTTGGCGGCGAAGAGGAGTCTGCTCCTCAGCAGATCTCATTGACTGCGCAATCTCCAGTCCCCGAGGAAACTGGCCGCAAGAAGAAGCGCGCCAACAAACGAAAACGCGACGAGCCCGCCGAACCTTTACCGCCTCGCGATCATGAGCCTATTCAACCCAAGAAGCCCTCACCAGCGACTGCGACTGCGGAAGAGTCTAAGTCGGAACCTAAAATAGAAGAAATCTCCCAAACTTCATCGAAGAAGACCGCGCCCAAAAGGAAATACAAGGACAACCCCAAACCTCTCACCGATAACAAGACCAACTTCACATCCCTCCGGGAAAAAGCCAACGTCCTCTACGAACTCCGGAAGAAACTCCCAATCTTTGCACATGCAGACGAGATCAGATCAAAGCTTCGAGACCAAGATGTGATGCTCCTGGTTGGTGAGACTGGTAGCGGAAAAAGTACCCAGATCCCCCAGTTTCTGGTGAACGAATTCTGGTGCCGACCCACCCCAGCCAAAGTGCCGCAGAAGGATGGCTCCGTGAAGTCCATGACTGTGGGTGGCTGTATCGCGATCACACAACCCCGTCGAGTGGCCGCCATTTCCTTGGCTCGTCGCGTGGCAGAGGAAATGGGAACACCGCTTGGATCATCGTCACCGGCTAGTAAAGTTGGTTACTCAGTGCGATTCGACACATCCACTTCGCCAAGTACCCGGGTCAAGTTCTTGACTGAGGGAATGCTCTTGCAAGAAATGTTGCACGACCCGTGGCTTACTCGGTACAGCGCAATCGTGGTTGATGAAGTACACGAACGAGGTGTCAATGTCGATTTGACCACGGGTTTCTTGCGTAATTTGGTGTCTGGCAAGCGAGAAGGCCGCGGCGGAGTTCCTTTGAAAGTGGTGGTCATGAGTGCTACAGCGGATATGGAGAGTCTACTTGGCTTCTTCCAAGAGGGATTTAAACCTCAGCCCCAACTTGAGAACGGCGAAGCAGATGGCAAAATGGAAGAGCAAAAAGAGGAAGAGAGTTCCAAGCAAATTTCAGTCTGCCACATCAAGGGTCGGCAATTCCCCGTGAAAACCATATACGCCCCAGCACCCGTTCATGATTACGTTGATGCAGCTCTTAAAGTCATTTTTCAAATTCATTACAAGGAACCAATCCCTGGTGATATTCTAGTGTTCTTGACAGGTCAAGAGACTGTCGAAGCTCTGGAGAAGTTGATCAATGAATATGCCACCGGAATGGATCCTTCTTTACCGCGGATACAAGTCCTTCCACTTTTTGCAGCCCTCCCCCAAGCTGCCCAACAACGAGTCTTTGTTCCCGCACCACCTCGTACGCGCAAGGTGATCCTGGCTACTAATATTGCCGAAACCTCCGTGACTGTATCTGGAGTGCGATATGTGGTGGATTGCGGCAAAGCGAAGGTCAAGCAATTCCGCACCCGGCTCGGTTTAGACTCTTTGCTAGTGAAGCCTATCTCCAAGTCGGCCGCTATTCAACGAAAGGGTCGTGCTGGTCGTGAAGCACCTGGTCAATGTTATCGCCTATACACCGAAAGCGACTACCTGACTCTTGATGAAACAAATACCCCCGAGATCCTCCGATGTGATTTGAGTCAGGCACTCCTCAACATGAAGGCCCGCGGTGTTGATGATATTGCTCGATTCCCCTTCTTGACGCGACCTCCACGTGAGGCGCTGGAGAAGGCTTTGCTCCAATTGTTGGGTATTGATGCGCTCAATGAGACTGGTGGTATCAGCGAGGTTGGCTTGAAGATTGCTAAGCTGCCGCTTACACCGACCCTTGGACGAGTTTTGTTGTCGGCGTCGGAAAGCGGGACTGAATGTTTGCTTGATGCGATTGACATCATCGCCTGTCTCAGTGTAGAGAACATCTTCTTGAATACCAGCTCGGAAGAAAAGAAGGAAGCAGCCGAGATCGCCCGTCGGGATCTTTACCGACGCGAAGGAGATCATCTGACAATGCTTTCAACGGTTCGGGCCTACGCGGGTGAAAATGTTGACCGAAAGGCATGGGCCGACCGGCACCTGGTGTCGCATCGGGCGATGCAGTCCGTCATGGTACGTTTCTATGGCGAATACACGGGATGCCGTCGCAGAATAAGCTAACAAGTAAACTAGGACGTTCGGAAACAACTACGCACGCAATGTCGCCAAGCAAAACTCTTGCCTCGTGATGACCGACTAGATCAACATTACGATCCGTCCCCGGTGCTTATCTTACAGAGCTTCCTGCGTGGCTTTGCGAACAACACCGCTCGCCTTGTTCCTGATGGAAGCTATCGCACGGTGGTTGGCAACCAAACAGTTGCAATCCACCCGTCAAGTGTCTTGTTCGGCAAAAAGGTGGAGGCCATCATGTACAATGAATTTGTGTTCACGAACCGGAGTTACGCGCGGGGTGTGAGCGCGGTACAGATGGACTGGGTTGGTGAGGCCCTTGCTGGCCAATAAAACCTAAAGATGCCCTTTTTTTTGTTTCCCTTGGTTGGAACGTCATGCCATACTCTGTCTTGTATATACCCCCTCAAATGAGCGATTAGACTAGATGCATATTGAGAGTTCTTAGGGAAGATGCACCCGAGATTCCCATTCAGATGGAAGCGGGCGATCAGCCCGTATCCTTGCATTTATCCTGTTGGTCAGACCGTAAATCGACGGGTATTTGTCGATCATTTTCGCCACTCCACGTCAGGCATTTTACCTTGTTTGTTTCCTTAGCTTGATTTCCTGTATTGCGCTACTGTGGTCTTGTAAAAGTTAAGTCGGTCAGGGGGGTTGTACGGAAGAACTCGTCTGTTCTGCTGGGGAAATCACACGCGAGCAGTCACATCGCGCTAAGGACAACATACGTCTCGCCTGCGCCAGCCCCAGCCCAACGTGTTCTGCTTATTTCATATTCCCCCGATATCTCGCCATTCAAGAGATGATCCAAGATTCCACTCTCTTTTTTCCTTGTTTCCCAGCCCTCTCTCTCGTTTTTTTCCTTTACGGGGTACAGTAAAACTATATAGAGTGGTCCGATACCGCTATTTGGATCATCCGGGCTCCACCGCCTTATCGCTCGATTTCGTTATCAACGCATCATCGTCACCCTCCAACTTCACGCTTTGTCCGAATTTCTTTTATGTCTGGATTCTCGTCCACCTTATAACAACACATCAACTTTCGCTGGAGTGTGGAGCTTTCTTTCCCAACGGACTCTCCGCTTCTGACCGCTTATGCGGTTTCTTGTTGCGGGGAAGATCCACATATAATTCAGGAACCTTTTGAAGCCTTATCTGGCCCTGTACCTGCACCAAGCCAACAAACATGGCGTTCCGTGTCCCTCCCCAGGCTCCTCGAAGAAGAACCTCGTACTCGAACCCGCAACCCCCTCCTCTCAATATAATACCATCTACCCCAGAACAACAAGATGACGATACAACACAATGGGTGCTGTTTTCTCCGACCGCTCATACACACACAACCTCCACCGACCGTACACAAACCGCAGGAGCCTCTCGACTTAGTGATTTTGGTTCATTTGGTACTGCAACTCGATCCGCGGCTGGTCCCGAGGGTGATCTGGCAGACGAGGAAGCTTTAGAAGATCAGTTGGACGAAGATGGTACCGAGTTGGATAGCTTGGATGATGGGCTGCATGCGTTCCGCGCTCCGTCATTGCCCCCCACATCCCCCGCACGGGTGGATCAAGGACCATCACCCTTACTCCCAGCCCATGATGGCTTAGGAAGTTTCCAAGCGTCGAGTCAGCTAGCTCAGGAACAGCTCTGGCAGCATGAACAGTACAATCCTCAACGGCGCCAGTATGCCTCTCCCCAGTCTCGTCGGCAGACAAGCGTCCAACGACATTTGGATACTGTTGACGAAGGAGAGGCAAACGTCGAGCGGGACCGCTGGCAGCGAATCGAGCAGTGGAGGATGGATCAAAGTCGAGCATTGTTGCACGAGATTGAACGCCAAACTCGACGGCGAAGTAGTCGTGCCAGCGGGTCAAGCATTCATGATGCCATCGAGCAAATATCATCTGCTCGTATTACAGGAACATTACCAGAGGCGGCACTTGAAGCAAATGGTGACTCTGAGGCAGTTCCAGAGACAGAAGAGACATTCTGGCGTCGTCTAACTCGCAAGGTCATTCGGGATTTGATCGGCATCGATGATTCCTTGCTCTCTGTTATCTTTGGCGAGTCGTTACCAGAGGGCCAAGGCTTTCCGGAAGAGTCTGGAGAGCTCAACATGGAGACTGTTCTGGCCCGAGAACCAGATACAGACCAGTCAGACTCATCCATGTGGCAGAGCCATGTACTGCAACGCATCGCGCATGAGCTTGGGGTTCTAGTACACCAACTGTGTGAACACCCAGGCGCATTTTCAACATACTATCAAATGACCAAAGATATCACGAATGAATATGCAGGCATGTCCATCGACCGCCTGGCTGAAAGTGGGCTCTCCCATAAGCCCACCGAACCTACAGAATCAGCCTCCGCCAATACCGACATCGAAAACTCCATGCCATCACCACAATTCATCCCTACCCTTCGTGAATCAAATAGAGAGCATGAGGCGCAATGGGGCATTGAAGAGGATGACCCTTCAGCAGATCCGATTTCTGAAGCCGGTCGGGTCCAGCAAGAACAAGAATACTGGGAACATGGCCTGAATGCCATGATGGTCTTCCGTTATCTTCGCACCCGCTTTACTCGTCGCGGATATATGCCAAATGAGAAATATACATCAACACCCTCTCCCCGCAACACACAAGACGCTTCCCGACGCGCTGCTATGATTCGTCACCATCATCCCCTCGTCGCTCGGGCTCACTCCCGCTCGCAAGCCCAGACTCGTCGACCCCCTCAGCTCTCAGGCGTGACAGGTCCCGTGGGGGTCTCTTCCCCGTTGCTTCGACCTCATCTTCGTCGACCGAGTTCCAGCTGCGCAAGTCAAAGTGCAAAGGTCTCGGCTATTTCCAGCCGCCGAACCCTGACAGGATCAAGTCGGAACTACTGGGACATTGGTGGCAGTGTTGATAGTAGCAGTGCGATAGGAATTGGTGTCGGAGCTGGGCTCGGTGCATGGGGCGAGGCATGATTATTTACTGGTCATTTCGGGGTTTTATCGGAGTTCACAACGGGGTCATCTACTATCACATTTGCATCTTTAAGAAATTACTACATACTACATACATATATGTAAACGGCAGGAGAAGTGGGATTGGGCGTTGCGTTTCGAATATTTCATGAATATGTCTTCAATGTTTCGGCCATTTTTACATTCTAAGTTCAATCAAGCACTCCCCACAATTCACAGGCAGTATGAGCTACCAGTCTAGATATACATACACGCAAGCTTAATCCAGATGTCAACCACACATGCATGCGCCAGAGCGATGTGTCAAGTACCAGTGAAAGTGATGCATTGCCGTCTCAGGACCCCTAGACATCTGGAGGCAGTTCATGAAGGCTCTGGACCCTTGATATCGCTTATCCCGATCTTTCCAACAGCCAAGTCCTCCTTGGCTTGTTCAATATCCATGATCAACCGACTGGTTTTCTTGTCGGTTTTGTACGCCCAAATGCTCTCCCTTTCGAACATGACATCAATCTCTTCCAGAGACTTGCCACATGTTTCCTGAAAGAGAAAGAATACATGGATTGAAGCGGTAATGCAAAACGTGCCAAATACACAGTAAATCTATCAACCACGGGTTAATATGTTAAACAAGAGCCTTGAAGAGTTCAGACCCACCTTCCACTGGATATGTTCGAATGCTGGAGGGGTGAAGAAGGTCAGGGCGAAGTTGCATGCCCAGTTGAAGAAGGTTGCCAGAGATACGGCTTTGCTACGGATGTAGAGCGGAATGATCTCAGGAGGGTAGGCCCTGTATCAAAGTTAATGATTATTCAATTGTATTTTAGCTCGGAACCAGTAGTCCAGAAAACTGACCAGCCAAGAGGGCTAAAGCGGAAGAAAGTTAGTTGATGCTTATCCAATTGGGCCAATGAGCTTGTACATACCCCCATGTAGGTGCATAAGATGCAATGAAAAGATAAGAGCATGCAATGATTGCTTTTGAGGCCTTTGAATTCGTGACTTTCCATGTCACAGTTGGTGATTTTGCCAAGCCACCTGGCACGGGGTGGCCGTAAGAAGCCATCAGACCTGCCTGTGTGAACTGAAGGATACCCATTGCGAGTGCGCCGAAAATAAAAAGGCGACGTCGAGGAAGACGATCAATAAATATGAGAGCGGGTAATGTCATGACGACGTTGATAATGTACTGTATGGAGGCCGAGAGAAGTGTGGCATTTCCAGTAAGACCAGCCATCTAGTAGATGATAACATGTCAGTTAAAGATTTGAGTCAAAAGTTCGATGGGAAATTCTTACCTGGAAAATATAGACGATGTAATACATCATTGCGTTGGTGCCGGACATCTGGGACCATACGTGTGTGAAGATAGCGCAGTGTACTCGAATGATGTTGCGGCGGTTGAATAATTCCCACCATGATGTGCTCTTATACTGCCGTTCCAAACTGAGACACCAAAGAATGTTGTGTTAGTAGATGTAGCTTGAATGTTTTTTCGAATTCTCATGGGGAATAACTGACTCAATCTTTTCCCGAATTTCCCGGATCTGCGCCACGACAACAGGGTCAAGAGCATTACCAGAGCCATGTAGGCGAGCGAGAACTTCCGTAGCTTCTTCCCATCGATCTTGGGATGCGAGCCAGCGAGGTGACCGGGGTATCATAGGAAGACAACCCAGTAGCACAATAGCCGGGATCATCTGAAGGCCCCATGGAAGGCGAAACACCCCATTGTTTCCCATGAATGACGCGCCGTAGCTGATGAAATACATTATCAAGATCTGCCAGTATTGTTAGCCCTGAGACAAGCTGGTCATTTGAGGAAATGTAACTTACGCCCCAGGTAATCATCCATTGTTGCAACGAAAGCAGCCGTCCACGCTGGCGAGGCAAACTGATCTCTGCGATAAGAATGGGGCCTTGGCTGGTTAACATTCCCACTGCAAAGCCATTGCAGATTCGCGACACGATTAGCATGGCAACATTCTGTACGGCGCACATTAATGTTGACCCGATCAGCCAAATGATACATGCGATGAAAAGGGAATCACGACGACCAAATCGGTCACTCGTCCACGAAGATAGAAGAGATCCCAGCAAAGAGCCACCAGCCATACTAGCCGTGATCCCACCTTGAAGAACTGCATCTGGCTTGTTGAAGTATTTCTTATACTCATCAGTGCCAATTATCGCGGACATGCTGGACACATCGAAACCCTGAATAAGACCACCGATGGTCGTTAAGCCGCTGATCACATACACATTGCTGAGACCTGGCTTTCCCATGGCGAGAATATGCCACAGTTCCACTATGGAACCGAGAAAGAAAATTCAATGACTATAGAAGATCGAGAACTATTGATGAAGTATACAAATCTGCAGGCCTGGGGCCCCGGATTTTATATACTCCACCCGATCATGAAGCTTTGGATCTGTTCAACCAATGAGATGCGATCTTTAGCCGAGATCCGTCGAGGACCGGGAGCCGCGGGGTCACATCCAGTTCCAGAGTTCGTCAACCAGCGTCAGAATGGTGCCATCTAGACAATCGATCCACAGAAGAGAATTTTCTCCATGAATGTTTGAAATGTTTTGATGGGAAATACGAGAAGACGACAAATGTGGCACACATTTCTGCCGAAGGTTACCGCACCTGACGCCCGAGTATAGCCGAGTGCCACGCGAGAGCCGTTCTTCTCTCACCATCTCTCGGCATTAGCCGTCATGTTGAGAAGTGGATATCCCATGGAGCGGTATCCGATGCAAGATGATGCTCCTGCATCGCGAAGAGCTAGATCAGGTTAGAGCCATTAGATTAGCGTTGAGTTTGAATCTGATTTGAATCTCACAAAGACTAACATCTGAAATAGGATGTACAGTATGTCGGGCTCGGAAGGTGAAATGTGATGAGAAATGGCCGACATGTTCAAAGTGCGAACGATTGAATCTCAATTGCCCTGGTCCTCCTGTTTCGAACTCAAATGTCCGACGGAGACCTCCTGGGCCTTCTAGGCCTCGTAGACAAGGACAGCGGAATTCTGAACGCACCCAGGCCGGAACTTTACGAATGAGAGTCCCTAATTCTTGTGTCGCTTGCCGTGCTGCAAAGACAAAGTGTGCTGATGGATTTGGTTCTGTTTGTGTGCGTTGTACTAGCAAAGGAATTGACTGCGTGTCGACTCCATGGCATGGAGACACAGAGCAAAGTAACCCTTCAAAACCGCCCATGGAACAAAATGAGATCGGGAATATCGACCCAAGTGAAAGGCCTTTCGTGCAAAATTTGGAATCATCTTTATTCCATATTACTGTGAATGACGACCACCGAAACTTGACAAAGATCGCTCCAAATCCAAAGCAAAGCTACCAGGTGCGGAATTCCGCACCAAGTCTGTCTGCATCTACTGTAGATGATATGACAAGATCGCTTGCATGGTACGCCACTGTCTTATCTAGAGTTCCAAAATTGAAAGTTTGATGGCTGACCAACAAAGGCTGCATGCCCCGGAGCTTCCAAATGGCGAGAATTTAAGAATTCTGGTCGAAGAGTATTTTGCCCATGTTCACCCATTGAGGTGTAATGGCTTTGTGCACAAACCATCATTCATGCAACGCTTGGATGAAGATGTGGATTCATGTCGAAGGAGCGAGTCACTTCTGCATATTATCTGCGCCCTTGGGGCAAAGTACGTTAATGTCTCAATTTTGTATAGCGAAACTGACATTCATTCAGATTTTTTGCCCTCAATTACACCTCTCAGTTATCCCCTGACGCAATTTTGACAGCCGGGAACCAATGGGCGAAAATTGCAAAGGCTAGAATATTTGTAGACATGGATGATCTGTCTATCGAAAAGCTCATGGTAAGTCTAATGAACTCGGTATTCTTTCAGCACTATCGACTAACCTTCGGGGAATGTTTGGAATTCAAGACCGCGATTTTACTTTATGACCACGATCTTCGGGTCGGAAGCTACGCCAGTGCTTTCATGTTGAGTGGTATGACTGCAAGGATGTCCCAGGCATTGCAGCTGAACCTTGAAAAGTCCGCAGATGTACTTTCCCAACATTCGGTGTCATCCGCAATTACCAATGAGACTAGGAGGCGACTCATGTGGAGTTGCTATCTGCTTGATAGTTGGGTAGGGAGTGGTGTTAATCAACTTACCCTGCTTGAGGATCGCGATTTGAAAATTCAACTTCCGTGCCACAGCCAGAATTTCTCATTAGGAATTATTTGTCTCACGGAGACTTTAGATGAGGGGGAAATCCTAAGCTTCGTCCCCCGCGAGCAAGTACCTTTAAGCCCCTGCCAGAACATGGGTATTGAAGCGTATTTCATCCGGCTCGTCAGTATCCGAAAGAAAGTGCTACGGTTTGTCATCCCGTTCTCTAAAGAGGTCTCGTATAACTAACAGAATGGCAAGATATGTCAAGCATCTAGATACGGCAAAGCCCCCATGGCAGGAAGATTCTGAATTTCAATTCTTATCCGCAGAGTTTGAAAAGAGTCGTCGTTCCCTTCCTAAAAGCTTATACTGGAACTCTGGAGCAATCTATGCACGAAAGGAATCCTCTCAGTTGGGGGCCTTGACATTACTGTGGTGCACCTTTCACCAAACATTGGTCGATCTGTATCGCATTGGTATGCCGACTTTGTTTCGCATTCAGAAAGAAGTGAACTTTCCATCCGATCAGCAGGAATTCCTTCAACACTGCCGCAAAGTCTGTTTTGATAATGCCTGTGAAGTATCCAGGATCATATCCAAGGCATTACAATACGGGCTCAAGGTTCTTGCGGATTCGTGGATATGCATCATCGCCCATGATAGCACAAAAGTGATGCTCCATTATCTGAAGTTGAACAGACTGTCTCACCAACGCGAAATTGATGATACAGTGACACTAGTCCAAAGTAACCTCGATGCCTTGTTACAGATGAGATCGATGGTAGCGACCGCGGAACATTGTGTGAGTAATTGATGGATCCCCAACAGTTGATAAGCATATGCTGACTTTTTTCAATAGTCAGTATCTGTCGTGAAGATGATGGCAGCAGCTGGTATTCGGCCTAATGCTGCATTTAACACTCCTGCGAGTGACCCGTTGCTACATACAGGAAACGTGTATGTTGATGCTGGAAGGTGACAAATAGCTGAAATTGCCGACTAACATACTATAGGTCTCCTCCAACATCGGCAGCCCAAGAATCACCAGAGAGCATACTCAATCCACTCGCTATTTACCGCATGGCTCGAACCGCCTTGCATGAAAAAGACAGCCAAAAATCAGCTTCATTTTCACCTTCTACACAAAGCTCTACCTCTCCTAGTTTCGCGGCCAGGCGCCACTTGCAGCCTAGACAAAGACAGGAAATGGAAGCCCCAGCACATTCATTTCGTCATTATGGGCAGCAGACTCAAGGCTCCCTTCAAGGGAGTCCTGTGACTACCGCTGTCGAGCAGCTGTACACCCCTTCTAATCAAAACAGAGAGGATTCATCTTTATTATTCAATACACCAGGATCGCTATCGGGTCCTGGCATTGGTTCCGCATGGGACCCATCAGATCTAGCGTTTATGGACATGTTGGATGGAGGCTTAATTCCATGGACAGCCGACTATTTGACAGACGGGCAGTCTGGAGTGGATCCTCTGTTATTTCCCTTTTAATGACTTGACGATATATGTAAATCTCAGACTTGGTTCTGCTATTCAGCTTCATTACCCGATCATGTTTCTCTTCAAATGTTCTATTTGAATACTCTCCAACTCCTCTATCACTCGATCATAGCCTATAGGTACCCAATTTTCCAACATTCACTAGTATATGCCCCATTGACATAAAATATAGTATGAACGCGGCACGCACTAAATTGAAGCTTATCTAGGCTTATCTGAGATAACATTTCAAAATTCAGCCTTTAGGCAAGTCTACCCGTCACGTGGAGACGCGGGGAAATTACTGAGATCATACTTTGAGGTAGGAAGGTTTCGCCGATGCTAGCTTGCTTATCTACTATACCTCATCAAGTCACGATCACATGAAGGTATGGCCTCATGTAAAGATGAGGTCTATAAAGACCGCTCGAGTTGACCCTGTAGTGGGCTCAGCCAACAGTTCAACTACCCCGCCAAATAAGCATCATGGGATCTACTCAAGTTGACAGTTACGATGTTCTCATCATTGGTGCTGGACTCTCCGGCGTCTGCAGCCTTTACCACATGCGAAAGCGCTTTCCCAACTGGCGCATTCGTGTACTTGAAGCTGCCGAAAGCGTCGGTGGCACCTGGAACTGGAACCGTTACCCAGGTGCTCGAGTTGACTCCGAGTCTCTCTCTTACGCTTTCTCTTTCGACAAGGACCTCATGAACGAATGGCACTGGAAGGAGTCGTTCGCCACTCAGTCAGAAATACTCCGATACATCGAACGGATCGCAGAGAAGCACGACCTCAACAAGGATATTCAATTCAAGACCAAAATACAGTCCGCCCGCTGGCAGGATCATAACCGAACTTGGCTGTTTGCCGACGAGGCAGGCACTCAATACCAGACAACCTTCTTTGTCAGTTGCATGGGATTTTTGTCAACTCCCACTCTGCCTGCCATTCCTGGTATCGAGACGTTCAAGGGCGAAGCATTCCATACCTCTCGATGGCCAAAGAACTTTGATCTGGGTCGCGATTTTGCCGGCAAGCGCATCGGTGTTATTGGAACTGGTGCGACTGGTATTCAGACAACCACTGCCGTCGCCAAAGAACCCAGTGTCAAGTCAGTAACTGTCTTCCAGCGCACACCAAACTGGTCTGCACCTCTTCGCAACGAAGATATCACTCTGGAGCAAATGGCGGAACACCAAAAGAATTACGACCAGATTTTCCAGCTTTGCGCCGAGACTCCTGGCTGTTTCATGCATCAAGCGGATCCCCGAAAGTCATTGGAAGTCAGCGAGGAGGAGCGCCTATCATTATGGGAAGAAGTATACGCCAAGCCAGGGTTCGCCAAGTGGCTTGGTGTGTTCAGCGACACATACACTGACCGCGAAGCCAACAAGCTTTACTCCGACTTTATGGCGAATAAAATTCGCGCACGTATAAATGACCCAGAGGTAGCAGAGAGCCTAATCCCGAAAAGCCATGGATTTGGAACTCGACGAGTCCCTCTGGAAAGCGGCTACTTTGAATCATACAACCGGCCCAACGTCCACCTCGTCGACTTGCAGAAGACACCAGCCGAGAGGATTACAGAGACAGGAATCACAACCACAGATGGCACTCATCATGAGCTTGACGTTTTAATTTATGCCACTGGATTCAACGCCATTACTGGTGCCTTCAGCTCTATTGAGTGGCATGCCAAGGATGGCCGGCCTTTGCTTGGTAGTAGCGACAGCAAGCAAGGCCAACAGGCTATCTGGCTTGACCATCGGCCCGAGACATACCTTGGTCTAACTGCATGCTCGATGCCAAACATGTTCATGGTCCTTGGTCCTCATCAGCCATTTGGAAATGCACCGCGAACAATTGAGCATGCCGTGGCGGTGGTCTCCGACTTGCTACAATACTGCAAGGATAACAACTATACCTATGTTGAGCCTACACGAGAAGCAGTGGATAAGTGGACTGAACATGTGGTTGAGTGCAGCAAAGGACATCTTTCCAACGAGGTTGACAGCTGGATGACCGGTGTGAACAAGAATATCAAGGGCAAGAATGTTCGGTCTGTTGCGAGATACTCTGGCAGTGCGGTTGAATATCGCCGGAAATGTGCCGAATGTCAAGATGCAGGATGGTCGGGGTTGACCTTTGCATAGTTTTTGTATGAAGATTGATTTGTAAGAGGTGTTAATGAATTTTTTTCCCCTGTATTGTTTCATGTTGCAAAAGGAAACTCCCACCAAAAGCGTTGCCAAGTAGATTCAGAGCTCGCCGGGTGGCTCCTCGGAGCACTGAGTTGACCTGGCGAGCTTTTTCGGTTTGCAAGGCAATGTGCACTAAAAAGAAAGCTCACTGGGTAGCCGGGTGGATTTGCCGGAACTTGCCAGATGAGCTCCTAGGAGTTGATCTCAGGGGCCCAGCGAGCTCTTGATTCTACCCGGCAAGTCTACCTGGCAAGCTTCGCAAGATTTTTTTTTTCTGCGTGCATTGTCTTACAAACATTGAACCAGTTGACGGAAACAGCTCGCCTGGTGGTGTAGTCCTAGGAGCTCTAATGTTAGGAGATGCGAGCTTTTTCCTGCGCGTTGTCCTACGAAATTCAAACTGGCATCAAAAAGGTAAATCCATTTATATACCTCATCGGCAATCGTGGGCCCTGTTCAACACATCCACCCGCCGTCTACATTATAAACAGCTCCAGTCACAAAGGACGCCTCGTCGCCAAGTAAAAACGCAATCACATTGGCCACCTCAACTGGCTCTGCTCGTCGTTTCTGAGCGGTAGCCTGAAGGCCACGTTTAACGTCTTCTGGATCCTCTCCTTGGGACATGGGTGTGTTTACTGAGCCTAATGGGATAGAATGAGATTGGTTGTTCTCCCAAGACACCTGGACTATCCTCTTACCTGGCGCAACACAGTTCACTCGAATGTTCTGATTTTCTTTGGCTGCTGTTCTGCAAAGACCGATGACTGCAGCTTTACTGGCGCAGTATGGAGAGACGCCAGGCGATCCCATTTGCCCAAAGGTACTTGCAGCAGTGACCTTAGTATTGCAGTCAGCGCATTTCCTCAACTTCTAGGAAGATTGTCACTCACAATACTACCTCCCGCAGTCATCGCCTTCAATTGGGCCCTTAAACAGAAGAATACACCCCGGGTATTGACTGCAAAATTGAAATCCCACGTCTCGTCTGATATTTCCTGGATCGGTTGGGCTGGAGTAATGACGCCTGCCATGTTCACGGCACCGTCTAATTTTCCTAGTCTTTCAACCGTAGACTGGATCCAGGTATTGACTGCCTGGCTATGGCGCACGTCAACCACTGTATACATGTGTTTTCCACTTCCATCGAGGCATTCGGTTGCTTCTTTGACTGCAGCTTCGTTGATATCGGCGAGTGAAATTATAGCTCCTCGAGAAGCCAATAGTTTTGCAGTCGCAAATCCCATTCCAGAGGCCGCGCCGGTGATGGCAATCTACCAATAAATTTTTTAGTCATTATTGTATACTCGAGGATTCCAAGTTTTCACTGGTACACACCACTTTCCCTTCGAATGAATACATGGTTAGAACTTTGTGGACTGTGGGGGTAAAAAGAGAGGGGTTTGTGACTAGAATGGTTCTACTGGGATGAAAAGTGATTGATAAAGCAACTCTGTTTATTCAGTTGATAATAAGCTACTAAATTATTGGAATACTAGAAGTAAATGTCACACTGATGACTTCAGTGTTGTTGACAGGGAAAGTATCCGCGCACTTTCCAAAACTGGCAGGTTTGCGCTATCGTACGCTATCTCCACCCTTATCGGTCTTATCGCTTATCCACTCTTGTATCGTCCTTATCGCTTCAATTTCCCCGCAACTTGTGTTCTCCACTCAAGATGCGCAGATGCTGCGATATGTCTGCAACATGATCTGACCTGTCTACTGCACTCACAATGGCAGGTCGCACTTCTGAACGCGTCGAGGCAAACTCACATACCCGGTCTTTTACTGGATGCGCAACGGTATGTACCATCTCTACTTTCAAGCAACATAAACTGACATGAATAGTGTCGGACTCGACATATCAAGTGTGATGAGGGGCTTCCTACATGTTCCATGTGTTCGTATGCGGGTCTTTCCTGTTCTGGATACAAGAAGGACTTTTTCTTTGATGCCAGAAGTCCCGACAGTCCAATTCGCTTTCGTCGACCACCATTGACAGAAGAAGAACGCCAACGGATGAGTCAATGGCTAACATCGGTCGCTCCTCCAAGATCAACGAATAAATTACTTCTGAAGATCGACGAGGAAGGCGAAACATGCACACATGGGCCAGAAGGGCTGCAACTGTCTTTTGGTCCGTTCGGTTTATTCAAGGTGCAGCTGGAGAAAGATATACCGGTCTCGCCATGTGAACCTCAACTCCCCTATTTGGAGGAACTTGACGATACGTCTATAAATAGTCCCTCACAGGACATGTCACAAATACTGGAAACTTTCCCTGCGGGCTTAGCATATTCGCAATGGTCGCCCGGGTTCATGCAGTCACTTCTTGAGCCGCCTGATCAAGACCCTAGCCCAGTGTCCTCGGACTTATTGGGTCTGGCAATGAATTCGAACGATCCAGAAACTCCGATTCCATCACAAGACTATCGCCTTACAAGTTTCATACCAAATACATATTTCAATTCAATATCTCCAACTTCTATCACCTCCCCTCCCAGTCTCACGGGCGCCATTCCACAAGACGCCGTTTTCCTTCTAAAACACTACTCATCAACTGTTATAAGTCTGATGACGCCAGTTCGACATAAGAAGACTCCTTGGCATGTTTTATTTATACCCCATGTAAAGGAATGCTTGGCAGCTCTAGCTCTCGGCGAAAAGATGAGCCATGCTAGTTTATGCACTTTCTACGGCACTCTCGCTATCAGTGCCTTCAGTCTAAGCGGTGTCTCAAGGTCTAAAAACTGGCTTGAACAGGGAGAAACATATCTTCAGCGTGCACAACATCATGCAAAGCTGATGTTGAGGACAGCCTACGATGCCGAAAAGCCAGCAAAATACAAGGCTATTTTGATGGCAATTCTCACCATGGTACAGGTCTCTAACTTCTCCGCCTGTGGAGACCGTCACCAGACAGAAATGTACTTCTTAGAGGCTGAGAAATTTATCCGCTTGAAGGGACTAAAGCGAAAGAAGTCGCGCAAGGTCCGTCTTCTGCATCATTGCTACGTCTTTGAACGAATGTTCCACGAGAGCATATTCATCTGCGGTGCCAATTCAGTCCAACGCCGTCATGTGCGTCGAACAATTGAATCGAGTGGTCTTTCTCGCTGCAGTGTGGACGGTCTTTCCTTCCGTTTATACAAGTGGCAGAATTTGGAACAGGAGATGCAACGCGTTAGAGATCGTGAAGAAGGTGAAAACGACCTTCACCTTGAACGTCCTGGTCTCTTCTCTGCAACACTGTATCCAGAGATTTTCGGTGTTCCAGAGCCATGGGTTCTTCTCCTTTCCCTTGCGATTCGTCTTGGCGTTGAGAAAGATGAAGCAGAGCAAGAACCCCACGGCAGCGGTCTAAATCTCAAAGACTACATCAGTCGTGCTAAAGCGCTAGAAGACTATATCAACCAAATGCAACGACCTAACCAAGCTTTCCCATTTATGACCCACCAACCTTCCTCCATTGATCAACATATCCTGGAAACCATGCTCGAGGCCATGCGACATGCTCTAGCAATTTACTTTTATCGGCGGATCCATGACCTCAATGCATCAATGTTACAAGACAAGGTAGCCAGTGTTCGAGACTGCTTACTACAATGCGAGTACGCGGACTCGAGTGTTGTGCACGGCTCTGCAGGCTTTTTCTGGCCCGCGTTTATTGCAGCTTGCGAAGCTGAGGATCCTGAGGTGCAAAAGTCCTTCTCGGCCTGGTTTGATATCTCGGCGCAGCGCAGTGGCCTATCCTGCTTCAATCAGACTTTGAAATCAATTGAAAAGATTTGGGAAGAGAAACGTCGTGCTCAGGGGTGTAGTTTTACATGGTTGGATCTTATGAGGAGAGCTGGTTCTCAGCAGCAGGGGTCGGCTGTGTAATTGATGGCAAGGGGGCCCTTTTCATTCCTGGATATTCAAAGCTTCTGGTGAACTGGTGACTTTAATATTCGATACTTGCCAAATACGTGCATTTCAATGTTAGCAAGGTTTTTTTTGGCATGCCAATGTTTTCAATGTTTTTATCAACAAAGACAGTTCAAAATGATACATATACATACAGATACCAATTATTACCTAGGATTCTCATTGCCCCTCAATATTCACACCGGTTCAATTAGGTTGAGATCTGGTGAGTATACGGGCGAATCTTTCATGCACATGTGCATACATATCCTGCACATATGAAGATTTCAGATCACTCTCTTGGCACTAATATATAGTATAGATACTTCAAATGTTGTATTATCTTACTCGTTTACTTATCTAGGGGTATAGGGTATAGATTAGAAGACAACCCCCTTTTTTTAAGCAAGAATATAGGTTGGTTGTTGGGGTGAGCTCTAGAAAGTGCAGTGGGACAATACTTAGGGTTACCTGAATATTGAGCCTGCAAAGCAGAAGGTAGACTTTACCATTCTGACTAAAAAAGGCATTGATAGAACAAGAAACAGCGATATATGAAATTAGAAAGACAGATAAATACAGAGTGTGTACTAGGGCAAGTACTATTATTTACTATCTGGTCGTACTTTCCAACTTTATTTGAATTATTTGGCATTAGCCTCATCTAATATGAATTTGGAATTACTTATAATTTACTTTCTGCCGGTCAGAATGTTGAAATTAGGATGTGACCTAGGGGTGGCCTCTAGTTAACTATTAGCCGCCATACACGCATGAGTCATGGCGCGCCTACCCTTGCTGGGACCAGCTTGGGGAAGTGAGAGCTTATCTCTCCTTTCCTCCTTCTCTCCTTCCTTCCTTTCTCCTCCATCCCGCTTAGTGAAGAATACAACACAATTGCTCCTTCTTCATCTCCTCATTACCATTCGTTTCTCCCCAGAACCTCATTGAGGTTCTGACAGAAATGTGTTGGGGGAGCTTCTGTATCCTTTTCTGATATGTTGGGCTCGATTGAGAATCGACTGCGCAGACCCTCTGTCATCAGGACCGACAGACTGGAGCATATTGAAAGTATGCTTGGGCAGGCTTCTTATCCTGTTTCTAATCTGCTGGAATCGATCAATAATAATCGATTAGATATGCTTGAAAAGGGAATTGAGAGGAACGGGCAGGCTATTGCTGAGCAAGCACACGCAATTGGGAGGATCGAAACTGCAATCCAGCAGTTGTCACAGGGTAAGTCAATGTTCTTCTAATCTCAATTGAATTCAGGCTAATCAATCCTACAGCGTCACATTCTTTAGGCTAAGCCTATGGTTGAATCGGCACAGTGCTTGATATATTTTTAATTATCATGTTGCTCAAGAAAACACTTTCATTTTTATCACAATGTTCTCAAGTAATAATTAACTTGTCTCGCTAGAATTTCTTCCCCCCAGCAGCCTCAGAAGACCAGAACACAAATATTTCTGCCTCAAGGTGCGGAGCCGAAGGGACGAGGAGTTTCATGGGGATCGATAATAAACGTTTTCAACACTGCAAGTCAGTTCATTCATTCCCGTGGAGGGAAAAATAGGGACTACAGAAAGTCTTGTAGCCTGCCAGCAGTTCAAGAGGTCACCAATCTGCGCGTGATATCCCCCGCATTTCGTGGCGATTTACAAATTGCCTATTTTGAATCCGCGATAATGGCAATCTGGCGGTTTAGGCAGGCCTCCGCGAACCCCGCTACAACCTCAAGTATACCCACCTTCTCCAAACCGAATTATCATAATAAATCCTTTCACAAGACTATTGCTGACACTATATATGTCTCCATCAGTCCTTCTTTTCTCTACCATCTCAAATATTTACCACCACCAAATATCCAAGACAATCTCACAATGGACGTCCCCGGCATCGCCTTGATCACAGGCGCCGCCTCAGGCATCGGAAGAGCATGCGCGAACGCCTTCGCCAACGACGGTTCCTCCGGCCTTGCCCTCCTCGATTTAAACCAAGAAGCTCTAGAAGCAGTCAAGGCCGAAATTGAAGAAAAGCAAAAACAAAAAGGCGTGACAAAACCCATCCGCATCGAAGTCTTCACAATCAACATCGCCGACGAAGCCCGCGTCAACGAAGTAGTCGAGCAAGTCGCTACAACATTCGGTCGCATCGACTACCTGGTCAACGCAGCCGGCATTGCGATGAAACATCAAGGCGGTGCAGCGTTCTGCGAGACGAGCGACTGGGACCGCATCCTCAACATCAATCTATCAGGAACATTTTTCATGCTTCGCGCCGCAGCCAGAATCATGCTCAAGCAAGAACCTATTTTATCCGCCATTGATGGGCGGCCTGTTCAGCGGGGATCGATTATCAATTTCTCTTCCATTCAGGGTGTTGTGGGGATTCCGCTTTCGACGGCGTATACGACGAGCAAGCATGCTGTTATTGGGTTGACGAAGACTGCTTCGGATGATTATGCGAATCAGGGTTTGAGGATTAATGCTATCTGTCCTGGGTATACAGAGACCCCGTTGACGACTAAGTCGCCGCAGATTTTGCAAGCTATGGTCGAGCGGGTGGGGGCTATGGTGCCTATGGAGCGCATGGGGAGACCGGAGGAGATTGCTGATGGTGTTGTTTATCTGGCTGGTGGGCGGAGTTCTTTTGTTACTGGGTCTTCATTGATGGTTGATGGTGGTTATACTGCGCGGTAGTTCGACTGATTGTATAGATCGGGGCCAATCGGGTGTTCTTCTATCTGCGAAATGGTTGCACAAAGAACTAGTTCTGTAAATAGTATCAATTTTACGAATTTTATTCTAATATTTGAACGAAATTGATCTAGAACTGAATAAAATTGGGTAAACATACTACTATCTTGGTGCGGTATCGTCTGACTGTGTCTGACATCATCATCGAATGATGCTTTCATCGACTCGGGAACATGTACTATTTAGAACGAAATCGATCAAATCCCCATTCTCAACCACCTACAATTGACCTCTGGTACTAAATATGAGCAGAGGAAGTCTTCAATACTCCTGCCGCACTTTCAGTACATATTTTCCCCGGTGCTTTTCCAGTCCTCAATCAACTACACCATTTCTCGGGCCCTTCGGATACTCTTCCAGCTCCAACTCTAAGAAAGTAATAACGGCACGCAAATTACCCATTGACCAGAAAGTCACCCATATATTACGACACACAGCCAGCATGAGCAGCCAAAGGGTTCCCATCGAGCCTCAGCGCGTCGACGCGCCATTAACCTCATCCGCGACCTTCCTCGTGGTAACAGCAACCGACAAACCCAATTCGATCAAAACAATCCGTTCAGCCCTCGCCGGCTTGGACAGTCTCGCAAAGAACGTCTCAATTCGCGACTTAAGCGCTCAGTTCGCCTGCACAGTGGGCATCGGCAGTAACATATGGGACAAACTAACCGGGCTCCCTCGACCAACGGAACTGCACCCCTTCAAAGAGATCAAGGGATCCAAACACACAGCACTTTCCACACCAGGCGATCTCCTCTTCCACATCCGCGCCGAGCGCCGAGATCTCAGCTTCGAATTCGAGCGCCAGCTGATGGACCAATTGGGCGATTCGGTGTCCGTAGTCGACGAAACGGTCGGATTCCGCTACTTCGATGTCCGCGATCTACTCGGCTTCGTAGACGGAACTGCCAATCCCGTTGGACCGGCCGTTCCATCCTCTGTTCTTGTCGCAGCGGAAGACGATTCCTCGGCGCAGGGCGGCAGTTATATTGTTGTGCAGAAGTATACGCACGATCTTGAAGCGTGGAAGAAGCTTCCGGTGGAGATGCAGGAGAAGATTATTGGACGGACGAAATTGGAGAATGTGGAGTTGGATGATGCGGAGTCGGGGCAGCGGTCTCATAAGACGCTTAATACTATTGAGGACGAAGAGGGGAATGAGCATGACATCTTGCGAGATAATATGCCTTTTGGGTCGCCTGGGAAGGGCGAGTTTGGGACTTATTTTATTGGGTATACGCGGAGGCTGTGGGTTGTTGAGAAGATGTTGGAGCGGATGTTTGTAGGGGATCCGCCTGGATTGCATGATCGGATTCTGGATTTCTCGACGCCGTTGACGGGGGTTACGTTTTTTGCGCCGTCTGCTAGTTTGTTGGCGAGTTTGGACTCGGATTGAGTTGTCAAGTATAAAAACCTGCCCTCATTCCTTGTGCCCCAGCAGCGACCTCAAGTTGCTGAGAACATTTGAACGATGCAAAGTGTTTGAACTTTCACATACTATTATCACGTATTAAATACAAATTTTATTGCTTGATAGGACTCCAATTCCTTCCAACGGCCCTCTGAACCTCTTTTGCAGGCAGTCCAACCATCCCCTTCCAAAACTCCGACGTCCCAGGCGGAACCAACTCCTCGACCTCCAACGAGATCAGCGTACTGAACATCCAATCCTGACACTTTCTCCTTCCGTCCCTCGGGGCTGGCTCTTGGCTAATCAGCTCGATAGCGAGTCTGCGCGGTTCAGAATTGAGGGTCGCAATATTGCACAGGCCCAAGGCTTGCATGATATCGAGTTCGGTGCCATAGCGTGGTTCGAACTCGTACCAGAGTCTCTCCAGGTCGATGGGAAGAACGTGCAGGAGGTCACCAAAGGTCCGGGGTGGCTGGTGGATGACAAAGCCCCAGTGTGAGCGATGTTTGGGGTCTTCGCCTGTGCCGAAGACTTCGATTGAGAGTTGGTATTGCATTATAGGATTGTGAAGACTTGGTTTTTTTGGATATAGGAATAAGTTGCATTTCATCCCTTTTTTTTTTTTTCCTTCTTATTTCTCACAGTGGCACCGCTTATTATTTCATGTTTTAAGAGGCCATATTGTTGAGACAAGTGAAGTTCGACGAGTCTCAAAGGTAAAGCGGGGACCCGGCTTTGTGCTTCGACAAACACCACAAAAGAAGCTCCACGTCTCGCTCAAACGCCACATTCCGAGTTTCACGAGAATAATTTTAGCCGTTTTGGGTTTGGAGACTCTAGTGGTTTAAACACCAGCTTATCATTTTCTTGCCATTGGTTCGGATTGTCGGATTGGCCAATTGAACCCCATCTTCTGTGTGGGGGAGCTGGGGTACTGTACTGGGCCCAGGGCTATGTACTTGGCTGCCTGGGAAAGTACATGTTTGCATGTTTTCAAGCCGGACTCGAAGGCATATATTCATAGCTACCTAGTAGTATTTACGACATTCAGGGCAATAAAAAGAGTCCAGGAAAGAGGGTATTGCCAAAAAAAAAAAATAGACACGCACACAAAGAATAGCAAAGAGCAGGTCATGCAAAGCGTCACGCAATTAACCGACCCATAGTCTATCGGACATGTCGTTACAGGAGGAAGGGGGGAAACACATGAAACAAGACTCAAGTTCTAGTCATTAAAGAGCCCATTCGTCTGTCTCCGAGGCAGCTATGAAGGGCTTATCAATCTGCTTGATGGCGTGATCACCGCAAAGAATACTGAAACATGGTTAGTTAGGGATCCAATTCAATACGACAAGGGGACTCACCAAGTCTCGGCAACTAGTCCATCAAGCTTCTTTACAATCTCCTCTCGTCGAGAAGCAGTAAGATCTCCTTGACTCAATTGTGCCTGGAGATCACGAATATACTTCTTGGTGCCTGACGCGCCCTCCAACACTTCTTTACCCAAGCAATCACTGTGGAAGGCATGTTGACAGGGGAAAACGAAGAACTGGCGGCTCAACAAAGGCAGCGAACAGATCCAACATTTCTCACCTGGCTCCACAATGGCGTAGCGAGTATCCAAATTGGCGATTTCATTGCGAATCTGGCGCGCCGTGTTGGCCGAGTTATCCATCTCCTGACGTAGAGCATCGATGTGACGCGAGTAGTCTTCCAGAGCAGTGCAAATCTCATCTTTGAAATCGTCAATGACCACAAAATCGGGAAAGAACGGGATGAGATCCTCAATACGAAGCAGTTCGCAGCGACGCAGAAATTCAATCGCATCCTTAATCCCAGTTCCGGGTTGACGGATCTTCTTCTCAGCAACAAGAAGCCAGAGCTTCTTGCGGAGCTTGTCCTTGCCTTCCGGGCGATCAGCGACGATAGCTGCGAGTTCGATATCGTCATGCTCTAAGGCAAGCTCTACTGCCTGCAAGTACTGCCCCATGGCGCTGTAAATATGGATGCATGACTGCACTCGTTTGTGCTGAATACACAGTCGGAGAGCAAAGTCTGCATCGTATGGCGGTGGCGAGGACGGTTGTGACTGGAGATAGGTGAGCAGACCAGCTTCTGAAGCGGACTGGCTGGAGGCGTGGATAGATATGAGCGTGTTATGAACAGCCGCGGAGGGATGCGGATGGTTGACAATGATGAAGTTCAAGTACCGCACAGCCTGGTTATTAGCCAGGGCGACACTGGCGGTTTTGTTATAGTTCAACAGCGCGGGAATGAGCCGTTCAGGATCAAGGTTTGTTTGTCGCATCAGGATCTCAATAAGCCCTGTAGCCGCATGAGTCATGAGTACACTGCTGTACTTGTAGAATACGTCAGGTTCACTTTGTCGCTGTAGAACATTCAAAGCTTCAAGCCATTTCTCTCGCTGAATCCAGTAAGATAGAACGTAGTTATAGTCACTAGCAACGGTTGCGAAGAAGAGCAACTCTTCTTCACGGCCATGACTACTGATGATCCCGTAAACGGTTTTCTTATCCAGGTCGGCCTTGTGTTTTGTGACAAATTCTTGGAACTCGACTCGAACTGTGCCAAGTTCATCCTTGATCTCTCCCGTGGTGGCACCTTCAGTCAACTCTGCCTTGGTTGCAATGTTGTCGTCTAAGGAGTTCAATTTGGACATGAAAAGTTCCACCAGCCAACTTGCGACCATAAGTCTCTGCATGACAGATGCTTTTTTGTATGTGGAAATCTGCGATAGAAGGTATTTCCGCAGGGCATCATACTCTTTGTTGTCGATCATTGTCAAGCAAACTTCTTCAAACCCTTTACTACTCTTGCCCCACACTTTCGCGGCCTCGAAGAAACGGCCTTCTTTGGCTAGAAAATCACCCGAGGCAGTAAAGACAGCATCTCGTTGCCCAGGTCCCCTAGCGTATTGAAGCGCTTCCTCAAACTTCTGCTCGCGGAGAAGAACCTTCCATACGTCTCTGTCTTCATCGTTGGCAACGACTTCATAGATCTCCTGGCTGGTGAAAAGCCAATATGTGTTTTGAGTCAAGTCCGTTAGAAGACCTAGAGAACTTTGTCTAGGCTCCAAGACTGCTTGCTCGTACACGATCTCTTCATTCAAGCGATTTACCGCAACGACGCGTCCTTCAACGAGCGCCAAAACATGCCACTGAGACAGGGCCATCGCTGTGATTGGATCCTGAATCATTTTTCGCCCACCTCGGGCAGACTCAGAAGCTGGGAACTTGGAACGTGGAAGCATTTTTGCGTTTTCAAATGGAGATCCAGATCCAAGTTGCCCATGGTAGATACCATGGGAGCTGAGCCAAGCGAACTCCTTTTCGGTGTATCCATCAGCTTGGTATCCTCCTGAGCCGGATGCAGATGATGAGACCGTCAATTTGGATGGGGCCGCGCCGGACGGGTGCGGGGTTTCATAGGTCAAGGGTGTGTCGCGCTGGAAAAGCTCCGCGTATATAGATCCACCACCTTCCCTGCCTTGCTTTGGAGAGCCGACCCGACCCAGGAAATGAACCAAGGTCCCATAAGTTGCGACGATGACCCTTCTCTGGTCCGCTTTCGAGGAAACTGCCTCAACGCTAATTCCAATGACAGACGAAGCATCCGGCACCTTGTAAACGGCAGTGACGTATTTCTCCTCGCGCCGATAGAACTCTGTCGATGGTTCGATGTAGGTTTCGTAGATACTTCCATCCGTTGTACCTATCAAGATCTCGCGTGTTGATGCAGTTGGCAACGAAGGGTTCCAGGCAATGCTCTCGATGGAGACGCCCTTTAAGCGGGATAGGGACTTGGGTTGCCGGGACTGGGTATGGAGGTAGTAGTTTTCGCCGAGGGTAGTACTGATAATAAGATGCGAAGCAGAAGGATCAAGAAACATGCGGCGGATCAGCCCGATCTCTGAGGACTTCTTGGGCAAGTCGATGTCTATTTCGACAGAATTTAGCTAAGTTCCGCCTGGCTCAACCACGATTGCGGGGAAGGTTGACGATGTATCTTACCATCGATGTCTTCTGGCGAATCAAGATCGATCCGAAGAACTCGGTTGGTCGAAAGGGCAAGAATCAACACATTGTTGGCGACCTGCGCCGCCACAAAGTCGGCTGCGATGGGGAATTGGAGCTGCACTCGTTGCACATCGAAGATGGGCAAGGAGTCCGCGGGCTCGGTCAGATTGTTGGGAGCAACATAACTGCTGGATCCGTCCAGCGCCATTTCGATCACTTATTTCATGCCGCCCGTATGTTCCGGGGAAGCTACAGGGGAGCCGAGGGAGCTGAGGGAGCTTAAAGTTGACGAGGGAAGCCAAGCTGGAATGCGGAGGACTAGTGTGTTCCTGGCTGCCTGAGGCCACACTAAGTGAGGCTGGGAATCAGAGTGGAGAATCATATGACGTTAGGGTGCGGCGATAAGGGCCACCCTACTGCCAATTCCCAATTTCAACTTTCCCACCGGCAGAAAGTAAAGTATGCGTAATCCCAAATTCATAACTAACTACTACTATATACATACATAGAAGCTGTATTTCTCTAAAAAATGACAAGTCCCTGTCTTGGTATGCATTGGGTATCATCAACCGATAAGAGGAAGAAAAAATGCCGAGTAAAAATCATGAGATACATATGTGCTTGGGGGTATCATAAAAATCCGCCGAAAAATAAGAACCGAATCCCATACATATTACATCAAAATGCATTCCCTCTCTGGTTTGCGGGCCTTCTCCTTTGATTTCTCCTTGTTCTTTCCTTTCAGGCCACGATCCTTGGTGCGGCCTCTTCCGTTCTTGTCTTTGCCATCGGCTGTTTGGGGCGGTCCCAACTTGCCATCTTCAAAAACAGTCTCATCCATGTCAACAGCGGACTCGTCGGCTTCACCCTCACCGTCGATCGTGAATCTGTCTTTACTGAGCCGGCCAGCAAATCGAGAAAAGGTTGAGCCAATTCGATTCTCACCGGACTGGCTACCCGCACGGCTTCCGGAGCTACTCTTGATTGTTCGGGACCCACGTCGTGAGAAAGGGAAACCTTTGCCACTGTCTTCTTCCGTCGGTGCCAGTCGCGGTGATAAAGCAGGCATTGAACGGGGAGGAGGAGGAGGGTTGATACTGGCGTCCGAAAAGGCAATGCTACTCGGTCGTCCGCCATTGCTTTGCGGTTGGGGGATATTGTCCGGTGCAGTGATTTCAACACTGGGTCGAGCAGAACCGACATCCTCAGTAGTACTACCATCAGTTGTTTCATCCATGCTCTGGTAAGTGAACTTTTTGGTGAATTCTGCCATGTCCACATCAAGGGTAGCATCCGAAGCCTGCGAGGATGTAGCATGGCTTAGATGGTTTGCCATGAATGCATCCTGATCGATAGGGAGGATCTGGTAGAACAGCAGATAAGGTGACTCTGTTTTCAGTGCTTGTTCGATGTCAACTAAAGTCACCCGTTCCTGGGCCAAGTCGTCAAAGCGCATCCAGTGTTTGGGTGTTTCAGTAGAAATTTGGCCTGAGCTATCACTTGAGCCCGGGGGTGCCGTGAGAGAGGTTGTGCCTCGAACAATGGAAATGTAGTGCCCAGAATCGACCGAATTCCCCCGGTGGCAGACCATCGCTTGTAACGACAATTTGAAGTTCCCATAGATTGGAGCATTTGCATCCAAGTTATCATCTTGGATGAAGTGGGGTAGACCGATTTCCGTCGGAATGTCAACATATGTATTGAGCCGGACGGCTGTTCCATTGGGGAGGAATGAATAGCGCTTCAAGCACATGCCAAGAATTGGTCGTTTAGAAGAGAAGTGAGCCGCAACTTGAGCATCATTGGTTGGTGTATTATCGGTGTACCATGCTATACAAGTGTCAAACATTAGTCAACGATTCATCAATATTTGGGAATCGCAAGGACATACGTATCAGGCTGAAGAATTGCCATGCAGGCATCATGACTTCTTTCTTGTAAATACCCCTTCTGTGAGGCTCTGTTTCCGAGGTAGACGAATCCATGCCACCAGCAGCATCCTGCGGAGAATCCGAGTCTGGAACAAACCGCTCTCGGACTAGACTGTTCCGTCTGCCAGCCCTCCGTGCTGATAGGGATTCACTGAATTCAGTGAAAGAAGACCATGGACTTGGTTTCTCGAAACGAGGTGAGTTAGCCTGAGAGGACTGAACAGGTGTCATAGTTGGGGTTGTGTCGACCTCCTCGACGTGAGACGTGAAACCCTTCGATATGGACAGCGAGTCCACTGATCGAACGGAACCAACTGTGTTTCGTCGTTCCAGGTCTCGTTTCACTTCGATCCTGTTGTTAAAGTAGGCTTCTAGACAGTCTTCGAGTGTGAGCTTTTGCCCGTCCGCAGGTTCGGGTGGAATCGCAACTTCCAGGAGGCGTTCGTTGATAAATTTATGATCGTCGCTCGCATCCTCCTTCCCAAAATGGTAGATGTCCATTTTGAGGGTAAGTAGTGGTAATTCTAGCTTTTCTGTGATGAAAGTGAATGCCTCGGAGGCATCTTGCTGTCGAAGCAGAGCTGCATCTTTCCAGCCACATTCAGCTAAGGCATCTTGGATGTGTTTTGTCTAGATGAAATATCAATTAGCATCAGGCCCCCGTCGAAACAATATGTACTGAAAGGCTGATCTTGACGCACAATATCAGTTGTAATCAACCTCCCAGATCGTAACATATTGACCCAGAATCTCAACAGAATGACAAGTTTGCGGCGGGGCTCATCGTTGAAGGATTTGTATAAAATCGCTTCGAAGCAGTCGAGGCGGGCGAACATTGCAAATAGCAGAGCATCCAAGTAGCAAGTCACTCCCTGACGATTTTCCGCGCCGAGAAGTCTGGTACTGGGTGTGTAGTTTCTGATGATTCCCTCAATCGAGTCCTCTAGCAGCAACAGTAGGTTGATTGCTTTATCGACATCATTATTGGTGGTCTTTAATGCATAGTGAAAATGACGCTCTTCTAAAGCCGCGATACCCATCGCTCGAATGCGGGCTTCGATTGACTTGACCTAAATCATCGACCAAAGAGGTTAGAGGACAGATAGCGACGGGTAATGAGGGGGTGCTCACCTTCTTCTGGTACTCTTGGTTGTCATTATTTGCGGGGTGAGCGTCAAAAAATCCACGAAACAAAGGTAGTGAAAGCGCGTGTTGTTTCTGTAAACAAGTTGTAACATTAGCTTTCATATTTCATAGTTCAATATAGCGCCTGTCATGGTGCGACAGAAAACTTGAAAATGACCAAAAGGTAAGAACGATACCTCATCTTTACCATGCCGCCGTCGGTCGCGACGGGTGAGAAAACGATGAATTCCGCTCATCTTGCAGGTAGTAGCGATTGTATGATAAGTTGAAAAGGCCCTGATCCCTCTGGCGAACAGGGATGTGAGGTGGGTCGACGAGATCTCTAGGTCGACGACATGCGGAGAGACGAGTAAGGAAGCTCTATGTAGTCAACTAACGCCGGGCGGAGTCGAGGCTGCAAGATTCCCATTGAGCACTTGGAGAGCACATCATCTGCCACAGTGGCTGACACTGTAGAGCACGGGATATGCGAAAAGAGCCACTCATGTATCGAGAATGGGTGTATGCAAAATGATTCGAGAAGAGATCGCGGGATGATCCAATGAAGCTTAGACATGTTGATCACTTGCGCGGGGCATCGGAGCCTTTATTGTCGCCTTGTAAATCAGGCGTGAATGAAGTGTCGGCACGTGACTTGACTCCGAGCGTTGCAAACAATTTTCCCGAATGTCCCTGGGAGTTTGAACGCCGAGAACACTCATACCGTATCTCCCCCAACACACACAATGGCTGCCAGGGAGCCATCTAGATACCTTACTAGGGCACTGCCCAGAGCATTTGCACCCTCTGCTCGTTCTCAGGCCTTTTTGGGACGGCGCAATGTCTCCGACGAGGCTCCGGCCAGGCGTCTGTCGGACCTCGAGACCGCGTCTTCATTGATGACAGCTGTGTCCGATGATGCAGCCAAGTCCTTTGACCCCATTGCACGAAGCAAATCTCGCACAACTCAACTCCCGCGCAGTCGGTACGTAATAAATAAGCTATGGGGGTTCCTCTTTTAGTCGAGCGACCAGCTTAGCTACTTGATGAACAAGCTTGACTAACACCTCCATTTCAGATACCAATTCCGCTCCCCTAAGTACAACCGCGGTCCTCTCCACCCTCACCAACCGCCACCTCCCTCCGATCCCTCTTCCCGTCTCTTCGTCCCGGGCCCCTTCGCTCTTCCCCGTGCCGAGCAAACCTACAACTCGACCGTCGCATCTGACATTCTCACCCTTTGCTACGTGCACACCCCTCCGGGCTTCAAGCCCCCTCCCAAGGCACCGCGTCTGCGTGAGTGGGACGAGAGCTCGCCATACCACAAGAACCGTCCTCTCCGCGGACCCCGTGGTGGAGACGTGCTTCGATTGATCCGCAAGCCGATCAAGTTCAACAACATCCCCAAGATCGAGCGCATCACCATTCACAGTTACGTGAAGGAGGCGGCACAGGAGAACTCATCATGGCTGCATGTTGCCGGTATCGCCGTCCAGTCGATCTCCAACGTGCGCGTGGAGACCTTCAAGTCCAAGGCCAGTGTTGCTACTTGGAGCATTGCTCCCGGCCGTGACACCGTCGCCGTCAAGGCTGAGCTGCAGGGTGAGACTATGTACCACTTCTTGGGCAAGCTGATCGATGTGGTTTTGCCTCGCATTAAGGATTGGCAAGGTGTCAAGGGCAGCAGTGGTGACAGCAGCGGAAACATCACATTCGGTCTGGAACCGGAGCACGTGGCCATGTTCCCTGAAATTGAGATCAACTACGATATGTAAGTTTCCTGGCTTTTTGGACTGTTTACCATCATGTCAAGTTCGAATCTGATGCTAATGGTTTATTCTAGGTACCCTCCCAAGATGATTCCTGGTTGTCACATTACCCTCCACACAACTGCGAAGGCGGACAAGGACGCTCGGCTGCTTCTTAGCGCCATGGGAATTCCTTTCCACGGAAAGATTGTCCACTGAGGTGCTTGGTAGGCTACGGTTGCCAACGGCACTGCTAGCCCTCATTTCCCTACTTTCCCCCCAAGGCGTTCTGTTCTTATAAAACCTGTAACTTTAGAAGTGGCCTGCATAGTGGTCATTGCGATTCACCAAACTTGTGTATTATTCTCAAATTCAAATTCATGCCAAGCGATACTCACCAGAAATGTGCATCCGAGCCTTTCAAGTGTTTACTCGTTCGTAAAGTAAGGGAGAAACATATTACGTTCAAGTTTGTGATTAAATTATCATTTCTCTTGTTAAAAAAGATAAGAATAATAAAACATGCGTGGATATCGTTTGTACAGACGCGAAGAGAAGATAGGAATAACAAATCACATTACCCCAGTTTTGGCATGGCCAAAAACTTGCACTTCAGTAACTCATCTGCGCTAGGTCGTAGCTGATAATCAACCTGGAAGGTCATATCCAGGAATTCAACTGCCTCCTGGCTAACATGGTCCGGAGCGGGCGGCCGAGCCTGGTTGCTACCGATAGCGAAAATGGCTTGGAGCTGACTGCAATCAGGGAAGGGGTGAGCGCCGATAAACATCTCGACAACCAGGCAACCCAAACTCCAAATATCGGCCTTCTTAGTGTGGGCCGTCTGGCGGACGACTTCAGGTGCCATCCAATACACACTACCCTGCAGGGAAGGTCGGTTGAGGTGACCGCCACCACCGTGGCTAGCTCGGGATCCGAGGACATGGGAGGCCTCGACACGCTTAGAGATACCGAAATCAGAGATTTTGACTCCACCCTTATTGTCGACAAGGATATTGGCACCCTTGATATCACGGTGAATGATATCCTTGCTGTGCAGGTAGGAGAGACCTGCCAGAATCTGCCGAACAAAGTTCTTGACCAGCGGCTCCTGGAAAGTATTGTACTGTTTAAGCATAGTTGCAATCGAACCACCCGGCACATACTCAAGGAAAATGTTGAGGTGCTCTTCATCGGCACCTGTGCCGAGATATTGCACAATGTTCGGGTGGTGCATTCCTTGTAAAAGTTCAATCTCATGTTTGAGAGCGTTGACCATAAGGTTCTTGCGTTGATCGAGTTCTGTGCCCTTAGGGCCGGAAGGAACTTCAACCTGCTTCACAGCCATAAGCTCTCCAGTAATAGAGTGCAGAGCAAGGAAAACGCTTCCAAAGGAACCCTCGCCGATCAAAGAACCCTTCATCCAGTTCGACGGTGCGAAGTGATTGCCTGCCAAGAAGTCGTCCATTCCAGGGTCTTCTTCCTCCTCTTCCTCTTCCTCCTCCTCCTCTTCATCATCGGGCACAATAACACTCATTCGGTCATTTGAAGAACCACCGTCAGTCGCAGCAACACTCATCCTTTCCTCCATCACACTCTGCCGAGATGGATTTGGCTCATCCGAGCCACTATCCAGTGAGACATAAGATTTGCGGTTCGGCTCTGTTGTAGTTGGAGATTCTTCTTGAAGCGGCTGGAGAGTGCTTGATGCAATTGAGTCACGATATGAGGCTTGAGGCAGGTTGAATTTGGTGATAGAAATTGGACGGGCACGTGCTGCCGGCGCTCCACCTTGGTGCTGGAGCCAGGCGTCGGCAATGTTGGGCATTGGGGGTATGGGAGGAATAGAAGGCAATGGTGGAAGTGGAGGCGCATCCCTGAGACTTGAGGCAACACTGTAGTTGCTGACAACACTGAGGCGACTTGCAGCACGACTGAGACGTTGCGATCTGCGCATTGTCTTCTCAATGTCTTGCCGGTCATGACTAGGGAAGAATGATGGAAGCTCGTGAATGATCATCTCACTTGGAGGTCTTTGGCCGAAGAATGAGCGAAGCTTTGCAACCGGGTTGCGCTGGTCATTGGGCGACATCTGTTCCAGCTCAATAGAGGGGGTGGAGCGACTGTGGGGCCCTTGTGGAGAGACTGGTTGCTTGGTATTGATGACCTGCCAGGATTCCCCTGTGAGTTGTTGAATCTTATGTTGATTACGACGATTGGATCTGTTCAGGGCAATTTGATGTGTAACAGAACTTTCGTCCACAGCCAGCTGTGACGCCCGACGAAGTTCATCGCCATCTGGCTCTCCAGCGTGAATCTTCCGCAAAATTAAACGACCACGTTCAGACTTGCTGACGCCTTCGCAGATTTCCATCAGCTCACTCTCGGTCAAACGTCTGCAGTTGGCCAGATCCGGGTCTAAACCATCCAGAACATAGAAACAGTAGTTTCTGTACTGGTGCTCTGGAAGCTGTAGCTTCTTTAAAACGCCAACCATCACCTCATCTGGTGTTCTGCAGTGTCGAATATCAAGAACCTTGGTCTGCCCACCAGTGTAGATCACGCGGATCACTGGCGAATTGGGTGGGAGTGGACCCATGGTCAATCCGTCAAGACTAGGGTTACGGGGGTGTGAGCTTCTCGAGCCGTCGGTGGCAGCACTGGAACTTCGACCATTACCCGAGCCTCCCGACGATGGCTGGTTCAGATAATCCTTACGCCAGCGGTCAGAGTCACCAGGTGTTCCAGGGGATGGCTTGCCGAACTCCTCTGCCAATTGAGACATGCGTCCATTGCCAAGATTTGGGAAACCTGAGAAGCGCGAGGGTTCGGAGGATAAGGCGGCAGCCTCCATGGCAGCTAACTTGTTCTTTATCAAAAGTTAGCATCCACCCCCGGGATATTTAAATATCAAATCGAACATACAATATTCTTTTGCCTTGGGTTCAATGTAGCCTTGCTCCGAAGTTGTTTGATCGCGATAAAGATGCGCACCCGATCACCGACTTTCTTAATGCCCATTTCTTGCAATATCTTTTGGTCACAGTCGATGAGATTGTCACCGTTAAAGTTGTTGGCTAATATGGCGTTAGGTTTCATCCATTCGGTAACGGTTATAGGGCAAAAAATACCTCTGAAAAAGGACTCGTATTGGCCGCAGTGAATGCTTCGAAGCCAAGCCACAACCTTCTTCTCATCCCAGGCTCTATTTCAAGTCAGTCGGCGGTGTTTATGACTACGGTCCAAGCTTTATCTCTTACCGAATGGCCGCGAGCTCATCATGTCCATCGGAGAATTCCGACTTGGTTGGGCTTGTAAACCCAATTCCATCCACTTTTGTCGCTGTCGCGGGTCGGGGGGTGGTCGTGTGATAAGCCGTCACTGGTGTCGGAACCCCCAAGGGACCAGCGGAGTATTGAGTCTTGGCCAACATGGCTGTACCGGGTCCTGCCACGAGATTCGCCTTGCTTTGTTCGTTATTCCTCCCGCTGGAGACTGATCGCGATCGAAGCGCCCTTGCCTCCGCGGACAAGGGCCGTTTGAGCCGAGGTTCGAGGTGGCAGCCGGGGGGTTGATGGACGTCGGTTTAACACATAATCTGAGCAGCTTGGGTTTGTGGTTAGCTTCCGTCGTGCCCATGGCATTTGTGGGCAGATTGTTAAATGATGTTTGGGGGCCGAGAGGGGCGGCGTTGGTTTCGGTCCGATGGTGATGGAGTATTGGAGCCTTTCCGTGGGCAGTATGACGAAGGAGGGGGCTGACTGACCTGCGTTACACAATAGTACAGAAGATGTAAAGGATCCCCTGGTCGGCGGGATTGGAATTGGGGGAGCAGGAAAGCGGGTGAAGATTGACGTCTGAGCTTTTTTGGGGAGTGAGATCGGTGGAAAGTGGACTTTAGTGTGGTCGAGATCGGGCGTTATCGAGATAAACTCCCCACTTTGACAGGAAAGTCAATAAGGAGCAAATCAAATGGAACATAAAAGATCAAGAACTTTTCACGTTGGGAAAAAGGTGTACAGGAAAATATGACAGATGAATTCGAAAGTGCCAAAGTTGTGCGAAGAGAGTAAGTCTCAACATTTGAACCATGGTCTCGCGTCAAGGGGCTTTCCCCCACGCGTTTCAAAAAAAGGAAGCCAAAAAGGTACCAAAAAGGTACTAAAAAGGTACTAAAAAGATAGTGGAGGTTTGGTGCCAAACTCATGTCTTATCCCTGGATCCAAGTAGTACAAGACTAGAAAGTCGTTTATCACGACATCTGAGTATTCTTCTAGAATGTTTTCATTTTCAGCAACAGATCAATTCCATACGATGATTGAGATCGTCCTGACTTATACGGAGTAGTACATACTACACTCAGTACTATGTAGCTCGTTACTAGTAGTTAGTTACTAGTTAAGTTATAGACCCGATAATGACAAATCCTGGCTTGCCTTATCCGTTTTAGTGCTCACCTCTTGCCGCTTTTGACTTACTGCGTAAAACTGAGCACGCCCCTTAGTATGATATTCATATGGGTACGACCTAAGCTAGGGAATGTATAGTGGTAGTTAAGTAGTTGTTGCTCAAGTGTGATTTCAAGGGAAGAGTACATAAGGCTGACTTGAGCTATATTTAACAACAAGAAGATCAAGTTGATATCCAACATTGGAAGGTTGCGGTTTCGTTCCTCAATGGATGTCAGTGATATCAACCTTGGAATACGATAGTAAAAACATGGATGTTCGCGGCTTGGTTGAATTAAAAGTGAACCTGCAAAACCTATGGCAATGATTTGCGTAAAAATGGTCTGAGAAATGATAGAAGTAAAAGAAAGGAAACAAAAGGGGCGAAGATGAGAAATACGAGCTCGTTGACTTGAATGTAGTAGTTTTGGAGTTACTAACATTCATCAATGTACCCAGGTGTCATGCGGAAATTGGGTAGGAAATCAGCCACATCAAATAACATCACACTCTCAAGCTTATTTTTAGTGTAGAAGAGGGGTAAGAAGTAAAAATGACCATCTGGTAGAACGTGATGTGACTACTCACAAATAAGATCTTGAAGTGCTCACTGGATTTAATGTTACTAGTAGTCATCTCACAGCACTCCCGTGCTGACATCTACTCGGAGATTTTGAGCCTGAGCGCCCTCACAAAAGCGGCGCCCAGATAGGAAGGCCGGCAGACATTATTCTGTCTTATATAAGTGCATACTATACTCCGTACAAGCCCCACTCGGGACTGGTGAAACAGCGACTGCTATCATCTGAAACTTTTCTTGACCCATATAGCACTCAAAGTTGGAAATTCGCCAATCACTGAAAATTTCCGAGGTTTAATATAGACATTTGAAACTTGGAACTTCAAATGTTGTAAGTGATTTGAATGCTGAGCACTTGAGCGGACAATACCTCCAGTCATATATATAGATCCAAGCTTGGCATCTATGTAGTCTGTGTAATTAGCAAGTATCAATGCACTATGTTCAAAACTACCAGCACTGAGTTGACTAGAACATTTAAACCTGGACATAATAGAACTTCTATTGATCATAAGTAGGGTAACTAGTATTGAAAATCCCATTTTTCAAATATCAATACCTATGAGCCATGAATTCGTGAATGTTAACTAAGTGTAGTTAGTAGTTAGTTAGTTAACTATAAGTGGCCAGTTGACTCAAGTGCTAATGAAAGGCACGGGAGGGAGCGGACTATGTAACTGCCGCCAGCCGGATCGAGGCCACTACAGCAATTGAAAACCTTGAAACCAGAGCTTGGGAGATTTGACGTTATCGGTATACTACTAGTACTCTCAAGCTATACTACTAGATCTTTGGTCCAAATCTTGACCTTTCATACTCACAAGAAAACATTGAAAACATTTGAACTCTGCATTTGAATCTCTCTTCTTTTTTTATTTGCATTTGCATTTTTCCATTTCCGGTCCAGCATGGCCCTCTCCGCACCAGTGGGGACTACGTGCATACCGGAACATTAGGCATGTCGGCCACAACTGTTGAGAAGCCACCAACCAAGTGCACTTAGGGTCATCTTGATCAGAAACATGTATTATTTACACCTGTAGAATCCATAGAATCCTCCTTCTCAGATGGTGTTTCTCTGAGCAACACGTGACCGTGGTTCCCTTCCCTGCCCCCCTCACAACTGCGCCTAAAACCCCACAATTCTTTTTTTTCCCCGCTCAGTTCCAAAAGGGCCTCAAATTCTTTCCCCTCTCTGGAAAAAAACTCCCCCAAATCCGGATATCCCCAACTTTCCCCAGCTATGGAGGACGACAAAGCTGCCAAAGTGAAGAAGAAGGGGACTACTCATCGGAAGTCCCTTTCATGCGAATATTGCAGTCGATCCTTTGCTCGCTTGGAGCATCTCCAACGCCATCTCCGCACACGTTGAGTAACCCCCAAGCCCTCCCTAGTCACTCCCCGACTAATGTAGGACAATCCAGATACCAAAGAGAAACCCTTCTCATGTGACATTTGCTCCAAGTCTTTTGCCCGAAGGTAATCAATACTCACTATCCGTTCCTCCCCGGGTGCCATCCCACCCCCAATCGTCCAATCGCTTATTTATATGCACCCGCAGTGACCTTCTAGTGCGACATGAACGTCTAGTCCATCCTGCCGAGACTGCAGCTGGTCGAGAAAATCGTACCCACAACGGAAATGAGAACAGTCATCATGAAATTCCAATTCAGTCGACGATAATTCAGCCCGTCCATCACGAGTCGCGCATGCTTGAGCTGGCCGATGCCATCCCCGTCCACACCCAAATTGCACCTCCACCTCCCGAGGTACAGGTCCAGCCACCACCAATAGTAGAGACTACACACTTCAACCCATCTTGGGGCTACGACCTCAATTTATTGTCGCATGCCGCAAGCCATGTCGCTTTGGAGGGACAGCAGGAGAGTTTGGAATCGATTCGGAAATCATCGCATTCGATTGGCACACCATCACAATCCTTTCAAGCGACAGAGAGAGCCATTACCGATAACTATGGCCTTGAGCCCTCGATCCTGGATTTGACAGACTTGGGTGACCCAGTTCAAGATTTCACTGTCTTCTTGGAAAGTGTCGGCCTGTCATCGGATTGGGACTCTGGGGTATTCTCGTCAGTGGAAGAGCCAATGCTTCCACCGAGTATGCCAATGGATTCGAAAAATCATGTTCGGGAGACACTCTCGTCAAACAGGCTAGGCGGGGATCTTATGAGTGACCCACGAATGCACATGGACGAACAGCCATCTTTCTCTAACTTTGGCTCCCGATTACCATCGCTTCAGCCTGAATCCCACGAGATTGAAGACCGAATTGGCCTCCAGGATGAAAGTTCTCGACCGGCTTGGGAAATCACCAATACAGATCGACAAGTTTTCGTGTCAAAACTTGAGGAATTCTCGTTCGTCCTCCCGAAGGGCTTTGTTCCGCCCTCGCGCCACGCTTTATCCCGGTTTTTTGCCGGATATATCAATGGCTTGAACGAGCATTTGCCTTTTGTACATGTCCCCACTCTATCTATCGCCAAGTGCTCGCCGGAACTCACGCTCGCGACGGCAGCCGCGGGGTCGCACTACCGATTCGAGAATGGCCGGGGAATCGAACTGTTCCATGCCGCTAAAGCCATCTTGTTAGAGCGCCTGCGTCGAAGAGATAGCCGACAAGTGCCTGTTCCCACGTGGAACTATATCTCTCCGCCTTCCGGCTATCCCAATTCCCGAGGGTCTTCGATGATCTCGAATACAGCCAGCAGTCCCTTTCAAACTCAACACCACCTCCCGAACCAATCTTTCAATTCATCAATATATACTCCAGATGATTCGGATGCTCATATGGAAGTGATTAGAACTTTCTTATTGTTAACTGTGTTCGCATCTTGGGAAAAGCAGCCGGAACTTCTGCGAGAGATCCTCTCACTCCAAAGCACATTAGCAAGGCTTGTCCGCGAGCATGGCCTGACGGAGCCACCACCTACCCTGGATCCCATTAGCTGGGAAGAATGGGTGCGGAGGGAAGGAAATAGGCGAACCAAACTCATCGTTTATTGTTTCTTCAACCTGCACTCTATTATGTATAACATCCCTCCGTTGATTCTAAATGGGGAGCTGAAGTTGAATATGCCCTGCTCCCATGATTTATGGAAGGCAAGCAACGCGACTCAATGGCGCCGAGTATGCCGAACACGACAGAGCTCCGATGTACCTTTCCAAGATGCATTTGCCCGGCTTTTCTTGCGATCCTCCACCTCCATTCCATCCGCCCCGATCTCCCCTCTTGGCAACTATATTCTCATTCACGCTCTTATACAACAAATATTCTTTGCCCGCCAACTATGCCTATCTGCTCCAAATATGCAAGGCACTAGCTTGAGACAAGAAGATCTGATCGTCCTGGACAATTCTTTGGGCGCTTGGAAAGCGTTGTGGAAACGTACACCCGAGTCCAGCATTGATCCTCAGAACCCAGCTGGTCCTATCGCATTTACATCCACGGCTCTCCTGGGTCTGGCCTATATTAGGTTACACGTTGACTTGGGTCCCTGTCGTCACCTAATTACTCAGGATCCAATGCAGATCGCTATAGCCTTGAGCGAATCACCGCCTATTATCCGCAGTCCGCGGCTGATTATGGCATTGCTGCACTCCGCACACGCTCTCTCTATCCCGGTCCGATTGGGAATCGATTTTGTAGCAAGAACACACTCGTTCTTCTGGAGCATTCAACACTCGCTTTGCAGTCTTGAATGTGCCTTCCTTCTGAGTCGCTGGCTGCTCGCAATCCCTGCGACACAGCCAGACCAGCGGCTATCGGAACACGAGCGCAAGCTTCTTTCGTGGATCAAAAGCATGATGGATGAAACTGACATGGCTGTTGATCCGCCGGGGCCACCAGATATGGAATTCATGGCTAACCCGTACAAGGTGCGGCAGCTGAGCGTGGCTATCGTTCGTGTCTGGGCCCGCACCTTCAAGGGCAATACCAGCTGGGCCATTGTTGATCTCGTTGGTTCAAGCTTGGATGCTTATGCGGATCTTCTAGAGAACTAAATGAATTTAAAGCTTGGAAAGGGTTCGGAATTCTCAAAATCAGGAAACAGTTTCCCATGTATAGGGAGCTGCTATGATGACGTGGTCAGGCCACTTTAATGGTGTTATTGTTATTGCTCGATGGATCTTTCTTTCTCCTATTTTTCCTTTACTGTTTTCTGGTGGACATGATATCTGTCGGAGTTTTGTACATGTGTTTTGGGACTGTTCGGACGGATTTTCTGGGAGAACTTTCAATTTATTGTATGTATCATGACTCGTGATTGGTGTCTATACCCGGTACTGCGTGTTTGCCATTCTATCAATGGAATCTTTTTTCCATACAGCTTGATTGGGTTGTGTACTTGCTAGATACTATCATGTCATAGATTTTTCTTCCAATACAGCACAACTTTGGCTTGGACCTGTGGACCTTGGATTTTCAAGCGTATCCCTATTAGTAGATCACGGATGTTATTCCCAATTGTTGCCTAGGTGTACCTTGGTAGGATCCAGAGTCTCAGGCTAAACTTGATTCAAATCTTGATCCAAAAACATAATAACTTGAACTTCCATTAAATTCATCAATAAACCTCAACTTCGGAGACTCTCGGAATCTGGCTATTTAAATGTCCCATGTTCATACACAAATGTAACATATGGCAAGCTATTGGTTTATGACAGAAGATAGAAACAGCAGGTCTCATAAGATTATCTAGTCACATCATTACTACTCCATCAAACGATGATTATTTCCCTAAACACCAGCCTTGGAGTGGACGGGATCAATGGCTTCTACTTTCCATTGGTTTCTACGCGAGGCCCTTCTAAAGTTTGAAAGGATCTTACTTTGAAGTTCATTGCGTGTCTCCACGGAGATTTACTTGAGATGGACAGCTTCTGTTCACATTATCCAATAGACTTAGGGTATCTTTCGAATGCTTCTATCTTTCAAGAGTTGGAATGCGATGCCTTTGCCCGGTTCTTCGTCACACTGGCGGGCACAAACCGCAGCGCGGACATTGAACGCTCCAAATCATCAATGTCCATGTCATCCGAGGCTAGGGGTTTCGCTTGAATTGGAGGAGGAATCGCTTGAGATGCCGAGCTTCGTCGCCGCAGACGGCCCTCGTTGACCGACGATATAGATGCCGTAGAGATGCGCCGGCGAGTGCGGTCGCTATTCATTGGCCGCAGCAGGGAGGTTTGCTTGTCGAGTCCATCATTAACAATGTAGAAGTTATAGTTCTGGCAGCCTTGTCAGTTTCCCTTTTTATGATCTTCAATCTGGTGGGGTTTAATTCATACTCGAGGGAACATGTGCTTGTCTACCAAGTGCATCCTTCGTTTCTGAGGAGTCGAGCATTTCCGTTCACAAGTCTCAACGAAGCATCCATACTACTCAATTAGTCAGATACTTAGATTAGGCAGAATATGGAATTTTGCATGTTAAGCAAGGAAGAAACCAAGACAACTAACCGTTTTATCCCCTCGTGCCTTTCGAGCAGCTGCTAGAGGATCATGGTTCTCTTCGATATGAAGATTCAAGAAATGGCTAGTTGGGAAGTTTTTGCTGCACTGTGAGCAGCGATTGACATGTGCTTGTATGTAATGAACTTCATAGTCCTCATATGAGGCAAACGACAGAGCTTCTCTGTGTGGCGGTAGCGCGCAATGCATGACCTCTGAGACAGGGATTGAGTCCCGCGCGATCTTCGCCCGTTCTGAGACGGAGGATGTTGGGTTCTCTGTGTTTTCTGTATATGTTGGAGACTGTGGTTGTGGCCCTGGGTCTGGAAGAGTGGGTGAAGGGCTTCTGGAACGCTTGGACATGATTGCAAGGTACTTTCAGTACTCTTAGGTACTTGCTTAGGTACTTGCGGTGACGGCCAGAGATGTGATCGGTCCACTTTGGCGGGGCTGGGTACAATAGGGGAAGCAGCAAGGATTGGCTTATCCACCAAATCTTAGATCATGACATACTGCGAAATCGGTGTTTCTGAAGAGCAGATACTGGGTAAAGAGTAAAAAGAAAGAGAAAAGAGCAAGTCTATACAATCTAAAACTCTCGGCATAAAATGAATTTGTAGGATAAAAATCTCCACTTTGGCTTAAGTGCCCAATCACATCTCCCCACCAAAGGAGGAGTTTCCGCGCTTGTGCCTTTTACTCCACGCTTTTTCTTGATATCGGAATCTGAATTTCCCCTTCCCCCACCACCACTCCTCTCCATCAGGACTGATGGCTTGGCCACTGTTCTTTACGTCCGACGTTTTTCAAGGAGCCATCTGACGGGCGTCCCAGTGGGGTTAACGGACTTTCCCCCGCGAGCATGGCTATCTCGTTCCCGGAAGCGTGGCAGTGAGTGCTCCTTGCCCCCCCTCCAGACAGCAGCCGCACTGAACAAAAGAGTGAGAGAAATGCGATGGATAAGTCGCTAACTGATATCGCGCATAGGACTACGCTCGATGCCGAACGGGAGCTATTGCGATGCCTCGCTGACAAGGAACCAACCTTCGTGGAGTTCTCGCACTACCTCTCCGAGTCAGTCTCATTCCCGCCCGCGCGCTTTTTGGCCGCTTCTCATATGAAATAGGTTCCGCACTGCAGCACAAAACGCTATCCTCCTGGATTTCGATGCCGCCCGCGAATATGATATTGAAGGTCGCCTGTGGGATGCGCACCTGAAACTCAACACCCGGTTTCGCAAGAAGTTATCTCGCGTGAGTGCTGACCTGTTGGAAGCAGATACACGTGATATTTTGGAGCTAACTAGTGCGATTCGCATAGCACAAGGAAGAGAATGTCAAGAAGAAGCCGGTCGAGAAGCGGAAGCTCGAAAAGCATTACCTGGACTTCATCAAGTCGAGCCAACGATTCTACCGCGGATACATCCAGCATCTCTCATCCCACTTCGAAGGCATCCTAGAATTGGAAAAGGTCGCCTGTAAATTTAATTTCGAAAGTGCGCAATACCTTTTGATCTTCTTGGCTAGCGACTCATGCATGGATACTAATATTCTGTTGTTTAGATCTCTCTGCGCGAACCCCCTCCTCGGTTACTCCTGACCTACGCAAGCGCATCCTTCAATCCTGCCATGCAACCCTCATCCGACTGGGCGATCTTTCTCGTTACCGGGAGACAGAATTGGTCGGTAAAGATCGCAATTGGGGCCCGGCCATTGGATATTATGATTTGGCTTCCGTGATATACCCTACTTCTGGCGCATCACACAACCAACTGGCGGTTATTGCGCTCGCCGACGGCAATCACTTTCGCGCCACCTATCATCTTTATCGGGCCTTGTCCGCTCGGGATCCCCATCCCTCGGCCAAAGGAAATCTGGAAATTGAATTTAGAAAGGTCATGACCGCATGGGCCAAGCGGGAGCTGATTCGCCCCGAGGATGCGGGTATTCCGGGCAAAGCTTTAGCTCCCTGGTTTGTCTACCTACATGCACAGTGTTATAAAGGAAGTGATTTCTCTGAGCATGATGAGCTTGAGAGTGAAGTCATGAGCCAGTTTGCTGTGGATATTCGAGAACAACGATCACTGGAAGGTACACTCCAGAAATACTGCCTTGTCAATATCGCGGCGGAGGATTTCGCTCGAGTACGGTCCACTGAAGAATCGGAGAATGCACGCATCTTCTTCCAGCGTATTAATGTGAAGACATTTTTCACCTTGCTTCAAATATTGCTGGTGGAATTGGAGCGCTTTGCTGTGGAGGATTCAGACAGCAAAACGACAGACAATGTCCCAGACAAAGTGACTGTGGTCGCCCGTCGTATTCTGCCTGCTCTGCGGCATTATAGCTCCTGGCTTCTCACCACCTGTGACTTTCTTCTTGCGCAAAAGGAAGAGAAAGACTCAGCTCTATCGATTCAAATTCAGGAGTTCTGGAAAATCTATGCGGGGACCCTGACTCTTCTTGCGTCTACGTTTGATGTTGTGCATCTCCCGGAGATTGATTATCTTCTAGAGGAAGATGAAGAAAGCCTAGGGTTTGCGCCCTTGGATCAAGAAGCCACTAGACGCCGGTACTACGCTACAAATGAGCAGCTCAAGCCCCGAGTGAATGACCCCGGTGTGGAAAGAAGCCACCCTAATGTGGAAATGCTGTACCGGATCCGCGAATTTGTTATCGATGGTCTCGATATGGTCGTGAGAAACAGAATTCCGGTCGCCCTTGTGGATGATGAGGATAAGAAGACATTCATCTATCAAGAAGATGGACTACCTTCGCAATTCTTCTCCAGTCCACATATCCACCAGGACACACTTCCAAGCGCTAACATTGAGCGTGAGGATATTCCACCGCCGACTCAAGATTCTAATTCCGTCGCTGAGGGCCATAGCATGTTTGGTGGCTCTCAATCCGCCTCTGCCTCCATGTCTGCCAATATGAACCGTATCGTGGAGGGTGTCGAACGCCTGGTTGAGTCTGATACATATGAGAATGCGCCTGATGTTCCCGGCCAGTTTGATTCATTTTTCCCCGACACCGGAGACATGCCCACGCCATCCGGTCATGTTAGACCTACTCCTCATGTCTTCCCCTTTAATGAGCAGAGTGTACAGCCTCTTGGCACCCCTATGGCCCCTCCTGGGCTTGGACCGCCTATCCACAATGCAGCAGATAGCCTTAGAGCCTCTTCGGCCCAGTCATACACGCCGTTGGCTGCTCTGCCCAGTATCCCAAGCATCTGGAACACCTCCTCTCCCGGGTCCATGAGAGGTGCCGTATCCCCGCGGACTCCACCCGGTCTTGGTCAACAGCCTCCATTGCATTCGATATCCGCGGTTGGTGCCAAGGTTTCCGAGCGGTCGCCACCCCAGGACCTAATGGCCAACGAGCTACTTCGCCAGAGCGTTATGGGCCAGACACAACTGACAAACTCCTACGAAACACCGTCTGCTCCCTCATGGATGGCGCCTTCCAATTCGGCTGCAGCTCACCCTCGTCTTCCTTCAAACCAATGGGAACGAGAGCCTATTAATCGAATGACTTTCGGCTCCTACCAATTCCCCAGCCAAGTCGTGTCGAGCATGCAAGCTCCATCGTGGGCCAATGACGCCTTCATCGCCAGCAGTTATGCGTCCGGTGCCGGCCAATATCCTCCGGGTCTTGGCCCTCATCGCAAAACGGCTACCCAGCTCGGTGCAATTGGACAAACTCCGCCGTGCGGTCAAGGGGGCTGATTAGGGGCTCGATTTTATGGCTTATATTACGATTAAGTATGAAACATCGCATTATGTGCAAACTTCATACAGCCCACACCTATCAGCTATGCGAGAAGAGAGTGATATCGAATTATCCTACCTGCGCAATCGGAATTAATTTTCCCAGTTATTCCGGTGTGGTGTGCTCCATTTCCACGTTTCTCAACAAATATTGTACCCATCACAGACAGCATTGACAACGAGATTGTATGGTCATGCTTGTTTGTCCTTTCCTTTCCGGTGCAGTTGCTGTTCTGAAACTACTAGGTACAGCAGAAAGCTTCTTCCGTGGTTATCGTTGGCTTAGGAATGCTCATGCTATGCTTGACTAAGACACATGGATATCCCCAAGAATCCTGTTTTCTGTTCCCATCGACATGCTCTCGTCTTTCAATTTTTCGTTCTATCATAGGAAATGAGATGCGCAACGTATTTCAACGCTTGAAAAGGGGAATTGAAGTGAGGTCCTGCAATGCTTGGGGAATTCTTATGTTGCTTTCGGTTTATTCTTGCTTAGTTCTCTTTTTTCCGTTTCATGCGAGATGAAGTCCAGTCATGACCAAAAATCGTTTATCAGCTTTCATCAGCCCAGCTCTTTTGTTTCCCCGATTTTTCAGCCTGGAGGAATGGCATTATACGATAGTCCCAAAGACGTGGTTTCTGGAGAAAGGTTTAGTCAAAGACTAGGCCTTCTTATGCAGACCATGTGTTTACGTGTTTACAGTCAATGCGATGATTTTCAATCTTCAAGTCCTTCAGTCCTTGTTTGTAATATTCATTATATCGTTGTTGAAAACGGGGTAATTTTTACTCGTTTCCGAGTCTATACCACAGGTGACGCCGTGTTGTGAGACATGGTGATACAGGCGATCGTAACAGACATTTAAGATAACCGAAAAGCTCTCATCCAAACAAAAAATAATCCCAAGAATGGAAAGAGAGGGGAAAGAAATATTCAGACAAAATGTCAAGTGCTTTCGGTTCAATTTCTCGACGTTAAGTTGAGATTTTATAAGAAATATGGAAAATAAATAGAAAATATTTGGGTATAGAGGGTTGAATCATCCAAGGGTTGCTAAGTGCATGATCAAATGTTATTGAGTTGCACTGAAATCTTCCAGAGCGGCAGATTTTGTGTTGAAAAGTCTTTCATTTATGAAATTTGGCTTTTAATGGCCATTTATGACCGGGAGTAGGTCTGCTTGGGGTAAGGGTAACTGCATATTCATGGTTAGTCATTGGCCTTTACCGATCAAAAAGACGACGGCAGTAAACTTACGAAGGTCCAAGCTCCTGGATGCTCTTAGCGGCGAGCCACTGGCCCATGTCAACGGAATCCTCCAGAGACTTGCCACCGACAAGACCAGCGAGGAAACCACCAGCGAAGGCGTCACTATCGGTATCGAGGTTAGCGTATTGTAAGAAAGGCAACTATATGGACATGTCAAACTCACCCAGCACCGTTGGTGTCGTTGATAGCATCCTTGGAGAGCTCGTGGACCTTGAACTCCTTGATCTCAACATCACCGCTGGCGGAAGCGATGGCAACGATGGTGGGCTCAGTGCCCTGGGTAACAATGGAGATACGAGCACGCTGGGTGTTCTTCTTGGGCAGGAGGGCGAGCTTCTTGGCGATCTCGACCACGTCCTCGGTGCCCCACTGGTGGCTCTCGGAGTAAGCACGAGCCTCAGTCTCGTTGCAGACGGTGTAGTCAGTGTAAGGGAGAACACTGTCCAGCTGCTCCTTGAAGAATTGGGGGATGAAGGGAGCGGAGAGAGAAAGCATGAAGGGCTAAATGAGTGGAAATTTGTGAGTGGACATGATCTATGAATATTGATTAGAGCAGCAACGTACCTTGTTCTGGGCAGCAGCCTCCTCGGCGAGGGCCAGAATGGCGGGAACGCAGACAGTCAGGTGGAAGCCACCGACAAAGTAGAACTTGGCCTTCTGAACGAGGTCCCAGATGCGGGGCTGCTGGAGGTGCTCGAGCTTGTACTCGTTGGCAGCAGCAAGGTCGGTGCACAAGCTGCGGTTGTGGCCAGTGATGACAGCACCACACTTGCCAGTGGGCTTGGACTCGTCCACACGGTACTCGGTGTGGACACCGGCCTCCTCACAGGTCTTCTTGAGGATGTCACCGTAGGTGTCCTTACCGACGCAGCCAATGTAGACGACGGAGTTATCGGGGAGCAGGTACTGAGCACCACGAGCAGAGTTCTGGGCAGCACCACCGGGAATGAGCTTAGCGTCAAGCTTCATGAGCTCCTCGTAGAGACCCATGTGCTTCTCCTCAGCAAGGATGGCATCGTTATCCTTAAGGCCATACTTCTCCAGAAGAGCGGTATCAGCACGGGCCTGGATGTCGAGGAGAGGGTTCTCCAGGCAAAGCAGAGGGTAACCTTGGGTGGCAGCCATTATGAAAAAGGGTCAAATAATGAATTGAATATGGGGAAAGGGGGGAAAGTGATTTGAAAAGGAGTAAGAAAGTAAGAAAAGAGGGACAAGAGCAGGGGAGTCTAGGTGGGATGGAGGGGCTTTTCTGCCGGATGTCGGGGCGGCAAGTCCCCGGCTCCACTTCGGTGATGTTCATCTCCTGCAATAAACCATCCAAGTCTGTCTACTTGCGGAGCATAGTCCCTTATCGAACGCCTAAACCAATCATCATGGCCGACCATGCTTTGGAGATCCCTGAGATCATCCAGACAGCTTCGATTCAGCAACATCCTTCTGCTGCCCATGACATCAACCCTGCCACAGCGGCCTCGGAAAAACAACCTGTTGTCGTTGCCCCAGCTTCGGAAGCTGGTAGCCTTGCCTCTGACATTGTCGACGAACACCGAGTAGTCCGACCCCTCCGCCGACACCAGACACTTCCGCCTCTCCCCGATCTACGCTTTGAGCAAAGCTATCTAGCTAGCTTGAAGGATGCTGACACTTGGGGCCGGGTGGCGTGGATTACCGTGAGAGACCAGGTAAGCACATAAGCACACAGGCCCACCATTTACCTCATTAGGCATATTCGATAGAGAGATATCTTTATATTTTGTATGGCAAAAATGGCTAATTCCTTTTCACTGTACTATATAGGTTCTCCTTCCGCTTATTCAAGGTACCGTTTGGACACTTGCGCTCTCCGGTTGGAAGTTCTGGAACCGCAACGCCTCTCTTAGTGGACAAACAGTTGGCAGTCGGATTCGCAGATGGTGGTACGACGTCAACAACTGGAAGCTTCCTCCCAAGTGGACGAAGAATACACGATTGGCATCGCAGGTTGAAGAAGTGAGTAGCCCACTATGATCGTTGTGTTTGTTATTCTAATAGGGGCAGTGCGGCTAACGCTACTGGAGTTTTTGAAGTACTATGAGGCCCAGTTTTCTAGTGCTGGTTCGGATTGAGGTCCCATGCTGAGCATGGAATCTAGATCCAGGTACCTGGATACTAGCATTTTTGGCGTTAGGTCTTCTGGTTTTGACTTTGTTTTCTTCTGTTTTATATCCCAATATCTAGAGTGTTTCCTCTTTCGTCAACTACTAGTATACATTTAGTTCGTGTCTAGTGGCGTCAATTTCTTTCCTGCAGCCGCACCATTTATGCACACAACTCGCGCTCAACCAGCGTATTAGCATTTATTGATTGGGTGCTAGCCGGCTACACAATAAAAAGCGGTTGTGCATGCTGCAAATCCTGGAAGAAACTTGCATTAATCACTTGATATAAAATCCTATTCCTATTCATACCCTCATATCTCTAAATCAACTGAAAATAATGCATAAGAGCAGCAACTGAAGAGACACCGGTCCAATAACCAAAAGAGCTTAATAGTAGACAGGTGAAGAGATAATACAATCCAAATTTCCACACCCCTGGAGAGATGCAAAGGCTCAATCATTCAATTATCGATATTCAAAGCCAACTAATAGCACTTAAAATAGTAACTTTAGTATCGGATTCTAGTTTTGACCAGTAGGGGTTGGCACTTGGGAGAGTCCAGGACCCGGGCGATTCTCGGTTTCTGTATTATCTCGAGGCCATCCATTCGGCTCAACGGACTGAATAGATACCGGTACCTCGGGCGACGAGACGCTCGCAGTCTTCGATAGGACAGCCGCTTGGTGCTTGTGATCGGAAGTTGTGGATGGTGCAGTTAGCACTGGAGCTGTTGAACCCTGGCTAACTTCTTGCAGATGCGACGGCTTGTCTGCAACTGGCTCTGGTGTTGGTGGCACAGCTTTGCTTGGGCTCTTTATCTGAACATCATGTGCAGGAGGAGGCTCATCTTCGGATGGTTTATGTTCACTTGGAACATTTCCTTTGCCGATACGAAGCTGAACCACCAGGCTAGGGGGTTCACCATTGGTGATGGATTCATCCTCGCTCTCGCCTTCTCTTTCATCATCTCCTTCCGCCTCGTTTCTATCGTCCCCACTTTGCCACTCATTTCCACTCTCGTTTGCACTGGACCGAGCTTCCGACTCGTCGTCCAGGTCAACTGCAGCATATCCAGAGTAACCATTGGGGTTTGTGGATGTTCGTGATCTCTGTGGTCTCGTAGTGTCTTCTTCCTCTTCGTCTGAGTCTTCACGCTGCCCAGTAAGCAAGGCTTCTCCATAAAGACCTCCCGCACGAGATCGAATCTGCCGCCCACTGGCCGTGAATCGAGTACGAGGCTCGGGAGCTGTCACATTTGATGACGCATTGCGACCTGATCGTCTGGAGGGCTGTTCATCGGAAAAGATATCCTCGTCGTCTGAGTATGTATACTTTAACTTCTTTCCGCGGGTTCGACCTTCGTACATAGAAAAACCAGGCTCGGGTCGTGTGAATGCAGCCTTTCGAGCAAGGCGGTAGTCCCGGCGTTTGCGTTTCTATTATCGTTGTCAATGTCTGAAGCCCTGGTGAATTCCATGCGGTAACGTACCTCTTCTGACGCTTCAAACCGGGGGATGGCATTGTATATCCTTTCGGCAAGCTTCTTCGAGTTCGTGCCTTTCTCTTGCTGCAATTTATCGGCGATTTCTTGTATTTCTGGAATACTTCCAGCAACGTTCCACCAGCTGATATTTTTGAGAGCAGGGTTGCTCTCTCGGTACAAACGAAAGTTGGTGTCGTCTTGCCCCTCGATAAGCCAGTATCGCCGTTTCAAACTATCACGACCCCACGATTGAACAGATAGAGGTTGATTGAGGTCATCGTCATGGCGCGCTTGCTTGTATGACTCTTTGACCTTAGCTTGAATGGTTTCAGAAGATGAGAGGGACCAAAGAATCAAAGACTTCACAAGCTCAAGCTATATCAAGAAAAGGAATGTATTAGAACGGGGCTCCTGAATGAATGTCAAGGTATCGGTGCATACGCGTTCTTCGGGTGTCATGCTCGTAAAGCTGCGGCCCCCGTGAAGGGGATTCTTGCCCTCCCATGATTTGGGCCACTGCGGTTGATGTGTGTGAATTGCCTCCTCCAATGGCCGTGTATAATGATTCCGTCTAAAATAAAAGGAATACCGGATCAGCGATGAATTCTGTGGTCAATTGGCGGTCGAGGGTCAAATGCGCGCGGGATTTCAAGGTTCTGCGCGGGATCAAGCACCAGGTGGCGAACATACTCAACATCCTTTTTGCGGTTCAAAACAAGACCTAACAATGCGCAAAGCAGTCGCTCAATATATTCACCCGGCGTAGTGTCTTCGACACCTCTCTCAATGTCCTGCGGACCAAAATGCGGCAGGCTGCGAGGAAAGGCGTCATGGAATCGCGCGCGGAACATGACGATGAACTAAACATTGCGATGCATTAACAAACGTGTCTTCGAACAAAATAAACGCGTCATGAACATGCTGCTGGACCTGAAATCCAGTTGAATCAATTGGCGACGAGAAAACTCACGGCGATACTGGGGTTATCTGCCAGCACATATTCATGCGGTGGTGACGGCTCGCGCTTTGGCGGCGGAGTCTCAGACTCCTTCTTGAAGTACTTTGCGATTCCAACGGGGGGTTCGTCAAGAGCCATAGCGGCTTCATCATCCGTCGGCGGCGCTGACGATAAAGATGACAGATCTGAGTCCGACGGTGCCATAGTAAAGGTGGTGGTGGGGGTAATAGTTGAAGGTGGTGCGAAGGACAAAGTTGAAGCGCGCGAAGGAAGCGTCACGTCCGGCCTAGCACCTGCGCGCCCGCAAAGATGACTACTTGAACGGGAGATCCCTTACGCACTTTTGAACTCTTTCTCCATTCATGGACTCGCTATTTGAGCAAGAATATTGGAATGAAATGGGCTTGGTTCTCTACATCACGGTCTATATAGGATTTGATGTATATTCATATGAATGCATTGAAACGAGACAAATATACGGTTATATGCTATACTGCTAGTCTTATCTCCTCTTCTTAAGGAAGAAAAAAATAGACCAGAACATAATCGGCACTCTATTTCCCTGGACAAGTGGTTGTTGTTGCACATCTGGGATTTAGAGGCAAATCTTGTAACTTGACGCTTGATCCAACGTATTCGAAGTTATCATAGCTTCAAGCCGACATTGGTTTTCTTGAAATGTAACTGATGAATAAGAAAAGTGTTGCATAAGAGTCTGATCAAAAACACGGCACAAGTGGGCATTGATCAATGTGATTGAAAAAACATTGTGCATGACATATTCGTGCTGTTCTCCGCATTAGAGAAGCAAGAAGCACGGTCGGGGCGATGCCAAGTGCAATAATGCCACTTCAGGGCTATCGGGCTGATCATGTGATTTGATTAAGTCATCGAGAGTAGGCGGGACGAAATTTCGAATACAAGATACTATGATCCTAGGAATGGATTTTAAAAAATATCTAATAACAGGTAGAAATCCTATAGATTATGTCAAATTAATGAGAAGTAGTTTGAAATGAATTTTACCCTTGAAAGTCATGAATTATTTTCTCCATTACGCACTTGAAGCAAGTTATGTTCAACTGACTAGTACTTTTGATCACATGATCATCAACCCGTGGATGATGATTTACATAATCAACTTAGCGCTAGTCCTGATTTGGTTTGGTTAGCGACCGCGCCCTAAAGCCCACACAGTCCCATTCTCCGTCGATTTCTCATCCTCCCCAAACGACAAGCCTATCTTCAATTCAAGGTGCGACCTTTCCCCTTCCACCGTCCCCGACCTCGTCTGTCCTCCTCGTTCAAACTAACACAGGTTCTTCTTAACCACAGACAGTCGCCATGGGTCGTGTGATCCGTAACCAGAGGAAGGGCCGTGGCTCCATTTTCAGTGAGTGCGACCGCATCAAAATCCCACAATCACATCCTACATTCGAAAAAATTGTCAGCGCCGCCATACAGAGCAGCAAAGAGATGGAAACAACACGACGAACACCACATGCAACATATGCGAAGGAATTGGAATGCTGATATCGAATTTTTTTTTTCTCTTACAGCGGCCAACACCCGTCTTAACAAGGCGCCCGCCCAGTTCCGTACCCTCGACTTCGCCGAGCGCCACGGTTACACCCGTGGTGTTGTCAAGGAGATCATCCACGATGCCGGTCGCGGTGCTCCCCTCGCCAAGGTCCAGTTCCGTCACCCCTACAAGTTCAAGATGATCACCGAGACCTTCATCGCCAACGAGGGCATGTACACCGGCCAGTTCATCTACGCCGGTAAGAACGCTCAGCTCACCGTCGGTAACATTCTTCCCCTCGGCTCCCTGCCCGAGGGTACCGTTGTCACCAACGTCGAGGAGAAGGCTGGTGACCGTGGTGCTCTTGGCCGTACCTCCGGTAACTACGTTACCGTCATTGGCCACAACCCCGATGAGGGCAAGACCCGTGTCAAGCTCCCCTCCGGTGCCAAGAAGGTCGTCAAGAACACCGCCCGTGGTATGGTTGGTATCGTCGCCGGTGGTGGCCGTACCGACAAGCCTTTGCTCAAGGCTTCCCGTGCCAAGCACAAGTTCGCTGTCAAGCGCAACTCTTGGCCCAAGACTCGTGGTGTTGCCATGAACCCCGTCGATCACGTAAGTTATGGCAACTTCGGAGACACTTCATTTCTTGTCACTAACCAGATTTTTTTCTACAGCCTCACGGTGGTGGTAACCACCAGCACATCGGTAAGGCCTCGACCATCTCCCGCTACGCTACCCAGGGTCAAAAGGCTGGTCTCATTGCTGCCCGCCGTACTGGTCTGCTCCGCGGTACCCAGAAGACCAAGGATTAAATGCAGTAATGCTATTTGGAGTTTTCTTTGTGAAGGGTTGAAAATGGACTTCTGCTATGAGACATATGTACCTAGGCGACTGCGGATAAGCGTCCCATGTGCCCTTAGCGAATTAAGGTTGTGGTCACCATCCTTTTTCTGAATAAATCAACAAAAAGGGTGATGAAATGGGGTCCGGGGTTGGCCTCATGTCAAGGGCAGGACGGAAAAATCAAAAAAGTCCCATGGGGCTCTTGAAATGATATATCTACGAAACTTTCAAAATGTCCTGTTGCCCGCCCTGTAGATTTGTAGATCTGAGATGAAAACCCATGTAGACTTCAAATTTTCGAACATTCAAATGTTGAACACTCCTGGCATATGACGACCACCTGCACATGTGGGCAACATTTGAACCTACCAACAAATCTTGAAGGTTGGAACTTTCAAGTTGACATTTAAATATTCTGGAAGGATGGAACCCACATGCAAGGCTGGACCTCGGGAATTGATGCTTCAATGTTTCATTTACGAGCCTCCCCAGCACTGGCTCCCGTGCACAGAGCTCGGTGCATCTTATGTAGTATGGATGCACCAGTTGACATTGGATCTTGAATCGAGAATTTAAGCCAAAAAATATTCTTTGGGGTTTTTGATGTCAAAGCACCGTACATCCATTCTATGTATAGTAATCTCCTGCACCACATGTGCAGGTTACCTAGTCCCTTTTTAGGGTCAATTACGAAAGAGCAGTTGCGCCATTATTGATCCTTTTTGCTGGTGTCTTTCAAAATGTATGCGATGCACAATTCTGAGATCAGGTGGTTTGGAATTTAGGTCAACGACTGTATGGAAGTACACATGTGCATACTAGGGATCCTATATATAAGCTTGAGACCTCGGGAGGCATGGGCGAAATCAATACGGATGAACACTAATGTTAAAGGCTACGCGCGATACTGGTATCTATCTGTGGAATTAAGACCTCAGGAACTGTGTGCACATGTGGAATCACAACATTGAAGGTTGTATCTAAGATGGATATAGCTAGTGTAGACCCGGGCAAACCTATGTACTAATAGTACTCAAGTGCTATAAATGTTGTATTGATATCTATCAAAACACAGGTATGCCTCTAAAGTGATAAAAAACACATAATTTAATTTTTTGAAGCTCGATATCTTGGTACCTATATAGTATATGTTCATAGCACCTATAGGTACCTATCTACATAGTAGTCTGGATATAGAAGTATATATACAACATTCGTAGGTTACCAGGTACCTATACATATGTGTACATCCACATATATAGATATGTGTGAACCCAGATATCTGGATGGTTTAATGTTGCGGGATATGTACTCATGCCCACATGCAGGTGGACCTGGCTTGTATATGTATTCCTTCAAATAGACCCTTTAGTGCCATGTGATCAATATGTATGGATGTACCACCTGGCGTACGGGCAGTATTTAAATATTTAAATATGCTAACCTTCTAATCAATTATTTATACATGTACAAACAATATAAGAATCAATTGCTACAACCTGGGTTTATGTCTGGAAGAGTCATTGAACCCGCGGATGTTGGTATCGTTGATCTTGAACTAACCAATCAGAGGCCTAGGGCAGGACTTGGGAGCAAACTACCTTATCAGGCCAATTACACCTTCCCACCTGGGCTCCCCCTCTCCCAATCCATATCACTGTCTGATCTCTACTATGCTTTGTAAATGATTCATCTACCAAGACCGTTCCGAAATGGCCAGTGCACACGTCGCCCCGCTGAAAATCCCCCGCCTCGGTCGATCCGACGATAACCTTACCTCTGCCGAGCGGTGGCAAGCCATCACCAAGCGCGACACAACCGTGAACAGTTTCGTCTACGGCGTCCTCACCACCAAAATATACTGCCGGCCATCCTGCGGCGCTCGTCTCGCCCGTCGCGCGAATGTCGAATTCTACAACACTCCCTCCCAGGCCGAGAAAGCGGGCTTCCGGCCCTGTAAGCGCTGTCGGCCACAAAGCGGGGGCACGGCAGCGCAGAGTAATCCCCAAGCCGCGGTGGTTGAGAAGGCATGTCAAACAATACGGGACCAAGTCAGCGCAGGAATGAAACCACCCCGATTGCACGATTTGGCCACCCAAGCAGGGCTGACAGCGAGCCATTTTCATCGTGTGTTTAAAAAGATTCTGGGCGTGACGCCAGGTCAGTATGCGAGTAGTGTGGCCCAGAACGGTTCTTGTCCGTCGCCGGGGTCTTTGACGCCTGATGCTTTGTCTGAACTTGAAACACCACCTTTATCGGCATCGCCCTTTGGGCTGGGGGTTGGGTTGGGGCTACCCGAGATGGACGGGAGGGAGGAGCTGGATTTAGATTGTGGGCAAGGCTCCGCGCTTCCTGGGGAGCCGGCGGTTAGGCGGAAGGATTTCTCTCCTGTCATCTTGGATAACGCATGGAATGAGTTTGACATTTTGTTGGCGGCAGAGAATCAGGGGCAGGTATCCTCTTTCGATTCTTTCTCCATTGACCCGCGGGTTCTATTACATCGGACCTGAGATGGGATCATGAACCGGTTCCTTCAATTACCATTGAGAGGTGGATCCAGAACTCCAGTCTCCAGGCCCACGAGGCTTGTCTCTCGACTACGGAATTACGTTTTGAAATGAAATAACGAAAATACGAGTACGATGACAAATGACCACAAATGACCACAACTGTAACCCTACAACAAGCCTACAGAATAGAGTAATTTTTGACCGGAGTATAAATTAGAAAATAAGCACTACCGAGACTTGAGCGGGGAAATGTGCGAAAGAGGTCCCTGCAGCGAAGCCTACCAGAAGATGCAGTGTAAAGTGTAGATTTGAGTAGGATTTTGTATGGCTTCATATGATTCGACGTGACAATTTTCATCGCCACCACCACGGCTTGGCATCAATCTGTAAGGGTGGATTGAAACAGCGACGAAACCTATCCGGGGCGACGCTAAGACGACAACTGGTCCCCGTGCGCGAGAGTACGTACCTACAAACCCTGTAACCTGGGACAAAGTTTACATGGAGTCAATGTTGAACGATCGGCAAGACGAAGCAAGTTGGGAGAAAAATGAACTCCAATATCATGACCTAATTGGCCGGATGGATTGAAATCTGGTCTATCCACAGGACCCTGTTTCCTTGACGGTGGCGTGTTTTTGCTGTGAAGATAATTATAGCATGAAGATCCGGGAGAAGTTCCTGGTCTTCCAATTGGAATCATCGAATCTCCACTGGGATCCACTAACGCGTGTCACCTTTAACCGCGATGGTCGAGCCCAATCTGAAACAAATTGCCTAATTTCGGGATAAGGGGGGGGGGCATTGGTTCTTTCTTGATTTGCTTTTGTCTCTGTTTTCTCTTCTTTTATTGTACCTTGTCGATAGAGATTAAAGGGGGTATTTATTGTATTTACTGTATTTCTTTCTAGTGAAACCGAATGAGATCAGTGGCGAGGCAATTGCAAAGCAGTCTATCAATGAATTCATTGTTTGAGGCGCATTCCCCACCGATCGACAGCATTTTGTATCTCTGCATGCAGTGAAACGCTTTAGGGGGAAAATTCGAGAAACTTTGTCAATGATCAATGATCAATTGCGTGCCATGAGGATAGATTGATCTAATTGAAATATTTGAAATTCGAATTTTCCAAAAAAATTTCAATTTCAGATTGGATGGGGTAAATGTGAAGTACGTACTCCATACAATTTGTACGGAGTAGAAATTATCATATCAAGTTCTCCCTTGCCCCGGCTTTCCTTCCCAACCTCCCCTTTCTCTCTCTCTTCCCCTCCACATCTCCCTACCCCCAAAATAAAATATACCCTTCGTTTTGATCTGAACTTCCGCATCTGTATTTTGCTTTCAGACCACTTTGCGATCGTTTCATAGGAGACCATTCTACACCCAACTTCCTCCATCGCTACTTTACTCGTTTCGCCCTCACGGTTAATTTCGCCGGTTAATTTGTGATTGATTTCCCCGTTCATTTTTCAATCACCTGCCAGAACCACACACACCTCCAAAATGCACGTGAACAAGAGAATCGGTCGCTTCAAGCAATGGGCGGGAGAGCGCATGGGTGGTGAGGCCAAAACATGTCAATCGGATGATTTCAAGGCCATGGAGACAGAGATGGGCGTGCGCCATGAAGGTAAATAATACTTGGTGGAATGACCTTTCGATCATAATAAAATGCTGACACTCTAATCCTTACCAGGTGTTGATCACATTCACAAGTCCATGACCGCCTACGTCAAGGCAATCTCGAAGCGCACCGAGGGAGACGATAAGGAAAAGACCCTGCCAATTGCTCACCTGGGAAGTAGCATGGTCACCCATGGAGAGGATTTTGATGGAAATTCTGAATACGGGCAGTGCCTGATCAGTGAGTTGAAACTTATGATCGCAAGACCGTGTCGGAATTAACAAGACTAACAATCGCATTAGTGTTTGGAAGGACCGAGGAGCGCGTTGCTCGTATTCAAGAGAGTTACATTGCACAGGCGACTTCAAGCTGGCTTGAGTCCCAAGAGAGGTCTCTCACGCAAATGAAAGAATACCAACAGGCTCGCAAGAAGTTGGACAGCCGACGACTAGCATACGACACATCGCTGTCTAAGATGGAAAAGGCCAAGAAAGAGGATTTCCGAGTGGAAGAGGAACTTCGCACTCAGAAAGTTAAATACGAAGAAGCCAACGACGAGGTACTCCGCCGCATGCAGGACATCAAGGAGGGAGAAGTTGACAGCGTGATGGATCTGGGCACATTTTTGGATGCCCAGCTGGAGTACCACGACCGATGCCGTGAAGCACTTCTGCAACTGAGAAATGAATGGCCTGGCGGGTAAGTGCCCCCTTTAAAAAAAATAGCCAACTTTTGGGAGAATCCCCGCGCTAACCTTGCACTATTAGGTCCGGCCAAGGCCCAGCACCACGTCGCCCCACACGAGCTCGCTCCAATACTGCACACTCATACCAGGAGCGCTACGAGCCCGTGCAGGAAGAGCTGACAAATTCGGTGGAGAGCCGGCCCACTATCCGATCAACTAGAACCGTGTCGACCACTTTGGCCGACTCTTTCCCAAGAGAAGTTCAGAGAGAACCCCAGCCCATCAGCAATAGCTACTCCCGTCCGGCTTTGAGTCGAGTCCCCACTTTCGAAGGACCAACCCAGCTTCGACAGGAGCATTCCCCAGTCGCATCACAGTGGATTCAACGAACAACCAGCGAGACTCTCGCCAATCGTCGCAATAGCACTTACTTGAACACTCGAGCGGCTGATCCATATGCCGATTCTGAAGTGAGCTCTTATGGGTCGTATGGTCGCTCCAGCCCAGAACGCATGTATGGCGATCGATCATGCTCCCCAGCCACATCACACGGTAGCAATGTTCCTTCTCGGCAAGCCAGTTCTACAGCCTTGAATGCGAGCCATCTGAGCAAAAAAGCCCCTCCACCACCTCCCCCATCTCGTGCAAAGAAGCCCCCTCCCCCGCCCCCTCCGATGAAGCGGAGCTTGTCCACTGCGCCGACTGCATAGTGACAAGGCAGATATTTTCTATACTGAAGGAGTTGGGGTGTGAGCTTTGGGCTTTTCGTGGTAAACAACGATTTCTTTGGTTACTATTCTTATTCTTTTTTTTTGTAGTGTTTTGTCTGTCAGTCCTTATTAATACTTCCCATATGTCATCTCTGTACAGATTTGCCTTACTGTTAGAAGCCTCGAGGATTTTCTTTGAGGGAATGCAGATTTGGAATGAAGACGTTGTCACGCGAGCTGTTTCATACCTGAGGTTTGATTCGTTCAATAGTTTGTGCAGCGAGTTGCACAGTTAGAATTAAGGTATCGCCTTGTGATTTTATATTTTCAAGTTTTGGTTTTGGTAATTTGAAAAGTGTGTAATTCTCCTGAACGAAGCCATGTGTACTCCATGTGTACTAGCAGGGACTTGAATTGTATCGTACAGCGGGTTTAGATTGCTTTGTTCAATGTTTGCATTGATTGCATTGATGGCAAATCAAGCAATATGATTGGGTCTGAATAATACTAAGAGGGACATGGTGACTGCGTTCAGCACAGACCAGGTGGAATCGGCTGAATCAGCTATACACCACGTGACTCACACTGAAATCTCCTCCTTCCTGTTGTTACCAACTCAGAGGAGCAGCACCCAGGTTTCCCCGAGAGAGAGTCGCGCAACTCGGTCCCCTCTATCCCCATTCCCATCCACGGCCACACGCCGTCCCCCCACAGTTACTGCCTTTCACCTTTTTTCAGGTACTTACTGTGAATCGTGTCAGCTTACCCCATTTAATTCCCTTTATCCCCTTTTGTTCCCAGTACCCGCCGGCCCCCCCCATAATCCCATCGATCGCATCTCCGAACCCGCCGACCACGCGCCTAAAACAGCGCGTCTCATCACCAAAAGGGCTTTCCACAACCACGTTTGGCTACCCTCGACTTCCCAATCAACCCCCTTTGGTCGCATTCCCACCCTGCCCAGCGCCACCACCTTACCACCCCTAGGTGTCCAGTCGCGACCTCCAGTAGGGACTGAGTGGAGTCCGCGACATTCAACTCCATTTCCGCGTCCCTTTCAATTCTATATCACCACCATCACTCTATCACCACTTATGAATTGAAAGTACCCACGTGTAAAATGGCCTCTATTCAGTCAGCGCCGAATATGGCGTCAGCCAATGGCGCCAATTCTGCACAGGGCGCGAACCCATTGCAAAACTTGACTGGCGACCAAGTCAAAGACATCCTTCACGTAAGTAATAATAACTCCATACCCTAATCGGAACTTCCTGATTTCTCACCACCCCGAATGCATACACCACCACCTTAATTCCCTCAGTTCCCCCCGTTTATTCAAGTTCCCTAACCTCGACACAGAAACTCCGTCAGATGAAAACACACATGGATGCCAAGGGTATCCGTGTTGACGACCTCCCCACCGATAAAAAAGAAACTTACAAGTACTTCCTTTCGGTTTACGTACAAGTCATGGCTTACCAGCAAAAAAAAGCTGCCGCCGCCAATGGTGCTCAGGGTAAGCCTCGTTGCGCATCTCACATTCGGTTTGTTTGGTTGCCCATCGCTGACCATATTTTCAGGCCAGAACCCCTCGATCCCACCCAACGCTGGACTTCAGCAAGTTCAGCCCCAGATGCCTGTCCAGAAAAGTGCAACGCTCGGAAATGGACCGTGGAGCAAGGCACAATACGAACTCTACCGACACCAACAGCTTTTGCATGAAAAGGCGAAGAACAATCAATCCCTGACTCCAGCCGACATGCAAAGCCTGCAGGAATTTACATCCGTGGTCGCCCCATCCCGGCCGAGGATGGTTGCTGCAGCAGAGAAGATTGTCAACGACGCCGAGAAAGGCTCGGTCGAGCCAGCTGCGAACAACGGCGATGTTCCTCCCGAAAAGACATGGTACAGCACCCTCGAACAACCAGATATTCTGCGCCAGCAAGTCAACTATCACAAATATCGCATTCGCCGAAACCGGCCCACAGTACCAGCTTCTTGGCCTTATGGTCTTGATCTGCAGGAAATTCGTGCGCGCCGTCAAGAGGTCGTTGGCCATCAAATGGCTAGCCGGCGAGCTGAGCTTGCTGAAATGTCGGCTTCTGTCGGTGTTTGGGACACTGCCAATAATGACACGCCCTCCCGCGACGATTCGATGAAGATCCGCATTTTCAATGAGCTTGCGGCGTTGGATAAATACTCCAGGCAGCAACGGCTTCGGGACGTCGTCTCTCGTGAGATGTTCCAATATAGCCAAGGAATGACTGCTAATCGTTCCGTTCATCGTCGTCTGAAGAAGCCCTCGCTTCGTGAAGCTCGGGTTACTGAGAATCTCGAGAAGCAACAGCGTGATGCCCGCGAGACTCGGGAGAAGAAGAAGCAGTTCGACCAGATCCAGGCCATCCTTACCCATGGCGCTGAGCTCATGAGCCACTCAGCTGGCGCCCGTTCTCGATCCCAGAAACTTGGCCGGATGATGGTTCAGCATCACCAGCATATGGAGCGCGAAGAGCAGCGACGTGTGGAGCGCACTGCCAAGCAACGTCTCCAAGCTCTTAAGGCTAACGATGAGGAGACATACCTGAAGCTTCTTGGCCAGGCCAAGGATTCTCGTATCTCACACTTGCTGAACCAGACCGACAAGTTCTTGAAAGAATTGGCTGCATCAGTTAGACGACAACAACGCAACCAGGCCGAGCGCTACGGCGAAGATGAAGAAATGGAAGAAGAGGAGGAAGAAGATGAAGAGATCGCCAACAGTGAGATTGATGAGGCTGATCAAGATCCCAACAAGAAGACCATTGATTACTACGCTGTGGCTCATCGCATCAGGGAGGAGGTTACAGAACAGCCCAGCATCCTGGTCGGTGGCCAATTGAAGGAGTACCAGATCAAGGGTCTCCAGTGGATGATTTCCTTGTACAACAACAACCTGAATGGTATCTTGGCAGACGAGATGGGTCTTGGAAAGACCATTCAGACCATCAGTTTGATCACCCATATCATCGAAAAGAAGAGGAACAACGGTCCCTTCTTGGTTATTGTGCCCCTCAGTACCCTCACCAACTGGAACATTGAGTTCGATAAATGGGCCCCATCGGTTGTCAAGGTCGTGTACAAGGGACCCCCGAATGCACGAAAGCAACAACAACAGCAGATTCGTTGGGGTAACTTCCAGGTCCTTCTGACTACTTACGAGTACATCATCAAGGACCGACCCATCCTCAGCAAAATCAAGTGGACTCATATGATCGTCGATGAAGGTCACCGTATGAAGAACGCCAACTCCAAGCTGAGCAGCACTCTTTCGTCGTACTACAACAGCAGATACCGTCTTATTCTGACTGGTACCCCCTTGCAAAACAATTTGCCTGAACTGTGGGCTCTTTTGAACTTTGTTCTCCCCAATATTTTCAAATCTGTGAAGTCGTTCGATGAATGGTTCAACACACCGTTTGCCAACACTGGTGGCCAGGACCGCATGGACTTGAGCGAAGAAGAACAGTTGCTTGTGATTCGTCGTTTGCACAAGGTTCTCCGTCCATTCTTGCTGCGTCGTTTGAAGAAGGACGTCGAGAAAGATTTGCCCGACAAGCAAGAGCGCGTTGTCAAGTGTCGTTTCTCCGCCTTGCAAGCCAAGTTGTATAAGCAACTTGTCACTCACAACAAGATTGCTGTTGGCGACGGCAAGGGTGGAAAGACTGGTATGCGTGGTCTCAGCAACATGCTTATGCAGCTGCGGAAACTTTGCAACCATCCCTTCGTCTTCGAGCCCGTTGAAGATCAGATGAACCCTGCTCGGACTACCAACGACCTTCTTTGGCGAACGGCAGGTAAATTCGAGTTGCTGGATCGTATCCTGCCCAAGTTCCGTGCCACTGGTCACCGTGTCTTGATGTTCTTCCAGATGACTCAAATCATGAACATCATGGAGGATTTCCTGCGCATGCGCGGCCTCAAGTACCTTCGTCTGGACGGTTCCACCAAATCCGATGATCGATCAGACCTCTTGAAGGTTTTCAATGAGCCCGGTTCCGATTACTTCTGCTTCTTGCTTTCCACCCGTGCTGGTGGTCTAGGTCTTAACCTGCAGACCGCCGATACTGTCATTATCTATGATTCCGATTGGAATCCTCACCAGGATTTGCAAGCCCAAGATCGTGCTCACCGTATCGGTCAAAAGAACGAAGTTCGAATTTTGAGACTCATCAGTTCCAATTCCGTCGAGGAGAAGATTTTGGAACGCGCTCAGTTCAAGCTTGACATGGATGGCAAGGTCATTCAAGCCGGAAAGTTCGATAACAAGTCAACCAACGAGGAGCGTGATGCTCTTCTTCGGACCCTTCTGGATACTGCGGAAGCTGCAGATCAAGTGGGCGAACAAGACGAAATGGATGATGATGATCTGAACGAAATCATGGCTCGTTCTGAGGATGAGATCAAGATTTTCCAAGAAATGGACCAGGCGCGACTGGCCAGCGACAAGTATGGCCCCGGCAAGCGTTTCCCCCGTCTCATGTGCGAGGATGAGCTACCGGATATCTATCTGCAAGAGGATAATCCTATCACCGAGGAAGTCGAGGCCGAGGTTTATGGCCGTGGTGCTCGTGAACGCAAGATCACCCGATATGATGATGGTCTATCTGAGCAGCAGTTCTTAGATGCGATGGAGGGCCTCGAAGAGGGTCGACTCACTCTGGAGCAAGTTATTGAGAAGAACGAGCGCCGGGCCGCTGAACGTGCAGCCAGGAAGGATAAGAAGCACAAGAAAGCATCAGGAGCCGATGTCGATTCTTCTCCAGAACCCGAGCCCGAACCGTCTATTGCCGATGAAGAAGAGACCCCTCAGCGAAAGCAGGGTCGTCGTCGTGGTCCTCCACCCAAGCGCAAGGCCGAGGAGCCGCCCATCGAAGAAAACCCACAGCCTAAGCGCAAGAGAGGCCGCCAACCAAAGACTCCCGAAACTTTGAGTAGTTCCGACCGTGCCATCTTGACCCGCATCGTTTCCAGCACCATCCAATCCCTGAAGGAGATGGAACAGGAAATCCCAGCTGAGGGCTCTGATAGCGAGGAAGGTCCCCTTCTACGTGCCATAATTGAGCCGTTCATGAAGCCTCCACCGAAGACAACGTACCCTGATTACTACATGATTATCAAGAATCCCATCGCGATGGATCAGATTGAAAAGAAGTTGAAGCGCGATGATTACCAGAGCTTGAGGGAGTTCAGGAACGATATTCACCTGCTCTGCCAGAACGCTCGAACTTACAACGAAGATGGCAGTATCTTGTTCCAGGATGCAAATGACATCGAGGTAAGCAAGATTTTCTACCCTCTGTTTTTCCTTGACCACACACTAACTTATTATCTCAGGGCAAATGCTTGATGGAATTAAGGAAGCAGACCGAGGGTCACCCTCAGTTTGCCAATTTTGATGATCCTGGCTCGGTCGCTGGCGACGGTCAGTCGACTGGCGCCGACACCCCCTTGACTGCCGGCACCCCTGGAGCCCAGCCCAAGCTTAAGCTTACCTTCAACAACTCCAATTTTGACAATGCTAGCACCGCAAACGGTACTGATTTCAGTCTTGATGAAGAGTAAAATCCTTACTTCGGGACAAGTCTTCATACATACATTTTTTTCTCTTCCTTTTCCGCCTGTGTTACTGTCATATTCACCTTGGAAATTTCTTCCTTCTGTTATGAAATTCTGGAAGGCGTTCTCCGTGCTTTGCGTTTGGTGAACCGGACAAGAGATTCTGTTTTTCATTTTTTGTGTTTTCAATGAACGATTCATTAACGAGAGGTGGTCGGTCTGACCGTGTGAAAGATCTTTAGATCAGTTGGACCTTGTATGTTGTCAGCATGTATGGCTAGTCAAATTATTAAAGAAAGATTCAAATAATGGGTTCGGAATATTCCACGTTTGTCTTCAAATTACTTGGTAGAAAGTAATCCTCCAAGGATGTTAAATCTGACCAACCTCGTATCAATTGAAGCCTCAAATTTCATTGCATACATAGCCTCAACACGTGATGTGGCGATGAGTGTGCAACCTTATCATGTCCTTCTCTTCATAACGAATTTCATACCATGTCTCAAGTCTCGAAATCAGGGGAAGATAATCTGTTCTTCATGACCACGCCATGCCCGCGAATATTCGTGTCCTCAAGGATGATGCTGGTGCCCGCAATCTTCAGACCGTATTCCGAGTGTCTCCACTCGGGCAGAAACGACAAGAAGTCCATTCAAGGAGAACCCATAAAAAATCCCGAGCTGGTTGCTTGACATGCAAGAAGAGAAGAGTTAAGGTATTTCATGAATGGACAAGCTCGGCAGATCCATACAACTAAGACTGAGATTCATACAGTGTGATGAAGAAAAACCAGAATGTCAAAGGTGCAAAAGCCGCGGCGTTGACTGCTGCTATTCGTCCGAATTGGAAATTCCCAGCAATAATCAAGATAGTCTGGGGATACCTTCTCCAAAAGATGCTACTTTTCCCTCTCTCGCACTTGACAATCTTTCAAAAAGCATTCAAAATACGCTGAACTTTGACCAAGAGCAGGGGAAAAGTCAGTATGATTTTCTGAATAGAAGATCCGGCCATCCACTCAGCACAATTGCTTTCCAGCATTTCATCAATGCTTCGACTGATACGGTTGCAATTCCTGGTATTCGCAATGTCATGCGAACCGATATGATACGCGTCGCATTCACAGTAAGTATCGATTCCGCCATTGACAAGTTGAATATCTAATTCAGTCTACGCAGAGTTCTCACTTAATGTACACCATCCTCGGCGTAGGAATGCTTCACTACAACCGGATTTCTCCCAGTAAAGAAAGATCTCTTGCAGAGTCTTATCTCTGGCAAAATGCAATTCAGCTCTACCAAAAGGCCATATCTTGCAAAATCCAGCCAGATAACATCGACGCCCTTCTATCCACATGCATGCTCATGGGCGTAATGTCTATATGTCCCGAGCAATTCGAGCCAACAGACTCGTGGGTCCTCACCAACAAACCTGAAGCGATGAACTGGCTCGCATTACAAAGTGGCATGAAAGCCATTTTAACGCTTGCATCGCCCTATCTTCCCGGCAGTATCTGGGGCGACGCATTCAAGGGCGTTGATGAAACGGGGGATAAAATCTTCAAACAGGATGAAGCAGAAGCTACCGGACGCGAGGGTCTAGATTCCGATTTGGCCGATTTGTGTGGGATCGATGAAAATAGTTCTGCTGCAACGAACGTTTATTACGAGCCTTTGAGCTATCTTTCCAGGCTCGTGAAGTTGCAACCTAGTGGACCTAATGCTGCGCACTGTGCGTCGTTTATGGGGAGGTTGGAGTGTGACTTCTTGGCTCTTTTGCGGAATAGAGATCCGCCTGCACTCATTATTTTGGCTCATTGGATGGGCCATATGTGTTTGTTGGCTGAATGGCAGCCTTGGGTTGAGGGAAGAATCAGGAAGGAATGTGTGGCTATCTGTATGTTCTTGGAGTATAGCACCGATTCGAGGGTATTGTTGCTGTTGCGATTCCCCGCAGAGGCATGTGGGCATAAGCTTCGCTTTATTTCAAATCTCAGCTTGTACAGAGAAAACATAACGAATTAATTGAAGAAGCCACGCTTCTTATAGACCCACATTTTCATGTGGCTTTGAATTCAACTACAAGAATAAGCAATTACCCAATATGGACTCCATGCACATGTGCTATTGGAACTACAATTCATTTGGGCTGCTGATCCCATATTTTTGCGGCTGATCCCCTTGATTTTGCTCTTTAGCCTTGGGCCAGAAGTAATGTTTGATATGCTTGAACTCGCAGCATTGAAATCATTCGATTCGTTCAAAATGATAAGCACTTGAGTGGAGTTGCAATGCAATACTTTATGCAAGGACTTGAGACTATTAATGTCATGTGCAACATCAATTGAACGCACTCTCTGATGTTTCTTTGAAAACTTTTATCATACATCCTCGCAGTTTCATACCTGAGAGCTCGAATCATTGATTGCAAGGCTGGATAAAGGTACTCACCCATCCTCCGAAGATTCTTTCAACCAGGACAGTTCTACCGCTAGATGGCTGCAACGGAGGAGTCGCCCCTTCTCCAAAATCCAGATGGCGGCGACCAAGATGTGGAAAATGGAACGACCAGATCGAAGATCGGGACCGGCTTTTTGGCGGTGATGCTTCTCTGTATGTCAACACGAGACAAATCCTGAGGGTATTGCTAATTGGTTTTCAACAACAGCGGCCTTCCTGGCCTCATCTGACGATTCGTTCGTTCTTTCCACGTCCTCTGATATTGCAGCGGACCTCGGGGCCACCAAGGCTAGTACATGGCTCATTACTGGTTTTAACCTTGGATACATGGTTTCTCTGCCTGTTGTAAGTGCAACGATGTATACCGTCTGGCATTTGCAGTTTATTTTCACTAGCAAGTACTAGACTAAGAAGGGAACAACTTTTAAACCAAACATACATGCACTAATTCACAAATCCGCACATAGTAAATCCCAAAGGGATTTAAAGGGACTTATAGTTTGGTAATCTTCCAACTTCCCTTGCCACTCTCAATATCAAGCTCGTAACATGTACCTGAATTGAATGACATCAATTTATCCGACGAGTCGCAAGAATCCCCTGAGTATGCCGCGATCGAGAAAACGGATTCGTCAAAGAGGGTAGACAGCGGAGCCGCCGGAGGTTACCCAGGCGATACAGCCAACATCGCTTGTACTTCCTTCATCGTCGGTGAGATAGCTCCCGCAAGTACTATCCGAGTACATGTTTAGCTTGTAGTAGTCGGAAGTTGGGGGAGTATTGGCCTCAATTGTGGCGCTGCTGGATGAGCTACTCGAAGTACTCGTGCTCTGGTCCTCCGTGCTGGTAGAGGAGGTGCTGGTAGAAGAAGTGCTGGTAGAGGAAGTGCTGGCAGAAGAAGTGCTGGTCGAGGAAGCGCTGGTGGAGGAGCTACTAGCACTGGTGCCAGTTGCTGTCACCGATCCCCAGCGGGTGGCATCCATGGCGTTCCGCCGGCTCACAATGCTGCTGGCGATTGCATCTAGCAGAGATGAATCTTCCACAGGCTCGGAAACATACATGAAGCTGTTGGTCTCGGTTAAGTAGGTTCCTGTGGTGGTTATGGTCGATGTCGTAGTGGATGGAGTGGCTGAACATCCTTCAGTCGGGCCACAATATGTCTAAACAGGAAAGTAAAGATGTCAGTCAGCCTTCACATTAGATACAAGTTGGACTGGGTCTTGAACTTACGGAGGAGCTAACAGTTGCAGAAGTCATTCCACTTGTCGAGATTGTCTGCACAAGGACTGTGCATATGGTTGCTGTCACCATGGAAGTACAGTCCTCATCCTCGGAAACCTCAGGTGTGTCTTCAGTTGTGCCACCACCGCCACCCTCCACTAGACAACCACCTATGCGATAAATAACTCAGAATTTCGCTGTGCACCAATGGTATGTTAATCAAGCTCTTACCTGTTGAGCCGCAGCCAGGGCCACAAAACTCTAGTCCACAGCCACCCCCACACCACCACAGTCCACATCCTCCATCACACCCGAATAATCCGCACTCCCCATCGCAGCCCCAGTTATCACAGTCCAATGTACCACATCCCTCACATTCACTGCTATCTGTATTATCTGTGTCATCTGTATCATCATCGTCATCGCCGGTGTCATCGTCGTCTCCCGTGTCATCGTCGTCTCCCGTGTCATCGTCGTCTCCCGTGTCATCAGATTCAGTCTTATCTGTTTTTTCACTTTTTACCTTTATGGGAGGAATTGTGTTTTGGGGGGTAATGTCTGTATATGTGGCGCCCGGTCGAATAGTGACAGTATGGGAGGTAGAACCCCATGATATAATAGTCTTGGAGTCATCATCTGTGCTGCTTGTCGTATCATCATCACTCCCAACTACTGTGGCCGACGATGAAGTCTGGTTATCATTTGCAACACAGTAGTAGTAGTCAAGCCAGACACCACTAGCGCAGTCTGTTCCCACATTAGGGTTCCAGGTGTCGAAGTCAAAAGTATCAATACCGTAGAACTCCTCAATACTCCAGCAGGAGTCGCCACTCTGCACCAGGTAGAACTCTGTGCAGCCACTTTCCATGTTTGCAGGGTAAGGAGTAGGCGTAGTTATTACGGCTGCAACCGCGGTCGTTGTGCTAGGGGCGCTGGTGATGGTCGCGGTGTTTTCCACAGTCACGGTAATCGTACCAACGCCGATGGTTGAATAATTGGTCGATACTAATGGACCCAACGCTATGTTCGGAGGGAAAACCAAAGTAATGGCTGGGGGTGCAATGCTCTGCTCGGCGGTCATCATGCCGGTAGGGTTGCTGGGGACAGTGACAGGCCAGAAAGGAAGCCCAGTCACGACGAAGTCTGGAACGGAGATGATTGTTGTACTTGTGGAAGTAGTTCCATCTGCACTAACAATCACCGGAGTGGTAACGGATGGCCAGGTCACAGTTTGCGTTTCATTCAAAGGAAATGGTGGCAAAATGAACGTACAAGGAGGCTGACAGGAGACTTCAGGGGAATCACTATCCCAGATTTTAGGGAGGATGTATACCTTGCCATCTCCTTCAGCAGAAAATACGTCAGTCGAGTTGGAGATAGTCTCTACCAATGCATGTTAGCTCAATTATCAAGGCTGTGAGAGGAGAACAAAATAGATACCTGACAGATCGCCCGCATTATCTTCGTCGACAGCCCAGGCAAAGACTCTAAATTTAGAGATAGGATTAGCTATATACCACTTGAGGTAGGCTGGTAGAAAGAAAAAAACACAGTACGATCACTCACCCTCCCATATATCTCTCGTTAGCAAAATCCATCTTCATTTGAATGGTCTCATCATCATCGTAGGCTACCCACTGGTCTTCATCATAGACAGCAATCTTCACAGCCGCAGTAGAGTCAAGCCAGACAGTGGGGTTTCGAGAGGAGTCGTTGACAATATTCATGATCTCAGTATAAGAAAGTATACCCTCGGTCTCAGTGCATGGTCCAGCATTGCCTTTAACACCAGCAGTCAGTTTCTTTGAGATAATTCGGTCAAAACATTGAGAATCTATGTTAGCATACCTCCAGTACTAAAGGGACATCCAGGATCAATGCAGGATGTATCGTTCAGGGTATAGCCTGTGGAGATTAGCGGAGTAACCTTATAATGTTTCAAATCGTGAAAATTAGACTGGGGTGACATACTGCGGCCGTAAAATCCAAGTCCAAGGTTCACCTGACTAGGTTCAATGTCGTTATGCCAGAGAAGTTGCAATCCAGAATTGATCATCGTGAGATTGGTGCTAGCATAGACATAAGATCCGATAGATGCAATCGTGCTGTCCCATGTGCCATAGATATCGTAGGACATGAAATTGAACTGCAAATTATCTCTATCAGTGGAAACACTTAAGACTGCCATATCAGGGCGCAAACTCACCCAATCAATTGTAGTTGAAATGTTCGCAATGTCAAAGTTTTGAAGGTACCAATAGGAGCTTGGGAGTGTGATTGAAAGTCCGTAATCATCACCCAATGAAGAACGAATGTTTTGAAGGAAAGTAACGTAGTTATCATAATCAGCAGCCGTGCCATATCTATCGGAAGCTCCAGGATATTCCCTAAAAATTGTCAATATATGCATGTTTGTACCAGAACATAGCTACCACATGTGCAAGAATGTTGCTGTCTATAATACTGACCAATCAATGTCCACACCGTCAAAGCCATACTCTACCAAGAACGCTTTGAAAAAAGTGGCCCAAACGCTGGGTCGTGTGGTGTAATGTTCAAAAACACATTATGGGAGCTCTTGCAGACAGTTCGAAGCCAGTCGATGATATGTCCGAGGTTTTCGTATTCATTCTGAGCACGCTCGGCGAACTCGGCGTACCACTGTTTTTGACCAATTGAACGACTCTTCCAAAACCAAATACTCGTATATTTGGTTATTTGCAGATCTCCATCATAATCCTCACCCATACAATCTACTGCATTGAGCCAGACATCGCTTACTAGACCTCCAAACGACCTCTGGACACATGTTGTTCTGGTGAATGGAATCATTAGCGAAAGGATTAAGAAGAGTAGTGAAAGATTGCCATACTGAAGCAGGTTCTGATATGCGTATTCAAATGATCGAAGGTCACGATTTGAGACATAGAAACTTGTAATCTCTAGGTTATCCAAAAGTGGTAGGCTTGGACCTGGGATTTGCATGTATGATAAATCTTCAATTATCCCTCTGCATGCATTTTCGAAATCGTGAATAAGTTGGTGGAAGTACTCTTTATCCTCTATTGATGCATTCTTCATGTCACCGAGGCCTATTTAGTGCTTGGTGAGTAAAGTGTATGAACAGTATTAGAGCCAAATACGGACCAGCTAGTAAGAACATTCGAGTGGGATCATTATGATCAGAGGCTCGGTAGACGCCAGGCTTATGTCGGAGCTTCCAAATGGCAACGCGAAGTTCTGCAAATAGATTATCGAAATTGGGAGTTTGGTGCAAGAGGCGGAAAGAGATCACTTCAAGTACAGTGGCTGATTGACGAGTTCGTTGAGTATGCATCGAAGGTAGTTCGTACTGTGTCATCGACCCCATTTGGAACCAATTACCAGCCGGACTAGAAACCCTTCGTTTGTTACCAGTCGTGTATGCCTGTCTCATTGATTCTATGTGTACCACGTCTTCGAAGTCAAGACGAACCGAGTCCTCTAGATCACATCGGCGAATCACTGGTGTATTCAGCAGCGGATAATCCCAAGTTGGTTGATCGGAAAGAGGAGCACAGGCTGTCTTTTGCGATGAATTATTTAATCCTTCGTAGCGCATTTGTTCTGTCATAGAGATGACCAAGCCATTTGCCTCTTTTGCTAGAATAGCAAATTGATCGGCAATTTTGGAGGGGATCTCCAAATCAATACCAGTCTTCCGGAGGATAAGACCAGAAAAGTAATGGTTCTCAACCTTGAAGTCTTCTGTTATCGTAGAAGAAACATCGAACCTCTTCTCATAACTTCGGAAATCCGCTTCCACCCATTCTCCACGAGCATATATCAGGTCATTCATTGCGTTAAGCCGAAATAATGAATTCCATCGCTCTTTGAATTTGTATTGTCGTTCGTCGGGCGTGTTTTCAGAGGCCGGGAAGTCATAGGAGAATAGCTCCAGGCGAAAGCTAGCATTGGAAATATGAGCGGGAAGAGCAAGCTGCGTACAGCGGTTGGTAACATGCTCTAGGTAGCCTAATAGCATACTGAAGCCCAATGAACATTGGAATCGACTCCAGGCTGGACCATTCTCCCATTGAATCAAGACCATGACTGTGCTTTGGTTGACTGGCGCCCAAAAGAGTCCTTGGAAGCCCTGGATCGTAGACACAAAGTCTACAGACTTTCGCCAGAGAACTGAGACTGTTGAATTATCCTTTAGGTTGACTTCTGATAGGAACTTCAACTGTAGGATACTGAGAATTGGAGTCCCAGGTAACTGCTCCCAATCTGAAGCATCAAAACAAATGCCTCGCAGAGAGGGTTTCATAATAGATTTTGGCATTTCGTCGGGGTTTGGACGGATAATACTGGTAGGCATGCTCACTGCGAGGTCAGAGAGTACTCAATCAATTGAAAGTAGATACAAACGGGGGCTTAACCACATTGTTGTAGATATGAGCATGGTAGCTGTCACAGGGTACCCGTGTATTTAATACCCGTACGGGAACTGAACCGTCCGAACCTGTTGACGGGCCACTGCTCAGAAAAATCTGCAAAGTGGATCTGAAAGTCGACCTAGGTCGCCCAAGGCATCCACAGACGAACTAACTATTCCAATCTTCAAGCTTTTCCTAAGCATTTCTAGCGCGGCCTAACGAGGATTGCACGCTGCCCAGTTCCGCTGGCCCAGAATTACGCAGATATGCCTACTCTTGAGAGCTCTTTCTGAAGTTGCGAAGAAAAAGGGAGAACGCGCATTTTTGTCTTCATGCAGCTTTCATGCACAAAACAGTAACATAGCCTGGTAGCAACTGGGAGCAATCTATTCTCTTAGACTCAAATCAAAAACCCAGGGGAGGAAGGGTAAGATGTCCGTTCTAAAAATCCGGCCATTGAATGGTAAATTGGCGGCAGCTGGATCCTGCTGTCGGCCAGAAAGGGAGGGATACATCGCGGTAACCGGGAAACGGACGAAATGGATTAAAAAATCTGTATTCCGAGAGGTCTGGAGGGGAGAGAAAGAAAGACAGAGATATCTAGCTAAGACTTGCCTATGCATGTGTGCACGCGTTGGAGCAAATGGAGGGGGTCGCCTGACCTCACACTCCAATATAAATGAATTCGGATGGGTCAATCCTGTACTGTTTTTAAGATGGAAGATGCATGTTTTAAAATTACACAGACTTCCGTCGAATAGAGAACCCGTTTATGTGATGTATTATATATTTATGTCAAGAACAAGAAAATAATTGAGGTGTTAGATCATAACATTTGAATATAGACTCTGCAAAGGGGGCCTGAAATTCGGGGATCTACTGCTGATAAAAACAACTATTCATTTGATCCAGCAACGAATAAATATTTAACAAGGATACGGTCTATGTGACAGATACTAGACATAATGATCCGTGCCTTCCTAATCGGGACATCGTCGTCCCTCGCTTAAAGTAAGGCACCACGTGTGATGACTAATCGATGGAGATGACCAACATTGAATCAAAACTTCAAACGCGTGCGGTTGCGATAACGAAGTTGATCCACGGGTCGAGCGCCTAGGATGTGCGTGGTAAATTGCAGGATCTGCATTTGAGTCAGCCCACCCCTGATATAATCGACACGAAAGGCTCCACTCACATCAAACCCCGGGTCATCTCTATGACCATTCTCGGGACAATCGTTTCGGTCAAACATACGGTCGAGTTCCAGGATCTGTGAGATTTCATCCCCGATCCAGTGGGGGTGGTCTTTATGGTCAGCACGACAACGGGCAGTGTGTGAAAGAATGGAGCATGTACTGAAATCCTTCAGCTCCACTTGCTATAGAACTTCTAGCCGTTGCACGGTGTTCCGCCGACTTTAACTCTCTTGAACGAGATGCCGTATAAATGGCAATATACAGAAAAGTCCGATATCTTCTAGTACAAAGATAACAGTTCCGTACTGGCCTAGGGGAGATGAGTGTCTATAGGACCTAGCATATATATTATAAAGTGAATTATCTCCTATATACGATCCACAGCTCGTGTGATTATTTTTGTTATACCTAGCTGAGGCTGGGTAACTATTCGTATTATATAGGTTATTTGTGCTTCTGATATAGTTCATACAATTTCTACCGAAGCTATATAGAATACAGGAAGCTATAAGTATACCCTAAATCCTATATAGTATAGTGCTTAGAGTTATACATACTACCCTGGATGAGCCACCTACTCTACCGGCACCATAATATTAAGCCATAAGAGCTGATTCAAAGACCATATAAGGGCTTATCGGGAGGTAATCCGCCACGACCTATCGCGCCATATAGTATATAGATATATTGTGATAGCCCAGACCAATCTAGTATAAATTCCTCCAAGTAGGAACTAGTAGTAGAAAGACCCCTAGTCAATTAAATAATACATCAGAGCACCTATTACTATCGAGGTAAGGATACAATAGACTTTAAGGCCGAATTAGGGCTAGCGTTAAAGAGTCACAATAAGTATCCAAGGTAATATTAAGACAAGACTGCATCTGGCCTATATAATATCAGTCACTTTACGTCGGACCTGCCGTAGGGAGTTTAGGAAGGCTGTCGTTAGGGCCCATTTTACACACCAGGAGTGGAATAATGAGGGAAATTCCGAGGGCAGTATTCCAAGCAACTATGCTGATTCACGCAATGGACGTCGTTTGAAGTTCCTTTTGGTGGCTTGTTCTTCAATTCAACCGGCTTGTTTGAGTCTTTGGAAGAAGAAGAAGTTGTATTCAATGCAGGAATAGAAGAGGAAGACTGTTCTCCTTCTCTGGTTAAGACTCGACCCTTCAAATCTTGTGAATACTCGCAGAAGTTGTTGTATATGAACGTCTGTGCAGTGAGGTTCTTCTCTTTCATTGCTTGTAGAACCATGTCACGTACGTCGACTTGTTGAACTTGAAACAAGAGTATTATCATTGTATAATAAGCCTCGACACCCATCTTGCGTTCCTTCAGCCTCATGTTTTGCGCATAATATTTATTAATAATAATAGCTATTGTTGGCAAGTCTTCCCTTCTAAGACTGGCATAAGCATCTCATTGCATCATCTCTTAGTGTATGCCGAAGCCGCGCATCTCTTCGTATATTCCTTTCCAGATATCGTCGGCAAAGACTAGTAGAGATTCGGTTATTCGAGCTTGAATCTTGTTGCACATAGATCTGGGTACTGATGTTGGCGATGAGCCATTCACTAATGCTTTTGGATGCCTTGGACATGCACTTGCTGTACTAGCGTTCTTCGCCGGTCTTGGAAGATCACTGTCAATAAGGCCGTCTATTTGGTGGTGTTTGAGGTTGGTAAGCACAATCCTCTTCTAAGAGTCATAATCTTCCGCTTTTTGTAGAGGATTCTTCAGTGGATTGATCGTCAGTTTGACGACTGTGAGGCCCATTCCTTGGTCGGTTCGAGTAGCGATGGCAATATTGTTCCAGTTGTTGTCAGTGTCCGTGTTGTGCGGTTTGTCAATGAGGGCCTCTATATTGTAATCAACAGAAAACGCCGTCATGTTGAGGTTGTTAGCGCTGTGCTACTGCCTCGTATTTTTGTGAAGGAAGATCCTGAATCTGCGTAAAGCAATAAAATAGGGTGAGGGGGGGGGGGGGGGGGGGCTGAATCTGCTAGAAAGCATCAAAACAGGGCCCTAGGAAAGAGAATCTAGCTTAAATTCGCTTAACTTATTGATTTACAGCGATAATAAGTGAGAAAAGGAGGGCTCATAACCTCATAGAAACTAACGAGGAAGAACAAGCAAAAGAATGAATATGAATTGATTTGTTCGAGGAAGGGAAAGAAAGGAAGAAGCAAGATGCAGCCTGCAAACTAGAACTAAATAGGAAGCATTGACAAACATGGTCATGTGATTCCTAAGAGTTAGAGACTCTGGCAGATCTCGAGCGTGACGACCCGAAGCTCGCCTTTTAGGCCTCTCGACTGGTCGGAATCTACCGTCGCCTATGGGAGTTGTGCGTGGCGAAGCACCGCGAGTGCGATAAAACGATCGACGTTAACCTTTGCCTGAAGCAGGCTGGTGTGCAACTGAGCAATGAGAGGGAGAGCCTCCGAGCTCGCCACGATCAGCAAGTAGCCCGGCTGCGCTTGTTTGACTAGGCTCTGAGATCGTCTTAGGAATAAATGACTGGTATGCTTATTTAATGGAGTCAGGTTTCCAGAGGTGACCTGGCGGATTTGGTCAATGTTAACCGTAGCGAGTGAAAGGTCATTTGCTTTGAATATTACTGAATCAATATTTTTGGGGCAATGTATTGATTGTAATTTGGGGTGTATGTACTACTTTGAATGAGACAATATGAACTGCTTTTTATCTCAAGTGCTAAGAATGTAAAACAAAAGAGCTTTGATGGCTTGTAGACCAGGAGACCTATTATTGATCCTCAAGACTTTCATTCACACATTGCTCTAATTTGAAAAATAGTTCCCCAAGTTATGTACAAAAAACGACAAATCAAGGGTTGGCATTGTGGGCAGTGTAGCTAAAGGGGAAAGGGCCGAGTGATTGGCGTACGGCAGGGGCTCCATGCGTGGCCACAGAGATAATCGGAAGCAGGAGGTCCTCGGTGCAGCGGGGCTTTGCGCGATGATGTCAAGCATCTGTCCACGCACTCGGCGTAGGTTGCCCATAACCGTTTCTATCCGGGGCAAGAAAAACACATGCTCGCCAATTATGTCGCCGGTGACTTGATCGAGACGTGTCAGTCGAAATTCCACCCAATTTATCTGCTCGGAGAGACAAAACGCTAACAGGTGGAGTAAAATCTCCTTAGGCAGGGTTGAAAGTGCCAGGGGATCCGGACCGGTCTAGTTAAAGCTGGGCGCATCGTCGAGTCCAAACCAGCATCGGCCTGCCTAGTACCTTCAGCACTTGGAGGTGCCCTCGGAGGATATTTGGCAGGAAGATACATGCAAAAGTTCGTCTTTCCATTACTCACATCCATGGCTATTGTGTAAATACAAATGAACCAGCGGAGACTAACCTGATATGACAGAACTAGCCGATACTATAGATTAACTCAGCTTGGTCTTTGCCTATGCATCGGCAGCTGCATCTTGATTACGATTCGATGGTGTTTCTTTTACCCATCATTATGGGAACTTGTCTATGACTTCGGCCATGGAGTGGGATTGGGCATATTATTCTCGACCCAGTTTGTGGCATTATCCGCCCATTCACCAAAAGACTATGCCGCCAGATTAATCACCACATACTACCTTATGCAACAGATTGGGACTGTTGTGGGTGTATCTGTTACAGCGTGGCTAGTTCGAAGCAACTTTACGAACGCCTTGAAAACAAAGTTTGCAGGAAATCCGCAAGGGCTGAGTGTAAGTCCAATCCATCTTGAATATTTGAAGTTGTGGGACTGACAAGCTTGGAAGATGGTGAAGGAAATACTAGAGCACCGTCGGTATGCTGCTTCCCTTCCCGACGACGTTAGCAAATCAGTGGAGGTGATCTTCCGGAAAAGCTTCATTGCTGCACCAGGTATGTTGGTATTACCTGAAAACTAAGTTCGGTGGAGCTGAGACTGATGCAATTATAATCATGATTAGTATTCACAATCGTAGCACTGACTCTCATACTCTTTCTTGCAAGAGGTGAAAAGGAAGAAAAAGAGCAAAGTAGTAGTAATTTGGACGAGCCATGTCATAGCTAGTTACTATCACATCTATCATTTGATCTAAATTGAATGACCAACCCACCGCCAGGATGTCATTCCATGCATTCAGGTCGCACGGACAGAAAAAAAAGCTCAAGCCACAATCTATTTGTACTGCGGCTGGGCTGCATGTGACAAGTCATGTAAACGAGACCATCGGCTGCATACTCCAGATGTCCGTACAGCCCTCACCGATTGTTCAGCTGCAAAGCGACGATCTGCTACTAAACTGGCGGACTCCCTTAGAAACCCCCTCATCCAGACGAAATCTACTCTGTCACACCCCACCAAAAGCATGTCCGTAAACAAGAACTTGGCCGGAAAGGTAGCCCTTGGTATGTATGAATTTCTCATCCCGTATTGATCCCACCATATTCACCGAAACTGAACTTTGTATATGCAGTCACCGGAGGAAGTCGAGGCATCGGCGCCGCAATTGCCATCAAGCTCGCTGAGCATGGCGCGGACCTTGCTATCAACTATGTTTCATCAGCGACGGCCGCAGAGGCTGTCGCCGAACAGGTACGTTCGCTTGGCGTAACTGCCATCACGGTGAAAGCGGATGTGTCCCAAGAGGAAGAAGTCAGCGCCATGTTCAAGACGGTTATGGAGAAATTCGGCCAATTGGATATCGCGGTCAGCAATTCGGGGATCGAATATTTTGCCGATCTTTCGGAGACGACGGGTGCAGATATTGATCGAGTTTTTGGCGTGAATGTTAAGGGGCAGTATTTTGTTGCGCAACAGGCGTATAAGTATATGGCGGATCATGGGCGGGTCATGTTGACTTCGTCAATTTCGGCAGTGAAGGTATGTAGTATGCTAACAAAGAACCTTGGAATGAATTTCATTGATGACTTTGGCCTAGGGTGTTCCCCATCACGCTGTCTATGCTGCCTCAAAAGCTGCTGTTCAAGGTATGACCAAGTGTCTTGCTGTGGACTTCGGCCCGCGCAATATAACTGTCAATTGTATTGCTGCCGGTGGAGTTAAGACGGATATGTATGATGAGAACTCAGCTTCGTATTTCCCTGGTGGGGATAAGATGACGCCGGAGCAAATCGAGACTCTGCTGTCAAAGTGGTCTCCACTGGGTCGAGTCGGGCTTCCAGAAGATATTTCAAACATCGCAGCATTTATTGCAAGTCCCGAATCACAGTGGCTGACTGGTCAAACCTTCAGCGCCACCGGAGGTGCTTATATGGTTTAGTCCCAACTCCTATTTCGAGTGAAATAACATGACCTGATACCTAATGCCAGCGAGATGATGTAACTTGAAGTGAGTAGCCTCTCAGGGGGTTGCGCAAAGGCCAAAAAGCCCGTTGTATTGTGTAGATACCTAGTCGTGTATGTTGTTTTCCAAACAAAAAAGCATTGAATCAAAAAGTAAAAGCAAAAGCAACAAATTGAAAAAGCAAAGTGCAGATGGCCTATATGCCAAGGGTATGTGCGTGAGAAGAATGCAGATGTACTACATGAGTAGCTCTGAAATAATGAAACAACCAAAAGACTAAGGTGCTGCACCATAAGCAGGGTCAACCCCCAAGTTTGTCCGATGCCTTGGCAGCGAGCTATTCGAGGCATGCGTTGGGACAGAGGCCTTGTCCTCTAGTAAAGTAGTTGGGGTTTGTTCGATATCATTGACGCCATTAACATGAACACCATTGACATTCTTCGCGCCATGTTTCTCCAATGCATCAAAGACATGATGGAAGACCTGTCGGTCTACATCCGCGGCCCACAAGAAGTCCAAATGCTCATAAGTGGGTATAGGCTTGGCGACAGTCCCACGAGGCAAGCCCTGTAGCATGACATTGATATCAACAAGGCTATCGCTGTCACCATAAAGAAGCACAATTGGTGTCTTGATATTGCGGGTTGGGTACTTCACGGGTTTGTAGAAGCGCTCGCTGGCAACGATGCTGAAGGGGGTTTGCAGCTCATCGTCATAAAACTGAAAGTTTTTATTGCGAATAATTTGGAACCAATGAACAACTGATTTTGTACTCGTGAAAGAGTAAAGATGGAGGTAAGCGGCTAGTTTCTGGGTTCGGGTGATATTGCGACCTTGCCAATTGAAAAGAACTGAAAGGGCGGTGTCGATGATGCGGACATAAATTGGGGGATAAAGAATTGTCTGCCACATTGTTGTCGAAGAAAGAATGCTGCGTCGACCAAAAAGAAGGAACAAGAAGTTTGGAGAGGCTTTCATGAGAGAGTCGACGATGCGATTACGCAGGCCGGACGGTGCCATTGCCGGTGCCAGGGCAACGAAGACATCAACCTTCTGATTGAGAAGTGGGTGAATGGAGAGTGTCGCGAAAGCTTGTGCGGTACCTTGCGAGAAACCAATGTACGATAAAGATGGCTGGGCAGTCACATCGAGGATGTACTCAATGCTGTTGGGAATATCGTGAAAGGCGAACTGATCAATGGAGAAGTCCCAAAACTCATTCGATCCAGGTGAGAATTGGATGGATTTCTTAGCATATTTGTTACCCCGGTTGTTACCCAACCAGACATCATATCCCTTTTCGACCAGCTGGAAGGGAAGGCAGCGTTGCTCATCGGTCAATGCGACCCACACTTCACTTGACATGAGGAGACCATGATGAAGATAGACGACTTTCTTGTTGATTGAGCCAGGTCCCTGATTGACTCGCATATTTTCTTCCCCCCTTCGGTAGGCTAGTCGATGCAGCCCAAGGAGATATCCATCGGTAGTCTGGACGATGTGCTCCTCAGCCTCGTATCCAAACAGGGCGCACATATCGACGAAGTCGGACGCCTGAGCGATGGATGAAGCAAGGATTTCTTCCTTTGTGCGAGTATCCTGTGCTTCTTTTGAGATGAATACATTGAAGATCTTTTTCGACTGGTCGTGGCAAAATCGGATTATCGGCGATGCTGGCTGCACGTCAGTTGGTAGCACGCGGTAGACAAGCGATTTAACTCACGAAGGCAGAATGTGATGAGATGAATGATAGTCTCGAGGAATACCAGGATCAGAGACCCTAGCAATGCTAGATACTCGAACCTAAAGAGGTGCGACATTCAAATGTTAGTTGCCGAGATCTCTAAACCATGTTGTGGTACTCGGAGCTCTAAGTTCCACTGAACACTTACCAAAATAACCTCCCTAGAAAAGGTACCCGAGACATGATGACTGGTTTCCTATTTATTCATGCAGAATATTTGGACGAGAACGAAGGTATAAATGTACACTGACAAGCCTGCGAGTGATGAAGAAGATCAAAAGCAATCAATTGACAGATTGACATCCAAGGTCGCGACGTCATCTGCACATGTGAAAGCGTCCAAGGCGCGGCGCTTACTCATCCGGGGTCAACCAATTACAATCGAGTTGTATGATCCGCCTGAATTTGTCCCGGAGATTCCACTGACAGTCACCCATTCTCAGAGATCACGATGCCCAGCTCGTGCTCAGATATCAGTGAGTTTAACTCCCATAATGATGTGGCTTAGGCGTTTCTCATTATAAGCACACATACATTCCCAATTTGTTTTTCCACCCAGCGCGCTGACCACCATGTTTGTAGGGGAGGCATTGGCCGAATGCCTGCAGGAGTCGGACTGCATTATGGTCCAGCGGCACACGCCGCGTGAGTGCCTGAGCTCTCCACTGGCAGAGCAATTACCTACAAAGTGCCAGCAGTTGAAGAAGGGATTCAGCGAGTGCAGGTGAGTACATCACTCGGCAGTGCTGGACTTTGGACAGTCTGGCGTTGTGATGAAATTCTGGACAACTGTGGCTAATTCTGGGTTTTCTATCATTACAGGCGTGGTATGATCGATATGCGCAAACGTTTCCGAGGAAATCACCCGATCTCTATGGGCAAGAGTGACGGACAAGGAACCCAGTCCGAGCAGCTGTATGCTGGGCGTCCGGCGTATACGACTGTCAAGGAAATCAGCGGTGATGAGGTGCAGATGGACCCTGAGAAGACTCGTGGTCTGTAAAGAAATTCTGGGACATCTACGGGAAGAACGATGCAACTACGGAGCAGCATGCTTCTTGCTGTGACTTCTCTATGTATTCTACAATTGTGTGGAAGTTCGCGTTCATGCTGGCATGGTCTGGAGCTCTACTATTTCTCTCTTATCATTGAAACTTTGGCGTAAATTCGAATCTCCAATCTCCCTTGGAACTGTGCATATAAGACACCCGTGGACGATAAAGTGCGGGGAACTCAGGTTGATTTGTAGCCTAAGAATACATATGCAATCGCAGGAAAGAAAAGAAGAGTTTATGTAATTTCACATCATCATTGGGGGTAAAATTGGATACATGTTCACTGGGTCTTCTTGACCTTGTTTGCCGCAGGTGCCGAGTATAACCAGACAACGACGAAGGCCAGGAAACCTCCGATCACCGACCACAGACCGGCGATCCACACCCAACCGCCAGTGATAGCCCAGCTGCGAGGGTATTCATCGTGCGCAAAGTGGCGCACGGTGACCTCGTGCTTCTCCTCAATACTGGTGAGGAAGGGACGCTTGTAGTTAACGCGGAACGAGAAGATACCGTGTTGGTCTGGAATAGTGAAATCGGTGCTGTACACAGCGCTAGTTTCGGTGCGGCTGATAGGCTTGAGGGCCAAGCGGTGGAAGGGTGAGAGCATAGTGAATTCAAGCTGCAGCTCATCCTCGGCGGGGACCTCGAAGGGTACCCACTTGTCATAGGAGTATTCCGAGACCTCAATGCTGAAAACCTAAGAAATAGACATAGTAGTTAGTATTCAATCAGAACAAAAAGGGCTTGGTAATGTAAGGTTGACGCACAGTCTCGTTCTTAACACGGTAGATCTTGGGGTTCAAGTTCTCAGCGGCCACCTCACCATCGGTGGCCAGGTGGTGCTCAATCTTTCCGACTTTCAGGACACCAGTCTCCTTGAAAGCCCAACCAGTCAATTGCTTAGCAAACTCACGGTTGACCGTGGGAACCTTCTTGCCGTTGGGAGCCTTGACAGAGCCGGAGAACCACTGGTCCTCCAGAGCCTCGACGGAGCCCAGAACAACGAAACGGGCCGAGTTGAGGGCTTGAACAGCCGAGACAATGTTCAACTGGGAGCCAGTGGCTTCGATGTCGTCGGGCGAAGGCATCTCCTCCTTGGGGTTGTACGCGTAAGCGGTGGCAGGAGCTCGCAAAATCGGGGCAATAAGCTGACTGTCGCTACCCAAGGTCTGGGGGGCGACACGCGGGAGAGCGAGAACACCCTCGCCATCAAAGAATGCCTTGACATCGGAACGCAAGGAACCAGGGCGCTCGAGCAAGAGAACATCGTGCTTCTCAGCGGCAGAGATTGTGTCGTAGTTGAAGTGGTCAAGAATGACGGCGGAGCGGTCATTGGACAGATGGATATCAATTTCGAGGAGAAGGGAGCTGATGGCGCTAGAGGTGGAGGCCTTGCCGGAGAGGGCGAGGAGGATGTTGCCATCCTTGTTCATAAAGTCCAGGATATTCTTCGGGGTCAGGTTAGGGCCGAGTCCTAATATATTTAGTCAATTAAAGGTGTCCACCATGTATAGTAAAGAGAACGCACCCTTCGACTTTGGGGGAAGGATAAGGAGGTGGTCGTAAGCTCTTTCGCCATGTTCGAAGAGGGACAGCTTGTCACTCTTGGGGGATTCGAAGGACAGATCATATCCGCGACCTATGAATTGGTGTCAGCAACCATTCTTCAAATTTGTATCATTGTCAATTACCTTCCAAATCGGACCACAATGTCGAGTAAGCACTCTTCTCTGTGGTATCGTCCAAGACCACCAACAGGCGGCTGCCAGAGCTACTCAGAGCATTTACCGAAGCCACAAGGGCGCTGACAAGCAACGCAAGGCACCACCGCATTTTGAGGATATTTCCGCACAGCGGAGCGGGACACCTTGAGAAAATAGAAAAAGGAGGAGAGGTGATGGGGTTGGTGAGGGGAGAAGTTCGGAGTTGTATAGATCGTCAGAAAGGGCGACGTGTTAATCGGGCGGATGCCAAGACTCTCGGGACCTTGCAACACCTCCGGAACCTTCGAACCTCACCTCTTCCCCACGGTCTGTCGATTTTGATCCTCGCCAACGGTCCAGCCCTCTCGCAACACTACAAGATCCCAGCGGTCTCGCTTGTCCTCGGTTTTTCACACCTGAAATTGTGGTCTAAGGAGTCTTTCGGACTTTGACGCCGCATTTATCGAAAATCTTCACCTCAAAGTCTTGTCGATAGACCTTGTTCCTTCACCATGTCTGCCCCTCAATTCTGGTCGACTCCCCTTCGCTACATCCGCTGGGCCGCTCACGAGAAGCCTGCCATTTTCTTCTCCCTGGTCATTGGCTCCATGGGCCCAGTTGCGCTGGTCGGCTTGCCCCCGCTCCGTCGCGCTCTTGGCGACGTTGACCCAGAGCCTATTCCCCTGTCATATCCTCGTAAGAAATCCTCCTGAGTGGTCAATTATACCTACCGGGTATACTATCTACTATACTTAATTGCCTGATTCTAACCGCTATCTTCAATGCGCACAGTTCCGAAGGGCCCGCGATCGATCCCCCAGGGATTCGATGACGAATAAAATACCAATAAAACATCGAGCTGCTGAAGAACAAATCCCATGCTTGACAAATTTTTTTTGGTCTCAGAATGGATGCGCGTTGTTTGAGATGGAAAGATGAGGAAATTCGCAATGTTGCCTTCAATAACCGAGGTTAACGTCAGGGCTGTTTGATATAGCCTGGGCTTGTTAACCAGCAAGAAACGATCCCATTTTTGATTGTTTCTCCCCACAAAGAGGCGTTTTGATACCAATCTTGTTTGCGTATATGGTCTCGGCACAGTCGGGGATCGAGACCACTGCGCTGCCAGTGTATGTACTATGTTTTGAGAGTGATCATATAACCAACACCGAGTCGCTTTCCTGTTCAAACTGGACACGTGCCGTGCTGCATATGAAACCCATAGGTCACTAGATCCGAGAGTGAAAACTTTTAGATAGATAGATCCTTCCAATTTTGACATCAAGGTAGATATGACCTTAAGGAGTTTGATACCTAGATTGTAAGCTTGAATGCTCTGCGGTACATGTCTTCACGTTGAGCCTTTCAAGCCGCGCTTTCAATTTTATCATATGCTTTCAAACATACCCTGTTCATGCTTACAAGGCCAAGTACCCAAGTCGGCGTTGAAGACCCTTGGAAAGGACCCCAGGAAGTTGCCGTGGGACAACCGATTTAGTGGGAACAAGTGTATTATACATGTAATATTGCAGGACTGTGAAATTCAAATAGAAGAAAGACAATTTGAGAACGACAGCTCATTTAGACTGTTGCCATTAAGATATAGCCTCGGAAAAATGGATTCGAGAATATGGTAGTAGTAATCACTATCAACTACCACACTACCATGGCCATGGTCTCAATGCTAAAAGCCCCCGGGCCGGATTGGCTCCAGGGCTCCGGGCTGGGCAAAGACTGGCGCTTCAATGTTGGCTAGCCGGTCATGGGTTATGCGAATACTCAAAACTACGTCGCAATAACAACTGGACCTTTCTTAACTTTATAGCCCTATTTGAACAAGCAAACACCAATTCAAGAGGTACGAGTGTTCAATCCGGTTCAAACTTCCAGTGTCACGGGCACAATAGCTACTGCGTTGATTCAAAGGTTGGGAATTTTTGAGCCCTGAAAATGATTGATCTTGAACGATCCAGAGAGAGAAATGGCTGTGAAAGGTTCAATTATATTGATGAGACCAATCAAAACCAAAGCGTCAACCACAGAACGGAAAACGCCGTATATGCTCATATCTACATGTAGTTCGTTCATCAGCATCGCTTTATCAAAGCAGTCCCTCCCATCAGCCAGAAGGCTCCGATAAAAAAAGCAAACATGCGAGGCGCGAGCCGTATGTCCCACCATAGGTAAAGTCAAAAGTCCCAAAGGGGAAAGGAGCAAAAATGGCTAAAAAATGAGAACAAAAATCCTGTACACCATCAAAACAACCGATGAAGAAAAGATATAATAATAGAAAAAGAAAATCATGACAAGAAGCCCAGTGTGGCTTATTGGGGTCCAGTCATTAAGGATCAGGGAACAAAACACCTCAAACCCGAGGAAAGCCACCGTTTTCGTGAAAAGAAACCCCGTTCAACGCATAATACTCCTAACCGGCCAACTGCACGATAGCACAGAATTATTAAATGTGGAAGACCCTTCTGGTGGGCCTTGCTCCGAGTCACAGACCCGAGATGTGGCCAATGATATCCAGTGGGGGATTCAGTCCGTGTGGAAAGAAATGGCATCCATATCCGACGAATCGTGGAAATTAGGCCTGACTTGGACCATGTACTTGATGAATTATGTTCCTATCTAGGAACATCCCGGACTTTCAGGAGTGGAGAGGTAAAGAAGAAAGCAGAGTCGACTGTTTGTTGAGAGAGAAAGAAGTAGAAAGGATCCAAGGTGATTTTTTTTTCCTTTGTCGACTTTGTCAAGTTCCAGGATTTCATCATAGTCCAAGGTGGCATAATAGATCATTTCATCCAGTGGGCCACAATGGGGGAGAAAAAAAGGCATGCAATGCACAGAACAAAAACCTCGGTGCCAAATTGTTTTACCGCCGGCGGTGGGGGTCTCGTTCTCTGGTGGGTTGCGGTCTACTGCGTTGCTCGTATTCCGGGGTATATCTTGGCTCCATTCCTCCTATCCGGGGATCTGGGGCAGTAGTAGGAGGGTATGCCATGCCGGTGGTTTGGGGAGAATAGTCCGACTGGTCATTATAGCCGGGCCCTGGGTATCTGGGGGCATTTCGGCCACCCTCGTAACCATATCCGGGTGCGTAGGTATAGGAAGCGGGGTGCATGTCAGCAGCCGTGACCACGGGTTGAGAGGGGCCAGAGTAGGAAACTTGTGGTGGGGGGTACGGAGCTTGGCCTGATCCGTAAGGCGAATGTGTAGGGTTGTAGGAAGAGGGGTTTTGGTTGTAGGAAACAGTCTGGGGTCCAGGATAGGAGCTGGGGGGGTATTCCATGTAGGCCGGTGCCGCCGGAGCAGCACTAAAGGTAGTTGGGGATGGCCCCTGTTGTTGTTGTTGCTGTTGTTGCTGTTGCTGTTGTTGTTGGCGAACCTCATGGACAGCGGAAGTGGCATAGTTGGCTGGGCCAGAGTTAGGAGGGTGTGACATGTTCACATCTTGAATGTAACTACCTCGTGGATAGCCTAGGTCAGCCCGACGTGAGACATCCGCCTCCCACCGAGCGGAGTCAGCCTTGATATCAGCAATCATTTCCTGTTGATCCAGATGGTCCTTGGTCAGATGGTGTTCTCCTTGTCGGTTTGGGCTTGCTTTTTATTGGTAATAATCGCAACATATCCACTTACTGATGTGAGATTCCGATAAGCACGAATAAAAAACCCCGGGCGGCCCTGTGGTTGGGGGTCAGTCAAAAACGATCCAAGATAACATAACGAAGATAGAGAACGGACTTCATGGCTGCCAGGTCGCACAAGTGCATCATTTCCAAGGTAGCGACAGATATCTGCTTGGATCACCTCGCGGCTGATTCCATCACCGGGGATAAAGTATTCATTTTGACGGCCTGTCATATTGTGGTCCTTGGGGAATAAAAATGTCCGGGAAGCAGTTCAATGGTATCCTCAAGTCCGGGCCAAAAAAAAGAAAAAAGGAAATTCCAGGGTATTGAGATCCTTTGGTAAGTTGGGAGGTTGTGGGATCCGTTATATTGGAAAGAATGTACAAGGTTTGCTTTGGATTTCTATAGAGCGACCGGTGTAAAAGATGCCCACAGTCGTCACCACTTTAAATGACGGGGAGCAAGGTCGAATCCTGAGGGAGCTTTTCACTGATTTCGAATATAATCCACGGATGATGGCCAAAAGAAGAGAAAGAGGATCCTAATGGTCGGAAGAGCAAATAACTGGTGTCCTTTTGTCCAGGGGGAGAAAATCCAGGGTATCCTTTGGAGTCCAGAGTGGTTGTCCAGGGCAAATAAATCAAATCAATCCTAGGGAGATAAAAATATCGAGGTCCAAGGTCGAAGAGACTAAATCAAGTCTGCGAGGCTGAGAGCGGGAGCAAATGAAACACCGAGGCGAGATTTCAAGATTCCACTGGAATGTTTGGGAAGTTGGAGGGTTCCACACTTCCTAGCTTCCGTTTTTATAGAGATGTCCAGGTTCTTTTCCCCTGGAAAAAATCAAGTCGAGAGAGGTGGGAGGTGAGAGGTAGGGGGGGGGAGGAGAGAAAGTTGATGATGAAAGAGAAGAAGAAAGAGAGAAGAGGAGAAGGGGCGAACTAAAGTGGGCAGGGCGGTTGGGCCGTCCTCTTGGGCTGGTGCCACGACTCCCCCCACTTCTCTATCAAGTCAAGGCGTGAGAAAAAAGCATGCACGGTCTAATACGGCTTAGATTGAGAAAAAAAAAAGCAAAAAAGAAAATTCCCCCCAAAAAATCAAAAATCAAAAGTACTCTGTACCACTCTGTCCGTAACCGATGCTAAGAATCCACAGACCCTGGCTAATAACCCAAAGAACCCTGAGTCAATCCTTGTCCTAGTCTTGATCCTAAAAGACGCCGTAAAGTTTGTCAAAGGCCGATCCCCCATAGTCTTATCCCAGCTTGGATTGCTCCTTAGTCTGTGCCCTTTTGGGTATACACTTTTGGCTCCCAAAGGGGATTTGATTGGTCTTCATTGACTTCAAGTACCCAAAAGTACACTGTGTATACACTGATTGTTAGGTATATATTGAGCATTGGGTCATTCGGATCATCTGGAATATCCTGTAGCGGTCAATCTCATAAAAGTGACTAAAAGGTATAAGTAACAGAGTACTTTCTTGTGGCGAAAAGACCGGGATTTTTTCCTCCCGAGCTCGTGAGCAAGGCGGCCAGGTGGGACAAATCGGAGTCTAGGAGGACCACGGGGGATGATCCTCACCCTCCTTCTGTCACAGTGGTTGCAAGCAAGGGACCAATCTGCGGCTAGATCGGTGGGATAGCGACAGACCGTTGCCACCGAACCGCAGGACAAGCGTTGGGCATGAATGCGTGTTGGGCACAACTCCGTCAGCGGGTGGGCCACTCAGCGCTCGGCTATGTCAGCATGGCGCGAGCTAAACGGGAGATCACACATTGCCCAGGTGGTTCTTGTCGGGTCTCGACCTGTAGAGGATGGTGGGAAAAAGAACCTTGGAACGACTTCTTTCAATGCTGACGAGATTTAGGTTTCAACGTGGATGTTACAGTTCACGGATTTGAAAGTCGTCCACGGGTCACTCCTGAAGAATTGAATCTGAATCTTGAAAGGTCCACCTGGCAGCTATCGATCCATCATGACATCTGGTCTGAGTTCACGAGTGGACTCCGCAGCAGTTACGGTAGTACTGTACGTACATATTCACATGTACACATGCAGGCACTGAGATGGGTTTTTGTTAAATTCCCAACTCTTAAGTAAATCGGTAGCTAAATATGCCCCCCCGAGTCAGGGATGATAATGGTACCTGGCCTGTCAAGTTCTAGACATGAAGATACATCCAGCCACCCGGAAAATGTAGCCATAAAAGTGATGTTAACAGTGATAAGCTGGAGTGTTATGAAATGGTTCCATAGATCTCTTGTTTGTTTATGTTTGGAACCCGAAACGTAAGGCTCCGAAAAATACACGTGCCTGCACTAAGCCCTTTTAGGACATCAATCCAAGGGTCGCGAGAATCCCCATCATATCCCAAATTGGTTGGAAGAGATCTCTCATCCTATCCTAGCTAGGATCATCCTAAGGTTCCAAGGTTGCTGCACACAGGCCATCACTCCTGACCATGACGAATAACCAGGCATGTCGTCTGCAGACCCTACCAACAGCCCCGATGCCGTGAAACGCTCCCGCTACACCTGCCGCCACCTTCAATTGCTACGCCAAGGCTCCACAGCAACACCTTTACGCGCCATTGCGCATATCGACCTCGATGCCTTCTACGCCCAGTGTGAGATGGTGCGCCTGGGCATACCTCGCGACACCCCACTTGCGGTGCGGCAGTGGCAGTCGTTGATTGCCGTCAATTACGCGGCGCGAGCGTTCGGCATTACTCGCATGGTGACATTCGAGGAAGCCCAAAAATTATGCCCGAATATTATCCTGCAACATGTTGCGACTTTCAGGGAGGGTGAGGGTGGTCGCTGGGCTTACCGGGACGACTCATTTCGGAGTGTCAAGACCGATAAGGTGTCATTAGATCCCTATCGAGCGGCATCGCGCAAAATTCTCCAGACGATGAAGGACGAGGTGCAAAGGTGGTGCACGGATACATCAGAAGGCGGAGTCAATGGTATTCCCCAGGCACCTACAGTCTGCGTGGAAAAAGCCAGCGTTGATGAAGTCTTTATTGATCTATCTCCTCTCATATATTCTGTCTTGCTTCAGAGGTATCCTGAGCTCCGGCCCATTGTGCAAGACGAGAAGAAAGATGCCGAGCTGCCTTGCCCTCCTACTACGGCGTTGCAATGGGGGTCTGATACTACGCTGATAGACTTGGATCTACATGAGAGCGAGGAAGATGACCCAGACTGGGATGACGTTGTCATGATGGTGGCCGCGGAGATTACGAAGTCTGTCAGAACCGCTGTTTGGGAGAAGTTACAATACACCTGTTCTGCTGGCGTTTCTCGAAACAAGATGCTTGCGAAACTAGGCAGTGCTTGTAATAAGCCTGATAAGCAGACTGTGGTACGGAATCGTGCCGTTCAAAAATTTCTGGGTGGGTACAAATTCACCCAGATTCGAATGCTAGGTGGAAAGTTGGGAGATCAGGTCACATCGTTCTTCGGAACTGAGCAAGTGAGTGATCTTCTCAATGTGTCCCTTGAACAGCTTCGCGCCAAATTAGACGATGACACTGCGGCTTGGCTGTATAATACCATCCGAGGAGAGGATCGCAGCGAGGTCAATCCTCGAACGCAGATCAAATCCATGTTGTCGGCAAAATCGTTTCGTCCTAGTATCAACTCGATTGAACAGGCAGAAAAATGGCTGCACATCTTTGCGGCTGATATTTACGGTCGCCTCGTCGAGGACGGTGTGCTTGAAAATAGACGTCGTCCTCGGATAATCACTATCCATCATAGAGTCGTGCAAAGTCGCTCCCGTCAGATCCCGATCCCTGGCTCCAATACCATTGATGAAAAGTTGCTTTTTGAACTGGCCAAGACATTACTCCGACAAGTGGTGTCAGATGGGCAGGCGTGGCCGTGTGCAAACCTATCGTTGAGTGTGAGTAGCTTTGAGGACGGCGTGGGTCAAAACAACGCCATTACAGGCTTCCTGGTTCGCGGCGATCAGACAAAATCTCTGATTAATGCGACCAGACCTCGTGATGCCGACCCTACTACCTCCAGCGAGCAATCCCCGGTTGGTAAAAAGAGAAAGATTGATAATAATATCAAACGCTTTTTCAATCAACCTCAAGCCGACGCTCCTGTCACATTAGAGAAAGGTCACCAACCTACACAAGTCCAAGGCCTACCAGTAATTAACACCGGAGAGGACGTTGCGGCTCAATTTGATGATACCTCGCAAATTCCGCAATTTACCTGCGAGCGATGCGACAAATCTATTCCCGAATACGACAAAGAGGAACATGAAGACTGGCATTTTGCTAAAGACCTAGCAACTCAGGACAGACAAGAAGCACGGGACGCTCAACAGCAAAGCCATACACCAACCAGCTCCCTCAGAGCAAATAATCGTGGCCGAGGAGGTCGGAGTGGCAGAGGAAAGTCCGAAAAGGGCCAGATGCGATTGGCTTTCCAATGAAAGGAGGAGTCTTTGTAAGAGACATGGGTGTGCTGGTCTTCTCCAGTGGCGATTTCTCTCCTTCTCTCTCTCACCCGGGCAATTGGTCCTATAAGACCCCTTGTCATATTTTCATACCCAACTCAAGCCTTCCTAACATCCGAATATCCGACGTCATAATTAGCGATTCGTTCCCAGGTTCAAGTTTCAACTTATTTCTGGTTAGACCCAAGCAAGGGTTCCTGATCTCAACCATGGATCCAGCCAATTCCCGATCTATAGATCTAAAAGTAAACAAAAGTAAACAAAAGTAAACAAAATAAAAACATGTCTTTTATCATGCACAATTACCACACATGCATATACTAAATGTGTTCACCCTTATACTCGTGTTCATATAGTGACAATAATCTGTGTGTGACATCAGCGGGTAGGCGGGGTCATAGGGCAGCGATCATGTCGTCGATGCGCGGCCTGCGCCCCATGTATTTCCCGACTCGCATCTGTGCTTTCTCTCGGTGCATACCTCTAGAATCTAAACAGTTTAGATTGTGATCGCTGCCTAGAAGTAACACCTTCTCTTCTCTGCCTTCTCTCTTTTTTACTCTCACGATCCACGTCATTGCTTGGCGGAATTTAATTTTTGGGGACATACCCGCGCGCGAGAAGTGATTGTCCAAGAATACCCCGCCGGGATACTTTTGGAATCAGATACCTCTTGCTGGGGCTCAAATTGCGTCAAGTACAGCAAGAAGCAAGTGGTACCCATACACACTCGTTCTGTGAAGCCTAATCGCTCCCTTGTTTGCACCCGAAGGCCCTGGTACAGGCGGTTTGCGACTAACAAGGAGGTCTGAAACTTTGCGATTGGGCAGTCACACCTTCACATCTAATGACTTGACGCCTTGAGAAGCTTTGATCACTTTCTCTTCTCAATTTTTTCCTTGTTCCCTTCCTTCTTATCGCCGGATAGTCTCGAATACTGTATCGACTTGCCTGCACCCAATAACGACGACCTCACAACCCTGGCCATGCCTCGCCGGGATCAACCACCCCCGGGGTACTGGGAGGGAGAAGATTTCGAATCCGAACGCGAAAGATGCCGACGCCCACGACGATCCGAGCGGTCCTCATTCGAAGAGGAAGTGAGATACAGACGTAGGGAACCGATGCCTCTAGTTGACGACATGGAGCGTATACAAATCCGAGACCGGCCTCCAAGAGAGTTTGTGCGGGAAACCTTCATAGGACCTCCTCGAGACTTTCCACCACCCGTGCGCATGAGAAGGTCGGCAGATGACGTCGGTCCCACGATCGAGCGGGAAGAGTCATACACGCGCACGCGACCACGGCGAAGTCACGAGCGCATTGACGAAAGAGAGACACGGCGCAATAGACGACCTCGCACTTCAGAATTTGAGGAAGAGGACCTTAGTTTTGATGAGCGAGAGCGACGCGGTCCACGAAGACCTCCGCCAGAACGAGTACTTGGAGAAGAAGAGATTATGATCCGACGCGGGGTAGAAGCGCCGCAACCTCCAGTCTATCGCGGTGAGATAGACGAACGACCTCGTGAACGACGATACTCTGACGTGCGAGACGAGGTGTTTGTTCGCTCCTCTGAAACACGTCGCAAGCCTCGTCGCCGGGACATGGAATTTGGAGCGGAGATGATCGACGAGCGGGAAGAAAGACCGCGGCGCTCAAACTATCGCAATGACCCATCACCGCCCATGTCGAAGGAAGAAGAAATAGTTATGCAGTGGAAAGATAGGCCCTCGCCACGGGAGCTTGAGGAAGAAGAGGAAGTTCGATGGCGGGATAAGCGGCGTCAACAAAGTCCACCACGGGCACGATATGGTCGAGGATCGCTAAGTGGATGGCACGGTGATCGAGAGGATGAGTTTGATGCTCGTTCCCAAAGAAGATCCAGACCCGATCGAGGAGAAACCGATGATGACGAAGAAATCGACATTCGGTCCTCGAGACGTTCCAACCCTAGATGGGAACAGACAGATGAGGAGATTGACATTCGGCCCAAAAGACGGCCCCGACACGAGCGAGATTTCGAAAAAGATGAAGAGGTCGACATTAAATCTTCAAGACGGTCTAGACCAGCGAGGAGCGAGATTGATGTTGCAGCTGACGAGGAGATGGATGTTCGCTCCTCAAGACGGCCCAAATCTGGATGGGCAGATAAAGAGGATGACGAAGAAATTGATATTCGCTCATCAAGGCGGTCGAAATCTGGTTGGGGGAGAGAGAAGAAGATGAAGAGATTGATACCCGACGAGAAAAAATTGTTGAAAGAGGTCCTCGCAGAAGAAGCACAGAAATCGAAGAGGTCATTACCCGCAAAGAAAGCCGCAAGTCATCCTCTTCAGGACGGAACCCGTCACCGGAACCTATACGGGCACCTCCAATCCACCAGGATTTCATAACGCACCATCGACACATTGATCATGGTTTGATAGCCTGGTACTTGCTTTCCTCTAGATCTGCCGCTAACTTCAAGCCAGGATTTGATGAAATTCGACCACCACGTATCTCAAGTCCGGAAAGCGACACTAGTGAAACCAGTTTTGATGAGGTTGATATGCACCGCCGGTAAGTATCTCCAGCTGCCCAATAGTTTCTCTGCAAGTAATTAATTTTGACAGGACTCGAAAAAACGTCCGGGAGTCCGAGGAAGATATTTCAATCACGCGTCGTGATGGGAAGGAATCCATTTCGCCGACTACTGTTCCGTCTAGTGACTTCCATGATCCATGGCGCTCACGCCGTGGTCCCCGGTCTCTGGGCCGGGAAGACGAGCCTTTGGTTACTGAACGCATCCATAGTCGTAGTCGAAGAACTATCCCTCGCGACCTCGATGAAATCGACAAGAAAATAGAGAAAATGAAAGCTTCGTCTTTAGCCGACGACGTTCCGCAGAAAAGTATCGACGAATGGTCTATTGTTCACGCGCCTTCGAAAGAAGAAGCCATTGAGATGAGCGGCGCCCTTGATATTATTGAGGTGGCCCCTAAAGGTGCCCCCAAGGTCGAATCTGAGGCTGAGGTTGAGGTCGAAGAGGAGGTCGAAGTTCAAAACAATGGTCGAGCTAGACCAAAGGTGCGCAAGGAACGACGCGATGAGCGTTGGACAGAGATCACCAAGGACTTGGTGGTTCGTGATGCTATCGAGGATATGGGGTATGAATTCGAAGAGACGAAAGAATATTACTATATTTTCTCGTTTCTTGAACCGGTAGGTTTCTTTGTTCGAACGGGGCGCCGGAACGGAAAAGGCTAACCTGGTCGCCTTGCAGGCTGATATTGACGAACTGGTTGAAGCTTCTGACCACATTCGCCAAACTCGACGACGACGGATCAAGGAGATGCACCGTGAGCGGGCATCTATTCCTGCCCGTTCTGCCTCTTTGGTAGGTAGAATGCCACCTCGCATTCGACTAGGGGGGAGACATGTCAGGGAGCGGGAGTGGATCATTGACGGCCACCGTTGAGATAGCCGCCTTGAGGGCCGGAAATGGAACTTTTACAAATGGAGCTCATGATTATGATTATTATGATGGTAATGGCATGGTATATGACTATGATTGGAATATGATAACGCTATACATGTTTGATAAATGAACTTTCACTGGTGTAGCCTGTCATACCTCGAGAAGAGGAGGAAGAGAAAGACGGGAATTATATACCTACCTTTTGAAGCCCTGGAGTAGCTCTTGAGATATTGCAACACTTGAGGTGATATTGGATGAGTCAAGAGATCAATTGAGGTCGGCCACCATTCAATTATCTTTGCTCTCATCCAGATGTCTCATCAGCATTAAATTTGGGACAATGAATATGCTTTGCATTCAAGATACGATTGTTTAAGGCAGCACGAAGACCTGCCCGTCAGTTGGAAATGGTATATCATCCAGACTCATCTAGAAGAACTGAATGAATATCAAACATTTGAATGAGGTGTATGAACCTTCTGGCCATACTTTGTCCTGAAGGTTGATTTTCTAGTTTTATTGGTATTGGACTCGGTCGCTCAGGGGGTTGAAGCCAGTATTAAAAGATTTACCACAATATTAGTAAACTTTACGCAGTATATAGCTTCACTATGCGTACTTATGCATGCTCATAAGTCAACATTTGAACATGAACTCTTATGTTCTAGACCGTCAGAGAGGGTGCTCTACTATGCACCTACGAGGGACGTACGGAGCACATTATCTCCGTTCAGCATTCGAAGGCATTTGCCATTACCCTAGAAATCCATTATTGAGGTCTCACAGAGACAATAAACAAAGAGTCAAGTTCTGCATAAGAAAAAAAAACCCCCTTTGTTTTTGTTTTGTATTTACTCATTGATATTCTTAGCATCACGGTACATGGGATGTATTCTTAGAAGCAAGCCACCACGTCAACACATGGAAATCTTTACCGGATCAACAAACCACCACCAATAACCCCTGTCGCCAAGCCCCAGCCCCAAGCCACCAGACGCAGCAAAAATCATGCCGGGTTCCTGAAAGAAGATACCCGACGAGAACTCATGCAAAGTCGACCATCCGATCCGTGTCGAATAGCCGAGTTGGTCGCGATGGCCCCCAAAAGACAAGCTTCTTGGGTCAGCAACGGTGGGTTGGTGGGCGATCATTAGGCATCTAGATCTGTGCCATTATGATCCTGGAAGTGTTCAGTTTGAATAGACTTGGAACATTTGAATGGAATTTTCCATCAAAAAAAAAAAAACGAAAACAAAAAAGATTCAAGGTTCATTCATGTTCCCCCTGCTCCGTGCCTACTCCGTACAGTGCAAGTGCAACCCAGTCCGCAGGATTACACATACATCCCTGCCGCCACCCGCGATATTGTGGTGGGCTTGTCTCATATTAATGGATGGATCAGGGATCATTTTGGGAACTGCGTGTATGTGGGACCCAAGAGAGGTCGTCGGGTCAGGTACCAGGCACCGTTTCTCCAGATGTCTATAGGAAACAAGTCCAAGCTGGAAAAACTCGAGATTAAAGGTTGAAGGCAGGACAATATGAATGGACGGGATTGAAAGCCAGAGTTTTTGGGAGGCGAAAAAGACGAAAAAGAACTGGGGCTCGGGAAGTGGGAAGTTTCAAGTTTCGAGATCGTCGTGTCCTGACTACTTTAATGTTGAACCAAGGGACGGACCTCGGGCGGATTCGAATGTTTCCAAGGATAAGGATGCAAGATACGGAGCGGTACCTGTTAAGTATTTGAAGCGAAAATCAGTAAATATCTGTTGGGCATCTGATGTGTATACTCTGTATATGGCGTAGTTCATGGGATGCATGTACGGGACAGTGGGTAGATGATATGTAACAAAGAAGTCCGGTCCGCAGTATGTAACTAGTATGTAGTAGTTAACTGCGGATGTACGGAGAAGGCGATCGATTACAAAGCGGATCGCGATCGAATGTTGGAATTTTAGAATATGTCATGGAGTCATTGACTTGGGTAATTTACTGTGGATCTTGAGTTTCCACTTTTCCAAGATTCCGTCAAGTCTGGATCCAAACAAATTAATTCCCCGTGAAGTTTACTATTGTATGGTACCAGCGGATACACCTTCGGATATCAGAAATATGTGATTCAGGGGGTGGAAAACGGAAAATAGAAAATACACAGATAAAAAGAAAAAAAAAAACCTGGAATTTATTTGAGGGGCAACATGGAATATAAGGGGAAAGATACTCTGGGATGCAAGTCCGGTCACACTCGGGTATTATTCTGGGCTGATCACCGTGATCGTCATCTTTGGCGTTTACGGGTAGAGTTTCCAATCAGAGTGGTGATGGATATCATATCAAGCACTTCATTACGTTCAAAGTTCAAAGGTCAAAGGTTGTGCTCCAGACCAGTTGGTCAGAGTGCTCTGGTAACAAAACTGTAAAAAAAAAGAAAAAAAAAAAAAAAAACCGTTGGCTTTACTGAAATGAGATAGGAGGGCTAGGGTGGTTTTATACCTGATTTGTGTTATTAGTGCAATCCTGAGACATGGAATTTCTGAAATGCCTGAGCACTACTTGGGGTTGTACAGAGTACATACTGGTATACTAGTATACCAGTATAGTATCTTTGATCTTAGTACGGGGTATGTGATTTTTTTGTTTAGATCTCCAGATTGAACATGTCTCTCTTATCTGTATAGGATTCTGCAGTGCATAACTTGTGGCTTACGGATGAGCTTTATGTGGCTTGTTTAGGTCGCAGCTCTGAGACAGACCAACGACCAATTTGGATCCACACATTACGTATGCTTGGCTTTAGCTTGCGCTATCGCCCCTCTTGTCACGCATGGGAAAAAAAAAGAAAAGATTACCAGAACAAAGAGTCAAAGAGTAGAGATTTTCTAAATTAAACAAAAATTAAAAAAAAGGTATGAAGGGCCAAGAATGTTCATGAATTCTTTAGGGTGAGCACCAGTTGCACAGTGCATTTCAGCTTCCATGTTACCCATGTTTCTTTTCTGTTTCTTTACCAATCTTACCGAAAAGTGGAACCACTCCAAATTTGGTATTTAGTTTACTTGTGCGCGTCCACTTTCGAGTCCTTTAAATGCAAAACAAGCGACCTACTGCAGGGAAAAAGAATCATTCAGTAGCCTTAAAACAATAAACTTGGTTTACAGAGAACAAATAGAATAGATCTATTTCTAAATAAAATAAAATAAAAAGAACCAAAGAAAACCAAAGTCATGTACATAACAAAGTCTCTCCTTATAGCAAATGTACTGTGTACAAAAAAGAGTCCCCACCGAGCTAGCGGCAATGTCGGGAGATAACTCAGTAACTCAGTAACTCAGCAGAAACGTTCCTAATCCCCGTGACTCTCTCATCTACCCTTTCTCCTCTTTTCTCCTTCCCCTACTCTTATCCAACCCGAAAACTTCCCCAGGTATTGACCAACTAGACAAGTTAGGGAACCATGAACATTCCCTTCTAACACTTGTCGTCGCCTTCGTTTAAAGAATACCCTGGTGGCTAAGTGGGGGATCATCAATCGCTTCTCTCAACCTTTCCCACGCAACCTGTATGCGTGATCGACATTCATCACCGGTCGGCACACGATTTCCTTTTTACATCACACACCCGGATAACAGCCCCTTCGCCCTTCCAACAAAGAATACTGCGTCTCGTTTGACCCGAGCTGGAAACCCAACTGAGGGAAGGCACAATTAAATCACACAAACTACAAAATTACGAAGATTGGTTGGTAGTCTGAGACTCGACATCCAACCTCTGCCCACCATGCACCTCTCATTTTTGCTATCGGCATTGGCTCTGCTGCCTCGATCCTTTGCAACTTCAACCTTGGCCTACTGTTCTACGGAAAATACTGGAGTGTCCGGTGGATCCTGTGCGTGATGAAGCGGGAAAGTGAAACCTCGGACTGAACCTCTGAGCTGACTATTCTATTTAGCATCGAGTACCTACCAATCGAACGGCCTCTGTGAAGGAACCTGCGCTGATTACGCCTTCGGAATTCTTCAACAAAAGCTGTGTTGGTGCTCGAATATTGTACCAGCGTCTGGTACTCGAGAGAGTACCACCAAATGTGATTCAGGATGTCCTGGTTATCCCGAAGATAGCTGTGGTAATTCTACCATGGGAGTATACGCCTATGTTGCAATTTCGGGAAACAGTGCGACCAGCACCGCTAGCGGTAGCAGTTCATCGTCAACCAGTACAGTAAGTCTTCCATTATGTTTTTCTCTTCACATCAGAGTCCCCCCCCTCTAGTCCCTTTTGATTATTCTGGTTTTTTTGAATCCGCGCGCTCTTTCATGGGGGTCCGATTTTAATACCGGAATTAGGGGACTACTTCAAGTTCAAGCTCTTCGTCGAGCACCATCTCCACTGTACTTTAACTAATCCCCGAATGCTCTGTGCTTGAATTCATTTCGCTAATTTTTTGACCACAGACTGATAGCTCCTCTTCATCCTCCACCACGACCACGGCTCCCACTGTCGCTTACACCACCTCTTCCGATGGTCAAGTTAAGACCATTACCGTTTCTGCCTCGAGTTCTACCTCTGGTGCCGATGGGAGTGCTGTCTCCACCACTAGCGAAAAGAGTTCTGGCCTGAGCGGTGGATCGATTGCTGGAATTGTCGTTGGAGTACTTGGTGGTCTTGCCCTGGTTGGCGCGCTGGTTTTCCTCGTCTTCTTCTACCGCAAGCGTGCTCGCTCATCGAGCCCCGTTCCAAGCCAAGATATGGCCGACCGAACAAGCCAGGGCTCAAATTGGTCTCGTGGTGTCTTCCCTGGTGGTGCTGGCGGATCCGACCTCGGACGCAAGGCCACTTTCACCGACAACCGCATGAAGACCTCCACCGCCATCTATCCCAACGGCCCTCGGGATAGCAGTGTCTCGCTGCAGGACAACGAGGACTACTCGCGACCTGTTCTTCGTGTATGTTATATATACTGTCGACATTCTTTCCCTCTCTGTATAAGAAATATGCTAACATTATATCTTATTAGCTCACCAACCCGGACGAAATTTGAGTCGGATTTTTCCATCCCCGTTTTTCTTCCTTTTCCACGCTTGACTCCGCGAGATTGCCCTCATCATTAAATTCTGAGCGAATCTTCCCAAAACAACTCCGTTATGATACCCAACCGTCCCTTGACTTCTTTCCTATTTTTAAGGTGGTGGCCGTGAAGATAAAGACCCGAAATGGAGGACACTTGAACCGGGGGTTGAAATTCAAGCAAAGCTCTTTTCTGTGAATGGACAAGGAGAGGATGAATGTGAAGGCACTTATAGTACCCGACATGAAAATGAGTCCTATCCGACCCCCTGGGAAGTGATGATCTGCCGTCGAAACGAGTTCACGAGCAACAGCATACATACCTGACATGAATACCGCGGATGATGGGTCCAGCCCATGTGATTCCAGTACATACACTCGACCCCTCTCCAGATCGCCCTATCTCCTTGATCTTCCTTTCTTCTAATTCTCATTTCATCCGTTGTACCATCCAGCCGGCTCCTTTTGCTTTCCTTTTGTTACTATTATTCCTAATCCACGTGGTCTTTACTCGTTTGGGTTTCAGCTATGGCGTTACCTCCCCTGGTCTTTTAGAGTGATAACATTCACAATCCCACTGAAGTCTTAAACAACTCCTCTTATGTATTTGTCCCAATTGGATTGGCATTGGACAACTGTCTTGTTCGGGGATTTAACCCCTTGGATGAAAATTTGCTGAAGTAGATTGACGTGGCATGATGTCTAGAGCGCAAGCTACGTCATGCCTAGTTCGTGGTCCAGACCAAGTCTCATGTGTCACTTGGAACGGTTGGATCTGAAATTCTAGGCCCGTTCTCGAATCAGATGTCTAGATGTTTACAAGGTTCTCGCCTATGGCCTTTTTATTTCCAAGATTTATTTATTTACCTTTTTTTTCTTATTGCAAACATGCCCAATCGAAACAGGTTCCAAGGTTGTCTTGATCGATGAATTTCAAATCCATACTAGTACCTCATGCACTGCTACCACTATTCAATATTCGACTAACATACGCACCGCCTCTTCATTGCCCAGAAGTTCAGCCAACTCAAGCGGTGTCCTCCCCCGGTGGTCCTTGACAGTCAGATCCGGCCGATGATGCCCCTCCGTGAGAATTGCACGAATGATATCTACATGCGCCGCCTGAATCGCACGATATATTGCAGTCCTTTCATGTGGTCCTGCCAAATCGACGTCAACCCCCTTGCTAAGCAGCAAACGAACCATCTCCGCCGACCTCACCCTAACAGCAAAGTGAAGCTCAGTTTGACCATCCAAAGTAAGGCAATCCAAAGCACATCCACCTTCAATCAAACCACGAGCCACATCGAAACACTGATGCTGCAATGCCACATGGAGACCTGTAATCCCATCAGGACCCTTGCTATCGACATCGATCCCTGCCGCTATCAAAATCAACGCTAGATTCTCTTTCTTGTTCTTGAGCGCCACATGAAGAGCCGTCCCGTAAAAAACAGAAATGTCATTCAGCATATCCCTGGATTCGGGCTGAGCAAGAATCACCCGCAAGACATCTTCGTCTCCGCGCAAAACGGCGCTTTGCACCAGAGAGGGCCTGTCCGCGCGAGCCGCCTTCACATCCCTCCACTTTTCTAGTGCCATCGTAATCGTCTCAATACTGTTCCGAACGACGATGCTCGCAATATCACGCGGTGCACTCAAATCCGTGCCGGCCATTATCAACCGCTGTGTTATCTTATCATCCCACGCCGCATGTTCCAGCGCCACTTGCGGTTTCGTGATGTCTTTCAGACAGGGATCGGCTCCGTACCTCAGAAGCAGGTTCACCATCTCCATATCCTGCTTATGACACGCGGTATGAAGAATCCATACGCCGCTGCAGTCGTATGAATTGGGATTCGCCCCCATATCCAGAAGGGCTTTGACGCCGTGGATTTTCCCCCTTTGGACCGCACTCACAAGCCGGCCTTCATTATTAAATCCGCGACGGGATAACGGTAGTGGTGGGATGACGGCGAATGGAGTGGCGCCAAGGCCAAGTCGGATTGGACGGTCTATGCCGGGGATCTGGTGCTCTTCGTAAAAATAGCTTTCTTTGTATACGTCCGCTGGGAGGAGGGCTTCGTTCCGCCCGCGCTGTATCTTTTCGGCGTCTAGAATGCCGTGGAAGGCTTTGCATGTTTGTGTCAATCGGACCAAGGACTGGGTGTCGCATAAGTTGGCGATGAGGAGGAATAGCTCGCAGGGGAGGTGGCCGAGAGGCATAGATGTGCTCGGTATATCCAGTGCAGGTAATGCATTCGTTGTGGGTGTTGTTGGTGCTCTGGTTACTTTTGACCCTTCGGTGCAGAAGTCGTGGGTCCGAATCTTCATGTCGATCCACATGTTGTTCTCTGGTCGAGTATTATGTACTGTGTACGGCTCTTTTATCTTCCTGCTACCACGAGTAAGACGGTAAGTAAATCTGTCCTGACCTAGTCTGAGGCATCTGTAGGGCATACTGTTGTGGAGTGTCCAGCGGATACGCCGCACTGATATCCAGAGTCTGGATTTGAATTGTACTAGTAGACATTTATAACAATGAAAGTCTTTCTTTGTGGAGTTCGCTTTATTTATATCAGCCTTCTTAGTTGAAAGACCATTCAAATAAAAGGCAACTTATAGCATTCAATCAATTGTTGGGGAGCGGGCTTTGTTCGAGATGTCTGCATTGTATGTTCACAGAGGCAGTGCGCCTGGGCAGGAAATGTGCATGGGGCAGATACTGCTGATTGGGTATGGTGCCGCCAGCAAATCTTAATTGAACTGATATCAATCATCCACAGGACAATATTTCATCAGGTAGCGCTCGAGATTTTGAAGGGTTCATCGGTCTTCAGACATCATAAATGTTTCAATGTCCTCGGCCCCGAAATATGAGGGCAGTGATTTCGCCACGAAGAGTAGGTGGTTACGGCCAGTATATTCGATGAGATGTTGAAACCAGTCTGTCAGATATTAGAATTATTGATCTCACCAGATTTGAACTTACATATCAGGTGGGCCAAATAATGCGACAAAGACTGTCGCTTTGTCGAATTTGAACCTTGAAAGTGGCTTGCGAAAAATGAAGTCATGGTGGGTGAGGCTGAGTTACCAGGGCGGCTACGACCCGAGGGCACAGGCAAATCAATGAAGTCTCGGGCCTTCAAATGTTCAGATGTTGACGAATAGACTTAGTTCCAACTTGATCCGCTGGCTTGGCCTATAACATTCATACATCATTGTTGAAACGTGTTAGGACATGTGGTTTCCCAGGGTGCGAGGTAGTCCGGATCGGGTAGATACTAGTTAGATAGACACAGGCCTGGGGGTAAGTGAGAGCTTCACTTTCCTTTCCTTCTCTCCTTCCTTTTCTCCTCTCCATCCCGCTTTGCACGAAGAATCCCATTACTGTTGTTTCTTCTGGCCTTTTCCTTTCGTTTTCCGTTTTCCTCGATCCAGTGTAGTCAAGGGTAGACACACGTTGTGGATCGAACAAAACGTAGCATCTCGCATGAGGGCAATGAGATATAACATTGATCGTACTAGGTACGTATGCAAACTTCCATGGACTGGATATACCTCCGGGGCTATATATGAGGGATGTATATAAGAGATGGCACAAGGCAGTGCCTAAAGTCGTGCATGAATGCCCCCGCATCAACAATCACTCTAAATATAGCATCGAAAATGAATGGCTCATGGTTAATCAGGGATAATCTTGCTTTATAGACGCTCTTGGAGATACTGAAAGCCGGTTCTCCTTCGAAACTGAATTTGGCTTTCGCACTGCAGCTTTCGCATGAAATTTGCACGGCTGGGCCTTACTCTGCTTGAGAGGACTAAGTTGTTTGCGTTCCCGCCGAGTAAGCTATTTGACCCAAGTCAACCGTTTCAATTTTACCTCCGTTCACCCTGTGGTAGAAGTCTATATCTGCACATGTGCATGGTAGTATTGAAGATCGGAAAGAATATCAAGGCCAGTGTTTTATTCAGCTGGAAGATGACATCTGGAAGGAGGGATTTAATGTTTGGAACATTGAAAAGTCCATCTTTGGCTGCATGTATCCCAGTGAAGGCAGATGCAGTACTAAAACTCACCACAGACCAAAAGAAGTAGATTGAATGCACGAATTGAATCTTAGAATATATTCCACGCTACTCAAGTGCTTATGTTCTCAAGTAGGCACTCCAGTAATTTCGAGCTCTATATGATATTCAAATGTACTGACAGCCGCATCAAGATTGGAGATATCTTGGTGGAACCTGCGAATCAGGATAGAGAGCTTTACATATAATTGCTTGCTTATAGAAAGAAACTATTGAATATTAGCCACCCGAACAAGAAAAACCAGCGCCCATCGGGCAAGAAGTAGAGGCAAGTTAAATTAAGATGATAGGTTTTTGAAGAATAATGATATTCCCTCAATATTGTGGTACAAATTAGCTAAGGGCATAACTCGGGGCCGATACACAGTTGTGATAATTAGATAGCATGGGAATTATGCTCTTAAGATGATAGGTACAGCTTCTTTCAATTAATTCATTGATACTTATTGGGTTTTCAGAATTTGAATACACTAATTACGAGCCACGTGTATTATATCCTTAGAAGTAATGGGAATGGGAGGTCCAAGGTCAGATCTCGATCGAACAGGCAACCCATGTCGATCTCGGGATGTGTTTTAGTGAATTTTAGAGGAAGATCAAGGGAAATTAACGGGCTGGGTTGAATTAGCTAAAGAAAAATCAAGGATCTATTAGAGACGAGGTTGAAGAACGGTATGTAGAATGTATCGAAGCTACTCTGTACAGTATCAAGTTTTTTTTTTGGAATTGGGGGGACTTTCTACTTCAACTTGCCCTTGAGAGATCCCTGCTTCTTTCCCCACATGCCGATCGACCCACACTGAGAAAAAAAAGTCCGAGAATGGAATTTCATGTGTGACAGTAGGTTGTGGTCAGATGGCAAGATGGGTGAGATGGTGAGATGGGTGAGATGGTAAGATCTGGTGAAACTTGATGCAAACCACTCAAAATGGAAGACACCGCGAATCTTCCCCACGAACTCTCTCCACGACAAGCTCCCCAGCCACCACCCACCAGCAAGCCTTCGCGTTCGCTTTCGTTCCTGTCGACCCTGATGTTCAGAGGGTTCTTTGACCCAGTTACACTAGTCCGTCAAAACCCCCAGGAGTTTCCCCAGATGGTCTGGGGGGTAAATCACTCAAGAGGTCAAAGCCATAAGGAAATTACAGGTCAGAAAATCCCGAACAGACTTCACGCTAACCAGTCTGGTTCAAGGACGGACAAAGCCGAAGCCAGGGGCGGAGAAAGGACCCAATGTTCATTGGTCACTTCATGGGCGAAAGTGAGAAAAATTGGGCAGGAGTGTTTTTATGGCCGAGACCGGAAGAATCGGCATACGTGTATCAGCGGGTTCGGTTGGCCGAAGCGAAAATCGATTTCCAAAGAAAGTGAAGCGGAGACTGGGAAAAGAAAAAAAAAAAAAGGGAAAAGGAAAAGGGAAAAGGAGCAACACTAGCTGCATCTCATCTCCGCCCCTAGGAGGTGTTGGCCAAATGAACTGCCGTCCTCTTGACCCCAGATTTGCCTCCCCAGCATTTCTCCAATGTTCTGTTCACCGGGCGTCTGGAACTGGCAAAGTGTTGGAATGAAGCACAAATCTCCAGGTTCCACGCCCCATGGGCATTCGAATGGGGCCACGCGTCCACCTCTCCGCGACTCGGTTCCCCGAAAGCTTGGCAACTCCGAAACAGCACGAAAAAATGCCGAGACTGACAGGATGCGACCAAGAGTCCAACACGGTCGGGTAAGATTATAGGCCGGACAAGCAACCCATGGATCTCACCCGAGGAATTATACCTCGTGGCGGTGGAGAATGCAGTTCCAGAATGCTACGGTCCCTCTTTCCACCTACTTTGGCTTTCTTTGGCCTCTCATCTTGCCCTAAGTTATCATCTGAGCCGAATCAACCATGCTAGATCTGGGATCGCTCTTGATCTGTGATTCCAGATGAGGTTTAACTCTGGCCCCATTTTCTGTCTACAATCCCGGGTTTACCCCCCGCGCTATACTGAATCGTCTTTTTTTTTTCTCCGTCTTTTCGCTTTGTCCTTTGTCGCCTGGAATGCAATCCACAATTAGAAGCAGAATTTTTTTCTTCACATCACAAGGACTCGGCTCGGCCGCCCATACTGCACACGTTTTCGTCCCCCTCTCCTCGCCTTTCCCCGTTTTCTTGTAATTAGAGGCGTTTCCGAATATGGGGCATGGTCAGACATCCACTCTCGGATCAACCCAAAGTGGAGTTTCGAGAAAAAAAAAACTTTTTTTCATTCTCTTCTGCTACCCTACTATATTCTATATTTTGATACCTTGGTTTGCTTTGATTTGACAATGTGAGGCATCGGTCAAATATCGGTCAGGCAGGCGGGGTATTAAGGTCTGGAAGGAATTGCCCGTTGGCTGGCCCGTCGTAAGCACTAGTCATTAAACAGAAGCACCCCGGAAACAAGGACCCTAGAGCACTGGCAAGGTTGTTTGTACTAGTTGACAGCTGCACAGAATGGCCACCGGCTCGGCCAATAGTGGCGTTCTGTGGGAGAGAAGGCTTGTTCCTTTGAAAGTTCGGCGCCTGGTCCTCCACTCAGCACCACGGCTTGATACGCCAATGCCCTCTCCTTCTTGGCCAGAAAAGCTTAGTGGCGTCCACTAGCCTTCGAAGGTTTGATGCTCCGTTCACTTTCGTTTCGAGTATTCCGGATCATAGCATTTCCGACTGGCATACTCTTTCCCCGAGTCTAACCAATTTCATATCTAGCGTTGGATTAGCTTGGTCTACCACATGAAATCTTGTGACCCAGGGTCCCCCATAGGGCATTGTCAGCCGTGAAGCTGGGGCCATAGGCACGAGGACCACTTGTTGATGCTTGGCCAGACCAACTAACCCCAGGAAGTGAGAAAAAAAAATAGTGGAAGGCGAAAAAGAAAGAAATAGAAAAAAAAGAAAAAGAAAAAAAAAAGAATTGACAAACGGACATCTGGAAAAAAAAAATGTTTATATAGCCCGGCATATCCCATCAACATGTCTCTTTCTTTCTTGTGTGAACACATCATTTCTTTCCTCTCCATCTTTTTTTCTACCTCCTGATTTACACGCTATCATCATGGCGGTCAGTCAGTCGGTTGTTGGCCGCAACAATGCGGAGAAGGCTCATGGTTTCATGGGTATGATGAAGAACCCTTATGTCTTCTTGACATGTTGTTTCGCATCCCTGGGTTGTATCATGTACGGTTACGATCAGGGTGTGATGGGCCCCGTCCTGGTCATGGAGAACTTCGAGAACCACTTCCCCGAGTTCATGGGTTCCACCATCCAGGGTTGGTTGGTCTCTGCTCTTGAGCTTGGTGCTTGGGCTGGTGCCCTGATCAACGGTATCCTTGCGGATCGCATCTCTCGCAAGTACTCCATGATGGTTGCTGTCATTATCTTCACTCTTGGTACTGGTCTTCAGTGTGGTGCTCAGACCCCTGCCTACTTCTTCGCCGGTCGTATCATCGGTGGTGTGGGTATTGGTATGTTCTCCATGGTCATCCCCATGTACCAGGCCGAGATTGCTCCCCCCGAGCTGCGTGGATCCCTCGTCTCCCTGCAGCAGCTTTCCATCACCATCGGTACCTCCATTGCCTTCTGGCTCGACTACGGCATGCAGTTTGTCGGTGGCAACACTTGCGACCCCGAGGGAATCTCCAACCCCTACCTCGCCGACGGTACCTACAACGCCGCTGTCAACAACGGCCACACTTGCCTGGGACAGAAGACCATTGCATGGCGTCTTCCCTTGGCCCTGCAGATCATCCCCGCCTGGATTCTGTTCTTCGGCATGTTCTACTTCCCCTTCTCTCCCCGTTGGTTGATGATGAAGCACCGCGAGGAGGAGGCTCTTTCTTCTCTCTCCCGCCTGCGCCGTCTTCCTGCCACCGACCCTCTGCTCCGTGCCGAGTTCCTTGAGATCAAGGCCGCTGTTATGTTCGACGAGGAGTCCGAGCGCGAGCTTGTTGGCACCGACGGTCGTCTCGGTCCCTGGAAGGCTCTGTTTGCCCCCAACATGCTTAAGCGTCTCTTCCTGGGCTGCGGAACTATGGTTTGCCAACAGTTCACCGGTATCAACGCTGTCCTCTACTACGCTCCCCAGATTTTCAAGAGTTTCGGTTTCAACTCCACCAAGCAGACTCTTCTCGCTACTGGTGTCACCGGTATCTTGCAGATCACCTTCACCATGCCTACTGTTCTCTGGCTCGACAAATTCGGTCGTAAGACTTTCTTGATTGCTGGAGCTATCGGCATGTTCTTGTGTCACATTGTCGTTGCTACTGTTGAGGGTCTCTACCAGGATAACTGGAACCTCAACGAAGGCCTTGACAGAAAGCAAGGTTGGGTTGCTATTGTCTTCATTTGGCTCTTCGCTGTTAACTTCGCCTACTCTTGGGGTATGTTTTTTTTCCACCCTCCCCCCCCCTAGCCTTTATTACAGATTACTAACCGATCTTTTCATTACAGGTCCCGTCGCTTGGGTTTTGACCCAGGAAATCTTCCCCAACAGCCAGCGTTCCCGCGGTGTTGCCATTGTGGCCTCCACCAACTGGATGTTCAACTTCATCATCGGTCTTACCACCAAGGATATGCTCGACACCATGAAGTACGGTACCTACATCTTCTTCGCCATCTTCAGTGGTTTGGGTGGTCTGTTCATTTGGTACCTCGCTCCCGAGACCAAGGACAAGACCCTGGAGGAGCTCGACATCTACTTCGGTGGCTCTGATGCTACCATCGCCGCCGCCGATCGTGAGCGCATGGAGCGCATCTACGAGACTCTCGGTCTTGCCGGTGTTGAGAACGTTGAGGACCTCAAGGTCGCTATCACTGCTGACCAGATTGAGGTCACCGAGGAGACCAAGGCTTAAACTTGATCTTTCTTTTTGAGCTACTTTATGTAATATGGATTCCAGGAGGATTGCTATGATCATACGTCACGCAGCTATGTACTGAATCACGGGTTTATGGTCAGCAAGTTATTGATTAATGCTTAGTGCTAGGAATGATAATCTCAAGGCTGAAAGTCTTTGATATGATGTCTTGTTTGAATTTACATACCATTATTCCTTTACTTTCTGTTTTTTTTTTTTTTTTTTGTAAATTTCTGTATGTGGTTAGCTTCAAACATTTGCCACTTTTAATTCCGCGCCTTAATAAATCCATATTTCCGGGCCTTGCATGTTTTAATTAAATGTGAGCGCCGAGGTTCCTCTAGAACTCACTCCAGCCGCTCCAGGAGCGGGGTTGGACTCGGTTCATACACACCCTTGAGTGACTATCACTGCCGCCGAACATTCCATACGAGCTCAAGTCAGGGGAAATTGTTGATCGCCCACAGGTGAAAAGCTTATGATTCCAAGCTTATGGCGTACGTTCTATTCGAATTGAAGGGACAAGAGCTACAAAATTTGTCATCCAAATTTGTCATTATGAGGGCGCCCTCAGATGCAACCTCGAGTTAGATTTGGCGCACTGACCTTGGGAAATTTTTTTCCCTCAATGGCTCGGTCCGCCGGTCCCAGACCACGAGCAGTGGCGTTCATATCTTTCCTCGAGGGGCTTGCAAGGATCAAGAATTAAATTCTGAATAGCGAGGCTGGCTTCCTAGGCGAGAGTGGTGATGCACAAAAAGCGAAGCGAGGGTACACTTGAAGTTGTAGACTGTAGTAGTACTGTAGTTACTAGTATCGATGGAGCGGGGTATAAAATACGAATACGGTAGTTCCACAGTAAATCATTTCTCCAGAATCTCCATATCCACTTGCCTTCCCTCGTGGTGAAAGGCGGTTTCTAATAATAGATGTAAACAACATTGAAGTCAATTGGATTTAAACCATCTCTACTACTTCTTACTACTTATTATATCACGGACTCACGATCTGTATCGTATTGTGAACTTACTATCAGCCTACTTACAGCCACGCGCACCGGGCCGCTCCGCTCGGCGTGCGGTCAACTCGTATAGACAAGCCTTGGAAGCTTATAAGCATTTTCCGGACTCATCATCAATGTACCTCATATGTCCGAATTCGATACTTTATGAATTTCAAATGAAACTTGTGTAGAATGGGCTAAACTACTCCGACCAAGTATGGGAGGCTCGATATATGATGGCAGTATTCAATGATTTGAGTTTACAGTATTCAGTTGGCAGGTCCAAATGGCAACATTCTGGCCCGATATTTACTACTTAGAAAGGCCCTCCTCGCTCTCAATTTCCTCCAAGCTGATGCACCACTTGTCCTGGAGCTTCGTATCAAGACTCAAAGCATATACATCCGTGGGCCACCACTCACCCCAGCTAGTGAGGAAGATTTGCTCCGGGTCAGTAGGAATGTCGCTAACTGTGAAAGCACGTAGCAAGTTTTGAGCACCTGTTAAACTGGTGATTAGCATTCACATCCACAATATACCGTTTTGGAGGTGTACGCTCTTACCCTCGGGAACAGTCTTAGCATCTGGCATACTCATGCTCAGACCCAAATCTGTGGCAAGGTTTGTGCCAGGAACCAGGCCTGGAGAAACAGCAACGATAGTGCACCCCACAAGGTTCCGGCGCCAGTAATGGGCACCCAGCAATTGTATGAACTTTGAGCCACTGTAGATTGTACCGATGCCTGCTCCTGAGTTGGCCTTCATGTCCACATCAAGAGTAGCTGTGAAGAATCATTGTCAGCGCATCATGTGGACTTCACTCGTTCGGATGTAGACTGTAGAACTCACATGGATTCTGATCTCTGACGTTACGGATGGCGCCGGACGAAACGAAGACAAGACGAGTCTTTGAGGCAAGAAGTGCCTCCCGAAGTAGGTGTACGAGGTAGTGTTGAGCTATAGAAAACGCATCAGTATACCGAGCCGCAAGCTCTAGAAGAATCGGATCTATTTGGCGGGTCATTCCCGAATCCCCACTTACACAGATGGTTCACTACATAACCCGCACACCACTGAGATCCGTGGGGGCCAGGGCCTTCGGCACTGTCCAATGTTCCAGCGGCAAGGTAAAGAAAGTCAATACGGTTCGGGCCCAATTTGGAAAGTGCTTGCTGTACGAAAAGCTGCACACTTCGCAAGCTTAGGAGATCGAGGGGAATGATAGTGACGGAATGCTTGGTGGTGTCGTATCCAAGATCATTGTAAGCAGCTTGCACCTTCTCGGTGTTTCTGGCTCCCAGAATGAAGTTGTAAGGCTCGGACTTCTCCAGCAATTGCTTGACCGATTCGAATCCCTGCTAGGTGTTAAACAATCGCGAGGATACATAGTTTCTAGTGTTGAGGTAGAGGTTCTTACCAGGCCCGACGACGCGCCGGTCGCGATAACAGTCTTCGCGCTGGTAGACATGCTTGCAGAATTGGAAAAGATTGAGTCTAAAAAGGATCTGAAAAGGTGTTTCCTCTGGTAAAATCCAGTCGTCAACAATGGCCTGCCCCTCCACCTCCCATAAAGCGGTCAGGTTGTACTGATGACGTCATGATACTGACTTCAGTTGCGCTGACTAATGATTCTAAAGAGAACGATCTGCTCTATGAGAATCTATGAGAAATTCAGCGAGAGATTCAATTTTGAATTAATTATGAAGTTGTATTTTCAAAAGACTGTTAATAAATTATATACAAGAAGATGATAAAATCTAAAAATGCTCGCTAGTATCTATGATGCGTCCCCTAAACTCTGCAAATTCACCAATTCGGAGTATTTGCCGCCCAGCTTCATCAAATCTCCGTGAGTGCCAGATTCAACAACTTGACCCTGGTCAAAGACATAAATGACATCGGCACGCTGAATAGTTGACAAACGGTGCGCAACAGCAATGGTTGTCCGGCCCTTAGCAGCCTTATCCAACGCAGCCTGCACCACACGCTCAGACTCAGAATCCAACGCACTCGTTGCCTCATCCAAGAGGAGAATTCTCGGGTCCCGGAGAAGAGCACGAGCAATGGCAATACGTTGCTTCTGACCTCCTGACAACATGGCTCCCTTGTTACCGACGACGGTAGAGAAGCCCTCAGGCAGCGACATGATGAAGTCGTAGATATTCGCTTCACGGCATGCAATTTCGATCCTCTCATCTGGAACATCATTGCGGGTTGTACCCAGGAGAATGTTCTCCCGGATGGTACCTTGGTACAAAGTGGGTTCTTGGGAGACAAGGGCGACGAATGATCGGTATTCGGGCAAGTTCAATGAAGAGATCTCCTTGCCATCGGCATAGACACCTCCGACAAGTGGATCGTAGAAACGCTCAAGGAGGGCGATGGTGGTGGATTTTCCACATCCGGAAGCACCAACCAATGCGACGTATTGGCCAGGCTCAACGGTGAGGTTGAGGCCGCGGAGAACAGGTTGCTCGGGGCGAGTCGGGTAGCGGAAGTGGACGTCACGGAATTCGATGCGTCCTTCGATATCCTCCACCTTTTCACCTTCAGTCGACCAAGTATCAATTGAAGGCTTGAAATCGAGAAGAATTTTCAGGTCGCGAGCAGACTCTTGGGCTTTGCCCATGTCCGGAGCGAAGGCAAACATACTTCCAGCGGATTGGGCGCCGAAGATGATGGCAGGGAAACAGATAAAGAATTGTTGAATGGTGTATTCTCCATCTGTGATGAGTGTACCGCCGTACCAGAAACCTAGTGCCATGCAGAGGAAAGTGAGAGATTCAGACGCAGCAAACAAGGTCGAAGAGCGTAGAACGGAGCGAAGACTCTTTTGGCCTTGATCGGCTAATGCGGCGCGGTAGTGCAAAAGAACGTCTTCCTCCCTAGTCAGTGAAGCGACGGTTCGGATGGCAGAGGTAGCCTCGCACGCATAGCTGGCTGAAGACTCGTAGGCCTTCTTAGCGCGAGCCTGGAATCGAGCCAAAATCCAGAATCGGAAGAATCCACATCCAATTAAAATTGGGATTGTGGAAGTGGTGACAAGTCCTAGCTTCCAACCAATAGCGCAGGAAAGAGAGATGGCGGCAACCAAAGTAGTCAAGCAAGTAAGAATGGAACCCAGAGTAGCACCACTGAGGCCAGCAACGCTGGTTGTGCCTGTGCTGAGGAATGAGGTGAGGGCACCAGCGGAGTTCTCGTCTTTATCGAAGAAGCAAATGTCCTGGCGAAGCATGCTGCGGAAGGCAGCATCTCTGACTCGGTGAACGAGTTTCTCAGAGCACCAAGCAAAGATCACACCCTGGGAAACGAACGCGATGAACTGCACGAACGCGAGCATAAAGTACATCCAGCTCCAGAAGTTGCTGTTTTTCTGGACTTCGGGACCCGTAGCCGAAACTCCAAAACCTGATAGGGTAATGATCTCTTTCGCAAAGAAGACAGCCGAAGTTGGGTTACCACAACCGCAGATAGCTGCGAAGAAAAGTCCAACTATGAGAAGTTTCCATTCAGTCTTGTTGTAAGAGGCAATGAACTTAATCAAAGTCCACATAGAGTATCTCTCTGTAAGCTCAGGTTGGCGGTTCCGGAGAACTTGACTAGACTGGGATTTTTGCGTAGCGGTGCGGTTGAGCGAAAGCTTGCGGGAGATTACTTTATCCACGGGAATTTCCCCATCGTCAAGCTCCTCCGTCAGTGCATCTCCGTCAAGTGAATCGGCTTCGGGTAACGCATCCTCCTTGGTGCCTCCAATTCTCTGTGCCTCGACAAGGTTGCAGTAAACACCCTTCTGGTTAATGAGATCGTGGTGGGTACCCTGTTCGACGATGCGACCTTCGGACATGACAACGATATTATCTGCATCCCTAATGGTAGACAGTCTGTGGGCGATAATGATGGTGGTCCGTCCCTCGGCGGCAACTTCAAGGGCTGCCTGGACAACGCCTTCGGATTTGGTGTCGAGTGCGGAGGTAGCTTCATCAAGCAAAAGAATTTTAGGATCGCTGACCATTGCGCGAGCAATGGCAATACGCTGCTTCTGTCCACCAGAAAGAAGGAAGCCCTTCTCGCCGACATTAGTCTCGTATCCTTCCGGTAGTCCGCTAACAAAGTCATGGGCGTTCGCCATTTTCGCCGCTTCATAAATTCGTTCACGGCGCTTTTCGGGGCTTTCGTTTTCAAATTGTGTACCGATGAGACCGTGCGCGATGTTCTCGTAGATAGTGGTTCCGAACAAAGTTGGCTCCTGGCTGACCAAGGAAATTTGTTGACGGAGCCAGTGCAAGTTAAGAGTAGAAATTTCATGGCCATCGAGGAAGATGCCACCGGCGACTGGGTCGTAGAAACGTTCGATAAGACCAATGATTGTTGACTTTCCTGATCCAGAGGAGCCGACCAGAGCAGTCTTTTTGCCGGCCGGAATGGACAAGCTGACGTCCTTCATAACAGTGACTTCAGGACGTGAAGGGTAAATGTGCTTGACATTACGAAGCTCGATGCTTCCCTCAACATGCTCCAAACGTTCACCTTCTTCCGATTCGGGATCAAGGGGCGACACGCGATCGATGGTGTCAAAGACTTTAACTGCGGCAGCAAGTCCAGTGGTGAAAGCTTGAACATTAGGAGCCACATTGGAAAGACTGAAAGAGGCAATCAACATGGCCAGAATAATGGTGAGAATTGGACCAATGCTGACTTCTCCATCAATGAGGAAGTGAGAGCCTTGCCAGAAAGCCAAACCATAGCTAAGATAGACGACAAACATGGCGAATCCCATCATGCCACCCAAAACCGCCTTCTGTCTGAAACCCCATTTCTGAGCTTCAGCCAAGTGTACATCGTACTGCAAGGCCAACTTTTCTTGAGTGCCAAAGGCCACGGCATTTCGAATTGACGAAAGAACTTCCTCTGCCACAGTTCCTCCCAGGGCATATGCGGCCAGTGATTGCTTATTGTATTTGACCATATACTTACCACAGCCACCCAAAACGACCACAATCGCAACGATGATGGAGCAGAGAATCAGGGCGAGTTTCCAGTATTTGACGAAAGCGATAATAAAGGCACTGATGAATGTGGCAATTGCAGCGATACTCTGGCTGACCTTTTCAGAGATACCATCCTGAATAAGGTTGGTATCCGCTGTGATCCGAGTAGTGATCTCACCGGCGCCGAGTTTGTCGTAGAAACCGATGTTCTGGCGCAAGCAGGCAGCGAGATATTCCTCTCTGATCCGTGCACTGATCGCCTCTCCTGTGTAGATGAATCCAACAGTTGAGATGTAAGTAGTGGCGAATTTGGCGATGGCCAAGTAAACAAAATAAAGCACATTGTGAGAAAGGGTATGGCGGAACTCCTCCAAAGCACTGCCACCAGCAGAGAATGAGGAGATTTGACCCGAAAGGTTACCAAAGATGACGGTCATCAATGGTTGAGAAGCACCGGAAATGATGGCGCAAATGATGGAGATTGCAATAATCATCAAGTCGAAGTTGGTCGCATAGCGGTACAAGGTCCTGATGCTCACTTGAACAGGCGGGACAGCGATTTGTCGCCTTAAAATTTCGGCCTCAGCCTCGGGAATATGCTTGAATGGGTCATCTGCATCCAGTGCATTTTCAATAATCACATGCTTTGAGTCAGGTTTCGCGGGCTTTTCTTCTTTGGTGAACAGGTCGTTATTGGTTTGATCGGGTGAAGTGGTTGTTTGCTTCTCATGCAGATATTCGGAGTCCTCGCCGGACCTTTCAGTCGCTGGATTAGACATGTTCAAGGATATTGTGCTTTTGAGCACCTCCGAACTTGTTCTATATAGAATGTTAATGAGCGCAACATGACGCAACGTCGGGGATTTTACGCACGATCCAAGGTCAAGCGACTGCAGGCATTCAGAGATGGGTGCGAGGAGTTGACTGAATCCGAGTAAAGAAAGTCGTCAAAGAAAGAAAAGGAGTTGGGTGTCAGATAAGGCAAAGGTTGAATCTGGACTTGGTCGCTTCGGGAGGGCCTGGTTCCGATCAATCTCCACAATTTGCACATTAGAGATTTATGCGTATCGACATACGCAATACGAACACGAGCAGTGAAAAGTGGGCGAGACGGGGGGATTCCTGACTCAACCAATGCCGTTGATTTGATTGGCTACCTTTCGAACACGACCAGATCTTGCCGTCAAATCGCCACGTGAGTCTGTAGTTGCATCGCAAAACTTCGCTTATTTTATGCAGATGGAAACTTTCCGATCCGGTAAAACAATGTAAAACAATGTAAAACAATGTAAAGCAAATACAGCTTATCGGCGTTTATTTGTTTCAATCTTGAATACAATACTAATGTATCTGCCTGTCCCCCCAAGTAATTAGATGTTCCAAAACATCCACTTTAACTCCTTTCGCCTCGGTTGTATGTATGCGAGACACTCGGGACACACTCTGATTGGTCATAACTTCCACGTGGACTCCACCTTGTCTAAAAAAAAATCTCCTGTCATTGACTTAATTGTATGCATACGGCAACCCCTTACTCCGACCTTATAATAATCCCTCTTTATACTTCAATTTTCTCGGATGCTCTGCTCACTTCTTTCCGATGTAAGTTCAAGTAAAAGATGATTTTACTAACCGGTTCGCTTAAGTGTGGACACAATATTGCGCTTACTTTAAACCTCCTGAATTTGATCCACATTTCCAAGTTTATTAAATAGGGGCTGTGCATATACACCAACTCCTGATATTTGAAGAGGCTATGCAACCTCAATGTTCAAACATCACCTACTGGCGCCTCCCTTGAGCATTCATGATCCATACGTTTAAATGCGCTGCGCACCTCATCATCCCAATTACTACACGCAACAAGAATCCACTCCAAAATTCCAACACAATAAAGTGCAACGCACTGACCCATCCAAAGACCCTGAAGGCCCCATCCATGTTGAAATGCGAGCCAAACCCCCAAAGGTAAAGCAAAACAATAATAACTGACAATGTTCACGGCAGCGCCCAAATGCTGCCGTCCCATACCCCTCAGAACACCTCCACAGGCACCATTGATACCATCGGCTATCTGAAACAACGCGACATATGGAATAATATCAGACGTTAACTCTACCACGCGAGGGTCGTTGTTGAAAATTTTCGCAAAATGGTCTCGAGTGCCCATCAAGATAGCGAGCACTACTGCCCCAAATAAACAAGCAAGGATAGTGGCCAAGTGAGCGGCCTGCATCGCTCCTTTGGCATCTCGGGATCCCAAAAGATTCCCCACTCGGGATGAGATAGCAACCCCAATTCCAAAGGGAATGGTGTTCATGATTTGATCAGCGGTCATAATCACACTCTGAGACGCAAGTGAAATGGTTCCGAGCCGACCTGCAGCCAACGCAACGATTTCAAATGCCCACCACTCGGTTCCAACATGGAGAATCCCGAGCATTGCTAGTCGTGTGAATGTCCCGAGGTTCTTATAGGCCTCTTTTGACCACCCACCCCAGCATTCGGAGCCGGCAATATATTTTGCGTAGAGAACTAATAGGATAAAGGATAGCCAGTAGGAAATGTTTGCAGCAAGGGGGGCGCCGAGGATGCCCATATTGAGTGTGTAGCAGAAAGTATAGCACAAGACGGCGTTAAGGGGCGATGTGATCATAAGAACATAAGTACCTGCCCTCATGATACCTGTATTCAATAAATATGTTAGACCAGAAGATTAATCGTATTCGAGGGGACACCTTATTCAATGGCTGTTCTTCTTACCTTGTGCCTGCAAGTACTTCTTCATGATCTCGAAGTAAATATACCCAAGCCCTCCGGGGATGAGACAGGTCAAGAATCTTGAACTCTGATACGAAAGCTCGGGATCTTGGCCGAGAGCTCGAAAAATAGGGTCGGAGCACGCCCAGATGATAGCAACAGGTATGTAGAGGGCACCAAGAACCAGGAATGCTCGCTGAAGCAACACTCCCAGATCGTGTTTGTTCTTGCTGCCAGTGAAGGTAGACGAGGCCAATGTGTCCAAGGCAGTTGTCCCTCCAAGTGCAATCATCCACCCTGTCACCAAGGCAAACATGAGAGAGAATGCGCTGACGGCGAGGTCTAGCGGAGATGCTCGACCTGCAATGATGACAGTGACGGTCTGCAGGCTCATTTGGAGCATGTAGGCGAGAATGATAGGGATAGCGCTTTTGAGCAAGATCCAGGACTCGGTAAGAAGAGCATGCTGTTGTGTCTTGTCTTTAGATCCCCGCGGGCCAAAGCGATGTTCATCGAAAAGAGTTTGCTGAGGTAGGAGTGAGGTATATTCATGCGGGCCGCTACCAATAGACCGGTCGTGGTCGTGGCCATTGCCGGGGGAATTTCGCATTCTGTCAAAATACAAAAATTTAGGATGCAGACAAAAGGGCAAGCAGATAAAAAATGAAGAAATCTTGAGGGAGGGAGGTTATTCAGAGCGAGGGTATTTGCCCAGATGCTATTCTCAAATTATTGGTACTTTCCATGTGGTAAAGTGACCAATAAATTGTATACCCAGTATGGATACACCCATATGAAGATAGTGCCTCATATACATAGAGAATCGGATCTCATATCACAGCCTATCTAACATTTTGCAAAAGACTACCTAATTAGATCTAACCACTCAAATTGAAAAAGTCAACACTATCATGCAAGTGAACTCATTCAATCAGGTTCAAAATCCCGATTTCGGAACTCAACTACCCAGTACTTACTGATGTCACCTTTGGCATCGTGCTCCAGGGCTATTTCCAGATGTCTACATTGGAATGTTATTGGGTAGAGATTTTGATGATAAGACTACACGACGACTCTCCAGTTATTCTGTGACACATGCACATTGTTATCTTTCATTCTAAATGCCTTTGAATTGACTTTGATTACTTTACTTGTCTGGAACGAGAACACTGCAGGCAACTGCGGGCTGCGGCTCTCCAGCTATTACCCCAATTAGGAAGGCGGGGTAGGACCCTAGCTGATGCGCTGTTCAGACATCAAAATAGGAAAAATTAATATGATTTTCGTACTTTGATCAGATAGAGATCTTCATTTGAATTTGTCAACCTTTTTTCCCGACGACAATATTCCAGAATTCCAATCTCAGGATGTTTCAATTTACATAAGGTCAAAATTCCCATTCGGCTATTCAGTCCACCTTAATTGCGCTCAGGATGTCGGAATTTGCATATCATGCACTCTCTGCGGTGCAGATATCTTTGTCAAATGCGAATCAGACTGAATTGACTCTCAATCCTGATTGTCTACTCTGTTATATCAGAATTTTATTAATTGCATTCCCTTTGACATTTTCAATTGTGTGTCTTTTCTCATGGAATCCCTTTATTCAAACTTGCCCAAATCGAGCCATTACGAAGTCAAAAATCTAGTTTTTGAGGCGAGCTGTACGGAGACTTTGAATCAGGCTCGACTTGGCTCAGGTCGCAAGTACGTTCAACTTGAGCTCCATCATGGCTCAATGTGTACATGTGCGTCCTCGATGCTGCGCTGCATGCCGGAATATCGGGGCTGCCTCCACGTAATTGCAGGTATGACTCCACTATCACTCTCTACGTAGGCATGTAAGACTGAGAGGGCGAGATAGCTGATAAGGAGTAATTATAGTCCAATCGGAGGAACACACCAGCCTCATACAAGCACGCGTCACCACGTCCATCAATCTGAACGGCCAGCGACGATTCTCATCCAAGAATACCACAGTAAAAATGCTGCTCAGCTAGTAGAGATTCATCCGTTGATACATGTCCATTAGAAAACAAAGAATTCAAATAACTAGTTTCAGACCCTCTTTATAGGCCAATCCGTGGCTCCTAAAAAATTGTTCTAATTTTCAATTCCCATGTCATACTCGGGATTTACCCAGGAGGGCTGGGGTGCTTTTTCTCGCATCCAAGCACCATATCTATGGAGTGTACCCATCACCAGAGATCCTCCCACGATAACAATTAATGCCTGTGTAGTGAATGTCCATGTCCATCCCATGGATTCCTGCCATGAAGCAATAAAGAACTTGGAAGGAAAACAATTAGCCACTCTTTCATATTGACGCAGACGCAATTGGATGACCATTTACATACCGGATTGATAAAGGCACTCAAATTAAGAAAGACCGCATAGAAAGTGACAACACTCGTTGATTGTAAGGGGTACGCATCAACAATGTAACTACTAGCAACTGTATTGCCCATCTGAATTCCCGCAGCAACTAAAATGAAGTCAGCCAAGGCTCATGATTCTTCATATGTGGTGCAAGTCTCACATAAGAAGAAAGCGATCTGGCCGATAATCCAGTGATAATTCTGATCGACGCTAATGCCCCAGACAATCAATCCAACTAAAAGAAACGTCAATATAAGTTCGAACAACAAGACCTGAAGGAAGGCGCACCAGCAGTAATCAATATAGCAGGGTATGCAAGCCAAAGTCTCATTTCGGCAACTCGAGTATTTCCATTACGTTCCGATAGCTTGCCAACAATGTAGTCACTCAGACTTCCAGAGCAACAAATTTCCGAAACAATTGTTCCCAGAAACAAACCAATAAACAACAAGCCTTGTATCAAAGGACTGTATGTTGCATATGCAGACGGCACCATGGTGATAACGGACAAAACCCACCAGTACCAAACAAAAGAGTATCCAATAACTGAAATTACCACTGCAGGGAACTGAAATGTAAGACCAAATCTAACAATCGAATCCCATGGCTTGGGATGACGCATACCCGGCACAGGCCGTAGGTTGATAAAGGGTAACTTTCGTGTTCGAAGTGGGTCCGAAAATGATATTTCTGCTGGAATGGTTGTCGGTGGCGTTGAGCTGCCTTTGTCCTCTCCACGCTTTTCGTTGTCAGATATGCTCTGCTCATTGAGCTTCATAATGCTTTCGTTGAGCAACATCTGTTGCCGAGGGTACAGAGTTTCGGGCATGAAGCACAACTCCAGGACTAACAGCACCGCGAACAGAATTGCGTTGAACCAATTGATCCATTGAGCACTAACGACATTCAAAAAGCCACCAACTTCGATCCCGTTAGTAGAGAGCTTTTTCAAAAGCAGGGAATATCACAATGCTACTTACATGTCGGTCCCAGAAGAAGCCCGGAATCAAGAGCTAAAACCCAAAGGCCAAGCTTTTGCCCGCGCTCATAGTCGAAGAACAAATCGTTTACTGTAATCAGGGACATAGATGGTCAGTAAGATAGCAGGCACATAGCAAACAGCGGAGTTAACTCACTGATGGCCATTCCAACTGTGGATGCAGGGCTCACGCCGAATCCTTGAAAAAAGCGCGCTGCCATGTAACCCGAGTATGTATCTGCAACTGCAGCTCCAATTGTTGATACCAGAGCTATCATAGTTCCAAGCAAGAAAATAGCCCGTCGGCCGTATATTTCGCTGAACGAAGACCATATAAGTGGTCCAACTGAAAGGCCCAGGGCCGGAACGGCCACTGTCCAGTTAACCTGGGAATAGTTGATCTGATATTGGGCTTGGATTGCGGAGAAGGAGGGGACCGTGGTCGTTGTGAGGTATGTAAACAAGAAGTATCTGACAACATCATGGGTAAGCTTGATGCATGAGGTAGTTGGGAATCGTTCAATTGGGACATACTTGAACATGACAATTGCGAGAATGACATTTTTGTGAAACTTTGACCAATTCAAGGGATCCAGTGCATCAGATGTAGGCTGTGGATGAAGCTTAATGCCACCTTTGGTGACAGCTGGCACATTGATGGAAATCTGGGATCCATGGTCAATCTTTATTGGGGCCTGATCTCCAGACTCATTGATAATGCGGTCTGGGTCACCTTTTTCGTTGGATTTCTGATCGCTCATGTTGGCAGGAGTATTCGGATGTAATAAAATGATACAACTACGCGGAAATGATAAAAGTTCTATAGCATATGAAAATCCTGATTCTCTTGAAAACTCCCCCAAAAGATAATATAGTAATTTCGGACTCAAGTCCCTACTAGATCTATCTCCCTGTACATTCATTATCTTGGGGACTAAGTCTTATCAGTGACGGGAATTTTTGTTTCATCGTAAACACAAATGTTGATTGAAAAGATCACGTCAACTGCCAAAATTTCAAGTTTGTTTGTGTATTTTTGGCGATAAAAGCCACTGGTTTTTTCTTTACTAGTACCTAGTGGCTGCATCACTTTCTTTTGCCTTATCTCTACTAGTAACCCCAGTATCAAATGTCTGACAAAACGTTTGAACGTCAACTTAACCCACGCCCTAGATAAGAGACTGAGAGTTAAAATGAAGACTTGAAAAAATAAAAATAAAATAAGATTGTTATTCTCCGCGGGGCGTCGTGATCCACATTCCATGTCCGTTGTCGGAGATCGCTTGGTTGCAGGTTTTAGCTGATAGAACGTCTTCTTGTCATTGGCTTCACTATTGCCCAGGTGCTGCTTGAAGATAGTTGGGTTATGTAACTAAATTTGTGGAATAATTATATCTCCCAGCATGTTAGCTCAGGGGAAGAGCGCCGGGCTCATAACCCGGAGGTACGTCTCACTTTCCACTCTTGGATTACCCGAAAACATCATAACTAACAATCTCCCAGGACCCTGGATCGAAACCAGGACATGCTATGTCTACAATTTCTTTTTTTTCTTTTTCTTTTTTTCTCTTTTTTTCTTTGTCTTTTTTCATCTCCATCCATCATTCCCTTTTGGTCTTTTTCCCCCCAGGCTACACAAAAACAATTACTCCATAAATATATTTGTTTACTCTAACAAATCAATTACTTGCCAAATGATGAAGTCTCATCAGTTGATAAGCCATCCCACCAATAACCTTAAAATATCTTATCTTCCCCACGTTATAAACTCCAGTCCTCTTTCCATTCTCCCCCGGCCTTCCCCTTCGGGTTTCCTCTATTGTCTTGCATACGATGACGTGCATTTCAAGTGCTCTGAATTCCCCGCGATGCGATAATGCGCTTTTATCTTAGGACCGCCAGCGAAGTTTGAGCTGCAGCTCACCGAGCCACTTGTTCCAATCACATACTTAGTACCCACCCAATTGGCTTCTAACTGCATCTGGGTAATAGGAGGAGAGAGGAACTGTAAGCTATCGCTGATGTGATTATCATGATACTGATCACGTATAGTGACTTGTAGAACAAGGCAAACTGGGCAAATTCGACTAGATTCGAGCCACTGGTGGTTGTTCCGATAGCGAACTGCAAGCCTTGGAAGATTGGCACTGGAACAATTGATGGTGACATCAAGCGCGTACCTAGTACTGGTACACTGATATGTGGTATGCGAGTGTGTGCTGTTAGATCTGAAGCCCATGTTTCCAGATGTTTGATGTTTAAATAGTGATATACTCGCTGTAAACTCCGTTCAACCTTGCTGTGTGTTATTCAGAAATTTCGATATACGATCGCTTCCAACAGTTTCTTTCTTGATCAAAATCTCAAAATTCTTACCATGTTCAAATCAATTGCCGGACTTGTTGCTCTGGCAGCCTTGGTAACAGCCCATGGAGACCATGATCAAATCCCCATAGCCGGTCCCCACAAAGACTTTTGGTACAATACTCTACCAGGTGATGGAGGCACTCAGGTAAGAGAACGCGCCCAAGTCCTATTTCCCAGCCAACTTTTAGCACAGGAGCTAATCTTGGAACATGATGCTTGATTCTAGGCCGATTCGGTGTTCTCTGGAATATCCACCTTCGGCCGCTTGCCCTACTCCCCATGCCTCTCCACCGATGATGTGAAATACGATATTGCTTTTCTTGGAGCTCCCTTTGATACTGGGACATCCTACCGACCGGGTGCCCGATTTGGCCCCAGTGGTATTAGACAAGGTTCTCGTCGTCTCAACCTCTAGTATGTCAGACCGATGGTGGATCTTCTCTGAGATGTACAAAAGAAATTATGAAATACTTACAATCTTTGCTTAGTGGGGGTTACAATGTGCCACTCCAGGCCAATCCATTCTCTGGTGAGATGAAGATACTCGACTGTGGAGATATCCCCGTGACATCGTGAGTGACGAGTCCACACACTAAAGTGTCATGAAATGGTCAACTAATATACACATCTTTACCTAGATACGATAATGAGTTTGCAATCCGGCAAATTGAAGAAGGACACAACAGCGTCTTGATGCGCCGGCCATACACGGATGCGGATAAGACGGGCCTCTCTCAAGCTGGCAAGACTCTACCTCGCGTCATCACCCTAGGAGGAGATCATACCATCACTCTACCTCTGTTGCGAAGCATAAACCGAGCCTATGGTCCTGTTACCGTCATCCACTTTGACAGTCACCTGTAACATCCCCCAAACTCCGATACCACCACATGAAACTCACAGGCTGATCAACATAATCTGCAGTGACTCGTGGAAGCCGAAGGTCTTCGGTGGCTCTCCAAGTGAGGTTGCCGCCATTAACCACGGAACCTACTTCTACCACGCCGCCATGGAGGGACTGCTGAAGAACGACACAAACATCCACGCCGGTATTCGCACCACCGTTTCTGGACCCTCCGACTACGAGAACGATGGCTATTGTGGATTTGAGATTGTCGAAGCTCGCGAAATTGATACAATTGGTATTTATGTCAACACATCTTGATTGGACAACTCTTCTGATAATCCCTTTCTTTGCAGGTACCGACGGCATCATCAAAAAGATTCGAGACCGTGTTGGTACTGAGAACCCCGTTTACCTCTCCATCGATATTGATTCTATTGACCCCGCCTGTATGTGATCTGCCCCACGAAGTGCTGGACCACTAGGCTTGCACGCAGCTGCTAATGAATCCAAATAGTCGCACCAGCAACTGGTACTCCCGAAACGGGCGGCTGGTCGACTCGCGAGCTAAGAACTATCATTCGTGGCCTTGACGGAATCAACTTCATCGGTGCCGATATTGTTGAAGTTGCACCGGCCTACGATACGAATGCGGAGCTGACTACCATGTACGCGACTTCCTCCCCCATCATCGTATATATTTCGAGAAAAGGTTTTATTGACAAGGTTATGGATATAGGGCTGCTGCCGATGTCTTGTATGAGGTTCTCACCATTATGACGAAGAAGGGGCCGCTGTCTGTTGGCGGTGCAACCCACGAGCTGTGATGAGGCATTGAAGTGCAGGTTCCCAGAGACCTTCGGAGATAGATGGCCACAATGACTATCATCATGGTATTGAGCACTTCGACAATTGCCCTTGTGGCGTTTTACATAACGATTGCTTGCCTGCTTGAATAATTCCTGCTTTGCTGCATGATTGGTGGTCAGTCTCCTGTCTTTAGGCATAAAACTTACATGGGAGCTTTCTCTGGGTCTTCCTTATACCCTATCTAGTATTGAAGACATTACACATATTGTTTTATACTCTAAACGATCGATCTTTCTGCGCCTCTCAGTAGTTCGTAGATGCTGGACCATGATTTGTAAATTTTAAGTGTAGTATTCACGACCACGACCACGACAGTGCTATGCCGGTCTCCACGTCTTCTGGAATAGAAATCTCAGGGAGTCTTTTCAATATTTACCACCCTGTAGAGGTTCCGAAAAGTTATGTGCTAGACAGCAGTTAGATTCTGGATGCACCCCGGTTTGACAATCTGCCAACCTTGGAACATTTGAAGTATCCAGATGTCTGGACATTTTTACCCTTTCGGGTATAGCGGAACCATTCAACCTATGATTCCTATTCTGTACACACGGTCCAGATTAAGCATCATAGTTGCGCCTGGTTTTTGTGCTTATCATTTTTGGTGTCTCCTATAATAGCTCTCTGTCCCGAAGTCAGTGGATTCGGGGCCTCTATTCATGTATGATCATGATAGCAGAAGTCAGCAATCTCAAAGGGGTAGGCATGCAAAGTAGATCAATCTCGATAAGATATGGATTAGAAATTTACAGTAAGATAAAGCTGCTTTAGAAGCATAGTACTGTACTACCTAGCACTGAAAGAGGCAGACGTCATCATGGTAGGTGTAGAGGTTGCATTTTTTCGCCAAACTCGGAAAGGTTAATCAAGTATAGTCAACCAAAGAAGCTATTCGATGCGGTTTCCCTCATTTCGAATGTATGAGGGCTTCCCCGCTTCTAGAAACCGGGTCTCATTGCTACTACACAATAGCGTCTCACTTATCGGTTGGAGAAAATGCAATGAGTATTTAAAGGGCACGTTCCCTACTATTAACTAGCTACCGTGCTCCCATCTGGTACAACAACACTGCCCAATGCACCAAGCCCAATTGAAGCAACAACCCAGAGCGAGCAGTATTAATCGTTTCCAATTATAAACCCCCATCCGCTTTACTCCTATGGAGTAGGTAAGTATGGGGTTCCTGCTAAGCCCAGAAAGCGCCTGGAAGATCGGCCTGATCCTGATAGCCGCCACGGCGGTTTACTCCATTCTTTCTCGATCATCGACCAAGTCCTTCTGGACCAGGATATCCCTTCGCGGCCGCAGAGATTCGACGGCCAGAACGCCCCCACGATCCATCTCACCCGAGAAGAAAAATGCCAATAGCGCCACATCGCCCACAAGCTACAACCATGCCCTTCCACCACAGCGTAGAGAGTCACTCCTCCAGCTAAAGGGAGTCACCTTCCGCTGGCGCGAAATCGACGAAGCCGAAGTGCGCCAGAAAATTTTACCCATGACTGCCGACTATATGAAAAGCCCAGGCAACCTGTATACACCGACCGGATTCTCGATAGACGAAGTGAAAGCCCTTGGCGACTTTCCGGATTATGCGGCATTGAGTGGAGTTCCGCTTCCTGAATCCTATCCCGAGCATGACATCGAGAAAGCTAAGCCTCGGCCATACAGGCCTTTCCGATGGGCTTATCATCAGACTATGTGTATGTGCAAGATATGAATCAAACACCACTAAAAAAAGACTCCGAAGCTGACTCATGCATGAGATTAGCTTTGACCAAGCTAGAGCCGGACTGGTGGATTGAGCTTGAAGACACGTACAGGAGCCGCATTGCTCAACGCAAAGCTCTTTACGTCAAGTATGGCAAGGCGGTTCTTGACACAATGCCAGGCTCCGAGCTGGCTTGCAAGGAACTCATGGAGATGGTCTTGCAATTCATTTGCACTCGATATCCGCAGTATTTCAAACTGGTTGACAAACGTATACTGCAGAATCGAATCCTTGGCACTGAGCAGGATGTCCGGAGCAAGCCCCCTTTGGAGATTCTTCTCGACAATGTTCCAGAAGATTTCGGATTGATGTTGCGAGATGAGGTAACTGGTTATTATTTCTTGCGTGCGGCAGTGATCTGCTCAGCAATGGGGTGGGATGTCGCTTCGAAGATTGGCAAACAGTTGCACGAAATCCATGACCACATCCCTGATTACAAAGAGAAAATGCAATTCTCAATGGATCGGTAGGTCCTCCTTTTCTTTGCATAAAAAGCGCTGTGATAAATTGACATTCTGGATTCTATGGTAGATTTTTTACCAAAATGCCGACTGAAAAGCCCATTCAACGAGGTTCATGGGGTCTTGAAGTCGGAGAGCCACTGTACGTGCCGCCGAGTGACCCACATTTGGCTCTTCGGCAGTCACAGGACCCCAATCTACATATTGAAGATTGCACTCTGCGCGTCGACTGGCAGACACTTCGTCGTCTTCCTCTATCAGCATCAGTGGTTTTCAACTTCAAGGCTGTATTCACACCAATATCCGAATTCCGTGATGAACCCGCCGTGCCAGCCCTAGTGGGCAAGGTCTTGAAAGAGGGCAAGGAGAGTTTGATGAAGTACAAAGGAGTATGGCATGTCCAGCACGTGATTTTGCCGAAGCTGGAGGAGTGGGCAAGGGAGCAGGAAGAAACAGGTCTTATTCCAAAAGACTGGGAGGTTGCAACACTGGATGACAGTCCGTGGTTTAAGGGCTGGGAGGAAAAGTGGCATCGCCAACAAGGCTTCTAGAGTGGATTTTCAATGTAACATGCGGCCTTTTTCATGTCCGCGCTGATTTGTCAGGCTTTTTGTTGATCTATAATACAGCAAAGAATTTATTTTCGGGAGAGATCCCAGCAGGCTGTGCATCCATGAATATTTGCAGACATTTGATGGATCGAGCTTGAGGTCAATCGATGCAGCAAGCTAGCTTCTTGACAGAAGTAAAAATCACCCATGCAGAGTTGACCAAATATTGTGCTTGGGCGATCCATCGTTGAGTGTGCATCCATATGATTGACGAAAATTCGAGCGGGCGAGTATTCGTGTACGATGAACCGTAGTTTCAACGCAAATCTCAGGAGATGGCCAATGGTCGATCGTTTGATTTTGCTCGCATAGTGTTCATCGATGGTCGGGGGTATAATTGGATTGACGATATGAACACTGGAAAGCAGGCATCGTGAGGTAAGATGAATCCGAAAGGCTTCTTAGAAGAACGCCTCAGTCGCGGTTGTCATCTTTTGAGCTCGATACTTCGCCATCACTGCGCTCACTCTGGTCATCACGATCGTTACGATCATCACGCTCTCTTTTTTCTTCATCTTGGCTGTCTTGGTCAAGCTCCTCTAACTCGTCGGCCAAGGGACTAATCCGCTCATCAAGCAGATCCAAGTCTTCCAATTGCGAACGCGGCGGTAATTTCCACAAACTAGTACCGCAGACACGGTCTTTGGTAAGGAGTTCGTCGACAAATTGATCCATATATGTCAAAGTGAACGAGTCTCGCACTCGTCGCTTCAGTTTCCGGTAGTCGAGAAGTAATGGCTCCAGGGTTTTGTACACGTCGGCCGCGGAGAAGGTAAGTCGCACATAGAATGCCGCTAGTACGCGCAAATACTTGAAGTCACCACGAGACTGTAAGATACTGCTCGGGGCGTCCTCATCCTCGCCGTCGCTGCCTGGATCACTGAAGTTGAGGTATTCGAGGATGACGTCTCGTTCGGGATTGAGTTGTAGGAGCTTGAAGGCGAGGCAGAGGAATGGCGAGGGCTTCTCAGAGACACCGTAAGTACCACCGACGAATGTTAACTCGGAAGCGCGATCGCAGAGAGTTGCTGCGTTCAAACCGAAGCACTGTTCCTTCCAGTAGTATGAGTCTGTGATGCGGTCGCGGACGGCTTTCTCAAACAGGGTGACAGGATTGACACCACGAATGAGTGGGCCACTGTAGCCTCGGTTGTCAAGGAACTGACTGGCATCAGCACGATGAGATGCCATGGTGATGTGGACGTGGAAATCGAAAATGTGGAGTAGAGAGCTTGGAAAGGATCTACGGTGGTCAAGATGTGGAAGAAGGTGAAAAGCGGCAGAAAGTGACGGGCGGCCAAGAGCTTATCGATAGTCGCGCGGCCAACCCCACTCTGTAAACAACTGATGTCATGAAACACGGGGGCTAACACCGTGGAGCCTTGGAAGGACCACAAAAAACCAAGGGTCTCAAGGCCCAGACATGCGTGCATGGAAGATTCACATCCTGGCCGATTTCTCATAATCACATTCTTCCCATGTCTAGCCTCAATTAGCCTCAATCATGGTCCTCCTTACTTCATCAACAGTCTCTGCCATTGTGTCCTTTGGCGTAGTCTGCATCTTCTCATTGATGTTGTTTATTGCTGGATATGTGGTACAACAACAGTCGGTGAAGAACATCAAGCATGCTCTGCGCCCACCCCCTGGTTCCCCAGGCGGATTGGGATCACGAGGATCCACATTCCAGAGTTCCGCTCAGAAACGCGGGTTATCAGATTCAGATCTAGGTTTAGGAGATCACCGTCCGAGCTCAGGGGGAAACTACGCATACCTACAGTTGCTCTCCAGCCCAGAAGCCTCTGACATCTGCTCTGCCATCTCATTTTTTAAGCAACTTTCAAACAATGGCAGTGTCATTCAGGATCGACTGTTCATGTATCCTGAAGAATGGGACCGAATGTCCGCGACACAACTTGGAAAGCCTGCTCTAACTGCCCTTTCCATCTTGCGCGCCGCAAGCATCAAATATGGTATCTGGCTCCTGCCAATTGATATGACCGTGGCTTCGTCACAAGGCTATTCGACGACCGACACCAAGCTGCTGCGACTGGGCCAGGTTCAGTTTATGCAATATGACAGCGTGTTATATCTCCCGGCCCGTGGTATGATCCTGGATACCGAAAAACTAGACGATATCCTTTTATCGCAGGAACTGCCACTTGTTTACGACAAAACACGTCCTGATTCTTACGACAATATTGCGTGGACACCTTCAACTCTTCGTCCTGATCGCGATGCCGACTTGCCACCCGTTTACCTGATCACGGTAAATAATATTGGGAGTGGAAATGTGCAAGCTCGTACGCATGTGCCAAACCCTAGCCTTCCTGAGTTTCAAGCTCTTGTTCGTGGGTCGCAGAAGATCATTTCCCAAGATGAGGATCAAGATGAACTCATTGAACCGCCAGCCTATGTGTATTTTGAAAACGACCGTCGAGGGCATATCAAGCTTGAGAAAAGTCCGTATTATCAGAAATGGCGAGCAGAACTGGTTGATGTTTGTGATGGTTTGGAATTTGATGATGATTTGTACCGTGATGAGTAATGTTTGTTTCTCACTTTTTTTTTCGGGACTATACCCCTTTACGGCCTCGGGAGCTGAATCCTGGATCTGGCGTTGGAGTTCAAATGTTTGGAATGTCATTGATGCATATCGTTTGCTAAGAATAAATTCTTTGTTTCCACATACAATGTGATGGGTTTATGACACATAGCAACCTTGGAGATAATGACAGTAGTAGTAATATTGATGACTTTATACCCACGCAGGCAAATAGGCATGCTCTTCAAGATTTGAAGCTTGTTTGTTTGCAATGTCATTTTGCTACCTAGTAGGTACTAGGCGCTTCCAAGGTTGTCTGGTGCTGGTAGCTGAAGCCAGACGGAGACCATATTTCCATATCCCTGGGTCATTGTGTTTAGTTCGAAGGTTGACGCTATCAGTTGGGAATAAACAAATCAGATCCTCCGTCATTGAGGGACTCCAATCTCATAGCCGAGTAGTACTTCTGTGGAATTTCCTTCCCACCCACGGTTACCACTGGTCGAAATCATAAATCGGCAGGCATTGTCGTGATATAATTGGGAGATAGTACCGGTACGGTGGCCTGGAATAATCAAAAATGGAGTCGTTGAGTGACGAGATGACTGGTCATGTTGCAAATCGTATAGGCGGAGAATGTCATGCGAGGCACTGTGATGAATCAATTGTGTTAGTTGGGAGAAGTCTATGCATTCAAAAATGAATAAAGCTTACCAGACAAGATGTCGACCATTTGGCATCGCCTTGAGAGCTGTCACCGGGCCGCTTCCTTGAGGGAACTTGAACGTTCGCTCAACTTCGCGAAGACCCTTGTGCAAGCTGTACTCTTCCACGGTGCCATTTCGCCGCCCTGCATAGATATAGTTTCCATCCGGAGACCAACACGCATTCATACACCATGGAGGAACGTTACGGGGAGTGATCCGAGCAACTGGGTCGGGTTGACGCCTATCCCACACCCGGATTGTCCCATCCATGGATGCAGCTAGGAATGTACTATCTGTACCAGATCCCTGTGGCTCCGATGACATTGGCTGTGTAGAGTCTTGTCCCGGAAATGACTCAAGCTCTTCTGCCCTTGGAAGGCCATTGGTAAGTGGATGTGTCTCTGTGCCTGTCATATCAGTGTCGACGTGCCCATTGGTAAGTTGTGGGCCATTTCCAGTTGCATCTGTCTCAGCAGGAGCATCATCTGGCTGATTGTTGACTTCGGGTTGTGGGATTTCGTCTTCAATCTCGCCAGGGGCATCTGCATCGGCTAGGCCATTGACCATGGCCTTGCCAAACTCGTCATCTTCGTCCACTCCAAACACGCCACCGGATGGCTCCCCACCATCTGCACCTCCACCATCCCCATCGCCGAATAATGAATCCGCTCCACCGAACAGAGAGTCTGCTGGTGATCCCGCCTGCGGGTTTTCAGCGGTGCCTGAATCTCCAGCATTTTCAGCATCGCCATTGGAGTTGAATGTGTCGGTGTCTCTAGCATGATAATTTGACGAATATGTGCCATTAGTCAAGTAAGGCTCAGAGGTATCTTGTGGAACAGCAAGACTAGACTCCGGTCGGATTTGCACGCTTGATATTTGTCCTGCACTTCCACCGAACGCGCGACGAGCGGATCCCGTGTTCAAATCCCAGTCGAACACTCGCTTATCCCAACTCCCCGACAATAAAGATTTTTCATCTGAAGTCAAGCTCAAGCAGGAAACAGCCGAGGTGTGTTGTCGTAATTGCACAATCTCTCGGCCTTCGTCATGACGCAGGGTTTGCAGCCGAATAGCACCGGACTCCAACCCAGAGAGGAGCCACATGCCTTCACTTTGGCATGCGAGGGAGTACACCGGTGATAAGCTATTTCCATCCATATTCTCCCAGTATGTCATCAGCACGCCGGCTTTCACAACACTATCCACGAACGGATGTCTTTGCGCCACCGTCAACATGAGCTTGCTGTTGATCGAGTCCACCCAGTTGAACTTGCGCGTGTATCCATCCGATCCTCCCGTGAAAACCCAGCGCATATCAGCCGTCGCAGTGATCGCATTGATGGAGGTGCTATGAGGTGCGGCGGTGGTAGGTGCGATATCGTAGGTTTCGGCCGTTAAGCATTCAGAGCGCACGCTGGGGTGGTATATGGAGAAGTCGGTCGTGCCGCTATCCCCGTTTCCCGAAGCCATAATCCTTGGATCTTGATTTTGCTGTGAAGGGATTCCCGCACCCTCTGATGCCTGGCTTGCATTTGATGGACTATCTGGGTCTTGATCGCCGTCCGCATCACCATCGGGCTCGTTGTCATTGTCATTGTCGCCGTCCCCGTCGCCATCTACGTCATCAACATCGCGCATGTTATCGTCAATCTCGTTTTCGTTGTCGCTGCTTCCATCTTGAGAACCTAGAATTTAAAACGAGCAAGTAATCAGCTATGCGCCTTCTCTGTGGGGATACGAGGGCGGAACAAGCAGAAGCCACCTACCCCCCAAATCGCGATCTTCGTCTTCATCAATAGACGGCATAGCTTCGGAAGGCGCGTGGATAGCGTAAAGTATGAGCTAAAGCTCCTCGGGCCTTTTGCCAATCCCTCAACAGCCAGATATTGTGCTCACCGGTCGATCGAGGAGAAGTCCCTTTCGGCGCGAACTTTGTTGGGTCCGCCGCAGGCTAAGCGCAACCTACGCGATTCAACATGAACTGCACGGATTGGCGATATGGCGTTTGACTGCCGCTGGCTTGGGTGTAATTAATTGACTGGTCACGAGGCGGTAGGGACGTGTAAAGCGCTTGGAATCGGACGATCGAGATCCCGCTGGGGTCGCATTTCTGCACGGACCAATAATGTGTTTCCGCTTCAGTGCCATTATGCCATGCATGTGTATACACTCAAAACAAGAAGGATAGACAAAACCATGAGAAATTTACTCTCAAGATTCAGATCCACTCGATGGGAGATTAAATCCCTTGAACAGATAAAGCGAAATTTTCAAGGTTGTACCTCAAGATGAACACCTCGTTTATAGCCCAGGTGGTCAGTGGTTACCTAATCAGGACTACAGTTACTTAATTAGTAACTAACTACTAGTAACTAACTACTAGTACTCTAATAACTAACTACACCCAACCTTAGAAGACATTCACACCTCTTGAAGCTTTGGCTCAGATAGATGTAGACATATTAAGCAAAATAACTAGTGGTTATAGCACAAAGATTCAAAACCTAACATTGAATCTAAACTTTCAAGGTTGGAGCTCCCGAAGTCTCCATGTGGGGGGCGCTGACGCCCCGCGCTGACGCCGCAAATTTCGACCCCACGCCGAATCTTTAACTGGAGACAAGCTCCTGGGAAAGTGTGACCAGATCCCCAACGCAGGTTCCTTTGCCCTGATTACATAGTAGGAAGCCACCCCTAACTAGATAATTTGCTCGATTCAGCTTTCTCTTAATTGCTCAATCTTTCTACATACATACTCCCCTTTGGTTCAATCTCTTCTCAATTGTTGATTTCTTTATAAACCAGTGAATATTAGATTTCTGCACTTAAATTATCAGTATTACAGGTACTGTGATGCGGCAAAGGGAATCAAAAGGATGACATTGGTCCAAATGTAACGAGACAAATACAGACAAAGGGGAAAGGCAGAAAGGGAGAAAAAAAAAAGAGAGGGAACAACCTTGAATACCCGGTGGTTATGCATAGAACTCTGAAAATTTTCAATTGAATTCTTCAAATGAATTCAATTGAGAATGCAATTATCGGTACTGTCATGCGATGACAGGTACCCAGTACTAGCAGGTACAGAAACCACTACCAAAAATTCCTAATTGGGCTGAACTAATTCACTTCGACTGTCTTCACTTCCCTGCAACTTTAAGATTGGAATAACCTCGAGGCGAATTTAGTTATCTAGACCCACGTGTTGACGTCAGGAACTTCACTTCATTTCAATCTATTTCCTTGCTTGACGCTTGATATCCCGATACCTGCATGTCCCAACAAGCATTGTCCCAGTAAGTATATATTACTACCCATAGAAATCACCACGGGCAGAACTACCAGGTCTGAACTGAGCTGACATTTTTCGAGGCCACAGAGACTCCTTTGTTTAGATCTTTGATCTTTGAATTGATTTCTTCCAAGGTTCAATTAAATCTCCTTCGATCTTCATCTTTCCTGCAACCTCCATCTCCTTCGCTACATACCATCTATCCCTGATCCTCGCGAGCAAGCCTCCTTTAGTCTCCAGCCGCCTCCAGCCGCCTCTAGCCACCCGAGCCCTAAGTTGCCAGCTCCTGAACAATCGCCAACTCCTCGATAGAGGTATGAGACGGGCGACACAAATACAAAATGTCTTTCTCCATGGAAACCTCAGAGGCAAGCAATAAGTTCCTCCCCTTATCCAACATGGCAGCGCCAAATAACGATCACTGGACCCAAAAGGCCGAGGTGCCTTCCGGAGATGAAATCATGGGCCTTGATAACACCCAAGACGAGATTGTTTTGCCATCCAATCGACCTTTGGGTCCCTGGACATCTGTTGTTGAATACCTGGGCACACACTATCAGCTATTCCGAGAAGAAGCCATCGCGCCGCTTCGAGATGCTGTGGCATACTTACGTGAAAGTCCGGGCATGAAGGATTCCAAGACTGTGTCCATTTACGACAAGGTATGTTTGACAACCAAGCTATCTTCTTTGTGCAAGTTGACTGACTAGTAAAAATTAGGGCCACCTTGTCCGCGTGACCGCAGCCACCCGCGGACTTGCATTTCGCATCCGCTTTTCTACCGAACGCGCCGGAAAAAAAATCATCTGGCCGCATTCATCCCGTCTGGTACCTGGATCTCTTGTTGCTTTGTCTCCTGCAAACGACATGTTTTCTACCAAATGCATGGTAGCAACTGTGGCATCGCGAGCCTTGGAGAATGTCACCAAGTACCCGCCTGAGATTGATATCTACTTCGCTTGTCCTGATGATATTGACATCGATTCTCAACAAGAGTGGGTCATGGTAGAAGCAAAGGAGGGCTATTTTGAAGCTTCCCGGTATACCTTGACTGCTCTCCAGAAGATGGTCAAAGAGAAGTAAGTACCCTTTATTTAATTCTCACTTTTTATGTCGCAACTAACATTTGGCAGGTTCCCTCTAAGCCAGTTTATCTGTGGCTTGGATACAAACGTTGCTGTTGCAGAAAATGCCAAGATGAAACAATTCATGAATTTCCAACATCTGACTGGCGTTGCCGCCAAAGAAAAAGATGTGCACAGCATCCTTGACCTGCCAGATACTCCCATGGGGAGTCTGAATATTCTCCAGTGGCAAGCTATGAAGGAAATTCTGACGAAGAAAATTACTCTCATCCAAGGCCCCCCAGGTACCGGCAAAACTCATGTATCCGTTGCTGCGTTGCAGGTTTTACTGCAAAGTATGGTGAAAGGAGACCCACCGATCATAATTGCTGCTCACACAAACCATGCAGTTGACCAGCTTCTCAAGCTGGTGTCCACCTCTGAGCCAAACTATATTCGCCTGGGTGGACGGACTACTGACTTGCAGATTGTCGAAAAGACGTTGTACAACATCAAGAGATCCCGTCCGCTCCCAAGGTTTAATTACTCTTTCAGAGACTTAAAGAAAGAGACATATAACCTGGCCTCCTTGATTCTGGCTGTCTTCAAACCATTGCAACCAGAGATAAACGGGAATATCATCAGTGCTTCGACTTTTCTCGACTATGGCGTGTTGACCACAGAACAGGTTGAATCCTTGAAGTTCGAGGTGGATCTATTGATGGGCTGGAATGATCATAAAGAGAGTGAGCCTCTGGCCTGTTGGATCGATGAACACGCCCCGAAAACCTTAGTGGACTACGGTGAAGAATGCACGAGTTTTCTAGAGGATGACATGGACAGAATGGATGAAGCAAAGCAGGGGTATGATGCTGAAGACCGAGATACACTCAGTGGCAAATCTGCCGCATTTGATGCAATGTTCAGTCAGAGGGACAACGATTCTGTCACGGAAGACACCATTCGCGCCCATCTACAGGGTCCAGACTTGTGCCAGATCCCATCGAAGCTACGAGGACCTACCTACAAATATCTTCGAGGGAAGCTGATACAAATCTTGAACGAGAATGTCCGGGACCTTGCAAAGCGATATAATGAAGCCTGCAAGTCGTTCGCGGTTGCGAGATTGGAGGGGGACTGCGAGATTCTTCGTAGCGCCAAGCTGATTGCTATGACTACAACCGGTCTCAGCAAGTATCGGGATCTTGTGGCTAGCCTCAAGCCCCGTATTGTCATGATCGAAGAAGCCGCTGAGGTTCTCGAAGGTCCCGTCACAGCGGCATGCATGGAATCTGTCGAGCAGCTGATTCTCGTGGGAGACCATAAACAGCTAAGGGGGCACTGTGCTTTGCCCGATTTGACTGGGCCTCCCTTCCATTTGGATCTGTCAATGTTCGAGAGACTGATCGGAAACAACATGCCATACATCATGTTGCGAGAGCAGCGTCGTATGGTTCCGGAAATCCGAGAACTCCTTCACCCAATCTACGGTGAACTTCATGATCATCGAAGCGTCCGAGAATACCCCCCCATCCCTGGCATGGGAAATACGCGCACATTCTTCTTCACTCATCGCTGGCCTGAGCAAGGTGATAGTTTTTCCTCCAAGCTCAATGAAATGGAAGGGGCCATGGTAGTCGAGCTTTGCGTCTGGCTTATCCTGAACGGGACCCCCGGCAACAAGATCACGATCTTGACATTTTACAATGGACAAAGGACAACAATCTTCAAGTTGATGCGAAGACACAAACATAGCTTGCTACTCAAGAGTACAAATATTGTGACTGTTGACTCGTACCAGGGAGAAGAGAATGAGATCATCTTGGCGTCCCTTGTTCGGAGCAATTCGAATCAATCAATCGGATTTCTTGGGGTGGACAATCGAGTCTGTGTGGCATTGTCCCGCGCAAAGCGAGGGTTTTTCCTCTTCGGAAATGCGGAGGTTCTTGCTTCTAGCAGTCCACTCTGGAAGCAAGTTCTCAGCATCATGATGGCCGATCTCAACAACTTGCGTGTTGGGCGAACTTTCCCATTGACCTGCAAGTCACATGGTCGTCCAATTTACATTAGTGGTAAGAAGCTCCTCGACAATGAACATTCAATTGATGATCTGAAAATGGCTAACGATGATTGATCAATAATCAGCTCTGGGTGACTGGAAAAATACTGCCGATGGCTGTCAGCGGTGTTGTGGAGGGAAATTGAAATGTGGCCATCTGTGCCAGATACTTTGCCACGCGTAAGTTGCCAGATCAAACCTGGAACCTAACAGTAATACTGATCTCTTTAAATCTAGTTATAGCCATCAATCGGTCATTTGTAATGAGCAATGCAGTTATGTCTTCCCGTGTTGCAAGCAGGCATGCAAGCAAGCATGCAAAGAATCCCATGATCACCAATGCAACTGCAGCAGTCAACCAAGACCAGCACCAGCGAAGAAAAGCGAGCTCAAGGAAGACGAGGCAAGCAGAATTCAAAGGTTGGTTGAGGATCTTGAGAAGGCCGCTATCGCTGGCGAGTTTTCTCGCCGTCCACCGCCGCGGCATGGGCCAGGTAACAAAAGAAATATCCCTGCGAAACAAGGACTCGGGGGGCCTCAATACCCGCGACGCAATGGTGGCCGAAAGAATTTCTTCCGCGAGCAGACACTGCCCTCACCAAGCAACAATGCCCAAATCGCTGATAATCGGCAAAAGTGGCAGGAATTCGCGAACGGTGGTGCAAAGGTGATGGATGACCATATGAATACTCTGGCTCGTGCAACGGATCCGAATTCAGAAGCTGTCAAGCATGCAGTTTCCAGTCTCGAGAAGTCTCTCCTTCCTAGGAATTATTGGCCGCTGAAGGAGAGTCTGGAGCTCGAGAAGCAAGGGGTGCTGGAGGGCCTCCCGAAGACTGAGGAGCAACTGAAGCCTCAGCAGCCCAGTGAAAGCCAGCAATCCGAGACTCCGACGAAGCCCGAGGTCCCCCAAGGCAATTTGATCGACTTGGATTAAGCAATGCGGGAAAGACCTCGGGAATTCGTGGCTGGTGGCATGGGGGCAGCACTGAGGAAGGATACATCGGGTTAGGTTTTATTAGGATGTATCTTTAAATGTATGTAATAGCTGTCATTAGCCGTTCGGTTGAATATCCATGGAACTGGATGTCAAATTCAAGAACATGGAAGGGTTCCAAGATTAACCGAGACTTCACCTGGGCCAAGACTTTCCAAAAAATACGCAATAAACTTCCAGATGCCTTCCTGGATGGCTATCAGATTATCCCAAGCACTTGAGTTATCTTCAAATGTTTGGAAGAACTTCTTCTTTTGGCAAATCTTTTTGGGACACGATCGCACTCAAAGTATACATTCGAAGTAAGGGTATTTGTTAAAATATAAGGTATCCTAGTTTCCTGCTCAGGTGGTAGATATTCGTATGGAAACAATCAAATCATGGCCATATACCTTTCCAAGCTCTGACCAAGAGTGTTTATGAAGGGCCACTGTGCGTTGCGCTTGAATAGTCTTGCCCAGAGTCTAAGAACTGCCATTCCCAAAGATGCCGGCTCCAAATTAGGCGGGGCATCAGATTCGTCGTCCAGGTCTATGGAAGAAAAAGCTTCTTCCACGATACATTGCGTCCACCGAAGGATTCGACTTTCATTTTCTGTACAACTGTTAATACTTTGAAAGAATCTTCACTCAGATGATCGAATGAACATACCACTAAGTGCCTGGTCGGGGGCAGCTTCAGCAAGTGTGAAAAGCCATTTACTTAACAAGACAGCACATTCCAAACTAGCAAGCGAGTGGCGTACACTCCAAAAAAATGCTTGACTGCGAGCGATATGATCGATTCCCAGACGAACAGGAATACTGAGAGCGTGTGCTGCGTATATTAATGCCGGGATGAGCCGGTAGCTTCTTTCGGGTTTGGGAGATCGGTAGAGGGCAGAGGCTATTAGCAATGGATCTCGTGTTTCAAGGCGACGGTATGGACCCAAATTTAAAGATAGTCTGACATAAGCAAGTCCTAAAAGTGCACTGGATGTGAATGGAATAGGTCCATTTGCATTATGTGGGTCCAGGCTTGACTCGGGGGCTTGTTGCCAAACAGATGTCCATGAACGAAGAGCCCGCTCGATCTTGTTCAGCTCTTCCGTCGGAAGAGCAGTAGAATGGTTCCCATTGGGCAAAGACAGCTCGCTTACGATATGGATGCGCTGAAGCAGACCGTGAAGAAGCATGTAATTCCCTAGGGGCGAAGGAATAGGATCAAGCGGTACTGCTGATCGTGACTTCTGAAGCAGCAGTGTCAAGGCATCTTGGAAGAAAAGTTGTTGAGGCCCTCGCTCTCTCTGAGCAGCCTCCCATTCGGTAGCGTTTGCTGCTGTCCATTCCTTTGTAGAACAGGGCAGGCGCATATGAATTTCGCTACTCCGAAGTGACGGGTATGCGTTATATGCGATGCTGTGGATGTGGATGAAGCAGAATGAGATAAGCTTGGTGCGTCGAACCGACTCTTGGTCGGCCCATTCATACCAGTCTGTGGATGAAGCGTGTGGATCAGACTGTGGTTCTGTCAAACTTGCTTCGCGAAGAAGCTGGACGAGCTGGGCTTGAAGCTGTAGTGCTTCTTGTACTAGCCCCGCTCGTTCCCAGGTGGCATAGCCCATGAGAACAAGGAGACAGCGGATAACTTCCATCTGCCTTGAGGCAGTGGATGGCAATATGCTCCGGGCTTGACTCTCTCTTGAATCCGAGTATGGGGGACCACCTAATGGCTCTGTATAACCCTGCGCAGCAATTCGGGACTCTCTTGACATGCGTTCATACAAGACCGCTTTAGAAACATGGAAGATTTTCTCGGCGGTTCGGTGCTCAAATCGGTATTGGGCTCCAATCGTCATCATCGCCAGAATTAACTCTGGAGAGCACTCATTGAATCTAAAGGTCGGAATGTGTATAAAGGGAATATGGGGCTGAAATCCTTCAAAGTATGAGGTAAGATACCGGGTCAGAGTATGGCGGGATGGGAGGGTGAAATCAGGGATGACATTGCGAAAATCTTCGAGGGAAGCAGCAAGCCGAAATCGTTGGTCCTCGCCGACATTGAATCCGGAGGACTTGGTGGCATGCGGTGGTTCTGAATATTGTTAGTCTGGAATAGTTACCCCAAAAAAGTGAATGGAAATCACACCTGTGTCCGAAAGTGATGTTAAGCTCTGATCGCCCCTGGGCACCGATGGAAGCCATGACCGGAAAGGAGAATCACCACGCGACTCTTCTCGGTGGGTTCCGCGGGATCTTGGTTGTTCTTGGGGTATTTGGGTAGGCCTTTGCACATCTTCAAGACCAATATCTTGTATTTGGGCGGCCTGGCCCTCAGCAGGAAGCCATTCGGCCGGAAGGCCAATAGAATCTAAAAAATGTGTAAATTCTTGGAAATGATTGAGATCTTCCGGCAAGTAAGGTAGTGCTGGCAAAAAGATCGATCAGAAATGAGATTTGTAAAACCGGTGCGTGGCATGAGTCTTACTGGGGGCCTGGTAATCACCAGGAATAAGCAATTGTGCCGCTTGGAGCATGGCCGGGTCATGCATGCCCGGATGGTTTTCGGGGGCCGGATGAGCATTCGGATGGCCAGGCATCATACCGCCTGCCTGGCTTTGTGATAGATATGATACATGATCATGCTGAGGTGCAGACCACTGATGCACGGGGGAGGGCCCAGGAATTGACCCTACTGGACGGGTGGATGCATCATATTGCTGCGGAATGACTGCAGATGTGGCACTATTGGACCCTTGGAGATCCGGCTTTGCAATTGGCGCCGGCTGTGAATCGGGCGATGTAAGGGTATCCTGGTGTGTAATTCGATTATGGCGCTTCAAAAGATCGCGTCTAGTAAAAGCAGACCCACAGAAGCAAATGAACGGCTTTTCTTTGGTGTCTACAGCTTGCGGTCAGTCTCGCCACGAGGTACTACCGTACTAGACTCCAACGGGGGCCGCTTACGGGTTCTGACATGACGCTCCAAATGTTCTGTGCGGCGAAAGCCTCGGCCGCAATGATTACAGATCCGTGCTTTTGCTCGGCCTTTAATCTGGGGTGACGGTGATGGGGATGGCATTTTGTCGGAGTACTTGGAGACAGGAGCGAAAGTGGGCTCGGATTCGACGGAGACGAGTTTCGGGGGGAAATGGGGAAATCGGTGCATTTCCTGTGATTTCTCCAAGCGGTGACTCCAATTTGCCCCCACTTCTCTTATCCTGCTTATCTTATCTTATCACCGCATACATCAGGTCCACGCTGGTCTAAGTTCTCCGCAGTCATCAACACAAACCTCAAGCCCGACTGTTGATTAGTAGCTATAGATCTCAATTCAAGTGAGATCTCAGCATTCAAGAGTTTTGTTGAAAATGTCACTGAAAACTCTTTTCCCAGGCGTGGCCGTCATCACCGGGGCCGGGGGAACTGGTATGTACCAAATCCAGCGGTGAACAAAGTGCTCATCAAATATACATGTCTCCTCGGCGTGCTAAAAAAAATTGACAGGAATTGGAGCAGCGGTAGCTAAAGCTTTTGCTGCAGCAGGCTGTGAAAAAATTGCAATCACAGACCTTAATGAAAGCACCCTAGAGAAGACCAGAGATAGTATCGTCAAAGCTCACCCCAAGGTCCAATTGCTTGCCCACCCAGGAAATGTGGCGGACGATAAATTTGCCGAGTCATTTATTTCCAAAGTCACAAGCAAACTTGGCCGTGTTGACTATGCTGTAAACTGTGCTGGTGTGCTTGGTTTACCGATGCGATCAAGTGAAACTAGCATCGCGGAGTTCGACCGTGTCAACAACATCAATTATCGCGGATGTTGGCTGTCATCCCGTGCACAGCTCAAACAAATGCTTGAACAGGATCCGCTGCCAAGCCATGACCCTACTCGTCCTGCACAACGCGGAGCCGTGGTTAACATCGCGAGCCAGTTGGGGATTGTCAGTCGTCCAAATGCGCGTAAGTACTTAGTTTTGTTGCCTAGATTTGGTTTCTGATCTCTGTGTTATTCAGCGGCATATTGTGCATCGAAATCAGCAATCATTGGAATGACACGCGCGGATGCGATTGATTACTCGAAGGATGGGATTCGAGTAAACTGTGTTTGCCCAGGCGTCATTGAAACCCCCTTGATTATGGAGAATGCCCAAGTGCGGGAGGCGATTACTCCGGCGGCACGGATTGCTCCAATGCAACGAATGGGGAAGCCGGCTGAAGTAGCAGATGCAGCTATTTTTCTTTGTTCAACCCAAGCTTCATTCGTCCAGGGACATGCCATGGTTGTTGACGGAGGCTATATTACGGTATAGGCTCATAACAGGCGCACTGAGTACGGGTCTAACATTTAATTCAATAACATTGACTGTCATTATACTCATGTGCTGCAGATAACCTCAACTGCTGACCTGTTTTCAATAAAAATCCAATCACGAATTATGCCCACCTTATGTAGGTGCCTATTATGTAGGATCTAAATATGGTATAGAAGCTCTTTCAAATACACCCCTAGAGCTTGAGCATAAACTCGCATGCTAGGCTCACAGTTCAATATTTACTTATGCCTAGTTTCTATCAGTAGTAAACTGCATCTTTTTCCAGTTAAAATGAGTCTCCCAAACATGTCCAGCTCTCAGCACCTTTTCCTCCTGCCACAACCCACCAACAATCTGCATACCAACAGGTAGCATGATATGGTCATCGTCTTTGGCTGATACAAATCCAATCGGGATTGACAATGCTGGGTGTCCCGTCACATTGAAGATGGCAGTATTGATTGTCAACCCCATACTTGGTTTAAGCGAATCCACTGGTTGGCCTCGCTTGCCATGCTTGGGAGCCACAACTGGCGTTGTAGGCATCACAATCACATCGTAATTTGCAAACAATGCCTCGTATTTATCGCTCAGCTGGCGCCCGATATTTGCGGTCTTTCCATAGAGGTCCGGGAACTGAGACATGAGATAAAGGCCATTGATAATAACGTTCTTAGTGGATGGGAATGCCCGCTGAAATCCCTCATCAGTCCAAGGTAGTCGTGTTCGCTCCATTTCGGTCATAGACAGACCGCGCCGCCCTGTATTTTGACCTAATAGAGTCTGCGCACCGGCTACTCGCTGTTGAATTGTCCAGATTGCGGGTCCGTGCAAATGATCTGGAAGGGAAATCTCTTCGACGGTTGCGCCTAAATCTTGAAATTTCTTTGCGGCGGTCAACACAGAATGTCGAACACTAGATGAAACAGCATCATGCTCGAATCCTTCTTTGAGAATTCCAACACGCAAACCATCTAGTCTCTCTGTATCCTTAATAGAGGTTGCAAAGCTAGTTGAGCCCGGCTTTAAGCTACCCATTGATCTGTCATCGATGCCATCATATCCACTGATGGCATCCAGACATTTTGCAACTTCCATGGTTGTGCGGGCCAACGGACCTACATGGTCATTCATGGCATCTCCACTTGCAACTCCAGTGTAGGGAACACGTCCAAATGTTGGCTTCAAGCCGACACCTATTTAGTGTTAGATTCAGTGATCAAGATGGATCTAGGAGAAGCGTAGTCTTACATCCACAAAATGAAGCCGGAACTCGAATACTTCCACCCTGATCACCTCCAATAGTAATATCAACTAGCTCTGCGGCGACTAGAGCGGCACCTCCCGATGTACTTCCTCCAGCGGAGTAGCCTGTCGCGTGGGGATTCTCCACAGTCCCCTGCGCACTCGTGTATGATGAAGTAGAATGGCACATATTTTCGCATGTAGACGTCCCATGGATATCTGCCCCAGCCTCTAGAAGTCTTGTGACAACTGTTGCATCGGTTTTGGGCGTCCATGACGGGATGATATCACTGCCAAGTAACTGGGGTACTCCAGCTACTGCGATCACATCTTTGAGACTGACTGATTTTCCACTCAGTACGCCCCCTTCCTTTCCTCGAATGAGAAACCGGTGCGCCCAGGCTTGCCCGAGCACCTGCTCTTCTTCACATGGTCGGTGGACATTCTCCCGCGGATATTTGAGCTGATCAGGAATTGGCTGATAGTCTGGAAGAGCAGCGATACCTTCTGCACAATCATGGACCGCTGCTAGCAATGTTTGGAAGTCCTTCGATTCTGAAGGGTCAATAGTAAGGCCTAGAGGCTCTATAAGTGCCTCGGCGTCTCCAGCCTTAACAGGATTGTTTCTGAAGGCAAAGCAATTAGTTTGGGGTATTATAAATCAAAGATAAACAACATTGAAACGTGACAGTAGTGATGTTATCTCCCTCGTAAATACTTACTCTGATATACTGGTGAAAAGGACCGACATGGCGAATATTAGATACTTGGAATAGCAAAGTACAAGACCTTCGAGTTCCTGAAGATTTTATGATAGAATTACTAGGATTTTCTTTTCGATCGTCGGCAACCCCCGACAATACCTTCTTTCTCCAATCTCTCCTTACCTAATTTACAAGGGTGAGCGAGCGTTTTGCCGAATGCCAAATCTACTCCAAATCTACTCCAAATAGACCCTGAGTAAGACCCACACGTGCTATCGACCTCCAAGAGACAATGATATGATTTGAACATAGTCAGAGATGTACTAATATCACTAACAAATTCGAATTAGTTGTTGATTGTGATAACGAAATGGGATTTTTGCGATATGGCGATCGGCTGGCCATACGCGTTGGAATGACCCCGACAACTCCAAGAGGGGCATTTGTTGTGTTCCCCGCAGATCGATACAAGATAGAAGCTCTGAGTCTCAACACCCGCACCCTTTACTTACTTGTAATTCAAAACACACAATGGGTCCCAAACGAGTTCTCATCACCTATGGAGTCGACGTTGATGCTGTCGCTGGATGGCTCGGCTCATATGGCGGCGAAGATTCGACCAACGACATTAGTCGGGGTAAGTCTACTGCTCTCGAGGTCGACTCTCAGAAAAAAATAATCTGACCAAATAATTTTAGGGGTCTGGGCCGGCACCATTGGAACTAGACGTCTACTGAAACTCTTCAACAAGTACGACATCAAGACAACATGGTTCATCCCCGGCCACTCGTTGGAGACCTTTCCCGAGGAAATGGCAGCAGTCCGAGATGCAGGACACGAGATCGGACTACACGGGTACTCACATGAGAACCCAACAGACATGAGCATTGAGCAGCAACGCGATGTGCTTGATAAAACATATCGTATGCTCACTGAGTTTGCGGGGAAGCCCCCACGAGGAAGCGTGGCACCATGGTACGTATGGAATTTACAATTTTTACCTCACAAACTGCCTTTCTAATTCATGAAAACTCAGGTGGGAAACCAGTAAAGAGGGTGCACAGCTGCTTCTTGACTATGGCATTGAGTATGACCACAGTATGAGTCACGAAGATTGCCAGGCATATTATCTACGAACGGGCGATACTTGGACCAATATCGACTATAAGAAAAAGGCCGAGACATGGATGAAGCCGCTCGAGCACGGTCCCCAGACTGGGCTCGTAGAAATTCCTTCGAATTGGTACATCGACGACCTACCACCGATGATGTTCATCAAGTCCGCGCCGAACAGTCACGGCTTTGTCAACCCGCGAGATGTCGAAGATATCTGGCGCGATCATTTCGACTATTTCTATCGCGAGTATGATGAGTTCATCTTCCCGATCACAATTCACCCGGATGTCTCCGGTCGGCCACATGTGCTTTTGATGCATGAGAGGTAGGTAACTTGGGACAAGCTTCTACATGTATTGATACTATGCATACTAACAAGCAATAGGCTCATTGAACATTTCAAGAAGCACGACGGTGTAGAGTTTGTCACAATGGAGCAGGTATGTGATGAGTTTAAGCAGAAGAATGCTCCCCCTCCAGGAGCTTTGATGCCGGCTCCAGCGGGAGAAATGTTGAAAAAGTGATGGCCATGGCTATGTCATCGTTCCTATCTCTCATGGAATCAATATCTAAATCTTATATCTCGTATGGTTTTCTATCTGCCAGTGCCTGCAGGGTAAGGTTCCGTTACCCCAACTACTAGTAGTATGTTCTCCAAATGACCAGTCTTCTCCCTTAGTCTTAGCGTCCTCTTCGGTTGCATCCCTGCTATACATTCTACTTGTCATTTCTTAGTGCATTCTTATCTTCGTGCCCTTGGCCATATCTTAATTGCATATCAGAATCATTTACCCCGACGCTTGACCATTTCCGGACTTTCAGCCGGAACCGACTCCAAAAAAAAATATTCCCCAACGGCAGACACCAGGTCTTCAACGGTTCAACCTGAATTGATATGCTTGTTATCAGATAGCTTGAATTCGTGGGGAAGCTGTGGAGCCAATCCACTTCATCGAGTCCCGTTATCGTCATTGTAAAAGCTGCAGAGTATCAGAGGCCCCATAAACTCTATTGCAAGCTGTTGAAACACAAAGTGATCCTGCAATGCATGGGCCAACCTTGGGCTCGAGATAAGTCTCTGCCTCGTGCGCCGCTTTTTGCCTATAAATTTCCCTCGAGAGATTTTCCCGACAGTCGAGCTCTGGAGATTTAGTTATTGGACAACTTCTTGCCTCTTGCGTTTCGCCATGACAACTTCGCCGGATGACATTAAAGATGCCTCTGGCTTCGCAGATGACTCGTCTATCCCGGATACGCAGAAAGCGGAGATGGAGGACCAGTATGAGGTTTTCAAAAGAGGCGATGGCCAGGTCGACTTTCGTACTGTGAGCTGGATTCGAGCCGGTGTGATATTTTTGAAGAGTGAGCTATGCCAGGTCATTTTTACAGCATCGGGTCTAAAATGCTAATACGCGTGATTTTTCTTTATAGTCATCTTTGCCACTGGCGTTCTATCTATTCCATCGTTAATGTACGAACTGGGAGCTTTACCAGGTGCCCTTAATGTTCTTGGCTGGACTCTTCTCAACACATACTGCGCTATCTTGCAGGGCAACTTTCGCAATGCCCATCCAGGCTGTCACTCCATTGCCGACATGGCACAAGTCGTGGGCGGTCCTTTGCTGAAGGAAGTGGTCGGGGTTTTGTTTACAGTGAGCTATGTGATTGTCGCTGCGTCTGGTATTATTGGTGTCTCGACTGCGCTTAACGCCCTCTCGTTGCATGCCATCTGTACAGTCTGGTATTCCTTCATTGCCACTGTTGTCATTGCAGCGTGTGCAAGCGTACGCAAATTTTCCCACATTGGCTGGCTCACCTGGGCTGGCTTTGCTAGCGTTTACATTGCTGTCTTTATAGTGGTGTAAGTTACACTCTTCTCCCTCTCTAGAATCCCTGCTCACAAATTGGATTTATAGGGTCGGCGTTACCACGATAGATCGCCCGGCTGCTGCACCCCAAACAGGCACCTTCGACCTGGGATACAGAGTCATTGGTGATCCTAGTTTCACGGTCGGCATCACGGCTGCGGCCACTATCTTTGTGTCCAGTGCTGCGACCTCCGCATTTCTTCCCGTGATCTCGGAAATGCGCAGGCCGAAGGACTACCCTAAAGCTGTCTACCTCAGCATGAGCCTGGTGACCGTGTCGTACCTCACCTTTAGTCTCGTCATGTATGCCTGGTGTGGTAAATGGATCGCATCGCCCTCTCTAGGCAGCGCAGGTCCCACAGTTAAACGCGTTGCATATGGGATTGCTCTGCCTGGCCTCGTCATTAGCGGGTGTTTGTACGTGCATGTCGCGGCGAAATATTTGTTTGTTCGGATCCTGCGCACTTCGCGTCATCTGCAGGCTAACACATTCGTACATTGGGGCACTTGGCTGGGTTGCACGATCGGCATGGCTGCCATTTCCTTTATCCTTGCATGTGCCATCCCTATTTTCAATTACGTGCTTGCTCTGGTCGGCTCGCTGTGCTTTGCGCCGCTGGCAATTAGCCTCCCTGGCTGGCTATGGCTATATGGCCACTCGGAATACCGGAGTGGCCCAATCTTGCATAAGATCATGTATGTCTTTCATGTTTTTTTGATCATTTTAGGTGCATTCATGGCGATTGGGGGTACTTACGGGGTCATTGTCCAAATCAACGAGGCGTATAGTGATGGACAGATCTCGGCGGCCTTTTCATGTGCTGACAACAGCGGTTCAACGTGAGAGAAGTATCAAAGCCAAACCTTGGAAAATAAAAAGATTTCCCATACCCAATATGCAATATGCAATATTCAATATTCGGTCAACTGGTACATAAAAGAATAAAAAAGATCCACATAGTTTAGTGTAAAAGTGGAACATTTAATGCATCAAGTTAACTCCGACCCGCTTTGTCAAACTCCCGCCGCATCCGAAACCGAACCCGAATCACTCGCGTTTATCGGTTTTTCTTTTTCTTTTCCCCTCTTGTCCTCTTCCAAGCTTGATTACTTCCAGTCTTCAAGATCACAGAATGCTTCAGTCTTCATAAATTGACCTCTATACCCTGCTTCGTCACCCTCGACTCTCCCATCTTCTAGTGATGTGATCCACCCTTCATCTTATCTGCCGTTATCAGAGAGCCATTGCTCCGTTTCAACTGTATACACCAAGCTCTCGGATCAAAATGCTCGCCTTCCTACCTCTATTGCTGGCTCTCAGTAGCCTTGCCACAACAGCAGTCATTCCTTCCTCCTCAATACCCCCAATCCGAGATTCCCCCGTACCGCAATCAACTTGGGAGTCCGCTGACTCGCCTCGAGTATCTGCCCAATCAGCGAACCAGAACGCGGAACCTGCCAATGTCGTCAAAGGAACCCCTTATTATTTTCCCGAAATGATGCCCGACCAAGATGAAATTGCCGACCGATTAAATGCCTTGCACGAAGCAGGCTCCCCGAGCAAGCAGATATCCAAAAATGAAGGCGAAACATCAATGCACCAAGACCAGGCACACGACCTGCCCCAGCAGTCAATCGGTACACCGGATGCTACAACGATCGACACTTCTCGTGCACGGATGCTTCTTCTTCCTGATTCGGAGTCAAGTGCCGAGTTGGCCGAGTCTCTTGAACGCTCGTATTCTGATCGTACTCGTTTGGATCGTACTCGGCAGGGGATTCAGAATGGCCCATTTGTTGGCCAGGCACTTCGAATCGATTGGGTGATTACCGAGGCCCCAATTATCATTACGACACCTCCAATCATACCCTCCATGGTGTTCCTGTTTTTCATAGCGGCCGTGCTGTGCATTGCAACTGTCGTCCGCGGTGTACGTCGCCGGCACTGAGGAATGCCAGGTGGAAAGACGCGGTCGCGTTTCTTTACCACTTTTTTCCCTTATCACTTTTGCCCTGCGGCAGTTGAGATCATTGGGGCTTCGCGATCGGCGATAACAGAAATCTGCTAATCCCTTCCCGAAACCGATTTGCCCCTTCCAGCGGCACCATCTGCATAAGTTTCCCCGCAGGAAACACACCGCTGCCCTACGACCTGGTATTTCGCCCACCTTGCTTCATGGCCGGTCGCTTCCCAGCCCCCTCTTGGCACCAAAATAGGGTTTACCTATCTCGACATGGGAAAGCTACAGAGTACTAGGGAATTCATCTCATAATCCTGATGATGAGGTGCCAGCTGCTTGCCTCTAGCCCAAAGGGGATTTCTTCCGTTTATCGGTTGTAACCCTGTCTATGTCCCATGACCAAGCAGTAGAAAGCACATGATCCACAGTGGATGTCAGCTCCAACATCTGATACATTTGACATAATTGTTATGTTATTCGGGCACGGCCTCTTTTCTAAAAATCCATGTCTACCTGAGGACAGGACACCTATAGGCTAAAGTCACAGACGCAACACAGGGCGTGTTTTTTGTTTAGCGAGACCCTCATCAAGCATCCATTGATTGAGTTTACAAGCCTTGGCGCGCATCCGCAGTACAATGAACATCTGCATGGAACCTGAGCAGGGCTTGGAGAAAGTTTGGGGCCTCGATACTTATGTATAATTGGTATACAATATTACCTAAGGCACGCATTGCTTTGAATATTGAATACATACTGGTACTAAGGCTCAGAAGTAAACGTTTGAACATTGAATATCAAAATTTACCTAGATGCCTAAATACATCAAAAAAACCAAGAAAAAAAAAATAACTTTGGACACCTCAAGTGCTGATATATCCGACCTTCCCAAACATTCAAATGTTTTCAATGCACTTTGAAGGTACGGCAACATCGATCGCCAATCCAGGCGAGAAGATGCCAAAAACATTCACTGGGCACACTAACATTGAAAGTACCCAACCATAGCACTACTATGTATGCAGGTACTAGTTTAGAAACATTGAACCTTGCAATGTTGCAACACCCTGGGAAATGTTGCAGTCGACTACCGTCCACAAGGTACTACACACATGAGTGACCGGCCCACTAGTGCCTTGTGTACATTGATCAATTGATAGTAAGGCCCAGGTGAGCTCCAGGGCTCCGGCGATGTCTAACATTTGAACCTTGGAATCTGAATTTTGACTCTGTGTAGGCGGAAAGATTTATCAATTGAGCCGTCGATATCGCTTAACATTGAATATAATCAATCCAGGAATGGTAGAATCAATTGATACTATTGCAATATTATGTAAAGACCTCATAGCCCTTGGCGTTGACTGAACATTGAATCTTAGGACCTTCGTGGTCGGTTCTAAGCATGTTGTAGACCAATCAATTGATCACGTAGATGGAGAAGTCGTTCTCAATAATCTATTTGACTTCCATGTTCAAATATTGAATTGAGCAAAATCTCACGAGATTGGAATCCCTCCGGGCTTTGGATATAAATCGACTTGAAAAATATTGATTGGCAGTAATAATGATGCCTTGGGATGCCATGATGTGGTTCAAGGATAGGCCAACTAAGGATAACGATAAACAACACATGAGACTCCCATAATCACGGAAGGAAATTTACAGAGAACTCTTTTTTGCAATGTCTTCCTAACAGAGAGGGAAGAGAGAGAAGGAAGGGACCATGGACAAAACGGCAAGAAGTGTGTAAGGAGAAAAAAAGAATATGTACGCGAGTTATAGGAGAAAGAAGAAGAGGAAAAATGTCTAGGAGTCATCGACCAGGCGTTTTTGAACCCAGGCACGCTTCGCTCCATCGAGAAGCACGTCCATGTTTCCACTGTTTTCACACATGCCGCGGAACGAACCGTTCTCGGCGTTGATCAAGGTCCAGGGGTGGTCGTACTCAATCACTTTACCGTGATCAAGGACCAAGACCTTGTCGTAATCGATAATGGTCTGCAGGCGATGGGCAATGGTGATGATTGTGCTGTCGTGGAGTTCACGGAGAGTTTCCTGGATCTTGGCGTCGGTGGCATAATCGATGGATGCAGTGGCTTCGTCCATCATGAGAACGCGTGGCTTCTTGAGAAGAGCACGCGCCAGACACAGAAGCTGACGCTGACCCTGGGACAAGTTTGATCCGGACTCTGACACCAAGCTTTCCAAATTGTGGAAGATGTTCTTGTTGTCGGCAATTGTCACAGCGCTGCCATTGACATCGCCGTCGACATCACCACTGGCAGCACTATCGGCACCTCCGTTCACATCAAAATTGACAACGCCATTGGCTTCGGCAACATTAAAAGTACTTCCGGTTAAGGGAGTTGCGGTTCCTGATGGAGAGCCGATGAGATGCACACGGCGGAGCGCCGTAAAAATCTCCTCATCGGTGAACAGTCCGAAGGGATCAAGGTTGCTGCGGATGGTGCCTGTGAACAAAGTGGGATCTTGAGGGACAATCGTAATGGCCTCTCGGAGATCCCTCAGACCAATTGCACCAATATCAACGCCGTCAATGAGAATCCGGCCCTTCTCTGCCTCCAATCCACGGAAGAGAGCAAGGGCGAGTGAACTTTTACCAGCACCTGTGCGGCCAACGATGCCGACCTTTTCGCCTGCTTTAACAGAGAAGGAGACCTCCTTCAAGACCGCATCCAAGTCAGGGCGGTAGCGAGTGCTGTAGCCTGAGAATTCCACAGCACCTTCAATCGGCCATCCCTTGGCGGGACGATTTTCAGGAACAATTGGAGCAGCCTCTTGGTCAACCTCCAGATATTCACGAACTCGCTCAACAGAGTTCATATTTTGCTGAACCTCAGAATAAAGACGGACAAGCCAAAGAACGTTCTCGGTGAAGGTAACAGCATAGGTTAGGGAAAGACCAGCAGCACCGGCATCGATATTTCCGACATTGATCAGGACAAATGTGGCCGCGAAGAACGACACCAAAGCACCAGTCCAGTCTACTCGAAGGGCAAGCCAGCGGTTAGCAGCCCAGAGGTAGATGTGCGGCCGGTTGTAGGCGTTGATGCGGCGGTGGTTATCAATAATGAAACGAGGGCCATCGCCATAGGCACGAATGGTGACGATGCCGTTCAATGTCTCGCCAAATTGTTGGTACAATGGGCTTCTCTGCACAGACTCCAGTCGCTTGAGGTCACGGGAGGAGTTTAAGTAGATGGCACCTAAAGCAGTGTACACCAAAGTGATGAAGATACCGGCAATCAAGAATCCAGGAGTGATGATGGAGATAAGGATAACAATCATGATGACGGAAGCCAGACTATGCAGCATACCTATTGCCACAGGGGCAACTTCCTGGTCAACTGATTCAATATCCTTAGAAAATCGATTCATAAGCTGACCAAGTGGTGTCGAATCGAAAAAGCGGAACTTAGCGTGCATGACGGTCTTGAGGAGACGGTCGTGGATCTTCCAGGATGCATGAAGAGAGCCCCAGAAAAGCACAGCTTCGCGAGTCAGCGAGATTGCGATGTAACCAACACCCAACAGAGCATACACTCCGAGGTAGAACATCACATTGACTTCGCCATCCGGAGTGGTGGGGCCCATGCGAGATGACAGCTGTGGAGGTCCCCATGTGCTCATCTTAGAGACACTGCCGACATTGAAGGTTGGGGGCTTAAGATGAGCAACAGCAGCGTAGGTGCCAGAATCATCTTTAGGTCCAACGCTGGACGATTGGTAGGCATTGGCCCACTGTCGGATCCAGAGATTTGTGGAAACTGAGCCAACCTGCTGCAGACAGAATACAGCAACCGCCATAACCCAATAGTACCACTGGCCCATGGAGCCAAGATACATAGTAACTGTGGACCACTTGACACTGCCAACAGACTTGGATTCTTTCAACCCCGGCTTTTCGTCCTTTTGAACCTTGTTCGCCGTACCGTTAGCAGATGTCCCATTTGCAGCAGCAGTGGTTTCATCTTCGAGTCCTGCATCCGATGGCACGCGAGATAAACCACGAGAGCTAGCACGCGAGCCAGGTCGAGACTTGAAAAACTCATCACCCAGTGCGCCTGTTGAAGCAACGTCATCAGGTCGGCCTTGGGCGCTGATCTTTCCATTATCAAGAACAACCACATGATCAGCCTGGGGAACAGTAAGAGAAACGTTGTGAGTGACTAAGATGCAGGTACGGTTCAGCATCAGGGGACCTGTCAGGGCCTGACGGAAGATGTGCTTAGCAGTGTGAGAATCGACGGCGGAGAGACAGTCATCCAGCAGCAAGTGGCGAGCGCTGCTGTAAATAGCACGAGCGAGAGAGATTCTCTGTTTCTGGCCACCAGACAAACTGATTCCCTTCTCGCCGACTAGGGTTTGATCACCGGCATCAAGAATGGCAATATCCCGTTCCAAAGCACACGCCTTCAGGACAGCACGGTAGCGCTTCTCATCGTACGGAGAGGCAAAGACGATGTTCTCCTTGACGGTATCGTTCACCAGCCATGCCTCCTGAGCGCAGTACGCGATGCTGTCAATCAGGCCAGTTTCAGGGTCAACTGGAAGGTCGGCACGATTTGCCATACCGCCAGGCAAATGAACACGACCCTTGATGAGTCTCATCTCACCAAGCAAAGCCATGAGTAGAGATGTTTTGCCAGAACCTGTGGGTCCGGCGATGATGCTAAGCCGTCCAAGCGGGAAATCCACATCGAGATCAATAAGACGGAAGGCGTCAGCGCCAGTTTCGGAAGATGAAGATGATTGTTGGGGACTAGGCTTCGAGGTTCCCCAAGTAAGGGTCGCCTTTTGCAATCCAATCTTAGATGGGCCATCCGAAAGACTATCACGCAATTGGTCGTATTTCTCGGTCTCCTCCTCGTTGAGATATTTATCCACACGATCGAGGGAGACCTTGGACTCCTGGACGTGGGCCACCATATCCGCCAATTGATCCAAGGGGACACGAAGCAGCGAGAACATAGAGAGGGCAGGGAAGGCAATTGAAGGAGTCAATTGTTTCTTCTCGACAACCGTGTATAGGAAGAAAGAGAGGAAGGTAATTAATATAGGAGTACCGTACCAAACAGTAGCAGCACACGACCACAGGATGTAGCGACGTCGCAAGGACTTCAACTCAGCTTGGCGCTTCTCATTGACAATATCCTGGAAACGTTGCTCCCAGGCAAAATACTTGATGATCCGGATATTCTGGAGAACTTCGTTGGTTGCATGGATACGAGCATCAGTCCCCTTGAGGATCTGGTTTTGGACGCGGTTAAACTGTCGGGCGATGAAGAGGTTGACCGGGAGCATCATGGCCATCAAAGCAATACCAGCAAATGAGCTGAAGCCCATGATCTTGTAAAGAAGCGTGATAGCCATGATAATTTGCACGGGAACACTGGCCCACAAGAAATGGAGGTACGCACCGACTTCACTAACCTTGAAGGAGTCAATGGCCATCAGGTTGATAATGGTGCCAACATTGGCCTGTGAAGCAGCTTCCTCCACCTTAGATTCGGGCTTAGTGCCGTTTTCAGCGTCATTCTCATCAGCAGACTTCTTCTTACGGCCGAATGAGAAGATACGGCTTTTCTTCTTCTTGTCATCCTTAGGTGCTTCCTGCTCCTCAAGCGCTTTACGGGCAACATCTGTCGAAGCTCCAGCCTTGCGGCGGAGGGCTTTAGCGTAAATCTCACCAATGATGATAGCACGGATCTTGACACCCATCTTGCGACCGATATAGAGAGCTTGGCCATCTGCGACACCTTGAACAATGGCAGAGCAGAAAAGGAGAATCGCATATAGCCAAGCGGCGTTTGGAGTCGTCGAGCGAGGGTCTTCGACATATTCAAGAATTGCTTTGAGAAGCAGACTAGGGACGAACACGAAGAGATTGGCGAAAATCGTCCAGAGACCTTGCTTCAGAATGGTACCAAAAAAGTATCGGATGAGCTTCCAAGCCAAAGAGCCCTTCATCTGACGCTTTCGAAAATCGGTGACAACCGCAGCCGCCTTTTGTTGCGGGGTTAAGTTCCATACATCCTCGAGCTCCAGGGGCTGGCGGTAACCCTTCATGATAAGAGGATCCAACCAAGCGAAGGTGGCCAAAGACAAGAGACTCGCCATCGGATGATGCGGAGGTTCTAATCCATCCTCGCGCTCCACTACAACAGGCTTGTTACCCCGGCGAGTAGTAATTGCGACCAGGAGAAGTAAAGTGCTAAGCGAGAATCCAATGCTGCTGAGAACCAAGGCGTTTTTGGATAGCGGGTGGATGACGGCGGACCGGAAAACCATAATGTTGAAGAGCCATTGCAGGCCGTATAATACTGCTGTGTGGGTCCAGAGTCGCGGGGCGGAGGAAAGATCCATAGTCGACAGCAAAAGTCGGACTAGGACTAAGAAGAGGATGTAGCCCCAAGAAACCAGGCCAGCGATTGCAGGAATAGTACCATGACGACCCCAACCACCAGTCGATAGGATCACTACATAAAGTGCGACTTGGCCGACAAGGGCGGCAATCTCCAGCGCGACGACTACAATTTCCCCACGGGGACGGTCGACCTCTAGTTTCAATTGTTCTTGTTCGGTTTGCGCTGCCAGGAACAGCATCGGGTCGGAGTCGGCTTCCAGGCCATTAGGAACCTCACCTTCGGAGGCATTGTTTGAGAGAACCTTGTAAGCAACATCTTTTTTGGAGACCACATAGCGATGGGCTAGGCGTGTGACGATAAACAGAAGTGATGCAATGCATGCAGCCAAGGGAAGGGTGACTTGCAGAGTGCTATATCAGAATTTCGACGATCAGCACTGTAACGGCTACCGGCAGTGGAACAAAAACATGAAACCAGAGAAAGTGAAACCACTGGAACATTACCACTCACTTGCGTTGGAAGCACTTGGACAGATCATCCACGGCCCATACAGGACCGGGACATTGTGGGAGCATAATAGATAGAGGGATACAATAGGCGGGAAAAAACGAGGGGGGAAGCTCCTGGGGGCAGTTGCCCAGAGTTGAACAATTCAGAGCAGTCTCGAGCTCTGCGACCGGGCAACTAAAGGAAAGGTGGAAGGCGGCAAATAGAGAGGGAATGAATGAGAAGAATAAAGCTCTACCCTCAGAGGGTTAGCAAGAATACACGACTCGATCGCCAAACGAGGTTCGCATCGCAAAATCGAGCGAAAGCGGACAGGTAAGGTCGGAGAAAAAGTCCGGCAGCCGAGGGCCGTTTGGGGGGAAAGTTGAAAACAGCTCAAGGATGCAGGGCTGATAGATTACTAGAATGACAACGGTAGGAAGCTTGTTTTTTTAGAAAAAAGAAAGATCAAGTACAAAACTGCAGATTGAGGTATCACAGGGAGTGTGAGAAATAATCGAAAAGAACAGCAAGAGGCAAAATGGGGTCTGGGCCAAAGCCGGCGGTGGAAAAAAACGGTGCTCAATCAGGGTGACATGGACCACCACTACATCGACATAGTGGATCCAGGTACCACTAATGCTACATATCTTTGAACCTCCGAAACCAGATTTGCCGAGACAATGTAATTATATATGCAGACGGTGTCTAGCTTATATAGCTCTGATTCATTTAGACCAGTATTGTAGTTATGATTTATGATTCTCAAACATTGAATGGCCAGCCAAAAAAAAAAGAGAGATGCTAAAAGTTCTCCATGTTCATCTGACCAAAATGCCGATCGTTGCTTATCGCAAACATTTGCGACTTTCCCCACTCGTTATCGGCTAATGTGAGTTGAACTGGATTGGTGAGATAAGTCAAAAGAGGTATAAGTTATTACTGTACTATGTACTATACAGCTGATGATAAAGAAGATAGTTACCACGTGCGTGCATTTCCCACATCTGACAGCCCGTTTCGGGCCCGATTTCTATTGCCACAAGGCTTGAACTATTTGCCACGAGCCTGACTAAAACTGTCCCCAATTTAATTTTTTTTTGCCTTTTTTTCGCGCTTCGACATCATCGATCCACTTTTCTTTCTCTCCCCCCTCTTCGGTTCTCCTCGTGGTCCACTCCAATTTTCGGGGACGCGCTGTGGTTTCTCAGCAACGAATGGAAGAGGAAACAGTGACAACGTCTTGAATCGATCAGAAAGAAAAAAAGAAAAAGCTTGCTTTTAATTAACTCTCTGCTCGAACTTCGGTCGTCATGGCGGAACGCATCCTCATGAACGAGCTTAAGGCTCTGTCAAATGAAAAATGGCTGAAGGTTGAGGTGAGTCGCGCTTGTTCTTGAAATTCATGCAAAATGAAGGGACCTCCCATTTGACATATTCTTTTTAGCTACATGAAGAAAGCATCTTCAACTGGGACATTGCTCTCTTCGTGCTTAACTCTGACTCCCTTTACCATGGTGGCTATTTCAAAGCCCGAATGACGTTCCCCTCAAACTACCCTTATTCCCCTCCTGGTACGTTTCAACCCCCGCTCTAATACTGTTGACTTATGTGCCATACAGAGGAAACTGAAGCTAATGAAAATCTATGTTCTTAAGGGTTCCGCTTCCTCCTCCCTCTCTACCACCCCAACATCTACAAGGACGGCAGAGTGTGCATTTCCATCCTGCATCCACCTGGTGAAGATGAAATGTCTGGCGAGCTCGCTGCAGAGCGTTGGTCTCCAGCACAGCGGGTGGAATCTGTTCTGATCTCCATCCTCTCCCTTCTGGATGACGCCGAGATTTCATCTCCCGCCAACGTTGATGCAGCGGTGATGTTGCGCGACAGCCCAGAGAAGTACCGCGACTTGGTCAAAAAGGATGTCGAAGCCTCCAAGGCTACTGCCCCGGATGATTTCAGCATGCCCAGCCCTGAAGCTGCCCCCGTTGTAGCGGAGAAGGAAGACGCCGACTTTTGGGCCGACTCGGAAGCAGACAGTGACCCATTCGGCGGTAGTGATTCCGAGGAAGAAGGGTCCGACATGGATCAACTGACCGCAAGTGATCTTGATGATCTTGATGATGCGGGGGAGGCTGAGGATGACGATGAGAACGAGGAGGACGAGGAGGATGAGAAGCAGAATCCGTGATATTCAACACCTCGCGATTCATTACAGCGGCCGACATGAGCCATCGGCTACGGCATTGCCTCTCGACTACACCATCATTTTGAACACTGCATTTGGCGCTGGCATACGGACTACAGATTTATGGCGAAGGCGGGCTTTTTTCCACATTTATCAACGCAGGACGCTTTATTTATGGGATTACTTAAACGTGCATTTTACGGAGTCTCGGGCATTTTTGCTTAGTTCACCTTGCTTATCAAGGCTGACGGATTTTATCGCATCAAAAGATCAATTCCTTTACGCTTTGAACTTCTACTTTTCTAATATTTTCTTGTCGTAGTCTTGCTATCGTGGCACGTAGTGGAACCTTATATGGAAGGCCAGTGCTGCTTAAGTTACTTCCAGTATACACGATTTGAACTAAGTGATCTCGGGTGCCCTGGTGAGGTTTAGCCCAAGAAATAATCGACGTGCAACTTCACTCGGGGCGCCGGAACCACTGGCAAAGAATGTGAAAGGTGTCTAACACTCCAATCTGTGACCCCAAATAGTGGGGACTAGCATCTATGTGAATTTGTAGGTACTCAATTTGTCGATATTGTATACTCCGCACGAAAATCTCCTATATCGGAGCAATCATCCAGCCATCATCTAGAGTACCCACCAGGGCCACCACCTCCAAAAAGCTCACCAAGCTTCTCCAACGCCAACATTTCAAAAAATCATTCCCAAAATACTTCAATCTAAACAACCAAAAATCATTCCCAAAATACTTCAATCTAAACAACCAAAAATGGCCACACAAGCCCTGGCCAACTGGTCCGTGGACCTAACCTACACTGCCCTCCCAACCGAAGTAAAAACTGCCGCCATCCGCAGCTTCTATAACTGGGCCGGCTGCACAGTGGGGGGCAGCGCCCACCCCGCAACAAGCATAGCACGCAAAGCGCTCGCCCGATTCTCCGGCCCAGCCACCTCCCGCCTACTGGGCTCGGAGGGGCGGCGTCAATGTCGACGCGATGCACGCCGCATTATTCAACGGCATCGCCTCGCATGTCCACGACTATGACGACACGCATCTGGATACAATCATTCATCCCACGGGACCAGTTGCCTCGGCATTGCTGGCGATGGCCGAATCACTGGAGCGCCCGGTTACTGGGGAGGAATTCATTACTGCACTTGTGGCGGGTGTCGAGGCGGAGTGTAAGGTCGGGCTGGCGGTTTGGCCGAGCCACTATGATGTGGGCTGGTATGTGTCTTCTCCTGTTTTGATGAATTGGCTTTCCAAGGTTCTTGGAATTGCGTGATCGCGTATTGGATGGCATCAATTCTTACCAGAATTTTGCTCGAGTATCTGCGTTGAGTGGAATCTACAAAGAAACAAAATATATACTTAGGCAAGAACTAGTATTTGCTAACCATCGCGGCTTTTGCACTTGTAACAGGCACATCACGAGCTCGACAGGATCCATTGGTGCCGCCGTGGCGGTCTCCAAGCTTCTTGGCTTAAACGCCACCCAAACCGCCCACGCGATCGGCCTCGCTGCAACACAAGTCACTGGGCTACGAGAGATGTTTGGCTCGCACACGAAATCTTTTCATCCGGGTCGGGCCGCTCAAAATGGACTGCTTGCTGCTATTCTAGCCGAGGAGGACTATACCAGCTCGGTTCAGGCTCTGGAAGCGAAACGCGGTTGGGCAAACGTGGTTAGTAGCTCACATGAGCTTGACGCACAGATCGCCAGTCTTGCACCAGGAGGGAGGTGGGAGATTGAACAGAATGCGTTCAAGCCGTTCCCTTGTGGAATTGTGGTGCATCCTATAATTGATGCGTGTATCCAGCTACATGCGGAGCTGGAGCGCGCCGAATTCTCGGTCGATCATATCATGGAAGTGCAGGTGGAGGTTCATCCTCTTGTGCTTGAGCTTACTGGAAAGACATCACCTAAGGATGGATTAGAGGGAAAGTTCAGTGTGTACCATGGTGGAGCGGTTGGGTTGCTGTTTGGAAAGGCGACCCCTGCGCAGTATGATGATGGGGTTGTTACTGACCTGCGGGTTGTGGGATTGAGAAACAGGATTCAGGCGAAAGTGAACGAGAACTTCCGGGCTGATGAGTGTCATGTTACTGTTATGTTGCAGAAGCAAAGTGGTGGGAATGTTACTATTGAGAAGCATGTGGATCATGCGGTGGGGAGCTTGGAACGACCCATGACGGATGCTCAACTAGTGCAGAAATTTGTCGATCAGTGTACCCCTGTGCTTGGCCAGGAAAGAACGGAGAAAGCGAGTCAATGGTGCTGGGATCTAGAGAAACAATCCGACATGCGCCAGGTCAAGGCAGTGTTGTAAACGTTGTAATTACTCAAATGGATTCTACTAGGTACTAGTATATCTCGACGGGAAATTTACGAGAAGCCCTGGAGCAAATACAGAGGATCGTTGAAACACATGTATGAACCCTAAACACATTCTAGATGGTGTCGGAAATGTATCCTTGTAGCGAAGCAATATACTACGGTAATGATAAAGAGCAAACAAGGAACGACTGTTAGGGTAGGGAGTGGGAGTGCAGCTCCGTGGTGTTGGACCACCCCAAAGAAAAGGCCGAAAAGGAAAAAAAAAAAAGGAAAAACGCAAAAGATAAAATCCAAATGAAACGATCTGCGCCGTTGTGTTAATCCGACCATCCATATGCCCCTATGATGAGTCCCGTCACAGACGGGTCCTCAATTGATATTGTAATCTAGGCCATAACAGCATCCTTGATCTCGCTGTAAATGGCACCCATCTCCTTGTGGAAGGTCTTCTCAGCCTCACCGAGAAGCTCCTTGAGACGCTCCTCAACACCAGCCTCAGAGGCAACAGTGTAACCGCCCTCGGAAACGATGTCAGAGTAGTTGGAAGAACCACCACCATTCCAGGCGAGGAGCTATTAAACAAGTCAGTACTATATTCCGCATAATGTTGACTGGGAGAACTTACGTTAGGGGTATCCGAAGGAATGTCGCTAAGAGCGCCCTTGGTAGAGACAGCGATGATGGCCTCCTTGAGCTTCTTGGGAGTGATCTCGGCGACAGCGTAAGCCGAGCTAGATGAGGGCTGCAGAGAAACGTAGTATGCCAGGAGACCAGCAATGTGGGGGGAGGCCATGGAGGTTCCCGAAATAGTGTTCACAGCGTACTGGCTGCCAATCCAGGTGGACAGAATGTTCAGGCCAGGGGCAAAGATGTCAGTGCACTTTCCGTAGTTGGAGAAGTAAGCACGGTCGTCAGAGAGAGTAGAGGCACCGACAGTGACAGCGAGCTCGGCGGCGGCGGGAGAGTAGTTGCAAGCATCAGCATTGTCGTTACCAGCGGCGACGGCGAAGTGAATGCCAGCCTCAACAGCGGCATTGACAGCAAGGTCCAGAGTACGCGAGCTGCCACCACCCAGGGACATGTTGGCAACGCTACCCTTGAAGTTCTTGGCCTTACCGTCCTTGGCAGTCTTGACCTTCTTGATGTGAGCTTCGGCAGCCCACTCGACACCCTTCACGACATCAGACATAGTACCAGAGCCATTAGAGCGCAGGACCTTGACGGCGTAGACGTTGGCCTTCTTGGCAACACCATACTTCTTGCCGGCAATGGTGCCAGAGCAGTGAGTACCGTGTCCGTTTCCATCCTCATCTTCATCACCCTGAGGGATGGTCTTACCCCAGTTGGCACGACCCTCAAAGTCAACGTGCTCAGTGTTGGTACCAGTATCAATAACATAAGCATCAACACCCTCACCGCCCTCCGAGGCGTACAAGTACTTGTTGAAGGTACCGAAAGTAAGGCTGTCACGGTGGGAGATACGAGCCAAACCCCAAGGGGCGTTCTTCTCCAAAGATGGCTCTGCGTTGGCGCGGACCTCAGAGTCCTTCTCGATGTAATCAACCTATTGAAAATAGACGTTAGTAAAGGAGATGACTCATGATTGAGGGGGCGTTCCAAGGTGTGTATACTACTCACATCGGGGTGTCGGCGGACCTGCTCGATGACATCCTCGTGGAAGTGACCGGCGTATCCCATCAGCGAACCAGCGACGTGGAAAGTGTGCTTTACGCCCAGGAAGGCATCATCGTCAAAGCCGAACAGCGAACGCTTCTTCAGCTCCATACGCTGCTGGGAGGAGTGGATATCCTGAACCCAGTCATGGTGAGCGGCGGCAACTGATGAATCAACGTGATTCTTAAACACAATGATGTACGAGTCTGGGATTTCCTCGGCATTCACAGATGAGAGGATGGGGGCAGCGTCGTTGTGGATGGAGCCAACTGCCACGGGTGATGCAGCTGCCAACAGCGGTAGCAGCGATAAGCCGAGGAAGCCTTTCATGATGGTGGTCGACTATGAACGACAGAAATAACAAAGAGAGACTCAAAAGAGAGAAAGGATAAAATAGACAAGAGATAGGCGGAAAGGGGAGGATGGATATAGGTTGTGGTAGGAAGGATGGGTTGAGGACAGGAAGAGGGAATGAGGAGGTGAGGAGAAATGAGGAGGTAATCCAGTGACCTTATCTAGGGGACCCGGGAAGATGATGCAAGCGGGCGATTACATTACAGATACGGGGGCAGATGACTTGTTCGATTTGGCGCTGGCTGCCGATCCCAAGTGGGGAGCGAGGCCGGGGGTGGGCATTACGGTAACGTATGGTAAACAAGGAGCTCAGCAAGCTTTCCCCAGTAACACACGAGCAAAAGAAGGCAAAGATAAAGAGGAGGAAAGCCGGGAATGTCTCTTATCGCACACCATATCACATCATCCTCGTCATACACTGTACACCACTATACATCCACTGGAGCATATATTGGTATTCTTGATGATCATCGTATTTTTTTTTTCGCAAACACCCCTGGGGAAACTAGCCAGTTCGGAATTGTATGGATAAACCAGACTGACTCAAAAAAGGGTCTTGTCGTACTCTTTCCCGGGTACCTGGCAGCGTTGGCCACCGGTCGCACGGACGCCAATAATGTTCTTTTGCGTGACGAATCAAGGCAACTGGAACCTCCGAAGTCGCGTGCTTTCAACTGGGTATTTCCGGATGACGCGATACCTGAGGAAATGCTTAGTCTAGACAGCTTCTGAAGATGATAGTCGATGTACACAAGTAGGTACGCAAGTAGGTACTACAGTACGGAACAGTGATCATTGAATCATTGATCACAAGGGACCCGGTTCTCCACAATTTTAGTAGCTTTCGAAGGTTGATACTTTGGTTATCTCGACTTATCCTTTATCGTCCTTATCATCGCGTAAGTTTACTGCCCAAACGGTGGCAACGATACTCGGACATTACAGCAGGTAAACTTGGGTAAACTTGGCACACGCAAGGCGCCCCCAAACGCCCCCAAAGTCACCTGATAAGCTCCCCGCCGTCAATAGAGCCTCGCCGATCCATTTCCTGTAGCCTGTATGTATGTACAAGGCAGCATCGGGGCTTGTTTGGTCCGGATCATCCTGAACCAACTGTGGTATTTTTACATACTCCGCTTTGGCGTGTCAAGTGGTTTCTGAGACGGTCCCCACCCACCACCACCCTCCCATACCAATGCAGACCGCTTCAATCGTCTCGTCAACCGTCCATTCACGATCTCTGATGGTCCCCTCCCGCCATCGGAACGGTCGTGGATAAGATTTGGCCATGGCTCCGCCGCCCCTCTCCCCCTCCCCTTCCGGATCGACTGAGCGATTAGCCGAAGAGCTGGCACCCGCGCTGGATCAGCTCAAGTCCCTTACGGCGGGCAATCCAATTACATTCCCACAGGCACTGGCGGCCACCGAACCACTCCTCCGCCTCCGCCATACCTTTATCGATGATGCCCGCCCCCGAACCGCTAAAGACACATTTCGACAATTGTGGGGCTTTCAGACCCTGCTGAGCTTGGCTGAACAGCTACCAGAGCTTTATGACATCAATACCCTATCCAAAGAAGAGAGGAAGGAGCTGTTGGCCGTTTACAAGGATGTGCTAGGAGTGCTGGCTGAAGCATTGAAGGATCATTTTGGCAACAGAAGATATTTTGCGCGCAGGATAGTTGAAGGGGGCACTACAGTCCTAGAGCGGTCTTTGAGTGTGCTAGTTGGAAAATTAGACAAGGCTGAAAATGATGCGCAGCAATTGTATGGAGCTGTTCTGGCAGCAGCTCTATGCCAGGAAAGTGTTTCGGGAATTTTCGTGGCATTGAATACGAAATTACAGCAGAGTGCAGGTCCCGGATTGCCAGCGCAGTTGCGGGCTGCTGTGGACCAGTGCATGGGATCTGCCGAGACTGTGGAGGTTGCAGAGCTTCTAGGGCCATTACTTCGCGTTTGGGTGAACCATTCTGCTTCTTCCGGCAATGATATCCTACGCCTTGCTATTCCCGCATGTCTTTGCCAATTAGCTTCTCAATCACTGAGGAACGTTGTGGCTTTACATGCCACTGGTATCCTGACTTCAATTCTACCGCTTTTGTTCGACAACACTCGGCCCGAAAACGAGACAGAGCTATACCAAAATTTGGCTGGGCTCCTGAGTGCCCAAGGAATGAATAATTTGGATGACGCCGTTGCTCTGTACAGAAGAGCACACGAAAACCCACGGGTCTTGAAATTTCTCGTGTCCGCTCTCAAGGCTTCCAAAGAGCCACCTTCGATACAATTTGACATGTCTCTGCATGGCTATTCGTCCGTAGAGTTTGCGACTTTGGGTCGGTCGTTTCCCCCAACTTCTTCAGGCGGCTATACGTTGGCAGCGTGGGTTCGGTTCGACGAGTTCGATGTCAACACGCATACCACACTATTTGGTGCATTCGACTCCAGCCAAACTTGTTTCCTGCTTGCCTACATTGAGAAGGATACCCACAACTTTATCCTTCAAACGTCTATCCGTGGTCTTCATCCTAGTGTCCGGTTCAAGTCTGTCAAGTTTAAACCAGGCCGTTGGTACCATATTTGCATGGTTCACAAACGGCCAAAGCCCACCTCGTCATCCCGAGCATTTTTGTTCGTAGATGGCGAGTTCGTGGAGCAGTTGAAGATTGAATACCCCTCTGTTCCCACCAGTAGCCATCCGAGCAGGCCTCCCCACATTCAAGCATTTTTTGGTACGCCACAGGATTTGGCAATGCGTCTTGGTAAAGGAGTATCAACTTCCAGGTGGTCTCTGGCCAGCGGGATTCTGTTCGATGAGGCCTTCAGTGACGATATGATAGCTGTCTTTTACAATCTTGGACCGCGCTACTATGGTAATTTTCAAGATTGCCTCGGCTCTTTTCAGACCTATAGGGCCTCTGCTACTCTGAATTTACGCAATGAGCACCTTCATCCCGGGAAAGAAGAATCGTCAGATATTGTGACTGCTATCAGGAGACGAGCGAGCACTCTGGTTCGCGAGAATTCAATCTTGATTAATGTTTCTCCTGTTGCCGTTCTTGACGATGATGATACCAACAACGTCGACGAATCACAGCTAATAAAATGCTTGTCAAGGCAGGCAGCAAAGAGCTTACAACAACTAACAAAGGCCGGTGGGAATGCCGTTGCAATCAACGGGGCCACTCCTGCAATTAATGATGGCTTAACTCAGCCACAAGGAGTTGGAATCTTAACTGGTGATCCAGTGGTCGCCGTGCCATGGTCATTAGACGATGCCAGTTGGTGCCTTGGTGGCTGCGCAGCCGTGCATCTAAGCTTGGTACAATCTTCCGGGTCCCCCGATACCCTTCGCTTAGCCGTGGAGGCTCTTTATGAAGCCATTCAAGACAATTGGAGAAACAGTGAAGCAATGGAAAGAGAAAATGGCTATGGCATTCTCGCAGCTCTCCTGCGGGAAAAACTCGGCTTTCAGCTGGGTAATTTCTCATCCAGTAAATCCGCCGTGGCCAACTATAGCCCAGAAGAGCAAATCTCTTTGACACTCGATCTTCTCCATCTGACACTTAAATTTGTTGGATACGATCCCGAGCACCCAAATCAGTCTATAATCACCAACCCCCTAGCATATAGGGTCTTACTGGTTGACATGGATATTTGGCGACATGGGGGACCACCCGTTCTTGACCTGTATTATACTCAATTCCGAGTCTTTGCCACTGACAGCAATTATCACCGCTTTAATGCGAAGCGGCTGGGTCGCATGCGTGTCAGCAAGAAACTAATTGAGACGCTCAAGGCTGGTGAACTTACCTTTGAAACACTCAACCCATGTCTGTCTGCTTTTCGATCGTTGATGGAAAGTAGCATGTCTCCCGATCTCTTACGGTCCTTTGCTTTGTCCATCACATATACACTTCATATGCCTAAGGCCAATGTTAGCCTATCGAAAAAGAAAAGTCTTCGATTCGCAACGCCTCCCTCTCGACCTGGCTCCTCGAAATCGAATACTGGGAAGCATGTATCCGCCACTGCACAAGGTACTGAAATGTTGCAATTGTATGCAGCAGTGTTATGCAATCCTTTAGACTCCGTCCCCTTGAAGAAATTTGCCAAAGCTGTCACAAACAAGGTTTGTCAAAAACTCTTCTCTACTTTAAAAAACACCTTTCTGACGAGACCTGCAGTGGCTTCTTTACCTATCATGTGAAGACGAACCAGAAGTAGTTGTTCTAGCTACCAAGATACTGGCTCGGTTGTTAGTTGTCCATGGTAGCGGGTACAGCAAGAAGTTCTCTGAGAAGAATGGAGGATTCACGATCCTAGAGCATCACTTGAAACGATGGTGGAACGTTCCTGTGCTGTGGATTATCTGCTTTTCCATACTCTTTGGTCGAGATATTGCCCTCATGGACCTTGACAAACCATTTGACGCCCCCGGTCTTTTGAAAATCTTCCTCAGTGACGGAGATCTTCGCATTGTGAATCCTGAGATGCTCCGGGTGATCACTAAAATGATGAAGAGTGGACTGAGAAGTACTGTTCTTGCAAGTGACCCAGCGATACGAACTCAGTCAGAAATTTCAGGTTCAGACTCAAAGAGGTTCAAAATGTCTTCGGTCAATTTCAATGGTACGTTCTCCCCAATTATCCGACACAGGCACGTTCTAACTAACAATTTTCATTGTAACAGATACTCCACTGGAGAACCGCAAAGCGCAAAATACTTCTCTCTTGTCCTCGGTGATAGAGTTTTTAACGGAGGCAAGCACCATCTCACGAAACTTCCAAGAGTTCACCTTTCAGTCTACCTACGTTCAAGAGGTCCTAGATGTTTTGTTTCCAGTCATCGTCAGTTCGGACTCAATAAGTCCCAGTACCGAATTGAATACCAGATATGGTGGGCTTTCATTTGATGATAGCAATCTAGTCATGCGACCTCGCTCGAATACTGCGACTATACTGCAAACCACCACGGTCGACTTTCCAAATAGCCCCGACGAAAACACCGATCTTGCTCGTCGTGGCTCCTTTATTCTTGTATCTTCCGACAAATCGACGCACCAGCCGTCCTCTGCGCGTATTCGGCGTGTTATTCATCCTGCCTTCTCGAATGACAGATTGGCCGTGGATCACCCCCTCATCACGGCTGTTTTTGGGTTGGCTCTCTCCGTGTTTGAAGATCAGCTCTTGGAACGCAAAGACTTCTCTGGTTTGGGCCTATATCAAAAAACCCCCCCTGGGTTCTTAGAGCATCAAGCATACTTCAATTCTTGGATTTTCAATCACCTCCTCTCGACTTTGAGGACGTTGCCTACCTCAAAGCCGCGTCTTCTTCAAGAACCTCGTACTCTCACCAACATTTCTCGCTTTGCATCACACTTAGCCGAGGCTGTTTATGAGGGGTGGTTTATCGATGGAGCTGCTACGACATTGGAAAGCCTTGGTTCAATCTTGGAATATATCCAAAGACCAGACATTTCAAGCTTGAAGAGCATTAGACTGTGCAACCAGGCGGTAGCAACAACCCACTCCACCTTATACAGAGTTGTCTTGTTCGAATTATCGGAGGCCGATGACCATGAATCTCTATCTGTTCTGAAACGTCTCAACTATTGGCAGGTAGTACTTCTTGGTGCAGGAGAGACCGAGTCAAGACATCTCCAGCTACTTTGTTACCTTCTTTACACAAAGCTGATTAGCACGGATGAGGACATTCGCCTGGCTGCTGCCAGTCTTTGGAGAGTTATTTTGGTGCAAAAGCCCGAGGAAATGAATAATATCCTTGCCCATGGGCCCCCTACTCTGCAGCGCCGACTATCAGATGGCTTTGAAGCTCTGGCGGGAATGGAAGACGAGGCCTTCTTACATTGGATTGATGATCAGCGTGATGATCTTGACGCTTTGTTCCTAGGCATTTTGGCTCGAACCTGGGATGCATTCGTTCAAGACGAGAATACGAAAAGCGAGGAATCGGCCAAGAACCGAATCTCAAAGCGCAAGGAAAAGCTCAAACAATGGGTTCAGTTGGAGAAGTTTGATGAAAATGTGATTCGGAAGCATGATGCAACTTTGCCACATTGGATCTCAAATATCTCCGCGTCAGAAACCCTTAAGTCACAGAGATGTCTGCAAGACCTCCAGGACAACTCTTCTTTTATGTGGTCAGCTTTCTCTAATCTCCTGCTGGATCTTCGACGTCCAGGTGGTCTTTTCTCCGAGGAAAAGGAAAGAAAATACAGACTCGACCAGACAGAAGGCCGCAGTCGAATGCGTCTGCGTGTCGTTCCGGATGATTCAGGCGAACGCCATAATTACCAACCCAAACGCAAGAACTCTGAGCCCCCAATGATGAAGATCGACACTCGAGTGCGTGCGCTATCCGAAGGTGAGGCATTGGGGACTCCGACGGGTTTAACAGCGGAGCCAGATACTGTTGATCCCGAGACACAGGATGGGGATCCCGAAGATCGCAGCATCCTAGAAGATAATTTCGAAATGATTGACGACCCCAAAGTTGAACTTGAAGACTACGAGGACAAGAACCGCAGAGTGATGAGGTCGCTTCAACGAGGCGACCAAGTACAGAATGTCTGTAATCAATCACGGATTATTGGTCTTGAGGCCGTTGAAGGTCTTCTCATCATCGGGAAAGACTGTATCTACATTCTAGATAACTTCTTCCAGCGAGCTGACGGAGAGATTGTCAATGTTTGGCAAGCACCCTCTGAAGAGCGAGATCCTTATGTGCGGATGATTGCTGGGCGAGAATCCAACGACGGTCGATCTCAGGAGCATGAAACAAGGAGCTGGAAATGGTCTGACCTAGTCAGCGTCTCTAAAAGACGCTTCCTCTTCCGTGACGTTGGTCTGGAGATATTCTTTACAGATGGCACGAGCTATCTTCTGACTTTCCTTTCTGCGCGAGTGCGAGACGAGCTGTGCAATCAGCTTGGCCAAAAAGCTCCCCAAGTTACTGGGAGTGTAGGTCACTCTCGACCAGAAGACATTTGGCGGTTTGAGACCTTGCGCAGCCAAGAAGATGCACCGCAGTCCCTTGGGTCCAAGTTCGCAAGTGTCTTTGGTCATCTTCCATCAAGCCCAGCGACCCGCAAATGGATTCGGGGTGAAATCTCTAACTTCCATTATCTCATGTTGATCAATACGCTCGCTGGACGGACGTTTAACGACTTAACTCAATACCCAGTATTCCCATGGGTTCTCGCTGATTACACAAGCGAGGAGCTTGATCTCACCAACCCAAAGACTTTCCGTGATCTGTCTAAACCAATGGGTTGTCAAACACCAGATCGTGAAGCTGGTTTCCGTGAACGGTACAATGCATTCGCAGAAATGGGCGATGACAACTCTCCCCCGTTTCATTACGGAACTCACTACTCGTCTGCCATGATTGTCTGCTCATATCTCATCCGCCTCCAGCCCTTCGTCAAGTCATATTTGCTCCTACAAGGTGGGACTTTCGACCATGCAGATCGGCTTTTCTACTCCGTCCGTAAAGCCTGGGAATCAGCATCGCGGGGAAACATGACCGATGTTCGAGAATTGACTCCCGAGTTTTTTTACCTTCCCGAGTTTCTGGTCAATTCTAATAAATACGACTTTGGTGTATTACAGAACATGACAACCGCCATTGATTCGGTGGACCTTCCACCGTGGGCCAAGGGCGATCCCAAAATCTTCATCCAAAAGCACCGCGAGGCCCTTGAGAGTCCTTACGTGTCTGAAAATCTCCATCACTGGATAGATCTTGTTTTTGGCAGCAAGCAAAAGGGTGAGGCTGCTGTGGAGTCTATCAATGTCTTCCACCATCTTTCCTATAAGGGCGCGAAAGACCTGGACGCCATTGAAGATCCGATGGAACGACTGGCTACGATTGGTATCATTCACAACTTTGGTCAAACGCCTCATCAAATCTTCCAGCGAACTCATCCCCAGAGAGAAGATGAGCGACACCGTATTCCCCGTCTGGATACCCTAGCGGAATCATTGACCCAGATGCCACTTTCGCTTCTCGATATTGAAGAACGGGTGAACACTCTGTCGATGAAGCAGGATCGTCTCTTATGCACTGCTGCACTCCGACTCAATGTCCCACCAATGTACGACCAGTATATGGAATGGGGCTTCTTTGATGGAAGCGTACGCTTCTACTCCACTGATAGTCGCAAGGTATGGCTTTGCACACCCCCTCTCCTACTATTATTGATTATCCTAACCCTTCTTAGCTTCTCGGGCATTTTGAACGCCTCCATGTTGGTCAACTTTCATACGCCAGCTTCGCGGACTCACGCACACTGATTACCTGTGGAACGGACTGTACTATTTCTTTATGGACGGTGACCTCAACCTCTCGGTCGATTGATCTGCAACCCATTGGCTCCCTTTTCGGTCATCGCGCCCCAGTGACCGTTCTTGCGGTTTCCCGATCATTCAGTGCCCTGCTGTCAGTCTCTACCGATGGACAAATTATGTTATGGGACTTGAATCGACGATGCTTTGTGCGGGCTCTTCCACCCAATGGCACAGTCGATGTAAGTACTTCCTTTGTGATTACACTCCACCTCTGTGCCTTGTTAACCAAATTCCAGTGCGCTCGAATTAATGATGTGACCGGCGATATTATGGTCTGCCGTGGCAATCGTATCACTATGTACACGCTGAATGGAGATGTGCTAGTTGATCAGCCCGTTTGTGAATCTAGCGAAGACCACGTTCTATCCTGTGTCTTTTATGAGGGCGTCCAAAATGAATGGCTCGAGCGTGAGCTCGTGCTGACCGGCCACAGTCGAGGTGTTGTCAACATCTGGGCCAAGAACATTCATGATGGAGTCTTTGAGCTGGAACTTATCCGGCAACTGCACCATACGGACAGTAGTAGAGACAATGGAGCGAATATCTCCGCTGGGATCAGTTGCATTCTGGCTCTTCCCCAGGTTGTGTATACGGGAGATGAGGCAGGTCGAGTGGTGAGTAACACACTGTTTTTTGATTCATTTGCCCCTTGGAAACATTGGACTAACTAGGCTATAGTACGAGTGGAATTGTATCCAGCGGCGTTGATCCTCCGGCATATAATTCCGTCCCCGATGCGGCTATTGAAGTTGTTCGGAAGACTGTCCTCCTGGGTTGGTGGAAGAACCGCGATTCTACATTAAACCGGAGTGACCACTAAAAGCACGTGGCGTTCTTGTTCCAAACCGGGTATGCCTTTGTATTTTCTTGTTTTTATTTTCTAGTCGCATCATCTGGACCGTGACCTGAATCCGGGGAATTTCTTTTTTAGCGCTGCATATACATAGCGGGAATGGACAGCATTCAGCACATATGCCAACCCCGTAAAAACATGATATTTAACCGGATCCCGGTGAGGGAGAGTGCAGGCCCCGTTGCAATCTAGTGGGCCGTTGGCCGGTCGACCATCCTCCGGATGGCGCTGCCGGAGCACTCTGCGCCGAATCATCGTTCCTCAGGGTCTTCACCAACACAATGGAGTCATTCTCGAGGTTTGTTATTGGGGTTAAAACGGAACTTTGAAGCGATGGTTGTAAGTTGAGCCAAACCGTTATCGAAAAAATCCAATCTGCGAATGATGTAGGGATATCTCCTTAGTGTACCTGAATGCGCGTAGAATGGAGGGGTAAAAGTAGCCAAAAGCGGGAAAATCAATTCAAGTGATTTCATTATGCAGCGTCATGTGCCCCACTTTACATCCCACCTGGAAATCAACGATTCGGTACTTCCGTTGACTATGTACGACTCATAATCAACAGAAGTACCTCCATGTACTCCGTAATAGCTCACCTGTTTCTAAACCATGGACCTTCCCACCCCGCGCCTCTAAATACTCTCTCCTCGCCACTTTTCTCTCCTCTTCATTCTTCCTCCATCCTCTTCAATTAATTCTCTTGTCTAATTTCCCTTCACACATCCTCCCATAATTATGTCTTCTTCTCTTGAGCAGCTCAAGGCCACCGGCACCGTCGTGGTCTGCGACTCTGGTAAGTTCTATCCGATTCCTCCGGGATGAGCATGCATTGAACAATCCACTAACTTACGCTATATAGGTGACTTTGCCAGTATGTAACTCCTTGCGTTGCCACCAGGTGGCGCCAAACTGTTCAAGCGAACAACCATTCCTTGCGTCTAGATAACTAACGTGTCACAGCCATCGGCAAGTACAAGCCCCAGGATGCCACCACCAACCCCTCCTTGATCCTGGCTGCCTCCAAGAAGCCTGAGTATGCTGCCCTCATCGACGCTGCCGTCGCCCACGGAAAGCAAAAGGGCAAGACCGTTGACGAGCAGGTCGAGGCCACCCTGGACCGCCTGTTGGTTGAGTTCGGCAAGGAGATTCTGAAGATCATTCCCGGCAAGGTCTCTACTGAGGTTGATGCCAAGCTCTCCTTCGACACCCAGGGTTCCGTCGACAAGGCCCTTGAGATTATTAAGGTATGCATCACATATTACCATTGAGATTGAAAATCTTCAAACGAAAAAAAATAACCAGGAAACTGACAATGACGTCAGCTGTACGAGGAGAACGGTATCTCCAAGGACCGTGTCCTGATCAAGATCGCCTCTACCTACGAGGGTATCAAGGCCGCCCACATCCTGCAGTCCAAGTACCAGATCAACTGCAACCTTACCCTGATGTTCTCCCTCGTCCAGGCCATCGCCGCCGCTGAGGCCGGTGCCTTCCTCATCTCTCCCTTCGTCGGCCGTATCCTGGATTGGTTCAAGGCCGCTCACAAGCGCGACTTCACCCCCCAGGAGGACCCCGGTGTCAAGTCCGTCGAGGCCATCTTCAACTACTACAAGAAGCACGGATACAAGACCATTGTCATGGGTGCCTCGTTCCGCAACGTTGGTGAGATCACCGAGCTTGCTGGCTGCGACTACCTGACCATCTCCCCCAACCTCCTTGAGGACCTGTACAACTCCACCGAGGCCGTGCCCAAGAAGCTCGACTCCGCCAACGCTGCCAACCTTGACATCCCCAAGCGCGAGTACCTCAACAACGAGGCCTCTTTCCGCTTCGACTTCAACGAGGAGGCCATGGGTGTTGAGAAGCTCCGTGAGGGTATCTCCAAGTTCGCCGCCGATGCCGTTACTCTCAAGGACCTCCTCAAGGCCAAGATCCAGGCTTAGATATGAGAGGTTTTGTTTTAATTTTCGCTGTTACCCTCCTTTTTTACAGTTATGATTTGTAAATTGGCAATCCTCAAAAACGTTGGAATCGGTAGATACGACTTGATGAATATGAATATTTCTTTTCTGCAACAATATTTGATCCGTGCATTTCCAAGGTTATACATAAGAGATCTAAACATTAGAGATTTTTGGCCTTGAAACGATTCTTAAAGTTAACGATCAGTTGATACATACTACCTACTCGAATTGCGTCCCAAGGTTGCAAACACGTACCAAATGAATTCCACCTTGGAACATTTGAAATGCTGGTATACTGCACGTGGCGTCGATCATAGGCGGCATCTCCGGCCTCCAAGTGGACAAGGTAGGCCCGACACATCCGAGACCAAAAAAAAGGATCTGGACCGTGTCGGCTTATTCAGGATTCCTAATGACCATCGGAATGAACCCCGCAGTCGTACATAGTGTGACTCTGTAATACGCTATGACCTTTGTTCGATTTGATTTTTGATTTGGGTAACAATGTGATATTAAAATAATCATATTTTCAATTTACTATAGGGATTTGAGAAATTTCAATCTGAGTACATACATACTACTACTAGTATGTAGTATATGCAAATCATTCAATACTCCTTGAAGCTATAAGCTATAGCTGGAGTTAAAAAAGTTCGGCATTATGTCATTTCCCCTCGTCCCGCTTAGGAAGGTGGGGGGAATGTGTTTTGGTGCGGTAATTGGGTATCTGGTACCAGCATCCCCCAGCATATTTTGCAGTTCATATCAGGTATCAGGTACCTGAAGAGGTATGGAAGGTTCCCGGTAACGCAGTCACGTCAACATCATCCGCTTATTATTCTGCTACTCCCGCCTTCCTCCTCTCCTCTTCTTCCCCTCACAAATAATCATTTCTCTCAAAAGATTCAAATCAATTGAAATAATAACCGTCAAAATGGTCAAGGCTGGTAAGTGTGTTATATGACATCCTTTTTTTATGTTCTCAGTTAGATTAGAGCTCTGTTATTGGATCTTTCCCGTCTCCACGTCCGTGGCAAAGGACCTTCGGGCTCGGGTGAGCACATTTGAGCACCTTGGGGATCTGCTCGGACCTATCGGCTTTGCTCCCCGATCCCAATACCTCTCCACCAGATCTTATACTTCTGCAGCTATCCAAGCTATGAACCATCTGATTTGCCGTAGAGGGGGGTTATTTGCTGGTTGGAAAGCTTGCGGGACCGGGAGGGTCAGATCATCCCGAGCTTCTCCAAAGGCTCGAGGCGGATTGACATTCCATCTGCGTTCTGGAACTTAAATTTTTCCATATCGAGTCCCATGCTAATAATCTCTCCTAGTTGCTGTTATCCGTGGTGACTCGAAGATTTCCGGTACTGTTACCTTTGAGCAGGCCGCCGAGTCCAACCCCACCACCATCACCTGGAACATTACTGGCCACGACGCCAACGCTGAGCGTGGTTTCCACATTCACCAGTTCGGTGACAACACCAACGGTTGCACTTCCGCTGGTCCTCACTGTAAGATGAACCGCACAGCAATCAATATATATATACGCAAGCTTCTTAAGACTCACCATCCTCTTTAGTCAACCCCTTCGGCAAGACCCACGGTGCTCCCACTGATGCCGACCGTCACGTTGGTGACCTTGGTAACTTCAAGACCGATGCTGAGGGCAACGCCACTGGCTCCGTTCAGGACAAGCTTGTCAAGCTGATCGGTGCCGAGAGCGTTCTGGGCGTAAGTTTTGGTCCCAATCAACCCATTTGATTCATTGATGACGTGACCGGGATTTTTACTGATAATTCTAACAGCGCACTCTTGTTGTCCACGCCGGCACTGATGACCTCGGCCAGGGTGGCAACGAGGAATCCAAGAAGACCGGTAACGCTGGACCCCGTCCTGCCTGTGGTAAGTGCTCTCTTTGCTTAATAGTTAACCTGTGCCACTCACTAATCAAATGTCCAGGTGTCATTGGTATTGCCGCTTAAATTTGATGAATAAGGTCTGGTATCCCCCCATCTTTTTTGGAAGATGAAAAGTTCAGGACATTTTCCTGGCTAGGATGAGATGAATTCAATGTCAATTATTACCTATTTTGATCCCAATTGATCAGTTGTAAAGTGTATATTCAATGTTGCCGAGGTGCTCGTTATACTTCGCCGTATAGCCTAAATCGTTGTGGCCAAGTGCGCAGACCGCTTTCCCCCACATACTAGTAAACACCGGCCACGTTTCGCCTCCGGAGCTGGTTGCCCCTTCTTGATCAACTCCACTGTCGTTGTCCATTCACTCATCAATTGATTTGTCTTTTCCATAATTGAAATACCCCGTGCTACCTTTCTGCGGTAGTGGTGCTCTTTTCCACCATGCCTTTCGAAGCTCGCGTCAAGTCCGTGCTGTCAGGCGACACAGTTGTCCTGTCGCATGTCACCAATCCTACACAAGACCGCGTCCTGAGCTTGGCCTATGTCTCCGCTCCTAGATTAAGGCGAGAGGGCGATGAGGTATGTGCTCTTTGGTATCAATTGGGTATTCCAATTGGTCGCCCTTGCCTTTCATCCCCAGTTTCACATCCCGTGAGAGTTGTTTGGAGTTGCAGATCATTTAACTGGGAAATCGAGCAAGAGTTGAACTAACAACATGTTGAATTACCATAGGCATATGGCTTTCAATCCCGTGAATTTCTCCGTGAACTCCTTGTCGGCAAGGTGATTCAATTCCAAGTCGTATACACTATTCCCACCGGCGCCAAGCGTGAATATGGTATTATCAGACTACCTGGCTTCAACGCCCAGTTGCCTGATATCTGTGTGCAAGAGGGTTGGGCTCGGGTTCGTGAGGAGGCGGGAAAGCGTAGTGACGAGTCCCCTGAGACCGTAGAGCTGCTTGGTCGGTTGCGCGCGTTGGAGTCATTGGCCCAGAGTGAGAACAAGGGTGTCTGGGCATCTTCAGACAACGGTCTGATCGACACAAACAATGAGTCCTGGACTAGTGCAGCGCTTGTCCAGAAGTTCAAGGGTGTCCAGATGGAGGGTATCATTGAGAAAGTTCTGAATGGCGACCGTGTGGTGCTACGTCTATTGGTGTCGCCAAAGGAACACGTTCAGACTGTTGTTGCTGTGGCTGGAATCCGGGCCCCCTCGGCCAAGCGCACAACCGCCGAAGGCAAGGAGCAGGCTGCTGAGCCAAATGGTGATGAGGCGCAACAATTTGTGGAGGAGCGTTTGTTGCAGCGCAAGGTGAAGGTCACCTTGCTTGGAGTTACACCACAAGGCCAACTCGTGGCAACCCTTCTCCACCCTAACGGAAATATCGCTCGATTCATTCTGGAGGCTGGTCTCGCACGCTGCCAGGATCATCACTCAACACTTCTCGGCGCCGATATGGCCCTCCTTCGTCAGGCGGAGAACACCGCCAAGGATGCGCGCAAGGGTGTCTTCACCGGCCACGTTGGATCTAAATCTAGCGGTGCCACCGCTGCTGACTACACCGTTACCCGTGTGCTGAATGCCGATACTATCTTCATTCGCAACAAGGCCGGTCAGGAGAAGAAAATCAGCCTCACCAGCATTCGCCAACCAAAGCCCTCTGACCCCAACCAGGCTTTGTTCGCTGCCAATGCTAAGGAGTTCTTGCGCAAGCGTGTTATCGCTAAGAATGTCAAGGTCACAGTGAACGGCAAGAAGCCCGCGAATGAGGGATATGAAGAACGCGAGGTTGCTACTGTTGTCCAGGGCGAGACCAACATTGGCCTAGCCCTCGTCGAGGCTGGATACGCTTCCGTTATTCGTCACCGTATGGATGATGATGATCGTTCACCTGATTATGATGCTCTCCTTGCTGCCGAGGCCGAAGCGCAAAAGGAGGGCCGTGGAATGTGGTCTGCCAAGCCCCCTAAGACTAAGCAATACGTGGACTACTCCGAGAATGTCCAGAAGGCTAAGCTTGAGGTCGGTGTGCTGCAACGTTCCAAGCGAATCCCCGCCGTTGTCGACTTTGTTAAGTCTGGCTCTCGTTTCACCGTCCTGGTTCCTCGTGAGAACGCTAAGTTGACCTTGGTGCTTTCCGGCATCCGTGCCCCCCGATCTGCCCGTGGTCCCAATGAGGCTGGTGAGCCCTTCGGTCAGGAAGCCCATGATCTGGCCAACCGCCGCTGTATGCAGCGGGATGTTGAGATTGATGTCGAGACCATCGACAAGGTCGGTGGATTCATTGGCAGCCTGTACATCAACAAGGAGAACTTCACCAAGGTTTTGCTGGAGGAAGGTCTTGCTACAGTACACGCTTACTCAGTTGAGCAGTCCGGTCACGCCGCCGAGTACTATGCCGCCGAGGAGCGTGCCAAGGAAGCTCGCAAGGGTCTGTGGCACGACTACGACCCGGCCAAGGAGGCCGCCGAGGCCGAAGCTGCCGCGACAGCTGCAAGCGCTAGCGCTACTGATAACGAGGCCGCCCCAGCTCAGCGCCGCAAGGACTACCGCGATGTGATGGTCACCTACATCGACCCGGAGACTGCCCGCCTCAAGGTGCAGCAAATCGGCACTGGAACCGGCGCTCTGACCGAGCTCATGTCCGCTTTCCGCTCATTCCACATCAACAAGGCCAACGACACCCCTCTGACAGGTCCCCCCAAGGCCGGTGACTGGGTCGCCGCTCAATTCAGCGAGGACAACAACTGGTACCGTGGCAAGATCCGCCGCAACGACCGCGAGAAGGAGACCGCCGAGGTGGTCTACGTTGACTACGGAAACTCCGAGTCCGTCCCCTGGTCCAGCCTGCGCCCTCTCACCCAGCCCCAGTTCTCAGCCCAGAAGCTCCGCCCCCAGGCCGTCGATGCTGTCCTCTCCTTCTGCCAGTTCCCTACCTCCCCCGACTACCTCCAGGATAGCGTGGACTTCATCAGCGACCAGGCCTTTGACCGCGAGCTCGTTGCCAACGTCGACTTCGTCGACGCCGAAGGCACCCTTCACGTCACCCTTATGGACCCCACCGATGCCAAGAGCATTGATCACAGCATCAATGCCGATATCATCACTGAGGGTATGGCCATGGTTCCCCGCAAGCTGAAGGCCTGGGAGCGCGCCTCGGCCGACACTCTGGACAAACTGCGTGTCCTCGAGGATGAGGCCAAGGCTGAGCGCCGCGGCATGTGGGAGTACGGTGACTTGACTGAGGATTAAATCCTCGGCGCCGGCTTTTGAGGATTTTTGCCCTGGGGTGGGTTCTTTTTCTGTATAAAACTGGTATTGGGTCATGGGAAACGAAAATTCTTGTGCCATATGATTTGCAGCCTTCTCGGATTTTTCTTGTATTTGTTCCTTTGTGTTTGTTTTGAAGGGCTGGAATGGCCCTATGCAATTTTAGTGACGGTAGTTTTGCCCGTCTTCAATACCATCATCGTGGATTGGGTTTTGATTTTATTCAATCTTACAGAATCCAAGACTAAATTCGAATCCATAATATTCCATACTCCTTCCTTCTTACATACACAGACATGTCTCGACATCTGGACTGATCAATTGATGCATATAACGATATTCAAATGTTCAGAAAGTACCCCAGAAGTAGATAAGGAAGCCGATTCGACTCTGGCTCGATCCCAACCTTCGGCAAATTTTCTTTTGGAGATTCAAATGTTTAGCTTAAATATGTCGCATCTTGAATTCTCTGAATAAATGTTCTATATATTTGATGAATTTGATCGTTTCAAATGTTCAAATGTTTGAAAATGCTCGGTACTTAATGTTGATGAACGCTCGATTAATCATCGAAGAAAACCACGATGATGGAACTATATGAAATCCACTTTTTCTATCTATATTATTCACAGAAAATTGCACATCAAACGACAGGGAACGATAGTTCGCAATATCAAGACCCGTTGACTGCGCTTTGCACACTGGCCCGGGGGTTGTTCGACTTACCACTGCGCTCAATCTTGCGGAGAATCTTGGCTGGGTTTCCAGCCACAACATGACAAGCCGGAACATCCTAGATACAGTAAAGCAATGAAATCAGTGTCCGAAAATCAATGCAGAAGACATCTGAAAAACAAAAAGAGTATTGATTACCTTTGTGACCACGCTGCCCGCGCCGATGGTACATCCGTCACCAATTGTCACTCCCGGCAGGATAATGACATTTCCAGCAATCCAGCAATCTTCTCCGACAGTGATTGGACGGCCTAGCTCTGGTCCATTGGTACCGTCACGCAAATCAGGGTCTAATGGGTGTGTGCCGCTGAAGAAGCACACGTTAGGCCCGATAAGAGTGCGTGCTCCGATTGACACGAGGCATGTGTCGAGGATGGTACAGTTGAAGTTGATAAAAACGCCACTTCCGACTTTTATGTTGGTCCCGTAATCAATGTTAATGGGTCTTTCAATCCACGGGTATTCGTGTAAAATGGAGTCCTCCTCTTCATCTGTTGCTCCCGCAGGTGGTAGAGGTCGGGGGTCATTTGTTATACTTTACGTGTCCTTTTGTATTAGCAGATGCAGATTATGTATTTAGGGGTCGATTTCCAAGAATGGTATGCAGGAATGACCAGACATCATGTACATAACGTGGATGCATGGGTTGGAGAGTGCGACATACTCTTTCCAGTATGCGGCCAGTTCTCTTCGTGATAATTCCCCCGCACGGTTAAGTTGGCCGACAATACGTCCGCATCGTTTGCGCGCGGCAACTAATTCTGGAGAGAAAGCGTAATAGAGCTCTCCTCGCTCCATGCGGGCCAGATTCTCTTTTTCATCGATGTTGGATAGCATGGTTGGGTTCAAATGTTGGGAAGTTGTTAAAGGACCGTCAATCTTTCTGGATAGTGTTTGAGGAATATATGTTATCTCGACTCTGCTTATTGGCCCGTGCAGTGGTTTATACCCCGCAGGTTCATTGATTACAAGATTTCATCTTTACCTTGGAACCTCACATGAGTATGGCAGAAAAATGTCTACATTTCGGGGGATATTTTGCGTATGATAGATCACATTTATACTATGTACAAAAGTCCTGGGCAGGGGATGTTTAGAGCCAATCAACGCCCTGAATCAGTCTTTTCCAGCTTTGAAACAAGCACGATCACATCAACTCTAGAACTGCAACAATGTACAAGTAAGATGGTAGATTTCTGTTTGAAATCTAGTACAAGCTGATCTACAAGAGAGCTAGAACAATGTAGATCGATCAAATCCAACCATCTTAACCCCTGGCTTAAAGCCGGAACATCCGAAATCGGGGAAGGGGGGGTTGTTTCCAGGGTTCAGGAGATACTCCGCAGATTCATATCGTTGCGGCTGACCGCTTCTTCTTTTTTTCCTCCCCGATCACCTCCACCACCTTCATTTCAATCTTTAATAGGGGACGATCCTTTGAAAATCCAAAGAGCCGCAATCATGCTCTGGCGAACAAAATCCCACCACAGTCAGACCTCCGTGGCGTCTGCCTCCAACAATGACCCTGCCGCCTCCGCCACCGCCGCCGCGGGCACCGCATGGCTTGCGGGCCATCTGCACCATCTCACACCGGAGCAAGAAGAGAAGCTAGTCGAGTTCAAGACAGTTTGTACTGAGCGCGGATACTACACTCCCGCCGTTGCATCGGCAGAGGGTGTGGAAGAGAAGCCCGCGAGCCACGATGATGCGACCATCCTGTATGTGGCAATGATTCAAGACTCGAACGCCCCGTTAGGTCAATTGATACTTACCATTTCTCAATAGGCGCTTTTTGCGCGCTCGCAAGTTCGACGTCGAGGGAGCATGGGCTCAATTTAAGGATACAGAGGACTGGCGCAAGGAAAATGCTATCGAGTCGTTGTACCAGAACATTGGCGTGGACTCGTACGAGGCCGCACGCCGAATGGTTCGTACTAATCCGCACTTTCCCCTGTCTCCTATAATGCAGCAAGTGAAGTGCCAATTGACTAACCTATGGCTATCACCTTCATATAGTACCCGCAATGGACTGGCCGTCGTGACCGACGCGGTATCCCTATCTACGTCTTCGAGATTCAGCACCTCAACTCCAAGGCTATGGCCGCTTACAATTCTACCATGAGCACTGGTACCCCCGAGACCCACAACTCGTCTTCTGTGCCCGCACGCTTACTCAACTTGTTCGCTTTGTACGAGAATCTTCTGGGATTCGTGATGCCATTGTGCTCAGCACTGTCGCGGCCTAACCCGGAGACACCCATTGTGACCTCCACCAATATTGTCGACGTGAGCGGCGTTGGGTTGAAGCAATTCTGGAACTTGAAGAGCCACATGCAAGATGCTAGTGTGTTGGCGACGGCGCATTACCCCGAGACTTTGGATCGTATCTTTGTGAGTTTTGTTTCCACTGAGTTGTTGACGAGGCGTGTTTCTAACCGGTGAACAGATTGTCGGAGCACCTGGTTTCTTCCCTACTGTCTGGGGTTGGATCAAGCGCTGGTTCGATCCTGGAACCACTTCTAAAATCTTCATTCTGTCTGCTGCCGAGGTGCAGCCCACTCTGGCTTCCTTCATGGACCCTGCTAGTATCCCGAAGCAATACGGTGGCGAGTTGGAGTGGCAATGGGGCGACATGCCCAACTTGGATGAGCCCGCCAGCGAGTTGCTGAAGGGCGTTCAGGTTGAAGAGGGCAACAAGACTGGTCTTTTGAAGGGTCCGATTCTGTTCAAGGGCGATGAGATCGAGGTGTTGGGTACCGAGAATGGTCAGGAACGCCGAAACACCATCCCCGTTTCTAAGCAGCCCACCTCAGAAGCCACCAAGCCCACTGAGTCTGCGAGCAGTGACGCTGAACTTACCCCCGTCCCCACAGATAACGAGAAGGCAGCGGTGAACGTTGATCAGGTCACAACTGAGGAAACTCAAACCACCACTACTGCGGCATAGAACCATAGAATCGCAAACGTGATCGGAACATAATCCAAGACCGTAGGATGTCGATCATATTCATACCACTCAACCAAACCGAGGCTTTTTCTTTCGTCTCATGAGCACATAGGCATCGTGTCTAGGTGCCTTGGAGTTGTTTGATGAGTATATCAGATTTTGCATGTGGAGTTGCATCAAGAGGGCCTTTGCGTCCCAACATTTTTTATTATTATTATTATTTTCGGGGGGTTTTCTAGGCTTCGTCATTTGTGGGCTGTCAGCCGCTGAGCCTGTTTTATAATTCGCCTACTTTTTTCTTTCTTTCTTTCCGACGAAGACAACGATCGCAGACAATCCTCCAGGACTATTGTTGGGCTTGGTTTGGCTTTTTTGATCTATGCCTGACCTTTTTGGTATCTGTTTATATTCCCTTGGGTTGATACATATGCGTGGTAGATAGAGACCCCATGTTGCCTGGGATGTTTTGTATTAATTCTTCTTGGACAAGAAATCATTCAAATGTTCAATGTTATCCACTCAAGTATGCATAGGTCTGTAGTAGGCACAGATGTAGTACACGTGCATTTGAACTGCATGTGGGCATGGCCTACATCAACATGTATTATAGGACAGGGGCCCCAGTTTTGCCCCACCAATTGACCAGGTTCAACCACGCAACAATGAGTGATGCGTTCAAATAAGGATTCTGTAAAATTCTTCTTCTTTCTTTCAATTGGCTAATATTTGTCTAATAATGTTGCCAATTCTTGACTCAAGAGTTGAGTCCACCAATGATGCCATCACATACCTTAGTAAGCAAGGGTTGTTTTCCCTCGTGGTTCGGGACTTTTTCGTGTAACACCACGTGCAGATACTATGCATTCAGTTGCATATCGTGAAAGTGAATAGCAGATCTTATTTCATATGATAAAATCACTTCAAGTCTAGATCATCTGATAATCTTCTGTAAATCATGCTTTCATCATCGCAGAGCATGCATGAACATGATTGATGCAGGTCAGCGCCCAAAATGCCCAAAGCGGTTATAAACCTCCGTGCATGATCCATGGGGGTCCACAGGCAGCCATCTTAGGCCATATCCCCTGGGCGTCGGACCCAATAGAAAAATGTTGGGGAAGACGCCAGTCCAGGTTCAGGTGCGATCGACGTCAGTCCGAGGCTCGTTTTTGCGGAGGGTGGAGATTCACATGATGCCGAATTGATTTAGTGGTTCAGGGGATCGACAAGCCCCCGGTCCCCTTTCAGTCCTTTAAAAGGCCCACGCTACCCACGAATTCCGGGGAAGGTGGGAATCGTCTCCATTTCAAACACCAGCGACTGCGCATTCGATATTATACAACAGAACACACCTTGGAAAACGAAAACATGTCAGAACGGAATCCCAAGGACTCCATGAAGTCCACTTGGCGCCGGCAGGCCCGCTCAGAGTGGACGCTGTTCCATTGGTTCTACGAACTACTCGGCATCCACCCGGAGCATCTCGACCAGAACGTCCCAGTTCATCTCAAAGAAGACGCCGTCCCCTACACACCCAACTGGTCCACCCACCGCTGGGTCATCACCCACGCCGTCATCCCCCTTCTGTTTCAACACGCCTACGTCCAGTACACAGGTCGCAATCTCAGTACCATCGCCGCCTTTATTCTATACAGCATCAGCTTCAAGCTGATCGCCATCCACGAGCTCCACGTCCTCCGCCGACTGGGCCATATCCACGGCTTCCTAGACGGCGACAAACATGCCCGCGACGGCGTCCCAGACATCGGCGTCGCAAAGGTTGTCCGCTCCCTCATGTCAACCTCTACCATCCGACCCATGATGTCCGTCTTCCTCGCCTATCGCACAACCGAAGCCCCCTCGTCCATGAGCTTCGCCTGGCTGCCGCTGGAAATCGGCCTATACGGCATCATCCTCGATTTCTGGTTTTACTGGTACCACCGCGTCATGCACGATTTCGAGCCGCTGTGGAAATATCACCGTACCCACCATCTGACCAAGCATCCTAACCCGCTTCTGACACTCTATGCGGATCTGGAGCAGGAGTTCTTTGATATTGCTGGTATCCCGTTGATGACTTACTTCACGATGAAGGCTATTGGTTTGCCCATGGGCTTCTATGAGTGGTGGGTTTGTCACCAGTATGTTGTGTTTGCGGAGCTGGCGGGGCATAGTGGGTTGAGGGTTCACTCGAGCCCGCCTTCGACGCTGAATTGGTTGCTTCGATACTTTGATGCGGAGCTGGTCATTGAGGATCATGATTTGCATCATCGGAAGGGCTGGAAGAAGAGTTATAACTATGGGAAGCAGACGAGGCTTTGGGACAAGATTTTCGGCACTTGCTGCGATCGGATCGAGTCTGTTGAACATAATGTTGATTTTGTGAATCAGGCACCTATGCCGTTATATTGATGGGTTGGGGTTGTGCTTTGATGTCTTATGTGTGATGACGATTTTGTCCATTCTTTGCCTCCGACACAAAAGTCCGGCGGAGTGGGTGGCTGTTCTGATGTTGGCCCACGGTTACAGTCTGTTTTCTTCCTTGTATTTACAGCTAGTTTATATTTTTGATACCATGCACGCTAGATGTTACGTCTAAGTCAATGATTGAATGACATCAGGAAATTTGATACATATTGAATTTTTCATATTGGCGGTAGATTCCAGATCCTACCGAGGTTCCAAAGTTGGACGCATCCATCATTCAAGGTCGAACCCATTGATACCAGGTAGATCAAGAGTCCAAGATGCCTGTAAATGATCCCCGAGCCCGTCAAGATCATTAAAATATACCTAAGTGCATTCTCTCCCATCCTTTAAGAAAATGAGTCTCCAGTTCCCTCTAATTTCACGCAAGTGACAGGCTGAGATCATCCGTTTGCGATATACATTCCCAAGTCCAAGATCTTTTCGTCCCTCCATCATAATCCATCCATGCCTTCCGAATCTTCGATCCACAGATCCGAATATACCCCAAACACCTCACCCTCTCAAGTCTTCTCAGCTGCTCCTCAAGAGCCTCTCTATCCTGCCGATGAATACATGCCAACCCAATAACGAAAAATGGCAAAAGAGAAACCGTCTGCAACGCAGATCCATCAAGTAAAGAAAGACTGGAAAGTCCCCTCGCGACCATAGTTTGCACCTTGTCCTTTGCGACATCGCCGGGGTGGATGATACACAATATCCAAATGGATATCGCAGAGATATATGTCTCGTACATATGATGGAGGTCGAGATCAGATTCAGGAACCATCCAATCACTGACATCCTGCCAAATATTAACTGCTCGCGTTATGATCTCATGGCTAGGAACCATATTTCCCGACGTATCCATTTGAAGCGTGTACACGCGCGAAATGATCTCAATCAGTCCATGATGCATGCCTAGCATATGTTCTTCGTCATAGTACCCGTTCTCTAGGGCGGATAATGAGCCCATAACGCCGCGATATTTTTGTTGTTGCTGTTGATCCCGATCGGATTTTGTGCCGTTGGTCACATCGCCCATGATATCGTGGTATGAGAAGAATTGCATGAGAAATTTATCGATTCCTAGACACTCGAAGTCTTCACAGGACGGTGGGATTTTATGCTCATTTTTTGATTGTGACCGGGAACCCGGTATGGATTCGTGCATGATCGTATTGTGGTGGTGTTGTCTTTGAAGCACGTCATACACAAACGACCTCGCACCATCTAACCGAGTCTTCCATGAGTGGTCGCCGGATCCTTCTGAGACCTCGTATAGGTAGAGTAAAAGGTAAACAGTAAGCAACGATTCTGCTTCGTATTCTGCATTTTCATCTGGGGGTTTGTTGGGTGATTGAAGGAGGGCGACGACTCTCTTTGAGAGTTCCTCTTGCGCTCTTCCTAGGAGGGTTTGTTTGATTCCGGTTAGGCCCTGGATCTGGGACGATACCGAGGCCGAGGCCGATCCCGATCCTGGGCTCAATCGAATTTGATTGATCAGATGTGATGCGCCTAAGCAAAGGATAGCGTCCAGGACCATCGTATCATAATGCGCCTTGGAGACCACGCCGGACATGATTGGGTCATGGTCTCCCTCGAATGGCAGGGTCAAGACATGACACGTGATATTGACGAAATGGCACCAAAGATGTTTTTCGGCAGGGGAGTGAATGCATCTCTTAGGCAGGTCCGACATTTCCATTTCCATTTCCAGTTCTGTTTCCGAGTCCGATTCTGGCTCTGCTTCCATAACCATTTCACAAGGTCCCGACTGGCTTAGGTGGGATGACGGGTTTTAATTTCCAAATGAGTTAAATTGTATTTCTTGGCGGTATATTAGATCATTCCTCTGTCGGGCCTGGTACTTTCTGATGTGATGATAACCTAGGATCCTAGACGAAGGGGGAGGGGGGGGGGGGGGGTCAGGAGACACGACTTTTTCGTTTTTTCCGTGAGATTGCGGGCGGCATTCGGGATTCCGGGGGGAAATTTGAAAAGAGAAAAGGGAAAAGAAAATCGGTGAGACAAGATATCCGAGCGTAGATAACATTTATAGTCTGTGTCAGAGGACGCGATTAGCCAGTTTTCCTTTGGCGCGGCAACCGCGTCTCTCGGAGGATCTTGTACAGGGAGTATATCGAGGTAGTAGATTGAAGGTGAGGGAGGTTACTACTACGAGGTTCGGGTAGAGTTTCCCCACTGTAGCTTGATTGACGCCCTCCCCGTTATCTCCAAGGTTCCCAAAGTTGCTCTACCCCCTTAAGGCCTCAAGGGATAGACAGAATTCAACAAGAATCCGTGGTCCTTGACTCTTGAGTAATGCGCATGTGCTTCACGATCGTTATCTTTGCTCGGGCTGACGTGCTTTCATGATAACGAGATTTAAACGAGGACTGGATAATCCCTGCATATTTCCCAAAATACGGTGTCGATTAAATGAGGAGTATCACATTTGCCAGCTATCGTGCCACGTCCCAGATTGTGGCTTTCTTAGAGGCTCTGGTAGTTTGATTAAGTCCACGGGTGTAAGATGGATCCCAAATCCGGTCCTCGAGCCTCTTTACTTGAAGAACTATCCACAGATTTTAAGGACAAACGTTTATAACCTTGGAAGTTAAGGTACAAGTTAACTTCAGTTAAGGAACTTTTTGGGACTTTTTACCCCAAGGCATTGACCGCATTGGGAAGAGAACTCCACTTTGATTGGGCGATGGGTCTGATTTGGGTTCGTATCCGCAACTCTCTATTGGCCAGTTCCATGGTTTACCACGGTCCACAACTTTGGTCCTTGGAACAAGGTCCACACCGCGCATACACTAAACAGTGAACACACGCAGCCCAATACGTTAAATGTTGTTTTTGATCATGAAGCAACAATAAACCCGGAGGGAGGGCACAATATTCTCAGTCCTTAGTACGTAGGGAAATAGTGGACTTGATCACTGGAAAGGTCGCGAAATCAAGCCATCTGTACAACTTTTATTGAATTCTTAGTCGAATTCTAGAATCTAGATTCTACCTCGCTCCAACCACCGCGGTCGGATGTTCACATAGCCACCTCCACATGCAGCCTCGACACACCTGGCAAGACTTCCAAAGTAAAAGCTCTTTCCAGTGAGCCCGGGGCCATAATGGGCGTACTTCCCAGAGTTCGTCATAATCGCATTTTGTGACCCAGGAATGGTTGGATCGGTGATCATGCACCAGCAGGTATCTGTGATAAACTGAACACCAAATGCCTCGAGTTCATCAACCAACCCAGCTGTGCAAGCTGAGGCATAAGTCGTTCGGCCACATGTTACCATGACTGCGACATTCTTGTCCTTGATATGGTTTCGGCAGAGGCTGGCCAATTTTTCAATTTCTGCGAAAGAAAAATGCGGATTACCAAGGGACACCAGGTCAACGATTTGATCCGAGGCACCGTTGAGAGACTCCCAGCATTTGATCATATCATCCAGGTGGATTTCCACAGAGCGCACAACAAGGCCCTTGCTTAGTGTAGCATCAAGAGTGGGTGCTTCGGGCGTCACACCGACTATATGAAACATTGGAGCACTGGATATTGTGGCAAAGGCGGCTCCAAAGGCTTTCAAATCATCCAGTGTCGGTTCAAATGATTCAAGTCCCACCACAACCGGGATTTGACTTGTGGAAAATTTCCCCACCTGACACCCGAGAAGAGGATAGAAGGAGTCGTCGATGTCTGTTTTTTGAATATTCGGAGCCTTCACGACAACCGAGGCTAGTCTGTTAATATCAACATGAGGTCCACCCTTGGGCGCCCGACCAGTCAATGCAATCGAAATATCTAGGAAGTCGGGATACTTCATAGTCCTGGCTCCCAGTACGCTATTCGCATAAACAACCGCATTTGATTCGGCCCAAGCCACTTGTTCTCCAAGTTTAGGCGCTGTCTCGAGTTGGTATGGTGCACAGGTAAAGGTTGGCCTCGCCCCCATATCAGTGTAGGCGTCTGCCAACTTCCCGGCTGCGGTACTGAATTCTTCGCTGACACCTTGGACACGGCGAAGATTCTTATCAACGGAAATTGAATTGAGCGAGGTAGGAACACGCACTTTGCCTCCGCGATCCCGTAAATTCTCTGCAAAGGCAAGTGAACCTGGTCCCGTGTAGATGCACCCATCTACATGGACCTGTGTAACATCCATTAATTCCGTTGCCCCAAGAACAATTGCTAGCCGCACGACTATTCGCATTGCTGCACGGGCGGCGTCGCCATGAGCACCATCGAGAAGGGCTTTGTCAAAATCTGTGAGATCGATTTCGTTCGCCAGAATATTCGTTATTTGAGTACTTGGTGGAAACTTGCTTTTCGAAGGAAACATATGTCTCGTTGAAACTTGATCATTTTCAATGTGAATATGTCGTCCATTGTGTCTGAGCAGCTCTCGGAAATCTTTTGGATCGAGCGTCACAACAGGAATGGATTTTCCAAAGATCTCCTCCGCGACAATCACCCCCAGGGTTAGAATATCTTCCCTCCGCTCAAACACCAGTGCCGAGGGTGCCTTGCCGGAGAGAAGAATCTCGAGCATTACAGTGCTCCCAGTACATGAGCCACGGCCACCCGGAATGGCAAGTACAGAGCCATGAAGATGATGCCCGCTCAATGGGTGATGTCGATCAATAATTTCGCTGGTATGAGGACTTACACCGCCCCAGAAGCTTAGCTCCACGTCACTTGCAATAAGTTGACCTGAAGCCTCGCCCTGTACGTATGAGGTGCCGTAAAAGACGAGCTCTTGGCCCAGGGCGTGGATAGTCATTTTTGCTACTCTCCAAGGGGCCCTGAAAGCCCACTGTTAAGAATGAGCTCAACTAGATAGGATTATCAGTAAACCAAAGCTCCAAGGCGAAGGATTACTTGGATTCGTGATATTCAAAGGCCGACGAAGTGAGCCTCGGGTTGATCATCCGATGATGGTTTGATGAAGCTGGACCAATTAGCCACGAGGTTGTATCGGACTGCCCACCCGATGTCTCCTATCAGTCCCGATGATCTCGGGCTCTCGGGATTGGTGACAATAAGCGCGAAGTTGATTAGTGCATGGGGAGTGGAGTGGGCAAGAACGTTGGAATTGCGGGGTTTTCGGGGTAAGGAAGAGTGGAGTAGTGGAGTACAAACCGTTACCTTTGACCCTATTTTCAACAAGCCATAACAACTAGTACACGTACCATTCTTATCCCCAGATTGAGCCAAAATGGGCCCAGATGTCGGCTATTTCTAACTACCTAAAATTCCGCGTTGCCCTTATCGGAAGCTGTCAGACCTCCAATTCGTCGGGACCCCCGCGACGGCCCGTGCCTTGCAGATGGCTAACATGTACCTCCAGTCACCACTCACGTACGGCCCACGCCCAGAGCGCAGAGTCCAAGGCAACAATCATTCTTTATCATGGAGGCCTGTGCGTTGCATTATCGCTTTTAAAACTTGGAAGACTGACCAATTGCCTGCTGCTCAGCCTACTATACATGACTCTATGACTCTATGACTCTACGGACTCGACAGCGGGGAAAAATCGGTAATACATCGTCGTTCATGAAACCTTCCAAGGTTTTATATAGGGGTTTAATGATTAATCTAAACACGAGTCACATGATGCGCTAAGCTTTATCGGGATGCGTTGATGCCTTTGTATGCCTTAATTTGCCTTGGACTGCGGGCAGCAACAGCTCTAGACCGCTTTATATCACCGCTTTCGAAGGCCTCTGGACTCTCACCACAGAGGGCTGTGTTAGCACTTGACTCTTGAGCATGAGACTCGTCACTCGACAGTGACCCGTGTAACGTGTTTAGATTAAAGCACCCATTTGTATAAATACCATTTTATTTCATACAAACATATAGATGTGAGAATATGCCCATAGTGGCCAATACCTAAATAGTATACTTTGTAAGACTGAGATAGCCTTCAAAGGGACCTCGGGATGATTGATTGCTTCTTTAAGCCACTCGCTTCGTGGTGGTTTCGTCAATATCAGTAGTGGCATCCGCAGCACGTTTCAGACTTTCCTTCTTGACCACTTTCTTCTCATTGTCCACATCCATCTCATTACCTGCATCCACCTCATTGATCATATCCACTTCATTGATCACGGACATCTCACCGAGCGCGTCCTTGTCATTGGATGTATCCACCTTTTTGACCACGGGCATTTCATTGGCTGCGTCCTTCTCATTGACGGCGTCCCTCTTATTGACGGCGTCCTTCTCATTGAACGCATCCTTCTCACTGGCTCCATTGTTCTTGTTGGCTGAATTGATCACTCTCCCTCCCTCATGATCTTTCGCCTTTAAAGTCTCCTTCAGATTGAGAGCAGCTCGAGTCCTATTATTGATTCCCTCCCCAAGACGGCGTGAGCGATGACGTCGGCCTTTGTCAACAACGTCAAGATCCATCTCATTCCACATCATACTTCGATCGGCACATCCATGTTCTTGGCCCATGAGATCACGGAAGAAACGATCACAGAGATCTTGAAGATCTCCATCTCGCTCCCCCTTCGAGTCTAAGGAGATACCATCCCGTTCTCTCTTCTCCTGGAGCTTCTGCAGGATCGGCTCAAAGGCTTCTCGATTCTGCGCAGCGATTTGTCCTCGGATCTTCGAGAGGTTGTTCCAATCCATCCATCGCTGGATGGTGGAATCTTGGAAGAGATACCAGATTTTCTGCGGCTCTTGCTGGCCAAGGCGATGCATTCTTCCAATTGCATGGAAGATCCGATTATGGTTTATAGCGGATTCCATCAGGACAAGACGACTGCAACTGTTCTGCAAGTTGAGGCCAAAGGCCCCAAGAGAGTAAGTTGTGACGAAAACAGAGCAATTGTTGTTTCTGTCGTTGAATCGGACGATGGCCTCAGATCGTTCTGCTGCACTCATTGGGGCTGTGATAGATACACATTCCAATGAGAGTGCGTGGAGCAGCATTTGAACTAGCCAGACGGTCATTGGCCAGTTACAGAATACCACAAACCGAGGCTTAGCTGACGATGGTGTCAGGCCTTCTGAGCGGAAAATCTTGAGTAGATATCTCAAGCGAGGGGACCCGGAAAGAAGATATTTGGCTTGGTCAAAACGGATACGCGGAGGGGCATTACAGGTTCCATCTGCCGTCAGCTGCCAGAAAAGTTCAAAACAGAGGTTGCCCTCTTTAGCAATTTCTGGGATATGCGGAGTGTACTGGTTTGCGATGCTCTCGACATTCAGAAAAGCGTCAAGCTTGGAATGAAACGCCAAGGCACATAACCTCCGCAGCTTGCCGCTATTCACTCGGCCATTTCCACGTTGCTGAGCATCAGCTAGAGCACTCGATACGGGTCGCTGCTTACCGCCACTGGATCCATTAGATTGAGCGTTTGCCCAAGGGAGATCTTCTTGCGAGGAAGTAAACCCTTTGATGACCTTTGTGTATACCAGATCATGCGCCTTCTGTTCTTCATCTGGGTAGCAGAGCTCGACAGTCATCACACGAGCTGGCGGAATCTTTCCACCGATCCGGAGTTTCTCCCCTTGGACGTCAATTACATCGCCCATTTGCCTCTGAAGAACACAAAGACGAAAGATAATCGGAATAATCTTACAGGCTTGTGCGGGTGTCAGTCTTCGAGCTTGTAGTTCGACCAAGAGCCTTGGGTTGAGCAAGCCCCACGGAAGTTGAGACGGAAGCTTGGCAATTCTTGACCAATTGCCATACACTTCAAGCAAATAGTCCACCCCGCCATTGGACTTGGTCTTCATGCCAGGCATGAGAGGAAGTTCGGCTTCATTCTGCTCGCCATCGGCAGAGGAGTGCTTCTGCAAGAGGCTTAGTGGACCGTTCAGATCGGTCAAGCTATTCGTCATTGGGGTTGCGGTCAAAAACCAGATTGAAGTATGCTCCACCAGAGAAATACTCTGATGTTGCTTGCTGAGAATACTCTTCACTTTGTGGGCTTCATCGCAAATGATTCTGCCAAATTTCACATCCTTTAGCCTAGTCACATACTCAACAGGAGTCGCATTGTCGTTTTGGAAGAAACCGAGCCCTTGAATTGCACCAGAAGTGCTTCTAGACCCTTGGATGCCGAGAGCATATCTCACTGACTTTGTAGGCCCTTGGTCTGAGAAAGGGGTAGAATCCCCACTGGATTCTAGGGATTCCTCAACAGTATCAAAGTCGAGCCAATCCTCATCGTTTGCATTTTTCGATGTGGGAGGAATCTGAGCATCAGGAGTTTCGTCATCATTTTCGTCATCACTTTCCAGATCAATTGGATCCAACTCCTTTCCACCGCCACGATATGTGGTTCGGGAAGCGAAAGTGTCATAAGTACTGATGATCACAACTTTTGCGGTCTCCTTTTTAGTGGGGCTCAAGGAGTGTAAGAGCTCGATTAGCTCGGCGTTGTTTTTGATAATGTTCTTTTCCCGATCACTTTTAGGGTTCTTGGGGGGACCCCCGTAGAACACCTTGATTGTGAAAACATCGCCAAATTGCTCTTTTCCCTCTGTGTACCACATATCCACAAGACTCTTTGGACAGAGTATGAGTTGTGGGTAGTACTTTCCATCCTGTGGTTCATTCGCTAGTGAGCGTTCCATTAGAGAAAACGTTGTTCGGGTCTTCCCAAGGCCACATCCATCAGCAAGAATTCCGCCGTGAAGGGGTGTGTGATCCTCCATGTCCATCATCCATGCAACAGCAGTAGCTTGCCAGGGCTCCAGAGAAACTCGCTTGTTACTTCCTTTTGGTTGGAAGTACACGTTATCCTGCGTGACGGTAAGATGCGCTCTGTCACACGCATCTCGGAATTCTCTAGTTGCCGCCGACATGTTATTGCCCCGCTTTCTAACCATCGAGTTGGCCGCGTCGCCGCGAGTGTCGAGATTATCCACAGCGTCATTCTCATCATCTTCGTCGTGGGCTGTAGCGATCGCCTCGCCAATAGATGCTGTCTGAGCCACGTTGGTATTAAGACTAATGGAGCGCGTTTTCGTCTCAGCGGGCTCGAAGAGAATACAGTCCTTGGAAAAGTCTCTGTCCTGATTGACAGTGTAATCGTGCAAGATTTGAAAGACATCATCCGACATAGGATTCTGTGAATTCTTTCCAGACCGAGATCGCATCACGGCAAGCTGGATCGCGCCGATCAACTCTCCTACGGCCTTTTCATTAGCTGGAGGGACATCAGGTCCTAGGGCTTGCAGATGAGCAAAGTCTCCAGCTGGAGCGAATGCTTCCATCCCAAGCAAACTTCTTCGAAGCGCCTCCGAGTCCCAAGAAGCCGATGGTGGGGCGGGTAAGATAGACCCGTTAGCCGAAGACGCAGTTGAAGTGCGTAAGCCACTGTTGCTGCTGCTGTCTGCATACTTGGGCAAGATCTTCAGGTAATTCCGCTTCTTTGTCAGCTCCTCGTCAATATCTTTTCCTTTGAAGGTTCGGTAACAGTTGGCGAGAAATTTGCACATGTGCAAGACATCATATGGATCCAGAACCATCGGTGTCTGATCCACCTTCGATTTCTCACAGAGACGTGGTAAAGCCTTCATACATCGTACAGCATACCAGAGGGTGCTGATGGGAACCAGATCTCCAATGGTAACTCCATGGACACAAATTCTTGGAGGATTGATATCGTCCTCAAGGACTTCTTTGAGGAGTTTGTCGTTCTGCAGAATCTTTTGCGCCCAATTGCCCTTCAGCAGGTGGGTTTTAGTCGGATGTCCGAATGCTGTCTCGCGATTCTTGATGTATTTTTCGACATGCTGTCTCGCTGGACTTTCCTTGGCCAGAGTGAGACTGTCAAAGGTGACTGTGTCGGGTATATGGAGGCTGTTGACTTTGGCAAAGCTACCCACCAGGGCTGGCCAGTTTGCACCCAGCGAACTCGCCCAATCTTTAGTGTAAAACACACCAGAGATTTGACAAGACTCGGAATTCTTTGTAATCGGCATTTTCTGTATGTTTTTGTTAACAATCAGTGAAGAAAACAAATTCCAAGCGGATATATGAATTACGAATTCAATTCGCTGGAAAAGATATGTCGAAAAGTCTGGAGAGCAAGGAGATTGGGAGTTTGAATTCAAAAACGGAGGTTTGAAGTTGTAAAAGTGAAAATGCAAAATAATCAGTGAGTCACCTACCGAGAGAAAAAGACTCAGTCAAGCAATCGAAGGTGTAAAGACTTGTGAAGGAGGAATTCTTGAACTTCGGGAAGGAAGAAGACCGAAGAAGAGGATTGAAGGAGATTGTTGTTGAACAAACTCAAGTAGAAAGGAAGCTTGAAAAGCAGTTGAGAAAGAAGAAAGTAAGCTTGGAAGATGGTTGAAGAATCAGAAAATATTTGAAGCTTGGTGCTTGAGATTGTTTGTTGGATCAGACCATGAGTCTGGAAGAATCCACTACCTCAAGATGGTTGCAAGGTCAGTTGAGAGTTGAGCAAGCTCTTCCAATCGACGTGGTAAGGTTGACTAGAGGAGAACCACGACGAGGTGTGCTCAACTTAGGTAGCGATAGTAACTTGGGAATAGTGATTCGCGGCTGACTTCCAAGCTTGTCAGACGATAGAGAGTATGAAGATAGATCGATATGGAGAGAGGTATATGGAGCTTCAAGGTTGGGTGCAGTACTGAAGTACCGAGAGAGAAAAGAAGATTGGAAGGAGTTGGTTATTGGTAAGTTGTAAAAAGAATCCTCGGAATGAGTTCCCTGAGCACTGGCATATGCTTACTAGTTGGCTTCCTTTGAAGGTTATTGGAATGAGGTTGTTGAAGAGGGACCTCGGAAAGAATAGAGATTTGAAGTAGCGATGTTGGTAATGGTAGAAGAGGAGAGGAAGCCCCGAGGTCTGGATGCTGAAGGGAGACAAGACAAGCCAGAGTTCAGCGTCCACGAGTTCAGAGTGAAGGTTATTTATCATATCCATACATCAAATTTCTCGGTCTCTTCCTCGAAAGTCAACCAAGGCAAGGTAGTTAAAAAACTCACATCTCCGTGGATTTTACAATTGCTCCCAACAATGATGGCTATTTTACCCTCCTGTGCTGTGGACGCTGTTGACACGGACATAGCCCACCGATTCCAGTATCATATGGCAAAAGCCAAACTCAAAGTATTTCCGATCACTCGCCGAAAGAAAAATGAAATAGGACTTGCCAGTTTGACCAAAAAATGAGGCGTTCGGGGTGGCGAGTGAAGATGAAGTGAAGCAACATTTGAAAGGACCATGAACATTTGAATTCTTCAGCCTCATTTCGGAGACCAAGCCACGGGTAGCACGTCGATTGCACATAATCTTGAGTCAATGGATACATCTGCGAGAAGATTGGGAGGATAGATAGAAACAATGCGTAAAAAGAAATGATATATACTAAATTTAAAGTTAGAACAAGATGATTGCGAAAAGTAAAGATTACATTCTCAAAGAGGCGCCGTTTCAGATATATGCATGCATCTATGGAAGTGAGAGAATCCCCAATTACTCAACTAAACCGCTTTCCACAATTGGTTGACTTGCTTCTTTCGGACCTGTGTATTGCATAATTAGCAGATGCGTTAAATGATTTTGGAGAACGGGAATTTATAAAACTCACCATCGGGGCCAAGAAGGCAACACCAATCGATAATGCAACCACCGTCAGAACGAGTTGCATCTTAGAAAAGCTCTTGCCAAGAACATCGAAAGCTTGGCTGGGGGTAACCCGTGTTCCGTAAATATCGCCACCAAAAGCGAAGATGAGACTTGTACTCTCCAGCAGGGTAGGCTGGGACAAGACAGTCTTGATGCCCGAAACATCACGAGCGTGGGTGAGGAACCATCTGCCATCAAACTCAAGGAGTGGGGAGTAACGGAAAAGACCTTCTTCCGCCTCGGAAGAGGTGGGGTCTCGATCAACAGGACGGCGAGGGTCCAAAACGGGACGAGGAATGCCGACGATAGCACTCGACTCTGGAAGAGTGCAGAGAAGCTGGCGAGTGGTAATACCTTGACGAGTCTGAGTGACGGCCATGTGAGAGATAGGTTCAGGAATCACAAATGCCTGGGAAACGACATGTGGCAATGGGGGGTTACCATCACCCTGGAGACTGGAGAAGTTTCCAGCGGAATTCAAAGGACCTCGATCATTGGCAATGGATGACTCGTAAAGCTCGGAGACCACGAGCTGGTACCCCTTGGCGGAGGACTCGTCGACAATATTGCCAAAGAAAGAGTAGGCAAACCAGTTCTCAGTAATGACCGATGCGATAGGTTGCGTTGGGTCAACACCATACTGGGTGGTAGCATAAAGTACCTTGCCGGATACACCGTCCAGAAGATAAAATCCGGCAGTGTTGTTCTTCTCGTTGACGGCAGTGACCAGAGCCAGATTAGGGCTCAGGTACTTGTACAGAACAGACCGGTCACCGAGAACCTTTCCAATCGACGCAATTGGATCGTGGACAGCACGAGATGTTGCATGAACGACCTTCTGGCCAGAGGGAGGCACGAATTCCCATACTGGAGACTTGTTGTCCTGTGCGTACCAACCAAGAACACGGCCGTCGGCACTGGCAGTCACCAAGAATCCGGTGTTATCGTCAAAGGCAGTAATTGGGGAACCATCTTCTTGGATGCCAAGGACTGGATTGTTGCCAAGAGATACAATGGATTGCAGCTTGACGTTTGTAGGCACAGAGCGAGAGATGACTTCGCCGGTAGAGACATTGACAGTGGCAGAGCTTCCGTCACTGGCATAGACCGTGGCCTCTCCAGGTCGGGTGGAAATAGACTTGACATTCCATTCCGAGGTTTCCTCGACCTGGACACTCCACTCCACGGCGCCTTGCTTGCCGGTGTTTAATGAATATAAGCGACCACTCTTAGTGGCAACGATAACCGGCTTGGAAACACCAAAGTTATCAAGATTGGTGACCTCATCCGTCAAAACACTGCTAATGATACGCTGAGGGAGTTCCTTAAGCCAGTCTGGAAGATGCTGAAGATCACGAATGTGGCGCTTTACACGATGGATGTATGCGCCAACCAAGGTCTCGTGTCCTTCGACTTCCAGCTCATGGGCCAGGTTCTCCTGGACTTCGTGTTCCACCCAGGTGGCAGCCACGGCATCAATCAGAGCTTCATGTCGAGTCCATTCGGTCTGACCGTTGCGGACCAGCTCCCATGCTCCAGCTTCCCGCAAAACAACTGCACGGCCAGCCACAGACTTTCCTTTGGCAATGACTTCTGCCACCGCATGCAGTGCACGTTCATTAGAAGCAGTCTCCACATCCCAGCGTCCCAAAATTCCGTGGGATGAGGAGGAAACAATGACAGCTTCTGAGTCAGTGACACGGGTAAAGTAAACATTAGCGTCAATGTTGCTAGTGGCCACAACGGACTGTCCCTGCAGGAAAGGCAGTTGGTAAGCCTTGTTCATAGCAGAAGACTTCAAGTCCACATGGTAGACCTCCGCCCATGCACCGGTTTCGGTCACATAGTGAACCATGAAGTGTGGGAGCGAATTCAGTTTGTGGGGAGCGTGAACGGTGATCTGACGGATCTCCTGACCGGATGTGTTTTCGATATTGATGGTTTGGATTTGCTTTGTACCAATGACATTGACCTTTAGACTCTTGTGCGTCTTATCCGCCCAGATGATCAAAGGCGAGGCAACATTGGCGCCTACATGAAGAACGGATTCCGGAGTTGGGATTTCATTCTCCGAGTTCAAGATATATTGCCGAGTTTGGCGACCATTTACAGGATCCAGTGCAGTGACCTTGATCTTGTAGCCTTTCAGCAAAGCCGACTGGAGCGAAACGTAGAAGACCTCGGTGGGGGAAGATGACACATGGAGAGCAACGTCACCACTAAACCCATCAATTAATTAGCAAAATCCTAAGGGAATGGGGATAAGACTAACCTGGCATCCTTCGATTCCCACTTCGTCTTTCCGGTATTGCCATCCAACCGTCTCACGACGCTGACACTGTCGCTACCAACTAATGCCAGAGTATCTCTGGCACCGGATGTCGCGCTGGCCTCCTCCAGCTCCAATAGCTCAACGTCGGCAACAACCCCCTCGGGGAATTTGTTTTCCCAAATTAACTTGCCGTCCTGGGCAGTCCAAGATGAGATATAGTTTCCGGCTGCGCCGACAACAGCATTATGGCCATCTGAGCCGCGTAGAATACCGCCCGCGTTGGTGGAAGACCCTAACCGTGAGAGGTCCTTGCGCCATAGTAACGCGCCATCACGGGGATTGACGGCACCTAGAATGGATTTGTCGGAAATTGTGTAGAGGAGGGATGCATTCGAAGCAGAGGAAGGCTTGAGGAAGAAGGTCGAGTCGGGGGAGGGGGCACCGAGGAGAGCATGGTGGAAGTCAATGTGATTCACCTCATCAGGATAGATAGCCGCTGCGGGCGACACGCACGCAGCAATCAAAAGGGCCGCTTGGAGCCACATGTTTCTATCGCGCGAGCATTGATGAATCCGACTTGGGGGTGAGGTGGTGTTTGTCCAGCGAGCTTCGGGTGGAGCGCGGGCGGTGAATGCCGGTGATCCCTCCCCGGACCCAATCAAGGTGGAGACCAGTCGACACTGGACAGTATCGTTGGACGGCTTCCAGAACCCCACGAAATCGCGATTATACCACGATTAGTCCACCACTACGCACTATTTTTCTTTAGTATTCTTCATGCTAAACGGAATGAGCTCAAGGGAAAGGCCATTAGAATATTAGCTAGCCAAAATGGCTTATGGAATGGTGGTGAAGCAATTTGTTCAAGATGAGAATCTGATGGAAAACACTGCACATTGCCTCCTATTTGTCTCAGATACGTAGCTCAAAACTAAGCCAATGGCTCTATTTTACCACGAATATTGGCTGTTTTGACTCGGAACAATTAATCTCAGCTGAGATCATCATAGCGCTGAAGCTACAAGAGTTCTAGCGATTTTCAATCGCCGGTGGTGAGGTGAAGCGACAATGTGTTTTTAAAAGACAATGGTCAGAATATCATGGAAAGCCCTACAGGCCCCTACTGGCCGGACTGGGTCATAATATAATTAATATCAATTGTTATCGCCATCGGCAAATGCATCAGCTTCAATCTCGACGAGCATATTATCGTCAACAAAGCCACCAGGTACAACAATCATCGTTGCAGCAGCCCCAATCTGTCCTCCATGGCCTTTCCCTAAAATCTCTTGAAATACTTCTCCAACAGCACCACAATCCTCTTGCTTGTTCACAAACATCCGGCATCTCACAATGCTCTCAGCACCTCGCCCTCCAACAGCCTGAATGGCTTCGATGATTTCATTCAACACAACACGCGTTTGTTCCCTAGCATCCCCAGGAAAGCGGACCAGTGGTGGTGATGCTGTCGATGCTGGGTCTACGGAGGTCGTTCCAGAAACCCAGATCATATCTCCACGTCGTACCGCACGGTAGTAGCCGATGCGAGCTTCCCAAACAGAATTGGTGCTGTAGAATTGCTTTTGTAGGGAAGCGGAGGTCATGTTTGTAGTTTTTATTGATCTCGAATGAAGGGTGGGATGATACTAGTAGTGACACTGGTAAGATTAGTTTGAGCTTACCTGTGAAGTTTCTGTGCATATGCTGGGTTTTGACTAACCTTGGACTCTACATATATGTAAATCTTGGTTCGCAAGTTGTCCATTCAAAGATTCACAAACGTATCTTGGCTTCCAAATGTTCACGATAAGTTTCAACTCGGGTGGCTGTGACTCACCCAGTCCACGCCACCGGACGCCACCAACCTTTTTTACACTTCTGCTTTAATTCGATAGCTGAAGAAGCCAGTTGACTTATAACTTCATTTAACAGAATGGTTGCCTGGATTGAAGCATGTTCGGGGGTTAAATTAGAAATTTTCGCGAACACGATCAAGCACTTGAGCACAACAAACAAGAAAGACGCTTTTCGAATAGATCCTGATCTAACGTATATATTCCGAGCGAGTTCTGTGCTTCATCTTTTCAAATGTTCACCCATTCAAATGTTGATCCATATGTACTTCCAATATTGCTCTGCCCATGTGTGTATCAAGGTTTTATTATCCCGACTCGAAGTTGATTGATGGGAGTTAAGAGTGGAGAGGAACATTTGAATAGATACCTCAAGCTAGCACTTGAGTACTAGCCAAGCAACAAATCCACATATTTCATGTCAACAACCTAGACATCCCCGAGGTCTTCGACTACCAGATGTTTTCCGGCCGGCATTCCCTTTTTGTGGGGATTATGGTACGTTGTGCATTGATACTCCCATCCCCACCGGCTAAGGAAAAGAATGAAAGTGTGGGGAAGTTCATATTCCGGGGAAGACATGGCGCATGTACCAAGCCGAATCGGGTCAATAAGGCCGGGTTTCCAAATACGGATCCCACTTTATGTCCCTCGCATCAATTGATACTTTCCCACTACCGAGAGAAGGAATTCTTAAAGAAGAACGCGGGGTCCCGTATCTGGAAAGACTGGTAATTTGAAAGATTGAGGTCTTGGCCCCGGAATGGATCCGGCTATATCATCATCCATTAGCGCTTATGACTTTCTCATCATTTGAAATGTTTGACTGGTTTCCAAGGTTAATTTGTGACATGCATGTAATTTCAAGTATAAGGTTGAATCTATGGATAGCCTGGGGTATACTACAAAAGAGATAGCAAACGATCCATGCATACTAGTAGTATGTATGGATTGGCGAACTTGAACATTGAAAAGACTTTCCATATAAGAATTTGGAAGATGAGAACATGTCTATGCAATTTTCATATTCCATGCACATCCCAGGTTTGCTCACCGCTGTTCATGACTCGGAATGTGGGGATGGTAATCCACCTGGGCATCTTGCATGTCCAAGGCGGGGGAAAGATCGCATCGGCGAAAAAGGCTTCATGGTGCAACTATCTGACTGGCCGATGGTGCTTGCTCCACAGCAAACTTGGTAGCAGAAGCTTTCACTGGGCACAAGAAGCCTGTTTTATCTCGGGATTAGGCTAATGGAATCTTCGGATAGTGTCAATGCTCCGGACATTCCAGTCCAAAGTCTCGGACATAATCCACGCTCGCTTTTCTCTCAAATGTTGAAAATGTCGTTGTATAAATACCGGCCGAATGACCCCTCCTATCCATTCATGAAGGAACATTGAATGAGCAAAGCCGCATTCGTTCTCGACTTTCAAAATTCAAAACGACCTTGGTTTTCCGAGGTCCCACTCCTAAGTCTTCACTTCGTCCCATTCGAACTTCAGGACAATGCCCTCGCTAGTGCAAATCCTCGGACTTACTGCCTTGGCAAGGCTGAGTGCTGCTCTTCCAGCAACAGTTGACTACAATGGTGAGTTCAACCTGCTATCCCCACCTCACCTCCAGGTCAACTTCTAAGTCACTTATTCCTCTTCAGTTCCCTCGGAAGCTGGAAGTGTTCTCAACCTAAATGTGGCCCTTCGCAACAGTACCTACACTGTGAAAGCCAACGACACCATTCACACCATTGCAAAGAAATATGGTGTCGGAGCTTGCGACGTTGCCCGAGTGAACGTCCTTGCTGACCCCAACTACCTCTACGTGGATGAACCATTGCTCATTCCCAAAATTGCTACATTCCCCGACGACACCTCGTGTTTCAGCACAAATAACACCGAAGCAACCGCAACCTGCATCTACGGTGGTCCTCACGTCTACACCATCCTGCCCGGTGATACAATCCAGAAAATTGCCAATGAACGGTACAACATCACAGTCGAGTCGATTATGGACAACTCCCCTCAGACAGGGTACATTGCCGCTTTAGCTCCGGGCCCTCATGATGTCTTGGAAGCGGGGGAGACAGTCAAGATTCCTATCTGTGATAACACGGCTTGCACATTTACCCAATTTACATTCGACTATGGCACACTGCAGGACTACGCAACGATATATAACATTACTGTGGGCCAGATCATGGCTCTTAACCTTGGTTATAACCACACCGATGCTTCAGGTGTTCCTTTGGTTGTATTGGCTGACTGTGAGATCACGAGCTGATTGTTTGGTGGATGTCTTATAATCAGAATGCTTTAAAATCGTGTATGGACATATCTTTCCACATTTTGATAACCTATTTCACCAAAAACTTCATATTGTTCGACCAGTAGACCGAGAACCATCTTCGTTGTGGCTTGTCGTAGTCTTAAACGGCAATTCTGCAATGTGAATTATTATTCTAGATGAGGTCATTGTAACCGACGATGATGCTCGGACTTTCGCCGACTCGACTCATCAAGTACTTGCAAAATGATATGACTTCTTTGACTGCCATCAAATATAGAGCCTAAGAAAGGTTACCAAAATAAAAAAATACAGATTCTTCAGACAATATTGAACTACATTCTTAAACCTCCTGTCTGTATAAAGTCTGTTTTTCTGGTTCTTTTCAAGAAAAGGCAAGTTTGACGAGTGTTCATCTGCTCCACAGCCGATCTAGTGGAACCGGGGAGGGGACTTGAAGACTGGAAAAATGCCATGCATTGCTGTCAGCCTGTCAGATTGGCCAGGTATAACTAAACAGACCCAGAAATGAAGCTGATGGAATTGTAAAGATCTCGGTGATTTTGCCGGCCTCGGCGAACCTACTTGACAACACATTCATAGTCTCCCTATTGTAGGTGATGACGGTTAAATCTCCCGGGCATTTCCCCTCTTCTCCAAAACGGCTATGAGACTCGCTCCAATGGAACCCGAAGTTCCACAGGGTCGTAGGCATAAAAGACGAGTAGAATTTCTTGCAGGTCGCTCTGGCCTTGTACCCTTCTCACCTACCTGAAAGCAACTGTATAGCACATACACAGGCATGGCAGAATCTGTTCAAGGCAAAGCAGCCATCATCACCGGCGCAGGCTCCGGTATGGTCGTCTAGCTAGATGTTCACAAATGAATTATTATAGATATGCTCATACTACTCCCATTAGGAATTAACCTGGCCTTCGCCAAGTTATTGGTCGAAAATGGATGCAACATCCTCATCGCCGACTTAGCTTTGCGCCCCGAGGCCAAAGTGTTAGTCGAAAAGCACTCCTCTGGTCCTGTACGAGCTGTTTTCCAAGAGACAGATGTCATGGATTGGGTCCAGCTCGAGCGCATGTTTGAGGTGGCTGAAAGGGAATTCGGCGCTGTCGACATTGTGTGCCCGGGCGCGGGTATCTATGAGCCAGTATGTACTCACACCGCAAAGACCGGCATACTCTACGATTCTTACGACTCCAGAGGATATCTGGAACCCCGCTAACGAGATGCGTTATAGCACTGGAGCAACTTTTGGCGCCCACCCGGCTCGACCGCAAGCAAAGATTCCCCTACCAGCGGCCGATATGCCCTGGTGGACATCAATATCACCCACCCAATCCGTGTCACGCAACTGGCCATTGCCCATTTTCAAAAGCATCGACAGAACGGTCGCCTGAAGCACATCCTCCATATTTCCAGTATTGCGGGACAAAATGAATCGTTCTCGGCCCCCATCTACGTTGCCACAAAGCATGCCATCAACGGACTCGTGCGGTCGCTAGGCAAGCTGGAGAGAATTGGCATCCGTGTTACAGCAGTCGCACCTGGTGTTATCAAGACTCCTCTGTGGACGGATCATCCTGAGAAGATAAAAATGGTGGTTGACAGTTCTGATGCCTGGGTGACACCCGAGGAAGTAGGGGAGGTGATGTTGGCGATGGTACAGCAGGATCAAGTGAGTGAGATCATCGGGGATCGATCTGGTCGAGGAATCCAGTATCCGGTAAAGGGTGGCACGATCATGGAAGTTTCAAAGACGGCAAGGGAGGTAAAACAATTTAATGACGAGGGCCCTGGGAATCGGCCTGGAAACACGGTTTCAGACATTGAAGCCGTGGAGAACGAGAACTGGGATCTTTTGAATCAGAAAGGATGGGGATTATCAAAGTTGTAATTGCGACCAGTGTTAGCAATAGCAGAAGTAACGGCCACGTCAATGACGGTGGTTATGAAGACAATGATGCCATATTTTGCGAACAAGTCATAATCGTTAAGTGGAGGAAATGCGGAGAGACAAAAGTCAGGTGGGTGGGTCTAATCGGGGGGCCGCCCTGATAAGAGGAGGCCAACACGCCGTTTCTTCTCTTTTGCATATCTCCACCCAGCCTACCAACTTCTGCCCAGTTCTGCTGGACGCGGTCGCCATTGGGCCCTGTGCCTCCATTCGATCAATCGTTATACCAGTGATATTCTCATCGCCATGGAGGAAGAGGCGGCCGTCGGGGTTGCCGGTCCGTCTCACAATGGGCTACGAAGGTAAGTCAAGGCTGGTTCTACTCGTCATGATTCCTAAAGAAGAACGAAACGGCTAATGTTCGGTGTTTGACTTAGACGCATCGCTCGAGGCAAACGAACTACAGGGGTCACCGGCGAGGCTAGCTGGGCTAGCAGCGTGATCAATCTTGTCAATACGAGTGAGTGGGAACCGGGCGCATAATGTCGGGCTGGATGTAGGCTAACGACTAGTACGTATTTAGTCATCGGAGCCGGTGTTTTGGCGATGCCACTCGCCATGTCGCATTTCGGAATCGTGCTGGGCATCTTCATCATTCTGTGGTCCGGCGCTACTGCAGGATTTGGCCTGTACCTTCAATCTCGATGCGCGCAATATCTTGACCGAGGCAACGCCTCATTCTTTGCGCTGTCGCAACTTACATACCCAAACGCTGCCGTCGTGTTTGATGCCGCTATTGCAATCAAATGCTTCGGTGTCGGTGTGAGCTATCTCATCATCATCGGTGACCTCATGCCTGGGGTGGTCCTAGGATTCGTGGGAGGCGACCCGTCCTATGACTTCCTCGTTGATCGACATTTCTGGGTCACTGCTTTCATGTATGTTGATAAACGAGGTCTTGCTTTTCATCTGGAACTTTTACTGACTACGCTGTCGAACAGGTTAATCGTAATTCCTCTCTCTTACCTGCGCCGATTGGACTCGTTGAAGTACACCAGCATTGCCGCGCTTGTGTCAATGGCATACCTTGTTGTCCTGGTTGTCTACCACTTCATCAAGGGAGACACAATTGCCGACCGAGGTCCAATTCGTGTAGGTCATTGGGCAGGTCCAATCCCGACTTTGAGCAGTCTCCCCGTGATCATCTTTGCTTTCACGTGTCATCAGAATGTAAGAATCCGGCACTATCCTGCTTTCGCTTTACCCCGAAACTAATCTTTGGTCAGATGTTCTCTATTCTAAACGAAATCGCGAACAACAGCCATTTCCGGACTACCAGTGTTGTTCTCGCGAGTACGGGTAGTGCTGCTGCCACCTATATCCTAGTCGCCATCACGGGCTACCTCTCGTTCGGTAACAATGTCGGGGGCAATATCGTTGGAATGTACCCCCCTGGTGTTTATGCCACCATCGGACGAGCGGCGATTGTCATGCTCGTCGTCTTCTCCTACCCATTGCAATGCCACCCATGCCGAGCTTCAGTTGATGCAGTGCTGAAGTGGCGACCTAAGCCCAAAACCACTGGTGCAGAGGGTTCACCTCACCGCCACCCGCTGTTGGGACCTCGCGGTACCCGCACACCAGAACCGATGAGCGATCTTCGCTTCTCCATAATCACGACTACGATTCTCATTCTGAGCTACCTGGTTGCCATGACTGTTTCGTCCCTCGAAGCTGTTCTGGCTTATGTCGGCAGCACTGGTAGCACGAGCATTAGCTTTATTCTACCAGGCTTGTTCTACTACAAGATCTCAGCATCAGACTCACCTGCCCGCCGAGGCCTTCTCAAAGAGGATGATGAGGCTGCGGATGAGATATCCGATGAGGACGAAGACGTCGAAGATGATGGAGAGGGCTCTTTGGCTCGATCTTTGACCGAAAGTGGTCTCCTACGCCGCCACGCCCACCATTGGCGCAAATCCCTGCTACGTCGCCTTAGCTTGGCCCTCGCTGGCTACGGCGTCGTGGTCATGGTGGTGTGTCTGATTACGAACACATTTTTCATTGCCTCCCACTGAGGTATTCGTTTTGCACAAAAATCCACGATATACCGTTTTGATGACCGATACTTAGAAAATCTAGTATCACTGTTGCTTTGCTGTTTATTGACAGGAAGACAGCCAAGTTTTTCGCTGTTATGAACCTTCTAGATGTGAATTTTCACTCTGGTCTCGCGCCTTTTTTGCATGATCTCCTGTTCAATGCGTCTGAAAATAGCCTTTCCTGCTTTCGTGCCAAGGTGCAATCTTCGGTGTTTGGAGCGTTGTTTAGAATTGTTGTTTACTTGAATTCTTTGTTTTATTTTTCAAGTACCTCACTTGCTTCTACAGTTGCATATGATGTGTCGTCAAGTACAAATTGATTTTCGTCCTGGGTTTCTTTTTGATCCATTCCACAACATTTAAAGACTTCTCAAGTCCCTTCTCCAGTCCATTCTAGCTTATTAGCTTACACACTAAAACCTATAGTTCATATATACTTTTTAAATGTTTCTTTAATATTAAAATACACTAGTAAGCTAGTGCGGCACATGGTAAGAATTGTTGATAAGAAGCGGCGGGAAGTAGGTTATGCCACTCAGAACCACACAGGAATACCAAGGAAAGGTAGACTACGAGGTCCAGACTGCAGAGGACTGAGAGGACTGAGAGGACTCAGAGGACTCAGAGGGGTAAGGGATACGCGCGCTTTTTTCCGACTTTTTGACCACCGGAGGTTTCACCGCCCTAATTTCCACCGCCTTTCACTCCCTACACAAGTCACATGACCTGTCTGTTTGACCCGCAAAGTGACAATTTGAGTAAACACGTTCTTTTAATTATTTTAATAACAAACTGACGTTTGAATAGCTCCTCATGGTTCATGACTCCATTCACAGGCATCTGCAGGAGTAGCCGGTTATTTGCGTACTAAACACATGTATGAACAATCTCTTGTCATATAAATACTAGTTAAATGAGGTGGACAAAAACTCTTAGATCTTCTTCTTTCTCTTCTTTTTTTTCCTTACAGCTCTTCATACACATATTGCATCTCATGTAAGTTGATGTGATTATAAATTCTAAATTTTTAATTTTTAATTCTGCCGATTTGATATCAAATTTCCTCAAGTGCTCAATGGCCCCTACAATCGCCAGTATATAGGAGAAAAATTCTGCCGCAGAACCGGAGAAATTAAACTTTCTTGGTCAACATATGATCGCTAGTTACCAAGTTACTCTTCTACCCTTATATTTCTTTTACTCTTTATCCCCATTTCCTGTATAAGCTACCTACTATGGATTCATCAATGGAATATCTCACCGATCTTGAAGGAGCACAGATCACATTTGATGCCATTACGGAACCACCGTTCAACTTCCCCGCCCAGAAATGGATAATACTTGAGAAGTTGAGAAGCTCGGGGAAGAGTCGAATCGCCTGACAAAGGAAGGCACTGCGGAGCTCGGACCCTCAGACTATGGCCGCCGATAGAGGCCACCCCTAGGTCATATCCCAATTTCAGTTTCTAACTTCACCGCCCTGTTTCCCGCCTGTATTGTATTTATCATATATAGGAATATCTTAAGGGATTTGATCTAAGTACGGGTCAACTGGGTCACTTTTAGAATAGACTTAGGAATAGACTTGAGAAGGGATTTTAGAAGGGACTTGAGAATAGACTTGAGAATAGACTTGAGAGTAGACTTGAGAGTAGTCTTGAGAGTAGTCCTGAGAAGGGACTTAATAATGGATTATATGACTAGGATCTCAGCCTCTCTTTCTTGCCAGTTGTTGTGATAATTTACCTAGAGAAAGAGACATCAGTAGTTAACTAATATAATATAGCATTACTAATATATAATAGAGTTCAAGGATTTAATGTACAATAATGCAGCGCTGAACTGCCTGAACATAATGGAGTTCAAAAACTAATATGAATTTGGAATTACTCGTAAATTGTAATTTACTTTCTGCCGGTCGGAAAGTTGAAATTGGGGTTTGACCTAGGGGTGGCCTCTATCGGCCGCCGCACTCAGACACTACCGGGAAGTTCCTATGCCGACCTGCTAGAGAGGTAGACGATAACAGGCGCGCATTTTTACGCATTTACCAACAAGTTCCTATAGCTGGAACTGAAACGAAGAAGGCTGGTATACGGGCTAGCCAGGCTGTCAACACCCCTCCTGACCATCCAGACCAGAACTGATCGCTTTCCGGACATTCATAAAGCTAGACTGTGATGTTGTTCCTCTACTACTAAGCTATCAACAGTGCCAGCAAGACCATGATGAGGGTGTTCCCGGGGGATATATCACATATATTCTATTGATGGGAAAAAGTTGCTGGCGAGTCTCTTGATTTGACCGAATTCTGGAGGCTCCCCTTTGCCGATCGCCAGGCTATCCGCGATCACTTTCGCCAAGTCTATACGTATAATTATCTAGTGATCATAGCAAAACATTGGGCTAATAGAGAGCAGAAGGTTTTTACTATGCGGTTATATGCCATGTATGGCTGGTCCATCAAAGATCATTTATGATAAGTCTAGTGGCCAAATGTGTGTCTATACAAGATTATCCATGCATGTGTGGAATATTATAATCTAACTATCTCTAGGCATATCTGCGGTTTTAAATGCGCATCTCCGTTTGACGAACCTCAACAGTGGGGTGATATTAACTACTTCCAATACGGACTCATCCAACCCTCCGATAGCCGATTCGACTGCATGTGGGAAGGAACACCACCCGAAACGGCGGATTGGATCGAACATGTCAACGGCTGGATGTGGTGAATATGGAAACAACCACAGCGGGATACAGTATGAAGTATGATCCGCCATCTTGTTCCTTCCTGCATGTGGCTGGCTTAGTAGAACAATATGAACCAAGGGATTGCTGCAGGTGTAATAAAGGCATACTATGTCAGATGTTACTCGCAATTTATTGAAGTCTGTCTGTATTGTCTTAGGTTCTTGCTTGCATGACTGTATTTGCTATACATGAAAGTATTAATGTTTGGGCAGCATACTATGATTAATGCCGTCTGATCCATTGACTGCGAAGAGTGGGATTGGAAATCGGCCCCTGGGCTTCAGCAATAGTAGTAAGATACAGAAGACATTGATTGAAGGATAACACAGGTCCGGTAGACTGATTTGCGGGGTCTAGAGGTGCATATCTGACGGATGATTTGATCACGGGGGAATGCTCAATTCTCCAAGTTGATCCGACTTGAATTTGTTGTAAGAATATGGTCTGGCGGTAGTTGGTGAAGGAATTATTAATCCTTGAATCTGTGTACTTTCTTATATTCAATGTTCAAAATATTTCTTCTACTACTACCAAATTACTATACGGCCAGCTGACTGGATCAAAGTACAGACTTGGGAAGATAAACCGGCATAGAATCTTCCCACATTGAGTCCGTCAAGGGTGTCTTGTTTGAACCATCTGCGTTCATAATCATGATCTGTCCATAAGGCTGGAAGGTACCATCATAAAGTGCACATTCATATCGGAATCCGTTCATACCAGTCGACCACATAATGCGGCCATCGTGAGACCAGACAGCGTGGGCATCATTCGCTCCGCTAGACGTAAGAGCCTTGAGGTTTGTTCCATCAGGGCGAATAGTGAAAACGTCATAATTAGATACGCTCGTCTTTCGTGTGAAAAGAATGAGCTCCCCATCTGGCGAGTATTCAGGAAGATTGTCCCACTCAGTAGTGAGAACAGTCGTCTTTCTCGTCTCGAGGTCAAGAATTCGAAGACCAATTTCTGACTTATTGCCGTAGGTTGCTGTATCAGAGCCCCAAACACGGTAGACAACTTTCTTTCCGTCGTGTGAGAAGCTCGGGTAGCCATTATTCAGGGTTGTAGTGTTTGCAATGGAGTATGCACTATCCACAAGAACCTCCGAATAAGAGCCGTTGGCAGTTGATCGCACGATCCAACCACCAGACTCTTCGCGGGTCTCAAACCAGAAACCCACGCCGAAAACAAGCCACTCGCCATCGTGAGACCAGTTCGGATTGTAGGCGGCCGCACCGGAAGTTTGAGAAGATGTGAGGAAATCTGCGGTGCTGGGATCATAGACTAGGCTCAGGTCTCCGCCGGTGGTATTCAGAGTCACTATGGAAGAGTTTCCCAGTTGCTTTTGAGTAATGACGACGCGATCATCCACGGTAGAGTACTGCGGGAAGACATCGGTGAAGCGGTAATCCCATTCGGGATCCCAGCTGTACAGCTGCTTATAGCCGTCACGAATCACCCAAGTCGTCTTCTCGTACACGACCTGTTTCCCATTGGGGGACCAGCAAGGTGAGCGAACGGTGCCAGTGAAATTGGTGAAGGAGCCAGAAGTGGTGTAAAGGCCCTCATTGGACTCTCCAGTCTTCAGCAAATAGGCGATAGTTCCGTTGTTGTCCACATACTGAGGGAAGATCTTGACACCAGTACTGTTGACTTCGACCTTGCGGTCTTTGCCCGTTGCAACGTCCACTGAGATAATGGCTGAGCTCGCCTCTGTGAGGGCAAATGAACTGTGTGCATTGTAGGTGTCCTCGCGTGTCATCTCGTAGTAGACAAGTCTTTTACCATCGGGTGACCACTTGGGAGATCCCAGGCAGTAGTAAGGCTTTGTAACAACTTGGCGGAAGTCTGTCCCGTCGGGACGGATCACGTATATAGAGAGCTCTTGTGTGGTCTCCCATCCAGTCAGACCAAGGTAGGTCGGTTCACCGTGCCCGCTCCATTGTGTATTGCGGTCTGACGAGAACGCAATCCATTCGCCATCAGGAGACCAAGCAGGGCGGAAATAACCACCCATCAAAGACGTATTGAAAGCAGTTAAAGGACTGTCTGTAATATTCCATTTCTTTCCGGTAACCAGGTCCATGATCCAGATGTTTGCTTTCATGTTGTTGGCAGTGGAAACATAGGCAGCCATGCTTCCATTGGGCGAAATGATAACCGAGTCTTCGACTGAAGGGGTAGCGACCAATTGTTCCAAGTCAGATCCGTTTGTGCGAACGCGATAGATATCAGCATTTCCGTCGCCATTGCGTTCACCGGTAAATGTGACCCACTCTCCATCTGGAGAGAATGAAGCGTGGTATTCAAAAATCGGATCTGAGAGAAGCTGTCGCTCCTTGGTGCCGTCTGCATTTGCGATATACAGATTCGATGTGCCGGGGGCGATTCGATTCATCATGAAAACACCCTTACTGCCATCGGCGTTGCTGCGGGAGGTCTTTGCTGGGGTGGAAGCAGCATTTCGTTGCATGTTGGCATGGTTTTGGAGTTTCGTAAGGTCGTCAATATCTGATCTCTTGTCGAAACCAAATGGACATCCAGCTAAAGCTGGGCTGGCAGCCAGCCCAAACAACAGAGCTAATGAGGCTCGCATTGTTATCCGGATAAAACAGAGTAATTGATGTATTGGCAAGATCTCAACGATAGACGCACAGAAATGATAGTGGGTGAAGGAACGGGATACTTATACTGATACTGCTCCCGTTTTCTCCCTTTCCATGCAAGCCGGGGATTTTCGCCATATGCCGTTGGCAACCTCCGGATGTACAATATTAATATGGGCCACGATGACACATCGGGTGTGAAACCATCCACTGGATATCGCTTAATTATCTACCAGGTATACCATTATTCCACCTGCTGACAATTTCACTGGCCATTCCGCTCAAGTTGATATCAATTCCTCAGTCATACAGTATTGGGATCGACATACTTTAAATCGGCTCACTGCGAAATCTTCCCGAACGAGTATGGTTTATGTGGAGATGATGGATGTCGGAGGGTAAATAAATTCCGACCCTCGCTATCAATCTTTTTACCGGTAGTTCCCACCAGTTGATGAATCGCCAAGGGTATAATGCCAAGGCGGAGCTCACGGGGCTTGGCTTCAAGTTACATCTAATCAATATGGATCAACTTCAATCGGGTCCACTGACCTATTGTAAGAGGGGTAATTCCGTGTCGATCCCAAGAGCATAGCAGGTATTTTCTTCTAAACCTGCAAAATATTCTTCCGGATGAAAATTTACTGCAGATAATCTGTACGCGTATTACTTGCAGCTTTTGAAAACCTTGAGTCTTATCAGATCCCCCACTGGTGAAAGCCAGCACTACTACTAGTATTCACTGATTGTAAGCGAGTCTGGAAACCTTCCAATTCACCACGTTCTACTTGACCGATTGCGATTCTTTCACCTTTGCTTTCCTTCTCCAGGCCATTCTTCTATACAGTCATATTAATATTATCATGGCTCAAAATGTCGCGCTAGGTATTGTTTCCTCCAAACAGATACAGAACGGACGTACTATAACAAGCATTTTACACCTGACCAATCCAATTCCCCCAATGGCCAATTGTCATCAATCTGGGAGCGGTAATTGCCGACTCATTTAGTGGCGGCATTTCTGGGGCACTGATTGGAATATGCATGGACGGCTGCACTGCTGCATGATGCAGGTAACCATGAATGAAACCTCAGGCCCGAAGTCCCAACCCCGCTCTTTGCCTTCAATGTTGGGAGAATCACACATTGAAGGTAAGAACCACTCAAGTGACAGTCCTGGTGGAAGCAGTGCTTGTGTAGGGTACATCTATGGATATGGATATACCTAAATCATGAGCGGAGTGTACAAGACCTAGTAAAAAACATATCAACATATCAATTGACTGATCAATTGATTGATTAATGCTCCTACTAACTATGATACTAGTATGGTACTAGACATACGGTCATATACCCATTTATCCAAGAAGCTGGGTTTCCTTTCCTCCTAGCTTCTTGTAGACCTTTACCTCAACAATCGCAGTGCAGGTTGGTCTCGAGGTTAGACTGGACTCCATACATGCCACAATGCATAGTCTGGCCAACCACCAAGTATCTTGTCCCGGCAATTGAGGCAAATTGCCTTCCAGGTTGGTTCTCACATCCCCAGGAGACAGAACTTCCTCGCAATATTCTCCCATCTTGCTTGGCGAATCCAAGGACCAAAGAAACTAAGATATCTAGCCGTGTACGGACTTGTCACCTGGACATTCAACTCGATTGAGCCTTCATGGGCAAAGCCGACATATTTCAGGGCCTTGGCTGGTTAAAGAATGAGCAAATATCTTGATTCTAGGAGAAGAGGGCACTCGCTGAGGATTGAAAGGTGGAGAACTCGGCAAGGTCTGAAGATTCAACTGTCTGATTTCAAAGCAAAACAAATCCAGTACCCCACAGGTCAGTGGGACTGACGTAAGTGCGGGACGGGATCTGTAGTTCGCGGGATTTGAACAGCCGGGCTGCTCTACTAAAGCTGCCCAAAGTTCAATGTCAATTAATCCACATATTTTGATTCGATCAGTGTCAAAATCTTTGACAAACCGACAGGTCTCCGTCCATTGTCTCTTCAATGCCTGCCAACGCCATCACCGTGATATTCTCCCCCTACCACGTTGGAATTCGTGATCACCGCGTCGGTAACGGCCCCAATCGTATTCGAAAGCTTGGAATTATCCAAGCCCTTGAAAAACTGGGAGTCTCCATAAAATGTGTCGAACTAGACCGAGTCGATGAATTCGAAGGTGAAATAGGCCGAAGCTTCGAGCTTCTTCGACGCTTATCCACGGCCGTCACCGAGGCCGTTGACCACAACACTTTCCCTCTCATTTTATCAGGAAACTGCATGGCAAGCGCAGCTGTTGCCTGTGGACTCAATATCGATGACTTGAACTTTATCTATTTTGACGCCCATGACGACCTCGATTCTCCCGATGTGAATGAGAACGGATATCTTGATGCCATGGGGCTCTCAATGCTCCGCGGTGAGAGCTGGAAAACTCTCATGAAGACAGTTCCCGGTTTCAAGCCATTGAAATATGACGGGAACTTCTTGTACTGCGGTCTACGTGATCAAAGCCAGGTGCAAAGACAGCGTGTAATCGATGCTGGAATGGCTTCTATCTGGGGCGAACTTGATAGAAAGGTCGATTTTGCGGGTGAATTGAATACGCAGCTGGAAGCGAAGTCCTATGGATCGTCGTTGGTTCATCTTGATTTGGATGTCCTGGACGAGTCTTATGGGAAGGTCAATGATTATCCTTCTCCTGGGGGCTTGTTTGAGTCTGAGTTGATCCAGTGTATGGATATTGTGCCCAGGAAAAGCAAGCCCAAGTCTCTGACTGTTTGTTCTTTTGATCCTGATTCAGGTGACGGCGATAAGATCGCCCAGATTGCCATTCGCGCCATCGTTACTTTCGTTAATTCACTATTGGAAACAAATGCATTGAGCAAGGCGTGATTCTATCTGAGTGAAGCTATCAAAATGTACATTGGAAGTACAATACTACCTCCGCGAAATCATTCAAAAGTACCATTGATTGTTTACCCATATGGCTTAGGCAGCTATTTATCGGCGCTATACTAAACATTCACCGAAGGAGAAGATCTGCCCACGCAAGACTTGATAAAATATATGCCGCGGCAATCCAGTGTCATACCTACTAGTAGGTAACAGGAGCAAAAACGGTATTCCAACCTGCGAGAGAGGCAAAGAGGGTCCAAGATAAGACTAAACTGATTATAGACATTAAATCAAGCAAAAACGCAAAAGAAAAAAGACACTGATTCTCATGATTCCAGCTCCGAGGAGCGTCCTGGTTCCAAACGCATTCATACTATCATACCCCTGACCATCCACCACCGACATCGGTAATGGATTCCGTATTTATCGTCGGCCTCGGAGATTTCCATCTAGTTGTTGTGTTGTCCATTCAGGATACGCAGAATAGACAAGAACAAGTTCAACACGTCCAGATAGAGTGAAATCGACGCGGCGATCTCCTCCTCAACATGGTAATGACGCATTACCAGTTGCGTATCCACGAGGATGTATCCCGAAAAGATCAATGCTCCGATCACACCGTAAACGGTCTCGGTGGCACTGCTAAATGGGAGGAACATTGCGACGAATCCGAAAAGGATCATGAACCACAATGCGCCGAATAGGTACGGCATCCAGTGCGTGAAGTCATACTTCGTCTGGCATGCGAAGAGGGTCAAAGCAAGGAAGATACCCAGAGTCAGGACAAGGGCTTGTACGACAACGCGCGCGTCGTAGAAGGATGTCACCACGCTGATGGAGTAGGCTTCCGTGACTGTGAAGGCGGAGAGGAAGAGCAAGTTGGAGGGGTAAGACTTGCGCTTCCAATAAGTTGCGAGCATAAATCCGAGAGCGCCGAAGATGGAGATGATCATCAGCCAGAAATTGGATTGGATCCATGTGCGGTAAGAGTCGTTGAAGAAGGAGATGGAGCTAAGGATGGTTGTGAGGAGAATCTGAGCGGTACTGGGAGAGAACTCAGGTCAGTTCAAGGCCTTCAACTTAGAGTATACAATAAATACGCGTTTGGACTTACAGGATCGAGTAAACCTTGCGCACAAACTGCATCCTGATGTCGATAGTTCCCTCAGCTACGGTACCGCCAAACTATATAGAGCAATCATCGTCAGTATAATTTGGCCAAGAATCGCGGAGAACCCGAGCAGCGCAACACATACCTTGAAGTCATCGGGAAGATTATCATCCTCAGTGCGAGGCTCAGCTGGCTCAGCTGTAGCCTGGTAAGACGGCGGCGCTTGAGTGTATTGCTGGTCCTCAAAGGAGTCCCGCTGGGGGGCAGGCGCGTATCGGGTGTTCGCGGCCATGGTATTGGGTTGCAACGGCCTTGGGTATCGCGATTCGGTTGTTGTCTAGCTCGATGGAAATAATGGGGATTTGTGAAAGGAAGGAAGCCTTGGATGGTAACTAATGGGGGGCGGCGACCATGTGACGTTTGAGTGGAGTCACGTGTAGTCTTATCGGTCCGATAAGGGAAGAAGAGTGGAGAGCTTGACGGAGATAAAAAAGATCGATAAAGATTGATCTACAACAACGGCTTACAAGAACTTACAGAGTACAGCCACTCAGGAATTTTGTTCCCTGCAAACCAGGCTTAAGTTTGGATGGATGTTTACCAACCAGAGAAATGCACCGAAAACCGCGGCGGCGCGGCCCCCAGACGACTCTCATTTACCGCATTTGTTAGCCGACCGTGGGAAGCTCGACGCAAATCGATATCTCCCAACTGGGGACGGTCGCAACCTTGAACATGCGATCTTAACCATGCGCACTGCGGTCGCCAGAGCCAACGAAATCCAGCCAATAATTCTGGGACCAGCATTGGGCAATTTCAATGTTGGCTGCGCAGTTGCTGGAGAAATTCAAATGGAGTTCACTCTAGACACACCCCTCTAACCCGATTTGGACAATTTTTTCTTCTTCTGTCTGTCTTTGGTCTGCTTAGTTTGTACACTTTTTTCTAAGTTTACCTAAGGTGCTCGGCGGAAAGATTATAATATCATAGTACATATTATGATGTCCTTTTATTTCCTGTGTTCATACTATATACATTACCTAGGTAGGTACTTGTTGTACTCTCTGCGGTTCCCTACTTGGTTCGCTACTTGGTTCGCTATTTGGTTCGCTACACGGTTCGCTATACGGTACACTGCACTATACTCTGTGTATTGAACTACAGGTGTTTTTTAGATAGCGGATAGGCAAGTAGACGGCGAGTAAACTAATACACAAGGTCCTTAGTATGTTCTTCGTACTCCTGCATGAAATCTTCTATACTGAACTTGCCGCTGAGCTGCTTAGCTGATAGAATGACACTACCAGCACCAATATATCATCAATCGTCTGAACAGGGGTGGTTCAAAACGCCCACATCCAGGGCCCGATGCCCTAAACCCAGAAAACAGAGGAGGCTCCCGGGATCCCCCAATAAGTCCAAAGGCCGAGCATGATTGTTCCGGTGAATCTTCAAAAAGAACCAAGCGCGGCTGTCGCTCGGTTGATGAGACAGCTTTCGCCTGTCGTAACCACCTCCTCATAACACCGCATCGGACGTTGGATCGGAGATGGAGATTGGGACCGAATATGACGACAGAAGATGCAATCAATATCCACTCAAACTATATGGCTCCGGCATAAGGAAGTTCTCGAGAAGAGGAATTGTCCCCCCCCCCACCCTCTTTCTATATTTTCTTTTTGGTCGAATTGAGTTATGATTATCCTGTATTCCTAGCTGGCATTCATCGCCCTGGAGTTGCATATCACTGTGACAGAATTGAAAACTGATGATAGCACGAAATTGGATTTCATTCAAATTCATCTTTGATAATGGTCATCAGCTACACACATCGCAGAGAAGACTTCAAATAAGTCGCGAGCCATAGAAATTGAGTACATAAGCCAGCGCGCACCCTCGCCAGATTAAGCACCAAGAGCCAGATCAAAACTCTTGATGTCGACTGATCCCCCAAGTGATTCAGTTGCGAAGTTAAAAATGCCAAATCGATAGCCCATGAAAAATTCCCAGGTCGTGTTCATGGCAAATGTAGTTCCAAAATCGGTGAAACTGGAGCCATCTGTAGAATAGCTAAATTGTGCGGTTGCATCGCCTCCTGGTCGAATATCCGCCGAGGCTCGTAAGAACACTGAAGTCTCGGAGATATCCGTCGAAGTCTCTAAGGCACCAATTGAGTTTGTAGTCCAATCCGTATTCATAGTGATGTTTTTCCAGACAGAGATCTGTGCACTTTCATCGGTCTTCACTATACCGATCCAACCGGATACATCGCGGAACATCGCCAATCCTGCCCGGTCTCCGGATATCATATCGGAGAAATTGATCTCAATAGTGGCGACACTCACAGGACCGAGGATACGGTGAGTGAGAGTATTCCGTGCTTGGTAGAGGCTGTCTGTGACAGTTGCAGTCCGCAGTTTCAATCCGTCATTGACGTCAAAGGCAGTCACATCAGGATTGTGATTCCATTCCCATTGAGGTCCCAAGCAAGTTCCAGAAAATCTGTCTGTACCTGTTGGCGAAGATAGTACATTTTGAGCAAGGGGCACTTCCACAGTAGATGGCCAAGAATTGACATCTGATAATACTGGAAAGTCATTGTCATCAAAAGTGATAGAAGCAAGTACCGGGATTCTACCACCGGGGTATGCGTCGCAAAATCCCATATAGTACCAATTTCCTTGAGGGTCATCGACGATCCCTCCCTGGTGAGGGGCTCCGCCATTCGCGACTGGGCATGAAGGTGCGTTTGAAACAACATTCCCACCAGTGTATCCTGCAGTCGGAGATGAGGATTTGATGACATATTCGATGGCTGTACCGGGTGCGACGTTGAGAATATAGTAGGAGCCATTGATGTAATAAAAGCGGGAGCCTTCAACATACTCGTCGTAGGTGAATACGTCGGTGTTCGAAACTTGGCTGGTCAGGTCGGATGATAGTGTGGCAACTTGGATAGTTGTGGACCCATACGCAACATGCGGTATATCGTCTTCGTCGAAAACCAGTCCACAGTCGTAGTAGCAGGTCCCCTCGAAAGCGGCATGCCGTGACCAAGGGCCACTGGGACTACTAGCAGTGTAGACGTATGTATTGGCAAACTCAATACAGCCAATCCAATACCATTGGCCGTTGCTCGGGCGATATTTGAGGCTGCTTGCCCAAATTCCTTTGACATATGCGGTGTCGCCATCAGTCATGTTATAGGCTGAGCCAAAGTCAAGGCTTGGAACCGAGTGGCCAATGTATTCCCAGTTTTGCAAGTCTGTAGACTTCAGGATTGGGGCACCAGGTGAATATGCCATAGTGCTGGCACTGTAGTAGAAGGTATCACCGACGCGAATGATTTCGATATCAGCAAGGTCTTCCCAAATCAATGGCTGAGAAACAGTTGAGGAAGCTCTCTTGCTGACGCTTGATAGTTCGCGAGCATCGTGAGGGATGAGAGATCCCAGTGCGATAGCGATTATTTCAGCGCAAGTAAGAAGCGCAAGCCAGAGATTCGGTTGAGACATCATTGTAACTCTTCGATGGCAGACTGAAATCGAAACAAATAAAGTTGAAAGTGGGCAATCTTGTTATTCTTCTCATCCTGTCGGTAGAACATTGAGGGGTTTAAATAGAATGCTCGTAGCAGTTGCTTTCTCCTCAAACTGTCTTTGACTTTGGGAATTAATATGGGCATGAATCCATCCAAGGAAAGGATCGACGAATTCACTGGCAAAAGCTGTATGAGACATCTAAGATGGCTAAATACAAAGCATTCTGGTTAAAATGATGGACCTGGCGATGATATGATTCATCGTGTGATGTCAATAATATTTTGACTATTGGAAACGGGACTGATTCAGGCAGGAGAGAAGACTTGTTATTCACCCAAGGGCAATTTTCCGATGAAGCTGGGTAAAACGTAGATGATAGATCTGATGGAGTTACTCCTTATAGGTGGGTACGGCTAAATACTCACCAAAATGGCTGATCCTGCACTCAAGTGCTGTGAAGCTCCGGCGGGGCTTGCTTGCAATAAGTGAAACCCAATATCATCCTTTAATATCTAAATCTACGTCCTGAATGATCAGTCGACCATGTTAGTACCCTCAGTCTAGGTTTCCACATGACACCGTTAAATTACTGTGCTGCTGTTGCGTGGTCACTGATTGGCCCACATTTCTTACATTCCGCTACATTTGCCAAGTGCCCTGACTTGTGTCAAATAAATGACCATATTATGCTCTGCACAACCTTGAAATATGCCACACTATGCCAGCATGTTAGGCAAATTCAGGCATTAGTATTCCCCGATTAGGCTTAGTGGGTCACGTGAGGGTGTGTTAGCATGAGAACTTTGAAGGGGGTGTGTAACGTGTTTAGATTAAACTCCTTAAAATATGTGCAATATATTATCAAGCAACGTGCGTCTAGTAGCTAACAATCATGAAGTTTATCGTATGTTTTGTTCAAGCAAGTCGTAAAATCAATCTACTACTCAACAATCCGATGCATGATCGGGGATCGCTGCTCGCCACTGATTTGCGCGCCATCATGATCGTGACCACCCTCAACAGTTGAGCCGGAGTCTTCGTCAGTCGTCAACTCTTCGTCATCCTCGTCAGAGGAGTTGGAATTATTGCGTAATGCGTCATGTGTGATGGCCGCACTGGACAAGTATGATGATGATGGAAGACGCCTTCTCTCAAAGTCGTGGGCATGGGCACCAGCAACCTTGTTTCCGACGCGAGCAATACTGGCTGAGGGACGTCGGTTTCTCGCGCGCTGGCTGGATGAGGAGGGTGTTCCATGTTCAGCATCTCCCGCGTACATGAAAGGTGTGTTTTGCTGGTCTTGCAGCTGGACGTCCTCGGTTTGAGCACCATCCAGCGCTGGCGTTGCGGGAATTTCATATGGAAGGGGTGTATCTCGGGAAGCACGGAACAGAAGCACGTTAGTACAGTGCTCATTCTCCACACGGAAGATAGTCCATACACCACGACGGAAGACCTCTGAAAGCGAGATGACAAAGCTGAGGACGGCAGAATGTTGAATGTCATTGACAAAGATGGCGTAGAAAATCCAGTTGAACCGGATTATGACATCCAAGACCATTGCAGCGTAGTAAACCCAGACCCGTCGAAAAGCCAGTACCTCACGTAACAAAGGTCGTCTAGCGTAAGCATTGCCCAAACTCCAGTCCATTATCAAGTCCCAGACTGATGTATAGACAGAGTTAAGAAGTGCAAACGTAATGAATGACGCCTGAAAACGAGTGTGACGATCGATGCGATACATGCTCAACGTGGCATAGTAAAGGATACTGAAGATGTACTTTCCCAAATTCAAGAGATGAGGGAAAGCATTTTTCGTATCCACGTATCGACGAATACACTGGAAAGATCGCCACACTGCTGGTAGACAGGTAAAGAAGCCAAGCAGCCTGGAATGGCTTGAGTTACACTGCGTAGGATTGTTCCAAGCGTTGGCATATAGACAGAAAAATAGCTCGATATTCTAAAAAAGGTTAGTGCGGTCATGAAGCAAAAATTTTGAAGAAAACTTACTCCCATGGCATAGCTCTGAGAACAATACATGTCACCGAGGAAGAAATCTCTGAACTCGACCGGGTAGACACCAGCAAGTAAAAGACGCCACTAGTTTTGTTAGAACACATCTATACGAAGGCGAAAAAGACACAACTTACATTCGAAAACGCCCACCATTTTCGGCTGCGGTGATAGAGCACACGAGCTGGCAAAAAGACGATAATCAGGGTCAAACCTATGAGCACAACAGGCCAATATATATACATGGCATTAACCCATGAGAAGTTCAGCCACATGAAAAGGCCCAGAGCGAACATGAAGAACGCAGGGATCTGAGAAAGCTTATTAGTTTCGAGATCACAGAACTGCAAAGTCCATCATCGGGTGGGTAAACTTACTTCTAGCAATTGGCGCCACTCCAGCGTGTGCCTGGTATCATATTCAAAAACAAATGCATAGTTAATCTTGGACTTGGTCCAAATCATACAATCCAAAGAAAAGAGCAAAACGTGAAACGTGATGAGGAAATAACCTCCGTAAATCTGGTTCTAGTCAGCAATGCACGGTTACACAAAGGATGACGCAAGGGGAGAACAAACCTGCAACAGATAACTAGTGCGCACCCGCTCCACTGAATCAACAGCGCGCAGATGCTGTGTAGCATATACCAGGGCCTGTATAGCGAATAGCACACCTGCCATAAGCAAAAGACCTGCCCGAAAGGTGCTGGGGGAATAATCGCCCGATTTATTGATGGTGTGACGAAGTTTGGACACTGCAATTTTGCGATTTCCACGTTCAAAGTATCGTGCATAAAGATCCTCGACCGCCACAATCAAGTGTTCGGTCTCTTCACTCTGAACAAAGGCCGCTTTGTTGACCCGCTCGCTCATGTAACGCAATAACGGTCGGGCATTGACGGTTTTGTCGTACTTCTTGTTAATCTTTCGGAAAGCTTTCCGATTAAGATAAGCATACCCCTTCAGGAGCTCAACGCCACGATAAAACTCCTGCAAGGCATGCTTGAGTTTACGTTTCGCAGATCGATATGATACGTCGACATTTTGTGGGTCCTGCCGGCGCATGAAGTCTCGTCGGTTGGCAATAAATTCACGCTCCCGCTCAGGAAGCTTTGGAGTAGCCATCGCTGCTAGCGCCTGAGTATTCTTTCCGAACCGAGTTTTACCTGTCAAAGTATCTTTGATTCGCGAGCCGTTGAGTTTGGCGATTCCCGTTGGTCGTTGATCTTGCTCATCTTTGATCAGCTTCATGCCTCGTTTGGTCTCATACACCTCCTGGATGCGTTGATCTCGCATAACATGCAGCTGCTGTCGAAGAGTCCTCAGTCGAGTAATGGCTTCTTGCTCCTTCATCCGGTAAAAGGAGTCGATTTTGTCCAATTCACTATCCAAGAAGATAAAGAACTCATCCTGGCGTTTTTCAGGCTCAAATGAAGCATCCGCCATTGACTTCTTCCCGGCCACCTCGCCTTCTGTGTGAGAAAATACCCGTCGAAGGAGTTGCGATGTACGATTTGTCGAATTCGTTTTTGTCAAAGTCTCTCCTTGAAGGCTAAGACTCTGCGAGGTGGGATGCGTTGACAATGTCGCGTTCCTTTGGTCCGCTGGGCTGTTTGCCTCTGTCTGGGCCGAGTATGTACCAGTGGTTGCACGTCTAGTCAAGACAGGTGACGGGGTCCTGACTTGTCTGCGACGACGCGATTCCCTAGTTGCATCATGCGCTGGCGGCGAATACTCATCTGGGTTCATGATAGGATCTGGAAGCTCAAAAGATGCTCTGTCTGAGCCTGCCATGCCCGGTGCCTCTGGCGGTGTCGCCAAGATGCTCCCATAGCTCCCTACATTATCTGAAAATCGCGACCCCGGCGTGCGCAACGGCTGGCGTTCTTGGCGAGGTGTAGACTTGGACCGCGGAATGGGTTGAGGACTAGAGCCTCGACGATTGGCATTTTGCGCTGGTAAATCTTCCGGGGATGTGCCATCAAGAGTCCTATCGACGTTTGGCGTTTCATAGGATGGTTGTGTTGCGCCTTGAGAGGGTGGAAGATTTCGGAAGGATGGAGGGATGGGACTGCGATTCCCCTTCTGGATGGCTCGAGTGATGGCCTTTAATTTCTTCTTGCCCGTCTACAAAAATAAAAAGGTAATGTTAGTCACAGATCCAAGATGACATTCAAAGAAACATGAGGATCCCCATCATACCTTGTAGTCGAGATACTTTGCCCGCCACTCAGGAACCAGTTCCTGTTCCAATTCTCTGTGGGAATATAGTCAGTCATCTGGATCGCGTTAGATGGGGAAAGAGGGGAAGACCAACTTGGCGAATTTCATCCTGACCAACTCTCTTCCGTCATGGCATACCTCTTTGCGGTTGGGAGGGGGAAGAAAGAAGTGAAAAAGTCAATTTATAGAATTGAGATGAAGAAGTCACCAAGCCTGGGTAGTGCGATTACCCCGGTCTAACGCAGATAAGCTGCAGGGCGCAACTTTCGGGTTCTAGATGATAAGGTGGAAGGGAAGAACAAGGAAAAAAAAGCGCCATCCACGTTGAAACTAAAAAAGCAAAAAAAAAAAAAAGTAGAAAAAACAGAAAGTTGTCGATCTAGGACTTTTTTTCCTTCTGGAACCAGGGACCAGGATTCTCGAACTCCTGTTACCCCAAGATCTAAAAGTATCATCGTGTACATTCATTGGATTCAAATCAATCGCAACAATCAACGACGCTTGCTCGGGCACGTGCGGGAGATGATTTCATCGATTCCTGGATTCTCAGGCGTTAAGGCTCCACAATTGGTCATCCACGAGTGCTGACTGGTTGAACAAACGCGCTCACCTTCAGCGCCTGAAGATCACATTGTCCAATGTGAGACGGTCGGCTTCGCAATACCGGCATCCAATCTGACGTTTGATACCTCAAATCCACCATCTAGGCCCAATTATTGAAAATCATTGGGCATGGATGGTATCATTGACGAGAAATCCGCAGTTGGACACCCAGGATCAACCTTTGGAAAGGGTTCGATGGAATGCGGTGTGGATCTGGAATGTTGTTCGGCGTGTTCTCATGGTGATGACTGGCCCGGGGAGATAATGTTCTCCAAAAACAAAGACAGAAAAAATCCGAGCCCTGCAACCTTGAGCTTGCAGCTGCGGGTTCTTGATACTTTGGTGCATATTTCCCGAGCTGCGTATGTATACCTACCCGGCCTACGTAAGGCTGTGAACTAAATACAGCCGCTTTGGCCACCAGACAGGAGGCCCGGGACAACTACCAAGCTGGATCCGAAAGAAGGGGAAAAAAGAACGTTTAGGTAATTCTGCTTCATTGTTCGCTCTTCCTATACAAAAACTGGGGAATAAAAGAGCCCAGGATATCTCATGGAAATAAAATCATGCCTTCGTCTAATGCGCCTGGAAGGCTGCATTTACCACTGGCGCTCGAAACGCTCCCGGCGCTCGAAGCTCTGGTGGGGCTCGTAGTGGGGGTGCCACTCATCACCGCCGTGACGGTTGTACTGCTCATCGTACATGGCCTCGGCGTGCTTCTTGCTCTCGTGGTGGAGCTTCTGGCGGTCGATGGCATCAAGACCCTTGGTCTCAACGAGCTTGTCAACCTCGGCACCAACAAGGCCCATGAGAGCCTCCTTGGCGAATGCGTGCTTAACGGTCTTGCCTATTAACGAATGGAGTCAGCAAAATATCCCAATCGTGCTAGCGTTGAGTATATTATATATAGTAGGGGGGATGAGAGGTGTGTGACGTACCCTGGGCGCGCTGGTGGTCCTCCCAAGCCTTCATGCCAGCAAAGGAAGCGGCACCGGCGATGGCCTCGTGAGAGAACTTAGCCTCGTGGTGGTACTGCTGGCCCTGCTCATAGACCTCCTCGTGGGAGCGCTCGGCGTGATCTAAATAAATGGCATGTCAGCTGCAGTTCATAAACTCTACCGGCCCAACGTGGAAATGCAGAATCTGTGTCATGTGCATGCAAAGGCGGGAGGCATGTGACGAGGGGATTGCATCAAGTAGGTCAGAACTTACCGAAGAAACCCATTGTGAATGAAGTTAAAGAGGAAAGGTGTTTAATAGAGAGGTTGGTAGAGAGTGTGATGGAGAGAGAAAAAAAAAAGGGCCTTGTCAGACGGGGAGAGGGGATCTTATACCCGAGTAACAGCGGACAGAATAATCGAGAAAGTCTGAAGAGTACGTATTCCGTTCAGTACAGTTTAGAGCGGCTATTTTCCTTTCCTGTCTCAGTCAAAGCTGCCCCACCAATCTGTGGACAAGGTGGCTGAGGCGAATTTTACAGGCTGTGCTATCTTGGGATGGTCGCAGCAAGATGGAGTAGAGGACCCTCCAAAATACAGTTGGACCATGGATTCACATTGACTATCCGAGTGCCTGCCCCTCGATAGTGGAGCAAACAGATCGCATTGCCTTCCTCAGCCCCTGTTACGTACAACCACTTAAACCACATCCATCCGGGGGGGTCGGGCTCAAAGAGAGGGGCAAATGAAAGCTGATCCAGTGATATCAGAGGGCTTTTGGTGGGGGGCCTATCTCGATCTCCAGCCTGAGTGGTTACAATTGTCGGACCCCAGCTACAGCTGATGTACGCCGAGACTCTCGGCATGGCTTCTTGAGGACGATCCCATACTAGCCAAGAGTCTTTTTGTTAGTGATTCCCTCCCAGGCCTTTAATTCAAAGTTCAAATGGACGTTCAGGTCACTCTATATCCCGTGTCGGTATGCATGGTTATGTTTTTCGGTATTCGGCATGCGGGCGTTCTTTACGGCTTACCTACTCCATGAACCATGGGCCAGGCATTCAAATTTCCACAGTGATTGATGCTTTCTTTTTGCCCTGAAACAAAGCCTACCGTGGCCCCGCGGTTTCCGAATATTGAAACCAAAGCAACACGCTGTCCAAAAAGGGCTATGAGTACGTGTCCCGCTCGGCCCAATAGCGCGATGATCGGAGGGGCAGGATCCATTCAGCCCTACTCCGCTTGTCGATAGACGAATTGAATAAGTGCACGCGCACCACTAAACTCGATCTGTCGTGGCGGTAAATAGACGTATCTTCTGGCGTACAATTTACCAGCTGAGACGACATCGGTTTGTATCATAATAATTAACGGAAGCCGGCCTCTCCGGGCCAAGCTTCTCCCGGAGAAATCGAAGGCTTGTCCGCGCCTTACAAGGTGACTTCTTGGCGGGCATCAGCCACGAAGGACAAGTGGCGGTGAAAGCCCAACAACTCTGTTATGTTCTGTTATGTTCCGTATGTTCGATATGTTATGATGTTATTTAGACATCTGGACACAGAATCCAAAGGAATCTTCCTTCGATCCATGGATGTTTGTTTCTTTTTTTAGTGAAATTTTTATTACGTACCCATAGCTGCACCGCCCTATGTGGCGCTGCCGCCACATCCGATTTACTTACCCTGAGCAAGTACGAATAATGTAGAAATGTTGTGAACATTCACTAGTCATGTATAACTACAGATACTTAGGAGTATATGAAGATATGTACACAATTATAGTTCTGAGAGTCAATGTTAAATTGGGCATTAAGCTTTAAAATTCCTTCAGTTGCGTGTAGTACATACATATCTGAGTCCAGTTGATAGCCGTAACACATTGAATACTGCTACACCGAAGCCCTGTGATGGCTTGCAAATTTCAAGGGCAGATAATCGAATTACCTCATCGATCGACCTCCAAAAATGTGAATGTTGTCATGTTACGGTTCTACGGAGTACACATCAGGGTCATAACCGAAACCACGGTCATCGCCCTCTCGGAGTCTTGGCAGCGGGGATCGCTGTACTGCCTAGGCAACGATAATACCACTATTTTTCGGGGCTTGCAATTACACTCTTCGTACGAAGGAGAGCCCCGCAACCTTCGGCTCCCATCTTTTTGAATCGTGAAACTATTCTCGGCATAACGCTGCAGACATCAATCAGCAAAGGGTCCGTAATCCCGAGCCCCCAGCCACACTTTCCGGCATTACCAGACTCAGCCACAGGCAGCCTCAATTTTCTACACTTGGACCTGGAGTCGGGCAGTCTCCAGCCCTCAGAGAGGCCGAGCTCGAGCTACCTCTGTTACTATTCTTGGAAGCTTGACAAGGTAGAGCAGAGCTCCCTTAACACCAAACCGAGCGTGTGACGTCACCAAGTCACAGAATACCGAGCTGCACGGGCACCAATTGAAGCTCTGGTGAGACACCAAAGAAGGAAAGAGCATCAGAAAAACAAACCAAAAAGGGAAACCACGTTCACGAATCACCATGCCTACCAAAACCCCAACCCAATCCGATTTCCCCTCCAGCCTCACCGTCACCATCACCCTCCCACCAAACCCCACCTCCAGCCCCTCCCCAAACATCCTCCTCCTACTCCACGGTTTAGGCGACTCAGCCGCAGGCTTCACACCCTTCGGCCGAGCCCTCCACCTCCCCGAAACAACAGTCCTCACCGTCCAAGCCCCCGCCCCCGTTCCATTCGATCTAGGCGGATTCCACTGGGGCGACGATGTCGCCTTTGACAGCTCCACCGGCGGCCTAGACATGGACGCCGGGCTAACGCGAAGTCCAGCGATCCTCATCAAGGATCTCGTGCGAGGCGTCCTAGTCCAAAAATGCGGCTACCGGCCGCGCGAGATCCTGGTGTTCGGATTCGGACAGGGCGGCATGGCTGGATTGAGTCTTGCGCGGGAGCTTGAGAGGGGTGGAGGTGAGGGTGTGGAAGCTGAGCCATTGGCAGGTGTGATTTCGATTGGGGCGCCGTATCCGCTTTCGGGGCCGCGGGCTGGATCCAAGAGCCGCACGCCTGTGCTACTGGTTTCTGGACGTGACTCGGTCGTTGTCTCGGATGAGGCGGTGCGTAGGACTAAGCAGGTTTTTGAGTTTGTGGAGGTTAGTCGGTATGCGAGGAGGGGGGATGGGATGCCGTCTAATCGGGATGAGATGCTGCCTGTTATGCAGTTCTTTGCCAGGCGGTTGAGGAGTAGACAGGGTGTTCCTGAGGGGAGTGTTGAGCTTGGCTGATGGTCACTATCCCTGCCACTCATACATAATACATAGAAATATAATATTTTAGATCTTCGTTCATCCAGATGTCATGTAGATCGTACCTAATGCCTGAGTATATTATCAGCGTAACATTTGAAAGTTCAAACATTTGAAGTGATGGATTGCCCAGGTGATGGTACGTCTCACATGGCATTTCCTACCACGCCGCACTCCGATAATACCACAGCGCCGGACAGCGGTGCTGAACCCCATTGTAAGGCTACGCGCGATTCAAGAAGGGGTTTCCCGTCCCGAGGTCCGCACGCGAGATTGTTTTTGTACTCTTAAGCCAAACATTTTGCGTGTCATTATACTCCACTTGATCAATGCTAGACACGGAGATGAATTGGTGAATTTTTCTGTAAGCACCGAAGTAGTAAATGTGTGGATAAGAGCATCTATTGAGTGGACTACCAGTAGCATTGACACCTGCAGGGCTAATGTACTTCCAAATTCTCAAGGTTCACATGTCCATGAATGTTTCTCATATCATTATGTACGTAATTTCTTGCTATTTCCAAGGTTATATTACACGTGCTCATTAGGCAGTGTTGATACAGCGGCCGGCTTATCCATCATATGGACATATCCCTTAAAGAGAAAGGACCAACTCCTTCAACTTGGCGAAGTCGGGAGTACCCAGACCAGTGACAGGGTCCCATCCAGTAGTGGCATTCCAGTGAGCACCGGGGATGACAAGAGCACCGTCGACTTCCTCCTCACTCTGAGGGTCAGAGCCAGTGCATCCATAGGAGGCACCGCCAACAATATCGTTAAGCCCCTTGTAGCCCAGAGAGTACAAGAAGGGGTTCAGGAAGCCCAGAACGGGCTTTCCAGCACGCAGACGGGCGTCGTTCAGAAGACCAATGATACCGGCGAAAGTAGGCGCGGCGGCAGAGGTACCACCGGAGAGTGAGTACTCACCAGCATAGACAACCTCGTAGCTGTGAATAATCAGTTAGAAAAACATCGTCCTTTTCTTCTCTTTTCCGGATAATTTCCAAGATCGAACTTACTAGGGGTACAAGCTGTGGGCGGACACGTCGGGGAAGCCACGGCCCTCAAAGTCAGCGTACTTGGAGTAGTACTCCTTGGTCTCCTTGGTGACGTGGTCGGCGAGGTAAGTCGCGACGGCAGAATCCTGGTACCAAGCACGGTCGAAGATGTTGGAGAAACCGCCAGATGAGGCGTTCCATGCGACCTCGGGGCTCACAGCCGCGGTACCACCAACTGCAGTGACATAGGGGCAGGTAGCCGGGAAGATGGGGTTGAACTGGGGAGTAGTTCCATCAACAGCCTGGCAGGCCGAGCCGACACCTAGTTGTTCCGTTAGCTGAATTTCTTGTTCAAACATCATGATGCTGTAGACTTACCCTCATCTCCAGAAGAGTGGATAATAGTGAGACCACGCAGAGTGTTCAAGCCAATCAGGTTGCAGACAGACTTCGCATACTTCTCGGGAACGGTCTGCAAGAAAATTAATAAATGAGCTAGTCACTTTGGCTGATTTGGATTTATTCCTTACCTGCTCGTCATCACCGTAAGAGTTGGAGATCACAGGGGGGAGCTCAGCGTTGGTCTTAGAGAGCAAGTACTCGTAGTAGACGAGGTAGGGCTCGTTCTCGTCATCTGACTCGGTAGGCTCATCGGCATCAGTGAGGAAGGGACTAATTTCTGTTAGATCTTGAAACATTGAAAAAATTGATAGACACATACGCAACACCACCGGTAATGAACTCGTGGATGGGCAGAGGGTGAGAAACACCACTGATCAACTGCACATCCAGGTTGGCCTCGCCGATATCACCTTCGGGGGCAGTCTGGTTGTCCACACCACCGTTGAGGGTCTCAACGGTAAACTTCTGGGCGGGGATGTCGAAAAGCTTCTGGAACTTAGCCAGATCGGATTGGATGGCAGACTGATTCAAGAAGCTGCCGAAACCAACAACACTGCCAGACGAAGCCTCGGGAGTGTAGTCACCCACACTGTACATGGCCTTAATGCAGCTGGGAGTAATGTACTCGTCGCATGAGGCAGCAGGAGTCGTGCGAGAACGCAAACTGCGCGACTTCGGGTTGGTGGGGAGGGCCGCGCGGGTCTTGCCGAAGTAAACAGTGGGCGAGATGACATCGATATAGTCGCTCAGGTCACTGGGAATGGAATACTCGCTAGTGCGAAGCTTCACTGATCCGTCACTTGCATAGTTGGCAAAAGTGGTGTTCAAAAGGCTGTTGACCTTCTCAACGCTGCCACTGAACTTGAGCAAAGCACCATCGCGAGTGTAGTTGGTGATACCGGCGCTCTTCAGCCAGGTCACAACGGGAGCATCAGAGACAACGGGGAACTTGGAGTCCACATCATCCTTCTCCAACCATTGACCATACTCTGCGTTGCCGGGAGTTGAGACCTTGGTCAGGGTGGATTCCAGTTGGTCGACATTCTCACGGGACAACGAAATAGCCAGCGACATAGTCGAGTCGGTGGGCGTGCTGACGAGCGACCAAGTACTGGGGACACCTCCGGCCAGGCTTTCCCAGACCACGCCCATGGCAGGCGCGGCCAAAGTACAGAGCAGTCCAGTATAGACTGTGGAGTGCATGGTGAATAGTCTTAAGGGATGAAAAAGAAAACCACTACGAAGAAGAAAACATGGCAGGGATCGTCGGTCCTACTTATGCCTCGTGCCCCTTTGCCAATGCGGCAATACCCACACTGCAGTTATGCAATGCCCTCACGAGTAATTTAATGTTTGATTAGCGAGCCCCGCTCCTCTCCCAGCAAGTCATTCTTCTGTACTCCATAGCTCGCCTCTTGGCGATTAAACCGACGGACATCCATAGAAGGCTCGGGCCAGGAACCAACAAAATTGCGCCAAACAGGTTACATCCTGTGGGGATATGTTATCAGTGACGCGAGCTCCGCTATCTCCCCCGTGATGAAAGAAAAGTGCAGCACGAGGCATGAATCACTTGCCGATCCTTCCTGCGATGTGATCTGTACAAAGCCGTCCGTGGCAACCGGGAGTGATACCACGTTGGCACGGTCCTGCAAAGCCATTCCATGTGTATTCCCTGCATGCTCAGATGTCTCATGGCCAGTGGTTTTGTTGAGAAAAATTGCAATTGTTCATCCATCGGCAAACAATAGCGATCGGCAGGGGTTCCACTCGCGATTTAGAATAAAAGCAATTTAAAGCCGGAGTCCGCCGGGGTTGAGAGGAAGCCACTCCGCGAAGCTTGTCCTTTCTAAGCTTCTGCCGATTTCTCCACGCGTTATGATCGGTTGCCTAAGCGAGTGTCTTCAAGGAAGACGATGGAATACGGGCTAAGCCATCACACAATGATATGACTGGCCTGCCCTTAAGATTGCAAAAGAGGGGGTTGCATGATGTGGGGATGGCCCGAGCTCTGGGGTTTTGTTGATAACAACAAACTTATCCGTTGCCATTACTACTCTTACTCTCGTGATCGAATTGAGGCTAATACCTCTTGAATGTTGCATAATACGCTAAACCGAGGCTGTAGATGGTCCATTAGGCACCAATAGGATGCTGTCGCTTTAGTATCTGGATCTCTAATCTCTCTTCTATAGTGGAATGCACTTCAGCCCGAATGACGTTATCTATTCATGCTTCCGTTGAGTTCATATCCTTGGCCAAGTTTCCGGTTGATTAGATTATTGAGATTGAATATGTCGTAATACTTTCTGACGATATTTTATGTAAGAGATGGGTCATTTTCTACATGTAAGAAATCAATTGATTAGAAATGCAGGTTGAAAAAGACAAGGTTTGACCGCTTATTGCGCGGCGCTGAGACTTGGTCAATCAGAGAGCGATAGAAGCGACAACATACACATACACTGCATGTAACATTGAATTGATGGTTCGCATCAAGTGATATGCCTAGGATCGGATTTTATACATGCCCCGTAAACTCTTCTCAACATTGCAAGTTCAACCCCGATTGGTCATCTCCGCTTCCAAGGTTTACTAAGTCAGAGGCTTCAATGTTTTTTTTTTTCCTTTTCAAACAATCCAACGGCATTGAATAGTATAGCTAGGTACCCATCTAGGTAAGCTATGCAATTGCTATGCAATCGTATCTGGAATTCCAATACTCAATATCCACACACGCATCGTAGAATCACCGTACACTTCCCATCTTCTAAATCCAAGCAATGTCGAGATTTGTGTACTATAAACACCTAATTGATCTTTATCGTAGTTTATCAAGTTAATCTCTAAAAATGGAGGGTTCTGGTAGAATTAGGCCACCTGAACATCAATAGTGACGGGCTGCGGGCGCACTAGTAGTAGTACTGCAGCAAGAAGAATCTTGGGCTCGGGGGTTTACAATTAGCATTCTCGCGCTGCGACCGGTTCATTCTAAGCTTACCACTTGTTCATCCTTTTGACGTATACCGATGCCTCCAGGACAAAGGATTATGAGCACAATGGCTCCAGTAGTGATGGCGAGAACCTTCACCCCTTCCCCACCATGGGGGTTTAATTCCGTGACCGTTGAGGAGAATATTGATGACGGCCTAGCTTCGGTCGAAGTATTTGTGACCGAAACTACCTCCGTAAGTGCCGCAGGCACAGGCCAGCCCAAGGGGCCCTCTTTTAAAAGGTCTTTGAATCCCTTTGTTTTTTGTTAGCTTTCTTGCGGTTTTTGCCACGAGTGAGCTCTTGGTTGACCAATCAAGTCAACAACCGCAACATTACAATCATTGGGACCGAGCTGAGAGACGAATGACAGCTATCAACCACAATCGTCTTAGCCATGCAATAAGAAATGTTGGATGTTAGACTTCGTGTGCGTAGTTCATCATCTGATCATCATCCGCCCTTATAAGAGGAGGCGGTTTTTAGTAGTGAGATCACGCATTTTTACGTAGTAGCCAACATCCAATGCTTGACAATCCAAAATCACAAGAAACACCTCACGGTCAATTGAAATACAATGTCCTCGGGATCTTTCAATAACTTTCAAACTCTCCTCGACCAGCAGGTCGGATCACTTCAAAAACCCTCCTCATGGCCACCCCTGCCAGGTAGGTTTCTAACTTGACCCTCAAATATCGAAAACTGCGACTTGCTCAACCTTGGAGCTACTACATAAGCTAACTTTTAGTAGTAGCAACAGATAATCGAAACACGCAGAAGCGTATTCCCGCAGCCTCCTTGCGCTTCCAAAGTGCTGCTTGGGTTACCGCTGGTGGCGGCATGGCTGCCACACTGGCTGGCGTACGAAGAATCTTTCGAAACTTCCGTGGACTGAAATATTTTTGACGGAAGTTTCGAGGAAACAAAAATGTTGAACTTTTTATGTTGTGATCTATAATTGAATTGGTCCGGGTCGAACTTACCCATATCTCGATTCTCCAATGCCGAGTTCATTCCTATATCAACGGGAGTATTTGATGCCAGCCTCTGCTACTTAATTTCCTGAACCGTTTTGATAGGCACATTGTACATACTTATCTACACTCCGGAGTCCAGGAATAAATTGAGTGCAAATTTGTTCTCAATTTCAATTTTTCATCTCTCACTTGCCAGACATTTTGTTTCCAGATGGTGCTTTCGAATGTTGTAAAAATTTCTCTGTTCAACCATACCATTCTCCATTGATCACCACAGGATGGTCAATACTAAGAGAATGCGAAGTTCTTATCTGCCCATACCTACACCCGAATATGTCTACTTTTATTGAGAAATGCTATATCCCTGATCAAGGGCCAGAGTTCACAGGCTTGTAGTATATAGTATGTATCTAGTAGGCATAGACAACTCATACAAAGAATCACATCACATCAAGAAAATCCAGTCATCACTTCTTCAACCCAATGACAGCCAGGTTCCGCGGACTCTCACTGTAATCGAATACAGGCTCGACCCAGCACTCCTTGACAGAGTCATGTTCCCGCAGATACTGCCATCTATCAACAACAATGACCGTCTCAACAACCTGAGCGCTGAAAGCCATCAAGCTCCACACTACACTGAGATTCTTCCTTGCCTGGCGATACTCCGTATCATAGCGCTGGAAATCCTCATCAGACATGGTGCCCACATTTTCCGAGACCTTGACACCGTGGTTTGGGTCGCGGGTCAACTTGACTATCGCAGCACGCATATACGCCGTGAAAGACTTGAACGCAGTCTTACCCAGCGAGCCGATGATGACAGCCGCGGTCCCATTGGACTCCTCGTATAGATCTTTTACGGCGCCGGGTTTTGGGACGACACCGCGGTCGACAAGGATGCGTTGCAGGAGGGCACGATAGTAATTGCGCGTGAAAAAGTCTTCGCTGTCGGCGTGGCCCCAGTTGTAGGGAGCCTGGACTGCCATTGAGCGGGCTGTGATATTGAGTTTCATGCCATCTGTGCCGGCATTTTTGTAGTCCTCGTAGAGTTTGGACATGGGGAAGCCGTGCGGGTCGTAGGATGTTCCGGTTTCGTAGAGGCGTGGGTGAACTGATCGGAGGATGGGGAGTTTGTATGTTGCGGGTCCGAGACGCTCTGTCATTAGGTTGTAACAGCAGCCGATCATGGCGACGGCGACGACTGATGGGTTCAGGATGAGAGAGCGCACGCCGTGGTGGACTAGGTTGCCACATGAATGCAGAGAGACCACCATGACTCGAGGATCGGGTCGGGTTTCTTTGCTCGGCTGCTCAGTAATGGATGGTTCCTCGGAATTTTTGCCATCATCCTTCTCTGCGGGTGGTGGATTCATGACATGATCGATGATGGGCTCCAAATAACCATCCTCAATCTCATGCTCAATGTAGCTGAGTGTGCCTCGAGCTTGAGCAAATTCCTCCTCGGCCTTTTGACGACGAACGTTGGGTGTAGTCGTACCGAGCAGTTCGTCAGGCTCTAGGGTGATCTCCCCCAACATCTTGAAGATAGTGACATCCTCAATATTCTCCTCCACTTCTCGTGCAGGAACGTCTCCAAATTTAGCATCCAGATTTTCTGCCTGGGAAGGGTCCGTTGGCTCAGAGTCTGCTACTCCCAAGCCTCCATCGCATTCATTGCAAGCCTTATTCTTTTTATTGTTGATCACATAAGTATGATCTTTCTTCTCCTTCTCAGCCAACTTGGCGTTGACATCCATATCCTTGGCTCCACTGATATACTGGTGTTTCCGCTCAATGGCAATAATGTGCTTATGGTAGGGCGAGCTGGCCAATGTCCGGCCAAGATAATTTTGCCCAGAGCCAAAATCCACGATATGGGATACAGGCTCGCCGCGGCGTTGCTCAACCGTTTCCGAAAGATCAGCCACATAGCGTGAAAAATGCTGGACTTCATGAAGTTTTTTCTTCTTCATGCCCATAGCAACATGCTTGTTAAGTTTTGTCTTCTTTCCGAGGTCGGGAGATGCGAAATCTCGTCGTAGGCTCAGCCGACGAACATTGTAGATGTAATCTAAGAGGGTTGTTGGAGGGAAAGCGCCTCCGTTCCAAGTGCGAGTCGCATCACCGGGCTCTCGTAAAGGTTTAATGTCTTCCCGTAGGAGCAAGCGAATGATATCTTGTGTGTCATGTTGGTGGAAGAATGCGATCCAATCCTCTGGAAGTAAAGTAGTGTATAAATCGGGCTCGCGCGTCAGGAAATCCAGAATGTGCACGCCACCGCATAGATTTATGAAGAGCTCGTTCGAATTCGCGAAGAATAGGAGCGCCTCAATGTAGGAGTCGGGATCCTGCCACTCGTCGGCGATTGGAAGAGGACGATTGCGATCCATTGAGTGAATTTATGCCACTGTCCCACACAAAAATCCGACAAATCTTCATCGTGGGGAAAGCCTTATCTTTTTTTTTATCGGAGATCCGCTGCGCCGCTGAGTAAGAGAGGGTTTGAATGTACGGAAATTGGCTGGCGTTATTTGAATAGTTGATCCGACGATAAAATAGAAGTTCAATCAGAGACAAGCCTGGAAATTTAGAATTATCAAACAACTGGCTTCAATTCTACACTTTGACATTTTATCGTACTACACTGCGCCACTGCCTACCACGCATCACTTGCTGTTGCTTATAGATCGGCCGGGCTCTTACACGTGATCCCCCGAGAAGCTGCCAGCTCCGCATTAATCACTCCATCACTCCGTCACTCCATCAACAATCAACAATCACAATTAAACCACAGCGATGGAGAACGCCGACCCTTTCCTTCAAGTCCAGGTGTAAGCCATTCCAATCCCGCCAACCAACCAAGCATTCAGTGGCACGCCTAGTAACAACATCGAACCCTCCAACTAACCTTCCATGATCCCAGGGACGTCCTCTCCACACTACAAACCAGCCGCCCCCTCTTCTCCTCATACCTGCGCATCCGCTCGCTAGCAAAGAACCCCAACAACCCGGAACTGAAGCAATCACGATCAGAGCTAGAAACCACATTAACAGAGCTAAGCGCCGACCTCGACGACCTAGTCGAGAGCGTACGCGCCATTGAACAAGATCCCTACCGCTTCGGACTGGAGCTCGAAGAAGTCCAGCGACGGCGTAAGCTTGTCGATGATGTCGGGGCCGAGGTAGAACAGATGCGTCAGGAGCTGCTGCAGACGGTGTCTCACTCTGCGGCTGCGGGGGCTGCGAACGAGCTGCCGAATCCGACGGAATTCGATGCCGCCTTGGACGAGGAGGAGCGGCAGCAGAATGGCGGGGATGATTATTATGCTTCGTTGGAGCAGCAGCGGCAGTCGGAACTTATGCATGAGCAGGATGAACAGTTGGATGGGGTGTTTCGGACTGTCGGGAACCTGCGACAGCAGGCTAATGATATGGGGCGGGAGTTGGAGGACCAGGGCGTTATGATGGATGAGGTTGATACCTTGGCTGATCGGGTTGGTGGGAAGTTGACGAATGGCATGTCGCGAATCAGACATATTGTTCGCCAGAATGAGGGTAAGAGACTACGTTTTGCTACTGTACTACCGGTGACGGAGATGGTGGCATTGCGGTGGCATGGGAATCACGTATTTCAAGCTAACACTTTTGCAAACTAGATACATGGTCCTCCTTTTGCATAGCGGCGCTCATCTTTGCGCTTGTGCTATTATTAATTCTTCTTATTGTCCTGTGATAGTACATCATCAATAAAGGGGGGCCAAAAAAAAAACAACCAGCATCACCCGGAGCAAAGGCGTTATTATGACGTTGTTCAAAAGATTTAAGTGCGAACCTTCTTGCGGGGGTGGGAGTGATCACACTCTCCATCGTGGTCGTGCTCCATCATGTCGGCCTCGAGCTCCTCCATGTCGACATCGTCAAAGTCGTCGCCCATCTCGTATGATTGAACTGTGGGATGTTAGCTGGGGTACGCTTAAATGTCTGTCTCCTCTATGATACATACCGTAGTACTTCATGGCGTCAGTCCAGAGGTCCTCAGCAATGCTGATGGCAAGCTCCTCTCCATCGGGGAAGGACTCGGCATCCTCGAGCTCGTCAATGAGGTCCTCATCGTCCTCATCATCGTCCTCATCATCGTCCTCGTCGTCAACCTTCTCGCCCTTGGAAATCTTGACAAAGCGCTCCTCGTCCTCCTTCTGGGCGGCCTTGTTCTGCTCAGCAGTGACATCCTGGCCACGGTAACCGAACCAGTTGAAGAAGCTGGTGCCAGCGGGGGAGGAATCCTCATCCTCGTCATCCTCATCCTCATCCATGGCATCCTCCTCAGCCTCGATCTCGCTCAGCTTGGAGACAAGAGCCTCGTACTCAGGGAGCTTGGTGCGCTCGCCACCCTTCTTCTCAGCATCGAACAGATTGCAAGTGGCATCAAGGAGACCCTTGGTGACATCCTTGCCCTCCTTCCAGTTGATACGGACGGGGTCAGAGACAAGACCCTCCCAGTCGCGACGCTTACCGCTAGCAGTGCGGGTGATCTTCTTGCGCCAGTAGAACTCCTTGACGAGCTGGGAGTTCTCGAAGTAGGGGTTCTCCTCGCCGGTGGCGAAGGTGAAGGTGAAGCGCAAGCTGCGGGGCTCGCCCTCACCCTTCTCGTTAACCTCGAATCGCTCAACGTTCAAGTTCTGCAGAGTGCCACCAAGGACAGCGGCATCAGAGGGCCGAATGTACTCATCGATCTCGGCGGGGGCACCAGAGAAGACGCGGACCCAGAAGTCACGCTTGATCTCGGGGTGGTTGATGATCTCATTGCGCTTCTGGAAGAGCGGGGTCAGAAGAGGAACTGACGAACGCACTATTTAGGGTTCAGTTAGCATGGGATGTTTTTCTTTTTTTCTTTTTCTTTTCTTGCGGCATAGCACAATAACAATAGAACACGGGAGCTTTGCATCATAGAAATCATGATTCCGATTATATGCGCCAAGGCCATATGTAGCAAAATAGAAAAATTTTCACCGGGCATATGAAGCAAGCAACCCCGCGGCCCAACAATGGAGGGGAAATAACGGCAAAAACGAATGAATCACTTACGCTGCTGAACCTCCGCGCGGATGAACTGCTCCTGCAGATGGGCAATCTGGGACTGGGCCTCGATGGGAATAGTAGGGAACTCAACACGCTCCATGAGGGACTGGTCGTTGGACATAATGTACGTAAGGTGGGGGTTTTGTTTGGGTTGGGTATAGATTGATCGTAACAAAAATAACAAAGCTCGTCAACAATTGAATCGACTTGAAACAATTGAAGTGTTTTTAAAAGAAAAGGGAAGGGGTATATGGAGAGAGAAGAGATGAAAGAGAAAAGAAGAAGAGAAAAAAAAAAAAAAAAGGAGAAGGAGGGGGAACTAAAAAAAAAAATTCTAAAAGTCTGGCAGATCAGCATAAGCTATTCGATGCGGTGCATGGGAATCCCTGGGCGGAGAGCTGCCTGTACATGAAGTGACTGGACAGTACATTTGTTTTGGTGGGGCAGTGGGTGGGGGGATAAGTACCGTTTTGTAGATGGAAGTAGACACGGCTTGGTACACCAGGCAACGGACGGATTCGTCTGGCGGTGGAGCAGTTCCAGCCTGGGCAATCAGGTGTCGAATTGGAAAATTTGGTTTAGAGTGGGACATGACGAATGATGAGGCATCCATTGGGGCACATGGAGGAGCTTCTCGTGCTTTCGATTCTTCACGTTGCCACCCAAATGAGAACGTGCAAATTCTAAACGTGGTGGGACTTTGGGAATGGTAGAAGCTAAAAAGCCTGAAGTACAAACTTATACTTCAATTATTCAAGTTAGACTACAGTAGATCGAGTACTAGTTACAGCTCTCTCCAATAATACAAGCCTACAGAGCTTTCCCCGGATAAAAAAACCATCAAAAACATCAGCTGTAGCTGTAGCTGAATTTGCTCAGATCTAGAAAATTCTGCCCCAAATTAACTTGGATCATTAGTTTCTTCTAAGGCCAAACGCACATCAATCTAACGGTCTAACCCTGTGACCCCTCTCTTTTAGCAGCAAGGCTCTACGCTCAATTGGGAGAACTTATTCAGCACATTGCTTTTTCTGACCCTCATTCCTGAGCTTCTAATCTTCACTCACCACCCCGAACAGCTCTTCTTTTTGGTGAAACCCCATACGCATTATTTTTTCTTTGGCGAGTGATGAGAAGTACTTTTAGTCTATGTATATTTTGCCCTTTGATACTGGAATTAGTGTGGGCTAGGAGTCACAGGAACTTTGTGGTCTACCTAGTATAGCAGGAAACCACAGACCTTCTTCTTGCGTCCTTTGCTGAACGGCTATAATCTTGAGCTTGAGTCACATGCGATCTGGCGCGTATCAGCTCTTCATGTCTTTAATTTGTCGACAAAAGTCGAATTTTAAGGTGATTTGGGGGGAAAAGAGTGATCGCTAAAGCCCTATAATAGTACCCCTGGGGTTATCCAACCTTGAAGTGGACATACTACATACTCAGTACTCGACGTGAGTACCTACTCAGTGCTCGGCATAAGTACCTAGAATCCTAGACAAGCACCTAGACAAGCACCTAGACAAGCACCTAGACAAGCACCTACTCAGTACTTGAGATAGTAGGCATTGTACTCACAGTAAAATCATGTGATGGGAAAAAACCGCAGACACAAGTAGCCAAGGGGGTCAGCGTACCGGGAAGTTTGTGGTTATTAATATGATACTTTTTATTATCTTTCAACTTCAAAAATTTGCCTATCCTCCTTATATGTGCTCCACTCACTGCCAAATGCCGATTATCTACTTGTAGCGAACAGGGGAACGCTACTCCATCAACTACCTAATCTTCCGCGCACTTATCCTGGGTCTATACGTACGACGCAGCAGCTTGCAGCACTTGAGGACATGCTTTTGGATCAAACCGACCCCCGTTTGGCGCTTGCGCTGGTGTAGGCGGTGGTTCTACTGGCTCCAAATCCGACAAAATGGACCTATCTGCGGTCCAATCTGCAGTCCAATCTGACCCTTAAGGTAGTAGTAACAACCAAAAAATTACCTCTTGGAAACCGTCCACCTCAATTACACAGGTCTAATTTAATACCTTTCCCACCATTGCCCGATTTTCGTTTCCTTTGGTGCACCGGTGGGCACGGAAAAAGGAGCGGTCTGCGCGGGGTGGTCATTGGTGGGATAAGCATCCTTACCGTCAACATACTTCATGTGCGTACAGCCGAGGTTATTGTATTGATGTCAAAGCGTAGCTCAGGTGATCTTATCTATCTCCCGACAAAGGTGAATGGATTTGAAAAAGAGGGGAATCCGACTGGAATGGAATTGAGAGGGTTTTTGGCCATGTATAGTAGTGGTTGGGAGTTAAGTTGATGAGGGTCATTCCAAGACCCTTTCCTTTTCCTTTCCCTTTGCTTTTTTTTTATAAAAACAAAGAGCAAAGGAAAAAGAAAAAGCAGCCGGATGCTGTGCCATTAGATCGGGTCTCTTCCCCTGGCAATCAGACCCCGGATTTTCCCAAAAAATAAAACAGCAAAGTAATAAGAATAAACTTTTTTTCGTGGGGGAGATAATCAATCCCCAATTGCCCCGGTCAAGGGCATCCGATTAAGAACGGTGGGGTAAGAAGAAAAAGTCATGTCCCATATAATTCCCATGCCCATTCGCCAGTAATGCAATAATTAGAGCAAAGAAGAAAAAAAAAGAAAACAAGAAAAGAGACATATGGCGCATGGCATGTCAACATGCACAGGCATCATCACCATGCACGTCCGCCGGGGATTGAATAGTCGCAAAGAGGTGAAGCAGAACGGACAACACCGAAAAAAAACCAATTCAACATGGATGTGGAGCTGCGGTTTCATGAGCAGTTCACATTCCAAAAACCTGCGCGGATTTTTTTCCTGTCCATAAGACCAAAAGAAAGAGAAAAGAAAAGGTGGGAAAGGGGGAAAGAGGGGAGGAACTAAATCTCGAAACTAGTAGCTTCAAAGCATCCAATCCAGTCCATTGGCTTCCTCTTCCACGGGGAATACCTCACGCGCATACTCCTCCATATCCCTCCATCCTTGCCACAGATGCCGGGACTCATCAGTAACCCGTTGTGAGACTACTCCACCAGGGCCCTGCATCATACCAGCACCAGCACCCTTTCCACCCGCAGGGCCTAGACCCTTGGGTGAGCCTGCGGCCGGCTGTGAGAATTCAGGTTGTGGGAAGTAAGGAGCATTGAAGTCGCCGAAGAGGGTTTCTAAGGCTTCGAGCTGTTCCCGGTATCCGGCAGGCACGTTGACTTTGATTTCGATCTTGGGCACCCGCACGTAACGACAAGGTCGGCCAAGTGCTCGCTCAAATGCGGCGCACACTTGATTGGGGGAGAGAGTTTCAAAGGTGAGGGCGATGCTATAAAGAAAGAAGAAGATTAGTATGATTTCCTTATTTTTCGGTTTCTTTGTCATTTCTGGGTTTGGCCCGGGGGTATGTTTCTTTCTATATCTCTGAAGAAAAAGAGAACTCACCGATGTCCGTGCCACTTCTTTGGCCCATCCTTGAAGATTTGGAGTAGTGTGGGCCCGACGTCGTGTTCGGCGTCTAACCAGGGGAGAGGGGTTTCGGAGTCAAACGGCGCATGCCATTCAAAGGAGCCATCGTCAAGAACCTCCATCTGGAAGAGCGGGTATGGAAGACTGGTGAAGTTGTTGTTGTAGATACCGGCGTAGACGAAAGTGGCTGGTAGACCTAGCTGGCGGACGTAGTTCTCGACGGTGAACTTGGGAGCCCATTGTGGAACGGCAGGCCAGGGGCCATGAACGGAGTGGTCCGGCATACTGCTGTAGATGTAGTGTGTGATAGAACCGGCGCGTTTAGCAGCATCGGCCAGGGCGCGTCCGATAGCCACCTCGTCGCCGGACTGAGAGGTGGTGTTGATGAAGGCCAGGGATGCGCCTTTGAAGAGGGAGTCCATCAGCTGGACATTGCCGAGCAATGGGCCCTGCAGGAGGGTGACATTGGGCAAATTTTGGAGCTCATCTGCGATAAGGCCCTTGAGGGAATGAATCTGGGCGCGAACACTGTATCCCACCGCTGAGGCGACTCGGATTAAAGACGCAGCTTGCCGTCCTGTCGCGTTGACGACGGCAATGGTCTTATGCGGTTGTGTCATTCGGGGTTCGGGGGAAGCCAACCGGTGGCTCGGGAAGATAGAGTAGGGTTAAGGGAAGGGAAGAAGGGATTCAAGGTAGGAAGTGGATCTGAAGTGAAATTTGGAGGGCCAGGGCAGAGATAAAAGGGAAATCCGGAGTAATAGCCTTGGCGAGAAAAAATGGAGGTGAGGGCTTTGCGATAGTGGGGTACCTTGGGAGGGGAGTAAAAAAGTTGTATGTAACAAGAATCGCGATCAGACGGCGGGGACGATCCAGCTCCACCGCGGATTATGTGATGGAAACAGTCATCCAGGAGAGAAGTAAATGCAGAGTTTTTTTTTTCTTCCTTTTTTTTTTTATAGAAGATCTGCAAATGAATCTCTTTTTTTCTTGAGTTCTTTCAACCAAAGGTGTCAAGTTTTGTGTTCCAAAGAAACAGAAATTTCTTAAGAATTTCAAGGTTTGGTTCCGAGACGAAAAAACGCGGAGAGCAGGATAAGATAAGGCCTTTAAAACAAAATCGAAAAATCCGAAAAAAATAAGTATACTAGTATGTATCAAAATGTAAGTAAAAATGTCAAAAATGTAAAAAAAAATTGAATGTACGATATAGTGGAGTGAGCTATATTTGAAATTTCACCATTTCACCATTTCACCATTCCACTGCAATCCCGACTATTCTCCAAAAAGGCAAAAACTCTCGTTAACCAAATCCCAGGTTAAAAAAAAAAAAAGGAAATCCCTAAAGAATGACACCATCGCCTCACAAGTTGGTCTTCTTTGGTTCTTTTGGGGCTTTTCTTTACGTAAAAATCGGCTCCTTAGTCGGCTCTACATTGGACGGGAGGATCCTGTACCGGCCACGCATCGGGAGGGCTTCGGCCCCATCCATTCATAACACTTGTTGGCTAGACGTGGAGGGAAATTGGAAATGATCAAACTGATCAGGCGGATTCAGGCCCGGTTAAAGGCGAGGCTAATGCCCACACCGTGGAGACCCATGTTCTAGATGACCACCGAGCACATTAAATACCGCACTTAGTTTACACTCTTGAGAGCAATTAGGAAGGAGGACGAGGTGTCTTTTACTCCCATGGAGAAAATGGAGAACATTTTGAACGGAGTAAAATCCAATACAAGTCCAATGCCCCAATATCTCCATGTCATAGGGTGTTCGTTCCACCAACAACCTGTCAGGGGCGCTCTCACGTGGTCCTGGGAGCCAATTCCTTCAGCTCCAATTGGCCATTAGAGCATCTTCTTTTTCAAAAAAAAAATTTTAATAAAAACAAGGAATAATTTCATAAATTCCCAGAAATCCTTATTCACTATGGAGAGCTTACAGACGTGTTTCCGAACGCCTTCAATAATCTCTGTTTGATCAGCTGGACAAGCGGAAAGGGCCAACGCACTCTTTTTAGCCCGGCCTGGCCGAGCTATGGGAGATGTTGCCTTATACTTTACCTGTATAAGTCTATACTAAACTGGTACCAAATGTACAGAGTATAGGGGGGTTCCTTTTCCGCTTTGGGCACAGAACCCTTGCTGCTCTTTGTTGTCTCTTTGTATTCCGCGGGGTAGAATTCAGCACGAGTCACATTGGAATTTAACCGCCCTATATATTGCACTCTGACACACCTGTCAGGTTGTAGATCTGCCGGACATGGACATTGCTTGTTCACTTTGAAAAAGCAAAAACATAAGTTTTTTTGGCTTTTAACATTGCTATCATAACTGATTTCTACTCCACTCTAAATCAGAAAAGTTGAATTTTTACAGCTAAGCCCTAAACCACGCATCTCTTAGTACTAGTAGTTTGTAAGGTAATGTAACCATACAAGCCACGCCATGCAGTACCATGCGCCACAGCCTTCCAATACAACATTGGACAACTGTAATCCATCTACCCCGTAGGAGAAGCGCTACTATACTATACTACTAGCGTAGTCTTGGAATAATGAATGATCTCTCAAGTGGCGGTGCTAGTTACGTATTTCAAGTGTTGTTTGTTCTTACTAGTAAGCTTTTCTAAGGTGACTATTATTACTCGCGTATAAACTATCCTTGCCTAGGTACTAGCACTTGAGGCAGTGGCCAGGTCACAAGATCTCACCCGTCTTATCTAAGGTTTCAAATAGTCAACCTTTTGAAACATTTACCAATAGGTACTTCAATGGTTTCCAGCGCATTCTATACCCTTTTATATCCTTTATTATACACTACCCAAGTTACCAGTACACATGTTTCTTTACGAAACTCCCGCCATGTCTACATGAATATACCACATACAAATATCCATGTCAAGCCTGAACGACGTTTTAAAAAAATACCCCTGTCATGATTAGATCGAAAATGTTAAGATACATATGTAAAAAAAGCAATCTTCATCTTCAATGGCATCTAAGTATTTCGGCAGCCTACGCCGCCGGAGTCCGCGTAGTTAAAGTATATAGCTTCTCGAAGCGACATATAGAAGTTCAAGCTCTGTGTAACAACGAACAATGAAACTGGGTGTCAAGTAAAGGGCCTCGGGTGATCACCACGCTCAGACCGTAGACTGAGATGTACGCACGGGGGCCCCGGGAGCCCTGGGGACACGGACAGGTGCAAAAAGCAGCGACAACTCACACAGGTACGCCCCACTTCAATATTCACTCATGCAGAAAAGAAAAAACGCCAACCTTCCAAGGTTGGACGCATATACATCATCATACATGTACGGATACGTAGCTCCGACTCGCTGTGCTCCTGGAGACCCCTTTTCCCTATAGGTGGACGGAGCTATACAGAATGCAGGCATAGACTCCGCGCAGAAGCATCAACCCCGCAAATTCAATCGGCGATTGGCAACTGTTTTTTTCCTCAAGTGCTAGGAGTCGGGAGGACTTCCGATAATAGTGCTGGTCTATATGCTGGGTACCTACTTTGTACTAGTATAGTGTACTTAGTACCTAAGCTACGGCGGTCTCCGAGGAGAAAGCTATACCCACTTGCAGGGATTATCGATGGAGAACACTCAGAACAGGGGGTGGAGGTCATGCAGTCATGATACGTCAACTAGTAGAACCCCAGTAACTTTGAATGCATGTACCTAATAAATTACTTAGTACCTAAATATGACGTTTCATAAATCTGGATATTATGGTCTACTTTTCACTCTAGAAGGATAATCGGGGATAATCGAGAATAATCGCGGGAACTAAAATAACAAAACCCCCGCCAGAAAAGAAAAAAAAAAAGATTTAAAGAAGAAAAAAAGAAAAAAAAGAAAAGCAAAGCGAAACCTTACACAAGAAGTACCCCGAAAGGTGTAAGTAATGGCGCAAGCTCGGATCAAAATGCGGTGACAGGGAATTTGGAAATCGCTTATTGTTTCTTGGTGGCTTCTACCCCCCCCCCTTCGGCGGCAAGGCCCGATCTCCGCGGAGATCAAATGGTTCGATACTTTTCTGGCGTGATCAATTGCGCTTAGAACTTTGTCCACTCGGTTCTGTTCTTACTACCGCGATGATGTGACTTGCCCAAGATAACCTTCTTTAGCTTCCCTTTCCCCTTTCCCGCCTTCAATGAGGAAGAGAGGCATGTGAGCACATCACGAATCACGCCTTAACCTATAATCAAAATACTTCCCCAAACTCACGGCGCTGACCCGGCCATCATCCGGTTATACCCGCCGCCACCACTTTCCTCGTCCAGCTCGCGCTGGTTATTTTCTCTCGGGTCAATCCCCGCCAATCCCCAGACTCCCGGTCGGCGACGAGCTAAGAGTTCAGCGGCCGGTCGCTCGTCAGAGTGCAAATGGGCTCCGGATTTCCGGAGGAGGAGTACATGTTCCGAGAGACCTGTGTTCGCGGCCAGGAAGAGTGGTGTGCGACCGTTGCGATTGCGTAGATGGACGGATCCACCCTGTGAAAGAAGGAAGTGGAGTATAGAGATGGCCGGAGATGTGGCCGCCAAGTGCTGGGATCGATTAGTATGACAGAGCAAAATAATGCATTTCGACCACAAATGAGGCAAGGGGAGGGGGGGAAGAAAAACGCCATTTTTGCGTGGACTTACGATAGGTGTGTTGCCAGAATAATCGGCGTCATTCAGTAGCCAGTGCTGTTCGGTTTTCATGATCGTCTTGACTTTTTCGAGATCGCCTTGTGCGATGGCGTAACCCATCACGGTGAGCGTTTGTACGCGTTCGGGTAAGGCACCGTCGGGATGGCGAAATACTGGGACTGAAGATTCCGTCAGCTCACCCCGAAGGGAGATTGACATATTTTGCGCTACGGATTCCGGTGTGGAATCCGGCAACGCGAGTAAATAGGCGAGCTTTGTCAACGCCGCCTCGGTGGTCATGTCGAGGCCAGCTACGACACCTGCCCGTGATAGACTCATGCCAGTGGCATACACGGGACTAACACTGCCAGTAAGACCTAGAAAACAATCGAGTCATCAGCTTTTCCCCCTTCTCCGAATCCACTTCACTGACAGAAAATGGGCAATACGCACATTGGGTGACGTTGATAATGACGATTCCTCGTTGAATGGCAGCAGCCAGCACGTTAATCATGGCATTATCCTGCCCAGATGGCGCATTTCCAGCGCCAAACGTCTCCAAAATCAACCCGCGCAATCCATCCAGCTTCAAAACAGCATCTACCATCTCGGGCTTAATACCAGGGAAAATCCGCAAACACGCGACATGGGTCGTGTCCAGATTTGTTTGGATGCGGAAATGCGCCAGGCTCGTGGGTCGGTGCACCATGTCCCAATTCACATTGGTGCGCATCGACGTGGTCGTAGCCAACGGGGGACAATTCGGCGCCGCAAAAGCAGAAAAATCACTCGCAGAAACCTTGGTCGTCCGGTTGCCCCGGAACAGCTTGTTGTTGAAGTACAAGCACACTTCGGGAATCATAAAGTGGCCCGCCACCACCAGCGATCCAAGCAAGTTATCCGTCGCGTCATTCTGAAGCTCCAGCATCGGGGCCTGCGAGCCCGTGAGAACAACGGGCTTGCCGAGGTTTTGGAGCATGAAGCTCAGCGCAGAGCAGGTGTATGCCAGACTGTCTGTGCCGTGCAAAATCACAAAACCGTCGAAAAGCGTGTAGTTCTGGTAGATGGATTGGGCAATCTCGGCCCAACCTTTTGCGTTGATGGAACTGCTGTCTAGCAATTCTTCGAACTCGTAGACGGTGTATCGCACCTTGCGGCCGTAGGTTGTCACCGGGGTGCTCAAGCTGGGATGAGCTACGACATCGCCCTTGGAGTTGGTGATGACGTCCATCGGAGTCGATAAGGAGCCATCGTTGAACGACGGGACTCGCGCCATGCATTTTTCTTGGAAACCACGGGCGGGAATGAATCCAGAAGGTGACTGCTGCATGCAAATTGTACCGCCAGTCATAATAATCAAGACTCTGGACTCCAGGATCGCCTCTTCTGGCTTCTCAACCGCCAGCGTAGGGAGGTTTGCCTCTGTGAGACCCATTGTGATCTCCGAAGACTGATAAGGCATTAAATTGAAAACGAGAGTCCTTCACAGAGATTGAGGTAGTTCTCTGTCTGTTGCAAAATCAGGCCCTTGACACCGGTAACACAGAGCGACTTGGATATCAATTCGTATCGTTAATCTTCAATGCGACGATCCTGTAAACCCCAATTCCGATTACCCCTCTTGAATTGTTCGGATCGGTGGATCGCGGGGAGATGACGCTAGGGCAGAAAATTTTCCTTTCTATTTTTTTTCGTAACCAGGCACGCGGTTAGAGGCCGAGACACGAATAGCGTACTGGGTCTTTCAAGGTAGATCGTGATTGAATCGTTTGGCCGAAATGTTGGTGGAAACCCCAAATGACTCCAAATGTATTACGTACGGACATTCTTATTGGAGAGAGATTTTCACCGATTTCCAACTTTAAACCGCGTCTCCACCAGGCCTGCATCAACGGCTCGACGGGTTTTTCGAGATTACTCCAAAATCTTTGTTGATATTGAAAATTCTTGTGGATTTTGTTTTGTTTTGTTTCTTGGTTTTGGATGTTTTATTCGAAATCCACGAGGTGTGTACTGTACATGTAAACGATATCTGCATTTAGGCAGCTTTGGGGTGCTTGGGATCACTGCGCAGTGGAAATACAACTCCGGGGATCACAAAGACATCTGGATGGATGATAACAAATGATCACAAGGCGGACAAGACACGAACATAGAAGCTGTCATTAACAAGAATCAACATAACGTAATTTCCTAGTTCGCCCTTAGATGTTTGGATTGAACTGAAAATAATCCTCCTCCAGCAGCCCCATCATATACTGATTTCCAGAAAACCAATTCCCCAGCTGGGCCGCCTGCATCATCTCAGCTTCAGACGCGGTCTCCTGACTTTGAAACCGAGACTGAGTAGCCAGTCCGACTAGCCCAGTCATCTGCGCTGCGGAATCCGGAACTCCATAAGTAGCGTTACCGGGGGCTAATCCCAGGGCACTTAGGTAAACGTCAAACTCGTGGCCCACTGAAGCAAGATTTGGGTTTTCTCCTTCTCTACTTCGAGCTTTAGCTTCGACGTATAGCCTTGCGACAGTGCCAAACACAGAACAAATGTTGTGGAGTCGATCGACTGATTGGGAGAACGAGCAGAGGGCGCGAAGAGAAGAGATGAAATCCTCCAATAAGGTGAGATCCTTGTGGTCGGATGTTGCGATTACATGACAAAAAATTACAATGAAGGGGACGAAGGGAGATATGAGGATAGCCCTGTCTGTTGTTAGATGTTATGCAAGATCAAGAGCAAAATGCCACTTACCAGTGCATATATGAGCGTTGGATAATCTTATTCGTCTCCTCTATAGAACCGAAGCACATTTGGTGATGTTCAAGTGCAGCTCGAGCTGTCTCAATACATTCGGGTATGAATGTGCCGGACGAGCCAGTTCCAGTTGGCGCTGGGATGGCACGGTATATCAATGTTAACATTGCCAGTCGGCAGACTTTGTCGGAGCGCAGATATAAAATATCCACTTCGCAAAGATTTGAGTCAGAGGACAAAATTCGCTGTACGAAAATTTCTTTAGCATCCATGCACACTCGGGTCGGAAGATCGACATACTTCAAATGGGTCCATGATGCTCGTAATCATCTCGTCGGCTAAGGTACGGGCGTGAGACACTCTGACACTTTCAGGCTGGTTCAGGGCCGCGGGGCTATATAAATTCATGTATACTTTGTTCTGTATGATGGCTTGTTTGGTCCACAAGGCACACACATTCCCCCATATATCATTTTCATCGCATGCAAATATCTCAAACGGCGAGGGGAGTCCGATGTCAAAGTCCTGAATAACAGACGCACGGCCAAGTCGGAGAGATAGCAAATTCAGTAAGGTGTACACAGACCAAAAGAGACATTGTTTTCGCTTTTGAGTTTCTGGAGGATCATGCTCCATTGATGATATGCGGTGGTATCCTAGGGTTTGGCACATGTGAATTGCCGTGGAAGCAAGTGTCCAGCTAAGAGATGGCTTTGCGATCTCAATTCCATGCATTGCCTTAAACAACTGTTAGAACTTTTCATGTATGGTAATGATAGGAGGGGGCATCTACCCCAAGAGATAATGCCACAATGGTCTCATGTGTTGCTGGCATTAGAATGTTCAGATTTGCCAGCGCTGCTTCTAAGTTTTCTTTGCACATCTGTATATAGTTGTGATACTCATCCCGAGTGGTGGATTCTTTCTCGGTGAATGACAGCTCAATGAAAGTATTATAGAGTCCGAAGTGAGCAGCAATGAAGGCTGCATCAGAGTAATCATCTGTGGAAAAGTAGACCTCTCGGCATTTTTCAATGAAGTAATCAATTGAGAAGAAGGGAATGTAGCCGCCGAATGCAGAGGGTTTGTTTTCTGAAGTAATCTTTGGAGTTAGTGCATGTGGGAAATAATTTCGCAGGCTTTACAGGTTGGGTCATACCTTTGACTTTCCTCAGCACTGTCAAAACAACAGGTAACGGTGGCAATTCTAGCTGGCGGATATCACAATGGGAACCTAACCTGCCTTCCTGGCTATGAAATTGAGTCCTCTGGGTGACAATTTCACGTTGCTTATTTTGCATCTCAACAATCTGTCGGAGTGAAGAGAGTGCCTCGTTTATTTTGGGACTGGAAAAAACTTCCGGTGTACTATGGGAAAACGCGGATTCCAGAAACTCTCTTGCATAGACAGAGTGCGCGGCAAGAGATGAATTTCCCTCAAATCCAGAGCTTGGATCATGTTGCTCAATAGCAGGGTTTGATGTATAGCCAGGACCCTTGATGCTGGCATGATCGAATTTTGTCGCAGGAGAATTCACTCTAGCGCCCGGTAAGGGGGAGGGTTGAGACGATTCATAAGATCTGGTTGGTTTTGATCCATTTGATCGAGATGTTGTAAGCAGTTCTTGCAGGGCCTTTTCAATGCTTCCCAATCGCTCTTCAATCAAATCGATCTTCTTCTCGCTATGAACCGATGTTACAAAACTTGCCAACCTTGGAATGCACTGCAAATTTGGGGGAAGAAAAGATATCAACTCACTATTGACTAGAAATAAGCACCCTCCTTCTCTGTTGATTTGACTTCTGACCTTCGCCTGTAGATCGACACGCAATACTTGCGCTGCGACAATTGGAACATGGGGAGCGCTTATCACACCGGATCTGCGAAACTGGTCAGCGTCATGCATGTACAACCCTTCCAAGCTTCTGCAGCTCACCTTCCGGGAACGACATTGATCGCACTGGATGAATACATATTAGTAAGTTCCATATTATAGTTAATTCATTTGATATTTTTTCCAATGACTCAGTTGCCAAATTAGTAGATCTCCGGGATTGAGTATGCCAAGACGTACCGCACGTCGAGCCAAGCCACTGGTTGGCGGCTCGTATTCGTCGTGGTCGGAACCCTCGACATCCATGATGGATATTAATTGAGGATATTTGCTTATTGGAGAATTGATGTAACTGTAGGTTGATGTCATTAGGTGAAAGCGGTGCTGCCTGGTGGCCTTATGGCATAATTGATCGGTGGTCACGTGGTGGGTTGTCCAAAGCTTAAAAAAGCAGTAGTAAATTGCAGTGCAGTATCATAATAGTGTGAGTGGGAGTGGGATTCGAATTGGACATTTCATTATCTTCAATTTGCCTGGAGATTTGAAGCCCCGAGGAATTTATCAAATGTGCCAGTTTTGACTCGGAGCGTTTGATCGAAGTGGTTCTCAACCATCAAGGCTGTCAATAGACAGTTGCCACATAAACTGGAGTAAAAGACGTGATTCGCTTCTATAATGATGGGAGATTGGCTAATGCTTCAGTATTGTAGAGTAGGTAACTCCGACTCACAGCATGGTGACAGGGTATTCTAATACAAGAAACTTCTGGAAGAGAGCATACACTACTAGTAGACTTGAATTGAGAATTGTGATATACTAGAGATCTGAAGACTGAGAGAGAGTCCTTATCATCCACCCAGCTTGTCTTTCTCACCTTTGCAACTTTCCCTGATAAGATACGACTCGCAGGACTCAATTCCCAGCCAATCTTTCTTCTTCTTCTTTTTATTCTTTGTCTAGACCCCACAAGCCGGCATCAGCCACATCATCGATCCTATCAGATTGTTTCTTGACTATCTGGTGGACCGCCGGGCCCCAGCGGCTTTTGCTTATCAAGCACGCGAGTCGGCTCGTGCGGGGGTTTGGTTGATTTCCGGGGTTCGCAGACGAAAAATAGAAAAAGGAACCGATGGAATCTGTCGATACTTCGACTTGTTTACTTTCTTTGCTTTTTGTCTAATTCTCTGACGTGCAGAATCTCCAAACTTTCTGACATCTGCACGACCGTTGAGGCGCCGCGATCAACATGACAGCGACAGCCCCACTGCCAATGGATTTGTCGCATCACTATTCCTACACCACCAAAAATCGGTTGGCCAGTTTTGTCAAAAGTTATTACAAGTACTATGCCATCCCAGGGCTAGCCAATTTTGCCGGAGGTACAGTTTCCTCCGAACATGCGTTGGTGTAACGTCGACTAACTATTCATTTGTTTATCTATGCAGGTTTGCCACATCTGTCATACTTCCCCTATGATACGCTGGAAGCCAACATCGCCCGTCCAAACCGCTTGCAGCCGGAGAGTTCCGGGGACTCGAAATCTGAACGTCTCGTCGTTCCCAAACAATCCCAGGCCACCGACCTCCAGCATCGGATCGACCTGAACACTGCTCTGCAGTATGGCACGGCGGAAGGCTATCCGCCCCTGCTCTCGTTTCTGCGACAATTTACCCGCGATCACCTTCACCCCAATGTGCCCTACGCAGAGGGTCCAGACGTTGTTCTAAGCTGTGGCAACACCGATGGCTTTTCCAAGGCCATTGAACTTCTTACTAATATCTGGAACCCCGACCGCGACTGGATCCAGCAGCGGGAGGGAGTTCTGTGTGAGCAGTTCGCATACATGAACGCCATCCAGACCGTCAAACCCAGAGGTTTGAACGTTGTTGGAGTGGCCATGGATGCACAAGGCATGTGTGCCTCGGGCGAAGGAGGCCTCGCCGATGTCCTGGAGAGCTGGGACTTCCGACGTGGTCGTCGGCCTCATGTTATGTACACTGTGACGTGAGTAGAGAATTTTTCGCCTCTTGAAAGAAGTTTGAACTTACAATATGGGACAGTATGGGCCAGAATCCTACCGGTGGAGTGTTACAGATCGAACGCAAGAAAGAGATCTACGCCCTTTGTCAGAAGTATGACGTGATCATTGTCGAGGATGAACCATATTGGAACTTACAATTCCCTTCCGCTTATGAGATGGAAGCTCAAGCTCGTGGTCTATCGATCCCGAGTCCCAGAATTAATAATCTGAACCATACATCATCGGGTTATCCATTTTTGGATGCCCTTGCTCCCTCCTATCTATCAATTGATACGGAGGGTCGAGTGATCAGACTCGACACGTTCTCTAAAACCATCGCCCCCGGAAGTCGACTTGGCTGGATCACTGCGCAGCCCGCCATTATCGAGCGCCTGACTCGCATCACCGAATGTTCTACACAGCAGCCTAGCGGATTTGTCCAATCCATTGTCGCTGAGATGCTCATGGGGAAACAGGCCGGGGAAACAAAGGCCCGTGCCTCGAAGCTGCAAGACTCTCGTGGATGGCAGATGGACGGCTGGGTACGTTGGCTAGAAGGATTACGGGCAGGCTATGAGAAGCGCATGCAATCCATGTGCACTATTTTGGAGGCCAACAAGTTTTTCGTGTCTGAAAAATCCGAAATATCCTCTAAATCTGCAGGTCATGTTGATGGCTGGGAGGTAGTGGATCGAGTTCAGATGTTTGAATTTGTCTGGCCCAAAGCTGGCATGTTCACCTGGATTGAGGTTTATTTTGAATCCCACCCTCTGGTTTCTCAATACGGTGCTCAAAGACTATCCAAGGCATTTTGGGTCCACCTTACACAAAAGCCGGTCCTGTGCTTGGTTGGTCCAGGCAGTATGTTTGCCGCAAGTCCCGAGTCTGCCGAACAGGCTTACAAATATTTCCGAGTCTCTTTCGCGCCAATGAATGCCGATGATGTGGCACACTTTACACAGAGACTTGTGGATGGTATTCGGTCTTTCTGGCAGCGCAATAGCCTGGATGGCTTGGAGAATGATGAGACTTTGGAAATGCAGATGCTACAGATGGGCCCAGGAGTTAACCTCTTGGGCAGCGGCTGCTAAAGGAGTTTTAAAGTGCCGTGTTGGATAGATGGGATCTGTCAGTTCTTTCTTTTGCTGCAATGTCCTCTTTCTTACAGAGGCCTTGCTTTGGATTGTGAACAATAATGTCTTGTGTTAGTGTGTTAGTTTAATGTGATGTCCAGCGATACGAAGTTAATGTGTGTTAAGAATAAATGTCATTAAATGGTACCACAATACCTCCCACTACGGGCCAGTGATGCCTTCACCTCCTAGTGACCAATGTTTTGAATATGTGGCCTACTATATCTGGCTAATTTCTCCTACTCGGAGCAGCACTGAAATCACTCTTCCCATCCTCCTCCACGACCTCCTCCACGACCTCCCCAACCCCCACCTCGACCTCCCCACCCTCCACCGCGACCTCCCCATCCTCCACCGCGACCTCCCCACCCTCCACCTCCACCCCAACCTCCGCCAGGATGTCTATCATCGTCTCCACCTCCTTCTGCAGTGGCTTCCTCTCGTGCCACGACCTTGAATCCTACAAAGATTTAGCAACAGCACCATCGTGGTTGGATTCACAATAAGCACAAACCTTGGTTTGGCTCAGCAACCGCCAACGCGGTGCTTGTTAGCCCAAGCAATGCAAACAAAAAGGTAAGACGCATAATTTTCGCTTGATAAATTTGGTGTTATGCTTGGAATGGATTAGAAATGCCCGCTGATCATGTTAAGGATTCTTACATCAATAAATGTGTTTGTGTAATAATGACTTGATCAAAGATGGTGATTTTGGATTCAGACCGAGGATTACTTCGGGCCTTATATAGACTTCATTGTGGAAAATGGAGGCAAATTTGTATTGTCACCTGGGCAAGCATTGCAGACCAGCTGAAGCACTTGAAGAAGATCGACATGATATCCCCCGAGAATGCCACGATCAACTCCAGTCAAAGTGCCTCCTTGTTCCCGTCGTGAAGTTAAATCCATGTATTGCAGAAAGGATTTCCTTGCTTGAATAACCATGCGGGATTTTTGTGCTAGGGAGACAACCTTGATCTAGAAAGTCTACTGGGTTGTTTCAATGTTGGCTCGTGGATATTCGAAAATCGCTTCTATGTATCATCCAGATGTCTGAGGTAACCTAGTAACGTCTTGAGCAGATATCATTTCAACCTTAGAATGTTTGAATGGAGTTCAGACTTCGTAAACGTAGATTTGTAACATGTAAGACATCATTTGAGAGGGATATCCTGGTCTATTCCAATGTTTCAAGGGTCTTTGTCGGCAGCTGTTGAGATAGATCAAGAATAAAATTGCCACTATACTGACTGATATCGTCATTAAATAGATTCCAAGGCCTATCTGGAACATCCCAGCATCGATAGATGATTTATCCATCATGTAGTACTTATGTTATCAAACATTGACACATTTGACAGTAGCAAGTTTGGTAATTTCATATCTGTGGTGCACGTATTTTTGCGATATCCCCACTAAGGATATCGACTTTGGGCTCTTATGTGACACGAACCAAGATTTCACGGCTATCTCTCCTATTGGCCCTAAGGTCATACATTCCATATGCGAAGTTAGGTAGCCCTGTTACCACACTAGCAACATTGTTTGGTATGACATCCATGTGGGGAACCGCCTGAAGGAGCTAAGCTTACGAGGCCGACAGGGAGCACTTACTATACGACGGGGCACATCATGCTAGTTAGCTTTCTGAAGTTAGAAGTTACTCCATGCAGTGCAGATATCCGTAGATCTAGCTTTGTGTGCTACTGAAATTTAGAACTGAGGTTGGCTAGTGGAGATCTTGTACTCCTCTGCTTACGTCAATGTTGACCTTTGCTAGTTATTCGTACTTATTCGGGTGGTATACTCAAGGTCACTCAAACGCATCCTAGCGTTTAGAATTCATTTGAATCATGAAATTGAGAGGACTCTCTGTCTTTGCAAAATTTCAATCGCTGTTGGACAACATGAACAACATGCTGTTCGGCCACGAGGTGCTTCCAGGGTTGCCTGCAGGAGCATTTGACCAATTGTATACGCCGCACCGGTCAATGGAAAATCATTGGCAATGCTATTTCGAGTGTCGACTCGGACGATAAACCACCTTGGAAGACCTATTATTTAGTTGAAAGAGACATGTCTAGACATTGCAAAAAAAAAAAAAAAAAAAAAAAAAAAAAACCCATGGGAGATGTAACAGTCCTCGAGCACCAGAGCATAGTACACTACACAAACAACTGATTTGGTTAGAGAAATTATAAGTAAGACGATGCCCTCTTGCGCCGAACTAAATGAATTCAGCATGTCATGCCCAAAGATTTGACAGGACGTAATATCTCTATTTTGAAAAAAAAAATAATAGGCGGATTACCTTTATCTCCTCGCACATCGTAAATAGTAGTTCATTATAGTAGGTGCCTTGTGGCCTGAGAAAAAGATCTGCGGGGAAATCAACATTTCCTAAGATTTCTCCGCAGCCCACCAATCCGCCAAAGACATGCCGAAAAATGTCGCAACTAGACAACCTACAAAACCGAGATCTCGCTGAAGAGATTGAAGCTATCAATGCCATCTACGAACCCGATACCATCGCATTAGACCGAGCGGCCGCATCCTCCATCGCGAACAACACCATTGACTTGGGAAGCGCCGGGTCATCCAATGACGATGCGCAAACCACAATAACGCTCCAGCTCCCCGGCCAACCTCACCTCTCATTCATTATTGGCTTCGGTGCGACATACCCAGAAACACGACCTACAATTCTTGGCACTGCATCAACTGCCGCGCGCGGAGAAGGCAAGATCGCCGTGGATGTGCTGGAAGATATTGTACAACGGACATGGCAGCCTGGTGCAGTGTGTTTATTTGACATAATTAGCGAAGCAGTCGATGTCTTTCCAGAATTAAATATCGGGGGAGGCAAAGACAGCGAGCAGACTGCGGATGGCTTATCTGCTAGCCAGACAACAACAAAAGCAGACGACCCGGCCGCACCGATTACCCAGACAGCAGAAAGCTTTGGGACTCTTTCTTTGAAAGATGCATTTGGGCTTGATAGTCCACCAGATTGGATCATGTCCGACGTTGTAACTGAGAAAAAGTCCACGTTTCTAGCCAGGGCAGCGCGAGTGACGAGTCTTGCACAGGCACAAGCTTATCTGGATCATCTCACTGCAACTGATAAGAAAGTCGCAGTGGCATCGCATAATATAAGTGCTTGGCGTATCAAGCAGAAGAAGAATACTTCTCCAGGCTCGGATGCAGCCGAGACGCAAATCCAGGATTACGATGATGATGGAGAGACTGCTGCAGGGGGGCGTTTACTGCACGTTATGCAATTGATGAATGTATGGAATGTCGTGGTTGTGGTCTCGCGTTGGTTTGGAGGCATTCACCTCGGACCGGCGAGATTTCGACTTATTAACGATGTTGGGCGCGACGCGTTGGTAAAGGGTGGGTTTGTCCGCGAGGAAACCCCTGGTCCTGAAAAGGGAAAGAAGAAGGGCAAGAAATGAGAGGATGTGAATAAATTTCCCCCGTCATCCACATTGCTACCAGCGAGAAATCTGCCAGAGACTCCGGTACTCACCTTTGGCCAAAGTCAACTGATCTGTCATTCTCACTGGCTCTAAAGAGTCATTCATCAGGTCGGGAATCTACTTGCTCACAAATACTTCGAATTATCACCATTGCTCATCGCCAACTTGGCCTACATGACAATTACATTGAAAGTCAATTAGGAACATCAAGTTGAGCGTGTTGCGTTTTACCAAGGCCGCCACGAAAATATCGTGCCCCCATCCATCCCTCCCGGCTGAGTTCTGCTTTTTGGGTGAAACGATGAGTCGAAGCTCTTTTAGCATGATATTTATTGCTTATATTTCACGGCATCTATATCATATGAGATATCCTAGCTTGGAGCATTTGAATGGATATAAACCCCATGAATACTTGGGCTTACAATCGAAATCAATGTATCATTAGAGTTGCGTTGCATGGATGTTTCATGGTACCGGCAAATTCCACCTGTGTATTACATACTTTTGGTGCCAAGACAGGCCGTCAATCCGTAGTAGTAATCGGTTGCATTACCCTCAGCGATATTTGGAGTATGGATTAGGATTTCAAAAGTACTAGTCAAAGCCAAGTGAATATTCATGTGCAAGGCAGCCTTAGGTCCTACATGGGATAGATGAAGCTCGCAGTCAAAGATACTGTGGAAGATACCAGCCACGGCGATGGAAGTGACTTATAGAAGATGAGTAAGATAAGGAGAATTGGGGTTGAGAGAACCAACATTAATTGGATATAGACCAAGCCACGCAGATCGTTAAAAGAATCAGAATCAAGACCAGGATTAGAGGTAGGGAGAGGGTAGATAAGTGGGAGCGTGACCAGTTATGAAATAGAAAAACAGGCCAGAGCAAAGGAAAGCAAGGAAACAAGCAAAGTGGTATTGCGGAAGGAAAAGAAAGAATAACATCATTCAGCCAAAGAACATAAGATAAAGATACATAGGCATTTGAGAAAATCAGCTACACGCGCTGGATGTTCCATATCATTGTTGCGACTTCGATCAGTGATTGTACCGGGATATCGGCGTCAGTTTCTGGCGGAACGGGCACACGGCGGAGTAGTTCTTCGCTAGATACATGTAGAGGTTCGGCCGGCACACAACTGACTGGCATTGTTGAGCCGCCGGGAGGACGTGAAACCTCAATTTTTTGGCGTGTGACTGGCTGAAATCGGGGCTGACCATTACGCGGAGTTATGATCGGTTGCGAATTTATGATGCTCTCGAAAGTGACTTTCGCTCGTCCTTGGTCAACAAAGATCAGAATCACGACTTTCACCTCCCCCTGGGAGTTGGCTAGCCACCAGCTAGCGTCAAGATGGAGTCTTCGCGATGATTCAGAGTGTGTAACTTCAACTATAACAGAAGGCCATATATCATCAGTTGGAGGAGGATTTGGTGGGATCCATGAGCCATCTGGTTCTTTATAGCACATATTCCCTTCCATGCGACCCGAGCCTATTGATTGGGTCTCATCTTCCAAATTTGCCTCAACTATGGACGTGTGGAGCGCAAAGGAAAAGTGTTGAGCTGCCGAAGCATGAATTCGCCCGGGGATCGTAATGATTAAAGTTCGCGACGAGGCGTCGTACGACTGGCAGCAGCCTTTGGATATGTAATTTGTCAGCGCGGAAGGAATGCAACCGCTGCTCAGGGAAAGGAAAGAACGAAGAGAGAAAAGCACTGGATTGGCTATGGACAATCTCTCTCGGGGGGATGGAGAGAAGGGAAAAGGAAGGAAGGAAGGAAGCAAGCACTAGATCTAGATATACCTAGAGGGGGTCACCTGACCCCTCTCTAACATAATTTGAAGCAATATTTGGCGGAACATTACTGAACTTCAAATACTGGGTGCCATGCTTAGTATCTTCATACTTCTGCGTAATCACTGTTCAAATTCCAGCGACCGAGGAGTCGATGAGATGGACAGCATCATATGGAAGATTGAAACGCTCTTTATCGATCCTTTGAAGTTCAAGATCGAACATTTCCTGTTCTGTAGGGGTTCGGTTTTGGATTTGGGGTCTCGGTGGGGTAGTCGCTGGGCCAAAGTCCACTGACATGGTGGCGAGTGGGTCGACAGAAACTCGGAGCACTGAAAGTCTGCGAGTTGAGGGACTCCGTAAATGTAATACGTAACCAGTTGACTATTATGGCGGCCGATAGAGGCCACCCAAGGGTCACATCCCAATTTCAAATTCTAATTTCACCGCCCTGTTTTCCGCCCGTATTGTATTTATCACATATAGGAATATCTTGAGGGATTTGATCTGAATACGGGTCACTTTTAGAATAGACTTGAGAATGGACTTGAGTTTGAAGGGACTTGAGAATGGATTGATTATAGAGTTCAAAGATTCAAAATAGAAGGAAGTACAGGGATTCAACGCATAATGGAGTTTAAGGATTCAGTATATAGTGCAGCGCTGTATGTAGAGTTCAAAAACAAATATGAATTTGGAATTACTCGTAATTTACTTTCTGCCAGTCGGAAAGTTGAATTTGAGTTATGGCAGTCGGGTGGCGGGTATCGGCCGCCGTACGTATGGTCGGCGGTACCTTTGGAGGGCGAGGGAAGGAGGAACATTTGAAACATTCAAATGTTAAGTGGGGTCACCTATGTAATACTCACTGATCAAATCAGGGCGCTCATGGGCGTGCTCAGTTCTAACATTTGAATACTTGGCAGTGAACAAAAAGCGGCGAGGGGTGAGCACTAATCAGGAAGAAGAAAGCCAAGAACTGGGATAGTAAATCTACTACATACTAGTAGGTCAAGGCGGACCGAATGCCACCGTACCATGGTACGAATAGGTTGGTGAACGAGTCAGAACTGTTGTCGGTCGATCTCGCGATCAAATTATTGTTCCAGATGTCATCGAAGCTATAGAAAATAAATTTCAGAGCGCATCCACTTTATTCAAGTTTATACTAACCGAACTGGCGCCAAGACGCTCGAAATTACAAGGACTCCATGCAAAGGGTCGCAGGTGTTCCGTTCAAATGTTACTCCACACCCGATCGACTGGGTTGACAGGTATAATATGGGGTTAATATCAATCTGAAACGGCATCTACGGACCCTGTGCGATTCATATGATGGTAGTTCAGATGCGGACTGGAATCACGGATTCCATGGTTGACAATATATTCCAAGTTAGACATCAGTGACCCGCAACATCTATGTATCACAACAATCAAACATTTGAAGGAAAATATTTATTCTCCCAACTGTTGCATCTGTGGATGTCAGGTGGATCGAATTAATTCCCCGGCAGTTAATGTTGAGGAGCGAGCTTGACCTTGAGTGACGTTTGAGAACGTGTGGCAGGACACCTTGAAACAGAATTGGGTTGGCAGTGACGGTTCATGCTCTCCAGAATACCCACACTTACAGCGATCTTCATCACGCTAAGCCGCACTATCTCGGTAGACAACCCTGTCATTCCAGATACATGCGCATGATCGACGGTTCAGGCAGCCCCAGAAGCTTTAGCCATATTGAGAAAATGTGATGGTCGCGGTCGGCAAATCGCCAATCTCACACCCGAAAGCCACGAAGAGATGTGTGTGTTTTTTTTTTTTGCAAGCTTTGCGGATATGCAGGACGGTTTGAAACAAAGACGGCTGATCTAAGCTGTCAGTTCATGCATTTTGGCGCTGTGAATACGTCATGCTGGTCATTTGAGCCCGTCTAGCTTTTCTACCAGTCGCAAGGGCGCGACCCGTATATGCATGGACATGCCAATCGTGGTCGCGGGGACACCGGAAGCCTTCTGCACAAAGCCGATTATGTGGTGGAGCTATCAACACCAGGGCAGAGTTGCCGAATTACTCAATGCTGAAACGGGGTAGTCAACGTTCATACCCATTGCAACCATCAGTTTCAATTCCGTCGTGGGCATATCGGCATGTTCCGTCAAATGATTGGCGCTCGACCCGCTGACAAGAAACCATAGGCGCCAAGGGGTGACTTCCCGCAACCAATCCCCGCCGGTCGGAAGGACTAAACACATGGCATCCCTGGGTCCCAAGATAGATGGTGCGACACACTGTGAGGCGTCTTGACGAAGGGGGAGGCGTATCCTTGCACCGGTCTGTGCGGTGGTTGATATCCTCTCACCAGCCAGTCTGGTTGGAACGGGCAGATCGCCAGCACTGGCGGACCCGTGTTCTCGTCTGTGACTGGCTGGAGTCTATTAATTCTTCAGCACCACTCACCGTCTGATGTGTGTATTTTGAAAGTGAAAAGAGCAGATGTGAAACATCCCAGCTTTCTCGAAATCCCGCTCCCCACTTGCGACCTGTCTTTGAATCTAGGAAAATGAGATCGTCAAGCACATTTTTTCGGGGAGCGTGGAGAAGATCAGACTTTAGGAGTGTCCGATTGATTGGGGGGGGGGTCTCAGGGTCTGCCTAAATAACAATGGGTGACACATAGACTCCTGACGGATGAAGAATCTGAGCGTTGTATTTAAGACTCTTCAGCGCCTATTTTTCCCCCTTGTGTATCTCGATCTTTTTCTTCACTTCACGGCTCGATACCCAACAGGCTAGTCCTGTATTTCTTTCTCTCTCTTTCTATCTTTTTTTTTTTATGGTTTGATAGTCGTGCCTGTGGCAGACTCCTACATTCCCTTTCGTGAATCAAAATCTGTGACAATCTTTGGTTTGATATCACCTGAAACAAAGGCATTACTATTGTTCACCTGATTCAGGCTGCTATAACAAGGGTAGGTTATTCTTTGTTTATTTCCTAATCGGGTATTTCATTTGGAACAATTCACTCGTTTGTCATGTCCATAATACCTTTCTTCTCAACTGACTTCATGTCAACTTCTTCTACTTTACTTAAACCTCCTCAATCTTCTATTTTCTCCAACTCTTCCATCTCTAACTATCTGGCGCAGGAAGCCCCCACACTCCTTTCTACACTCTCACGACTACCAACTTCCAATCATTTTTTCCTGTTTGATCCCATTCGTCTGGTACGGATCCCATCATACATATCAACAATATTTGGTCGATCCAATATAAAAAGTATTTACAACATGTACGCCAAGTCGATGCTTGTTGCCATGCTGGGGGCCTCCGTGGTCAATGCCCACATGATCATGACCAGCCCCGTTCCCTATGGAAAGGACACACTCAACAACTCTCCTCTGGCTGCCGACGGAAGTGACTTCCCTTGCAAGTTGCGTTCGGACACCTATTCGGTTACAGAGCAGAATGTGATGGTTATCGGCGAGGCTCAGCCCTTGACCTTTGAGGGCAGTGCTACCCATGGCGGTGGCTCGTGCCAGATCAGCCTTACTACCGATCTGACGCCCTCCAAGGACACTGACTGGCAAGTCATCAAATCTTTTGAGGGTGGCTGCCCAGCCAATGTGGATGGTAACCTTAGCGGCGGTGCCACCATGGTTGATCCTTACTCGTTCAATTTCACCATTCCCGAAGGTATCGCCGCTGGAAAGTATACGCTTGCCTGGACCTGGCTCAACCGCATTGGCAACCGTGAGATGTATATGAACTGCGCTCCAGTCACTGTGAAGAGCTCCAGCGCTTCGAAGAGATCCGAGAGTGTCGCCGCCAAGGCAGTCGAGAAGCGTTCTACCACCTTCCCGCCCATGTTCGTCGCCAACATTAACGGCTGCATTACCTCGGAGAATGTCGATATTCGTTTCCCCCAGCCTGGTGATGATGTTCAGTACCTTGGCGAACCTTCCAACCTGGCCAAGGTGGGTGCCGCCGCTTGCACCGGAACTCCCACCTTTGCCAGCGCCGGTGACTCTACAACTGGCACCAATTCCGCCGCAGGTTCGTTCGGTTCGGATTCGAGCTCAGAGACAGCGTCCACTTCAGCAGCAGTAGCAGCCACCACTGTGTCGACCCAAACTTCTGATGCCGCCCCAACCTCCACCTCTGTTGTATCTGTCCCAGAAGTTGCCCCTTCGTATACCTCCGTTGCAAGCATGGCAAGTGCGGCTTCTCCTTCGCCCACCAGTAGCTCTTCTACTTCTTCCAGCTCGGGTGCCCTGAGTGGCTCATGCAGCGTTGATGGCGAATGGAATTGCATCTCAGGTACCTCTTTCCAACGTTGCGCCTCGGGTGTGTGGTCTGTCTCTCAGCAGATGGCTTCCGGGACCTCTTGCACTGCAGGCCTGAGTGCGGATCTAGCGATTGTTGCCAGTAAGCGATCTCATGTCGCTTCAGGGCTGCACTTCCGCAGACGCAGCATCGGTGACTCCCACCACGTTTAGATACGTACACAGTACAATACCTGCTGGTTTCGGGTATTGTTTTCGCTCCTTTTTTCTTATTATCCTTCGTTGCATTCTTTGCCCTTTTTTATTTATTTTCTTTTCCTGTCCTAGATTGGTACCCTAGGACGGACCTTTTTTTCACCTTTCAATGCATCTTTATGGTCCTTTTTTTCATGTACATTTTAAGGAGCATGCTGCTTAGATGCGAGTTTGAACATCGATGGAGTCAAGTGTTGCAAATGTTAAAGAATATGACAATCTTGGAAAGTTTTCAACCTGATTGATGATCGATATCGTTAAAATACGTAGGTGTGCCCGTGGAGGATAGAGAAGGTAGAAAGATATAGTGCAAGTCTGTAACTCCAGAGTTGAATCAACAGTTGGAGCTGATGGCCATTGGAAATTTTGGTTTCATTCTGTGTTGTATTGGAGTGTATAGTACTATAATCTCGGGGGCTTGCGGTAGCAGCGCATCTGGAGAAGTACCGAGTAGAAGAACAAAGAGAAAGTAGATGGTGGATCGCACCTGCTCCACGAGATCAGGAGATCAGGTGTCAACAAACCCAAAAAAGGAAGTCACGGTGGGGCATTTGTGATTATGTCACGGGGTGCGGCCCCACTCTACCGAAACTGGTTAATCAGGGCTTAGGGTTCTCTTCCACACTCACTTGGCGCAGCTCAGTAAGCGAAAAAATCCACAGGACAGCCCGACTGGGAAACTTTTGGTCTTCAACCTCACCAACGACACCGAACGACAACAATGGCCACTCGCCCGACCGTCTCGATCGCTACGGCTGAGGGTAAGCCCTCCGGGGCTACCCAGACCCTTCCCTCGGTCTTCTCTGCTCCTATCCGTCCGGATATTGTCCAGTACGACATCTCTTGAACGAAAACTTGCCATCCGAGGCGAAATACTGATGTTTTCCCTACAGGCAGGTCCACACCGGTATGGCCAAGAACAAGCGCCAGCCCTACGCCGTCAGCGAGAAGGCTGGTGAGCAGACCTCTGCTGAGTCCTGGGGTACCGGTACGTGATAACAACTTTTTCATTTTTCTTTCGATATGCGAGTTGGAATTTGCTGGGAGGATCATGAAAGTGGGGTTCGATGGAGACAATTGAAGAAAATTTTCTTCAACGCGGGAATCGCCAATCGCTTCAACAAGGGGAAACAAGTCGCTAACGAAACATATTTCTACTGAACAGGTCGTGCCGTTGCTCGTATTCCCCGTGTCTCCGGTGGTGGTACTCACCGTGCCGGTCAGGCTGCCTTCGGTAACATGTGCCGTTCCGGTCGTATGTTCGCCCCTACCAAGGTCTGGCGCAAGTGGCACCAGAAGATCAACGTGAACCAGAAGCGTTTCGCTACCGCTTCCGCTCTCGCTGCTTCTGCCGTCCCTGCTCTCCTTTTCGCCCGTGGTCACCGTGTCGGCAAGGTCGCTGAGGTTCCCCTCGTCATTGAGTCCAAGACTTTCGCCGATGCTGCCCTGACCAAGACCAAGGCTGCCATCGCCCTTCTCCAGGCTGTCGGTGCCGGTGAGGAGCTCGTCAAGGTCTCCAAGTCCCGCAAGCTCCGTGCTGGTAAGGGTAAGCTGCGTAACCGCCGTTACCGCCAGCGCCGTGGTCCCCTCGTTGTCTACAACCCCGAGACCGATGGCAAGGACCTTGTCCGTGCTTTCCGCAACATCCCCGGTGTTGAGACCTCCTCCGTCTTCTCTCTCAACCTCCTCCAGCTCGCCCCCGGTGGTCACCTCGGTCGTTTCCTCGTCTGGACCTCCTCCGCTTTCGAGGCTCTTAACCAGGTCTACGGTACCACCACCACCCCCTCTGCCCTCAAGAAGGACTACCTCCTGCCCTCCAACTTGGTCTCCAACGCCGATATCACCCGCCTCATCAACTCCTCTGAAATCCAGGCCGTTGTCAAGGCTCCCAAGGGTGAGGCCCGCACCAAGCGTGTCAACGTCCAGAAGAAGAACCCTCTGCGCAACAAGCAGGTCATGCTCCGCCTCAACCCCTACGCCTCTGCCTACGCCAAGCAGAAGCTCGGCCAGCAGGCTCTTGATGCCGGCAAGCCCGCTCGCGCTGGTGCCACTTTCCTCAACACTCTGTCCGAGGAATAAGCTTTTCTTCTCTGTTATTTTTCACGGTTAAAAATGGTAGTGTCAGAGCAAAAATGAATCAATGCCTTTTTGCAATACCCACGGGTCCTGATTCGGAGTATAATATGACGGTTATGTTAACGATCACTATTGTACTTCCTCGCAGTAACATGTAGTCAAAGCTCATATAGGTAAGTTTGTAGATCTGTAGGCACTGCAGAGCTACAGTAAACGCTTCGTCGTCAACACACTTTCCCAGGCTAGGCTTTCCAATCAATTGATGTTCCAGATGTCTTCAAATGTTTTGAATTTTTACCCACTGATCGTCTTATGATTATTGTAACTTACAGCGCGCTTTCCAGTGCAATCCTGCGACCAATGTCAAATCTCAGCTCCCATGATCATGCTCAATAGATACTAACTAGGTGATCAATTGCTATGACCATCCACATGTGGGTTCCCTTGGGTTATCTTTTCAAGGTCATCTTATATGCCTCAGGCCGATGTAGTTACCTCAACATTCAATACGATTTCTAACATTGAATCTCAAGATTCGGGTCAATGGATGTTGAGAGTATGTACACATGTGCATGGAATAGATTGATACTATGTATTTACTCAAGTGCTAGTAGTATGTTCATGATAGTGCTTCTCTCGAGTCGCTTCACTTCAACCAAGGTTCTGTGTACTTTTCCCCTCAGCCTCGGAAAACTGCCAAAATGTCTCGGTATTGACCGATATTTAATCTATTGTTTACCGCGCTCCTGAGACATATCCAGGTGAGGCCTGGCTTGCAGCAACTTTCCAAGGTGGAACATCTGAAACGGAATTAATTCCGGACATCTGGAGCTGCTAGAGAGCATCAATTGATTTGAAAGCTGCATTAGCCCCGTATTCTTACGTATCCAAATTTAGAGACAAAGGTTGTCGGCATTTGGTTTGCGAGGCATTTTTCTTGCGGAACCGCGATGTACTAAGAAATTAGCCGATCTTTCAAGCGTTGAATTTTGGGACCGCGCGGCTCCACACTTGACATGCAAGTTGCTACCTAGTACGAAGTGCGGATGCCAGCACTCGGTGCTTGAAAATAAACTTTGAAAAGGAGTTTGAAGCTGCAAAAATTGGTGAAGCTGAAGTTTGAGACTGAGTAACTACAAAGTACGTGGCTCTTTGGCTTCTGGGCTGTGCTCAGTATATGTAGACAAGATTGAAATAAATATGGGCGCTGAAGATGGTCCAGGCGTGTCAACCTACCCAATTTAGGTTAGTTACTAATGTCGTGTCACCATGGATATAGTTTTATGCCTACGCGAACACACAAAAAGCCACGTCTAGGGCTGTGCACTAGGTTGTACTCGAGCTTCAATGAGCTTCAACATTCGCACTGGATACCGGATGTGGATATAACTCCTACCTGCGATGTAAAAAAGGACAGGGATTCCAAGGTTGAAATCTTCAAATGTCTTCAACTTTGAAGTGTTCCAAGCTTAGGAATCACATGCGGTGCATTTGATCGCAATATTTGAACCTAGGCATTATGAGAGCTAATTTATATAAATCGCTTACTCCATACAAGCTCTAGAGCTAAACGAAGGACCGCAATTTTAGATTCAAATTAACGATGATCCGGGGCTGTGTCGTACTTTGTTAAGGCAAACTTGCAGCATCAATGTAACATTTGGGTCGGGTTGAAGGAAGTGAAAACGGAGTCCGATTCATTCAAATGTTCGGAGAAATCAAGATGCTGTTGAAAATTGCAAGCTGTCAATATTAAGCCTCACAGGTACTATCTTTTGAATCTTTGAATCTTTGAATCTTTGAATCTTTGAATCTTTGAATCTTTGAATCTTTGAGGCTGACATCTGATTGTTCCAGTCACATCTGTAAAATCAGTGATAATGCAATGGATGATGATCAATCACATGTTATTCTTCTAGAAGCTCAATCTATTTGACTTCGGTAGGCGCCGGTTTCCCCAGCGGATTGGCTCTACTGCAAGCTTTCTCTTTGCAGATACATATTCCCCATTTTTTTCAAGAAAACAAAATATATACGCCAAGATAAAATAAAATAGAAGAAAATGGGAAGTGGAAAGTGGAAAGTGGAAAGTGGAAATTACAAAGACAATCACAGCCGAAGGTACCGGGATTTTAGGATCTTACACAGATTATCTCCCCTTGTATCCGTGACTAGTAATGTATTTTATGCATAACGGAACAGAAGAAAAAGCCGGAAAAAAAAAGCTTCCACGGTGACGGATGAACACCTCAAGGCATTGGGCAAGTCGTCCGAACATTCCATGTCCAGGCGGTCCAAGCGATGAAGATCCCATGCCAAGCGAACATACCGTCAGGGTCCGCGGCTGATGGATTCCAAGCACCCGAGCACTCTTGATTTGGTCCAAGTGGAGTTAGATGTACGTCAGTCCTCGGGCGGCGCGGACTTTCCGTGCTGCTCAAAAACATTTGTTCTTGGAAAGTTCCAAGATAAATTTGTCACATTTACTCAAATGCCATTCCCGGGCTTCGGGATTGGAAAAAAAGGCTCTGGAGTCCCGTGGAATTGAGTTTGGGGCTTACAGTCGAACAAGGCTTTTGTAAATAAAGTAGGGTTTTTTTTTGGTAACAGACTAGAGGGGGAAAAAAAAACAAAAAAGACAACATTTGAAAAAGACAGTGTAAAGTTAATACGCAGCGGAAAAATATTTCCTTTGCAGAGTTACTTCGCTTGCAAGTCTATTGAATTAAAATCGGTGGGAACGAGGTACTAACTTTTGATCGAAGATCCAATGTAACTTGAATTAACCGAGATCCTTCACGTTACAAGTTCGAAAAAGTCCAGATGTCGGAGAAATCTTCTCCTCCGATCAGCCGCTTTTTTGCGCTACATATAGTTGAACTAAGGACTTTTTAGGTAAATGTAAGCATAATATGTGGTCCGATGTTAACCTTGAACGGCTACCTCTGTTTCCAATGTACACGCCTGCGTCAATGATCGGAGTTGTTTAAATTAAAAAGAATGGCCCTAAAACTAGCAAGTGCTTGAATGGTCCATGCATATGTAAAAAAAAAACAATATGAAAACATTGCATGTGAACGTTGAATGTATGTAATGTATACATAACACACATGTTGTACATACAAAGTAAAGTGTTTGCAAGTCAATGCCGAGGACTCCAATTGACAGAAAAAAACTGCATCTGACCCAGATAGGGAAAGTCTCCATTTGCAGATCCCCGACGCTTTGCCCATGTATAAGACGCATGTCTCACCTAACACGAATTTGGTTCAGGGGCGGCATGATACGGGAGACAAGCCAAACACGAACTTTGAAACTGGTGAAAAAAAAATCATTTACGGAGTAGTTGCCCAGGAAGCACGAGCAAATGCAAAACATATTAATCCCAGCAAGTAATAATATCGCAGTACAGTAGTGAGTACAGTAGTGCCCCGATAGTCCAGGAACCAGATATGGGCCCGGAGCCTATTATAGGTTAGTCCACATGTCTTGGGCAACATTGAATTTCGCTAATGTATGGTATGTTTTTATATTACATGTGGTCTAGGATCAGATTGGAATAATTTTTCTTTTTTTTCTCTCTTCAAGTGGTGGGGGCTGATACCTACTACTTACATTGGTACATAAAGAAATTAGCTAGTGGACGAGTTGCATAGATGTCGTCCGCTGTATTTTCTTCTTTGTCAGGATCAGGTTATTTTTAAGATGTGATTTTTTATTTTTGGGAATGAAAAAAAAAACATCATAAATAAATGAGAAATCTGTTGAATACAACAACGGAGTATACAACGCTGCTCCATAAAAATTGAGCAGATTGTATGACGTTAAATTGCCGAAAGAGGATTCTATGACCGCGAGTGGATTGTCTTTCATGATCATCTCAACACTTTTTTTGGGCTCCCTCCAGGGCTCCAGCACTCCCTTTTTTTTGGGCTGGAATCTTTACGTGGCTATGAAATTCCCTATTTCTCCGGACAGGGAGAAATTTCCTTAATCAGAGTTGTCGGTATTTATTCGGAGTAAAATTGGGTCCATCAAATAGATTGGCCAATGGCGTGATCACAACCTAACCATGGTGAGAGACGCGAAGTTCGGGTGGAAATGCCAGATGGGACTCTAGTAATTGCCGGGTTGGAGTAACTGACACCATAACCGGGTCTAACCTTTCTTTTCCTCCTTCAATATCCCAAACTGCGTAATTTACTTTATAATTCGGGTTTTACCACGGGGGGCTTGAGGCCGAATAGGCGGCGATCCCGGATGACGGCGTGCAGATCAGATCGCCATGCATTTGAGACACAGATACGTGGTCAACTCCGGAGTGCATCGCCGTTGGAGTAGCAGGTCCAAGAAGAATAGTGGGGTGGGTTGTTTATGGTGGCTTGGGCTTAGGCTGAGGCTTATTGGTAGGAATGTTAGTGTACGGAGTACAGGTGAGCCTAAGACCAGGGTTTCCCCGATCAAAGATGGGAGCACTCGAGGTCAACTGGTTAGAACAGAGAAAAATAACAAGAAAGACAAAAATGACATCTACATACTTGACTCCTTTGGACTCCCTTTCTGTATAGCTGCATGTGTTTTTCCTTGGAAGTTCAATGTGAGATCCGATTCTTACCTGTATAAGTACAAGTTCTGAGACCGCAGAATCTGCACATGCCAACCTAGGTATTTTCCGCCGAGCATAACAAAAAGGTGGATTCAAACCTTTTCAACCAGGATTTTTACCCACTACCCTGAGACCCAATATTCAGCACAAAACCCGGGCCGGGAAGATCTCGGCTTTGATTCTCCATTTGGACTTTTTGAAAAAGAAAAAACAAAAGAAAAGAACCCAGAAAAATAGGGCAGAATATAACCAAAAATTAATAATTACTAGTACAGAAAACCCATGTATACGCCAAGTGTGGTATAGTGAATATATGGAGTATTCAACCGAAGCCAACCCCAAACGCCCTGCGTAAGAATTGGGAATCGGTGGTCCACCCGGTCCACCCTGCAAGACCATGCGATCCAGCGATCTTCGCGCAACTCCCAAAGAACGATAAGCCCTGTGGCTCCCTCCAACGGATCCCAAGGGGGATTGACTTGACTAGGCATCTAGTCACCCGCGCCACCGTCGGCCGAAGACACCCAAGGATGACCCACCATGAACAAGGATATTCGCGGCCGTCTTTCCGGGCCCAAAACAAGCTCCTTTCATCCAGTCAGAGGGCATGGAGCTAGCAGGTCAACCGCCGAGCGTTTCTTCAGCCGATCGAATGGTTCTGGGCGCTTCCGACGGAAGCACTTCTCTTTTTTGGCTTATTTTGAATTTTTTCTCTTTAGAGAAAGAGAGAACGAGAGAAAGAAAAGGGTTGTACTTGGCAACAAAACACGAGATAGCCAACTTCCAACATTTAAATGCCAATGTCAATGCCAATGCCAGAAACCAAATCCCGAGACGCGCCTCGTTGGATACATAAGCAGAGAGAAAGTCTCTTTGGCATGAGACTGGTCACCCTATGGGCTCCAGGGCTCCATATCTTCGTAATACAGTACAGCAAATATGATTCCGAATACATACACTTTGCTTCGGCTTACATCCTTGATCCTGGAATTAATATAAAAAGGACTGCAGTTTGAGCTTTAGGGCAAATCGGATGAACCCAAGGCGTAACAGGGCGTTCCGGTGGTTTCCATCACTTGGTACTTTCTTTTCTTTCCCATCCCCCTCTGGTCTTCTCTTCTCAAATGTTCCCCCACGGCTCTCTCCACCCAGGTGCCTACACCTGGACCTATTTGAGTCTAAGTGTATTCGGATGTACCGAGTATCCATAATTCGACCTTGGATATTGGGAAATCCTCTCCACTGAGTGGGTATTACCTTTGAACGGGTAGTGCCTTTTAATTGCCGGCCTCGGTCAAGGATTACGCCAGCCCTCCCCCATGGTGATCCGATGGTCCATGACGAAGAAATGCCGAATATTGATCAAAGTTCAGAGTGGAACAGTGGGGGTTTGATACGGGGAGTTTGAACGTGGACGTAGTATTCCGATAATCTTTAATTTGGTTTTTGTTTTTTTCTTTTTCTTTCTATTTTTCTAATTTTTTATTTTACTGTATTTTTCTTGCTTTTTTTCTTGCTTTTCTTTTTTTCTATACGTCGATGGCCCTATAGGGAGGTTGGAATGCAATCGGTCCTGGTCTAATATTGGCACCTCTCGGGCGTTGACCGCGTGTGGCGTCCACCAAGGAGAGCCTCCTGCAAGCCCAAATCCGAAAGCAAACGAGGGGTCCAGATGTCTCATTCTGGTATTGAAATCTATTGCATTTGATTTTATTATTTTTTATTTGATCAATTTTCCATTTGGATTTTTTCCTGATTTTCCTGATTTTTTACAATGTTTTAGCTTATTCCATTTTTCTCTTTAACGGACTCACCCTAGAAGAGTATAGATCGATCCCACGTCGATCGTATGGTCATGACTCGTACCCAAGTAGCTAAATTAAAATCCATCTGTACTTTTGATCGTAATTATCATGTACCCATACAAACGGTCTGTTCCTTTGAAGCATCGTGAATCTGAACCCCTCCTTCCTCTCTCCTTTTGATCTTATCTTCCTTTTGGCCGTCTTTGTCTCCTTTTGGGCCCTTTTTCTTTCTTTCCTTTTTTCTTTCTTTTTCCTTTCTTTTTCCTTTCTTTTCTTCCCTTTTTCTTCTTTCTCGGCTTTTAGCTCACCTCTTTAACCCCGAGAAAACCGTGGGTTCAATCTTTCAAGGAGAAGGGGAGGAAAAGGCCGAGGATCATCCCAGGAAGAAAGAGACAGGGAAAAAAAAAGACTTGCTGGTTCGCGGGGCAAAAGTCCAGTATCAGTCTCGTTTGGAGTGGATCGAATTCGTCGCGGAGGACGCTGCTTTAGCGCCTGGACATTTCCTAGGATTCCCTGCACTACAGGGCTTAGTGGCAGGCAACGCACACAACCTGGGCCAGGGTTTGCTTTCCCCCAGTATAGTCGAACTCGTATGTGTCACCCACATTCGAAGGAATTCAAGCTTGATTTGGACTTGGGGGATCTGGCATCTTGTTACCAAAGGCACCCCTTTCTCTTTGTACAAAGATACTGGTCCGGATCAATCTATCCCGCATATGTTTGGCGTCCCTATCTATTAGGTCCCCCCGACGCCATCAGATTGGAAGCCGCAGATTCCCGTATTAACACCGTGTTCGGTGAGCACTGGAACAAAAAAAAAACCTTGTGATATTACCTCCTGCGATCGTGGATCTTTGCCCATTTGACTTAATCGGCCCGACTTCCGCGACTTGTGAGGCTAATTGATGTTTGTCTCCCCCGAGCCCTCGTTGCTTTCAGGGAAGTTTATGCAAGTCATTTCGGATCCCGCAGCCACCTTAATATCATGAACATCTGAATATGCACCTCAACACCGTGATTGCTATGGCTGTTCGGGAAATGCTATTCTAAATCAATCTCGACCTCTTCATTTAGTGACACCGGGCGTTCCAGGCAACGGAGTTACCACCGCATTCTGACCTCCACGGATTCGACTTTGTTTAGCCACGGCCTTGGCAATCCTTTTGCATTATTGCTTTGCATCTTCTATCGATACTTTTAACGAAAGCTCTTGACTCGGCAGATTTTGCTATAAGGTTGTGGTTGCCTAGATTGCCTAGATTGCCTGTTCAATCGACGTCTCACTTCTTGACGCCACTTCCATTCCTGTCCCGAAACCACAGAAAGCTGGATAGGTGAGTGTAATGAAGTTTTTGGATAAATACCAAAGGCGCAAATCTAAATCCCATTGTTGAGATACTGATTTTGTCTAGATCCCGTCCGTGTCTACGATTGAGACTCTCGGATCTTTCGATCAACCAAAATCAAAGACACTACAATCCCGGAAGCATAATACTCTAGATCAGTGTCACTCTTTTCGCAGAGAACGAGGTTATTAAAGACGGGAGCAACGATATCTACGGGGGGCAGGGCCTTTCAAAAGCAAGAGAAGAAAGAGAAGCAAATGGTGGTTTCGCTCGCATTCGATCCGCATCCTTTTATCTTTCAATTCACACGCCTGTCATGTCTGGCTACTATGCCGGACCCTTCGGTCGTACGTTACCCGCCACGGACGGTCAATCACGCGAACAGACTTCGGAGCGTTCAGCTAATAAGTCAGAATCCGGGGATTCCCCATACCAGCTTCCGCCACCACGTGCACCAGCAAACTCGCAATATGGGACAGATCCGTTTTTACGACAACGACAAGGAGAAAATGCAGAGGCAGGAACAGGTCTACCACCAGGAGAGCCTGCTTCGCAGTCACAACTCCAAAGGACCGAGCAGCTACCATCTGTGCGACATTTATTAACCCCTGTTTCCGGTCCGACCTTACCACCTACTGCCTACCATCAGCCATTCGGAACAGCAACACCCGGGACCGACCATCGCGAATATTCATATCCATTTCGTCAGCATGAGCCGGCGTATGCTTCTCAAATTAGTACAGGCTCTGCACAGGATAGGGTCCAAGGACGCACAGAATCATTTCCGCAGCCGCAGACAGGCACTCTTCCATCGCTATCACAGGTCACCATGCATAGTCCTCGAGAGATCAAACATCACACGGCGACAAGAAGTGACCCATCGCCTGCGCCATTTCAGCACAGCCCATCGCCTTACCACGGAGCGCCGTTTCACGAAAACCCGCCAAGCGTAGGAGACATTTCATCTCCCGAGAGCGCGAGTCGAACGAAAGGCCAGTCCGTCCTTCCGCATGTTATCGACGAACGATACGTTGAAGGAGAGGGGATATGCTATGTTTATGCAGATGGAACTCACGTCCCCAAACTAATTGGTGGTATCCCGGTAAACGCCAATTGGGGCATTACCAAGGCTGGGAAACCAAGGAAAAGGCTGGCACAAGCTTGCCTTACGTGTCGTGAGAAGAAGATCAAATGCCAACCGAACCTACCCAAGTGTGATCAATGTCAGAAATCTGGACGGGAATGCAGGTTCGAGAGTGCGTACGTAAATTTTCTTTTTGATCCTGTTCCATTTGCTTTCTGCTAGCAAAGAAGCATTCACGTCGAATCAATGCTGACCATTCTTCAAGCCCTCGTGGGAGTCGTGGTTCTCTAAGAGGATCTAGCTCAACAGGGCCGTCAAGTAGATATGACATGAGGGAAGGCTTTTCACCGGGCCCTCATGCAGCCTCCGACGTTTCCCCCTCACTTTACAATTTGCCCCGAGCTTCAAACAGCGCCACTTCGCTTCCCGGGACGAGTGGTCATTCACCAGGGTCCGAAGGTCCATTGCTTACACCATCGGTCAGCGAAAGCACATACGATACAATGACAGATGCGGAGCGAGCATACCGGTCGCAGGGGTACAGAGGACCACGGTCCCATGTTGTCGGTGACCATCCTATTACCAGGGCCCCCGAACATACCGAGACGCTTCGACCAGAACATTCCAATATCTTTGGAGACCTTCGAGACATCAATATCGACGATCCCCTCACAAGTTCCTGGAATGTTGATCCATATCAGAGTGATCCCGAAATGACAATGCACTATGTCGAGTCTTACTTCACATCGGTTAATGAACTTTACCACATATTCCCGCACACTCGATTCATTTTGTGGTTGAAATCTTGTCATACAAAGTCGGCTGAAGACAACATGTTATTATACTCAATGATGGCTCTGGGCTCTATCTTCTCCGACCGATCCGAAAGAATCATGGCACTGAGGCGCTATTCCCGGATTGCACGTTTTGCCATTCAAAAGAGCCAGCATGTCTTGTCTTTGCAGCTTACTCAAAGCCACTTGATTATGAGTCTTCTTTACTACGCCACGGGATCTTCAGTAGGGTCTTGGGACTCGATTGGCGCAGCCGGACGAGCAGCTAGTGGTATGCGATACAACGTGGAATCGGGAGGAGTTGTTGTGGATCAGAACCAAGTCTGTGACTATGGACTACATCCACAGGCTTTGATGGAATGTCGCCGGCGAACATACTGGGTCGCATACATTCTAGATGTCAGAAATCCCGCATCGCACAAAATGAGAGCACAGGCTAACCTTATCACAGCGAGTCTCGAGTTTCTTTTCCGCAACTTCCACCTTCATCCCGTCAGAAGCAAGTTTGATCCGACTTCCATGCCGCGAGGAGATATACGAGGCACAGCAATACGCAACTGCCCCTTACTTCCAATCCGTCCTCAACCAAGCCTCCGCCACAGACGATGATCGATCCGCGCTCAGCCCCATGGCATTCTTAATCCAGATCATGTCAATCTGGGGAGACGTACATTTGAATGTGTTCCGCCTGGCACATGCTCCATCAGACGGCTACGCTCAGCTTGCAGAGGAGTTCCATGCGATAATCACTCATCGTGCCGACGAGTGGATCAAACAACTCCCCGAGCATCTGGTATTCTCCCCCGTCAACCTAGAGCGGGCCGCCCAAGCAAAGAAAGCAGATGCTTTTCTCTCCATCCACCTATTTTACCACGCCACACTGATGAAGCTGTACAGACACGCTCGGTATTCTAGTCTGAGATCCGAGATCCTAGTTCAGTATATCCACCGAGCCCGATACCACGCCGTGGAAGCTCTCAGAATCGCCACGGCAATCTTGCCCTACACTAGTACTGACACGACCGGACTTGATTCGGTACTCCTCAGCCCATCCATAGGCTACCTGGTCCTATCCGCAGTGGATGTGCTCAGCTCAGCCGGCTTGGTAGCTGAAATATCGGACTGTATACCCTTGGTCAGGGGTGCCCTAAGCCTAGTTCAGCTGTTATGCCGCCACTGGGATAGTTCCTCGGATCTGGTCAGCGCTATTCGAAAGCGCTTGACATTAATGATTGATTGCTTAAACGACCGGGCTCGATCACATGACAAAATCGGCTTTGCGGTTGATGGACCTTCTCTCGAGATGAAGGTCCGCACAGCTTCATCTCCGCCGCTTGGCGCCCTTGACGAGGACTTATTCTACGGATCGATGCCACGAGAAATGCTCCTCCATGCCATGCGAGTCGATGATGTCTCCATCTCGGAGAATAACATCGTCTGGCTCAAAGATCGCTGATCGTATTTTTTCAATTATGTTTGTTGTTTTAAAAGCGGGCAATTTCTGTTCCTACTATATTCTTCCTCCTTTTCCGCCAAAATTGACTGACAGCCTACTCCATTCTGTGAGCGGTATAGAAAAGACAAGCTTGTTTCTATTGCATTTTTTTGGTTGATCTCGCTTGGGATTGTTCATATACATACATGGAACTTTGAAAAGGGGACAAAAGGCGCCAGTGGCTGGCTCCGGTACTCATTTGTTTCTTGATTGTCTTTTTCTAACGACGTGATGGCATTATTATCTTGGTGGTAGCCTGTTTTTTGTGGAGTACTGCGCCAAGCATGATCAAGATTGAGATGATCTTGTCTACTTCTGAATTGTATTATAAAATATGACATTTCCCTTCTGATTCTTCTTCTGATTCTTCTGATTTTGAGTTAGCTCGGGGCGGCTGGTTTGTATCTTACTATATCTGTATTCAAATTGCATTTGAGGCCCTGGAATAGGTGAGTGTTTGAATTCCTACATTTGACAGCCGCTTCTTCTCCAGGGCTGCATGTTGTATGCCATGCTTCTAGTATTTTGTATGATACTTTGATCAGACTATTATGATTCTAAGGTTACTTGGCTTGGAAATGGAGAAATCTTTCATTGTATCATGATCAACTAAGGGCTAAAAGTACAGTACAAAGAACAATACACCTGAGCGGTTTGCCTCTATTCATCCCATTCGGTCGTAAAGTACCGCCTAATCCAGGTCATATTTCCCTTTGATGGGTCCATGATAGTAGCATAGTGTGTCTCTTCATTTAAGACGGGGAATGTCGTCAACCAATTCACCACACATTTCTCGGTGACAGCAACATCAGAATCATCATTAGGATTCAAAACTGCAATACGTTCTTCTTCCGCCTCGATCTTATTCTGCTCCTCCTCTCGCTGCTTCCGCAGGCGCAGTGATGACCGTGACCCCGATGATGTGGGAGGATTTTGAATTTGCTTCCGAATTGTCGGAACCTCGTTGTGTCTTCGAACCTCGGCATCCCATTTTGATTGAATGCAGGAACGGCGCAAGTTACTATCCTCGATCAGGTCTGCCATAGTTTGTGCTTCCTCCGAAACCAGCGAGAGACCTCGATGATTCTTCCTCTTTGCATCAGCCACGACTTCGGGCGCTGTCGAGCTCGGTTCCTGATCATGATTCGTTGCGACAATAAACGCTGGCGAGGAGCGCACTACTGCTGTTCTGTGATCCTTTTCCATGATCACTGTTGAGGCCCCGTCGCTGAAGATCAGATAAGCAGCTGTTGTGGCCATGGTAGGAACATTAGTAACAATGTCCGCAAGAGTCGAAAACATCGACTTCCTGCCACGCTCTTCAGAAGCCGGAAGCAATATACACTGTCGCAGCAGCGAAGAGATAGACTGCCGCAGTCCAAGAAGCACGAAGAGGTGGTTAGCATAGAAAGCAAAATCCCGCGTAGTGTCGTGCACAGGCCTGAAGTTAAGTGAAGCGCTTAAATCCTGTCTGACACCCGTGAGCACGCCAACGAATCCCACATAAGTAATGCTCCTCGCAAGCACCTTCTTCGGGTCCGCATCTCGAACAAACTCCAGCTGCACAATCAAGTCCCGCAACGGATCCATGCCCCAGTCCAGGGTGCGGAAATGCAACATTTTAGTCGCAGAGCTAGATTTGCTGGACCGGACTCGCACTCCTCCGCTTGTGCATCCCATGAGCAGGTCGAGGACCGTATTCAGGCAGATGAGCAAGTACATGTCGATATCGGTGGTGCGGCTGATACCGCGCAGTTCCTCAGTTTCGTCCCGGGTGTGAAGCTTGCGCAGACAGAGCCAGGCAAGCTTGTGGATGAGCTGGACTGGGACTCTGGGAGCAATGGATTTGACCAGCTCGTCGAACATGCCGCGTAAGGCACGCATTCTGTCGCGGTACAATGTTGCTAATGCGACATAGCGTTGTGCTGGAGGGAGCGAGAGATTGATTCTGAAGACTGGTGGTATTTCACCCATTGAAGACATATATACTGGCTGGTTCATGGTCGCCATTGGGCCGGAGTGGGGTTCAAAGAAGAGTGTGGGTTTGCTTGGAGGAATGCGAATGGTTGAAGCCTAGAATAGCGGCTGCGGGGGATGTGATGAGGCTCGACTGTTGGTCCCCACCCTGTCACCCCCTGACCGCACTCTCTGGGCAAAACGGGGTCAGCTCGTATTGAAGGGCATAAGCTAATAAGCTAGAGTCATTTAGGCGTGGTTAGCTACAATGCTAAATTTTACATTGTTGATGGCCTCAATTTCAATGTTGTAACTATCAATGATTTTTGTATAGAACGACTCAAGTTACTTCACAAGTAGATCATGGGAAGCAATGACTGACGAACGAGGTTTTTCATAAGAACTCACTTAGAACTTGGCTTTTCAAGCCTGTAGGTCTAAGAATCCACTGGAATCCGAGTTATGCATTCCGACGCATGTATTGCAGATGTCTGCCTCAGGCATGCACTTTCTTTGTTTTTTCTAAGGTTGAAATCTTGTGATTTTGTCTTGACTTTGGCTTTTCTATCTCCAGTCATGTATGGTCCATAAACAGCTTGCTCCAATGGCGAGAGTATCCATTTATTCATCAAATGATTCTATCGAACTTCACTTCATGTCCAATATATGTAGTAGTAGGTACCCCTTCGATTTGCGGGGCCTGCGGAGACCGGAAAGTTTCTCCGGCGCGGTCTCAACCTGGCTTTGCGGCACCACTGCCCTTTGCACCAAAACCAGAAAGACCATGGAGCTTTGTCGCGTCTGATTTTTCAGAATCGATCTCGCTAAATAAGACGCTTCGATGTCGGGTCCCTTCAGCGACACCGCGGCGACCGCGGCGCGGGGCTTTGGCGCGACTGTGGAGAATGAAGAACTCGATGCCGACTACAGCATGGTCGCAGATGAATACCCCGACGAGGTCGACTACTATGCCTTGCTAGGCTTATCGAAAGAACCACCTCCCACCGAGGCCGAAATTCGCTCCGCATACCGCAACCTTTCCCTGAGCTTCCACCCGGATAAGCAACCACCGCACCTCCGCGAGGCCGCCAACCAGCATTTCGGTCAGATACAAGAGGCATACGATGCTCTCATTGACCCGAAGAAGCGCACAGTATATGATATGCTAGGAGCAGAGGGAGTGAGACGAGAATGGGGCCATGGGGGCGCCATGGGTCTAGGGGGAGAGGCGCAGATACAGGATGTCGGCGTCAAAACCATGGCACCCAAGGAATTTCGACAGTGGTTCTTGAAAGCGATGAAGAAGCGTGAGCGGAAGGCCGTTGAAAATCTAGTGAGGTCCAAGGTGCGTTCATGATGTGTTTCCTTGAATCTGATGTTCTAGAATGAGCTTTTTTGCTAACATGGTTTGGTTGTCACTGTAGGGAACAATTATTATTGGAATAAACGCATCAAACACCATTAGAGTGGACAATGCCTTGGAAGAGTTGACTATCCATGTGCCATCGCCACAGTTGAGTAGCTTTGGCGCCAAATATCAATTTAAGGCACCTTTGCCCCTTCCTGGCTTCCTGGCCGAAACTGGGGGAAATGACGAGGACGAGAAACAGGACCAAGAAAAAGCTCAGTCAGCGGAAGATACTACAGCTGAACTTGGGGATTTTGGAGAATTAACAATTGCCGCTGGTATCGCTGGTGGCCTTGGTCGTCAAACGACACCTTACATTGTTGAATACGAGGATGGAACACAGGAGGAGCTACAGGTTAGTTGCTCTCCATCAACCGCCTGCAGGTCCCAGCTTCTCGTATTAACTCCCTTCTAGTTACAGGGCGCTCCCTATTTAGCGGCCAAGGATATACACCTTGGTGCCACCATTGTCCCCAACTTCAGCAAGTTGGCAGGTAGCAAGAGAATTCTCACTTGGCGACCTTTCACATTTCTCAGAGACTCAAAGGTCTCTATCGAGGGTGAAATTCTACCAGTACCCTCCCTGAAAACCTCGGTAAATCGAAGTATCCAGCCAGTTGCTGGTACTAGACCATTTTCGGTGACAGCCACTACCACTATCACACACTCCCTATATGAAAGTCCTCCAGCCTTAGAACTCGAAGTCACCAAACAGGTTACCAAACAAAAAATCGCCTTCGCTGCATGGTCAAGTGGCTCATGGGGATGGCCCGAATTCTTTTCGCAACGTTTCACGTCCCTTGGGATGAGTCCCGAAACCCTCCTCGCTACGCATTATGAGGTCAGCAGCTTTCAACTTGGTCTTCTCTCGCTTCCCGAAAGAAAGGCGACTCTTGAAGATGACGGTGAAGATGAAGTTGATGATGATGATACGTTGAACCAACTTCAACAGAAGAGACTGGCTGCCCATCGTGCCGCGGAGTCGTGGCAAACGTATTTGCAGGCCACTCCCGACGGGTGTGCCTTGATCTTGAAATACAGCCGAAACTTGTTTACTGGCAAGCCGTCAGATGATCCTGTCAGATCCGAGTGGAGTAGCGAGGGATATTTCCCCATGCCGAGAATGGAAGAAGCTCGCGCAGTGCGACTTGAAATAAGAAGCGTAATTGCTCAAGACCTGACACCTAGCTGGACTGTGCAGGGTACTCGAAAGGTTGGCGAATATACCACTGTTGGGCTAGGTGTTGGTATCGCACACACAGGTGTTAGCATGACCGTCTCATGGAATCGTCTCGGTCAGGGCTTCAATATCCCCATCATCGTCTGTCCTGCAAACGAGGCAAACCAAGGTGCTGCAGTCTTTGCTACACTTGCTCCATGGTTAGCTTATTGTGCCATTGAATTCGGCTACATCCGGCCACGCGATCGAAGAAACCGACGACAAGCGGCCGCTCGTCGTCATAACGAGCTGAAGAAGCGTATTCCTCAGAAGCGAACGAAGAGCCTAGAAGCTATAGAGCTCATGTCCGAGCAAGTGCAAAGACGACAGGGCAAAGAAGCGAAGCAAGACGGTCTTGTGATTACTAAGGCGGAATACGGCTATGACCCATCAACAAGCAAAAAGCTGCGGGCTAAATTCCCTGACTCTCGACTGATTGATGTGACCATCCCAGTGGCTGCGCTGGTTGAGCAAGGCCAATTGGGTATCCCTCAAGACACTATAAAAGTAAGTACTATGCCTTGCTATTTTAGCTCATGTGTTGTATGCTGATAATCATTTCCTAGTTCCATCTTATGGGATTCTATGACCCTGCACCTCTCTTGCCAAAGCGACTTCGTGTTTGGTACACCTTCCAGGGTCACCCTCATTTTGTAGATGTTGGTGAGAAGGAGGGCGTTTCTTGCCCCATGCGCACGCACTTGTTATCAGCTTGAGTGCCTTTAATACCCGACAACCGTGAGTCTTTGATATTGTAGTAAAGGCGCCTCCAAGGTTCTCTTGTACTTTATTGCATTTTTTATTTTATTTTTCACACAGTCGCCACAGAACATTCTCTGCTCATGTCGTCATACACAAGAGTTTTGGTGAACATAAGATCTCCAGATGTCGATTATTTGTTCCCATAAAATTTACTCTAGATTCATGAAGCTGAGACAATATTAAAAATAAACAACATGAAGAAGCTTGGAAATAATCTTGTTGTTCAAATCTTCCAGTATGTTTACTTTCAACGCTTCGCACTAAACGTTGGTGAATCGTGAGGGCGACCATGGTAGGGCGGGCCTAATACACCTCTTGCGCAGCCTCCCAAAAGCTAAGCGCATCACTGCGAGATCTTCATCTCTCCCAACCACCCTGACTTGAAAGCGTTGCTTTGCTCTTAAGTCGCACAATGGCTTCTCTTGCGTCGGGGCTTTTCAAGTCCCTCCCAAAGCCTAAATACTCTGGCGAGGAGGAAGAATTACCCAAGCATGCGCAACCCCGTGGTCCACGTGTAGTGGGCGCCGACCAGCTTGACGAGACTCAAGTTGTCCTACGGGTAAGCTTAACACAGACGTGTTTGATGATTGCCATGTAAGCTGACCTAGCATGTTATTTTTTTTTTTTACAGAAAACTGGCCCCCCACCCTACGGAAACCGAACAGGATGGCGACCGCGAAACCCCGAAGATTTTGGCGACGGCGGCGCGTTCCCGGAGATTCTAGTGGCACAATACCCCCTCGATATGGGTCGGAAGGGAACACCCTCAACATCCAATGCGCTTGCAGTCCAGGTGGATGCCGAGGGCAAAGTCAAGTACGATGCGATTGCCCGCCGCGGTCATAGCGATAACCGCATTGTTCATGCTTCGTTCAAGGATTTGATCCCGCTGCGGCAGCGGGTGGATATGGGAGAAATCTCTCTTGACAGACCATCTGAAGAGGACGTTCAGGCACAGATGGAAAAGACAAAGAATGCGCTGGCTATCCTGGTTGATGGAGCTGTGACCGCACAGAAAGCCAAGACCGTCAAGGGCGGAAGCAGAGCTGAGCCGACTTTTGTCCGATACACGCCTGCTAACCAGATGGGCAATAATGACCCCAAGAATGACCGGATTATGAAGATTGTGGAGCGACAGCAAGATCCTATGGAGCCTCCCAAGTTTAAGCACAAGAAGATTCCCCGTGGCCCGCCATCCCCTCCACCTCCCGTTATGCACTCGCCAACCAGGAAGCTCACCGCCGAAGACCAAGAAGCCTGGAAGATCCCTCCACCTGTATCGAACTGGAAGAACCCGAAGGGTTACACTGTGCCCTTGGATAAGCGTTTGGCTGCGGATGGTCGTGGATTGCAGGATGTCTCGATTAACGACAAGTTTGCTCAATTTGCCGAAGCATTGTTCACTGCCGATCGTCATGCTCGTGAAGAGGTGCAACTCCGTGCTCAGATGCAGCAGAAGCTGGCAGAGAAGGAGAAAGCTCAAAAGGAGGAGCACCTACGACAATTGGCACAAAAGGCCCGCGAGGACCGTGCTGGACCCAGTCGCCGTGAATCTCGACCCCGATCTCGATCCCGTAGCGCCAGCCGCAGTGTTTCCTCTTATTCTTCGAGGTCTGGTACCCCGAGTGAAGACGAAGGTGCAGCTCGGGAGCGAGAGCGGGAGCGTCGTGAACGGCGACAGGAGAATGAGCGGCAGCTTCGCCAATCCCGCATGGGTACGGAGCGTCGGATTCAGACTATGGCGCGTGAACAGAACCGTGATATCTCCGAAAAGGTGGCTCTCGGATTGGCCAAGCCAACCCAGAGCTCCGAATCCATGTGGGATTCGCGCCTGTTCAACCAAACTAGCGGCATGAACGCCGGTTTCAATGAAGATAATCATTATGATAAACCATTGTTCGCTGCGCAGGACGCTATCAATAGTATCTATCGTCCTCGGGCTCAAGCCGATGCTGATGACGAGGGGGCTGATGAGGGTGAGATGAGCAAGATCCAGAAGACCAACCGCTTTGAGGTTCTGGGACGGGCTAAGGAAGGTTTCCGTGGTGCTGCTGATGCCGAGGTAAGCATAACCATACTCCGTGGAAAGGAAGTTCTCGCTAATAAGTGACATTTAATAGGAGCGCCAGGGTCCTGTCCAATTCGAAAAGGACACGGCCGATCCGTTCGGCATCGACAGCATGATTGCCGATGTGACCACGGGTCAGAAACGCTACGGAATCCAGGAGTCCGAGACAGACGATCGTGGATCCAAGCGTGCCCGAGTGGATGATGACTAAATTACTGTATTATTGTGCATTATACGACTTTCTGGTTTACTTTTTTGTGCCCTTGGGCTGCAAGGCGATTCGAGGGCAGTCTTGCGTGCATTACGGGCGTTCGGCGATGCGATATCTACAACAATTCCCAGTTCAGATAACCAAAATTCAAGCGACTTTATTGATATTTCTCGTGCACTTACTTCCGAAGGGTCTGGGTTTGATATTTTTCAAGGGCCTTTTTGCTCATTGCTCTCTCCAGTAATTAAACTGCCAGGAAAAGTTCCAATCGCTCCTGGGAATGCCTTGATGAAAATCAGTCTGCTTGTCCGCTAATATGGAGGCCAGCGTCCTCAATGCTTTCGAGACAGACCGGACCTTTATTAGCCCAATGCATCAAGGGATATAGACCGGATTGCTGAGCAGCCTGGCCTCACCCAGTGCGCACGACCGGAGCAAAAAGCGCGGGAACAGCTAAGTAAGCAGCTCGTCTCAACAAAACGCTTGCCACCATGTGCATTGTGCCCAGTAATCGCTCATGAGACTGCGTTGAATCTTTTCTCTATTGTTCTTTTTTTACGACCACCTGACGCATCGACTGAGACGTCGCAATAAGCCGATGCGGAAAAATGCAATTGTCACGTCGCCCTATCATAGGTGCGTATGGACATCTGAACTGGCTGTGTGCTATGGCTCTTCACCTTCTTGTGAACTTAACACTATCGGACAACACAAATTCTAAGCACTGATAATATAGATGATCATGGAGGTTATACAACGGACTGAGTCATTCAAAATAAATAACGGCCGACTGGAGTTTTCCTATGTTCAGGTATTTGTCCGGCAAGACGGCGTACTATATACCGGGAAATGGCCGAATCGATTTGATTCACCGAAGACGCTAGAAGATCTTCGGGACATCGACAAAGTTCAAACGGAGGATAGAGGTCCAGAGGTGGATCCTACTTGGTCAGCAATTTATTTGAAAAAGCCAGATCTCCTGGCGTACAACAATCCAAATCTCGAAACGCAAATCGCTCGCGAAGTTCAAACATGTGAGCTTCTTCGCAAAAATCCCCATCCGAACATTGCCTCTTACTACGGCTACCAAGAAACTCGTGGCCGAGTTTCTGCGCTATGCTTCAAGCGATACAAGTCCTCTTTACTTGAAGCAGTCAACCCTCAGCGCCTTGGTAAAGCCGCTTTCCTCTCATCTGCGCGAGAACTAGTGAAAAGGGATATGAAAAATGCGTTGGACGGGATTTTGCCTGCCATCAAACACTTGCATTCCCTTGGACTTGTGCACAACGACCTTAACCCTTCGAACGTCATGCTTGACGATGACGGTACCTTTATTCTTATCGATTTCGATAGCTGTCGATATATCGGGGAGTCTCTACGCCAAAGCAAAACGAAGCGAACAGTCTACTGGCATGATGCCTCTATCGATACCTCGCTCGAGAAAAATGACCTTGACGCTTTTAAGGATCTGCAGATCTGGCTATGTGGACCAGCCGATGAAGAATTCGTCTTTAAAGGAGCAACTTGTTAGTAGAAAGCCAATCCCAAGTGGATCGGTTTCTCCCTTATTGACCAAAGTACTTGTCATCTTAGCTTAAATTGATCCAATAGAAATCCGTACCGTTAGTTCATCAGAAGTTTCTGCTGTTCACATACTTCTAAGCCTCGATATTGTAGCATGCACAGTTAGGGAGTCAAATATATGAGCCCTTTAGTGCTAACGGGTCTGGGCTTCAATCCACGTAAGTCCCTGCATATGTTTGTCCACTTATCGCCAGCAGGAGGGTATAGTGTAGGGTCACAATATGCCTCACTGTTTGGGTATATTCCACTGGAATTGGGTCAACAGAACAGTGGAGAATGAGATTGGTTATTAATGCGATCAGTTAGTAGCAAAATGATTCATATCAACAAATACCGTTTAAATTGAAATGGACCTCACCCATCATTTTTTGTTCTCGGGTGCTTCTAATTTACATGACAGCTCAAATTGATTTGCTCGTCCTGTGCATTTGAACTGCCAAGTGCTGGTCTAACCGCAGCCTCGTTCTAAAAGTGCCAAGAGGATAGAGACGGCCTGTTCGGTATGATTTGTCCGTGGATGCAGGCTTTAGCCTAACCTTTGGAGCATTAGCCAGTCATAGCATTACAACCTCAGAAGGATTTTGGGGCCAAATATCGGCTCACTCAGGAATGACGGACTATTTGCCCCGCTAATCTGGAGTGAATACTACCATCTCCCGATGTTCGGCCGCGTTTACCCCAGTCTAGTCCACGCACTAGCCGAGATTGGCCATATAATTTATGTAAACACTATGAAGTACGGACAATTTGAAACCCTGGGACATGGAAGTGGAGCCTCATAGGCTAAAATTTGCTCTGCCCCTACACCCTGCATATGGGCGTACACTGTTAAGCCTGACGTCAACTGGTACAAATAGTTATTTAATGTAGCATGCAGTGCCCCTGCGCCAGACTGATACATCATATGTACCACACACAATGATTTTCCGCCAATCCTACATCGCGTCGTTGTTGGCAGTACTGCCCCAGGCGTTGACCTCTTCTACATGTCGTTGCTTCCCAGGCGATTCTTGCTGGCCATCTGAACGTGCCTGGTCACAATTCAATAAGACTATCGACGGACGACTAATTAAAACGGTCCCGCTTGGCACACCGTGTCATGCGCCTGACTACAATGCTACCACTTGCGCAGCGTTGGAGGCTGGATGGAAGCTTCCAGAGGAACAGTTTGTCCACACGGAATGCTTATGCTAAATTCTGTAAGAAAAAAAAAGCTGAATCTGTGGTTCTTCTAGTTACGATTCGTCTTCCTCCGTAATGGCCCCGTTTTTTGCCAATGGAACATGTGACCCTTATCACCCTGTCTCGAAGCCTTGCACCTTGGGCAATTACGTTCGGTACAGCGTGAATGTCACCAGCCCCTCTCAAATTTCGTCAACCTTGAAATTCGCAACAATTCACAACATTCGTGTAATCATTCGAAACACTGGTCATGACTACAATGGCAAGTCGACTGGGGCTGGAGCTCTTGCAATCTGGACCCATCATCTCAAGGATCTAGAAATCCATGATTATAAGGACACTCACTACAATGGCAAGGCCATCACTATGGGGGCTGGTATCCAAGGCTTCGAAGCCTATGAGATTGCAGATGAAAACGATCTCCAAGTCGTTGGAGGGGAATGCCCTACCGTGGGTCTGGCAGGTGGATATAGTCAAGGAGGTGGACACTCGGCTCTTTCTTCCCGTTACGGGCTAGGTGCAGATCAAGTCTTGAAATGGGAAGTTATCGATGGCCAGGGTAACTTTATCACCGCCACTCGAGATAACGAGTATTCTGATATCTTTTGGGCACTGAGTGGTGGTGGCGGTGGCACCTATGGAGTCGTCTGGTCCATGACCTCGAAGGCGCATCCCGGAACCCCTGTTTCTGGCCTCAATTTGACTTACACTAGCACCAATCTCACGGCGGATACCTTCTATAGCACCATTGAGAAGTTTCACGAGAACCTTCCTGCTCTCGTTGACGCGGGTGCCATGTGTATCTGGTACTTTACTAACAGTTCCTTCTCGATCTCTCCGATCACTGGCCCCAATATTCCTGTTGCCAAGTTGGTGAATCTCCTTGAGCCTTTCACCACAAGCCTTGATAATCTTCACATCAACTACACCATGGCAACGGGTCAATACAGTAGCTACTACAGTCAGTTCAAGAGTATGCAAGGCACGATTGAGGTTGGCATTGCGCAATATGGCGGTTATCTCATTCCCAGATCGGTGGTAGAGAACAACAACAAAGCTTTGGTTCAAGCCTATCGTGAGATCACGGAAGCTGGTGGGACTTTCATTGGTGTGGGCTTGAATGCTTCACACAAAGTCTCTGGAGACGTTTATAACGCAGTCCTTCCTGCCTGGAGAGATGCACTGATTGATACGACTTTAACCACTCCTTGGGAATGGGATAATGATGCTCTGATGCTGGAACGTCAAAACCAGATGACGTACGAGTTCATCCCCAAGCTTGAAGCACTCGCCCCTGACTCTGGTGCCTACTTGAACGAGGTATGTCTATAGAGCCAATGAAGATTTTGTCTGACAAAATTTCGCTCAAATCGCTCACCGCATTGCAGGGCAACTTCCAACAGCCCGACTTCCAGAAAGTCTTTTATGGCAGCAACTATGATGCGTTGCGCAAAATCAAGTCCAAGTACGATCCTGATGACATCTTCTACGCCAAGACCGCGGTTGGATCTGCCGAGTGGAGCGAAGCAAATGATGGCCGGTTGTGCAAGGTAGACCAATGAAGACCCTCGCCGGTTGAGATAAGTAGTTTATAAAATTCCATATGATGGTGGAAATAGTTCTTAGAGATGTGCATGACATGAGACAATTGTTGGACATTAGACACATTTTAGCAAAACTTCACCAGGCATCCATTATCATGTCTATATAGTGGCATACACATGTGACGGGCGAAGAAATCAATGAATTGAAATGACAGTGGGTGGGACAAAACATATGAAAGTCATGTACTCCAAGATTCACATTAAGTAGGACAGAAAAACTATTTGTCATACATCGAAGTCTTGCCAACATCGGCTCTAGTTCTTGAGCTCCGTTTTGTTGGGAGACAGCACATCCTCCAGCCACTTGTAGGAGACTGGCAGACTGTTAGGGTATCCCATATGCACCATGCCTTCAAAGAAACGACCTTCTTTGGGTCCACCGTGGTTAAACAGCACCAGACAATCTTCGATGGGGACGACACCATCGTTCACGCCCTGGAGCCAATGTCAGCTATAGATCAAATCTCCAAAAGATAAAGAGGGAGACGAACATTGAGCAGCAGCAATCTGCAGTTGGGCTGATCAACAACCCCAGTCTCGACGAGAGAGAACTTCTTCTGGGAGTTCTGGATGAAATCCTCTGTGGTAGAATAGCCATACTTTTCAGCCCAGCAATCGGTGATCCTGTAATCAAACACATCAGCCTCAAACCCTCAATTTGACCTGCGAAAAAGATAGCTCTTTCCACTCACGTAAACGGATACTCGTGGTCATTGACCTTGGCCAACCACTCCGGACTAAGGAAATGATGCGACCCAGGCCCATGAGCCACAGAGCCCACAAGCTGATCGCGATGCGTACAAGCCGCGCGAATGGCATAAAAGCCACCAGCACTAAGTCCCCAAGCCGCAACCCGACTCATATCAAACTCAGGTCGCCCCGCCATATACTGCAGCACAGCAGTCCACTGGCGATCCGCGGACTCCGGATCCGCAGGGTCCGCCGGCGAATCCGCAGTGCCTGGAATCTCGCAGATCACCGTTGCCCAGCCGCGGTTGATGATCTCATGGGTCCGCTGGCTGTTGTCAGGCCTGTAGCCGTCCAATCCTGTCATGAGCAGCACGACGGGGACGGGGTTCGAGGCGGTTGCTTCGACGGGCACGCGGATGTACAGCGGGATGCTGGGACCGTCATTTGCGGCGCGGTGTGTGTGGGGGATGATCACCTCTTTGATGATTGGGTTCCAGAGGGAGGCGGCCTTGAGATACAGGTCTTTCTGGCGGTCGAAGGCTGCGCGCTTGACGGCGTTGTCGGGGCGCGTGGTTGGGCTTACGTAGGGGAAGCGGGCGATGCGGAGGACGACTGATGCGCGGCGGTAGAGGTCGGCTGCGCGGGATGGGTGGTCGTATTCGAGGGCTTTGATGGCTTCCTTTTCGAGTTCGTCGACTATTGGTAGGAAAGTGTTGGTGTAGGCGTCTGTGAATGGATCGTTGATGTTGTTCTATGTATTATGTTAGTCTTCTTTTTCGAAAGTGGAATTGATTTGACTAATGCCAGTTCCATCAATTCATATTGGATCTATACTCACTGCGATCAGCGACTCGAAAATAGGTTCAAAGTCCTCGAATGATCCATCGTGGAAGGGATAGATGGATTTCGAACACTGTATCATGTACGGTCAGCGGTTGTGCTTTTGTATAGATGCCCGGATTCAAGCAATAGTAAGTAGAACTCACACAAAACTTCCACTTTGTCTCCCAAAGAGCCTTGATAGATCCTTTGTGAGGGTACACCGTATCAAAACGGTCTCCCATCATCCATTTGGTGGCCATTGTGAATATCAAGATATTCAAATGTTTGGATATCCAAGTGTAGATAGATTAGACTGTGTTTGAGTTGATCTAATAGAAAAACCAAACTACGAGATTTTAAAGAAGAAAGACAACTAATTATCCACTGGGCGGATCACTTCGATTTATTGTACAGTCGCCTAGTCCCTACTACTGAGAACAGAAGAATCCAAGTAAGCTTTACAAGTATGATCCATGGATGATTTTTCGAGGATGAAAACAGTAAGCGGGGATGGCCAAGCGTCACGGGGATTGTTGCACAGAGCTTCGGAGAATAAAGAACGCAGTAGTCCTCAGTTCAGCGATCCATAGCTTCGATGACTTGACCTCGGAGACATTTCCCGCGCGAGAACAAGGGGTTGGTCTATTTCCGCATGCGGCGTTAGCGAATAGAGCAGGATCAGACTCCACTAGTATTTAGTACGCTGTATTTTCGATTCACAATTTCAATACTCAATTTTGAATAGATATGAGGCTTCTTTGTTTCGGTTCAAAGAAACTTCGACCTCTGGGATAAATTACAGCTGATTCAAGTTCTCTGTACGTTTGGATGTTTGGGACTTTGTCAGCTTACCTAGGAGACATGGATGTGGAATGTGACACATACACGGATTACTGCATGCGGTGAAGCGAAGTTGACATAGATCGACGCCCCTATGCTTGGCATTCTTGGGTGCCGGTGCCGAGAATCTACGATTTATGGTACTAGGTCCTGTACCTAACATTGAATTCTTGGTGGTTCAGTTTACATCATGATCCATCAGAGCTGAAGTGAAAAGACGTCGTGTATTGTTGGCATTAGGATTAAAGTCTACTTTGGTCGACTAACAATTAGCGACATGCAGCTTATATACAAGCCTGTTGAACGCAGACCAAGTGGTCTATTGCTCGTATTGTCCCCAGTACTGGAAGTCCTTGGGTAGGTCGTTGGGACTAAAAAGGTATTAGTAATTTGTGGGGTAACGAAGAAGAAGTAAACTTACCCAGAGTCAGGAGCAGGATGAATGACTTCATCACCGTCCTTGACATATTCGTTGTTCTGGTGGGCATTAGGCCAGTCACCCTTGGTATCATCTGTGTGAGCGACGATAGGCTTGCCGTCCGGTCCGCCAGGAACTTGAGCTTGGGACAGGTCGTTGTGGGGGTTAGGCCACGGGCCCTTGGTATCCTCTGTGTGTCCATAGATAGGCGGGCGGCCATCACTTCCATCGCCAATCTGGGCGTGGTTCTGATCAACGTGAGGCTGAGGCCATGGGCCCTTAGAATCGTGCTCATGGGCGTAAATGGGCTCGTCGTGAGCGGGTGGGTACACAGGAATTAACTCCACAGGGTGGGGAGCAGGATGCTCCGGGGCCACTTGGGGTGCAGGAGCTGGCGCATGGTGACCAACAGGTGCAGGTGCATAGGGGACTGGGGCAGCATGGGGAGCTGGTGCGACATGGGGAGCCGGAGCCGGGGCAGCGTGCGGAGCTGGAGCAGCATGGGGAGCTGGTGCGGCATGGGGAGCTGGTGCGACATGGGGAGCTGGTGCGACATGGGGAGCTGGTGCGACATGGGGAGCCGGTGCGACATGGGGAGCTGGTGCGACATGGGGAGCCGGGGCAGCGTGCGGAGCTGGAGCAGCATGGGGAGCTGGAGCAGCATGGGGAGCTGGAGCGGCATGGGGAGCTGGTGCGGCATAGGGAGCAGAACCTTTGGAGCCGGGAGCTTGTGAAGCGGGCTTTTGAGCATCAGATCCTTTGGCCTTAGTGGTCTGTGGAGCTGGCGGTGCAGCAGCGGCAGGTGCCACAACTGCTGGTTTCGTGTTTGTCGCAGGCGCGGCAGCCTTGGCTAGTCCATGATACGTAGCGCCGTGGTCATTGTCTGAAACCTCGGTATTTGCGCCTGACAGATCCAGTCCTTTCTTGCCAGCAGCATTTCCAGACGAGGGAGCCGGATAGGCTGCGCACGCGTCATAGTGGCTCTGAGGGGGAGGGTTCACGGATTGAGGGAAAGTTTCCGGGGCCTCAATGATAGTTGCCATCAAACCAGCCTCGACATGCCATTCGATGTGGCAGTGGAGCAGCCAGACACCCGGGTTATCAGCTCGGAATCGGATGACAGTGTGTCCCTGAGGCTGAACCATGATTGTATCACGGCGAATGGGTGTCTGTGAGACGTTCTTGAAGTATTGTCCGGTAAAAAGACCCGAAACAGATCGCTGCAGAACCTGGAACTGGTGGCCGTGTAAGTGCCACGGATGGAGGTTGTCGTGATGGTTATTGATAACGATCTCAACAACTTCGTTATGCTTCACTATGATTGGATTGACCGATCCGTATACATCAGGGTTGGACGCAAAATCGGGACCCACTGTGTTTGCAGTGTATAGGGTTGGCACATCCTGGGGGATGTAAGTCTTGTTGTTAAGGGTAAAGCGAGCGACACCGTTAATGTCAGCAGAAGCTGCATCCAAGATGATCTGATGGTTGACGGGTTGAAGTAGAGCCTGGTGATCGGCGGGAACAAAAGCAACATCATCCACAAAGTGCTCCAAATCGTAAATTACAGGAGGTGGAGGCAGGGGCTTTGCTTCATCATACACTAGCCATGCAGTGGCATTGGGGTTGTAGTTTGCTGGAATTGCGCGGTTCTCATAGATGAACATCATGTTAACATCCATGCTGTTCCAAATGGCGAAGTTCTTGCTGGCATCTTTCTTGGTGTGGATGAGAACACTCATACGCTGTCCAGTAGCAACGCGAAGCTTCTTGTCCCCGGCCGGGTAAGGCTCGGTGTATATGCCGTCCACTTCGACCACAGTCATTTCATGTCCGTCGATTACCCAAGTGTGGCCTGGCCAGTTACCAATGCAAATGATATGTACCAGATACGTCTTGTTTGGCTGGACCTTGATTTTCGTGTTTTTGGAATCGTTGATGAGTACCGAATTGGGAAGTGGCTCATTGCCATGGAAAGCTGCCTCATTTTGGGTCGATTGGTACTTCTCAAGTAAATCCGGCATCTGGTCATGATACCAATCGCTCAGAGTAAGAGTGAACTCCTCGTCATATTGGAATGGGGGCTTAGGATCATGGACAATCAAAGCACCACGGAGACCATCGGGGTATTGGCCCATGTTGTGCGAGTGATACCAGTAGGTTCCGGTTTGGTTGATCTAGGTTATCGTGTTAGTGTATTGTTAAATACTGTATTATTGAAGGCAATCGGCTACTCACGTCGAAATGGTACTGAAAGTGCTTGCCCGGAGCGATGGGACACTGGGTAACAGAGCTGTCTCCGTCCATGACACCGGTTCCAAATTGGCGGATTCCATGCCAGTGGATACCGGTCGATTGGTTTCCGAGATGGTTGTTCACATCTACGATCAGTCGATCACCGACGTCGACATCAATCTGTGGACACGGCCATTGACCATTGATACCAATCACAGGCCGCTCAAATCCATCCGGGGAGGCATTGACCCAAGTGATGTTCCAATCCAGGTAGACATCCTTAGCGGCTGCCAACTTGGCCGCCCATCCAGCCAGAAGAAGGAAATTAAGCTTTGCCATCGTAGTCGTATAACGAATGACTATCAAACTTGCAATCGGAGGGATACCTAAATCCTCCGATATAGTGATGCAAGCTGATCAAATTGCGGAAGGCCGGAAAAAAATTAAGAATAAAAAAGAGTGTGTCGGCCGCTGTGTTAGTCGAACAAAACAAGGGCATCACTTCCTTTAACAATGCTCCAATCGAGCTGCGGTAGGGAGTAATGTTGTTTGGTTCCTGGATTCGGTGCCATGCTTGCTGCAATGCTAATTTCTCACGCGTCATTCAAGGACTGTAAAAACAAAGCCCTAGATACAACTGCTCTTAGTCAAGCAGTGCCCTGAGATTGACATTTTCAATCCTGAGACATTCCAATTGTGGGTTGGCCGTTGTGGCATGTTGATAAATAACCGAATCGGGCCTTCCCTTTGGACTCGTACGCAAGGGGTCGCATGCCGCCCGGGTCAGTTCCAGTGAATCATCAACAACTCAACAATAATTTGGGTAAACGTGCGGAAATCAATATCCTTGAACACTGATCTGAGCTCAGAAGCTTCCAAGCTTATAAGGTTCGTGGGTGCAATCAAGATCGCCAGTATGTGATGGTGATCTCTTTGGCTCTGTTGTATGTAGGTTTTCATTTCACCGAACATTGTTTCTGGAGATGAAACATACAGATATGCACTATGTAGTATATAAATATCACATATCAAAGTTTTCAGGTTCCGCGCCATATATGGTGGTTTTTGAAAATCTCATAGTCAAAGACTGTTGCTGCTTGGTTCGCTCATGCGACCGAAATTTGCTTCTGAGCACTTTAAAGGCTGACGTTTTATTTTGCACACCAAGTGGAACTGAGTACGGCTTCCGGCTCACCGATCGGCTCTTTGGGCCTTATATAAGCTCAGGCGCAGACTCAGTAAGCGGATCAGTTAGCTTAGCCAGGGTATCTGTTTATTGCGGCGTTCCCTTGTTTTGCCTGGTCATTCATCGAGATTTTCTTGGAAAAGCATTCTTCAACTTTAGTTATTTTCGGGGGGGGGGGAAGCTCAGTCGCGCTCTCGGTTCTCAATATCCCTCAATGGCTCATGATAAACATCATGAAGGCACGTTGCGAATAATGATTTTCATGTATGTATACCCAGTAGGTATTGACTTAAAGTAGTGGATTTCCTCCGTGTTCACTAGTTAGTTGGTGCCACGAAACCGGCCGGAAGAACCGATTCCCCGGTCATGACAAAGACCTATAATAACAGGAACAACAGGGTTTCCCCACAAGACCTTGTATTTTCTCGGCGCCAAAAAAAAAAACGGAGGATTAAGTCTGTCATGAGGTATCCCTGTCAGCCCAAGCACGAACACCAAAATAGGGCTTTTGATCCCTCAATATGGTTGCCACGTCGTATCGGCGGGGGTATGAGCGCCCACCCATTTCACACATGGGCTCCACCCCGAGCCAGCCATGGTCCCTTATCGCAGATCGTCGGTCCGGTGGATGGCCAACCGTAATCTCGAGCTCCGTATTAGAGGGCCAAGCGGGGCGTCATATCCGAAGTTCTCCATAATCGGATGACAAGGCCGGTTGCCGTCGGCTTTCCACGTTGTGTAGAAGATAGTAAAAGTGCCTACTTGGGGGCACCTGCATGGCGAGGATAGGACCTCAGGATGTATATTTTGCCCCCGATGGCCAGTGCTTTCTTTCCGGTCGATCAAGTGGACAGCGCGGGGGTACGTGCAGATTGATAAATTAGTGCTGTCCGATTGGATGATTTGGGAGAGAGACTCCAATATGTCATCATCGTATAGTAGTAATGTGCATCACTTTGCAGGTACCTTGAAGTGAATACCAGAGCTAGGGTGTTCTTGGGAGTTCTTCCCCCACAGAAAGTCAGGTACCAAGCCAACTGCACGACATAGAATGGGTCCGTGGGCAACCGGGAGCGGCGCCTAGCGCGGGGTTTTTTTTGGGATGATAAGAAGAAGGAGATAAAGTGAGATTTTGCATGGGATTTGGTAAAGCTCCAGCGATTACAAAAAAAAAAAATCAAAGTCACGGGTCTTTCCCTCTTTCCCTCCATTTTCCCTTTCGAATTAATTACAATCATTTGCTTCTCTTCTTTGGAACTTTGCCATTTTCGAGATTCTTGGAGTTCCATTTCTTTGACTCATTTTCTTTCCCTCCAAAATCCCCCACTGACGCAAACTCGTTACCGATGGCGTTTACCCCGTACTAGCATTGTGTCGCTGCATCAATGGCGTAATCTCTAGGAACCCCATGAAATAACGTGCCTTGCAGAAAAAAAGAACGTATGGAATACTTCTCCCAGGGCACCGTGTAATCCTCGACTTTTCCTCTTTTCCTTATACCTCTCCACCAACCCTCTTTACGCCACTCGCCACCAAAAGAATGGATCAATCCTTGACTCTGATCGACGCCCAGGTCCACTTTGTGGTAAGTGGAGCCTTCAGCCTTATTTATCTTCTGCTCTGGATATTTACCAATATACTTACTATATTCCATAGGAAGAGCGCCTGGTACTCGTTCACATCCCGCTCGAGCTCTACCCTTATTTCTTCAAGTCCGTGTTGAGGTTGATTTATGATGAAATCGCTCCATTGGAAGAAGATCACAAGGATGATGATGACTCGGCCGAATTTGACGAGGGTTCTGTCCAAGACCCCGAGTATCGCCAACCGGCATTTTTGAACGTGTCCATCACCCCCGTCGAGGTCTCGGTGATATGCCCCAGGGCTCTTTTTCAAAAATATTTCGATCCTACCTTCACCAAGCTGGATCAATTAGATATCCAACTCCGTTCGCGATTGGTTGTGAGTGATAATGACTACATTGCGATGCAGGTCCTAGGCCAAGGCCTGGTGGCTGGCAAGCGTGTACTCGAACTGACTAGTCCGCTCGCAATGGCGGGAATGTATGTACTCATTTATATATCCATGTCCAATATCCGATATATACACTGTGACAATATCATGCTAACACCAAACCTAGTTCCATCTTCTTCATTTCCACTTACTTTTCAGATTACATCCTTGTACCATTCCACAGCAAAGCAAGTGTGATCTCAACCCTCGAGAGCCGAGGCTTCCAGTTCGAAAATGCCACAGCAGCCTTCATCAGCAATGCCTTCAGTCCAACATCACCATGCATCGAAAAGTCGCTCGGCGACCTAATCCCGCCCGTCACTCCCCCTCCATCAACACTCGCCGAGCTCCAAACCCGCACTTTTGCGAACCTTCGCAAACGCGACATTTCCCCATTCGTAGACGAAACCTTGCGCCTCGTCCAATGTGCCGCCCACCATCCGTACAATAGCGAAGCAAGCTCCATGTCTATTCTACGTGACGCCATCACCACCGCCCTCTTAGTCGACAAACCACGCTTCCTCTCTTTGACCCTCGCAGCACTCGACCCCGCTGCATCCCTTCTTCTAGAAAAGCGGCTTCTCCCCCGCTTCGCGAGCCCGGCAGCCTCGCATCAAAACTACGAAGATGGCTCAGGGCTCCTCTTGGGCTCAAAAGAAGACTACCTCATACCGATTATGCTAGACCTGCGCGATCTGCCTCTCGAGGCCTCTGGCATCGTTTGCGGCGTGGCAGGTCGACTTGCAGAGGCAACAGATAGCCACTCCTCCCGTGCCCCGGATAACGAGAACCCGAGCCCTGTCAGTAGCAACTTGAGCGGTGTCATTGGGTCTGTGACTGAGCTGTTTGATACCTTTGGAACACGCTTGGCGCTCGGTGGTCTGGATAAGAATAAACGACCCCAGCCACAACAACCCTTACCCGCGACTACCCATCACCTTAAGCCGGACCTGGACTTGTCGGCCGATGCGGTAGAGATTAGTTTCTTGAGTACTGCGCGGGCGGGCACGATTATTGTTGGGGAGGACGAATTGCGTCGGGCAATCGATGCGCTGGAGGCGGAGAGAATGAATGATAAGACTCTAGGGGGTGATGATGAGTTACCGGCGGAGAACGAGGATACCGACGAGACTGCATAAGGCTGGTGTTTTTCCCCTCGATTTCACTTTTTTTCTGCTTTTTTCCCCAAGGTTTGTGTCAGTTGCATCTGGACGGTGTGTTTTGTTATTCAATTTCATATTGTTGCTTATGGCGAATGATGGTAAAAGTGACTTTTTAGTTATTTTGCTTTCTTTTCTTATTTTCTTGTATGCGGTTTGCAAAGCCATCTATGTATGATTACACGATCTCCATGCCCAATTTGACTATGTTCACGCTGGTTTTTGCTGCGCTGCCTAGCCCTGTCTCTATCAATTTTCATGGTTCTTTTTTTGACATGCCGTTCATGCATGCTGGTGCGTAAGGTTCCCAGGTTCTACATTCAAATGTTATTTTAATGGGTACCCCTTTGCTGCTTAGGTACTAGGAAGCGGGAGAGAAAAATATGATTCAGCGTATGGGGTATCAAGTTTCAGCATGAGATGCTTCTTATTTTTGTTCTCTTAAGACAGCTGTCTTCCAAGCTTGTGGTCCAAATGTTGGCTGGTGCCCATGGCCGCGCATTCATCTACTCCAAGTCTATGTTGCAGTGGTAGGGCCGAATCTCTTGGGCTCCGCCCAATTGATATCCCTAGAAGCCTCGCCTCTTTGGTGATTTCGGCCGACTGAAAGTCGACTAACTATTTAAGTATTTCTGCAAAATCATCAAGGGATCGCCAGCACATCAAACTCTGAGCCCGTTCAAAGTTCTTTGGCAATAATCGACTTTCAACGAGACTGGTCATGCCCTCTGGCCTGCCCGTGTCGCCTTCGAAGCGGGGCTTGGAAATAAAATTCCATCATGTGCGACGGCCAAGGTTCGCAAAGTTTGAGGCAGTTGAGCCACAGACATATTTGGTGGTTATGTGTGTTGTCCGGCAGGTATACTCAAGATGTCCTGCATTTTGAGGGTTTGAAGCGGGTCAGAGTCCCTCATCCAAAATAGGTCAAAAGATAGACAACATGGGTCGAATGTGGAAGTCCGATTAGCCTTCGTCTGGTAGCGATGATCGTTGGTTGATATATCATGAGCCAAAGACCCGAACAGTACCTGTCCAGCATTAGTTTAAGGGGGTTTCTTGAAGGAAATATTGATAGAGACAGAGGCAAGCGACTTACCATCAGAGCATCCGCCGGCCCAATGGCCACCCTCGTTCCATGCCACACAGCTCACTACCTTGACTTTCTCGCCCATTGGCACCGTCGCGACAGCCTCTCCAGTGAGTACATCCCAGGCAAAGACAGCCGCGCCAAGGCTAGTGTCGTTTTTCGGTGCTTCGCTGCCACTGAGAACCACTCCATCCCCCTGTGCAAAAACAGAGCGAACACGCAGTTCATCGTTGCGGTAAGAATGAGGAGACTTTGCAGCGTGCGAAAAAGAGTCTTTTTCTTTTTGCGGACCTCCAAAAGCCGCGAGAAGGCTTCCATTTGAGCGATCCAGCATCCGAATATAACTATCTAGCGTAGAAGCAAGAAGTACATTCCCGTCTGCCGAGCTTCGAATACTCGTTACTGGATGTGCGAGAACATCATCGGTCGTCCTACCCATCCGAACGTCATACACTCGCACATGGCCATCGTAGCTACCGCTCGCAATCGAATACGATGGCATGTGAACATGAAGACATGAAACAGTGTCGCCTGCCTCAGTGAGGGATTGAATAGGCTTATGGTCTTTGGAGCGAGTATCCCAGAGGTTTACTGTTGTATCGGCACTACCTGTAGATGATCAAACGAATATCAGCAAGTTTGAGGCTTTTGATAGACTTGGGTCGGGGAAGGACAATACCAGTGACGACCACCGAATCTCCATCTCCAGCAAATTGTACGGCCTCAACCCTGCTAGTATGACCAGTCCACCGTCTGGTTGTGCTACCTTGCTCGACATCCCACAAGAAGACTTGGCGGTCCCCTCCTACGCTGGCGAAGCGCGCATTATCTGCAGCAACTGCCACGTCGAGAACAGAGTAGCCATGGGCCTCGTATCGTTGGATCGGCGATATAGTTTCAACTGGCTGCGCAGAGCTTTCGACATTATTTGGAACAGCGCGCGACAAGTGAATGGCGCGATCGGAAGAACCTGTGAGTATGTATGTGCCTGGATAGCTAGAGAAGGTCACGGCGTTGACGGGGGCTGGCAGGAAGAATTGGGGGTTAGTTTTACGTCAACTTATAGAGGTTCCTGTGCAGCATGACTTACCGTTATGTGTTTTTAAGGTATGCAGATGTCGGGATGGGAATCTTTTTGGCGGCATGACGAACGGATCGTTGTAGAGAAGTTGTGTTAAGTGGTGGGGGGAAGCTTGGAGAAAATGCGGATGCGCGTGGAGCTCAGGAAAATGGGCCCGAGCTCCTTATACTCCATGTAAACTTGAACTATATTTTGTCTCTTACTTCTAATATATCGAAAGGTTGTATGAGACCAAAGCTACTACATACACTAGTACTGAGTAGTTTCTTCATATGCATTAAAGGAATGATTAACTCTGTATTTTCCCGCGCTACAGAAAACAGGAGGGGGTTATTATCAAGAATGTAGACACCATCGCTAGCTACCAGCGGTAAATGGATATAACAGAACGAAACGGACCAGCCTCTTGAGGCGAAGTTGCGCCCTCCCAAGCGCATAAAACCGGAAGACGTAGGATACTCAAAAGAAGAAAAAGAACGAGGGAGCTTGCACGACCCGCTTGCTCCCTTTTTGAACAACAAGGGCTGATGCCCACAAACCCATCTTAACGACGGCCATGGCTGCGGGTGCCGGAGCCCTGCAGATTCTCGATCTCGCCCTCGAGTTGTTTGATCCTGGAGTAAGTTAGTATGGAAAACTGTAAAGTGAAAAACAAACGCAAGGTATACATACGCCGCGTGAGTGGCCTCCAGATCCTTGTTGAGGCGGTCCCGCTCGGAGATGAGCTTCTGCTCCCACTGGCGGAAGCGCTGCTCCTCGACCTTGACCTGCTCGGTGAACCGCTTGCGCAAGTTCTCCTCTTCCTCCTTGAACTTGGGGTTGTCAAGCTTGCGAGGCCGGGCCTCACCAAACTTACGGGTCTCCATCTGCTGGGCGCGGTAGGCCTCGTAGTGCTGCTCTTCCGTGGTGTGGATAAGATCAAGCATGTGAGTGCGGATCAAGATCGATCGGAGCTTCTTGAAGTCACAGTGATCCTCGTTCTCAACCTCGGCGACACCCCAAGCGTACTGACGACCCTTAACGACACGGCCATCGTTGGCCTTGACATCTTTCTCGGAACCGATAACGGCGAAGGGCATGGCAGCCATCAAGCTGCGGGCGTGGGTAGCGGCGTGCTCATCGTCCTCCTCAATGGGCGGTGTGTAGATCTTGATTCCCTGGGCCTCGATGACACGGCGAATCTGTCAAGGGATGGTTAGCTGAGTTGTTTTTTTTTGGCCTTCAACAGAATAGATCAGCAACCACTCACTCTATCCTTGTAACGGACAAGGTCGGCATGGCTCAGGGTATCGGCCTTGGCAACAACGGGGATCAAGTTGACACGTGAGCTGAGACGCTTCATAACCTCAATGTCGAGGGGCTTGAGGGTGTGTCCAGTGGGGCGGATGAAGTACAGACAGGCGTGCACACGCATGTCAATCTTGTCTGTCCGGCGGGGCTGTTGCTCCTGGAGCATGTAAGACTCGTGCTGGTCATCCAGGAACTCGATGATAGGCTGCCAGGAGTCACGGTTGTTGACATAGTCGCCGAAGCCGGGGGTATCAATAACGGTGAGGCGAACTAAGCAAGAGACAACCGATTAGTGACTGTCACAAATAAACTCCCTCTAAACGGTGAAGGGGGCCCCACCTTTGAAGAACTTCTCCTCAAGCTCGGCCTTGGTGATTTCAATCTCGACGGTGCGGTCAACCTGCTTCTGGTGACGGCGCTTGTGATCGGCGTAATTTTTAATAGTGGTGGAGAACAGAGTGTTGATGAAGGTAGTCTTTCCCAATCCTGACTCTCCAGCAACCTATCGATCGTGGCGGTTAGTCGTCAATGTACCCTATCGTGGTATTGCAAGCTCCGACACACCATAATTGTGAAAGCCGCACCCCGCTTCGCAACAATCTTGTGTCTAAAGGGTTATCAATTAATATGTTTATCCTGGGCGGATCCTAGCTCTCGATTGAGTTCGACGGAATACACACCGCTGGTTGGGGAGCTACATGACATAAATTGATTAGCGACCAGTTCGATCAACTTTCATTTCGAGGTTGCGGGAAATAGCTTACATTGGCAATGCCAATAGGCGTGGCAGTCTCGGTTGTCGACATTGTGGGCTAAAAGGGAGATGAATGAAGACAAGAAAAGGGGCAAGAAGCTCCTCAAGAGAATTACCAAAAGGGAAAATGTGGAAAGATAAAAAGCCCCCAAGAAAAGCGTTGGATTGTAAAAAGGGGAAGGCGTGAACCTGACTTTCAGCGGTACTCTTTCCCCCCTGAATCTCCTTTCTCGTTTTCTGGAGTAGAGCTGGCCCTTGCCTATCTGGGTTTAGCGCATAACACTATACCACTTACGGTCCGGGTTCGGATAAATCAATGATGCGATGCTTATCGCATTGATTCCGCTAATCAGCTTGAAATTTTGCATCGTGAAGCTGTCGCAACTAGGAAAATGAAGACCGATTTCAAGGTGAGTAAGGGCTTTTCTGCATAGTGTCATATCATGGACTTAACATATCTAACCATTGTATCCTAGTTCTCCAACCTTTTGGGGACGGTCTACCGTAAGGGCAATCTGCTCTTTACTCCCGATGGTACCTGTCTACTTTCGCCAGTAGGCAATCGGGTCACTGTCTTTGACCTCGTACAGTAAGTGCTCATCTGGCGGTTCCAATGGGGCCCTTGACCCAGGGGTTTGGCAATTCTCGGTTTTCTGACCTTTTGGGCTTCTAGCAACACCTCTTATACCCTTCCATTTTCGCACCGCACCAACATCGATCGCTTGGATCTATCCCCGAAGGGAAACTTGCTGTTGACCGTTGACGAAACTGGCCGAGCAATTCTGACCAATTTCCAACGCCGAATCGCTATCCACAACTTCTCCTTCAAGGGCCGCGTCACTGCGCTCAAATTTTCCCCGTCCGGCCGGCATTTCGCAGTCGGCGTCGGCAGACGCTTGCAAATCTGGCAGACCCCATCTACTCCTGGAACCGAAACCAATGGCGAGATTGAGTTTGCTCCGTTCGTTCTTCACCGTGATCTGGCTGCACACTTCGACTCTATCTCGAATATCGAGTGGTCAAGCGACTCCCGGTTCTTGTTGACCGCATCCCGAGATCTGACTGCGCGAGTATGGAGTTTAAATCCCGAGGATGGGTTTGAGCCTACTACTCTGGCGGGCCACCGGCAGGGTGTGGTTACAGCGCACTTTGATGTAAAGCAGGAATTCATCTACACCGTTTCCCAGGATGGAGCTCTTTTCCGCTGGGAATATGTCGCCAAGAAAGACCCAGAGACCGATGAAGAAATTGGAGAGGCTCAGTGGAGGATTACGAAAAAGGACTTCTTCATGCAGAGCGATGCGAGTGTTAAATGCGCTGCATTCCATGCACCCTCCAACTTGCTAGTGGTTGGCTTCTCTAACGGTCTTTTCGGCCTGTATGACTTGCCCGAGTTCAACATGATTCATCAGTTGAGGTAAGTGAAATCCTTGTTTATTTTGGCGTTTCTCGTCAATTTTGACTAAATTATCATTTTGTATAGTGTCTCGCAAAGCAACATTGACGTTGTTACAATCAACAAGTCTGGAGAGTGGCTTGCCTTCGGTTCCTCCAAGCACGGCCAGTTGTTGGTGTGGGAGTGGCAGTCAGAATCCTACATCCTTAAACAGCAGGGTCATCTTGACTCTATGAATTCTCTGGTTTATTCACCAGATGGACAAAAAATTGTGACCACCGCCGACGATGGCAAAATCAAGGTATGGGATGTGAAGTCAGGCTTCTGCATTGTGACTTTTACCGAACACACCAGCGGAGTGACTGCATGCGAGTTCGCCAAGAAGGGTAGCGTTCTCTTCACCGCATCCCTGGACGGATCAATTCGAGCATGGGATTTGATTCGATACCGTAACTTCCGCACTTTCACTGCGCCTTCGCGACTCTCGTTCTCTTCTTTGGCAGTAGACCCCACTGGAGAAGTGGTCTGTGCCGGATCTCCTGACTCTTTTGATATCCATGTCTGGTCTGTGCAAACAGGCCAATTGCTTGATCAGCTTTCCGGTCACGAGGGCCCTGTGTCGGCCCTCGGCTTTGCTGCGGATGGTAACCATTTGGTCAGCGGTAGCTGGGATCACACTGTGCGAATTTGGAGTATTTTCGGCCGAACACAGACTAGCGAGCCTCTTCAGCTTATGTCCGACGTTCTCAGTGTGGCTTTCCGCCCTGATGGACAACAGGTAGCGGCCTCAACCCTGGACGGTCAGCTTTCATTCTGGTCAGTGGAGGATGCCGTTCAACAGGGTGGTGTTGACGGACGCCGTGACGTATCTGGTGGCCGAAAAGCATCCGATCGCACAACTGCTGCTAATGCGGCAGGGACCAAGTCTTTCAACCGTATCACCTACAGTGCAGACGGTAGCTGCATTTTGGCGGGTGGTAACAGCAAGTACATTTGCTTGTACGACGTTGGTACGGGCTCTTTGATCAAGAAATACACAGTCTCAGTGAACCTGTCGATGGATGGTACGCAGGAGTTCTTGAACAGCCGAAACCTCACCGAGGCTGGCCCTCGCGACCTTATTGATGAAACAGGAGAGGCTTCTGATAAGGAAGATCGCATTGACAAGACTCTCCCTGGTGCGAAGCGTGGCGATGCCGGTGCTCGCACTACTCGGCCTGAAGTACGAGTGACCTCAGTTGATTTCTCCCCAACTGGTCGTGCCTTCTGTGCTGCCTCTACTGAGGGTCTTCTCATTTATAGCCTGGATGATGACTTTGTCTTTGATCCATTTGATCTTGACATCTCCATCACTCCTTCCACTATTCTTGCCACTGTCGAGGCCGCCAAGAGTGCTTCCGCGGCTGGTACTGTTGATGATGAAAATACCTTCATTAAGGCGCTGGTCATGGCATTCCGCTTGAACGAATCCAAGATTATCCGTGCCGTGTACGAGTCGATCCCGCCTTCGGACATTCCACATGTTGTCCGCGCCGTGCCTACAGTGTACTTGCCCCGTCTGCTCCGCTTTGTCGCCCTCGCAGCCGACGAAACCCCGCATCTGGAATTCAATTTGATGTGGATCGAGTCTCTGTTCAGTTGCCACGGTCGATACTTCAAGGAAAACTCCGGGACATTTGCCCCCGAACTTCGCGCTGTCCAGCGAGCTGTCGATGACATCCGTGAAAACCTCAAGCGGTTGACGGAAAAGAACCTCTACGACCTTAATTATCTTCTCTCTACGCCTGTTCTTGCCAACAAGAAGTCATCAAGCGCAATGTTGGCTATGACTGCGGGTCATGTCGAGGAAGAGGACGACCAAATGGCCGACGCCGATGCCGATGCCGAAGACGGAGAGGGCGATTGGGTTGGATTGGAATAAATAATTCCATAATAATTACCCCCTCTGTGTATGTCTACTTTGCATCTGCGCTTGGCGTTTGTATATTATAGGACGGTAAAGGGAAATCTGTTCCCTCAAAAGTGCTGTGTCTAGGTATTAGAGAGATGATGTTGTCTTTTGTTTGAATGAATCTACGTGTGTAAACATAACCTTGCAACTCTCGTACCGTAGTATACTAGTGAACAACAGCTTGGCCACAAAACTGATAGATGTCATAGGTAAATATCACTCCGCCATTGCTATCATTTGCACAGATGTATTCAAATAACTGGACAGTGTCTGTCTAGCTCATCTTTGACATCTGGAAGCAGAATGTAACAAGTCCAACCCCTGTTAAATGTTTAGAAACAATAAACCGACAAGGCGATTATTTGTGGCTCTCGAATGAATACTGCGATCTTCCTAGCCGCCTGCGTAATTGGTTTAGTTCTCTTCAAGTGCAATCTTTTTCATTTACAAAAAAAAGTAAAGAGGATGAAGACGAGAGAGGGGATGTACTAAATAACTCGCATAAAAAGACAAAAAGACAAAAAGACAAAAAAGAAAGGTCGTGCCCGGGATCGAACCGGGATCGCCAGAATCAGAATCTGGAGTGATGACCATTACACTACACAACCTTAATTGTTATTAGGGACGCAAACATTGGCTATATGAAGCCGCGGAGGACAATTGCACAACTATGCTGGCGAATTCAGTACTAATCTATGCCTTCAGTTTATGAGGAGTAAATGCGATAAATTAAAGCTTTATATTTTAACAGTCATTGTTTATTGCTCAAGTGCATCTAAATCAACGGTTTCTCCCCTCTCTTCGCCCTCCAATAGTTACTGTTTCTTACGCCAACCAACTGTCCGAATATATAGTTAACTTGCAAATGTCAACTGGTCAGGATGACTAACAAGGCCGATGGCACAATAAATCCACCGGGACAGGCTAGATATAAGATCAAGGAACACCATGGGAGCACTACCGTTGATTGTTGGAGGATAGGGTATCCCTCTTTTTGACGCATCAACGTTTTCTCACTCAAGTGCTTTCTTCCTGGCTTTCAATTAGGTCTCGTCGAATATTCACAGGGTCCTCAGATTGCAATGTTTAAGTATATTTTCTTTCAGTTTGGACAGAACTACATAGTATCCAATACACATAAAAAGAGCCGAGCAAACCAAATATGCGTAACAAAGTAAATCAACAGCGCAGGAGTTATGGGTAGAAACAAAGACTTTTGACGCGTTTGTACTATGATCTGGAATATTCCGAGTGACACCCTTCCAGGGGTATACTGCCCGACAGGACCTTGTGTTACCAACTAACATGTACTCTCCGCGTGCTCGCTCTTCTTGATTTAAGATCAGCCCAGGATTTTCATCGCTCCACATTCCGATTCCCTTGCTTCTATCTCTTCTTCCATCCGTGCTTGAATGGCTGGCTCTATTCTCTGGCCCCTCCTGGGGGTCTTGATTTACTTTTTTCTCCGCAGATCCATCAATCCTCGCCTCAAACACATTCCTATCGTTCGTTACCGGTGGTACGTGCCCGATGTACTCAACAGACTCATCTTCTATCCAAGGGCTTCATCGATGATATATCGGGGCTACAAGGAAGTATGTCAATCAGTACCTTCAAGAGTCATCGTTGAGCTGATTCGTACTGATGCAAATTATAGTACCCACATCGACCCTTCCGTGTACTCACAGGTGATGGCGAGATTGTTGTCTTGCCAGTGAAGTATCTGCCTGAGCTGAGACACCTTCCACCTTCTGTCATCAGCTCCCTGGATGCACAATACGAGGTATGATATTATCCTGCTAGCTCAACTTTATATTGTTGCATTCACGACTGGAACTCCGCTAATATTCGAACTATTTCATGCTTAGAATGCCCTGGGAGAATACACTCAGATCATAATCAATAGCTATCTCCCTTCCATGACCGTTCGGAAACGCCTGACACCATCTCTTGGTACTTTGCCAATCATCCATTTATCCACTCAAACTTTCTATTGCTAAACATTGCGCAGCACGAGTGATCCCATGGGTGATAGATGAACTCCATCGAGCCTTCGATGCCGCCATTCCAGAATGTGAAGGTATAACTCCGGAAAGGCATCCCATGAGCCAAACTTGGTACTAACAATCCGTCCTCTTCCAAAGACCATTGGGCCCGCATCTACCCCCACGAAGTATTCATCCACCTAATCACCTGCGCCACATCTCGCGTCATGGCAGGCGACTCACTCTCCCACAACAAGGAATGGCTCAAGACAGCAACAAACTACTCCGTGAACGTGGGTGTAACCATCTTACTTCTCCGCCCATTCCCAGTCTTCCTCCGACCAATAGTGGCATTCTTTCTCCCCTCCGTCCGCGCCATGAAACGCCAGCTGCGCTTCGTGAAAGATCTCTTCGTCCCAATGATCAACGAGCGGCGTGCTGCTCGCGAAAAGGCAACGGCTGAAAATGACCCAGGGTATGAGGCCCCGGATGACTTCTTGCAGTGGATGATGGATATGGCGGAGGACGAGCAGGATATGGATCCAGAGCTGTTGGCGCATCACATGCTTCTGCTTATGAGTCTTGCCGTTGTGCATACGAGCTCCATGGCAATGAGTCATGCACTTTACGACCTGATTCTTATGCCTGAGTATCTTGGTCCGCTGCGAGAGGAGGTTCGAGAGACGCTGAAGTTTGGGTGGGAGAATGCTACGAAGGCATCGTTTGACAACCAGCGGAGGATGGACAGTTTCCTGAAGGAGTCTCAACGGTTTGGGCCACCAGGGGAATGTGAGTATAACGACACAACACTCTGATATGTATATTTGAACATTGAGATGTTATGTACTGGTCAATGGTGGATGGTTTCAAAAAAAGTGTTGATGACATTCGAATACTGATCTGAGATTCCATAGTGACCTTCCACCGCATCTTGAAAAAGCCTTTGACCCTATCAGGCGATCTCTTCCTGCCCGAAGGAACTCATATCTGTTTTCCCGCAGGACCCCTCAGCAAAGATCCAGCCGTCATCGCCGATCCGCAGTCATTCGACGGATTCCGCTGGTGTCGGAACCCGACAGACCGGCACGCTTTGTCAACATGTGCCGGTGGCGCATCCATCACAGACGAGAAATATGCTGAATCAAACGATACCGAAGAATCGTGGGAGGACGGGCGCACACTCTCACTGGTCCCGTCGACATCCACCAGCTTCGTTAGCATCAGCCCTTCAAGTATGCATTTTGGAGCGGGCCGGCAAGCTTGTCCGGGTCGATTTTTTGCAGCATGTACGATTAAAGCGATCTTCAGCAAGATTATTATGGACTATGAGTTTAAGTACGAAGATGGCAGGGGTGACCGCAGACCGCAAAATCTCTGTGTTGGAGAACACATTTTGCCGAACACTAGTACGCCAGTGCTATTTCGGAAAAGGGCCGTTGACACGATTTAGTTTCACGGCCTTGGAATGTCCATTTAAACCTCGGACTGAGATCGGATTCTGACATCGGGATATTATTACAATGTGCCAGTTGTTCCAAGGTTTGTTATGCATGTTAGCTGTGGTCGATAGACTTTTAACGTTCACGCTTATTACAACCTTGGAAGGTTATGAGTTGCTTTAGAAGACATGATGAATATTTGAAATCTTTACATCCATTCAATTCTTTTTTTTTCTTTCTCGGGGGGTTTTTTTTGTTTCAAAGACTCGCCTACACACTAGTAGGTATCTTAATCCGTTCCCGTGTTGATAAATGCCAACAAGACTCTGTACATATAAGGACAATATGTCATAAATATCGTAAACGGGAACAAAGCAGATCAAATCACTGGTCGCTCGCAGGAGCAGGGCCACCTCCGCGACCACGGCCATGGAATCCATTGCCACGACCACGGCCGCGGCCGCGTCGCTGAGCGACTACCGGTGGTGGAGGAACCTGATTGTAGCTCTGCGGGCGGAAGTTGGGATTGTTTTGAATGACCCCCTCGCTAGGATCACCATTTTCAACGGATGCATATCCGCCTCTACCGCCTCTGCCACCGCGATTGCCGTTAGTTGGGGCGCCCCGGTTACGAGGGCCGCGCGGAGTGCCGCCATTGACGTGGGGCCGGAAGGGCAGCGTAGTGGGCGGGTTGTTACCGGGACCACCACGTCCACGGGTAGCATTGTTTCCAGAAACAGCCCCCTGGAACGATCCCCTCAAAGGTGGGGGAACGGGTGCATTCTTGAGCTGTCCCTGTCCGTTGGGGCCCAGAGGTGCACCATAGCCAGGAACGGTCAGAGGTGTAGGTTCCTGCTGGGTTTGCTGGCCCGTGGCAGCACGAGAGCTAGTGACCAATTGGCGGTAGGACAAGTTTAGGACCGAAGACGCGGGAACTGTCTGGCCACGGAATGGCGCACAGCGCTTGCCGAGATCCGTGCCACTCATGAAGGAAGCGTCAAAGACAACATCGAGCAAGATTGTGAGCGGGGTTCTGGTAAGACCCACCACGGTGCCCCGAGTGGCAATAGGAACCTTGCCGGAATTCTGGGCATACACGACGCGATCACCAAGCTTGAATGTTTGGCTTCCAAGGCGGTGCTCCACATCCTCAGGCCGAAGCAAAGCACCTCGGGGGACGCCGCGAACTTTCTGAGGCCGCATCTCAGGCTGCGACTTAGTGAATTCATCGGCGTCCTGTTGGATAAGAAGGACAATATCGGAATCCAGTTGCTCGGCTTCAAGGGGAACCCTTGCAAAATCCTTAGCTTCCACTGCCTTAAGCCAATCACGAATCTCCTTTATTTTTGCAAGAGCAACATCTTCCGGGTAAAAATCAGTTGGAGAGTAACGATCGCTCTGAGGATTGCGCTGGATACCAGCAATGAATTCAGGGAAGGTAATCATGTACTGCTGAAGCAGGTTAACTGCCTTCTGGCTGAATTCCCAACCAGATTGACCACGGCGAGAATATCCAAGGACCTTTTGCTTGCGAGCTTCGAACTTGAGGTTGAGGCCCAGATTGACACGTTGGCCCTCTACGTCAACTGTGAAGGACGACGTGATCCTCGCTAGCACCAGAGGATTGAGACGCAGACTCCGTGCAATAGCATACGAAGGCATGTAGGGGCATGATCGCTCAGCCTCTGCAACATGCCGTCTTCCAAATTCTGGCTCTTTGCCTTTCACCGCTGCGACTAACCCATTCACCTTTCCATCAGAGTGACCAGTCACATGAACGGGTCTGCCGTAGTTGAAGTCACCCAAGAAGAAACAACGAGAGTTTGCGGGGAACTCTTCTTCAATTGGCAGAGCCTCACGCTCAATGAAACGCTGGTCGGGGTTGACGACATCGTCAACCACCACCTGGAGAGCATAGTCGGTTTCTTGTCCAGGTATATCCGCGAATTCCTTGATGGTAGCACCTTCTTCGGTCTTGGTCATGCCCTTTAGCAGTTGAATATGGAGGACTGACTCAACACCTCCGATAATGATACCCAGCCGCTTGCTGTAGCTACCCTCGATCTTGTCTGCCTTCTTCTTCCACTGCTCGATTTGTTGAGGCGTGTGCGGGATTTGGACAGCATGCTCCTCACCCGGTGGAAGAATGTAGTCAAAAAGTTCGTCTGAAACACGAACGACTAGTGCTTCTTGCAGGAATGGGAATCCAACATGAACTCGCTTCCCAAGCTTTGTCTTGGCCAATTCGACGCTGGTTCGACTGGATGGGTCCAGGAGGGTGATGACCTGGCTTTCATTCCGACTTTCCTGTTGGAATACACAGACTCCATGGAAACCCAGCTGACCGACACGTGGCAGGGTCTTCAGACTAGGGAAACCGGCCAGAGCGGCATCACCAAGCTGCACGCCGTCCATTAAACCATGATATGGGACTAATCCATCCATGGTAGGGAGTTCAAAAGTATTCTCAATGCAGCGACAGTTGGGAACGTCAGGGAATACACCAGGCATGGAGGAAGGATAAATGAAGTTCACATCAGGTGAGTGTGTGAATTTCAGGCTAGCCCCAAAACCATTACGAGATTTCTCGTCAGGGCTAAGGAGCTGTTCTCGTGTTTTCATAGCATCCAGGAGGCGCTTTTCGTCGATGAAAGGAATTTTGACCACGGCCTCCCACTCCATCTTTTTGCCGTTCATGTCCAGGTCGAAATCACGAGGGTAAAAATCGATGATGGGAGATTCCGGTGAAGTCATCAGCTCCCAGTAGGCGGTTGGCACAATCTTCTTACTGCGATCAGGCAACACACCCATCAGCTGCTCAAAAGGCCTGAATGGCTGACCGAGTCGGAAATTCATATCCACACCCAGCCCCTTCGTTACGTCTGTTTCATGCTGTTAGTAAAAAAAAAACACTGGACAAAAAGAGAATACAAAGCACTCACCCGAGATCATGGGGGCATAGTGATAGCGGAAGAACCAGGACCACGATGCGATACCCCGATAATAATAGAACAAGACCCACTGGAGACCTTGCACATAATTCTCTGCAAGCTTTTTCATCTCATCCTCGTTGTCAAGTCCCCATCCGAACTTAGAGCGATAATAGGTATCTCTCCACTCATAGAATTTCTCGTCATATTTCTTTTCAGCGGCCTCTTGTGCCTCTTCAGGGGTCATTTCCTGTACTTTGGCCTTCTCGTACTTTCGAATAACCCGCTGAATGGCCAGGGTTGCCTCCTCGTCATCGTCTTCCTCCTCACTATCATCATGCTCGGGCTTAGGTAGCTGGAGTCTCATGAACCGATCGCCACCCTCATTTTCTGTGGTGGACCATGGTACTCGAAGTTGGTCTGCAAGTTTCTCCACAAAGCTGCGGTCGCGGGCCGGTAAAGTAGATGGGAAATCCAAAGGTTTCGCTTCAGAACCTTTACCAGGCCGATTCAAGACGTACTGCTTTACTTTCTTCAGAATATCCTTCTGAGATGCCGTGATAGTCAACTCCTTCGGCCTGTTCTCCAGTTCGAGCGAGCCGTCATTCTTTTTCGATTTGACCCATTGAGCATCAGAGTTTTCGAGTTCAAAGAAACGATGCTCGAAAACGCTCATCGCATCAATGAGTTTGCCTAGGCGCTCCAGGTTGATTGTACCTTCCTCGTTAATGTAGCCACCCATCTTGGGTAGAACTTCTTTGTAGATCTTGAACATGAGCGCCAATGCACCCTCATTGATGTGCAAATTGGGCAAATTGGGCAAGAAATCATTTCCAACGAAAAATGCCATGAGAATAAAATCATCAATAACACGCTCCATATCAAATGGGAAGTTTAGAGTTCCTTCTTGCTCTAGCTCTTGAAATTCCAATTCCAGATACTCCCGGACCATGCTCAGATGCAAGAGATAGAAGTTTTGATGTTCCAGTTCCTTGGGCTTCTTTTGTGTCTGACGGCCAAATGTCACCTCCTCTCGGAGAAGACAGAAGTGAGGGTCATGGCTGAGAAGACCCAGCATGATCAGATCCGCATCTAAACCATACAAACAATGCCGCACGTTCGGATGGTAACCGGGCTGCGCTTTCGCTTGACGAATGTATTCCATGATCTTGTGCTCTCCTTCTCCGGGCACCTCATGTCCCGAAAGCACGATTTCTACGCCCTGCCAATCCGAATCCTCGGAGATCTTTTTGTTGATGAAGTATTTCAATTGTTGTGTGAGTCTCGCCATGAAACCGGTACCAGGGGTGATACAATTGCTGTCGAATGGGTCTTCTTTCGGCATCTCCATTCCCTGTGCAATTGCTTTCTCTTTCGCATTTTCAGCGTCCAGAGCGGTTCGGAAGCGGCGCGCACGTTGTTGGTTCATCTTCGCTCGTGGGGCGACACCATCGACAGCCATAAAAAACAACTTTTGGGGTTTAATCTTTCCGAAAAGGTGCTCAATATAGTTGAAGATGGCAATAAACATTTGTTCCTCCGACATGCGGAATGTCGGAGAGTCACTGTCGCTGTGTGTGCAGTTGTGAATAATTCCGTTCATATCCAGATACAAGCTGTCGAACTCGGGAATACGGCTCTCCTTGATGAGCATGGAGATGGCGGGATACCGCTCGCTCAGCCAGCGGAAGAATTTCGGAACACCCATTGTGAATTATCGTTTACAATAGAGGTGGTAGAAAAGGTGGTCGTTGGAAAAACCGTCGAGAGTAATTCAACAGTGCGGGGGGTGAACTTGCCGCAAGGGTTGGTCTGGAGGATGTGGATGCGTCACAGGAATCGGAGGTACCGATCGGCGGGGAAATTATTCGATATAAATCCGTCGTCTCGTAATCAAACAAGAAGAAAAAAATACCTCTCGAGCTCAACGCCAAGAATCCCGCAAGAGCGAAACACAGCAGAGACACAAGAAGGAAAGGGAGACACCAGGGTAGATGAACAGAGTAAAGTTGCAAAGTTGCAAAGTTGGGCGTGAAGCAAGCTGAAGTCCATGCCAAGGAGTATCTCTCCCATTCGGGACTAGCGCCAACTGCTGCCCATTAACGCGGGTTTCGCGTTTGGAATCGCCCTTCTCTGCTTCTTTGCTTCTTTGCTTAAGACTTCGGCTTCTTTTCCTTTTTCAAAAAGGCCTAGTCATCCCAACTTCCAGTCGCTTGACGCATTCGCGTGAGAATACATTACTGCTTGCAGCAATGGACACATATGAGGATGAGAACCGTGAGTTTACCGGCTCTGGAAATTGGTTGCTAGAAATCTCCGTTCTAACTGCGCAGTAGCCACCGGGGTTGAGGAGCAGCAGGAGAAGGAAAGCGAGCACAGCAACGAAAAGATCATCAATGAGGGTATGCGCTGATATATGTTTCGACATTGTTTATTCCATCAATCCCCACCTGTCCAAGTTGAAGAACAAGGCTAACTTAACTATCAATAGAATACAAGACATGGAAAAAGAACGCGCCATTTTTGTATGATATGATTCTGAGCACAGCTTTGGAATGGCCCACCCTCACAACCCAGTGGCTTCCAGACAAGCAGGAGTGAGTCTTCTAAGCATCTCTTCAGTCCCACAAGGTTCAAAACTGATATTTGGCCCAGAGTCCCCGATAAGCCTTATTCTACCCATCGCCTACTTATTGGTACCCACACAGCCGGTGATGCTCAGAATTACCTTCAAATCGCGCACATTCAGCTTCCAAACGCCAATGCCCCGAACCCAGACGACTATGATGAGGAGCGCGGAGAGATCGGTGGCTACGGTGGCGGACCCAAGAAGCCCCAGATGGAGATCAAATTTGAGATTGCCCAGAAGATTGATCACAGGGGGGAAGTTAACAAGGCCCGTTACCAGCCCCAGAACCCCAATATGATTGCGACCATGTGTACCGATGGCCGGGTGATGATCTGGGACCGTTCAAAGCACCCCAGCCAACCCACTGGTACTGTGAACCCTCAAATGGAGCTCCTAGGACACGAGGCAGAGGGCTTCGGCCTGAGCTGGAATCCACACAAAGAGGGTCACCTTGCTACTGGTAGCGAGGACAAGACTGTTCGACTCTGGTAAGTCACTAATCCTTGCCGTGAGTCTCGATCCGGGTCACTTACGAAATTAACGTTAGGGACCTTACGACATACACCAAGGGCAACAAGGCCCTCCGGCCGACCCGCACCTACACTCACCATTCTTCCATCGTAAACGATGTTCAGCACCACCCTCTCCATTCGTCTCTCATTGGAACCGTCTCCGATGATATCACCCTTCAGATTCTCGATATTCGCTCTGCTGACTCCACCCGCGCAGCCGCATCAGCGGAGGGGCAGCACCGCGATGCTATCAATTCCATCTCCTTTAACCCGGCAGCAGAGACAATCTTGGCCACCGGTTCCGCTGACAAGACTATTGGTCTGTGGGATCTTCGAAATCTCAAGACCAAGCTTCACTCATTGGAGGGTCACACAGACTCCGTGCAGTCTATCTCGTGGCATCCATTCGAGGAGTCCGTTTTGGCCAGTTCCAGCTATGACCGGAAAATTATGTTCTGGGACCTCAGCCGTGCTGGTGAGGAACAGACCCCGGAGGACGCGCAGGACGGTCCTCCCGAGCTGTATGTGTTCTATAATTGCTTTAATGCAATTCTTTCTTCCTTCAATGCCTTGACTAACCTAATTTCCAGTCTCTTTATGCACGGTGGTCACACAAACCGCCTGTCTGACTTCAGTTGGAACCTCAGCGATCCATGGGTGCTGTGCTCGGCGGCCGAAGACAACCTCCTGCAGGTATGGAAGGTGGCCGACGCCATTGTGGGCAAGGACCTGGAAGATGTCCCTACCGAGGAGTTGGAGGCATGATTTTTTCTGCTTATAGTTTCTTGGTCTGGTTTGTTTGAGTTATTTGCCGAATGGTACTTTTTCCCCCATGGTGCGCTTGCCGGCGAAACATAGGTCTGAGCAATTAAAAACATTTTAATACTCTCCCGAATCTGCTTTTAATCGTTTCAAGGGTGACATATGAAATCACGAAAAACCCATGGGTTAATATGTTATGTGTTTTGATGCTGAAGGTAGTGGTCACCAGGTGTATCTTCTAAGTGGGGTCATATAGATTACTGCTCATCCCAGCAGATCCTTAAAATCACGTATACGCTGTAAATTCCGACCTATACCCCTCCTAGACTAGTTAAAATTGCTTGGGGCTCGCCAAAAAAAAAAAAAAGATGAAAATTTACTTGCGCACACAGTCAAATATTCTTGAGCTTTCTTACTCTTTAAAACTAGGAACGAGTGTTGAATTTTAGTAAATTATTTTTTATGACTTTTATTTTGTATAGAATCCGTTGTCACAGCACTCCGTACAAGGAGATCCAGTTCCCTTTTGCTTCATTATCGTTATCGGAGTCGGAACTCTGTAACGGGTCTCTCCCGCGGACAAGCATGAGCTGTTGATTGGTGGACAAACAAGGCGGTGTCAAGAAAGATGAGGGGGACTCGTGAAAGCGGCTTAGCGTGACTCTCGGATGGTCGTTGCGTCAAAAAAAAAAGTAAAGTCATCCATGCCGATGCTGACCTGATACTGGAGGGTTCAAAGTCAATTTTTTTTTCTCTTCCCTTTCAATTCTTCAACTTTGGATTACCTTGAAAATCTTGCTCTACCATCCAACAAAGCCAGCTTCCTCCAATCTCGTTCATAATGGGCTCAGGATCTCCTCCGGCCCCGAAGCCTTCTGCCATTCCATCCCACATGTTGAACGGCAGCTCCCCTTTGCAGTCATCATCGGGCACTGGCCCTGGAAACAGAACGCGTGATGCCCGCGAACGTGAGAGCCTTAACACCTCTATCCGCTCCTCCTTTGCCCCAAGAGTTCCCGTGGGGTTGGGGTTCGATGTTGAGGATGTTCAGTCTGCCCCACCTCCATCTGATGATGCTACCGTCCGCGAAGAAGGGCCCACCCACCGTGCCCTCGCAATTCGGTATGCCTCAATCCTAATTTTTCCTAATCAATTCTCCTGTCACCAATCTTTTAACACTCCCACAGCGGAAGACCTACTTTGAATGACCCACCCCGCGATCCCCGGGATGAGGCCGATCCGTTGACCCCGCCAGCGACGGCATCCCGCCCCGCCAGCCCCTACACATTGAACCCCCCAATCGACTTTGATGGACTCAGTTGGCCCTGTAAGTGGCTACCATGCTGGTTTGGTATTTATACATTCGAATTTGCTAATTTGTTTGCTTCATAGGCCCCGGAACCCGGCAGCGCTTGGAGTCGACACCTGAAGAAAACGAGGAACGTGTGAAGAAGCTGGCAGGTGCTGTACGAACAATCCTGGAGTGTGTCGGTGAAGACCCTGAACGTGAGGGCCTTAGAGAGACCCCCGAGCGCTATGCCAAGGCTATGCTCTACTTCACGAAGGGATACGAAGAGAACGTGCGGGACTTGGTGAACGGAGCAGTTTTCCATGAAGATCATGATGAACTGGTCATTGTGAAGGACATTGATGTCTTTTCTCTGTGTGAACACCACATGGTCCCCTTTACTGGAAAGGTATGAATTCTTGTCACTTGCATCTATGCGTGGCGAATAGTAGTGACTGTAGTGCTGACTGATGTGGGGCAGATGCATATCGGATACATCCCGGATCGCCGTGTCCTGGGACTTTCCAAATTGGCCCGTCTGGCTGAAATGTTCTCTCGCAGACTTCAAGTTCAAGAACGCTTGACTAAGCAAGTGGCTTTGGCTATTTCGGAGGTGCTGAAGCCTCGTGGTGTTGGTGTTGTCATGGAATCTTCCCACCTTTGCATGGTCATGCGTGGTGTGCAGAAGGTTGGCAGCACCACCACCACGAGCTGCATGCTGGGATGTATGCGGTCAAGTGCCAAAACCAGAGAGGAGTTTTTGACCCTCCTGAATCGACGATAAATTCTCTCAACTCTTTTATCTGTGTCATATGCTTCCGGCTTGATCCGGGATTGGATTCCTACTAGTTACGATATTGGAGTTTGGGATGTGACCTTTCAACAGGTTTACTTAATGTTGTTTTTATTTTATTTTGAACATGAGGCTCTAGCGGGGATTCATTTCTGTTTTCTGTTTTCCTTTCCCGTTTTGGATTTGTTCTTCTGTTCCTTCTACCCTTTCCCCTCTTCTCCATTTTATCCTGGTTCTTGCATATACCACCGGCAGCTTCATTGGACCCCACACATCCATACTGCCTTTCAACACTCTGCTCACTCGTTTAGACCCACCTCAGGGCCTATGATCATGACTACTCTTTGTTGCTGGATTTTACGTTCTGGTTCAAGGATCACAGTTTTTCTTCGACTTCATGATGTTTCAACATTTGTGCCACCAATGCGATGGTTTTCTCTGGTCTTCTATTTTTTATCTTGCTGGACCTTGCCTTTGGAGATTGACATCCTCTTGCCGGCATCAGCTAGGCTGTTTCAACACTTGAAGTTTTTATTGTTGTACTCAAAATTCTGAGAATAGGGCTGTAAGGCCATGTTATCTGTATCCATGTGTAAACTGTTCATATATGAAGAAATGCCATGTACGGTTAGAACACATTCATCTGAATCAACTCGTAGCCTTGAATGGGTGACTGACCTTCAAATGTTATGTCCAACTTTAGTAGCTCTGAAAATCTGAGAATATTCAAATGTTAGCCACTCAACACTCAACACTTGAAGCTCAAGCTCTCTCTAAATGTTGAAACATTCAAATGTTGAGCCTTCAAACAGCATCACCAGTGCTGGGCAGTTGTAAGGTTCCTACTAGGTATCAATTCCAACCCTCTGGGTCCACAGTTGCGCAGGCTTGAACTTTGGAAGTTTCAACCAATGTTTACTATTGATGCCCTATTATTCAAATTGAATGTTATTTGCACAATCAATAGAAGTTTTGATATGACTAGGAAAGTATCATGCATGTGCAAATGTGTAAATTATTTGAATCCTCCAGGGTTGGAGTATGCCTAGTAAGTATACAGTAGTATTTAGAGTCGTTCTTCATATTCAATATTTTAGACTATCTATCCAGACATGTGTTCAAATCAATTGAAGCGCACCCTCAATGTTCCAGAAATACCCGACGGATGATTCCCGGATCAATATCACTTGGTCCTATATGTAGATGCCTGCCTAGGTATAAATATAACGTATACATATCTCAAGTGGTCCCTAGAAGATTAAGATTAGCTAGATATCTTAGAATGTCACTAGGTACTCGTAGCATGCTTAGGATTATTATGTATATCTTATATCTCTCTAGGGCTTCATTGGCCTTCAAATTTTAATTGATTCCATACTAGCGTCACTACAATGTATGACAATGTTCGAATATTTTTCTAAAACCATACAGTTTACTTTCAAATGTTATCTCCAACGAACATGTGCATGCACCCGGGTCTAGAAATACTACTACTACTACTACCATGTAGTAGGTAGTAAGAGACAAAGAGAACATTGAATCTTTATCGTATAGTATAATGTCGACATCTCTGGATCAAATAATCTACAGACCAAACATTTGAAATGAACAGCTGTTCCTTACAAGTAAATCTACGATATATGTGTGTAGCTGGACCTTGTGTACTGAGGTTAAGGAGGGGGCATGTAAAGATTTACTTTGTATTTTGGAGCAACCTCCGGGGCTTAAGCACTTTACACACGTGCATGTAGTTAATCCGCAACTTGAAAGTCCTTCAAAGGCTTCAATTTAAATAGGGAACGCGCGTATCTCATTTTCTTCCCTTCTTCTTCCCTCTTTCCCCATCCTCCTCTTCGCTTCTTTCAACAAGTGCCTATCTAAGCTCACGCCATTTCCAACTAGCTTATTCGCGCATTTTCTCTCTGTGTTTGTTCGTCTATCCGTTTATTATGCAACATACGCACATATCTTTTTAACTAACCTTTCATCCTTTTCTCCTAGCATTCGTCTCGTTACTCAATCAGTGGTGACGCGTCTCCAACTGCATACTCGTGAATTATCGAACTCATCAAAGTTTCCCTATCGGGGTTCCTGCGGAGGCTGCTACCCCCTAGGAATCTCTCTCTCTACAGGAACATAAACCTGTACTGGATTTATCAAACATCCAAAAAAAACCACGGCTCCATTTGGCGTCACGTCACCTCGATAAAACAGGTTGCTCGGCACCTCGTGCATAAGATTACTCGTAAGACCAATGAATGGCCAGGATGCTTGACATTGAATGCAAGAGACTCTGATAATAACCGGGTGTATCAACTGCAGTTTCACGGCATCGATATGAATAACAACAATGTTTCCCAGGGGCACACTGGGCCTGTTACCACACAGGGACCTGTGGGCCCAAATGCTCCTACTCAGACATCAACTGCTCAAGCTACCAACATGAACAATTTGAGCAACCCGGTTTTTAACGGCAATCCAAATGGTCCCCAGGGCATTGCCACCCAAAATGCTCTCCCTGCAGGCCCAGTTTTCGTAAACAACCAAGCTCAAGCTTTGCCTGTGCAGAATGCCAATCCTGGTCTTCTCGCAGGTCCTTTTGTTCTGAACCCCCAAGCTCAAGCTCTCCCTGTGCAGAATGCCAATCCTGTTCCTGCCACAGGTCTTTTACCCCTGAATCCTCAAGCCCAAGCTTTCCATGGGCAGAATGCCAATCCTCTCTTGCCCCCGAATCCTCAAGCCCAAGCTTTACCTCTGCCGAATGCCAATCCTGCTCCCTTTCCTGCTTTGCCTCAAAACCCTCAAAACCCCCAACACACCAACCTCAGCGACCCTTACTCTATGGCCGGATATGGACCCCAATACGCACAGCCACTCAACGGACCATTCATGGCGGGGACTGGCGGGTTTGGTATACTTGGAGTTCCGCATGGTGGTGCAATTCGCAGAGATATCCCAGGAGGAACGTTTAGCCCTACTGCTCCTTACACAGATGCGCGCTTTCTGGCTGCACACCAAGGGGTTCAAGGCAGCACCACTGTCCATGCCAATACCAATGATCTGATGTTCCCAGATCGCATCTCTTCTCCTAGTGTGCATGGATCAATCCAGAGAAATAGCCAAATTCAAGCTGCCGAAGGCCTGATATCCGGGGCTAGAGCCCCTCCTCCTGGCTTCCGAACGCGCACTATCCCTCCTCGATCTCACTATGAGGGTCCATATGTGAACGTTCGAGATACAGTGAGCGTTGCACTAAGTAGCCAAACACCCTACCACGATGCTTTGCATCATCAGCGGGTCCGAATCTGGGCTGTCAGTTCCTGGCTCCATGATTGTCGGGATCGTCAACGAATGTTTCGTTCTGGAAACCAGGCGCCTGTCAACCCGCCTGGCCATCCTATTGGTGTTCAGCCTCCCAACCAGCCTCCCAACCAGCCTCTGAATCCTCAAACCTCAGCCCAAGAATCTCACAGCCTTTCTGACGAAGAGGTGCATGATGCTCAGCCTAGGGCAGCTGGGCTCGATAGTCATGAAGCTTCTGTTCCAACAGGACCGCCTCAGCATTACAATGAAAGAGATCTTCTCCAGGCACGACTGATCCGAGTGCAGCTTGTTGCTGGCATTCCTCCTGATGAAGTCATCTCCATGGACAGCTGGAGCAGAGAGCAAGCCCGGTTGGGTGAAAGAAGATCATTCCTTCCGAGCGTTTTAAGAGTGCAGCAATCGAGTGGAGATATCTCTATTCCTGAAATCACCCCTGCACGATTCCATGGGCGCATTGAGCCCCTTCCCCTCAGCCCGGAAGGCTGGCTGCCACCTCTTCCAACTCGCCAGCCTGCTACCACCGTCCAGAGCATTCACTTTAGTGGATCTCTTCCCAGGCCCCAGGGGGTACATGATGCCAACCAAGATGCTTCTGGATCAAACGCAGGGGCCTCTGGATCCAACTAAGATTTCCTTAAAAGTATCTCTCCTTGGTATCTGCCAGAGAACCAGCGATGCTGTGATGAACGACTCGATCGGCAGTACATGGCACCTACGAAAAACCGCCAATTCGGCAGGCGAGGGTCGAGATTAGAAAGAGGAGGATGGGGTATGATGCTATCCTTAGACCCAGATATGATGGAAATTAGCAGTGGACTTAAGAATGTTGTGGATCTCAAACAGACTTCTGGAGGGAAACATTTTTGCGATCTAAAACATTATTACGGTGTCAAATTATCGAAGAAATTAACAAGAATTTATCCACAGGGATATGATGGATTATCAATAAATCGATGTTGTCACCATCACAATGCATCTAATAAGAACAATAAATTGAAGATGCTTTTGTCTCCAAAATGAAGAATGTTCCTGTACTTGATGTATAGAATACAATGGACGAATGGAATAAATTGGCCAGAGAGCTTGCCAAGTCTCATGCGTCCAGGCACGTGACCCAGCACATGACCTGTGGTCAAAGTCCCGCAACCTCAGCCCGACGTGACATCAACACCTCTTTCATGTCCCCCTCGCCCCCAACGGCTTGCCATGGCTGCACTCCTAAACAGGTCATTTCCCAGTTATAAATTTTCTATCTCATGGGTTTTGGTCAACACTTCCCCCCCCAAATCACCCTATCGGATGCATTCAGTATATTAAGCCACACAATGCCAACTCATCCCACGGTCCCAGGGTGAGGACCAGACCGCCGTCAAAGCGGCGCAATCAACAACCCCTTCATCAACAATTTCGATTCCATATAATTCTCTTCCTCCACGATCTTAGGTCGACAGTGGAATTTATTTTTGTATTCTTTCTTATTCGAGATACAGCGAACTTGTTGAGGAGGCAACTGTGATTACGGACTGGCCTGCGAAATGTTCTATCTTAACAGCTCTTCAGCGTACTGCTTACCATTTATGTCAAAGGTACTCGATTGACTTGACCTGCTTGCAATTCTGGTGCAGAGAGCCCGGTCCTCGCCTGGCAATTGAGCATCATCCACGCAACCGAGACGATCTGCTAGTCTTCATGAAACTCAACCCTGCAGTGCACACATAGCTGGTTTTCGAAAGATGTTTGGAGGAAGCTTGGAAATATCTGAGAAGCAATTGTTTATGGGGACTGGGGAACGAGGCTCCCTTGTCAGATACCACCCACCTGGTTTAACCAGATGGGGTCTGTTTTTTTCAGATAGACATACTCTTTCTGTCTATTTGCTGTAAACCATTACCAGTGCGGCTCCGCAGCCGGTGGTGGATTTTCTGTCTTTATTTAACCGGGGCCAACAACATGGTGTCCAGTTGATTTTGCAGACCGCCGCTCAAACATAACGACTTATAATGGGGTCCTTCATACCCGAGGTGAAACAGACAGCTTCTCTCCAGTTACGATGCTGCTCCCGTCTTGAGTGGACCTGACAACAGCACCATGACCGAGAACAAAAAGGCGAACCTCCACATTCGGCTTATTGAACCAAGCTTGGTCCAGCTTGTTGCAGCGCTACTCGACTCGTGACCAATCTGGCTTTATGCAGAACGTAGATAGAATGACCACTTGGTCCTTGGTGTGATCTTGACTCAGGGCAATTATACGGCGCGGGTGTGAAGAAAGAAAGCACCCCAGATTGAGCCGTGCTACGATTGAAGTGACCACGGTCACGAATTTGATCTTTCTACTGGGACACAACACAGGAAATAAGTATCCTTTTCAAGCTACAAAAGCGAAGAAGAAAGTGACAGAGGAGATGCAGAAAGCACAGACTGGACTGCATCAGGAGTCCCGACTAATGCACGGGCAGTGAGTGCATCATTGCTACGAATCCAGTTGTAGAGCCGCACGGGCCACCACAACCAACATTCGTCTCTCACATTGATATTGATTGACGTTTCCGGGAACCAAGTAGATATGCCCTGGGATTGTGATACAGAATTCTTGTTCTTTTCCCCCCTGTCTGTCGATGCTATCTGCAGCATCTCAGAAAGTCCCGAAATCTCCCCTTGCTCATCCAACTTCAATGCAGCCGGAAAAACTGATGGTCCGGGATCTTCCCCCCCAAATCAGAACTTCCGCCTGAGAGACGCGGTCACGATCGAATCGGCTCCACTTGCGCTTCATTCGGCTTCAAGTTCTCGCGAAGATTGCCAACTTTCCCAACCCCGATCGGTACACAAAATTTAAATTCAGGAGCCAAAGCTAGATGCTGCTGGCGACGTTTACATGGCTGGGTCCCATAGGAGTCCAGTGCTGAGAGACCAGTGGAGTGCCGATCCAGACCGCGACACCCATTCTAGGGACAGTCGCAGAGGTCGAGGGTCTCATCGAGATCGGGGAAGAAACCGCCATCGCGATCAAGGTCGTCCATCAAGGCCAAATGAACGTCGTTTCGAATATGCTGGTCGCTCGCCACCTGCATCTACACGGATGTCCCGCCTCGGCCCTGACACATCTTTCCCAGCAGGTGGTGACTCTTCCTTTGCCCGATCCCCACCGCGTGGCTCCCCTGGCCCATCCCCGGCATTCTATAATACTCGGCGACCGGATCAGAACCGACCTCACTCACCTGGCGACTGGAACAATCATTCGTCAGGAACTTTGAACGGTGGTGGCCCAGGTTTTCGACGAGATGAATCCCCTTCTGGGCCCCCATCCAAACGTAAACGAACCCGGTCTCCATCCCCCCGTGGCCAAAATGGTCCATTTCCTCCGCGACGATCTTCATTCGCAAAACCTGGAGATCGACGCGACCGGAGTCCCTCCTATAAAAACCGAGGAGGGCGGTTTCCGGGGCGTGGTGGTCCTAGAAGAAGATCTCCTCGCCGGGGTCGTGGTGATCGCCGTGGAAAAGACCGCCGCCGCCCCGATATCCCACGTTCGGATCGGGACCGATCTAGGTCACCCGTGCGCGACCGAGGATATAATCTATCACCAGACCGTCGCTCTCGGCCACCGAGTGGTGATGGCTACAGTGATAGAGGCTCTCGCTATAAATCTCGCTCTGTATCTCGGCATTCTGCAGGCTCAAGGAAATCCCCACATCCTCCACATCCAGCAGGGGGTGAGACAATGAGTGCAAATCTACCAAATAGGTCTGTTGTTGATGAAACTGGTCGCTCTCCCTCACCCCGTCCAATCCCGAACTTCGATGACAACCAGCGTGGCCAATTTCCAGTACATGGAGGGCGACAATCCGATATACCCAACAAGCAACGTCGTCGGTCACGACCACATCTTGATGCTCAGCAATATTCAGCGTCACCGCAGATCACCTCGACCAGTTCACATCATGGATCTCCGCCGCCTGCTTCTCCGCACTCCGGAGGACGAGTTGGTTGGAACGGTCAATCTTCATATCCCGCCCCTGCGTGAGTTCTATCTACCTGTCTACCACTCATACCTTACCAGGTCCTTGTGCTAATCTGAACTGTCCGTAAGTAAACCGTCGTCACCTTACCGACAAGACAATCACTACTCTCAAAATCCTCCCTCGGGACAATCTCATCAAATGCACCAATCCATCGATGGTCCATCAAATTCTCACTCTCAAGGTTATATTGGACCTCCATATCGCGGAGGCCAGTCTGGCTATCGCGGAAACCATGCTAACCAGGGCTCAGATCACCGATACTCTGGCTCTGGTTCTCACAATTATAACAATGGACCAGCCCATCGCGGTGGCAGGGGTAATTTTAACAACTTTCAATGGACTTCGCGTGGTCGTGGTGGGCATCAAAGTCCTCGCCCATTGCATTCTCGTGACCCCCAGACACCCACTCGCCCATCGTCCATCAATGATCCTCAATCACCGCGTGATCTAGATGATGAACTCCATTCCCATGCAGCAGACAGCAGAGGCAGAGATACCGAAAAAGAAGATCATAAGGCGCCACGACTAATAGAGAGCGGGGATGGCAGCGCGGTTACTAGGGATATGCAACTTCCAGCTGGCCACCATGAGGCTTCAACTCCGGCAGACAAGGGCGAAAAGTTCAGTTTCGCCTTCAAGGCGAAAACCACTCCTAATACAGCCCCAAAACCGGTTCCGGATCTTGCGCAGCGAATGCAAGTTCGCGAGGCGCCACCTCGAGCACCTGCAGCGGATATCACATCCCCACGCAATCGGTTAACCAACGGACCCTTACCCAAATTTAAGCCGGAGCCGCGTGGTGATCGTCGTGGACGTGATCGTGGACGAGATAGGGACCGCAGGAATTTCCGTGAACCACGAGAATTTCATGATCCTCGAGACAATCGAGATGACCGCCGAGTCGATCAACGTCGTGATCGACGAAGAGGTGACCGCCGTCCTGACTTCCAACCAGATCGTCGGAGAGATATCTCACCAGATCGTCCCAAAGAGACGCCCAAACAGACGAAGATTTTAACTCGGTACAAGGAACGCCCAACGTTACCTGCGCATTACGCCACCGTCGACTCGGTGTACTACCGGAAGCCGGGCAACGAATCTGTGATCGGCGCAGGCACGTACGGCAAAGTATTCAAGGGCATCCACGTGTTTACTCAGCGTGCAGTTGCTCTAAAGAAGATCCGAATGGAAGGCGAGAAAGATGGGTTCCCTGTTACAGCTGTGCGAGAAATTAAGCTCCTTCAGCATCTTCGAAGTCACAACGTGGTCAGTCTCTTGGAAGTCATGGTTGAGAAAAATGAATGCTTTATGGTTTTCGAGTATCTCTCACATGATCTGACGGGGTTGATCAACCACCCGGAATTCTCTCTCAATCTTGCCCACAAGAAGGATCTGGCCAAGCAAATGTTTACAGGGTTGAACTTTCTCCACCACCGCAGTGTTCTGCATCGAGACATCAAGGCCGCCAACATTCTGATCAGCAATACTGGATTATTAAAGTTTGCCGACTTTGGCCTGGCACGTTTCTTTTCAAAGAGCCACAAGATGGATTACACCAACCGTGTGATTACAATCTGGTACCGACCGCCTGAACTTCTCCTAGGCGAGACACGGTACGGCCCAGCTGTCGATGTGTGGAGTGCTGCGTGTGTCTGCATGGAAATGTTCACCAAGAAGGCCGTCTTTCCTGGTGACGGTGGTGAAATCAGTCAACTTGACAAGATCTACAACTGTTTAGGCACTCCAACTCGGGCTGAGTGGGCAGATTTTGGGGAAATGCCGTGGTTCCAAATGATGCGCCCTCAGGAGCGCAAGAGGCGTGCATTTGAGGAAATCTACCGAGAGGTACTGACTCCCGCTGCAATGGATTTAATCTCATCAGTGTTCCAGTACGACCCTGCCAAGCGGCCTAGTGCCGAGCAGATATTGCAACATCCCTACTTCCTCGCCGAGGAACCGGCTCCTCAGCAGGCTACTGAGTAAGTGTGCTTTGGTCTTCTCTTTTTTTCCTCCTTGAGTTTGCTCCCTAAACTAACTTGTTTCTAGACTGGAGTTCATGGAAGGAGACTGGCATGAATTTGAATCCAAGGCACTTCGCAAGGAAGCTCGTCGCGTCGAGGCGCAGGCGCAAAGTCAGAAAGATCGGGAGAAGCGCAAGACGGAAGCCTCCAGTGATCGTGACCACAAAAAGGCACGAACTGACACCCCCTGATCAGCAGGTATAGATCCTCACATGCATGAGTGACATTTTGCTTTTCTTGTAATTCGGCATTTGGCGTGTGTTTGGAGAGGGGGGAGGGGGGGAATGACGCATTTACATGGGAATTCGTTCGGGCCATACGATTTGGGGCTTGCTTTTCTAATTTATTCCCCTTGAACTTAAAAATAGTAGCATATTTCGAAACAACATTGTTCAAATCTCCATGTCAGCCTTGCATTTGAATTAGTAATAGTAGTGCTTAGCAGAGAGTCAACGTGGGGATATGGTTCCGTGCAGATATGTACGTAGTTGTGGCTGTCAACTGGTGAGATATATGGTCACTGCATAAACAAACGTGACCAGTTACGGAATCTAATTTGAATTTCCGTCAGTCTATGACCAGCAGGAGGGAAAAATACCCCAAAATAAACATCGACAACATGAAATAAGGGCAGGATGATCAGACTTTGCCAAATAACCTCACGCCCTACCAGCCCGGTAGAAAACAAGGGCGGTTGAGACTTCGGATTACCAGAGAGCTCTAGGACTTTCTTCATTTCATCTCGACGGGGAGATGGGAGACAGGAAACAGGATATGATGTGGAAGATGAAAAAAAAGATATGAAATTTCTATGGAAAGGACGTACCCTATTCTATAAACAAGGGCGAAAAGTAGGAATAAAAAGATAACAGTAAAAGAGGGTATGTATCGTCAATCAGGTCATCGTCAAATCCTGGGTTGCTCCTTGGAGCCCTCGTGAAGATGGTTTTAGATGCGAAATTTTTACTCTCGACTCACACATCGGAAATGACCGGGCCGTAGAAAGGAAGGATCCGGGCATTGATTTGAGTTGGTGGTCTTGGTAAAAGAAAGAAAAGAAGAAGAAGAAGAAGAAAAAAAATTTCTCTTTAAAAGTTGTCGCGGCTCGGGAAAATAGACGGTGCGGCAGCCGAAGCCTCCGCTGATTGGCTACGATGGAGCTTCTGCGTTCGAACTTCGAGTCTCCAATTCCATTTCCATTTGCAATTCCAATTCCAGCATCCAGAACTTCAATCCTTCTTCATCCACCTAACGCTTTCTCTATAATACCCTCAACTCCCTTTCTCTTTCTCTTTCTATTTATTTTCAAATCCCCCCGCGCTTTCAGATACCATTTTTCTCCCTCCCCCGCCACCTCCGTCCGCACCCTCCGCCGCTATCCCACCCACTTTGCTTTTTTTCCCCTCGCTCAATTTAACCACTCTCTGCATACGTCATTGATCGGAACTGTGCAAGCTGTGTCTTTGTGGTGTCGTGTTGTTTCATTAAAAGCTCTTTTCTTCTCCCGCATGACCGCTCGTGTCTCGGGCAGCCTCACCCGCCGCGATGGATAATGCCAACTTGTGGACTCGCCGAGCAAAGTAAGTCCTATTCAAGACAGAAAATCTTTATTTTGCCTCTCCCCCAAAACCCGCCAGTCCACTGACTTTACTTTGCTCTTTTGTTATTAGCTCCTCCAAACTGTCTTTGTCCATGTCCGGAACCGACGGCAAGGACGGTGCCCGCGTCGACTTGCCCCGCTCATCCAAACGATTCGGCCCCGACAGTTCGCATGGCCGCTCCAATCCCTTTAACGCAGTATCCCCCATGTCTACCGGGGTCTCTTCTCCATCTACCAATGCCTCATCCGCCTTTGGCCTAGGATCGGGTGCATTCGCCTCGTTCGGCGCCCCCAAGTCCGGAGGCTCCTCAGAAATAAAGACTCCCGGTGAGAAGCGCGATCACTCTGCAGAGCAGGAGGATGCCATTAGAGCCAAGGCCCTGGCCCAAGCTTCCATGTCCGGGCCTGGAGAACATCCGCTCAAGTCGACCTGGATCGTCTGGTACCGTCCACCTACACCCAAGTACTCGGACTATGAGAAGTCGACCGTGCCGCTGGCATCGATATCGTCGGTAGAGAGTTTCTGGGCCGTATACTCGCATCTCAAGCACCCGTCGCTGCTTCCGACAGTGTCGGACTACCACATCTTCAAGAAGGGCATCCGGCCCGTTTGGGAAGATGAGGCGAATAAGCGCGGTGGCAAGTGGATCGTGCGACTGAAGAAGGGTGTGGCAGATCGGTACTGGGAGGATCTATTGCTGGCGATGGTGGGTGACCAGTTTGCCGAGGCTGGGGATGAGGTCTGCGGTGCCGTGCTGAGCGTGCGGGGCGGCGAGGACGTTTTGAGTGTATGGACACGGATTGATGGGGGGCGGAACATCAAGATCAGGTTTGTCTTAGCAAATTGCTTTCCAGTCACGATGCAACAAAATCACTAATTTTTTTTCCTGCAGAGAAACGATCAAGCGTCTGCTCGCCTTCCCGTTCGACACCAACATTATCTGGAAGAGTCACGACGATAGCATTGCTCAGCGCTCTGCTATCGATCAAGCTCGTCACGAGAAAGTGACCGCATCCTCTAACCCTGCGGCCCACTTGGGTTCAGAGCGGCGGCGCACCGGCCTTGATGATTCAGAGAAGTCCTCATAATGGTCTCTCGAGATTCTGGCCTTGAGCCCTGTACAGTACAGCCGACCAAAAAACCAAAAACACTTTTTTATGCACTTACTCATTGGGACGCGTTTGGGTCTGGGGGACGGCGGGGCATCGAGGCGAACTCAGCGGTTTGGTTTGAATATTCTACTTTTTTGAGTGAAACTCATTTATGTCTTGTTTGTGACCCTTTTTTTTTCTATCTTTTTTTTTCTCTCTATCTGCCTTCGATCATGCGTGACGTTCCATTATCTCCTCCCTGATGCGAAAAATGCAGCTGTAACCTGCAGATGGCGTGGCCAGGATATCCGTTCTACAAGTCTACTATCTAACCGTAGGTAGAGTATGTTCATTCAGTTGGCTTCAAAGCAGCTACAATGTTACGCATTCTAATCCCCGAGTTAAGCTATTTGAATATACATAGGTATATTTCTTATTACGAATTCAATTCAACGGTTTTCAATGCTACTAGTGTATGTATTGTGTTTTAGCGATGAAATGAAGTACAAGTAATGCACTAGTAGTTACTAGTAGACTAGCACATTTAGCTACTACACTTAAAAACAATATTTTCTGCCTGACAAACCTGGCCTTTCATCCTGACCGCCCGGCGATAGGCGATAACCAGGACGAATCTTCTAACCATATCGGAAAAAAAAGCGACTGGGAAAAAAGGGTAGAAAAAAAGGTCAAGGATCACCGAGGATGGGACCGATGCTGTGCTCGGTCCTGCCATAAGGTGTCTGTCGCTCATTCGGATGCATATCTTTGGAAGCATTTCTGAGTACTTGAACTTGTCGCCGCGTCGCCCGCAGCCCGCCAATCGTCAACCGCAAAATCGCCAGCTCTCGAATCACAGCAATCCGCCCTCCACGCGCCGTTCTCCCTCTCCAACCCCTCCTAGACCTCGGCGTCGTATAGATTCTGTCCGGCAACAGGAATTTCTCGTCTCGGACCCTGAGGAAAACCATCACACCCCGCACCACATCCGCTTCTCGTCGCACTCCGCCTCAGATCAAGATATTGATTTCAATGATCAGGTTCGTGGCTTTCAACCTTTTTGATGCGTGTCTCCGCTCAGGGTTTCTTTGCCTGTTAGTGTGTTGGTCTGTCAGCCATGTTCCACCATATCTATCAGACTTAGCATATAAAACATGTGAACCCTTACATCTGACTTGTTTGCAATTTCCTTTGTACTGAATTTGCTGTATTGAGTTTGCTTTTGCTTTTATAAGTACCACACAATACTCATTCCAACCTCTTGACAGCCCACGAAAAGTTATGCCAAGACTACTTCTTCTACTACAGCCGGACCTGCAACCACTTGTGGGAATTTGCGGTCTCCGTCGCTTCAACCTGACATAGACTCCGCCGCCCAGTAAATATACCCTTGCGCCCCCAACAGCAGACGTGTATTAATACTCCACCACAGACTGGGTGACTCTCCACAGATGTCACATCAGGATCCGAAGCGCAAGGATGACCAAGCCCGACAAGATGAGGCTCGCTTGTTGGGGGGGAAATTCAAGTACGTCTCACAGAGGGATCTCCGTCATATCTCCTAATGTCTGATATGAAGATCTCGAGCTGACCAAATTGCACTTCCGCTCTTCTTAGGGATGCAAACGCAGTAAAAATCAAACCTGGTGCTACATTGCAAGGCAGGAAAAAAAACCCCGGAGTAGGTAACATTGATCTCTCGCTGAATTTCAATTGGAGAACTATTTGATATTGACTCATTTCCAGTCAAATGCGGCGTTTCGTCCTCATAACCGAATCTCCCATAATGCGCGCGAGAGCGGACCGGTACCTGCCCGGGGGAAGACAAAGCAAACTGTCCCGATTAATAAATTACCTCATTTGGAAGACGCGTTTGAGCCTTCCAGTCGGCCAATCAAGAGGCGACGTCAAGATCCTATTGGAGATGGTTTTGACAATCAGGGAGTCAATAACCCTCTATCCCCACCAAAGAAAACACGGGCTTCTCCTGAATTGGGTGAAATATCCCCCAAACCAAAGAAGAATGCCCTCCCAATTCGTCATAATGGTACCTCCCACTCGGAAGACGGCGTTGGGTCTGCCCCAAATAGGCAGCTAGCTCTTTCTTCTCCAGATGAAAGATTTACCGCTCAAGCTACTCAGCAACGACGCTCCAAATCAGGTGCTTCGGAGCCTTTAGCGAAATCAGGAAAGGCCAAACCCGCCCGGTCTATCCTTGATAGCATTGATATACCGATTCCAAAAAAGGGAAAAATGGCAGCCCGGATCCAATCGATCCAGTCATCTTCCGTCAAAAGGAACGGCATCATACCCTCATCCGGTTCAGAAAGCTCCGATGAACTGCAGGGAGAAGTTACAACCCAACCTGCTCCAAGGAAATTAAATGATCGACAAAATCAAACTCGTCTCTCATTTGATCGAAGTTCACCTACCGACATTGTGCCCACCAGGTTTGCAGGATCAAACCGAAAGGCCAAAATAAAGCATAATATCTCAAACTCGGACCCAGTCCGACTTAGCATCATGCGTCTGCAATTCGGCACTGTCAACGTCAAAAGCGGTGCCAAGGGCAAGAGCGCATACATCTATCTTGTTGACGAGAAACTCGAAATCGGAGATGACATTAGCGGCACGGGAGAACATATTGCAATCCCACTGAGCAAGGTGGTCCGAATTCATCTTGGGAAGGATCCCAGCCGAAAATTGAGACTGAACTTGTCCAAAGGGGCTCTACCCATGGGTGATAAGGTCGACATTGAATTTTCGGATACCAGCAACAAGAATCGTCTTGCTCGTGTATTGAAAGACAAGTCGGTCAAGATTCTAGAGCAAGAACCGTAAGTGCTACTGTAACTTCTTTCTAATAGCAAGTCCACTAACCGGCGAATCAGAGGTTTCATGACCAGGGCTTTTCGAACCCGGGAGCAAGAAGTAGCCGAGTTTCACAAGCAGCCTAAGAGACCTCTACCGGACTTCGACCAGACTCCACCTGCAAACCCTTCTGTGCGTCGTCCGAAGCTTTCGTCTGCCCTGCAGGATTCGGCCGAGGAGCCTGTCACCAAGCGAGCAAAACGTGACGTTTCTTCTATCTCAAAGACAGGGGATAGTCAAGCTGAAATACCAGTCCCAGAGCACAAAAAGAGAGCAGGCTCGGACGCTAGTGTCGAACTTCCCGTCAAATCGATTCAAGAGGTCCAAACTCCACTTGAGCGATCAAGTCGACCAACTCGGCGGACAACACGAAATACCAATAATAGTTTCCATGATCTTTTCAAAGGAGCTCCTCAGCCAAAGGATGAGAATCGAGACAATTGGAAGAAGCCAATGGTATATCCCCGAAGCGGGAAGAAGCGTGCAGAAGTCAGCGTTGAGGATCGAGACCGTCTGCGCGAGGATGAATTCTTGAATGATAACTTAATCGGTTTCTACCTACGCTTCCTGCAGGATCACCTCGAACGTACGAATGAGGCTGCTGCGAAACGAATTTACTTTTTCAATTCCTTTTTCTTTGCTACCCTCACCAATACTGCCAAAGGCGATCAGGGTATCAACTACAGTGGCGTGGAGAAGTGGACTCGCAACATTGATCTTTTCAGCTACGACTACATCATCGTTCCAATCAACCAAAACGCGCATTGGTACGTTGCAATCATTTGCAACCTACCAAGCCTGAATGTTCCGCCTCCTGGCATTGTGGACCAGTTTCTGGCTTCCATGAACGACAAAAAACCGTCGACCCCGACAGATAGTGAAGTGCAGGAAGTCCTCGAGTCTCCAGAGCCCGAGCTAGCAGTCTCAGCTGCAGCCGCCGGTGTCGAACAAGAGGCAAAAGTCAATGAAACAGACTTGGAGGAGAACCTGACAGAGACTCCTTCCATGAAAGCCGTGGAGGAACCAACACGGGCAGACAATGCAGAAGACAGTGGAAGCAAGATTTCAAATGATGAATGGCCCGACGGTGATGAGAGCCAAGCTTCGCCGCCTCCTAAGCTCAACCGTCTGCTTTGGAATCAAACAGATCCCATCAAGACTTTGAGCCAGTCTACTGCTGCCAGTCAGCCTAGTCCCAAGACCAAGAAGAAAGGACGGACTGGTCCAAAATTGCACCCAAGTCAGCCAACCATCATCACTTTCGACTCTCTTGATGTCCCTCGTTCTCCCACCATCAAGATTCTACGCGAGTATGTCTTCAAAGAAGCCGAATCGAAACGTGGCGTCGATATCAACGACCAGATGGAAATCAAGGGCATGCGCGCTCGACAGATTCCTATTCAACCAAACTATTCTGACTGTGGGCTATATCTGCTTGCCTATGTTGAGAAGTTCGTGCAGAATCCCGATACCTTCATCAAAAGGGTGCTGCAGCGTGAGATGAGCAAAAAAGATGACTGGCCTCCGCTCGAGTCTGGTCTTCTGCGGTACCGGCTCCGTACTTTCTTGGACGACATGTATGAAGAACAGAAGCAACTGGAGGGCAAGCTGGTTATGGCTGATCAGGAACGGATTTCGTTTTTACTGGGCCCCCCGCTTCCGAGTGAGGAGGATGAAGAGAAGGAAGAGAACGGTGAGATCGCAAAAACAGAGGAGCAGGAGCCAATTAACCCCTTCCGGGATGTGGGCTTCGAGGCCACTGGTAAAGCTGCGAAGTTGGCTAGTAAGGCAACCAAGACATGTGCTGCCGACAAGTCACAGTTGGTGCCCACCGACCCTGTCCCTTCGAATCCCTCCTCGGAGCAGGATAGACAACCCGTTGACACGGAACCTCTCAAGGGTATTTTTGAGCGTCGCTCATCCGACCCTGGTAATATTGACCGTGATGTACTTGGCTTGCCCGGCAGCCAGGAGCCGAAGACCACTCATGACGGCAAGAAAAAGTCCAAGAGTGAACATGGCTTGACACGCCGAAAGGAAAAAAGAAAAGCAACTGCTGCTTTCCCTGAAGACGCCGATGCCGTCAATGGCAGTTGTCCAAAGACAGAGCATCAAAAACCCTGCGTCGAAATTCAAGTCAAGGCAACCCCACCACCCGATGAGCCGGTGCGACCCCAAAAGAGCCCCCGACAGAAGAAGCAAAAGAGTTGAGAGATATCTCAAAATTGCCTTTATGAACCTGTATTTGTCGAAATCCATGATCTGTTCCAGTGCATTTCTTTCGGTGTTCTGGTTAGGCATATCTTGTTTTATTTTCTGTGTTTTCTTTATTATCTCATTTTGATTATATCCTGTATCATTTGTGGTCTGGTTTGCTTGTTTTCCAAGACTCTTCCCATCATGCATACATACACATACTTATCCGGGGGCCGGTGCAGGGCATACGGCGTTGTATGAGTTTCGATAATCTTGATCGAATAGCATCATATTTCAAATAGTTAATTGCAGCTTTATAGTTTCAATAAACTCATTGTTCCTGATACATGTTGTATCTCTATTCCCATCCAGGCTACTACTGCATTCTAAATATGCATGGATATCCGAGTAAAGCCTACCACTGACTTTCATCCTTCTCAACCCACCAAGCCATCTTATCCCTCTTGAACGTCTCAAAATCCCACTCCGCGCTCTCCAGCCTCTCCACGCCGGCAGTCCACACGTAAGTCACAGCATCCACTTCCTCCTGCTCATCCGCAAACTCCGCCCCAGCAGCATCAAGAACATCCCGAAGATTCCCACCCGAATTTGAAGTTGCGCGTTCGTGGCTCTGGTCCTGGTGTAATGTCTCTTTCAAGGTTCGCACCTTGACCTGCCCGTGAGCATACTCGTTTCCTTCGTATATATCCAGACGATGGACGTCTCCGTCCGTCAATCCAGAGACGAGGGTCCCAAGAACGGATGTTCGGGCTGAAGAATTGGCCTCAGTTTGATTGTCTGGTTCTGCGCCGACTTTTTCTGTGAATTGTGTCGATCCAGATGCAGGAACAATGCCCGGGTAGTCCGCACCCCGCACTCGATGGCGCCGGTAGCCGTGCAGCACGGCGGGCTGGAAACTTAAGAGCGCCTTTTGCCAAGGCTCTGGATCTGCACGACCATATATCACACGATGCAGCATTTGAGGGGCCATCAAGGTTCCTGTTGGTTGTTAGTCAGTGATTCCTTTCCATTCATTGTTGAGGCCCTGAGGGGTATGTATGGTGGGTGCCTCCCGTATGGAGCTAAGTACTGACTATCCGGGGTTGTTTACCGTAGAAGAAGAGGACGTGGTCGCCCATTGTCCTTGTGGAAGCGGACAAAAACTCAGCAAAAATATCAGAAAGTATTTGATAATTCTAGGCCTTTCTTTTGAATTTTTTGATAGGATGCGAAAGGTAGAATCATACGTGCAAGAGTGAGTTGCGCGGAGACTAGTCACTAGTAGAGTTACTATACTTTGAAAGGGCTTATCGGTATCGGATTTATCGTTTATCGCGATAAGCTCCAAACACGCCCAGCTGGCTTCATCCGCGCCCCGACTTTCTGACTTGCCACGACCCTGTCGCAACCGCATGATGCATTCCTCTCTAACCCGCGCGCAGGCCGTATTCGGCTTCTTCACCACAGTCGCCTGTGTGGTAGCTGCCTTCGCTGCGCTATCAACACTATTATTCCCCACAACCGCTACGACGACATCGGTGGACTTGAAGAATGTCCAAGTGTAAGTTCCCTCTGCACCCAAGCTTGAGAGAAGAGACAAAGCAAAGCAAGGCTTAAGTCCAGTCCGTCTGACAAACACCCTGGAATCTGGGAGCTTTGGTTAATTCCATCACATACCCTGATCATCTCATACTAATCCAATCGCCAAAACCCAGAGTCAAGGGCCGCCCACACTATTACTCCACCAAGCGCTCCGAATACGCACAGATCCGCTTCGATCTCGACGCAGACCTGACCCCGCTCTTCAACTGGAACACCAAGCAGGTCTTCGTCTACGTCTACGCAAGCTACTCCTCATCCAACGACGCCAACTCTCTGCTCCGCGACTCCGAGGCCGTCATCTGGGATGTCATTATCCCGGCCCAAACCTCCCCCTACACATGGGATAAGCTGAAGGAGAAGGCGCTCGATGCGCTCCCCGCGCCCATTGTGGCGAAGATCTCGCCCGGCTCTGTGAAGAAGAGTAATAAGCGCGCTGGCTCCAAGGCGGCGGCTAGCAAGAAGGCCAAGGCTAAGGCGAGCGCGAAGGAGGAGGCTGCACCGGGACTTCTCAGACTCAGGGGACAAAAGGCCAAGTATCAGATCAGTGATATTACGGGGCTGCTGGCTGAGAAGCAGAATGTTACTTTGGCTGTTGGGTGGAATGTGCAGCCGTGGGTTGGGGCTTTGTGGTGGAGTCCTGGGTCTGGGGCTGTGCCGAGGACGGAGGGTACCGTTCTGAGGAGTGAGGAATTTGATTTCCCGGCTCTGAAAGGCAAGAAGGTTGAGGGACAGAGTGAGAGTGTTTGAGGGTGTTATACATTTGTTGGGTAATGTTTTACAGATTCAGAGCAATATCTAGATATCTAGATATGCATCTTTCAATCCTTTCTGGGATTTACTATGGTACTAAAAGAACAAAATATATACTCGTCTTTGTGAGGAATGGAAGATTTGCCTACGGTCTTGGATCCTCAAATGTTGGAAGCAGGGAAGTCAAAAACATGAAATATAGTATGAATAAGGTCAATTGGCTATTAGGGTACTGGATAAGCTCAAAGCCTGCACAGTCGGTATTGGGAATTCCACCCCACGTGCCATACAGTAGTATACTCCGGAAGAAAACTCCACCATCGCTTATAACAAATCATCGCCACAGGTGTGTCAAGAAGTCAAGAAGTCTCAACATGCTCAGATGGTGCCATAATTCCGGTTCTTGTGACCACCATTCTGGACGCGCTCCGAGTAGACGCCGGGCGCCGGTCGTTGAGTTGCGCGGGTCATAGGATCCTGATTGCGGCGATGGTAATAGATATATTCCAGGTAGAAGGCGTGGACATGACCGGGGAGGTACCTATAAGTAAAGCGTCAAAATGTGCATTCAGAAGAGACTGTGAGCGCGGGGATCTTCCACTGTACTCACCCCAGAATCGTAAGAAGGACATTAATCCAGAAGTCCACACCACAGCCGGCGGTGAGGAAAACACCGAGGGGAGGAACTAGTGTGCGGTTAGCATGGTGAATCTGCGTAGATGAGTCGCTATTGATTTCCGGAGATGATGTGGAGAATAGCTCCCCACAATATCCAGCACGGGGCAGGCGATGGTGCAGAGAGGCTCCAAATGTCACCGGAGATCAAGTCCACTTACTAAAAATAGTGATAATTATCAGACAAAGCATAGAACAGGTGCCTGCCATGATGGATGGATTGGGTTGGTTGGTTTGTGATTGTTTATTGTTCTTGTGGATCAGATCGGCTGGAGCGTTTGAAATCGGCGGTTGCTAGGAAGCTGAGAAGAGTGATGGCGAAGAGGAGGACGAAGATATAAATGGGAGCATTCTCATCTCTTGGCAGAGTAGCACGTTTCATGATCGGCGGTTCAGACGTCAGAGGGGGGTCAGAGGACTTTTCATGGGGCAACCTTGTTTCAATAGAACATGAAGTTTGGCCCACAGCAAGTATAGGGCTGAGGCACTGACGTCATCTTGTGCCTGGTACCGCTGGCAAGTACGAATTGAAAACCACAAACACTAGGCAACAGATGTACTTCCATAGTCCCTGGTACACATGAACTCAGCCCCGTTACTAAGGTCATTTTGATGTCGTACTTTTGGGCTACAGGGGACCGAAAATAGTACAGGTATCAAGGTGTCATACGTAATTCAAATGTTAGGTGGCTAGACACCTGGGCATCCCATTAAGTTGGTTTTTTAGGTAATATACCTACTAACTATGGGCTTAATACTTGGGATGGGTATATTATAAGTACTGGAGATAAGCACCCACCAAGTTCTTGGTAGATTAACAGGTTCTATAACTAGCACCTAGCTAACACCTACCTAATACTAAACTGATAAATTTCTAGGTGTTTTATCGGTTTTCCAAACTGTGCGGAGTGTCCACAGACAAGATGGAAAGTAGCCTTTTTTTTCAAGTGTTTGTCGCCTGGGGGGTTGCAAAGCCTGGTTCCTATTGTGACCTCGATTCTTTTGAGTGGGATGAAGACACAGCTGGTTGGGACTGGTATATTAAATGGCAGTGAAAAACCATCGCGGTGACGAGCTTTATAGACACGCGCACGGAGAACACTAGACCAAATACGGAACACTAAACCGTATTGGGTAACTCGCCGTCATCGCAGAATAAATACGTTGTACGCCCAGAGAACAGAACAAGCCACAGGAGTACAAACGTAAATAGATCATGATAGTAAAGTCGGAAAGAAAAACAAAAACAAGGTTGCCTCCCTCACACAGCATCTATGGCTGCGCGCGTCGTCACTTGTTCGTTCTTGTTCCCTAGCTTCGAGATCTGCAGGAAGGCATCCACTCCGTAGCCCTCCAGACTATGCAATTCCAGACTCCCGGCCCAGTATTCGGCATAGACTCGACTCATGGGAAGGCCCATACCAAGTCGGAGGTTTGGATGTCTGGAGGTCAGACTATCCAGAGAACCCTCGTGGTATCCTCCTAATTCTGCTTTGCGCCCGCTAACTTTTAATTCCTGCATTGTCGCGGCCATCGCGGGGACCCGCCCCAGGTTCTCTAGCCGCGTCTGTGTCCGGGGTCCCTTGCTGAAAGACCACAGATAGGGTAGGATCTCACGTGGAATGCCACCGCCCTGATCGGAGATGCGCATGATGACGTGTTGAGGGGTTTCGCAAATAAGTACCTGGATGGGTGGCGGTGGCTGTGAAGAATTATGGTACTTTTCAATTACAGCCTGGACTGAGTTGCGGAGCAGCTCCCCAACCACGTACTCCAGGTGGCTCAAAATATATGGGAAGGTGGCGTTCAAATGACCCTGGACATTGATGGCAGGAATCTGAGGGGATTGGGTGGTTTGTCGCATCAGGTCTTGCGCCACCTTCCCACATCGCTCAATTACCTCTTTGGCATTGCACTTGAGGAATACTTCGCCTACAAAGTCTGCATTCATATCTGTCCGTTCGTGCGAGTCGGGGAAATGCCACGGAGAATTAAATGTGTCGGTCAGAGCCAGATGTTGCTCTGCAATAACGCGACGAGAGATTCTCTAAATCCCAAAAAACAAAACATTAATATAGATGTCCACCACGAAACGGGCTTCCAGGTTGGGATTCATATGCATACCGCTCGCAGCAAGGTGTTCATAAAGCGATCCATCTCATCAGGTGGGAACAGCTCACGACACTGCAGGACTCCGGTGGCCAAGTTGGGAATGACCACCAGGTGCTCTTTCAGCATTTCCTTGAGTACATCGCAAAACCGATCATTGTCGTCCAAGCTGCAGATCTCAGGAATCACTCGGAATCGTTCAAAGGCCTTGTAGTACAGCTCGTATACGAGGGATAGGTGGGGGTTGGAGACTACCACGAAAGGTAGCTGTTGGATATCTCGCAGTCGATGCGCCAGACTGCAAGGAAGCAGTGAGTTAGTTATTAAAGCTACTAGTATTTGTGTACCTTAGTATTTCGAGGGATGGATAATCCCAAACGTACCGAGTGGGTAGCTCGGTCCGCACATAGTTCGCCGAGCTAATCAGTCGAGGCTCTGTTAATGTACGGCCGAAGAAAGTTAACTGGCGGAGACTGATCGGGCGGATGGGGCGTTCCACCCATCTAGATATCACAACAAGTTCCCGGTTAGTTTTTCGGGTGGATCATGCAAGGACTTTCCAAGTGCGGAGTCACGTACTCATCCACCGCAGAGGAGGGTCTCCATGGTGGTGGCTGGGCACCAGAAAAGAAGCGTGGTTTAGGAGCACATCGAAGAGCCTGCCAACGTCTTAGACGTAACTGCATTGTGCTCCATGCAGTCCAGGCAGTGGACTTGAAGCCAAGATCAGAACTTCCAATGCTCGGAGCTTATGGAGTCGCATGTGCTCGGGCGGTGATGAAGTCTTCACCGCCTTTACGAACGTTTAGCTCATGTTTAAAGCGAGTTATTTGTTTCTTGATTTAATGTAGTGAAATATTAGTATCTTTTATATTTCTTACTCAAATCTACACACAGAATATCATCAGAATCACAGTTTCATGTGGATTGAATTGATTGCCAAGTCCTAAAGTGATCGTAAGTTGCCATCAATCTCATATAATACGAACATTCAGATGGTTGAACACATGCTTTGGATTGCATGTCGAGGCATATGTACCCACTTAGCAGTGGAAAAAGAATCTGGAAATACAAATGGAACTAGCTCACTTCAAATATTTTGCTGCTTATTTCAGAAAATATTAATAGCTATATACATTATACTTGTACAGGTGATCTCATAGAAATCTATCATGTCGACTACCCAAGTTAGGGCTTGCACACTGAGAGCAAAGATGAGAAGAAATATGGAAATCTCGAGAGGAAAATACATAATTGCACGTAAATCATAACCTTGGAACAATGAATTAATATCCCTGTCGATCCTTCTGTATCTGTTAGTTCTTGGGTCTTTCTTTTACTCAATACCCAATTTCCTTCTCCTTCTTAATCACCCGCGTTGGTTCTCAACTTGCTGTAAATCATTGCCGAGCGTTCAAGGGCTCCGCCACCGCTAGCTCTCTCCAATCTGCTGCTTCAGCAAGAAATTCCTCCCGACAACTTCTTCCCCAGAGTCTGCATTTCTCCCACTCTTTTCTCACCCCCTTCTTCCTCCATTTAAATTCCTCTCCATTCCGACAAGTGCCTTCCGGCTGGACGGGAGGGCACTTTTCGCCATGGAAAACGTGAGTCCCGACCGTGCCCCTCGTGTGTGTCGTCATTGCAGATCTAACCGTCAGGCCCCAGCTTGCGGAGAACGACATGCTTGTCGACAACTACGAACAATACCCCAATGAGAAGACTGATATTGTTGTTGTCTCTCGCTCAGGCTCCGATGAGCCCGAGCCTGCGCCTTCTGCAACTGACCGTATGTTTCTTTGATTCGTTTCCCACTCCCCCTCTTCCGCCGCAGAACCCGATCACAACAAGCATGACCCGACCGACCTGGCATCGCGGGATGAAACGGATGCGACCGATCGGATCTGCGAGGACCAGGGGCTTATATCCAGAAAACCCGCCTTTTGCATCAATTTGTCACATTCAAGAAAAGTTTGGAGCTGACCGAGGCATATTCAACCATTTTAGATGCCGCCATGATGGCACGAGTCCTGCCGAAGCCCGCCGACCTCGAAGCCGAAGAAGAGACCCATAATGTTTGGCACATTAAGGATTGGAGGAAGTCGGAACGCAAATTGCATGGGCCGGTCTTTAACTGCGGCGGATCTCCTTGGTGGGTGACATAGCGAAGAGAAACCCTGCAGGCGCAAACATTGACTTGAGAATTAGGCGAATCCTCTTCTTCCCGTACGGAAACCACTCCGAACATGCCTCGTTTTACTTAGAGCATGCCTGGGAAGGTGAACCACCTCAAAACTGGTACGCCTGTGTGCAATTCGCTCTGGTCCTATCAAACGTCAAGGATCCCTCTATTCACGTCTCTCACGGTAACTACTATACACTCTGATTATGAACCGAATTATCCAGCTAAAAGTTGGCACAGTTGCAACCCATCGATTCACTGCGGATGAGGGAGACTGGGGATTCACCCGATTCTATGATATCCGAACCCTTTTCAACGAGCCTTGGGAAGGCAAAGGCGTGCCACTGGTGCAAGATGACGAGGCCATTATCACAGCATATGTCCGCGTCGTCAAAGATCCTACCGGTGTGCTCTGGCATAGTTTCCAGAAGTAAGCGCTACATGTTTCCAATACTATCGATACTGGATCAATGGCTAATGAGCATCAGTTATGATTCCAAGAAAGAGACCGATATGGTAGGACTTCGAAACCAGGGTGCTACCTGCTACCTGAACTCGCTCTTGCAATCGCTTTATTTTACCAATGGTTTCCGGAAGGTATGGGATGCAACCTTTCCCCTGTTGCTTTCAATACCTAATTATTGACCATTATAGGCTGTTTACCAAATCCCCACCGAGGAAGAATCTACTCGTGAAAACAGCGCATGGACTCTTCAAAGACTCTTTTACAACCTGCAAACCAGCGACACGGCGGTTTCCACAAACGAGCTGACCGTCTCTTTCGGCTGGGACTCTAGACAGGCATTTGAGCAGCAGGATGTCCAGGAACTTTCACGAAAACTAATGGAACGACTAGAGGAGAAGATGAAGGGCACGGTTGCGGAGAAGGCATTGCCTGACATGTTTGTAGGCAAGACAAAGACCTATATTTCTTGCATCAATGTCGATTATGAATCTTCACGCGTGGAGGACTTCTGGGATATTCAGCTGAATGTTCGAGGTAACAAGACCTTGGATGACAGCTTCCGCGATTATATCCAGGTTGAGACGCTGGAAGGCGAGAATAAGTATGATGCAGGCCCCCCACATGGCCTGCAAGATGCGAAGAAAGGTGTGATCTTTGAAAGCTTCCCACCGGTCTTGCACCTACACCTCAAGCGATTCGAGTACGACCTGAATGCTCTTACGATGATGAAAGTGAATGACCGACACGTTTTCCCTATGGAATTTGATGCTGCCCCTTATCTCTCCGAGAATGCCGACATGTCCGAGCCTTGGACTTATGAGCTGCATGGAGTCCTGGTTCACAGTGGTGGCTTGGATGCGGGTCACTACTACGCGTTCCTGAAACCTACTAAGGATGGAAACTGGTACCGCTTTGATGACGACCGAGTGAATCGTGTCACGGAGAAGGAAGTTCTGGAGGAGAACTATGGTGGAGAGTATGAATTGGCGAATGGAGCCACTGGTGTTCGACAGCCATACACCCGAACTCTCTCAACGAAGCGGTCAATGAACGCGTACATGTTGGTCTACATTCGGAAGACACGAGTGGATACTGCTTTATTCCCGATCACGAAAGAAGATGTTCCTTCCCACATTGGTGAGTGTCCCTTGCGTTGAACCCCTGCGCTTTTGAAATATACTGACCAGGCCACAGAGACGCGCTTGGCCGAAGATCGGGCGGAAAATCTTCGCCGCAAGAAGGAGAGAGAAGAGGCTCACCTGTATATGAGCATTGGCGTTCTGACTGAGAAGTCCTTCCAATCTCATCACGGGTTTGACTTGTTCAGCCCTGAACTTCCCGCTGAAGATCCAGCGCAACCCACCCAGTACCGTGTTCTGCGGTCAAAGAAAGTAGGAGAGTTCGCGAAGGAAATGGCAGATGAACGAGGTCTCAGTGCCGATTCCGTCCGCTTCTGGGTGATTGTCAACCGTCAGAACAAGACCGCCAGGCCTGATCAGATTGTCACTGACCTAGAAATGACCGTTGATGATGTTTATACGAAATTTGGTACCAAGGGTAACGCTTTCCGGCTTTGGATGGAGGTTTTGCCGGACGGTCAATCTTGGCCTGAGGGCAATGACTCGGCTTTGATCTTTTTGAAGAACTTTGATGTGGTAACTCAAACTCTGAGCGGTGTTGGGCCTGTTTATGTACCCAAAAGTCAGAAGGTTGGCGATCTGGGACCTGTCATTCTCCAGAAGATGAACTGGCCTGTGGGTACTGAGTTTATGCTCTTCGAAGAGATCAAGCATAACATGATCGATGTTATGAAGCCTAAGCAGACATTCCAGCAGTCTGAGATCCAGGACGGTGACATCATTACGTTCCAACGGACAACAAAGGAGTCAGAACTACCAGCCTCAGCCCTATACACAGATGCCCGACAGTTCTACGATTATCTGTTGAACCGCATGGATGTTACCTTTGCCCCTATCTCGGCTTCCGAGTCCGAGGAATTTATCCTGACTCTCAGCAGGAAGATGACCTATGACCAGTTTTCGAAGAAGGTGGGCGAACACTTGAATGTGAACCCTACCCATCTGCGGTTTGCGCCAGTCATGGCCAACACGGGCAAAGCCAAGCCTTTCCTCAAGCGAGTCAACACTTCAACACTAGCCCAAATCCTCAACGGCACATATGGCACATATGGCTACACTATGCATCGATCGGATGCTTTGTACTACGAAGTTCTAGACATGAGTCTCAGCGATTATGAAACCAAGAAGTGTTTCAAGGTGACAATGCTCACTGAAGGAATCACCAAGGAAGAGACTGTCGAGATCCTGGTGGGTCGCAACGGAAACGTCGCTGAACTTCTTGAGGCCCTGCAGCAAAAGTCAAAGCTTGACGATGAAGCTTTCCAGAACATGAGGCTTTTTGAAGCTCATGGTGGAAAGTTCTACAAGGAGCTTCGTGAGGATTTCAATGTGGCTTCCATCAATGAATACTCCACACTGTATGCGGAACGAGTTCCCGCTGAAGAGCTGAACATGGAAGGCGAGGACCGATTAATCAACGCCTACAACTTTGACCGAGAGCCCAGCCGCCCTCACGGAGTTCCCTTCAAATTTGTTGTCAAGCCTGTAAGTCGCCTTTATTTATCATTGGATTACATTTTAATGTTGGGGCTGTGCTGATATTCTTCACAGGGTGAGATCTTTAAGGAGACCAAGGAACGTCTCTCAAAGCGCACAGGCATCAAGGGAAAGCCTTTTGAGAAGATCAAGTTTTCCGTTGTTCCCCGCAACTCTTTCCCAAGCGCCAAGTACATTGAAGATGGTGAGTTTCATCTGCTGTATTCAATTGAAATTGCCCCAAGCTGACCATTCATTCTTTTCTTTCTAGATGATATCTTGTCAGACGTTGCTGGTCCTGATGACCTTCTTGGCCTGGACCATGCCAGCAAGAGCCGTGGATTCTGGGGCAAGAGTGAGAGCTTTTTCATTCGATAAAGTAATGAATTTCTACGGGGCGCTAGGGGTGGGGGGGGGGGGGGGGTTTGAGGGCAAGATGCTGCACTTCGGTACATGAGCAGCAAGAGCCTGGTAGGCACTCATTTTATTCTCTTTCTCATTTTCCGCTTTGTTCCTTTTCTGTGGCTTTCCATTTTTCGTTCCCTTTCATAGTCCCAAAGTTGGAGTAGAGGCGATACAAATGGCACGAAGCGATGATTCTGTTTTGGCTACAAAAGTACCATCCCAAAACCTGGGCTTGTTGGCACTTGTCGGCTGAGTTGGGTACTGGGAGATATGTATTCAATCAAAAGAATTATCATTATCTCTTTACATTTGTCATACATAGCCTCGGTTCCAAGAGTACATAGTAAATAGTACTAGTAGTTTTAAAGTACTAGTAGTAGTCTACTAATTTCATGTGGAAGCGGTAGTTTGTTTGTGTGCAAACACTGCAAACAACCACCTGGCCAGAACCATTGAACTTCGAGAACCTCGACCTCCTGACGCGCATCACCCGTTCACATCGTTAATTATCCGACATGCGGTTCACACTTCTCGCTGGCTTGGCCGCCTTGGCCTCGTCTGTCTCTGCTACTGCTCTGACCTACCGCCTTGAGGCTAACGAGAAGGCGTGCTTCTATACTGAGGTTGAACAAGCCAACGCTAAGGTGGCCTTTTACTTCGCGGTCAGTCAACACCAGAGAGCTATGGTGTATATCACCAGAGCACTACATAACAGCTGCTTGAATAATTACTGATATTCAATTCATGTACAGGTCCAATCCGGTGGCTCCTTCGATGTCGATTATTCCATTCTAGCACCAGGCGACAAGATCGTTGCGGCCGAAGAAAAGCAGCGACAAGGCGATTTCGTATTCACCGCACAGAGCATCGGCGAGTACAAATTCTGCTTCAACAATGAGATGTCAACTTTCGCCGAGAAGATGGTTGACTTCGAGATTGCTGTATGTTCACTACCCCTGTCCCAAGGGAAATGATCCCAAACCACCCCACACAGCACCATACGGAACCAAGATCATCCCAATTCGACGCTGGCTCTCCCAGAATCAATCTCCAAATATACGGTATATACTAATCTCCATGTTTCCTTATTTAGGTTGAGAACGAGCAGCGTGCCCAACTCCCCTCTCGCCAGGGTGCCACCCCCGAACAAACCACCAGCCTGGAAGAATCTATCTACAAGCTCTCTGCTCAATTGTCTACAATCTCCCGGAACCAGAAGTACTTCCGTACACGTGAAAACCGCAACTTCAGCACCGTCCGCAGCACAGAGCGCCGTATCTTCAACTTCAGCGTGATTGAGTCCCTGATGATGGTTTCAATGGCTGCACTGCAGGTCTTTGTTGTACGCTTCTTCTTCCAGGGCGCAAGAAAGGGTAAGCTTCCAACCTCATCTCGAGACTAGTTCTCTCTTCTTTGAACGTTTTATTGTACAAGGTGCAATGGTTTGGTGGGTCTGATTGAACATCTACTAACGTAAGATTATCCATGCAGGTTATGTGTGATGAATATGAGCATGAATTGAATAATATGATGCATTACTATTGTTATGTTTTGTCGATGTTGCCCCCCTCAAAACTCAAACTTGAAATATTCCAGCGTGTTGGCCTAGTTTACCTTTATGTCCTTTGATATAATCCCTAAAATCATATCTCCATTGGAACAGAACAAGCTATCTACGCCAGGTGACATGGCCCTTTGCCTCCAGTACGGTTGTATCTCTCCACAAATTGTTCGGTCTGTCCCCGATGTTTTCTCATTGGCTACTCATGACGCACAGGTGACGGTGGAGATGGGTTGTAGCAACAGGTTTGAGAAACTCGAGGATGGTTGGGGTCTGGGGCATAGTGGTCTTCGCCGGAGTACTCGTACGAGATTTTCACCGTTGGGTCGTTTCGTTTACTAACTCGAGGACATGAATAGATGAAAATTGAGGCGAAAGGTCCCGTGTAGTGCTGAAGAAAACCTGCTTGGATCATTTCGGTCCGTACCCGTCGCGTCCATCTGTGAAAGAGGACAAGGTCATGTCATGACCATCATCATGGCAAGCTCGCGACCGAGTAGGGTTGCCGTTGCCGTTGCAACAGCACTGTCAGACCGGTTTCGGGCATCAGATCAATGTCATCGGGGTTTGCTCAATCAATGAACTCTCGGTCGATGGTTTAGCAGCTGTTCTCAGTGGACGAAGAGTAAGAAATGGTTAAGGCAAGTCCACTTCAACAATCTTTGGCCAACGCTTCGTCCCTATGAGGTCCACATGTCCTCAACGCTGTAGTCGGGCTCACCTTCAAAACTTTCAAAAACAGGTTTCTTGAAGTTCTGGACCGGTCGTTCTGCAAGGTACAGCGACTTTGCGGTGGCCTCGAGGAAAGCAATCAATTCATTACGACCTATGTATTCTTGATGAGAGTTTCCATCTCAAAAATGTGGCCCCAGTGAGACAATTGATGATGCAACACGAGGACTCGGCGGCTATTGAGTACAATGTACTCCATATGGCATGTAGTAATGACCTAACCGCCATAGCAGATGGTCATCCTGCAAATCTGCGATCGACCGCGGTGAGGTCATACCATTTTGCACCGGGCCGAGCTTGAGTTCGCCTCGAGACTTCAGTCAAATGGACAGTGCGGGGAGTGATCTCATTTGGGTCCTACTAGCGTCTCTCTGAACCGTTGTTTTTCATCTCAATACATATTATGTATGTCGGAGTTTCAGAGTCTAGTCATTTATCTGGAATTGGAACCATTTGGCCCCTGAGTGGTACCCCACGCCTATGAGACGTGGGGACAGATATACAGTAATCAAAACCAATGATTTTCAAGATGTCATGCCTGTTCAAAGGAGATATGACTTTATCTGTATTGGACAATGCACTATGAATCACTATGTACGCCGTACAGCTTATTGTTGACACGAATGCGATTACATGTCTGAAAACGAAAAATTTGGAAAACCAACAACGATTTATAACGTCATGGACACCAACATGTGCTGTACAACATGAGTTCGTTGACAACAGAAGTGATCAGCTCTCCCCAATACTTTGGCGTTCTGTCTGCATGGTATAGGTGGCTGGGCGCTTTCACTGGACATCATTGCCTCATGGGTCATTAGCACCCTGCAGGTATTTACTACAATGCACAACGTACGTGTTATAGCCCCCAAATTGATGATTCTAGATCAGATTATCTATTGTACTAGTCGGTATTAAGATGCCGACTATACTACCTATAGCCATAACCTCGTTGCGTCAGATGATGTGGTTCCTTCAAACTCTTTTTCAAGGGATGTTTACTTCTTAGCGTCGGATTAGCGCTGACGTCGACATTGTTGCTGCAGTGGATATGGATAGTAAATGAACCCTCCCCCCCACATGCTATCAAACAGATATGTCACGTACAGTATTCACCTTATCTGAACTGGAGAACATTTCCGAGGAATCCAAAATTGTGGAAACGTTTTGAATATCGGGAATCTCAGGGATCAAAGTGGATAGACGAAAAGGTATTGCTTCGCCGGTACCGATGATTGATGTTTCGCCGCCCCCGCTTAAGATGGCGAATGATGGAAAGCCCAGAGCCTCGGGTCTCTTGTTCAATATTTGCACATCTACAGTACTGTACAGGTATCTGGTCAGCTGGTCGCGTCAAGTGTCTCCCGAATGGCCCAGGCAGTATCCGTAGTTCCTCCGGACTCGGCGCTATAGTGGTTCTGGGGTTGGTGTTTCCAATGATCGAAGCTTTTGTGGATCGTGTATCCCTTTGGCCATGCACCCTCGCCACAGGCCATATCGGGAAATGGACAATCGAGCCATCGATTGTTTCGTATTTGTGAATGCTGTACCAAATAAATATAGTCCCCTAAAAGGCGCATTGTCTTTTGATATTGCTTCGTGTTGAATAATTCAAGTAAGAAAGTGTGAAAAAGCATTTCACATGCATCTCAGCAAGTATGTAACGTGTCGCGATGACCGTTATGATGTGAGATAGCATTGACGTCAGGTGCCCTGAATGCCTCAGGCCACAGTACAAAAAGCGAAAATCGCAGTTTTTTCTCCACTTTTTTGCAAGTCGCCACTGGCGTCGTTTTTGTGTTTTTTGTGTTTTTTAGGTCTTTTTGGTATTTTTCGATCGTTTTTGGCTTTTTTGACTTTCTTTTTGGCCCTAACTTTTGTAACCTCTGCACTTGATATCATGCCCCATATTGCTTTTAATTTACTCAAACGCAGTCTTTTCTTGAAATTTTTTTATTTTCATGGTACAATCTATTTAGCTGAGTTTTAGCATATGTATACACCAGCTATTGCTCAATAAACAAAAGCAATTTCTCTCTTCTAATGGTTCCTGCATGCATGATCCTAAATCGCATTCTGTCCGAATCGATACCACTCACAGATCGACCAAGCTATGACGGCATGGCTTGACTCCACTCTCGAGCCTCAGGTCGCAGCCCACCGAAAAGGAAATGAAGTGGAGATGCTTTCTTAAACACCTTTCCCTCACAATATGCAAAGTAAAAAGAGCTTTAGGACGAATGTAGTCAAAGGGGAAGAACAATTAGGGCACATCCGCGTTTGATCGCCATGAGGAGAACTGTGGCGCTCTTCAACTAACTCCGGACATGGATAACCTCCTCTTTCCCCCCGGATTAGCGTAGAATACATGAAGCCATGACTCCACCGGGGATGCCCACCTCGCGTTCCCGCAACGCGCATACCCTATCCCGGCGTAGCACCAGAAAACGCCAAATGGGCCTCGACTAGCCTGAACGCTCAAGCATCCAGTATGATTCGTCGAATAAACGTCAGTTGCAGATCTGCAGGGCCCGGCCAAATCTCTTTCTCTCTCGCTCTCCCTCTGATCTCACAGCAATGCACTCGGCTCGGTCCATTTCATTATTGTACATTCCTCAGTGACCTCATCGGGACTAACCACACTGCTCCGTAGCCACTTTTCAGTGGATAACTCATGCTACCGGCACCAGTCATTCTCTCGATGTGGAGGCAGGTGTGTTCATAATGATAAACCTTTCAGCCATACAGAGACCTCGTTGATAGCGGCTATGGGTTTTTTTGCTTACCTCCCAGTGGAGAGGTACCGTTCATATGATGTCGCCCAGGAAACATTCACGACGCTTTTCCCCCAGTCACCCCCATTCACCCCCTCTCTTCAGCCAATGATGTCACTTGTACGGTCTACAGCCGATGTAAGATGTCTGAGCTTTTTCTTTTCTCTTTTTTTCTCTTTTTTTTGTTTTTTATTTTCCCTTGAGTTTTTAAGTCGGGACGATAGGCTCGTGTGGTGGACCTATCAGCCATGCGCTGAATTTTGCCATCGAGTAATGATGTCGACTCTGATTTCATCTTATCCCCACTCTCACCCCTTTCTCCTCTTTCTCTCTGGAAATCTCTATTATATATACTCACAAGTATCCGTACCTGGACTACATCAATTAAGCCCCATTTCCGTACATACCCTAAACCCTATACACTTTTCCCGCCCCATAGAAGACCTCCCCATTTCACAGGCCCCATCCAAGAGAGCCGTGCTTTCCACACTTTCCCACACCCAACGACTTTATTCTTCACGATTTTCCAACCTTGGTTCCGTGACCTTCCAAACTGTCTAGCCAACCCTGACTTCCTTCATCAAAGGTAAGCCAGTATTGTCTTCCCCCCCACTCTATTGATTGTTCCACTATATCTCCGAGTCCCCCCTTCCCGCCCTTCAATCCACCGGTCACGGACTGGTCCATCCCTGCCGCTTCATTGTATAGCCGGCCTCCTTGCCTAATACCGACCTTAACCTGCCTAAATCTCGTTTACGATAACTCGATGCGATACAGCTTTCAAATCATGGATAGTTCTGGGACCTTAAGCTAACATCCAACCCCCCAGACGATTTCCACCATGACTGAAAGAACTCAATTCCAGCAGCCTTTTAACCAGGACTCTGGAGCTGGCCCTCCCAGTCATTATGTTGAGACCAACCGGTCTATAGATCCTCGCACTTCCCTTGAGGACTATAACCGTACTATGCTGCACTACACCCAGCTCCAGATGTCCTCTTTCGTCGATCTTGACGTGCCCGGCGGCGCCCGTGGAAGCGGCACTAGCAGCCGCAGTAGCCAAAGTTCTGGCAACAGCGGCAACAGCAACACTTCATCCAATGGTGTCTTGGCTAACCAGGCCAACGGTCCCCCACCAACCTCTGCTGGATCTTCTACCGATGGATGCGATAAATATCAGCAAGCTCGGATGAAGCCATCCGCTAACCGGGCCACGTCTGGTTACTAGAAAATAGTTGCCTAACTCCGAAGTATGTTTGCTGACTCCACCATTCCTCAGTCTCTCGGGCTCCGAGCTAACCGACACTTTTTATAGAGGTCTGGTCTTCAAGCAATTGAAGTAGCCGTGACGCGGCCTCATTTCAGTATACTCGTCTGGAGGCGGAGTTTCTGTGGAGTTGTTGAAGCGCCAAAGAGCCTGCAGTTTTTGCTTTCCCAGCGGTGCAACATTTCCAGCCTTGCAACTTTTCTGTGTTCCCGAGTTGAGTCAGGTCAGCTGTGAAAAGATCCCCTTTTCACACGCCAGCTCCCTATATCCATCCCGTGCCCTTTTTTTACTATCCTTTTTTCACTTTTCAGCTGTTTGAAACAGCATTTTCTGGATTCCGATGAGTCTTGCCAGTATCTCCCGATCCCACCCCCGCCGGTTGGGAAGAAGCTTGATATTCTCCACGAGCTCCCACGCCTGTGATTGGATATATACACTGGGGCTCCTATAGACCATCGGTTTCCAAACCACCCCCTACCATACACGCATCCTATCACAAAAGCTGCAAAAAAAAAGGTGAGATCTAAATACTGATCTACACCCTTCGCCCCGTCTCCACCCAAATTTCCACTCTCATTCTTTCCCCCCACTTTTTTAAACGTCCGTTGTCGTTCCTTCACCCTTTCTGAACTGGTGACTGTTTCGGCGTTCGTCTCTCGATCCAAGTCTATGAGCAGTCCACAAACGATGTTCTATTCTCACCTTTCCATGTCCACTCGGGCCTAGCGCCCTGTATAAGAGGCCCGGTTTCTTGTCTTTCTTACCTGTCATCCCTTCTGTGAGGGGGTGATGGCGTGTACAACATATGTTTCATGTCCCTTTGATCAGCGAGCGAGCGAATCTTTTTTCCCCTGGTGTTACTGGTTTTTGTTTTTCTTTGATCTGTGTGCCGTGTGATGAAAACCACGCCGCAGCCCTCGACGACGCGCAACAACAGTCTCGAGCGGAAAACTATTCGACACGAACAAATGGACTATTAAGTCTTTTCTCTTCGACATCGATTTGTACAATATGTTACCGAATATTTGGATGTTGTTTCCACCTATGTAATGTTGCTGTGATTTGGGACTGTCCGCTTCGTAGATCTTTATTTACTAGTTACATCAGTCAAAGTCTCATAGACTATATAGTTCGTAGACTTGAGGAAAATCCAAACGTTATCTTAAGCGACCAATGGCTTTATATTTTCAAGCTCTCGAGCATCCACATGTGCATGTAACACCTGCGCATTGACGGGCCCGGTCGACGATCAAGGGTCTAATCGTCAATCAGGTCTATTAGACAGGCAGCCATGTCAATTGATCAGGTTGAAAATGACGGTCAACATTGAACCAATAAGGTTGCAGTATTTACTACCGACGACCGAACAATATGAAGTCAGTAGCCACCAATGTTGGAAGTTTACCGATAACATTGAATCAACTTGGATCTCAGAAGCAATTAAACGTGTGAATGATAATTCTTCCAAGTTTTGAATCCGTTCAAACATTGAATGTTGATATCAGCACTTGAGTGTGTGCGTACTAATAAAGCACCTGAGCCACACCATCATGCATATGTGTGCAGCACATCCACGGATGTTCAAACATTGAAACTTCATTGAATGTTCAGCCAACCCTAGGACATTATTGGAACGAACGGTTTCGGAATAATCAAAATGACTAGATATTACCAAACATCAATTGATTACATGGGTTGAAATTCCAGTTCACACATGTGCATGTTGGATGATATCGAGTCAAGACGGGACGGGACGGATATACATGTATAACCTTGGATCATTGAATCCCGAAGGTACTCATCAATCAATACAGTGCTTAGATGCCTGCTACCTAACATTTGAAGTACAACACATGCATTCGCACTGCAATAGGTATACTTCAAAACAACATTGAGTCTTCAACATTTGAATGTTAGGTGTCAATGATCCATAGATGTTAATGGACGTACACCTGGTAAAGTGTATACTAGTACACATGTGCATACATGTAATAGATATATCTCAACGTTAACCAACAAATGTTGATTTGAAACCAAAAAAAGTCCACTTTCAAAATTTGCATATGTACTACTATGTACATATATCCTTACATACTACCTAGGAGGCCGGAGGATATTGAAGAACCTCAGGCTTATGGCCACCTTCGTGCGTGGAATAATACTATAATATGCCGGTTTGCTATGTACTATGGGCGTTGTGGTATAAAAGACTCTTCTGACTTGAACAAGAGTGATTGAGTCATGAGCAACATGGACTACAAACACGTCTAACTGAATACATTGCGCATCGAGCAAAGACATCCCTAGATAGCTAAAGCTGGCCTGATAAGGTGTGCGTGCATTCCTTTGTTGCCGGGGCGTTATCCCTTGCGGTATAAACCCCGAAATTCCACATGAACACGTTCGCGATGAGAACACAAGTCGCCCGTTCTACGAAATGTGATATTATCCAAAATAGAAACGAGTGAAAGCCAAGGGTAGTGATACAATATTTAATTATCTCGAACATATTGTAGAGACGTGGGATCGATACTAGTAGTATATTATGCTGACCCGTTCGTCGCTAAGGAGACAACTACAATCGCAGCATACCGGACAATAAAACACTCACTAAGACCAATCAAAACCTGAATTTACACAGATTACATTCCAAATGACCTAAATGAATCAATCTGTACCTGAATAACGATTCTTGCCTGCCTGATCTGGAACTCTGTAACCCCTGGAATCCCAGGATATAGAAACCCAGGCCAATAGTAAACAAGGGAGACCCCCCAAAAAAAAACATTAAGAAAAAAAGAAGAAAAAAGTGCAAGAGATTGGACCGAGTCCTGTAATCTCAAATCAAAGCAGGATTGAGTTGCCCCCAACTAAAGCCAGGCACGTCAACACAAGGGGAAAAATAAGTCTTACCTTTTCTCCCTTCTACTTGTCTCACAGCTTCACGACCTCGACAACCACCAACAGCGTCCGAATGACGCCCATTTCGATCTAATCCTGTCCAGCTCCTGTCATTCATTTCTACCGTTGAACTGGTTTCACTCCAACTACTCACGCTCTCTTTGGATTCGATTCGTTTGGCAATTCTTTCGCAAAATAATCAAATTCCACCACCAGCTTCCAACCCAGTCTACTTACCCAACAACCAACCGATAATTCAATCCAGACATCACGCCCTATTCGATTGACTGATCCATCCTGCCGTGCACCAGCATCCTCACAACCGAAACGAACCAATAAATTTCAACCGACAAGTCCGGAACTACCAGTATATCCACGCCAACCTGCACCATGCATCTAGCACCACTCCTAACAATCCTCGCAACCCTGTGCTCCATCACAACCGCCATACCACTCGGACAAGATCAAAGCCAGCCCACAACACCCACACCGTCCACCAACCCTTCGGCCTCGGCCTCACACACCCACTCGGCCACGGCTCCTGTGCGCACACCCGTCGGCCCGTACCAATGCCCCCAGGAACAGTACAAGGCGTGCTGCCAGTCTCTTGAGCAGACTACACAGGATGTCTTCACGTCGTTGGGCGAAGTTCTCCCGATGGTGGGTGGGATTCAAGTTAGCTCGAAGGTTTCCTTCCAATGTACGTTCTTCTCTATCCTTCCTTTCCTGTGTAACCCCAAGTTCCAACTCGAATGCTCATTCCATGAGTTTTGGGGTTTGATTGATCTACGTGTGTTGGTTTACTAACCCTGATTTATGAACAGGCAATCGCATGACTGATAATGCCGACCCGGCTACTTGCAAGGGTCATGGATATACGCCCATGTGCTGCTCGAACAAAATTAACGTATGTTGAGCTTGGTTGCTTGCCCTCTCTTTTATTGGCCAGGGGATGTCTAGTCCGGAGCTAATACTGTTTCGTGGTCTTCTATAGGGCGATGCTGTCAGCAGCTGCAAGTCTTTTGAGTCTGCCAAGGAGAAATATTATCAATCCCTCGGTTACAATGTTGATGAGGAGTCTACTACGGAGTTGGTCAATGATGTGATGTCATAAAGGAGTTACTGTCTTGTTAGATTTGGGAGTATATTTGGTTCCGCTGTTGCATTTGGGGGAAAGGTAGAGGCATTGGCGCTCTTCATTTCATTTGAGACAACTTTGGCATATTATATTGGCTTTGATCTTTGGTACTTTTTCTTCTTCTTTTATCTTTTGTGTAAAATCAGTTACACTTCTTCTAGCATTTTTTTTATCATTGTAAACGAGATTGAAATTTTTATTCTTCGTGGATTTGGTCTATATTTCTTATGACTTGAGACTCAGTATTACTATCAATGTACTTCATATTGAGTCACATCATCTCAGGGAATTAATTTGGCAAAGAGTACATGTTTTAAATTATGTCTGAAGAGTAATGATACATCGTTGAATCCTAGCGCCAACTCCGTCCTGCCGGTGGTCCCCAAGAGTCACCATGTTGGCCTTGGCCGCCAGAATGGGGAGGAGGGAAACGGTATTGCCCTGGAGGAAGAGGTTGACTAGGGGGCATATGCTGACCAGGATGCATGTTCCCCTGTTGTGGAGGCATGTTCATCTGTTGAGGAGGATAAAAGGTAGGGGGAAAGGCCGAATGATTCATACCCGGACCAGGTGGGGGGAAAGGCATGGCCGGCAAGTGTGGGGGTGGGGCAGGTGGCCAACCGCCTGAGTAGGCCTGTGGAGGCGGGGGAGGAAAACCATATTGGTGGCCATACGGGTGAGAGGGAGCAGGAGGAAGGGGATGACTGGGATGTGGAGGTGGGGGTGGAAGGGCATGTGAAGCTTGGTGGGGAGGAGGAAATCGGGGTGGAGATGGCTGCCGGGGTGAGTATGAGCTTTCCCGACTACGTGATCGCAGTGGGGAACGGCCTCGGCCTCTGGACCGGGACCGTGGCCGCGATCCATATTGACGAGCCTCAGGACCATCGGCCCGGGAACGGCTTCGGGGTTGTGAGTCTGATCGCCTGCTTCGGTCACTCATGGAGCTATCACTATAGCGGCGTTTGAGACCCTGTTGAGCTTCGCTGTGACCTCGACTGGGAGAGTCGGATGTCTTCTTCTTTTTCATTTGACGACAAAATTCACGGGACCAGCCGTAGTAGGTTTCACCATCGATGATGTCTCCTGTAATCTCATCTCTTGTGACTCTCTGACCCAACTCGTCTATGTCAATATTTTCGTCGCCCCGGACAAGTTCCTCGGTGCCGTAAATCTGGTCCACATCTTTCAAGAACCCCTTGAGAGCATTGACAAGGCTCTCATCCGCAGGACCAGCCAGGAATTGTAATGGTTTGATACTCTCCGGGTGAAGAGGGATGGTGGAATTAGGGATTATGTGAGGAAGCCAGTTGCCTGCCGGCAGATCATAATAGGGTGTGGAGTGATCTCCATGGGTGGATGGCATGATAAAAGGAGCATCTTTCCCGGGTAACTTCTTGCCAGAGTCGGCGCCATAGTTCTCAACATCGTTCGATAGCGGGGCGGCCCCGGTCGAGGCTGAGTGCTTTGTGATCTCCCGCAGTCGATGGATCAGGTCGGGCCCAAAGTATCCGTGCTCGGACCAGATATCCAGCAGATCATCAAGTCGGCGGTGATGGCGGGGATTCTTCTGCCTATCGTGGGCTGCAGCGTGGCCGAGCAGATCCACCATATGTGGCTGTAAGGACCCGCTGACCGTGGAGAAGGTTGCCGTTGTATCCAGGTGGTACTTGCTATGGTGGAACAGATCATTGAGCAGATAAAGTATGTGGAGCCGTCGACGCTTCGGAGACGGTTTGGGCCGAGCGCCTGGGGGAACATCCAAGGATCCGGCCAGCGCAACCAGATACTTGGCCAGCCCCGCTAGGCGGTTCGCTGAGGAAGCAACATAGTGGAGCAGCCAGGCTTTGCAGGTCTGTGTGGGGCGGAGGGATTTAGTAACTCTGGGGAGTGTGACAGGGACAAGGTTGCAACAAGCTCAGACCTGGATGTTTGCTGGGGAGCAATGCGATAGGGCGCGTTCGAGGGACGAGTGAAAGGTCGCGATCTCATCTTTGGAAACCGATGTGGGATCTGGTCGTAAGAGGCCAGCAGTGAAGGAGGCCTTTGCGATAGCGAGTGTGTGAGATGCCATGATTTTCACCAAATCAGTGGATCATCCAAGTTTCTGGGATGATCTCAACTTTGAGGCTTGAGCTTTGTTTCAACTTGCCCTTGGGGTTGAGCTTTGGCCCTTGAGCTGATGGACTTATCGCACGTGACTCTTTTCCGATAAGAGAGTCGGATTATGTACATACTGGCAGTTACTCTTTTTGGACAAGTCTACGAGCTCCCATTTATCGTTTGTTATTGGTTGCTGCAGAAGTTCAGATGTCATTGCCTTTTTATTCCTCTGCATTTTGTCTCCTTTTTCTCTTGGCTTGAGATCTACTCCATGCATGTTGTTACCCATTCATGCCGGATTTACGGATCATTAGAATCTAGTACTTCGGCAATTCCACTTGGTTCAATATCCGCTTGCTATACAAGTGCAAGTACAACATTTGAACATTTATCCCCCACGGCATCCAACTTCGGGTATCTAGTCCATAATAATTCTATGGGTTCGGATGCCTTCTTTCCCGTATCATTCCATTCCAGTGCGGTGAAGCCTAAAACAGCCAACTCCCCCCTATGACTCTTCACAAAAGAGGAGGGGCAAATCACCTTCGCCCCACATACTCGGCCGGTGTTTGGACTGGCGCTTTTGAACCCCGCGATGGCGTGAGGCAATTATTTGCTGCGTTTTTTTTGCTTTTCTTCCTGTGCTGCCGACAAGCCGATGAGACGTGATCGTCATTGCAGTCTCACGGCCTCTTCAGTAAGAAATCAGCCCATACCTTAGCGTACCTCCCCGCAGCTTGTCCCCACACAGGGTCATTTGCTCGCATGGAATGACCTGACCACTGCTATAAATACGACCTGTGTACCCAAGGTACCTAATATTGTAGCTATCCATAAATTCAAGACAAATTTTCTCTTTACAGACTTGACTCACTTTGCTCTTATATTTTGTTCGACTTTTCTTCCACACACCAAACTCGACTCCGATCTCTATCTCTATCTTCTCAACAATTACTCATACCATCCTACCATAATCCCCCCCACCACCATCCTTTAATCCTTCACCATGGCTGCAGTCATTGTATCGCAAATCGCCCGTCCTTCCATCCGCCACTTTTCCGCGCACCGCCCACGTCCAGATAGCCGCGCGGCTCGCGCAGTAGCCATGACTTGCATTATCTCCGGCGTGGCGCTGCCATTTGTCCCACCCGCGCTCGAGAGTTCGCGCCAGCGCAACTCCAGCTCTCCCAGCATCAACAAGTGAGTAACTACTTTCACCCCAGATAGTATCGCTTACTAACAGATCCCCAGGCCACACCCACCTCTGTGCTTCCACGCCCGCTAGATCAAGCTACTCTTTTTCTGGCAGACATGAGATGCGTCGCTGCAATATTTTTGCTTTCATATCATTTTCTCGGTTATTTCTGGCTCCCGGTGCCGGCACCAAATTGGGACCTTCTACACGATGCATGAACTAAGGGCGTTAAGGATCTGGTGTTGGCTGGGTTATTTTGGATATTTGGTTTTTTTTTTGGGATACCGAGAGATTATGGCTTAGTGTCAAGCAATACCAACCGCCATACATACTATCAAGCTGTATTCTTCCGTGTGAACTGTTTCCGTCGAAAGCTCTCCACTCATGTAAAGCTCAAGCCTAAGATGCACTATGTATGCATTCTCGGCCCCACTTACCTAGAAAGCTTGGTTTTCAGGGTTCCGAGAGCCACGGGAGGCAACCTATACTGGGTAGTAAAGACCCACCGTATCGAAGTAATGATGGGTTTAAACTGATACACTGAGGACCAAATCGGTGTTCGTATTCAGATGTTCTCACCAAATACCTACAATTGATAGGTATGAAGCAGACTCTAGCCATTTTGGATATCCATGGTTCAATCGATTCAATGTTGTTTGTAACCACCGATTCCAACCAGAGTTGAGTATATGTGTAGTAAGCATAACCTTTTGTGCTTCAATTTGCCCTTCTCTAAGGCTTTGTTGACTGCACTTGTGTTATACCTAGCCGATAAAGCCTGGAAATATCCAATTTGTATCTCTCACATCTGCCTACTTCCTACTCACGACAGCACGACATCCCTAACCTTGGAATTTTCTTGTGAGTCGCTACTAGTACTTTCTTGCAAGTTGTGTGCTTACTATCTCAGAACCAGTCCCATGATCGAATTACCACTCAAGTTCTCTTAGTGGTATAACACCAAGACTGTCGCCAATCCGTTCTCGAGGTCTTTTTGCATCATCAGTCCCGATGTTTGTCAACGTTTACTTTCAACGTTGGGAGTGTCGCAAGAGCGACCTTCAGATTCTGTACACCATTCTTTTTCGAATTCGAAGGGGTGCATACACGGTCACTGAGAGGAAAATAAAATCCGGTTCATTGATCAATGTATATTGTTTCTCCTTGGAACTTCCAGAGCCTCAAGACCCAGCAGACATTCAACAAAGGGCACTCGATTGCGCCGACCATTTTATCGATGCTTGGTTTGACACTCATGCCTTTCCAATTCAATGGTCTTCGATTTTTCCATTCAAAGGGTGAAGAATAAACAAGTTGATAGGTGGAACCGGCCTGTTACGAGTGATGGTTTCGACATCTGGATGGACTCTAGTGAGAGTTGGGTTTATTCACATGTGCAATCTTGATGAAACTATCTTGACTTGTTTTAATTTTCATTTGAATCACTGTTTCGAATGGTCAAGCTTGAATTGTTGCTTCAAAGGAAAGGACGGAATTTATTCACTCGTTCCAAGGGTAGATGGAAGTATCACAATTGCAAACGACACGTAGACACCTTGATATTATAAACCGCATCAATAGAACCAGTCCATGAGTTTTAGGTATCAAGTCACAACGTAAAGCCGTTCAAGTCCTTACTAGTATATGTGATGGTGTACAATTTGAAAGCCAATGATATACAATGGATACCAAGGATCCACTTTAACTGAACCGGTTGCCACGAGGGGGTCGGAACGGCTCTGCAGCTTCATATTTCCCCTTCTCCAAGACCCGGTCATTTTCAGTCATGGGTTCGTGACGGGTCGGTGCTGGGTCATGCGAAGCTTCAGCACTGGGTGAGGCGACATCGTCGGTAGCATTCTGGAATTGAGACATATTTGCACGCTTCAAGCTGGCGTCGTCACCGGGTGTCGGGGTCGAGTTAGGTCCAACCATAGCAACCTGTCGCCGGTGTTCATCCTCCATAGCCCTGTTCTGGGCCTTGCGCTTCATTTCGGTTTCAAATCGGTTTTGTCGGTCAGCGTTGATGGACTGTTTGGCAAAGTAGTAGGCACCGCCGCCGGCTGGAAGAGGGAATGTCAGCTAGCGCTCGATCGAAAGAAAGCTTGATTAGCAATAAAAGGGACAGATTGAACACTGACCAACGCAGAGGGTGCCCCAGCCAATCCTGTTAGGAAGTAAATAGTCATCGATCAGTTTGCTATCTTTTTTTTTTTTTTTTTTGTGATGGCCAATGTTGTCAAATGCCAGCAGGGACAATTTTTGCTCACCAAGTGGACCTGATCTGCAAGATTTGAATCAGTTATGAGCAAGAGGTTTCTAAATAGCAGAATAGACTTGTGGGCTTACTGTATTCATGATTGCATAAAATGACTTGATTGCAGAAGAGAGAAGGTGAAATGTGCTACGTCAGATCGAGGCTCCGGCTCCGGTTGACCAACCTGAGCTATCAGTTCTGCCTCAGGCAGCAGCGGCTTATCATTTCAAAGCGCAAGACTGCATCTTCCCATAATTATTCTTCAACTCCAACCTTCACCTCGCATACACTCGGTCGCCGACTTCTTCCTGTTCTATTTTCTTACCCATCGAGCTCATTCACTGTCTGCCGCCCTTTGCCCTTGATTTGGTCGCTCTATCCAGTCGGCATACGCCGCCTGTTTCCTGCGACCCGAACTTGGTCGTGGCATGCAGGCCTGAACCGTTCCTTACAAGGTGTCGCTCGCCTCACCAAGCCTCAAATCTCTCCCGTATCTCGCCTTCAGACGCACTATAGCATTCTCGATCGTTTCATCCTTAATATTAACCCGCGATGCCTCCCAAGAGAAAGGCGACTGACAGTAAGAACACCGGAGGTCGGAGAATATAATCATATGGCTCACTTTTCAAACCAGGTGGTCGGTCTAGCAGCGTCTCCAAGCGACCTACACCAGTGCCCGACTCCACCGAACTCTCCAGCAGCGATGAGTACTCAGACGACGGGGATGATGACGTACCGGAGCGGAACAACCTGAAAGGTAGAGTGTGGTAATCTGCTCACTTAGTGACTCAGATGCTAAAACTTGACGCATAAAAGAGGTTGTTAGCAAGTTCTCCTTGGAGGCCTTCAGCAAGAAATCCCAGCTCAACAAAACCGACCCCAGATTTGGTTACAAAGATCTTTCCTATCTTCCGCTTAAGCCTGATCACTACAACCGACCTCTATGGATCGAGCCGGTGAAAGGCACGATCACTCTCGAGAGTTTCTCCCCGTTGGCACCCCAGGCACAAGATTTCCTTACCACCATCGCCGAACCACTCTCACGTCCCACCCACCTTCACGAATACCGCCTCACAGGTCACAGTCTTTATGCGGCAGTTTCAGTAGGACTGAAGCCCCAGGATATCGTGGAGTTCTTGGATCGACTTTCCAAAACCCCTCTACCGGAAAGTATTCGCACTTTCATTATAGAATTCACAAAATCATATGGCAAAATCAAGATGGTTCTGCGACACAACCGATACTACGTGGAAACGACGGACCCAGAGATGCTTCAGCGGTTGTTGAAAGATGAGGTTATCGGGCCACAAAGAATCGAGAGCACTGAGGGAATTATCCAGCGTGCGGCTCCGAAGATGGGCGGTCTCGTCATTCCTGGAACGAAGGATGCGGCTGGTGTAAGAGAAACAGGCACTCAGCAGAACGCTGCTGTGCCAGCTCGGGATGAACCCGAAGAAGCGGTGGTGGATTACGGCATCGACGATGTTGGTGAGGACGTTGATGAAGCCACCACATTCAGTTTCGAAATTCCTCCTGCTGGAGTTGAAGTGGTCAAAGCCCGTTGTCAAGCGATTGGATGTCCCGCCTTGGAAGAGTATGATTTCCAGGGTGACACTGTCAACCCCAATCTCGACATGGATTTGAAACCTGCCGCTCGGATTCGATCTTACCAGGAGAAGAGTCTCAGTAAGATGTTTGGTAACGGACGTGCGAAGAGTGGAATCATTGTTCTTCCTTGTGGCGCCGGTAAAACCCTAGTGGGTATTACCGCTGCAGCGACTATCAAGAAAGGCACTATCGTTCTCTGCACAAGCTCCATGTCCGTTGTGCAGTGGCGAAACGAATTCTTAAGATGGACCACCATTGACCCTGGCGATATCGCTATCTTCACATCTGACCATAAAGAGAAGTTCAAGCGGTCTACTGGAATTATCGTTTCGACCTACTCCATGGTGTCACAGACTAGGGCGCGCTCCTACGATGCCCAGAAGATGATGGACTGGCTTCAATCTCGAGAGTGGGGTATGATGATTTTGGATGAAGTTCACGTCGTGCCTGCCTCGATGTTCCGAAAGGTCACATCTGCGATCGCCGCACAGAGCAAGCTCGGTCTGACTGCAACTCTACTGCGTGAAGATGATAAAATTAAGGATCTGAATTTCTTGATTGGTCCCAAACTGTACGAAGCCAACTGGATGGAACTTGCTGCCCAGGGTCATATCGCCAAGGTCCAGTGTGCCGAAGTTTGGTGCCCCATGACAACTGAATTCTATTCAGAGTATCTGCGAGAGAGCTCAAGGAAGCAGGCTTTGCTCTATATCATGAACCCACGCAAGTTCCAAGCATGCCAGTTCTTGATTGACTTCCACGAGAAGCGAGGAGATAAGATCATTGTTTTCTCTGATAATGTTTATGCGCTTGAGCGATACGCACTCAAGCTGAACAAAGCTTACATTTACGGTGGAACCCCGCAAAATGAGCGAATGCGTATTCTGGAGAATTTCCAGCATAACGAGCAAGTCAATACCATCTTCTTGTCCAAGATCGGTGATACTTCGCTTGATCTGCCCGAGGCCACATGTCTGATTCAGATATCGTCTCACTACGGTTCGCGTCGTCAAGAGGCTCAGCGACTGGGTCGTATTCTTCGTGCCAAGCGCCGTAATGACGAGGGCTTCAACGCGTTCTTTTACTCTCTTGTATCGAAGGACACCAACGAGATGGTCTACTCGGCTAAGCGCCAAGCCTTCCTTGTTGACCAAGGTTACGCCTTCAAGGTCATCACTCACCTTCAGGGAATTGATGAATACGACGGGCTCTCATACGCGACACCCGCAGAACGGCGTGAGCTTTTACAAGAAGTCATGCTGCAGAATGAGTCCTCGGCCGACGTGGAGCAGGTTAACGATGATCTTTTCTCCATGCGTACTGGAGGCAAGCGCAATGGCAAGAAGTCCAATGCCAAACGTAGTGCTGCCACCCTCAGTGGGTTGGCTGGCGGTGATGATATGGCCTACATTGAATACAACAAGAGCAAAAATAAGCAGCTCAAGGACAAAGCGGGACATCATCCGCTGTTCAAGAAGATGGAACGTGAACGCCAACGGCGCAAAAAGGAGCGAGAAACAGCACAGTGACTCATTGAGCCACATGATCAGGTTTGTTTTTAAAGATTAGAAAACATTGAATAATATGCGTCTAGACTCTAGTCCGAATATAAGCCCAAACAGAATGTTGTTGCAAATCAAATCAATCATATCCGTCTATATAGCGATATCCAACATTTGAACATTCTTAAGAACATTCCCAAGAACAAGTTCTGTGAAGATTGAAGTATCTGTCAGCAAGTCGGGTCTAGTTCCCTCACCCGCCAATAAGCATGACGTTGATTTGTGGCTCCGGGGCCCCGAAACCCCGAGCTCTCCACTTTCCCTGTTAAAATAACCAATATTTTCATTCTGATAGGTCGTTCCGGCTTTTGCTTCCTGCAGAGCGACTCTTTTAAGTTGTACACGAGGGCTACAAATGCCAGCTGTTCTCAGCTTCTCAGGTTTCATTATAAAAAGGGTCATGGTTCCCCGCATCAGTATCACCAAGCAAACTGATCACTTCAGAGGAGTAAGCTCAATTAGTTTGGCTGCTACAAGCAGATTGCAGACGAGAAGTCTACTACGTACGCGCTCTTCGGCACCTCTACCGCTGATTTCCTCGCCTCTTCAACCGTCCAAGCTACGGCCGCGATTAGCCGCGGTGCTTAGAGCTTCCCCACACTTCAAACCACATAGCTCCCGTTCCACGACAAACAACAATATTCTCGCCATGGCTACTGCAACCAATATCCATCTGGACCCCTTGAAGGATGTCGGTGTCTACAGCTCTGGTATTCGGGAAGATGCTGCTCGTGTCACCAGTAAGGTCTTACAAGAAGATATGGAGAGACATCATGTGTTCTTCAATGATGAAGGATTTCATAGTATGCCTGACCCAATGTTTGGATAATAGGTTGAACAGACAGATGGAATGTTTCAAATCTGACAGGCTAAACAGACCATATCGTTCATGGCGTTTTGACTCTCTATGCACTCGGTGCATCCTCTGACAATATTGTGGCCCATTATGAGAGAAACAAGAGCTACCAAAGACCAGCATACCCTATCGACAAGGGGATTGTCCAAACTATGCATGATAGTGTGAATTTCCAAAGCTACCTCGGAAAGGCAAAGCAGTATTCGAATTTTCTCTCTTTTTTCCAAACCGCCATCGACACCAAGGGAGTCGACTTAGTCCTCGAGGAGTATATTTTTGCTGGCGATGACCGCGCCGAGACCATGTTGTGCCGACTATTTGGAGGTATGTTTCCAATTTGTTAAAACTGCGCAATCGACAAAAAAACTTACATTGCATCAAACAGGCCTCGTACACCCGCTCATCCACCTCGGCTTTGGTCTAGAATTCAACCAACCTGCCATTGTGGCACAGGCCCTAGCACAGGCGGCTGTCCATGATGACTGGATGGGCCGCGAATATTTTCTCCCGGCGGAGAAAATGGCCGGTGAAATCGGAAAGCCCGGCCAGAAGTCACTTCTTCAACTCCTGAATGAGATCCAAAGAGATAATACTCTGAAAAGCTCTGTCAAGTTCTCTGATAGCAACAAATTTCGGGATGGAGTACTACACCGTGCGCCGAAGGAGATGCTGCAATATGCTGCCCAGTATACTGTGTCGGAAGAACAGATACCAGAGAGAGTGGCGGATATGATAAACACTGTCGGTGAGTTACCCTTTCCTACATGCCAATGCCCAGCCCAATAAAAATGCCATTGCACCTGCGCTAAAACAATTTTCGTGGCCAGTGCACTATACGAGCGCCGCACAGCGCCGCGACAAAGAAGTTAAGATAGACTTTTTCTTCATCCACAATCTTAACTCCTCAATCTTCTTCTCCACTCTTATGGACCTCCCGCTCCTCGGCCAGAAATCAAAATGCCGACTACTTGAGTGGAAGGGCCGCCTCGATCTATTGACATATGTCTCTCGCAATTCCCCAGACCTACTCTTAGAGGAGGTCACGAATTATCCAGCAAAGCAAGACTGGGAGGCTGTTATATCGCAAAGCGTGGCACATCCTCATGATGATGGACATCTGGTCAAGCTTGTGCGGGCTGTGGCGCATGGTCAGAATGTGTGCCGGCCATTTGAGAAGAAGGCTGCCATGCCAATATCTGGGGATATGTGGCTCAAGATTGGAAATATGGGTGAGTCTTAACCGGAAATTTCTCTCAATGTCATATACATGCTTTTTGCTAATTCTTTACCTTTACAGCTGTGGATTCCACTGATGGGTGTGGTACGAATGGAGCCATGTGGATCCGCTCAACAGGCTTTGATGAAGCGTGGGTGGATATATCAGGACGAGCGCGGTTATAGGTACTAGTTAGCGGCGAGGAGTTTGTAGACCTGGTTTGCTAAAACACTCTCGGCAACTGGTAAATGGAGGCAACAAAGGTTTCAATACTAGTAGGGATATATTGATTCATTCCAGACATCTGGATGTCAGGTGTCCAGGTGGTGTATGGATAGCCACAAGGCTTCCAATGTTATTATGTATTGATTCCAATTACCTACGAGTAGGTACGAAGAATGATCATCAATCCATTATCAAACGGGCGTCTTTCAAACTTGGAAGCTTTCCAAATTACAGTGTGTCTCCAGGGCTCGTTAGGCACTAAATTGACATTGAAAGTGTTGATTGAAATCTATCACTACTAGTAATGAATGGATCCAAGCCGACGAGCCTCCTTTAATCCCGGGGTCTTTTTAACGCAAATGCTAACATTGGAACTTTGGAATATTGCTGGTACTCGTTCAAATGTCTCAATGAGGCTAGTATGTTGTTAGTGAATCGAGGCGCTCTTTTGACCCACAAGAGCAGTGGGTCTATTCCGTCATGCGCGATCTGAGTCTGGGCGCGTGAGGGTCTCTTGTATAAAAGAATATTTGAGATTGATTATGGTCCAAATATAAGATAAGTATATGCCAGAGAAGGAGTAGATAGGTGATAGTAAGAGTTTGAAGAATGATTAGAGAAGCAAGTACCTATAGTATTTCTTATGCATACAAAAGGTACTTGCTGGTAATAAAAAGATTGGAAAAGTGGGCCTCACGTGGCGAGGTGGGGCTCCCCAACAGCTTCATGTTCAACATCTTTTGACAATATCTTCCTTTTGCATTATCTCCATCATGCCTACAGACCGCGATTCAGACGACAAACGTGACAAACGCGACAGCCCCGATAAACCCTCAGACATGCCCAATAACAAGGACTTGGATAACGAGTCGGAGACAAATCCGTTCGTTGCGTTCCGGCGCTTCGCTGATGAACAGGTCTCTTCAGTGTTACATTCCATCACTGGCCTACCATCATCAATGGGATCTCCTCAATCAGATGGCTGGACCATCTTCACGGACGATAAGGAATACAAAAACATGGCGTATCGTCACCGCACCGGCGACAAATCAAACGCGAACAACACAGCCGAGCGCGACTCCACCCCCAATCAAAGCGCCGATCCCAACACACCAGACGGTGAACAGGACCCCCCAAGCCACAAAAGCAACAACGAGCAAATGTCAGAACCACAACAACTATCTGATATTTTTCGAAAAGACAACATCTTCGCGCATCCTTTACTCCGTTCCGGACCCGCGATTCCCGATTTTCTCAACTTAATCCCCTTCACCCGCGTCGAAGAACACGCCTTCGAATTCACATCTCGTTCTCCCCCTCCCGGCATGGATGAGAATGGCATGCCAAACTGGCCTTACCCATACGCCTCATTGAGCCCCTACTCCCCTCTCCTACTCGAGCGCCAGCCGTACCACTTCACGCCGAATGCCCAGGGTGTGTTCTCCTCCATCGCGTCATCTCTCCAACCGACGTCGGACTTGGATAGCGACCCACCTTTGCCGCAATGGCGCGAGGCGTTTGAGGATCTGGTCCGTCTCGAGAATGGCAAATCCATGCTCGAGCGTGAGCCCTTGCTGCTAAGCAAAATCAGATCGCAAAACAATTCGGAATGGGTATACGGAGTAGTACAGCGTGGCAGCTTCGGCGACCGGTACACATATACCCCTGGCGGAACTTTACGCCATTCCCTTCCTGGGATTGTGGACCATGGGCCCAAAGATATCAAGCGTCAATTGCCAATGGATCGCGTTGCGGCGCGAGACAACTCTCAGCCCGAGAGCGAATTGGAATTGTACGAGCGGTTTTTGGAAGATATCCAAGCTCGGGAACGAGAGACTTCCCATGATTCTGTGCCGAGTCCTATGCTTAGTGCTCTGTTCGAAAAACGGCGCGAGCAGGATGCGGTTGACGAGCATCAGCGACAGCTGACATCGGATCCCGAGCAAGGTAATGATGATACGGAAAGTTGGCTGGATCTTGTCTCGGGCGGCAACCGAAAGTCTGTACCTGAGACTCAGCCGGCATCCCAGAGCGCTTCACCGTTTGTTGTTTCCACTACGACTCGAACTGAGCGTGTACGTCATCCTGATGGCTCTGTCGAGATCAAGAGGGTTCGGACGAAACGCTTTGAAGATGGCCGTGAAGAGACCGAGTCGTTTGTTGATACTATGCGCCCGAGGCAGGATACTGGCGAGGAACAGTCTTCTGAACAGAACCCCCAATCGAAGAATGGTTGGTTCTGGAAGGATTGATTTGCTTGATTCAGCAGTATGATGCATAGTTTTCCTCTTCCTTCATCTGCTGAAATGGCAAATGATGTGACCTATGATTCTTATTCTTTTTTTGATTTCTCATCAGCGATTTCCTATGTCTATCTCTGGATACTTTTGCATTCCATGGCTTGGTGCTTGCTCATCATCCGTGCACATTCGCTCAGCATTGCTAATTTCCTAATTTCCCTTTGGTCAAATCACCGTTCCTTCTGCATTGAGTATCTCAGGTCTAGTTGATTGTAAGTACGTTGAAATCGTAAAAGCATATCTGAACATCAGATCTGAAGCCAATTAAATCGTCTCAATCCGCCTTGACATTCTTCTTTGCGGTCTTGCCGGTTGTCCATCCCCTTGATTCCCAGAACTTGACACTGTCTTCCATCTTCTTATATGCCCACGTGAACGAAGGATCTGGGAGGCATTCATTAGACTACCATAACACGTTATCAGAACAAATGAAACTTACACAGGAACTGGCGCAGGTCATGTCTGTTATCATCGGGAGAGTACTGCTCCGCATGATAGCTAGGCGTCAAGACAGTCATCTTATGTCGGTTGATAGAGTAGTTGTAGAAGAAGTGTCGTGTTTTCTCGTAAATTTCGCGGGGACTGTACTCATTGCCCCACAGATGCTAGATACAGGTAAATTGTCAGTGGTGTTTTTATGGAAAAGCTGAATGAAAAAAAAAAAAAAAAAGGGGGGGGGGGGGGGGGAGACTTACCAATAGCTTTTCATACATTCCCCATGGTCCCAACTTGGATACCTTTCGGAGGTAACCTGGAAGAACAACCTGTTAGGTATTGAACAAAACTTGACCACTTTGTCGAATAGTAATAACATACCGAAAGTACTAAGCTCAGCGTAAGTCACACCCATATCAGCCTCGTCGGATTGCACATATGTTGCCGTACGAGGCTCTAGCTCAGCAGTAGGTGTTGCGTGGATGAACTCTTCCAGAATTGGAAGGTCAAAGTTGATGCCTGCCCATCCAATGAACTTCTTGAGGTCAACCTTGCTAATAGATCCAATGGGATTGAGATCGGCTGAGCTGGCATCGTATTTGGTCAAGTAACCCCGCAAGCATTCGTCCACGTTGGATGATGCAAGAACTAAAAGACCGCCGCCACCAGGTCGTTGACGAACAGTCGGTAACAACGAAGCAAATAAATAAGAGAGAACCATTCTGAGCCGAGCTTGGACATTTTGCAACGCTGCATTCTCGGCTGTACTGCCTCCATGGACCTTGAAGCGTGGCTGGAAATTGGTGACGGTGCTGAAGAGAGCCATAAGAGCCGTTACTACTGTGTCAAAGTTAAAGTCAATATGGTATGACCCAATATCCGCGGCAAGTCGCTTAGCCCGGTCCCTTGTCTCCTGGCCCGAATTCTGTGTGCCCATGTAGCTAGTGTGGAAAATGGCTCGGCAGATTTCCTGGCTGGTAGTAGGGAGCCAATCAGAGTCAGCGGGTTTAGCACAGAGCCTCCGGACATCCTCGATGACCTGCTCGTTACCTTCTCTGACTGCTTTCAGAACCTCACGGCACATTGAATGAACAATCACCGAAGTAGCACAGCTATCAATACCGCCGCTGAGAGGGATGAAAAATCCCGCAGCGCCACATCGCCGCAGGTAATCCCAAAGCCAACAGGCCGGACCGAGAGCAATCTCCTCTTCTGGAACATGGAAGTGTGGCTTAAATGGCACGGAGACCGTGAGGCTGGGATCAGCCTCCTCGCCGCGGCGGGAAAGCCGAACATCGATGTCCAGGCGAACAAACGGCGACTGCTTGGCCGCCTGCATTCCTCGGCTGACGCCTGAACGATACGTTCGGACCTCTTCAAGGTCGACAGTTGCTGTGACCACCTCGACGTCGTTCAAAGAAAATTGAGATCCTTGTGCCACGACATCACCATTCACTACAATCATTGCGCAGCCATCGTAGTACAAGCGATCACCATCACAACCCTGCTGGTTGGCGTACAAGTAGATTCCGCCGCTCTATGTCGTGGGTGTCCGAGTCAGTATGAGAATGTAATTCAAGGGCGTGAGACGTACCAGTTTTGTAGCTTGTGTAATCAGATTAACGCGGGTATCGAGTTTCTTCAATTCATGGTGACTACCGGAAGAGTTGGAAATGATTTCCACACCTAAATTTGGTTAGTGAATGCAGGATTGAGTGCTAAAGGTATTTGAAATCTCACCAGCCAGCCCGTAAGGAATATGGGGTCTATTTTATAAGGTCAATGATTGCATCCAACAGAAAATTGGGAATGCAGCATACCCATTAGGAGTGAATAATTCCTCACAAGTCTCCAGGCCAAGACATGTATCTCTAGTGCTGATAACGGCGTCACCGAAAGGAACCTTGTATTGGTCTGTGATGTTTCCGACGATCTGTTCGAGATAATAGTCTTCAACTTCTTGGGGACGCTGCCACGGAATGAAGTGTCTGTGTTCTCTGTAGTTTCCATCTATACCGAAGAAAGACATGAGCATGGGAGGTATATTGGGTCGATTGACAATGCAGGAGCGAACGAACCATTGGCGAGCCACATCTTAGGTCGGATAAGGATAATCTTTCGATTGTAGAAGATGACACTGGTAAATGGATCGAATTTATAGATTAGTGAATCGTCCTATTGCATGAAAAAAGCCGTGGAGACTCTTACCGGCAGTTGTAGCGCACATTGCGGTGGCGCACAGGCATACCCACGTCCACCACAATATCCTGACAGTCTGGGTGATCGATAATACGAGCTAGCATCTCCCATGAGTGCAAAAAGGTGTCCCCCTCAAGGAATCCATCTAGCACACCGTATCCTACCAAGCTGTGTCAACGTCTGGCCTCATATTTTGGAGTGCGACTCTTCTTCATCGCTTACCAGTGATCTCAAGCTCTGGACCGACACGTAAAGTCGCACCTGCTGCTTTTGCCTGCCGAACGCTCTCAATGATGCGGGCTGCATTGCCTTCAAAATCAAGGGCCCATTGGTTCAGAGAGCTATAAAGTCAGTAAATGAAGCTCCTTCAAGCGAATATTTCAGTCATACCAGGTCGCTAGAGTCACAAGGTGCCCCATGATGAAATCCAGTTGCAATAACCACAGCTATGAACTCCAACGAGAAGTTTGCATAAGATAAAGAAGCTGAAAATGGGAAATTCATCATCGGATCACGTGTGTGGGGAGGCCGCTCTTCCCCGCCTCGCAGTATTGGCTTTACTTAATGTTACGAATAATACACCCCTCACGCAAGGGGATCGGTGCAAGTCCGACGAAATACCTGGTCATCTCAATACACGACCTACGCTGATTAATGCATATCGCATTCGCCATCCTCCGATCATTTGCTCCGTTTGTCCTTGTTCACATATACGTACTTGCTCTCATTGCTGCATATAGATCATCATCACCATGAGCACGCCCTTCCAAATTCCGGTCCCAGCGCACACGCTCGCAGAATCTATGCTTTCGCGGCGCTTTGGTCGGGAAACAGCGAACTATTTCTCCAGTATGGAATTGCCGAGGGGATGAGAGCAAAAGATTGACGATATTGAAATGAACACCGCAATACTAAGAACTATCCACAGGCTCCCCCATAAACAGACTGTCATTTCTGCGCGATGATCATAAATTTCTTTCTACGGCCCTGAAGCATCCTTCTACACAGTTCGTCTTGCTGAATAACCTCGCCCCGCTCACTCGTTCCCCTTCCGAGTTATACTATGCCAAGTATGAGGAATTGCGCAAGCTTATCCCTCAGGATATCTTTGATCAACCTGAAGAAGAAATGATCAAAGCGTTTGACTCGCGGAAAACAAACCCGAACTTGATCTTCCTCGGTTTGGATGAGAGTCGCAAGGAGACAAATGGCTTCGCTCACAAGATCTACTCCGGTGCCCCCTGTTTCGCCGTTGATGTTACACCTAGAGGATCCGAGGCGCAGCAGACTGCAGCCAAGGACATTATTAGTACAATGGAATCAAAGGGCCTTTCGTTCTTCCAGGCTAGAATCGTTACGACCTTTTCCCCAGATGAAGGTACGTCAAATGAGCCGAGGCTTATGATAACCTCGCCAAAAGCAATACTTCTAGGACTAGACACTTACCGCATATGAAAACAGCCGCCATATATGCCCAGGCACGCGCTTTGACTGATTGGAATAACCGCAACACTTTCTGTGGCACTTGTGGTAACCCCACCCTTTCAGTAAACGCAGGAACCAAGCGCACCTGTCCACCTACAGACGCCGCCCGCATTTCTACAGGCCAACCCCAAGAGCGCCCTGCCTGTACAACCCGCACGACGCTTTCAAACCTGTGCTTCCCTCGCACTGACCCGACCATAATTGTGGCCGTCCTCTCCGCCGATGGCAAGCGTGTCCTGCTCGGCCGGTCTAAGCGCTTCCCTCCAAGCCTGTACTCGACCCTAGCAGGATTCATCGAGCCTGCGGAGTCAATTGAGGATGCCGTCCGTCGTGAGGTGTGGGAGGAGGCTGGCGTGACACTCTCGCGGGTTGTCATTCATTCTTCGCAACCATGGCCTTACCCTGCGAACTTGATGATTGGAGCTATTGCGCAAGTGGCCGAGCCGGCCCACGAGAAGATCAACCTGGAGCATGACCCGGAGCTCGAAGATGCCAAGTGGTTTGATATCGCGGAGGTGGAGGAGGCTCTGCGTATTGGGACGGGTGATCTGAGTGCTGGACCTGGTCCAGAGTACAAGGGTGGCTTGAGACTGCCGCCGCCGACGGCGATTGCGAACCAGTTGATTCGTTCGGCAGTCAGCAAGGATTATTTCAACCCCGAAGAGAAGGCTTCTAAGATGTGAGTTATATGTTTTGAGTCTTGTATATACGGCATGCCATCTGTGTATAGATCAACATTGAAAGATGAGTAAATATTGAGAAGAGAAAAAATGGGTATGAAGATATTGGAGCATATGTGCAGGTTTATTTAATCTTGGTAAACTTCTTGCGGGCCTGGTCTCATGTGTATTGTAAAGCAGTGAGGCTGTCTAATTTCACAAGTTGGCATAGAGGGTCCCATCGCGTAATTCGTGAATGCTTTCTTTGGTGCCTGGAGATCCAACCTCAGTGTATCGACGGCCATCTCGGAGTTCGTGGATGGTAACTCGCCGGTGGCTTTTACGTGAACGACGTGATCCCCGAGTGGAAGAACTCGGGTCCCCACGAGAAACTGAGTCTAAACTTCCTGACTCACTTATAATTGCACTGCCTTCTCTTTCCACGCTCTCTCTGAGGATTGAGGCTTGAAGCTGATGATCGGCAACCATGCTTGCACCAAAATCGCCATACCACTTTCGCAGGCCAGATGAATAAGCTCGCTCCTCTGCGCTGTATTCAACTGGAGGACCAGTCACTTGTGCGTCCGGTCCAGAACCATCGAAGACAGCCCATGAGCTGGATTCGACACTGACCAGCATGATTGTGTGATCAAAACTGCGAACTTTTAGATTTCTGAGCAAGACGGCGTTTCCCTCGACCAAAGTCGGGATTGCAGATTTGTAGCGGCGAAATATTTGGGCATGAAGAACAGTTCCAGCCATAGACGGATCGGTCAGTTGGATGGTTATGAAATAGTCCTTCGGACCAGAAGTTGCCTTGGAAATCGTGGATACTTCATGAACAATTGAGATGGTGTCCACTAAAGAACCAAAATGGTCGATAAGTGTGGCTAGAGGAGCGAAGTAAGACAATTTACTTCGTAGTCCATGGGCATGACGATCGGGAGCTGGAAGCTGACTAATGATAACTGCTGGGACTTCCTGACCTCCCTCTCCGGTAGTTCCTAGCTGTTCTTCGGGCTGAACGGTCTCAGTGGTTGGTATGACAATTAGTGGATCGCCCGCGGGGTTCTCATCAAGCACAACCTCCGGGGCAAATATCTGCTCCAAAAGGGACGACGTCACGACATCCTCAGACGGCTGATCTGCAGCACTTGAGACAACGTCCAATGCAGGAATTTCCGGTGAAGGTGAGTTCTGCACATTCTCACTGTGCTCAAAAGCTTCTATGCCATTGACTTCCTGAGTAGGGGCAGGAGTCAATAGTTGCGGCCAGGTGGATTTTACCGGAGTATGTTCGACTTCTTCATTGCCAGTTTGAACTTTGGCATGTGAAGGCGTCACGTCGTCAGGTTTCTCATCGTGCTGGCCGTCCAGCCCGTATGATTTGTTTGCATTTGTGCCAGACCAAGCCTTCTCGATTTGACTAGCAGGTGCTGAATCTTCCCGCAGGAAAGCAGTCTCATCAGTCTTTCCAGGTTCTTCTTCGTCGTGCAGGCCGACCGCTGATTCTGTATTTGCACCCGTGTTGAGATCACTATCATAATGATCATCACTTGGTGGCACTCCCTCTGACTCAGAAATGTCGCCATTGTCTTCCTGCTCGCTCACCGAAGACTCTCGCGTTGAACGCTTCTGCGGATAATGATCTCGAGCCAAAACGTCAACAGATGACTCATCTTCTTTATCACTATCGTGGACTCGGTCATCCTGCCCAAAAGTGTCGATCTCATCTTCTTCGGAACATTCGGCTTCTGATTGAGATTCTTCTTCTTCGACCATATCCCATTCTTCATGTTCCGGTTGAGGTGTTGAATGGCGTGATGATATGAGTCCTTGGTGCATGGGCTGCACATTCTCTGGGCGGTTGGAGGTAAGCTCGTCTTCACTGTCACTATCTAGCACAATGACTTCATGCCTCGCAGGAGGTTCTCGTGACCGATCAATTGCCTCGGATTCCTCATCCTCACTTGCTTCTTGTGTGGCTTGGTCGTATTGGGAGTCAGTTTCAGAGTCCGACGCTTCATCTTCATCGTCATAGGAGAGAGCCTCCGCCTCAGCTGGAAGACTCCCTTGGTCACTGAAACTGGGACGACGTGGGTGATGATCTTGTTTAACCTGATATGTAACTGAAGAGTGGTCACCCTCATCATTTTCAACCTCTTCATGCACCAGTGTTTCTGTATATTTTAGAGCGAGGTCTGAACCAGATGTCTCCTGCGCATGGATTAAGAACCCCGAGCCAGTCTGAGGATCCCCATTCTTATCTTCAGCGTCTTCGAACCCTGACTGGGAACCATAATATTCCTCGTATTCCATGTCTTGGTCCTCTTGGTCCTCTTGGTCCTCTTGGTCCTCTTGGTCCTCTTGGTCCTCTTGGTCCTCTTGGTCCTCTTGGTCCTCTTGGTCCTCTTGGTCCTCTTGGTCCTCTTGGTCCTCTTGGTCCTCTTGGTCCTCTTGGTCCTCTTGGTCCTCTTGGTCTTCCCGATCCTCCCGATCCTCGTTATTCCCCACTACTTCTTCACCTCCATCAGATCCACTTGGTAGAGCTACTACCTGATCCGTGACAGGTGACAAGAGTGGCTCGTCAATATGCTTTAAATCGGCCGCGACGCCAAGAATACCAGAGCCATCGACAAAGGGTTCTGCTTGTTCAAATACCAAGTCCATAGACGGGATTTCAAGCATAGAACTTGGCGGTGACTGGTGATCTACCAGACCAGCTGGCGTGAAGATAGACTCAGCATCTGTTGGCATTTCTTGAGGAGGACACACAGGAGAGGTGTGAAGGAAGGATACGGGTTCCGAAGCAGTCACGCTGGCATTGGCTTCCAGAGACACAGATTCCACACCCTGCGTTGGAGAAACAGTGTGAAAGCCCGAAAAGTATCCCTGTGGATTATTTGGATTTGAAACAATAGGCGAGGGTATTGGAAGACCAGGCGAAGGTATAGGCCGGAGTTGTGGGGTATCCGTAGGAAGGTGGGAGGCTGACACCAGACGCTGTTGGAAGGTATTTTCCGTTTGTCCGTGTGACAGTTTGCTGGATTCCGTTGATTGCTTGCCGAAAATTCCACCAGATGTATCAAGAGAAGGCTTGATAAAGATAGGAGACTGCTCCCGAGACGCATTTCCCTCGGTTTGATCCGCATCAAGAAGCATATTCTCATCCCGAGGTTCAGAACCATCAACCTCCGGGACAATATCATCATTTCCTTCCGACATTTTCTCCCAGGATTCTTTCTCCCACCAATTCAACGCAGGTTCCTGCTCCTGTGGACTCATAGGTTCTTCCAAAACATGCCAATCGTCCCTTTTCAAGCTGTATCTTGGCCGTTTCCTTCCCTTGCCAGGAACAAACCCATCATCCTCCGCAGATATGGAGAGAGATGTACGAGGCACACTGCCAAAGGGATTTGAAACAGATCGTAGGAAAGCTGGCGATTCCCATGATCCTTGACCTAATTCTAAGTGATCTGTTGAAACGGTGCGAGGCGTGGAGGGCGGAGCTTGGACAGCTTCTTGCGTTGCTAGGTCGTGACAGTCGATGGATATTTTGGATGAATCGTCGGACGATTGGTTAATCTATTGCAATGTTATTGATATCGGAGCTTGATCTAAATCTCAAAAGGTCAAAGTTACCTCTAGGGACACCCCATGATCGAAATGTATGTCCCACGCGACATACCTCCCGGGGGTTTGCGTTGCTGTGTCATTTGGAACGAAATTTGAATGTTGCAGTGCCAGGCGAATATTGTCACCAATACCGACATGCGATGCGGCAACTTGCTCCGCAACGCGCCCATGAAATACCGCCTTGGTTTGCCCGTGTAAACGTCGTAGGCGGAAGTCGGGTTCGGCGAGTAAGAGGCTGAGGGACTTAGTCGAAGATGAATACGGCCAGACCAGGGTCACGGTTGCTTCGATACATTTTCCCTGGCGCTGCTCGAGACTAGGTGACAGTTGGGCGATCGGGATCTTGGCGAGCTGCAGTGGTGAACTTGGTGCCGGAGGTTGGCCGGCTGCATCAATCATTTTATCCACGAAAACCAGACCGACATCAACAGTCTGTGACCATCAACATGGTATGGGGAGGATCAGATCAAAGAGGGCGAAATGTTGGAAGGACGCGGGTGCAACAAAGGAACTGGAGACTGCGGGTTGCAGCTTTGGTAATACAGTGGTAATGGAGCGCTTTTAGTATGGGGATGAGATTTTTGGGGATGTTTTTTCAATACCGGAAACATTTACACGTAATCAATCTCAAGTGCTGGTCTCACGATCAATGTCCATAGTAATTAAATCACTGTCTAACTAACTATTTTATACGCTGAAGCTTCTCAATGAATCAATTAACCTTGGAGCCATGAGCTATATAGACGGCCCCTCATTCTCAATATCCCCATCAAGTCTTGGGACAGTCAAGGACTATCTTTGTATTTGTGAATCAAGAGATTCCAATGATCCTATAACTATGCGCCGATAAGCTCCACTGCTCCACTATGCCGCGAGTGCCCACTGCCAGTCGGTCGGCTTCTCTAACACATCCCCTTCGTCCGGCGAACACAGTGAAGTGTTGTGATATATCAGGCCATGACACTCACAAATCCCATTCGGCGTGTTGCTGTTATTGGAGCAGGGCCATCTGGTCTTGCTGCTGTAAAGTAAGCACTGAAAATCTCCCCCTTGTTTGGGTTCTATTTGAGCCTGACCACGCTGTTTGACCGGCACAACAGATACCTTCGAGAGGAAAAGTACTTTGAACAAATTGATGTGTTTGAGCAGAGGAGCTCCCTTGGTGGAGCCTGGAATTATACCCCAAGCTCTTCCAAATCCAGCGTTCCAACCACTGTGCCCCATCTGAATCCTCATGAACCTGTTGAGAAGCCAATATGGATCAATCAATCCGAGGGGGCGCGCAAGCCAATTTTTGTGTCCCCGGTATATGAAAAGTTGGAAACCAATATTCCAAAGGAGTTGATGCAGTATTCGGACCATGCCTTTCCCGAGGATTCTCAGCTCTTTCCTGAACACGAGACTGTGAAACAATATCTTGAAGCATATGCCGAGGATACGAAGAGTCACATTCAATTCGAAACACAAGTCAACGGAGTGAAGCTCGAAAACGAAGAGCTGAGTACTTGGGCCCTCACCGCAACAAAGCTTCAAACAGGGACAGAAGCCACGTATATCTACGATGCCGTGGTCGTGGCAAGCGGCCATTTTAATGTTCCATACGTTCCAGATATCCCGGGAATAGAAGTTTGGGATAAGGCATACGCGGGTGCCGTTTCTCACTCCAAGCTATACGACTCACCTGAAGTATTTCGAGAGAGGAAAGTCGTGGTCGTGGGAAGTTCTGCTTCGGGGCTCGATATTGCAGCTCAGATTAATGAAGTCAGCAAAGAAAAGGTTATAGTGTCTCAGAAGTCTGAATCGTATCTTGCAGCTTCAGCCCCTTCGGATAAAATAATTCGTCCTCAGATTGTCGAATTTATGTCTCCTAAGATACATGACCGAGGCCTTCGATTCGCAGATGGCCACATTGAAGACAAAATAGATGCTGTCGTCTTTTGCACGGGGTATCTTTACTCTTTCCCATTTCTATCATCTCTTGAGCCAGCTGTCATAACGGATGGGTGGCGCACGAAGAACGTCTATCGGCAGCTTTTCTATATCAACCACCCTACTCTTGCCTTTCCTGTTCTTTCACAGCGAGTGGTTCCCTTTGTCACAGCGGAAAATCAAGCCGCTGTGTTCTCTCGTGTATGGTCGGGGAGGCTTCACCTTCCAGAGCAGGAACATATGAAAGCATCTGAAAACTCTGAAGTTACACAGAAAGGGGATGGAAAGGCCTTTCATGTTATGCCTTTCCCTATGGACGTAGACTACTTGAATCTTTTACACAATTGGGCGACTAGTGCCAAAGCCCGCCCAGGGCTTGAGGAAAGCGGGAGAGGAAAATTGGGAAAACACTGGGGAGATCGCGAAAGATGGATGCGGGCACTGTTCCCGGAGATTCGCCGAGCCTTTGTTCAAATAGGAGAGCAGCGCAGTAAGATAAAGACACTTGAAGCGCTTGGATTTGACTTTGAAACTTGGAAAAGGGACCAGGAACAGAATGAGGGACTTGCGAAATCGTAGAGATGAATTTCTCTAGGGTTTTCAACGGTGACGGTACTTACTACTATGTACTAGGTACCTTACACTACATACTGCACCTGCACCCATTTTCATTTTTGAACATTCTATATGGAACTAAGGCATCAGCCTGATGACATTGAAGTTCATCATTTCGGCCTATCATGTATCTATATACGACAAATATTTGATATATTTCAACCCTTTTAATAGTACTATATACTAGTAGAGCTAGGCATGTCTGTAATAATTATGTACATACCACATACAGCCCTGTAAATTTTTATTTTTGTGTGCTCTTGGGATATTACATACTGATGCAGGTAGGGGCCGCAGGGGGATCGCCAAAGATTGATGGATTCTTAAAAATATTGAAAAACCTCTCAAATTCTGGCGGTATCGAAAATCCAATGTTTGATGTAGGTAAATCCTTCATTCAGGCAACCCAGACAAGATGATAACGCATGAAGAAGTACGAAACGTTAGAACTTCTGAACAGATGATAAACACAGAAAACTACTACAGGGCATAATTTAGCACCACAGCTAATTATCGTTATCGCATTTTAACCAGTTGACTTCTACACGGATCGTGTCCGGTGCAGATCATGTCTTGAGACGCTAGTCCCTAATGGGCTAGATATGCAATAGCTCATGAATCACGTGATGGCCTCGCATCTCCACCTCCAGTCGGGCTATTCAGTTACTCTTCTATATACCTCTAAAATCCAGTGCTTCAACCGCGACTTCCCCACAGGGCGACTGGAAGCACTTGAGTGCATATCCAGCTACTATTATATACAAGGAGACGAGCCTTGAGTCAAGTATGCTTCTGATTCCCAATTCAAAAACACTACGCCTCTCCCGTGCCATGCGGGCCATGCCCAAACAAGAAGCACAGTCGTAACATGCAATGTTTGAATGTCTTGTTCAACCATATCTAACATCAAATCTGCTAGGTTATTCTCTTGGTTTGGATTAAAGCCTACATAGTACAAGCTTGGCAGTTGCGAGAATACGCCCGCCGCTTTGAAGTCCATCTGCTCAATATCACAAAAGGCCCTTCCGCTTCAACATTGAAGCTTGCCAATCTGCAAATAAGGCAATGAAAACTTCTAGTGCTGCCGAAAACCATTGAAAGTTGATAATAGTACTAGTACTATTGGAACACCGCCAGGGCGGCTCAGTCAACCGCGGTTCAACGTGTTCCCCCCCTTTTCTCACCTCGAGACTTCCCGTCCAAACGTTTCCTCTTCCTCTTCCTCTTCCTCTTCCTCTGTCTAAATTTCTTGCTGTTTTTCTTTTCCAACGTGTCCTTGAGCGATCATTCTTTTGCGTTCTCCAGCGTTCCTCTTTGAAGCACGGGGTCATCCCGTGCACCATCTTCTGCTAAGATGGACGACAAACCATTCCATTTGGGGAACCCTGCTTTTCCTGTTCCTGCAATGGACACCCCCTCGTCTGCTGAAGATGTGGAGGCTGCGCCACGTCCATCGTATCCCGAAACGACAATCCCATTGAGTGTCCGAAACGAGACAGATAGCGTCGCGCACACACACACCGCTGTCCATCACGAACATGCGGGTGCTTTACTGCAATCATCTGACCTATCCCATGGTCAAATTGGATTGCAGACCATTCAACCTAGCGCATTGACAGTCGGGGATGATGTGTTGACTCCACCAGGATCTGTCCGTCTTGGTCCGGCCGAATTCGCCGTGGCCCTGCCCATGGATTCCAGGGTGAAAGATGATTATGAGAAGGTGCTTACAAAGGGAGCTTCAACAATTGATGATTTCTTGTTGCCTTCCAGCACCCCAAGTTCCCAGGCTGCATACCCTGATCATGTAAGGTTTCCTTATGCTCCGGCTATACCCTGGCATCCGCTACTGGTTGTAGCTAACTTTGATACTTGCAGAGAGAGCCATTGCGGTCTAAGGTTTATGAATTGATCACTCGACTCAACAATGTGTGCACTCACCCTGATCTGAATGTCTACGAGCACTTGGACATGACAGGCGCCGATCTAGGGAAACAGGCTTTGTGGGCGGAGTATTCCAGCACCAAATTCCTGTTTCTTGGGTATTTTATTGAACTCGCAAGCGCGCACGAGCTTCACATTATCATCGCTGTCCAAAATGACAAGAAACAAAACGTTGTTGAGCAGTACTTGCGAGGTAGAGGTTTTGTTTACACTCGTCCCCGGGAACAGATGGGTGAGAACTCGGAAGTCTCTTTAGCAAGGGGCTCTTTGAGCTTTGGTGTTCACTCGAGCGGAAACATCCGAGACATGTTCAGAGCTCCTTCTGCCATTTTCGTTTTTGATGCGACCTTCAATCCCAAAAGCCCGTCTGTGGAATACCTTCGCACCACATACACTCGAAATGGTGGCCTCCTTCCCATTATTTGGTTTCTCATTTCCAACACTTGTGAACACATTCAGCGCTGTCTACCTGATGTTACCGAGGATAAGCGACTCCGACTGCTCCTGCGCTGCACTGATCGATTTCACGATGCTGTGGGTGATCTCCAGGATGAGGCCCTCAACGTGCAAGAGGATGCTGAAGAAATCTTCCATTACTTAACGCACGGCTCTACTTATTGGCCACTGCCCACCGTTGAGCCATTGGATATGGCGTTTTTCGAGGCACTGGTATCCGCCGAAGGATCAGAAGCGGCAGAAGGGTCGGACAAGGCGTCGCAAGCAGCCGCTCAGAAGCGCTCGTTGGTGAGTTCTCATTTTTTTCAGCCCTTTTGCTACTCGCAACTGACTATTATCCAGCCCGAGCACGATCAAGAGGACCACATATCTAAGCGTGCCAAATTTGATCTTCTACTAGATACCACTCAGCTGTCCCAATCGACCAAAGGCCCCACGCAAAGTTTGGATCAAGAACTTCGATCTCTAGAAACAAACCTCGTCCAAATGAAAGAAACCCATGGTGCTGAGATAGAGGAGTTTAAGAACGATCTATCTGCATGGAAGGCACAATACTTTGACATGGAAAAGACGTTGGGTCATCTTCAGCATCGCTTCGAGAGCCAAAGAACTGAATTACACGACATCCGGAAGAAAAACAAGAGCCTGGAATCGACCGTAATAACGCTGCAACAACGACCTGATAAATCGAAAGACGACATCTCAAAGTTAAAAGAGGAACGAACTCAACTGAAAAAGGAGCTCGAGGAGGTCCGCCAAGAACTCAAGAATGGTGTCGCATCATTGGCAGATCTTGAGACAGCCCGTGAAGAGATTCGTCTCTTGAAAAAGGAAAATGCCAGCCTAGAACGCAAGGCCGAATACGAACGAAACCAGGCGGAATACACTCGCGAGCAATACCAAAACGCATCGAACGCCGCTGCTCAGGCTGGAAATGAATCGCGTACCCTGCAAGCTGAGAATGACTCTCTCACGATGAAGCTCAAGAATGAATTCAACACTTTACGACAGCTCACCACCGAGAACGACGCAATCCGTCACTTGACCCGTGTTGAGGAACTAGAGATCATCCTTGACAACCGCAACGAGCTCTTACGAAAGAGGGAGGAAGAACTGCGAGAAATCCGTAAGAATCGACCTTCGACCCGCTCGACCAGTACCCAACCACGCAGCCCGAAGTGGGGTGCATCCAGCCGTCAAACAAGCCCCGTTGTGCCTGGGAATGGAAACGGCAATGGTGGTGGTGGTGGTGGTGGTGGCCTTCCAGGCCGAGGTAGTGGCTTACGCTTCAGCTCGGAGGCTCTGCCATGATACGGGATTTTCTCGAGAATTGCAATACTCTAGTTTTAGTCTACTTTTACGACAGGATTTTGGATTGTATCAATTACTCTAGTCTTTATCATGAAGATGAATGGAACAATTGTCAGGGAGAAGTGAACTTTGTGACCCATTCCGGTTACATTGTCCGCTCCTGGACTTGCGTCTAAGTGCAGCGCGTGTTGGTTTTCGTGTTGCGGTTTGTGTTAGATAGTAGTAGTAGGCAGTAGTCCAGGGAAGTGAGAGCTTCTCTCTCCTTTCCTTCCTTCCTTCCTTCTTTCCCCTCCATCCCGCTTAGTAAAGAAACACAATCATAGCTTGGATTCTTCTCTCCTCATTTCCATTCGTTTCCCAAGTCTACATTGTAGATCTGACAATAATCAATGTTACCGTATTCTTAAATATTTGCAGTCTATGACGTGTATACTAACGACTCCAACGAGTAGTAGCTCCACCCGGAGCTCCAGTGACCTAGATCACTTACTCGCATTGCTCAAGGTTTCAGATTTGCAACGTTGACTTATCTACTACCTAAGGTTCTAAGCCTTGCTACTACGCTATTAGTCAACTTCAAATATTAATTGTGAGTCAGTTTTACTTCAGTAGTCTTGTTCCATTCTTATTCAAATTTTGGCAACAACATTGAAGGTTTATTTCCAAGTAGGCCCTGCACTGGAGATGCCTTGCTAACATTGAATTTTTCCATGAAAACCGTTCATGTTTCCAACATTTGTTTCAATATTATTAAATGAGCTTCCAGGTCTCGTCAACTGGTTCAATTGATTCTTAAGGACAATCACATTATAGGCTTATGTATATTACCAATTATGTATCCAATGTAGTAAGTAGAAACGAAGGAAGTCTCAAGAAAACAAAACAGAAGAAAATAACTCCAGCCAGGCAGTTTCGTGAGAGACAAAGGAAAGATAAGAAAAAGAAATAAAAGATTAAACAAGAAAAGAAAGGTCAAAGCAATCTCTTTCAAGAAGAATGCATAGCTCCAGCAATGAACGCTGCCAGCTCCTTGGACTTCTCACCACGGGTCATTGTGAAGTGATTAGCGCCCTCCATGACGGTAATACCGCCAACATTCTTAGGACCAACAAGGGTATCCCATCCATTGGCACCAAGGTCAGTGCGGTTGTTCAACAGCCACAGCATCTCCCTGGGGTCAGGGCTCCCATCCTCGGCAGGTGCAGGGCGAGGATCAGTAGGCTGATTACAAACACCATCCTTGGCCCAGACCATGAAAGTCTTGGGAAGCTTGTCTGCAAGTTTCTCATCATTGAAAGGGAAAGGAACGGCCTTGTATGCATCCAGAGAGTCAATGAAGGCCAGGAAATGGGGAAGCAACCACTTGGGCGGGGGCGCCTTGCCCTCGCCGAATAGACCAATTGTATCAAAGAACTTGTACAGACGACGGGGGAGCTTCTCAAGACCGATGGGGAACGGCGAGTCTAGGAGGAGCAGGCGATCGACACGCTCACCCTGGTCGAAGATCAGGTGGCGGGCTGCGTCGTAGGCGCAGATACCACCTGCGGACCAACCGCCAAAGTTGTAGGGACCTGTTGGTTGGCGGCGACGAATCTCAGCGACATAAGGGAATGTAAGCTCGTCTAAACTGAAGTTCAGGTTCTCCGGGTTGCGCATGTAGGGGCAGTTAAGTCCGTACACGCAGACATCGGGTGAGATGCCTGGGATTGTGGCGTATGAAGTAGCGGATCCAGAGCCGTCGGGGAACAGGAAGAGCTTCTGGGTGGCCGTCTTGGGGTTTCCTTGTAGGAGGATGGAAGTTGCTGGGGGATGTTGGATTGCCGTGCTCGAAAGAACCTTGGACGCCTCCATTGGGATCTGCTTTGGCAATTGAATGGGCTCAGTAGGAGGAGCGGCCTTGGGCTTCAAGTCAAGAGCGATTTCGACCTCGTTGACAGTTTGGTTTTCAATGAAGAACTCGCCAGATAGCTCGAGATCCAAAGTCTCGCGGATCTTGCCCAGAACGGTGAGTGACATCAAAGAGTCAAGACCCATTTCTGCGAGGTTGACGTCTCCTTGGAGCTCTTCAGGTTCGACACCGATCTCCTCTGCAAGAATCTCGCAGATTTGCTTCATGGTATCATTTTGCACAGCCTCGAGAATCATGGTCTTCTCGTTGGCAGGAGTAGGAAGTCCACTGGAGTTAGGAGTCGAGATGTCGGTTGATGATGCCGCGGATGAGATGTCGTTATCACTGGCGGAAGCATCGCTGCTGCTCTCGGGGCTCATTGAGGCCAGGAATTGCTTGAAGTCCTTGATTGTAGGCTGATCAATGAAGATATTGGAGTCAAAGTCAAGGCTCATTTCCTCTCGGTAACGTCCAGTCACTGTCAACGAAAGCAAGGAGTCAACTCCGTAGTCTGCAAAGTTAAGGTCGTCTGTCATATCAGAGGCAGAAAGACCAACTTCTTCGGCCAGGATATTCAGGGCCTTTGTAGAAATGCCAGAGCCAGCAGACTTGGGGGAAGGTGAAGCTTTCTTGACTTGAGGGGCGCGGGTTTTCTTGATGTCGATAGGCGCGGGCCTGGCCTTAGGAGCGGCGGCAACAGGAGCAGGCTTGGAGCCAGCAGGAGGAAGTGCCATGTCCAAAATCTTTCTTGAAAGAGCCTGGAACTTGACGCCACCATAGACGGCAACAATTTCATCTCCCTCAAAGAGGTACACATCACCAGCGTAGATCGAGTCCTTCCAAGGTTGCATCCGGACGTAAGTACGGTATGTGACACTAGGGTCAAACTTCTTCAAGCATCGCATTGAGTCCCATCCGTGGTTGACGAACACCTGGTTCTTAGAGTCAATACCATCACTGGCATTCATGATGAAGCCGGAAAGATGGCCAATGCTATCAATCCAGAATGGGTTGCGGTGGAAGTTGCCAGGAGGAGCAGCAAACTTGACCAGTGCAGTTGCTTCATGCTGTTCGCTATCCAAGATGACTTCTTGGATGGACTTGTAGTTCTCATCGTAGTCCACAAGAGCACTGAACAACTTGTAAACCATTCCACGCTTCATGCGATGAGCTCCACCCGACTCTGTGCTTTGCTGAAGATGTTGAATGCTTCGCTTGATCAAGTATGTGGAGCGCTTCCATTCCTCTGCGGCCATTCGGGTGTCGAAGAACTTGATCGTGCATGTAGCATGATCAAGGATCTTCTTACCTTCGGAGGTAACAGACCAGACCTTTACTTGAGCCTTCTCCTCGGCCCAGTTGGTAGTTGCTGAAACTCGGAACAGTTGCTTACCACCCTTTGCAATGAGGGGCTTTGGCACGACAACTTCGCAAACGTCGTAGCCACGCTCCTTGAACTCGGGCTTGTACTTCTCGACCAGGAACTCACCCAATGTTTGGGCAATATCGGCATAGAGTGAAGATGGGCAAAGAGCGGCTCCATTGACCTTGTGGCCCTGGATGACACGGTTCAGATCAGGATCAGCAATATCGTTTTCGATGGTCACAGTGGCCGTGTTGCTGTCTCCACTAGTCTCCAGGATCTTTTGCGCTGACGAGGTCAGGAAAGTTGTAACAGGAGCGACTTCAGCGTTGGAGGTTGCAGGGGCACCCTTCAGGAGACAGAAATTGTTGGTGTAGGGAATCCAATAGTTCTTCAGATCCCACTTGTAGGCAGGAAGGTTAAGCACTTCATGTGTGGAGCTGAAGTCCTGGTGATATTCCTTCCAGCGGATATCAATTCCAGCCATGTAGAGGGCAGAGATGCTTGTAGAGAGCACCTTCCATACATCCTCCTGGCGACGGAGAGATGCTACTGTAAGGACTTGAGGTCCAAATGTTGACTTCACCATCCCAGAGCACACAGGGTGAGATCCAATCTCAATCCATAGGGTCTTGTCAGTCATCAATTTCTCGTGGCGGACAGCCTCCAGAGCAGCGAGGAAGTTGACAGATTCACGGCAGTGGCGAGTCAGATATGTAGGGCCAAGAACATCAGGGTTGGCCTCCTTGATGACGTCTCCAAGAAGAGCAGAGACGAAGGGAATCTTGGGCTCGTTGAAGGTCACTCCCTTGGCAATGCTTTCAAGACTTTCAAGAATTGGATCAACCTGAGCAGAGTGGAAAGCAAAGGGTACCTTGAGCTTGGTAGCCTTGAAACCTTCATTGGCCAGCTTTTCGGCAAATTGATCGATCTTCTCGTTGGAACCACTGATGACAGTCTCGCTGGGTGCGTTGATACAGGCCACCTCGGCGACACCATCTTCCAAGTATTGCTTGACCTGGGCGACTGAAGACTTCACAGCCAACATGGCGTGTGTTCCCATCTGGCACTTCTCGGTCAGGAGCTGTGCTCGGCGACCGGCAAGGTAGATGGTATCACTAGTGCTTAAGATACCAGCAGCATTCAATGCGGCATACTCGCCCAGGCTATGTCCAAGGACAAATGCAGGCTTGACACCAAGAGAGATCCAGAACTTTGTCAATGCCATCTGGATGCAAGTGGTTCCCAATTGAGTCACAATGGGGCTGAGCTGCTCCACAGGAACGCTTCCGTCTACCAAAGGAATGATAGAGGGGAAGTCAAAGCTTTGTACAATGCGATCCAGATGTTCAATGTGGGTTCGGAATTGGGAGTTATTTTCAAACAGCTGGCTTCCCATGCCACTGTACTGGGCCCCTTGGCCAGTGTAAATGAACCCAGCTCCTGGTGCGGTGGCAGGAACAGGAGTAATACTCTCGCGGGTTGCACTTGCGTTCAAACCGGCACGAATCTCCTCCAGGGTAGATCCAGTGGCGCTGACCCGGAAAGTATGATGAATGCGTCGGGCAGTGGTGGTGTAAGAGAGATCACCAAGTAGTTTAGACTCATTCACATTGAAAAGGTTTTTGTTCGTATCAATGTATTGGATCAAAGCAGCAGCGTTATTCTTGAGGGCAGACTGTGATCTCGCCGAGATGGTCACTGTGTGCACAGATCGCGGGTCTTTGCCGGTGCGCTCATTGATAGGAGCATCTTGCACCAATAAAGCGGTGTTTCCACCGGCAGCGGAGAAGTTGTTGACAAAGCTGGACCGCTTTCCACCGGCAGGACGATCCCATCGAGTAGGTTCCATAGCAATGTGAACATTGCGTTGCTTCAAGTCAGTTGGGAAGTTGTGGTTGATTTTGGTTTTGATTCCACAATGAGGGGGAATCATATTCTTCTGCATCATGACCAAAACCTTGATCAAAGCAGAGACACCAGAGGCCGATTCTCCATGACCAATGTTTGACTTTGCAGAACCAAGATGAAGCGACTGAGATGGACCACGGCGATAGTCAGGGGCAAATACATCAAGGACAGATTGCATTTCCACAGCATCACCGGCTTGAGTACCAGTTCCGTGCATCTCAATGTAGCTAACATCCTTAGGGCTGACATCGGCCTCATTGAGCAACTTGTCGAAGATGAAAGCCTGGGCGCCAGCAAGGGGGCGAGTAATGGAAACAGACTCAGCGGAGTGATTCGTGTACGCTCCATTGATGATACCATAAATCGGATCATTGTCTGCTTGAGCATCCTCAAGTCTCTTCAAAACAACTGAGCCGATACCATCAGCGCGGCAGTAACCATCGGCGCCATCGTCGAAGGTGTTGCAGTTTCCACCGCGTGAGAGGAAATGGCCACGGTCAAGACCAGCGTGGTTGTCAGGGTTGGTCAAAACGTTGACACCACCTGCCACAGCAGAGTCGCAATCATTTTTCCAGAGAGAATTGCATGCGACGTGGATCGCGGCCAGACTGGAGGAACAGGCCGTATCGACGCTAACACTTGGACCGCTAAACTTGAAATAGTAGTTAATGCGACCGGGAGTGAAAGCACGGTTACCGCCGGGAATGAAATAAGTGTCAATGTCTTGACCACTGTTGATCTCACGGTAATCGTCACTGGTCATGCCATAGAAAACACCAACTCTGTTCTTCTGGGTCGATGGGGTGCTGTCTGGAATGAAACCGGCCATTTCGAAAGCCTCATACGCGGTAAGCAAAGCTAGTCGCTGTGCGGGGTCCGCCTGCAACGCCTCACGGGGAGACATGTTGAAGAATCGAGGATCAAAGTGACCTGGCTCGTTGATCCAGCATCCATATTGCACTTTGCTAGTGTTTCGTCGACTTCCATCCATATCCACGTGAGCTTTGACATCCCAACGGTCTGCTGGGACTTCACGGTGGACATCGAGTCCTTTGTATAGAAGGTCCCACAAAGCTTCGGTATCTGGCGCCTCTGGGAAACGTCCAGAGAGACCAATGATGGCAATCTTGGACTGCTCTGAGCGACCACTGTGGTTGTCGCCGGTCGGGTCCTTCTTGACATCGCCAATCGCAGTGTCAAGCTCAATGTCGGAAACTCCGGATTTCTTGAGCGCTGAGTGAAGGCTTTGTGTTGCCGTGCTTGATACTGGCAAAAGGGTGCATTTTCCATTGTTCATCTTCAGAATTGAGGAGCATGAATCGACTACTTTATCCCAGCAAAGCTGTCGAAGAAGAATTTCTTCAAGAGAAAATCTCAACAAGGATTCAAGGTTCTCGGCTTCAACGGCTTCACCTGTCTCGCTTGAGATAATAGGGATCTGAGGGACAAAGTTTGAAAACTCCTCTGTCGGCCAGGATTGCATGATCCGGTCGATGTCTTTGTCGTCGTACAAATGAGACGCATGGTATGGGCCATGAATAGGGGCCCTCATAGGCTTGTTCTCCTTTGAAACCGACTTTTCAATGAATCGATCCAAGGCAGTGGGAGGGCCACTGATTGTCACCCCATTTTGACTAACAGCGCTGACATAAGGCCGAGAAACACGGGGAATCACCTACAATATATTAGTTTCTCTTTCTCTTGATTCTGTGAGATTTTCAGACTACTCACATTCATGTCCCCAAACTTCTGAATCAAGTCTTGAGCCTCGTGCTCTCGAATTCCTGATAGCAACACAGACCAACTGGCCGCTGCTGGCTGACTCGACTCTACCAGCTCCTTCACCTTGAAAACGCACATTCCAAGTCGAAGAGCCAGAACAACAGTCTCCACACCGGCGGCGATAAGCTCTCCAACAGTCTTGGAGGAGCTCACAGCTGCAGAGGCCAGCTCACCTGTGCAAAGACCGACAATGAAGCTGTCGGATCCAGAAGGATACGCATGACCAAGATCTCCATAGTAACTGTTTCATACAGTTAGTCAAACATGGTCACAAATTAGGATCGATTCTTAAGAGTCTTACTGGACAAAAGATCCCAGCTGGTAGATAGTCGTCAATGTGCTTTCCAATGCAGCATTGGGACCATGCTCGCGATATCTTGCCAGAAGATCTACTATGCTTGTGAAACGCGGGAGCATCTGCCGCTCGGATGGCGGCAGCTTGCTAACCTCCGTGCGTAAAGCATGATAGCACTTTTGGAAGAAGCCAGTGACGACAGAGTCATTCTTGGCTTGTAGCAGGCGACGAAGACCCGAGTCAAAATCAGCAGTCTGATCTCCGAAGAGATAAACACGACTGGGGCCCTGCATGACTCAAACCCAACAACACTAGCCAGGGGATGCAAAACTTTACTGAGAAAGAAAAAAGAGTTTACAGCTTTGCGCGAATTCATGGACATGATACTTTATAAAGTCATTGCTGATTTACTGCAACCTACTATGTGGGTCTGGATTGATAATCTCATCGTAGGAGCGTTTTGATATCCGTGACTAAATCATGGAACTTTTTTTATTATTTCCCTGTTTTCTCCCACTTGGGAATGCCATTCCAAGTGGTACGAAACGTGTCTAGTCCAGGAGATCAACCCACCGAACCGTCTGCGGAGTCTGGCTCGGTAGCATCCGGTCAAATGGGCTAAGGGTCTAGCTAAGCCAGGGATGGGACCGTTACTGTCTTCCAACTGATATTTGGTGGGAAATCTGACATGGCTTCCCTTATTTCCTTAATGTAGCCTAATCATTGACGCTGTGGACAAGTCTATAATCTAGTTCCTTGGTTCTCAGATAAGAAATGGGGCTTTTCTCGCGGTACAATCACAAAAGTACTTGGAACATCAAGGTGGTGAGGCTCTCCACTAGCTGTTTGCGGACATGACAAAAAAATATTTTTTGGATCTGGAAGTCAAAGTGGGTTATTTTAATTTAGCACATCATTGTATATGACCTAATATCAAGTTTTTTTGGTGGGGTTTGGTGCTGAAAAAAAACTCATCTACACCAAAATGGAGCTTTAGTTGCAATAGTTGTAACCGCCGCATTCGGAATGTTGCACCCGACTTCGGGACGACAGCCGTCACGTGAAGTGGTTTACCCTAGGTGCATTGCAGTGTTTACAGGATTAGACCTTGAGAAAACTTGGAAGAATGAAAGAAAATGTGATTAGTGAAAGTGCATTGTCTACTAGGTACTGGAGTTATTTTAGAGGATTCAATCCACATGGTAACATTTGAAGGAGAATTTTGACTCTAGGTACTGATGTCCCAGACTCATCAAGCATTGACAGGCTTGAAAAGCCAACATACCACCAGGTGGCTTGAACATGTTCGAGAACATTGATATCTTTCGGCAACCCGTGGCACTTCCACCAATTGGCCTTCTAATGTAACACTGAACATAAGTAGCAATATTGCTGAAGATCCCCAAACAGCGAATCGAGTAAGCGGGTGTAGATCGGTTCTGGGCATCATTGACGAAGGGATATAGAATACGTCATGACTGCACACAGTTTCCAAAAATGCAATAATTAATCAACCCATTAGAAACAATTAACAGGCTCCAGGATTCCAAAATTCACGAGTGTCTTGTTCTGTGGCTTTGGGAAAGTCGCGTTGGACTTGAGAACCGCCGAATTGGGGAAGTGCATCAAATATTCAGATGGAGTATCCCACCAATCCTTGGCAACCTTCAATTTGGTCAATACATACATCTTCAGGGCTGTGCCTATTGGACAAATGCGCTTCGTGAAACTTGTGCAGTAGATTCAACACATGAAGGCCACGATGGCACAAAATACCGATCGACAAGTGATCGCAGATCCAAGTGGGTCGCCCGTAGCGGACCGAAAGCGCCACTAAAAGAGGTTGCAAACATTTTAACAACAGATAGCCAAAGCCGTCTGCAACGTGCTAAGGAATTACTAGGTATGTTGATGACATCAACTGATATGTCCTTGTATTTTCATAATTATACCACTACCCATTAGAGTGATTTAGGCAGTAATACTAATTATGCCTCCGTTTCGAAATTTGCAGAATACTTCACACATCAATTAATATGTAAGGTCCGGTGATTGATGCAGATAGTACAGTGGCTTTTCGTAAGTTTCCATCTCTCGGTTGTCACCGCCATTTTATCACCGCCTACACCAGTAGCTACCGCCTAGTACTTTATATAGAAGCGTTCCAGCGCATACAAATAAAAACATTCATCATATTATTCAAAAATAGACTAAAATTTCAAGACTCATATTTCAACCAAACTCAGCATAATATACATACCGCCTGTTCTCCATGATAGATAGAATGGAATAATTGAATTTTGTAACAGCAGAATAAGTGCTAGGTCTTGATGCGGCAGAAATAAAGGCGGTGAAAATGGAGGGATGGAAACTTTTTGGTGAGAAGCCACTGTACGGCATACCTAGAAGAATTGATCAATACTTCTATATGTACATATAAAGTGCCAAATTGATGGGTTCCGTATACATATACATGTACATAAGTAGTAAGTGCTAAAAAGGCGTGTAGTCAACCCTCCAGGAACCTTGGGGGGGTTGGCAAACCCAATTTTCAAACGTTCGAAATGACTGGCGTTCAAATGTTCAATGGAATGGAATTGTACTGATAAATTTCCAGGATTTTTACTTCGAATGTTTACGGAAAGTACATACTTTGAAAGAGGGTGGTCTATCGGAAATAATGATTATCAGATTAAGATTATGAACGCTATGGGAATATTGATGTAGCCAAAGTGGTACATATGACCAAAAAATGGAACAATATAAACTCCATATTAGATGCATGTGTGCATGTACAAAATTGATCGGTGTTGGTACCACCTAAGACACCTCAAGCTCACTGAGCCTTTCCAGCCAATTTCTTGTGCATTGCCGCTTGTTCGATCAAATTGACCTAACATTAGAGAATGGGCTTGTGCTGTTCTTCAATAACTTCACCCTTGAATCAACGGAGCAAATCATCTGCGCCTTGCTCCTTTGAGTGTCTTGTGAGCCATGTGGGCAATGCGGGCTCGATGAGTGAGTTCGGTGTTTGGGAAGAGGCAGCAGGGGGTTGAGCGCTAGGAGTGTACTGCTGAGCGCTGGGAGTATATTGTTGATAGCTGGGAGTGTACTGCTGAGCACTAGATGTGTACTGTTGATAATCAGGAGTATAAGCCTGAGGATTGGGAGTATACTGCGGAGCACTGGTGGTGTACTGCTGAGAGCTTGGTGTGTATTGCTGAGCTGCCGGTGTGGACGGCTTGACAGGGGTCGAAGATGCTTTGGTTGGTGTAGATATCGGTCGGACAATGGAACTGCTGCTTGGAGAAGGAGCACGAATTGAAGCCGGAATTGGGTTACGGCTCTGGTCCTCACCCTCGGGAACCTGAGGCCAAGCATCCACACCATCAAGCACAGTAACAGCCATGCCGTTTGCCATGTGTGTCTCAAGGTGACAGTGGAAGATGAAGGGTCCTGGGTTGATTACTTGATACCGTAAGATCATCCATGTTATGCCCCTGTTGCCTTGTGTGACAAAGGTGTCTCGCATCGGAGGGTTCTCAAGGTGGAAATACTCAGGATGCGCAGCAATCGCTTGCTCCGTGCTTTCCCATTCGAAGAAGCCAGGACCGAGACCAAGAATGAAGGCTTTGTTAGAATGCTTGTGCATGACATGCGCGCCAGCTGTATCGGGGGTGTTTGGGAAGTGACCAAGCTGCAGAAGCACGTCTACCCAGGAGCCATTCTTAGTCTCGAAAATGAGTTCCGATGCCACGTTATTCTTGGCATTAAGATCATACAGAATCGGGTCATCCACGTTGGCCATCATATCCCACAGATGACCACCGGAGGCAGTGAATGTGTACGATGAACCAGAGCGGCCAAGGGTCAGATTGACGAGCTGGTCAGCTTTGTCGGAAATAGTAACAGCAGGGTATGGGTGGATTGCCTGGTTGTCCATAAAGACAACGGACGCGGACGTGTTGGTACCACCATAGTTGACGAAAGGCTTTGATGCCTCGGTGTTGGAGGAGCCCTTGTAGCGCATGGTAGCAAACCCTGAGATGACCTGGTCACCTTGAGTATCCGGTACTCGAATGGTATAATCCTTCCATGCCTTATCAAGCTTGACCATCGCTGCGTAGCGCTCGCCAGTATAGATACTAGACGCGTCAACGAGCATGGGTTCCACATAGCTCCCGTCAACCTCATAGATATACATTGGGTGTTCATCGATAGAGAAGATGAGGGCTTTTAAAGCGGCTGCACTAATGAACTTTAAGCTCACCCAACCAGCATTGCCGTCCACTTCGATAATTTCGTGATTTCCAGTGGTGGGTTGGCATCCCCAGTTGACTCCTTGTGGAATCCTGGTCTCGTCGTATGGGGGGAAATTCCCCTGTGTGTTGTAGATATTGGGCAAGCATCTGCAATGGGAAGAAACCGGATTAGTATTCTTAGCCATTTTAGTGACAAAAGTTTGAACTCACCCTTTATCAGTCAAAGGCGTGTTTTCCATTGCAGTTTTCAGGTAACTGAGCTCGACATTAGAGATAGTCTCGCCTCCGGGGCAATAGACCGCCCCACGGCCATTAACGAGAACACTATCCATGCAGCTGGGTTTCTGTTAGTGTTGCTTTTACCCGTGATCTGGGGTGTTTTTTCCACTTACAAAACAGCCATATGACTATCCTTCTCTAATTTTCCATATTGCTCAGATGTGAGATGATCCCAATCGGACAGCATGATTAATTGCGGATTCTTCTCCGCTTTTTGCATGGCTTCGATGTCGGCCTGGTTACTCGAGATGAGATGGAAAGGCTGGGGTGTTTCGGGCGCCGGGCTAGAGATAGTCAGTATCGCAAATAATTCCTATAGCCATGGGTTGGTTCTTACTTGATCCAAATTGGCCCATAGAGACCATCCATCAACTCCCCACGGCCATGAGAATGGTACCAATAGGTGCCATACTGAGTCGCTGTCCAATGATATGTCCAGTTCCGACCAGGCTCAATGAACTTTTGAGTCAATCCGGGAACTCCATCTGACCATGGTGTGTTGAATTGCTCAATTCCATGGAAATGAATTGTTGTATTATAAGGCAAGTTATTGTGAACGACAACCTGATGTCGATTAATATACGGTGTCCGGGAGATGAAAATGAGTGGTTTCATACCTCAACGTCGTCACCTTGGTCTAGTCGCAACTCAGGACCCGGAAACTGGCCATTGATATACACCATTTCCCGAACATTGCCATCTGGTGCGCCCTGTTTCCAGGTCAGATCTAGATCAAAGTGAACCAACTTAGCCAAGGCCAATTGTGTCAGCCCTGTACTAGCCAATGCTAGTAGAGTCTTTAATGGCGCCATCTTGAAAGATGTTCGCCCAGTATAGATCCAAGTGAATGTTGGATGTAAGACAGTATGTATCAAAATGGAAAACAAGTATAAGAAAGATTGGCAAGCGAGTGCCTCAAAGTGATCGACGGATTTTTATTACTCGGGCAACATGTTCTATTTAATACTACGATGGTGAATGTCTTTATGGCATGCTCATGGATCGGCCCGAAGCAAAGGACTTTTTTATGTCCGGAAACATGTTCGCATAGCTGTTTAAACGCCACAAAGGTGGGGTTTGGTTGGCTTGGGGAGGTTTGCAGAAGGCGCATGGTACAAAGTAAGGATATTATGTGTTCGTCGATTAGTGATGTAGTCGGGAAGTAAGTGGCTCAAAACAAGTATCCGCTTCCGGCGGATCGAGGGCGTGCCGATCTGAAGAGCCATTCGGACACCGAACCGAGAGAAGGGCGATTCGCCCCGTGAGCGCAGAAAATGGGCAGATTTCAGTAATGATTTGCAAATTGATATACGAGCTGGGCTGCATTCGGAAAGGTGTTTGGATGTGGCCGGTCATTCTTGCGGTCCCGTCGGAATGGGGGTGTGGCCTATTCCGGAAAGACATCCTTGCCTCAGTAAACAAGACATCTTGGCGGGATCTGTAGACTATTTGAAGATGGAGAACTTATTTTCAGCCAGTAGAGCTTATGTCCTGTGGGGGTTGTCTTTAATGGTAAAGAAGTGGCTAGTTTTTTCAACCTTGTGGTGATGATGACTTTTCATGCTGCTGCTCAAAGTCGAGGAAGGTGATCCCGGTTATTCCAAGTGCGCCGAAAAGTCATTGGCATGAATTGAATTGGATATTTGGCAGGTCAATTGATCACCAGTAGATGTTACTAGGAACATACTGGACAGAGACCCAAGTCACCTACCGTGTACTTGGTTTTTACCTCCAGGTGCCATTTCCGTAGATGATTTTCAATGATCTTCAATATTGACATTCTTGGAAAGACGAGTGCTACTACTTAGTAGTAACATAACTGGATATGGAATGGGTCGAATACTAGTAGAAATGCAAAACTGACCAAATTGAAAAGAAAAGAAAAGAACCCTCGATCGTACTAGTAGAGCGGGGAATCGGTGTTTGGGAAACTGAGTGGGGAGAGCGGGACGTTGCCAGGGTTCTGCACCTCTTGGTTCACCGTGACCATGGATCCTGGTCGGGAGGGGCTGTCAACAACAGATATCGGATCTATGAGAATTTCAAGGAGTAGATGTAGATTTCGCAAAGGAGCGCAATGTCAAGCTGGAAGGGCTCTGTAGAATACAAATCACACACAATAGCACAAATGTCAAGAGTCAAGACTCGTGCACGGGCTACACGATGCAACACCCTGGAAACCGATGAGTTGATGGACGTGCATTAAGCTTATCGATAACGCAAGCCCGCTAGTCCTAATCGAGGCTCCTCCCGCGTAAACAACACAGCTCGGGTCTCACCGTCTTGGCCTTTGCCCTCTTCTTTCTCCCCCAATAACCCTGCTGTGGTCTCCAGGAAATCTCACAATTCCCTTGATCTATCGGGAATTGCCTATTCTATTGTCGACCCTTGCGTCATGTTCCTGATCTAAAGCCATCCCCAGTCACCCCGTCACCCTCATTGCCTTTCAGCCCCTCCGCGCCCAAACCCCGACCTCGTCTGGGTAACAATAACAATCCAATAGCATCCCCGGCAATTCAACCTTTGGTCAGCTAGCTGAGCCCTGCTCGGTGCTATTCATCTGAACAATCTATACCCACATATGAGTCGACATACCACTTTGCGCCCGTTCGAATAACACGCCATCGATCGCGATGGCATCCAATACATCTCAGTTGCCATCGCGGTTTCCATGCTGGTGCCGAGCGGTTTACTCATGGGGAGGAGAAACAACACGGGATTTAGGTTTTGTCGAAGGCGATCTGATTGAGTGCCTTAACGCGGGAGACGGACAGTGGTGGATGGGTCGTTTGCGCCGTGATAAGCGGGCCGTTGGACTCTTTCCCTCCAACTTTGTTGAGCTCATGAGCGAAGACTTTGTACCCATCAGCAGGGATACCAGTCCAATGGTACAAGCCGCATCTTCGCCTATTCACAATCCGACCTCTGCGCCCAAGAAAGCAAAGACCGTCTTCCGCAAGCCATTCCAGGCGCATAAGGAGGCCCTCTCCCCAGCGTCAAACCTAGCTCGCAGCAGATCAAACACCCCAGTCAAGAGTTCGATTCCACAAACACCACCTCGAGATGGCGGCATTGTTCCTCGAAGTGTCAAGCCTCTTCGAACTCATGCATCAGCGGTCAAGAACCAGGGCTCTATGTCATCGCGTCCTTCGTCCGTCTCTTCTCGAACTTCCACGCGCGGCATTTCACCACGCGCATCTGTGGAACCGGAACGGTCGCCATCTGCCATGATGCCTCGTGGTAGCATATCATCCTCCCGTCCTTCTTCTCGTGAAGTCTCCCCAATGATCAGGGAGGTTGCACCCATGGCCCACGAAAGCTCTCCAGTCTCGTACCAAGCCCAGCAGCAGCAGCGCCGCGAAACCTCCCCTTTGCCACCTCGTGCAACTTCCCCCATGCCCCAACGCTCCGTTTCGCCAATGCCCAATCGCGCGGTATCTCCTAATCCTTACCACACACCCTCTGCCATACCCCAACGAGCGGCTTCTCCAATGTACTATGACCACTCTCCTGGTCACCGAGAGGTTTCACCGATGCCATACCATTCGCCATCAAATATCCCTTATCAACAGCCGTCTCCGGTGTACTACGATGACTCTCCTAGGCACCGGGATGCTTCACCACTACCTTATCATACGCCCTCAGTCCGGTCTCACCGGGCGCCCTCTCCAATGTACTACGATGATCCACCCATGCAACGCGAAATTTCACCAATGCCCCATCGTGCTGTGTCGCCAATGCCCCAAGAGTTTTCCCCTATGCAAGTGGAAGAGCGCGAAGATTCCCCTCCCCCTCCACCTCCACCTCCTCACCGAGTCGCTGTCAACCGTCCTCGATCACACTCGCCCCAGCCGCCTATGCACGCATCTCAACCACCCCAACGCTTGCTACGCTCCCCACAACCTCCGGCACACTCCCCAAGGCCTTCGCGCTCACCTACTCCATTGAACATGAACGATCGTTATGTGATATTCTCTCGTACTCCTTCACCAGGAGCAATGTCTGCACGCTCGGGCATGTCCGCCCAGTCAGATGCCAATGGGAATACACCATCCCCGTTGAGAGATGCGATGGAAGATGTGATGAGTTCATTGCAAGGCATGGGTCTACCACGAGATGCTCCATCGCCTTCTCCACGACAAGCGCCTTCACCATCCCCTCCACCGTCATTCAACAATCCCTGGTCTGGCGATGCTTATGATGGTTCAAATGACAGAACACCGCCAGCAAACAGACGTCGACCTTTGACCTCCCTCGGCTTCGATGGCAGTAAGCAATCAGCCCGTGGTGATCTTGTGCACCGCAACAGCGTCTATTCTCATGACCACATGGACGGTCCGCCTCAATTAAATAACTATGTCCAACGTATGGAAAGTCGTCTTCGACAGCTGGAGTCTCAAAATCGCCCGCCCGAGGACGAAGAAGCAGGGGACGATCAGCCTCCCCCGCCTCCCCCAAAACACGCATCCCATCACCCACGCAACAATTCTATCCCTGCTCAGTATCCCCATCTCAGTGATCGTAGGTCTGGGAAAGAACTCAGAAACGACAGACTGAACCGAACATTCACGAACAAGTCCAATGCCACAAGCTCTAGTGGAGTTCAAAGCATCGGGACCAATCATACTACAAGTACGGACAAGACGGGAATGAGTGGGTTTTCTGCTGGGGGCTTTAGCGCGACTAGCGCCGGGAGCTACGCGAGACGAAATGGGGCATACCAAAGGCCGAACACAGCTATGGATACCGTTCGGTCTCGTGGTTTTAGCGATGCAGGACACATGGATAGACCGGAGTCTCCGATGACAGGTGTATCCTACCACTCTAGCCACAACACATCTCGTCAAGGCGCATCTTCGGCTATTCCGTGGTCGTCCAATGACAATGATGTAGGCGACGCAGGTGGTGTATTTGGAGGTCTTTCCACACCGAAGAGCAAGAAGCAGGGCTTCTTCAAAAAGATCTTTGAATCCGCCAAGACAGGTGCTGCAAGCGCAAGGAGCAGTATTTCAGTGGGTCACGGCTCCCCATCTCCCACAAAGGGTAACAGGGTAGTCGATGTTGTATCACCAATGCTCACATCTCACTCACATCGCGATACGCCGCGTGATAATGAAGTCAACACAAGCGCCATCGACTGGGTTCAAGTTCGCCGTGATGTCAATCGGGCATCATCCCCAAGCCGAAACGAGAGAATTGAAAGAGCCGAGCGGTGCCAAATGATGGATCATCCGGTCATATACTCTGTCGAGGAATTACATGATACGGCGGAGGGTGACGAGAGCATTGACGGTTTACCGATTACTGAGCCTGCAAACTTCAATTCAGGAAACTTGACCTTGGTCGACAAAAGTGCTCGCTTCATAAACAGCGTTCCCCCAACAACAAATCCCACAAGTCTTGCTCAGGGCTATATTTGCCGGCCTTACAAGAGTGATGTGCAGCGCCTCCGCGCAATTTTCACATGGGTCAGCGAAAAAATTGCGTGGGAAGAACCTGTTGATGGCATTGAGGTTGATATGAGAAGAGTTCTGCACGCCAAGCGGGGCAGCCCTCAAGAAATTGCCATTCTGGTTAATGACATGTGCGCCGCTGTTGGGCTTCATGCGGAGGTCATCCATGGATTCTTGAAGACCCCTGGCCATGCACTAGATCTTGACAGCCTCTCCCGTCCCAACCACTGGTGGAACTCAGTCCTCGTTGATGGAGAATGGCGCTTCATGGACTGTGCATTGGCAAGCCCTACCAACCCTCAGAGAAGCCGCTTTGTTAGTATCAATTCTTCCACAGCCGAGAACTGGTATTTCCTTGCCCGACCACTTGACCTTTGCTATACGCACATTCCTCTCTATCCCGAAGAACAACACATTTGCCCGCCGATCTCACCGGACGTCCTATTGGCGCTCCCCACTGTGTGCCCACAGTACTTCAAGTTGGGTGCCCAATTCCCGGATTATGACACCAGTCTGCTCCAGCTTGAGGGCTTGGAGTGCATGCAAATTTGTCTCGTGGTTCCACCGGATGTCGAATGTGCTGCCGAAGTTGAAGCTCCAGCGTCCGCCTGTGACGTAGATGGTGACTTCTTTGAGAGCGGTGACATTGTGCGCAAGCGTGCCCTTGTTCAGCCGGACTGGGTCCGCGGCCAAAAGCGCATTACTATTAAGGCTGTCCTGCCTGGCGACGAAGGACAAGCTGTACTCAAAGTATATGCCGGCAAGAAGGGCCTCATGCATTCCAGCAAAGACATTCCCCATCCGTTGGCCCTCGCTCTCCCTATGTTCCACCATGGGGAAAACCCACCCTATGACTTTGTTCTCCGTCATCCCACTCCCCATGCTCAGCGCCATGACCTATACATCATGCAGCCTCAATGCTCTCGACTAGCCGTTAACAATACGTTTGTCTTTGCTGTTCGCCAGCATTCCGCTTCTCCTCAACCTCCGTCCAAGGACGAGTTCTCGATGAACGGCCGTGCCTCTCCTTCTGTTTTCACGCGCCCATCTAGTGCTATGAGCATGGTGTCCAGTACCGCCGGTGCATCAACTGTGTCAAGCAACTCAAACGAGTTCTCGGCATCCACCTCGGCTATCTCTTCCACCCGCTCTAGTAGTGGCCGAGACAAACCAGCCAAGCTGGCTATCCAATCCCCATCTGGCAAGATTATGCGACTTAGCCGTAAGGCTGATCACATGGTAGCACCGGACAATCCATCTGACTCTATCAGAGATGCTGCAGCTGAGGGCAGTGTATGGGAGAGTGTTATCAAAATTGGCGAACGAGGAACATGGCGCGGCTTGGTCCTTGCTGACCGTGTAGCGCGCTGGTGTGTCTTCTGCGAGTGGGAGTGTGTATGATGAAGATTTTTAGTAGCTATTGTTTGATTGTTTGATTTTGATGTCCTCTTTTTCTCTTTTTGCATATCTGTTCTGTGCTTTGCGTTTCCTGTTTTCTTTTAACCCCTACTGGCATTTGCATCGAGTCGGTTTGGAGTACTGCATATATTGCATTCTACATCTTTTTCATTTTGACATATTACCTATTCAACCCCTGATACAAGGCGTTATGGTTTTGAATTAATTAGCCATTTTGAAGCCTCATATCAACACATCTGATTTTCCATTTGTAAATGCATATTCTTGTTCTTGTTCGTACTATGTAAGTGCTATGCGTATAGTATTTTATAACTTAGAAACAGCACCCCGCAATAAAGGAGCCACCTGCTTTCTGCTGGCCTTCGTATCCTTCTGGATCCATAATGCCCTCCAAAGCCCCTTTTCTCCATTCAACGTGGTCCGAATATCTTCCTCTTCAGGACTATTCCCGGCCTCACCATCCACCGCCATCCACTCCGAAAGCCCAAGGTGAGATCCAGCATGCGCAACGAAACTCTCAATGCCCTTGATAGCGACGTGATCCCCAACAACGCCGATGAAAAGCTCGCGAGAAAACTCACCCTCGCTGGATGTAAACGACGTCATAACAACCACCACGTCCAACTCCTTCCCCTCCGAACTCGCAAAGGACCGCACACCATTCAAGAACTGCTGCGGCCCGCCCGCTTTCTCAACAACCCACCGAATAGGCTTCACCGACGAGCAAAACCCAAGCGTGATGCCTAGATCAGACGACCCAACCGTCTCCGTCCACTCCTTATAATCCCGATCCAAAACCTCGTGCAACGTCAACCGATCAAGGCTATTCTGCTTGGCCGAGAGAATCGCCTCGTAAAATTTCTGCATGTTCCACGACCGCTCCTCCCCGCCAGCAGCCCGCGGCCGCAAAAACTCCACGGCTTTCACATCCACATCCGTGACTTTGCCTTCCGCCGTAAGGTTCGAGGTATCAATAAGAATGGGCGCGAGCGCTAATTTGGCGACCTGCGCCATTTCCGCTGCCGCGCCCGCACCCGCATCCGTACCCCAGAACCCCCGCTTCTGCATCTCATCCGTGATCAAGGACGCGCAGGATCCGGGTCCAGATTGGATGATCAGCGGCTGGTCGTCCGGCAGGTCCGCAGCGGGCGGCATGAATTTTTCGTCAACATGGTGATCAATGCAGCCCACTACGCGGAAGATGACCTGTGAGAGAACGCCGCCTAGGGAGCCCTGCCCGGGTGCTCCGTCGACGCGTTCTGGGAGCGCATTCCAGTCGACCAAGATCGCGTCGACGAGGAGGTCGAGCTTGGATGCTGAAGAAGAGTGTTGAACCCGATCTTTCAGGTTCTGCGCAAAGTCTGCGGTGGTAAGGATGTGTTCGCGGAGAAAGGAGCCCGCCGAGTGGGAAGAATCGTCGAATTGTTCATCTGGGCTTAGGGCGGGGGAATTGGTGGAGAGCCATAGGGCTGTGACGAACTCGGGTCGAAGGCGGTATAGTTCGGGGCCGGCGGGGATGTTGGGGAGGTTTAGGAGTGGGATGTGTGGGCGCGGGGTTGTGGTGGGAAGACGGTTGTTGGCGCAGTAGGAATAGAGGATTGCGGAGATTATAGAGTCAAGGTCGGCGGAAGGATTGCCTAGGACGTAGATTGGGGGTTCAGAGAGAGTGCCTGCAAGGAATTGGAGGTGCACTTGACGTGCTTGGCGGAGGAATTGAAGGAGTGTCATGCTGGGTATGCGTAGTAGGCACGTAAATGGAGATGGGGAGTAGTTTTTTTTTTTCGTTGAATGTTTTGGTTCTCTGGATATATCAACTGGTACGTCATTTTCAGCTTCCCCACAAATGATCCCAACGTGGTGGTTTCTGATGTTTGTAGCCTGACGCCAAATTTAAGGATTCACCTATAGGTCTGAAACTCATATTGCCACCCTTTACTATGAGCAGAGAGTACGAAGTCTATCCAGATAAGATCAAGTTGTCATGAACTAAAGTCATGAAGCTGAGACTGGGGCCTGAGGCCTAACTCCTGAGGGGTTGCTTGGTAAAGCATATGGCTATGATGTGTCTACGCGCTCTACCTGGGCAGGGCTCATCATTGGGAGAAAATGCCAATTGGACTCGGAAAGATGCACTCATGTGTCCATTCCAAGTATAAAGCACGTACCTTCAAGTTGGTAGTAAACTATACCTGGAAGTTGAATTGCCGCGTTCTTTACTTGACATATATAGATAAGAGTACGGGAAGAAAAATGGGCTGCTTTCTCTTCCACGCGATATGTACTAATACCACGCGGGCGGTCAAAATTGCCCAAAAAGTTTGTAAGGATATGCGCAACTTTCCAGCCAAAACGGTCGTCGCGAAGTTTGAGTGTGCCAATAAGCCCGTGATTTTACGTGCTAATATATCAACCCACTGCTATTTGTCAATTTGCCATCTAAGACCTGCGCTCAAATATGGATTAATTGCTTTTTCTTTTTCTTTTTCTTTTCACATAAAATCACCAAGACCTCTCTGTTTTCTTTCTTCTCTCTTCAACACATCTGCCACTGGCAATCTATACACCCTCAGTCTCCACCCCGCACCCGCACTCCACTCAAGTGCTTGATCTCCAGATCTCCACATTACCACATCCATACTGATTCGGAAGTGATTCCTGAACGCCCAAACCACCTACAACCACCTTAAAACATATTGCATGATCAAAATGCCCTTGCAACTACCAGAAAGATTTGCTCAGATCCCTCGCTATCCACTTCTCTACTCTCATCCTTCACCAATTCACCCACAGTCCTTATACCATACATTCCCACCGAGACTTATCCCCTACAACCCTCAAGTATCCATCTTCGTCAAACGGGAAGACCAATCATCACCCATGCCCTGTCCGGGCAACAAATACCGCAAACTAGAGTACATCGTCCCCGATCTTCTTTCCGAAAATCCCAAATACGGCTACCATGAAGACCACCCACCGAAAGAGCAGGATCAGCGTCCTGCTAGACGACCTAGACTTCTTGTAACAGAGGGTGCAGTCCAAAGCAACCACGCAGTCCAAGTCGGCGCTCTAGCAGCGAAATTGGAACTCAGCAAATTGCTTCTCTTACGCCGTGGTACAGGCGGCGGGTACCGCACCGCAGAAAACAAAACCTCATTCATGTCCTCGGGGAACATGCTCATGAATACAATCCTGGGTAACAGTGCAGTATTCTGCGAGAATATGGGCTCAGATCTTGAAGATATGGGCAAGTTTCTGGAGGGGTTGGGTAAGACAGCAGGTGGAGAGCCATATTGGATCTCCAGTGGGGCGAGCTTGCACCCCCTCGGCGGGCTCGGGTACGCGCGAGCAGCGTTCGAGATCGCGGAGCAGGAAAAGGAGATCAAATTGGGTGGGTCCGGCAGATTTGACTTTGTGTTTGTGGCTTGTGGAAGTGGGAGTACGGTGGGAGGCTTGATTGCAGGGTTTAAGCTGCTAGAAAAGATGGATTCATCGTCATCTTTTTCAGCTATCCCGGCCGCCGAGGCCGGATCGCCGTCGGAAACGAAACTTGCACCGAGGATGGTCGTTGGGATTTTAACTTCGCCGACGATGCCGCGGTCTTACCATGAGGAAAGAGTTCTGAAGTTTGCGCGCCAGGCGGGGGAACTTATTGGGTTGGAAGCAGAGCAGGATATTAGCATGGCGGACGTGCGCCTTGACGATGAATTCGTCGGGGAAGAGTATGGGGTCATGGATGCGAATACCCAGAAAACTTTGTTCAGGTTTGCAGAGGCGGGTCTCCTCTTGGATCCGGTTTACACTGCCAAGGCGGCTCGGGGAATGATGAGTTGGGTAGAAGAGAACAAGGTCAAGGACTATGCGAAGAAATATGGCTTGGAAGAGGTGAATGTGTTATTCATTCACACAGGTGGTCAGGCTGCCCTAGGCGCATATGCGGATAAGTTGTCATATCAAATGTACGAAGATTAAGACGGAGATGATAGCAATGGCTGCATTCGACTAGTATTACATAGTGACTACCAAGCAAAAAAAAAAAAAGAAGAGAAGTCAAACGACAGACAGCCGCGACCATCAGAAACAGAGTAGCCATCGCGTGGCCCTTGAAGATAAAACATAGAAAGAAAAAAGGCGCTAGAAAACTCCATGGGGCTCACCTGGCCCTGTTACCTTGAAGAAACCCTTGTGCAGAATCAACCTGCGTTGAACAGACGTTTGGGAATGAAAAAAAAAACCAACAAAACCAAAGAACCAAACAGGAAGAGTAGACTTCCAAGAACTGAAGATTTGAACATGAGCACATTTGAACATGAGCACATTCGAACATTCGAACATAGCAGATACAGAGAAAAAAGAATCAAGAATCCATATCGAGTTTTTCGTCACTGGCCGAGGCCGAGAGCGGAGCCGTAGCATCCTGGATATCAGTATCATGAGCATCGCCATTAGGGGCAGACTCATCATTGGGAGAGGAAGCCCGGCTACTGCCATTGCTAGCATTAAGCGCCTCGAGAGCCTCGTTGGCGTGAGTGTTCTCCATAGCTTCCGATTCGGGATCAACGTCTTGATTGGTAAGGTCTGCAAATACATCGTCCATGTTGGGACGAGGACTGCTGCTCACAAATTGAGGATCACGGTCAAAGCGCGTTGGGCTGAAAAGAGGGGGCTCAAGACCTTGCTGGGGTGTTGGAGGAGACCGAGGAAGGAAAGAAGGGGATTGAGAAGCCTCGGCAACATGAGGCAAAAATGCGGAAGATGTAGGCGCGAAAGCTGGGGTTGAGTCACTGGCCGGCAATGAGTAATTGGCAGAGAACGGATAGGATGTGTTATTGTTTGAATCGGTCATGGGCGTCAAAGTTGGCCCGGTAGTGGAAGGCTGGTTGTTACTTGGGGTTGGCGTGGCCGGCTGCAAAGACGATGGTCGGGGCATAATCTGAGGCTGAGTCTGCATGTCGACCGACTTGCGCTTGGCGACTAGATGCTTCACCCGGAGGTGCTCGGGAAGATCCTCGGGGCGCTCAACACCCATTTGTGCCATGATTTTTTGCTGCTTAGTGGGTCGAGGTTTGCGAGTCGAGAGAGACTGATCCAAAATTGGTGGTGCCTCTGGTGCGACTGGTGCCCATTTATGGATTTCTTGGCGGAAGAAGTTGGTCTCGTAGGTCAAAAGAACCTCTGCGCCTTCGATTTTCCGCAAGTAGAAAATCAACGTAGGGACTTCCTCTGTAGTAGTGCATGCGGCGTTCGTGAAGCTTTGGAGAAAATCACGGAACGCCGTCGCCTGGTTGACGATACCGTCCAAGACTTCTTCCTCATCAGGCTGGAAAGGAAGGGTGGCAATCTCGGCTTGCCATTCCAGCAAATCTTCCAATTTGGGACGAGCTGCATCTCGAGGAATCTTCTGACGCCAGTCACAGATCGGGCAAGTGTATTTGTCAAACTCCTTGACCTTACCCCGCGCAATCTTCAAACATTTCCCATGGTACCTAGACGATGTTAGTGATGAACCTGTAGATCAATTTGATAACGACCAAACCCACCATTCATGACAAACTTCACACTCGATCATCATTCCCGCTTCTGAATGCCTGCAAATACAAAACACGTCCCGCTTACGAGACTTGGGACCCCACACGTTGGACACGTTGGGATTGGAACTCTCTAGCAACCCATCAGGAGTGTTGTCACGGGAGGAAGGTTCCACCGGAGGACGATAACTATCGTCCAAGTCGAAACAGTAAGAGTTTCGTTTCTCCACATACTCCATATGGGATTTTAAGATGTGCAAGGGGGCATTGGCTTTGCCGAAAAGCTTTTTACCCTTTCTCATCCAATCCTCGTGGCGTTTTTGTTCACGTTCTAGGTCGATGGCCCCGATTGGCCGACTGTTGAGCTGCTCGAGAGACTCGGTGAGTTCACGAACGTCCTTGTACACGGGTCGATTTCTCAGATCAGGATCCTTGCTTTTTTCATAAAGGGTTTGGATCCGCTTCTGGGCTTCTCGCTGTTTGGTCAAGATAGCGTCAACGGCAGCTAAAATATCAGGGGAAACTGGAAAGCGGGTGGCTTGAGCAGAGAGGGCTTCCAACTGTTGGTAGTGTACGGCCTCGACAGCCATTAGTTCCTTGGCCTTGGTTTCCCAAGATTCGCCGAGTCGAGCGAGTTCCTTAAATTGGATCAGGTGCTCATTGGTGTCAGAAAGGCCTAACTGTTGTCCCGTGGCAATAATTTCATGGCAATCCTTAAGGGTGAGGTATTGATCTCGCCTTCGAGCGGCCTCTTCGGTCCATTTCATCTGCTGCATAACTTTCTCCAGGTGTTCAACTTCCGGTATTTCCACGTTGAAATTTCGGCCGGATTCAACAAGTTCCTCAATATCCTGGGTCATTCGGGTATGCGGGTTCATCAGGGCGGCGTTAACATCCTGGCGGAATTTTTCGATCTCGCGGGTCTTCTCTTCCAAAGCCGCCATCTGTGGACAGTCGAAGGAAAGTTTATCAGCCTCTGCCAGAAGGGCGTAGATACTCTCTACTCTGCGGACTTCACGATCACGATCGTCCAGCTGCGCCGCCTTGGAGCCGGCCTTGCGCCATGCTTTTTCGTTTTTTCTGCGGTTTTGCTGCTTCCGGGTGATGTAGTTGTTCGCCTCCTCAACCCATTTATCGCAACGCTGGACGAAGGCCGCAAGATCTTGGAGGCCAGGCAGGTGGTATGGGATTTTCTCACCTTCACTGAGCAAGTGGTGGAGAGCTTTCAGCTGAGGCTTCGGCTCATCCTCCAAGGTCTTGTCGAGCTTTTCTCCCCATACCTCGGGGATTCTAGCTCGTTCTTGGACCTTTTGGACCACTGCCTTTAGTTCGTCATCACTGGCACGGTAGCGCAGAGTGTGACCTGGACCCAAGAGTTTCTGGGGCAGGGACTCACCACAGCAGTCGTAAGCCTCCACGTGCAACAAGCAAAGACTCTTGCCTGACTTGTGGCAACGGAACTGCGTGAGGTAAGTGTAGGTCTTACAGTGCTGGCACTGGTATTCATCCTCCGGGAGATCCTCCTCCTCCACTACGAACTTAAGCTGACATTCACCTGTCGGGTTTTTAGTACCAACACCACAATTGTGGGGCATGGCGTCCCGATGGCGAGTCAGGAACGATGTTCGATCGGCGAGCTCCCGGTGGCAAGTTCGCTCGAGTGCAGGTGCTAGCCATTTGGCAGTTGTGATGGACGTATCTCGAGCAGCGGCTGTGAATAGTAATTCATCGTGAGAAAAGCACGGGTGACGGCGGAATGTTTGCAAGCGCTCTACTCCTGCGGCGCCCCAGGGCTCCCAGTCTGCAGGAGCGAAGTTGACCGCCTCATTGAAGTTGAAGCCGTGATTGAAACCAGCATGGTATGCTTGAGGGAAAGTCAGAACAAACTGCCCGGCTCTCTGATCTGTCGCATATACGTTGACGCCAGCTTTCCGCAGCTTGTCAGGTGGCATCAAAGTAACGAGTTGAAAGAGGAGATCAGGCTGGCCTTCGAACAGCTCTGGGACTGCCTCGCGCATAGCCGCTTCAAATGCCTGCGCATCGGCTCCGGGAATACCGTACCATGTCTTGGTCGCACCAAAATGCTGGTAGTTGGCAGAGTAGGCGTAGTGATCCTCGTTGTGCCAACAGAAAGTTGAAAAGCACATTCCCACATATACCCAGGGCACGGTCATACCGGAGACGTCGGATTTGATGTGACGGAAAAGCGAGTCTCCGTAGAAAGGAAGCACGTTCAAGTTCCAAGGATCGGAGGAATGAGGATCAAGTGGGTTTCGTTCAATAGTGGGGAATCCACTGCCGTGAGTGGTGGAGTGGATATCAGCACCGTATTCAACCTCGACCGTTTCGTGTAGGTCTACAACTAGCTTCCAGAACTCAGCCTCCACGTCGTCCTCAGTTTCACGACGGTGTGTGTTAAGAACAGGGTCAAATGGCATTTTGGAAGCAAAATAGCGCTTTTTGAACTCGTTTGCCTTTTCTTGGAATTGTTTCAGTGAGTAGACACCTCCGTCTTCGAATCCAAACTCGCCAGTTCCCACCAGACATTTGGGACAGTGCCAATCATAGTCCGAGGGAGCTGATGTGGATGGGTCGAGGCAGGTTGTGTGGTACCCGAGTTCACAGCTATCGCACACGAGGATAGCCGAGCGGTCATCAGACTTGCCGCACGACTCGCATTTCTGAAAAAGCTTAGTTTAGCTAATCAACATTTTTTATCTGAAAAAAATAGGCTTACCTCGCCGGTTCGTGGCGCACCATCCTTGCGCTGTTTAGGAAGTGCTGGCCGGAGAAGGGACATATGTGAGCCCGCCACAGTTGGGGCTCCATCTACAAGAAAGAAAGGTTGCTGTCAGATACAAGGCCCACAGGTATATTCGTGAAACAAGTACAATACCTTTCTTGAGGCGCTTGCTTCGACGGCCGCTGCCTCCGTCATCCCCATTATCAGCTTGGGAACCACTGTCATGGCTGATTCCCCGCTTAACGGGCAGACCAGCTTGGCCATTCGGAACAGGGGTCGAATGAGCAGGATGATCAATAACGCTCTTGGGTGTTGCTGTTCCATTCTCCCCTTCATGTTTGATGGCGGGACCGTTGCCCATCGTTGCGAAGCCTGGAGAGTGAGTAACGGCGGGAGAATGAGAAATGGCAGGAGAGTGGTGGTTGACGGCAGTAAATCCACCTAAGCCGGCATTGACTGAGGTAAAACCAGATGGGGTTGGACGCGGAGGGGGCGTGGGCTCGACGGATGGAGTTGGCATATCGTGCATTGGAGTACTCGCAGCTGGTGCTACTCGCATTAACGGTGTCTCTTCACGCGGTTTGGAAGGGGTGCCGTTTTCATCAATGAGCGGCTTCTTGAGCATAGGAGAGTTCCTCGGAGACGGGGTAAAAGGACCACCATGTTCCAATTCAAGCTGCTGCTGGACGCCGGGCTTAGCCCGAAGGAGGTATTCCTCGTATGGTTGCAAGTAACGCTGGTAAGAATTTTTGAGCGAGGTCGACAGTGAGGACATGATCTTCCCGCTGTATCCCAGGTCGCGACCGATCTCTGCCCATTTCTTGGTTTTGCACACTTGTTCGAATCCACCTCGGGTCTCAACCGCCTTCTTCAGCTTGTAGAGGTCCAGAGGGCGTTTGTCGACGCTGGGTAACCGACTGTAATTTGTCCCGTGTTGCTTGTGAAACATGGCGAGCCCATCGATATAGTTCATATTGGCACGGTTTCCTGCGTTAGAGTCTGGGTTAGAACCGCATTGTGGAGAGGTTCCACCGCTAGCAACATCAGTCGAACGCGGGGCCATACCTCCTTCGACCGAGTTGAGTTCCTGTCGACGGGTCTTGAAATGGAAACGCTGTAGAGAGGATTGTCGGTCAGTGAATGAAGCATAGGATGAAACCAGTATCGTAAATAAGGCAAACCACAAAGTTGGCCTCAGCGTGAGTTAAGGCCAAAGCAAGTGTAGCCAAAAAAAAAAAGATGACAAGGATCTCGCGAGAACTAAATTTACCTCTGTATCAATCGCGAAAGACGGTTGCCAGTTATCCGGTGGAATAACTCTACAAATGCCATACTTCTTGCCCTCGGGCGCAATTTTCTGGATGTACGCCACGGGATCCTTGAATTCCTCCTCGGTTGGGCGAAATGTCGGGGCTTCGGGGATGCCATGAGGGCGAATGCGCTTCGATGGCTCGCGAGGGGCATTGGATTGACCGCGTCGTTCTACAGTGGCCAAGTCAAGCGGTGCTGACCTTCGGGCGCTCAAGGGAACGTTGTGGGAATGCGACGGGTGAGTGCTGGAAGACCGGGTTGGCTGGGGGCCCATCGAGGGCCGGCTGGCCATCGGGCTCGCTCCGGTAGAGGCCGGAGCCACCATCTCTTTTGATTGTCGAATTTATGGGGGAAAGTGAGAGGAGGATTCCGGCCCGAATGCGCCTTGTTCGAGTATCGTGGGAAAGGTCACTGCCAACGCGATGGGCGCATTGGAAGGGTGACGAGGGAGATTTGGAGAGAACAAGGGCGAAATAGGTAAGTTCCCAAGGAAGTGAGAGAATGGGAAAGATTCAGATCCTCGATGTACCGAACCGAGGTGCAGATGGGTAAACAAAAAAAAAAGACACGGAGTAAAAGAATCAAATGGGCGACAGCAGTAGAGAGCAAAGGCCGCAGAAGGAAAGGAAAGGAAGGATAGATTTGATAGTGGAGGAATGGGATTATGTGCAGCGGGTGCTCCGAGGTACCATTGGGGTCACTTCTGTGTGGGCCAGTCATTACAAAGGAACTTGTCCGTGACTCGAGTGATCTCCATGGGACTGAAATACAGTACTGTATGGTCACATCCTCGTCACCATCAACACTGGGTCGACCACTTAAGCCTGTTTAAGCCTGTTTAAGCCTGGTGCCTGACTCTGATATTGGGATGATACGGTAAGTATTGAAATATAATGTAATCTGGTGTTGTATACCGTCACAACTGGATTCCATCCCGTAATGCACTAGCCATTCTCGAGTACGATGTGGTAATTATACCGTCACTAGTGTTCGAAGCCGCAAACGGGACATCATACGGTGTTTTCCGATAAGTGATAAGTGCTAATTCACTAAGGGAGACTAGTATGTACCAGTAAACTTGCAAATATCTTGCATCAGGGATTTACAATACCGATTCAAGGTCCGAGCGTCGCCTTTTTCTCTTTTTTGCATTCAATGTTTGAGTGGGTTCGCTCATTTGTGATACATCATGGTAAACTATGCATATCATTGCCCCCCCTTCTTGATAAAGTTGTTCACATCAAAAAAAAAATCCAAGATTCAACTAGTACGCTATATCTGTCAATTCTCTTCTGAGATCGTGTTTCTGGAGATGACTGACAAGTAAGCTTTGCTTATGTGATTCATAACATTCGTTTAGCTCCAAAATGTAAAATATAAGCCATTAATACTCAATACCGCGGCACGACGTCCCATCAAGCTAAAGCTAAAGCTAGATCAGCGCGATCGGCTAAGCATTATTGGGGCCAAACCGCCTCATCCATATATTGCTTACAACCGAGACGAATGCCACCTAACAATTTGCAACATATTCAAATGTTGGACAATACAACTGTTGGCCATTTTTTTAAACGTCGCATGTTGTCATGTGATCCTCATAGTTGACGTGGCCGTGATTACAATTCCGACTTTCCCCAAACAAGCAAAATAAGCAAAGAATGACCGACGACTTGATGGAGGTGCAGGCTGAACCCCGGCCAATCCCGGCATATTACTGCTGCTACCTTCTCCGCTCAACCGTCCGACACGCCTCGCTTTATATTGGTTCCACGCCAAACCCAATCAGGCGACTTTCCCAGCACAATGGAGATGCGAAAGGCGGAGCCAAGAGGACGGCTCGCGACCAATTGCGCCCATGGGAGATGGTTCTGGTTGTTGAGGGTTTTATGAGTCGCGTAGGGGCTCTCCAGTTTGAGTGAGTTTTCTCAATCCTTTTATTGAAACCCCAATCAGCCCTCTAATATCACTAGATGGGCCTGGCAACACCCAGACAGAACGAGACATATCAATTCAGATGAGGAGGATCATCCATCAAAGTCAAAGGTCATTGTGAACCCCAAAACCGGGAAAACAAAACCACGCCCCGGTCGCTCTAGAAGATCTTTGACGGCCCATCTAGAAGACCTACACACGCTGCTGCGATCGACTTATTTTTCTACTTGGCCGCTGCGCGTGCGGTTCTTCCGCGCCGATGTTCATCGTGTTTGGAGGGTGTGGAATGATCGCGTGAGTACGCCACTTCCAGAGGATAGGGTGATTCTAGATGGAGACTGTCCAATACTCGGCGGCGTCAATGATCATCAAAAGGTGGGTAGCATGAAGAATCTTTCAATTGACTACACACCACTTGAAAGCTATCTCGAGAAATCCATGTTCATCTTGGACGACTCAGACGAGCTAAAATGTACGATCTGCAATGCACCGGTCGAACCCAGTACGCAACAAATCGTGATGTGTCCACAGACTTTATGCCGCGGGGCTTCTCATCTATTATGTCTATCTACCTATTTCCTCGATGCAGCCGACGACCCGGATGCCCTTATACCGACACAGGGCACTTGTCCCGCATGCAAGGAAACTGTGGAGTGGCCGCTCATGATGCAAGAGTTGAGCCTCCGTAATCGAGCCGAGAAGGAAGCGCGAATAATCCTGCGCAGGAAAGAAAGACGCGAGCGAAAGGAATCGAGGAGGCCCTCGGGCAGTCAAAGCAGCCCGAAGAAACCAATGGGCACCCGAGGCGCGTCCGTCGAGCCTACATGCACCCTCACCGATAATGACCCCTTGCTGGATGATGATTGGTGCGAGAGGGTAGAGCTGGAGTCAGATGCAGAGTTTAGCAGTGGAAAGCACACTCGATCACCCCAGCCGACCAACAGATTGGAAGTTGTGATTGAAGATAGCGACTGGGATGACGCAGAACTCGTGGAATGAAGGGCGAATGGTAATCCCAAGGTCCCGTAGGGTTGATGATGACGTTCGGGCTAGTTGGCAAGGGGCCCTAGTGTCCCTAAAGGCCCGGTCGCATCGAGGTTGGAAATGCAGCCCGAAACAACACCCTGGATGTCTTGTGACACTTCTTCCAGTGATTTCCCGGCATCAATCACCCAGATATCCTCCTGACGATCAAACAAGGTGCTGAACAACTCCCGCACGCGTGTCTGCATCTTCTCATTCTCATACCGTTCTGCCCCATATCCGCCGCGTTTCGCAGCCTCCTCTGCAGAGATGCTCAGGAAAAGACAAATATCTGGTCGAGGGAGGCCAATCTCGGGCTGCCACGCCCACTCCAGGGAGAGTGTGGGGTTGGCTTTAGCGGCCGAGTAAACGGCACCGGAGTAGGAGTAGCGGTCTACAATGACCGTTGTTCCGGTCGCGATCTCTTGTTCAATGCTTTTAGCGATTTCCCATCGGTTTGCTGAGAAAAGGAGATGAATAGAATGATCATCTTGGTTGGATGAGCCTTGTAAATAGCTATTTATGAGCTGCCCAATAGGTGTTGTTCTGTCTAGACGCAAGTTAGGACAATGGCAGGACAGCTCAATGAGCATTTTTCACGTACCTGGGAAGCGGATGTATTTCACGACCTGGCCTTGATTTGAGAGATAGTCTCGTAGCATCTCGCACTGACTTGATTTACCGGCGCGGTCGAGTCCCTCGACGATGATGAGCGCGCCGCGTCTCGACGGTGTATGTCCGGACTGGCTGGCCATTATGGATTGGTATGGAATCTATCGGCGATGGTACGTTAGTAGGAATTGAAATCAACACTGGTAGATTTGTACATACTCTGTTTTCTCTTCAATGTTCAAATCCCAAGGTTATAATAAATACCTCTTAAGGTATCAATTGATGTCTCTCTCGTCGCGTTGAACGGTCCCAGAAGCGCTCCCACGTCCACGCTCAAAGGGTAAATTTCAGCACGGCAGGATTCATCACATGATCTCTGACTGATGATTGGCTCGACAATTTATTCATAGATCTATATTCAGATCCTCGTCAAGACTCTCGCTAGGAGAATAGGAAAAAGGGAGAATAGCTCCTAGCACCACCAAGATAAAGCTTCAAATGTTCTCCACCAAAAAAAGTCCACACTACATGTGGGGAAATGGTAGGTATCGACCGGGAGGTGCAAGTCAAACATACCTACACAAAATCATTCATTTTTGACGAGCACATGAATTCATGCTAAAACCTCAGGTACTCAAGGTTCTGACGATATACAATGGAGCAACCTGGAAGAATCACAAAGTTGTCTGTGGCGCACCGTCGGGACACGCGTTGAAGCGACCCATCGGCTTTAATTGCCTCGAATAAAGCCCACTAAAAATATTAGCGTTCTGCAACAAACAAACCTATTTGACGCCACCCGGCTCTTCTGCCCAAGACTCACCATTTCACCGTTGTAATGAGCTGAAGTGCACTGGATATGCAAGTGTCAAAATGGAAATAGTGGCAACGCTTTTCGGATGGTCGGCTATGCGGACAAACCTGGAGCTGTGGGCCTCCTAAACGGTTTTGAGTCTGGACCACCTATATATGCCCGCTGCCCATGTGGGCAAATTTGTCGATACATGTTCTTTCAACTGAACTAAAACCTCGAGAAATCGAACATTGAATGCTATACATTCCTGACGAAAGCCATCAATCCCACGTTCTTTCTTCGTTCTTGCATTTGAAACAGACAAACATGGCATCAACATCAACCTCAGCCTCAACCACGGCGGTTTCTTTTGAAAAGAAGCTCCGCAAGTACATGAAGATTCTAAATGACTTCTCACACAAAACGGTCAGTCCATACCCTTCAAATGTTAACTAACTGGAATTCTAAGGCCTATGCCATCTGCTTATACATCTGATACTAGTCCTGGTATCCCGACTTTGACAAACTCGAACTTTCCATCGAAAGTGCTTCTGAAACACCAATTCCAACAGTGTCATTTCGCTTCAAAGTGATCGATGAATTATGCGGAGTGGCTGGAATCCTGCATGGCGGTTGCATGGTTCTACTTGTCGATGACTTGACGACAGTTCTTCTTGGGGCCGTTTCAAAACCTGGGCTGTTTTCTCGATATGGCGCGAGCAAGAACCTGAACACGACATTCATCAGACCGTTGGCTTTAGGGGACGAAGCTAGAATAGTCTCCGAGGTGGAATATTTTGGCAAACGACGAGCTGTGCTGAGGGCAAAGCTCTACAGGGTGGAGGGAAATGAGCTATGCGCGATTCTAGAGAATGATCGAGCGAATACCGATCCCCCAACTCTGTCTAAGCTATGAAGGGACTTGTCCATATGGGAGAAACCGTTATATGAGAAAGTGTGCTTAATTTAAAGCTTGGAAAGCATCAGTCAAGGCCTCGGGGATACAAATCCCATGTTCCAGATTCCATCGAGAGTAGTATATTGAGCCTATTGGATGCACATGTGACATGATCGCATTCAAATTGGGATACTTTGTAGCAGTGCCCAGACTTGATGTCACGAATACCTTGACCCCGAGGTTCATGAATTGATCGATGGATGGTAACCCTATTCAAAAGAAACCAACCCCAATCAATCGATTTGGAATGGCCGATGCCCAAACCATGTGCATCAACGGCACTGAATTTAACATTCGAAGCTACCAGTTGACAATGTTCAAATGTTGACTCTCGGATCATTATCTGCTGAGACAGTTTGGCAGACTAGTACTCAAGTGCTATAAATGTTCAAATTGCTTCCAAGACCATGAAACCATATTCAATGTTCTTCCCGACTAACAGCTTGACTTCTTTAACATTGAATGTTCAAAGTCTCTACCGAGTACCTAGAAGTCTGTCAGGTGAATTCTACATACACATTCAAATGTTTCAATATAACAATTGATAGCTACAAATGAGACTCACATATGTATCAATTCCTAACACTCATACATATACATATTCTTCCATTGATCTGAGTGTAGACATAAGGGTGTTTGAAACTTGGGGAATCTTGGAGTCAATCATTGCCAGTTGACTATAGCTGAACCTGCCAAATCGTTTTTGGCAAAAAGAATAACAAGACCTTTTGATCGACCGAGTTAAAATGTCCCAAATTAGTGCAGCCTCTAAAGCACTTGAGACTGGGTGGGTTTTACTGGACGTTCTTTACTCTGTGGTCGAGATAAGATACTCAACATTGGCTAAAATGTTACAAAAAACATTGAAAGGATTAACCTTGAAAAAACGCGGCCAAATCCGACGAAACCTAGTAGGTAGCTGGACATCAATTGATGACTTCTGCCATTATGTGCAAACCTTGGATAGATTCAAACTTTGATTGCTCGGTTATAACTAGTAGCTATCCCATTCATTTAATAAATGACAGGCCTTCCATCAAACTCCAGACTTTCCATATCATGATCTCTTCAGTCATACATCAATTGCGTAAACTGAATTCAGTAGCTGTGGAGATAGATTTCAAGTCCGCAAGTGTCCTTATATTAGCATTGTCCTTTCCTAACGAAAATCTCTAGATCCAAGGTTTCAAACCACCGAATGCATGTAGTAGCCCACCTGTTGACGAATACATACACAATCAGTCAAATAAAATCGAACAATATACAGCATGGGTAACTTACTTCAAGCCGAAGTCAGTACGAATTCCTGGTCCGAACCCGGCTCGTATCCAGCCAGTTTGAGCTTATTGCCATCTGCAAGACGCAGGAAATAACCAGTCACATTGGAAACCAGCTCATACGTGTCCTTGTCCACGAGCTCAGGGAGGTATGATGTAGGCTCCTCTCCAGCTGTGCATAGGCTGCCCTCTGATTCACAGTTGATGTATGCGCCAAGGTTGTTGATAACGACAAAGTAGCCCTTTTTGTCGTTGTCTGGAGTAAAGTCCCAGATTTGACCTGGGTGCCCGTTACTGGTCGTGAAGACGAGGTCTGTCTGACCAGGAACTTCAGTCAACACCTTCTTTTCAAGAGTAGCGATCTTGTAGGTTCCCTCTTTGAGACAGTATGCTGAGTTGCACAAAGCAGCAAAGACACCAAAGGCCAGGAAAGACTTCATTTTTTCGGTAGATAAAGGCGTGGGAGAAGAAACCGAGAGGAATTGATGATTTATGTCAAAGTTGAAAGGCAGATTGGGCTGTTTAGAAATACTCGCAAACGACCATTGAGAAGGAATTGGAGCTTAATTTATACGTAGCATCCGATGGTTGTGCTAGGAAAACCAACTGACTAAAATGTCTCGCAAAGAATGTATAGAATGCGTCATGTATGCATAGACTATTGATCCGTGCATGAGGTAAATATCAAGATCTTCAAATTCTGGTGTTACACAAGACGAGATACTAATATGCAGGGGGCGCCACTCGTGCCGGGTAAAAGCGACGTCGATCTGTCGATCAGTCAGCCCCCTCTGGGGTTGATCAGTGATCGTCCATATGTTCGGTGGTTGTGCTTAGCCGTCTACCAGTTTCATAGAAGATATCCATTGACACAGTAGTTCTACTGAATAGATAGACATAAAGTTTCAATCTTCCGAGCTGAGTAAAAGGGATCGTCGATGTCAAGTCTGCGGGGAAACTTTGTAATCAATTCTGCTCCTCGAGCTCCAGCTCTGGCCCCAGGCGCCACAATTTAAGGCCATTGGCTGCTTCAAGAGCCGGGGAAAAGAATGAAAACTTCATACTGATCAAGGTCATTTGTTCTTGCGGTCAGTAGGGAAAGGCTCCACCTGGGCACTGGTGGGGATTATGTGCAGGATCGAGACTAAGCTGCAGCATTCTCATGGTGCGCTGTATAATGTGAGTGGCTGCTCTGAGACTGCGTGGGTTGGTGGTAAGCAGAGTACTGTACAGTTCATGCACGTCCCACTAATAGCTCATTGAGTATCCTTGTAGCTGAGGAGTGGGGTCTGGAATGAATTTCCATTGGTAATGGCAATTTGGCTGAGGCTAGGATCGCAATCATCAGCGGCTCGGAGTGATTAAGCTGAGGGTTTGACAAGTTTGTGGGCTGATAGATTTCCTCGATGCAAGTGAATTGTATGATTTTTATGGCACTTGAGGTATCATGTTTTCTTCATACTTGTTGGCATTCCTCTTGGTGAGTTCTTGACATGAAGTATGAAGACAACGGGGAAGAAACAAACGGAAGATGCCGATTGGCGCGGAGTCTGCAGTCTGGACCGCAAAGCAAACGCTGCAAACCCCCGAAACCAGCATCTGCCATAACATTCTCGTGGTTCATGGATGTTCTTTATTTGTTAGATCCTTGAATTTTTGTGCCAATCTAGACTGCTATACATGCATTGAATATCAAGATATACAGAAGTTACCTAAATGTCTTCTCTACCGTAGTGTAGGCTATTCAAGTTTCCAATGTATTGAATTTGGACCATTCGTGCACTAAGCGGTCCCCTCATTTATTTTTCTGCCGATAAGATCAATCCGCTACCCCAATGATGATCGCTCAATAACAACGAGCTGCCATGAATTCTGAGACCTCCCAACCGCCCAGTATGACCTTCAGTGTCCTGGCCCCTGCTGCGCCCGTTCTGGCACCACGAGCCGGCACGTTGGCGATTACAGGCCGCACGACTTTGTCCACGCCGCATTATCTGCCTGTCACGTCGCGGGGCGTGGTGCCTCATATATCCCACGACAACGTGCGCAAAGAAACCGCCATCAATGGCCTATACGTAGGACTCGAGGACTGTACGTGTGCAATGAACTCAGATGCTTTCACTCATCTCCCCACCCCCCACATTTGCTCCGCCAGCTGACAATGTATATGCCCCGCTGGGCTCATATCAGTCATCGAAAAGAAACACCGCTCCCCAGTATTTAAGATTCCCGTTGAGGCAAATGAGTCGCCGTTGCGGAAATTCATTTGCGCATCCAGCGACTTGCCTTTGATCCTAGGTCCGCGTCGGTTTCCCGCCATGCCCTGCCCACCTGTCAACACCACGACGTCAATTGCGATCTCCACCTCAGATGGATTTCACCAATTGTCCGCCCAGCAATATATTGATGTGACCTATAAGTTGAAGCCCGATATTGTTATTGGACTTGCGGATATGGTGTCTGGAAAGCCACCTGGCAACAAGAGGCGGGCCAAGATGGTGGACCGGACACATGCGTACACCAGAGATGCACTGGAGAAGTTATATGGTGACGCGGTTGAGGCAGACGAAAAGTCCAAGGCAGCATACTTTGCGCCGATCTTGCCACTTGATAATACTCAGCAGTCGCTTTACTTGAATGATCTGAAAGACGAGTTCGTCGATCGTCTTTCTGGGTTGGCATTATACGATTCTGCTTCTCTAACCTTCATCCCGGGGGCTTTGGGCAATTTGCCTCGACTGCTTCTAAGTGACCCCAGGGGTCCGCATGCGGTTCTCCGTGAGATATCGCTTGGTGCAGATCTTCTCACCACCCCCTTTGTTGGTGATTCTTCGGATGCAGGTATCGCGCTGGACTTCACCTTCCCGGCTCCTCCCAGAGAGGCCGACGAGAAGGATCCTTTGCCATTGGGTATTGACATGTGGTCATCTGAGTACGCGAAGGATGTTTCTCCTCTGCGGGAGGGCTGCCAGTGCTACGCATGCCGACGCCACCACCGCGCATACTTCAACCACCTCCTGGCTGCCAAGGAGATGGCTGCATGGGCCCTTCTCCAGATGCACAACTTCCACACAATGGACCTGTTCTTCCACGGTGTCCGAGAAAGTATTCAACGTGGGTCTTTCGAGCAGGACGTTGAGGCATTCACTCGCACCTATGCCTCCACATTACCCGAGTCCACGGGCCAGGGTCCTAGGTATGTCAAAATCAACACCGATTCAAATTTCGGGTTTTACTGCAAATATGTATAGCATACTAATCGTTTATAGACTTCGCGCCTACCAGCATCCCACCGGTGCTAACCAGCCTGCCCGTGCTCCTCGTGTATACGGTCGCCTTGACGACGCCCTCCAAAAGTTCCAAGATTCCCAGTCTTGTGTTGCTACTCCCGATACTGATGCGGAGGGCCTCGAGAAACATGGATTTGCTGAAAAGACTTGATTGGTCAACATGCGCCGTCTTTCTTACCAGTATAAAAACCATTGCGTCCCATTTAGAAGCATTTTTGGCGTCTATCTGGTTTTAATTGTTTAGGGCACATATCCATGTTACAAAGAGACAACGAATGTATGACGACAAGGCTACAAATTCCCACTTGGCTCGGCAGCTTCCATAGAAAGTAGCATTTGAAATCAGTACATTATAGTAGTTCCTAGTACTAGGTACTAGTACTCATGATTTAAATGAATACGTCCATCCGTGAAAGTCGACTACCACCGCCGATAGCAGGAAAATAGGTCAAAGTTGTTATGTCAATTGCACGCTCAAGTACTATACAGGATCACATATCTCATGATACCATCAATCCTTTGCCCACTTCACCTGGGCACCAAGCACTGGTTCTAAAAGGAAAAACATTCTCATCAATTGTAGAGAAAAGAGAATAAAACAAAGCCGAAAAGGATGGGGAAAAGGATGGAGAAAAAAAGAGAATGCTGGTTGCAGGGTATATCAATCAGACGTAAACCTAAAACATCTGAAAGTAGTAAGTCGCTCGCTCACTACTGCGTCTCACCCGCCAACACGCGCCACATCCACTTGACCTCTTCCTCCTCCTCCTTGGAGCCAGGCTTAGTGCCAGCACCATATTGCTGTCCAACAACACAAACAAGCCAAGAGTCGTTTCTAGTAGTATCAAGGAACCGTTCGGTAGGAGAGTTACGGGGGTAAATGCGGCGCCATTCGTCCCAAATACGGAAAGCCTCCTCACCCCAAGCACGGAAACTGACTTCCTCAATGATGGTGGGGGTGATGATTTCTTTGCCACGGAAGACTCCCCAAGTGACAGCATTAGCGCTGTCCGGGTTCGCTTCGTCCTCATCGGGATCGCCCGAAGAAGTCGGGTATGAGGATTCGTAAACACCCTTCTGGTTGATAGCGAACCAGGCTAGCTTTTCATCGTACTTGGCGAAAAGAGGCTGGAGGATGTTGTTATAGTCGTTGCTAGAACAGAAGAACTCAACGAAAGGCTTCTGGAACACAAAGCCTTCACGTGGCGGACCCCAGCCAAAGATGGGGTTGTCACTACGGACACCGTTGACGGCAGGCTGCGATGCAAGAGTCCACCAGCCACGGCCGTCAATGAGCTTAAGCAACTCCGGTCGAATGAGGTCTGTTTCAGGGTTCAAACCCCCGCTACCTTCCTCGGCACCACCCTCAGACCAGGGGACCATGTGGAGTTCGCCAGAGACGTGACGGCGGAACAGGGTGTTGAGGTCAGATTGCTCGACGGGGTGGCCCCACAGACGACGGGCGACGGTAGATGTGACGTGAAGGGAAGGTCCATAGCCATCAATCTCACCGAAGGCGGGAGATCGTGCATCACCCCATCGGCCGTTAGGGAAGTCATCCCAGGTTGCCTCCCTGCCAAGGGCGCCGAGGCCCTCGGAGATGAGAAGGGTCGTGCTGCGGTTAGGAGGCAAAGCAGGCATGCCTGATCCATCTGCCAGGGCCTCGTGTGTGGAGCTACGGGATGAGTCTTTTCCGGAAAACCGGTCGACAATGACACGGTTGTATGGCTGCGAGTTGATAGACGAGCGGCGTCTTGACTGCAATGAACGGGTGGGGACGTCATCGATCGATACGGTGTTATCAATATCAAGAGCATCATCCTGGTTCACAGAGAATGGTGGAATCATATCACACCGTTCGAGGATGAATGAAACTGTTTTCTCCAAGTTCAGAGTGTAGAAATGGAAACCCCGTGGCCCGGGAGACTTCAGCTCCCTGATACCTCCAACAATTTCACTGACAATATCCACACCAGCCCGCTTGACAGCGTCGTCATCATGCTTAACTTCTTCGATGCGCTTGGCAACGGCATCCGGCACCTTGACATGGCTGAGCTTGGTCACGCGAGTGAGAATCTTGTAGCTGTGAATAGGCATTAAGCCTGGGATAATCGGGATGGTCTTGAAAACACCCGACTCGTGGTTCCGAAGCATATTCTCAAACTTTTGATACGCCTCCAGATCGTAGGTAAGCTGCGTCATAATAAAGTCTGCACCAGCAACGGTCTTCTCAATCAAGTAAGGCAGATCACGCACGGGATCCTGTACATCCTGGAAAGAGTCTGATGGGTGACCCTCCGGGTAGGCAGCGACACCAATGCAGAAGTAGTCTCCATGCTGCTTCTTAATATATTTCACCAAATCCACAGCGAAAGTGAAGTCCTTGTTGCTATCGTCCTCTCCGTCCATGTTGTACTCCTCACTGCGGGGCGGGTCTCCACGCAGAGCCAGAATGTTGCGGATACCGAGCGCCTTTGCATCCACCAAAGCCGTATCGATCAGCTCGCGGCTCATGTTGGTGCATGTCAAATGCAAGACGGTTGTCAATTGCAGCTGGCGCTGGCAAACTTCGGCCAGCTCGAGGGATCGGACCGCCGTGCTTCCGCCTGCACCCCAAGTAACGGTGACGAATAAGGGGCGCAGAGCCTGGGACATACGTTCGAGACGTGCAGATAAATTCACCAAACCCTATAGTAGCCATCGTCATTAGCATATGATCACATTTCTGATTCAGCAGTATTTCATGCGCGGGGTTACCCCACCATACGGGTTTTCGGTGGGAAGAACTCCAGGGAGAAGTAATTTGCGTCTGGCGGCAAAGCCGCGATCTTCTCTGTAAGCTTCTTCTCCATTGCGATGACTGTGTGAATTGCAATGGGAGTAGGTTTAGGAAGCAAGAAAGGACTTGGGCCGAAGTGGACCATTCATGGATTCTCCAGTAGGCCGCACCCGGGACTTGATGATGTCTCCGCCTGCCGGTGGCCAACTCACAAACCAGGATCTACATTGGTTATTTCGAAAGCTTAGAGTTACTTGTTCAAATGTCTGGTTTAATTTGTGTGTAAAGAGGGCGCTTGGGATCTGAAGCTACAAATGAAATATATTTTATTGAATTAATTTTGAATTACCATGGTATTATAGTATATGCGAAAAAAAATATTAAAATCAAAGATCGACCGAACCAGATGACTCAGCGCGATTCGTGATCGTTGATCGTTCAATCTAATCGCGTACTCCGTGGGAATTCGGAATTCGGCACAAGCTCCCCATTGCCCAAGACAGCTTCCTATTACCCTAGCTGGCCTGTGATCCTGCTGAACCCTTGGCCATTTGACTCATTGATTATTGTATAATTGGTCTTCCTCAATGGCATCTCGTTCGGTTTCTCGTTTCCAATGGCATGTCGCGCCAGCTAGATTTCCGTCGCGACGGCAGCTCTCGACTCCCTCAAAATCCCCACCAACGCCCAAGGACTTTCGCTCTCGCCTACGCCAATTCAACGATCGCCTCCCTCCATTTCTCCGTACATACACAACACCCCTACTGGGAGCTCCGGTGACCCATGTTGCCTCGTTCCTCATCTTGCACGAAATAACAGCGATTGTACCCTTATTCGGGCTGGTCGCAGCATTCCACTACGGCAACTGGATGCCAGATATAGCATCAGGTTCCGGGGAAAACAATGCATTCGACGAAGGGGTTGCGCGCTTTGGTCGTTGGCTAAGGAAGAAAGGCTGGGCCGATGAATCCGACGTCAGTGTCGTTGCGGAGCATGAAGCAATGGCACCTGGCGATCCAAGCAAGACGGAGAGGGCTGGCGTGCGCTTGGTTCTCGAATTTGCGACAGCTTATGCGATTACAAAGGCTCTATTGCCGGTTCGCATAGCGGGAAGTGCGTGGGCAACACCGTGGTTTGCGAAAGCCGTTCTTACCCCAACCACTCGAGCAGTCAGGTGGCTGATTGGGAGGGGTCGGTATTGAGCGCAATGTATTACCAGGAGCCATTTAATGTAGATATATAATCGTAAATCACACGATCCTTGTATATTGTATAGTGGATTTTCAGAGCCATCGAAGGCCTGTCTTCAATTATCACAATCTATAGTGCAAGTAGTTTGGACAGACTAGTCAGACTCAATACATCATGGAATACGAGTAATAATTTATTCGTAAACCCAAGCGGCGGAGGCGTGCTTGTAGATGTTGAGCTCGGAAGGCTGGAACCAGAGGGCAATCTCCTTCTTGGCGTTCTCAACGGAGTCGGAACCGTGGCAGACGTTGCGGCCGACATCGATGGCGTAGTCACCACGGATGGTACCGGGGAGGGAGTCACGGGGGTTGGTGGCTCCGAGGATGACACGGCCGGTCTTGACGGCGTCCTTGCCCTCCCAGACCATGGCGCAGATGGGACCGCTCAGCATGTCTGGTAGTTGTTAGTTGGGTGTTTGGGGATTGGTGACTCGGCTGGTCCGGGGACTCACAGGAGACAAGACCCTTGAAGAAGGGCTTGGTGGCGAGGTCAGCGTAGTGCTTCTCGAGGAGCTCCTGGCCGGGGGAGGTGAGCTTCATGGCAACGAGCTTGAAGCCACGGTTCTCGAAGCGGGAGATGATGGGGCCAACGAGTCCACGCTGTAGATAAAATTAGTTTACATGACTCAATTGACGATGGAATCCTTTTGTTCGGCGGATTCATCGGAGCAACGATCTTCTTCGTACCTGGACACCATCGGGCTTGATGGCAATGAAACTGTAACAAATTGATTAGCTTCACCGCCAGAAAAAGAGGGGTAGCTAAGAGAAGACCATAGCTAGAAAGTATGGAATATGGGAGGTGATATCAATGTAGGGGGAAGGGATTGCGACTCACGTCTGCTCGTCGGCCATTTTGATGAATTTGATTGAAGATCGGGTAAATCAGCAAGGGATGAGAAGCAAGAAAGAAGAAGCGGAAAAAGAGGGAGAATAAATACCTGCGAGGCTTTTTTTGCCCTGCGATTGGTCGATGGTGGGGCACGAGGTGAGTTGGCCTAGACACCTGAATACCTTACTGCCTTGGCGCCTTAATACCTCAGGTGTCTTACCCCAGCTATCCACCGTCAGGCCAGCCTGGAGCTTCCCTAACATCAGAAACTCCACTGCGGATGCAGGTCATCATCCACCTCAGAACACTATTTTTGCCCAGGGATTGAGGGTCTCTGACTGCACAGCTGTCTACAGTATGGCCCGGACCCGGCCCGCGTCCCGTTGGACGTTCTTCCTCTCTCTACTGGTTCTTATCAGTTGCATTGTTGTCCCCGGTGGTGAGTTCCCTTGTTAATCTCTATAGCTATATGGAATGGCTGGAATTTTCAATTGACGAATTTTCAAAGTGGCTGTTAAGCATGAAAACTTCAAAACATGCGCTCAATCCGGATTTTGTAAGCGCAACCGAGCTCTCGCCGACGATGCCTCCGCCCAAGGTACATCCTGGAGCTCCCCGTACGAGCTTGATCCAGCTACCGTACAATTCAAGGACGGTCAGTTGACCGGTGTGTTGATCAAAACGACCACGGCGAACGGTCAAGTCCGCCTGCCTGTCATCGTGTCTTTCCTGGAATCCGGTGCCGCACGCGTGATCGTCGACGAGGAGAAGCGCATGAAGGGCGAGATTGAAATCCGACACAACAGCAAGGTCAATAAGAAGCGGTATGATGAGACTGAGAAGTGGGTTCTTGTTGGTGACTTAGAGTCAAGCAAGTCAGCCAAGCTGAAGCCTGAGACCGAAGCTGGATTTACCAAGGTCCAGTATGGCCCAGGTGACAAGTTTGAGGCTGTTATTCGTCACGCCCCATTTGAGTTGGAATTCCAGAGAGATGGCCAGACTCATGTTCAGCTGAACCACCAAGGTCTTCTAAACATGGAGCACTGGCGTCCTAAGGTTGAAAAGGAGGGCGAGTCTGAGTCCGCCGAGGATGAAAGCACTTGGTGGGAGGAGAGCTTCGGTGGCAACACAGACTCCAAACCCCGTGGCCCCGAGAGTGTTGGAATCGATGTGACTTTCCCCGGGTACAATCATGTATTTGGAATCCCAGAGCATGCAGATTCGCTTTCGCTCAAAGAGACAAGGTATACATCTACTATATTCATTGTCACATCTACTATGTAAACCTAACCATCATCTAGGGGAGGACCCGGAAACCACGAGAACCCATACCGCATGTACAACTCCGATGTCTTCGAGTATGAACTTAATAGCCCTATGACCCTTTACGGCGCTATTCCTTTCATGCAGGCACACCGCAAAAACTCCACCGTCGGTGTCTTTTGGTTAAATGCTGCTGAAACCTGGGTCGATATTGTGAAAAAGTCTGCCTCATCAAACCCGCTTTCTTTGGGCGCCAGCTCGAAGACTAACACCCAAACTCACTGGTTCTCCGAGTCTGGTCGAATTGATTTATTTGTTTTCCTTGGCCCCTCGCCCAATGAGATCAGCAAGACCTATGGAGAGCTGACTGGCTATACGCAACTTCCCCAGCACTTTGCCATCGCCTATCACCAGTGCCGTTGGAACTACGTCACCGATGAGGATGTGAAGGAAGTTGATGCTAAGTTTGACAAGTATCAGATCCCATATGACGTTATCTGGCTGGACCTTGAATATACCGACGACCGCAAGTACTTTACATGGGATCCGCTCACCTTCCCCAACCCGAAGGGTATGCAAGAGAAGCTTGACGAATCCGAGCGGAAGCTTGTTGTGCTCATTGACCCACACATCAAGAACAAGGATGACTACTATGTTTCCCGGGAGCTTAATAGCAAGGGTCTTGCCGTTCAAAATAAAGACGGTGACGTATATGATGGCTGGTGCTGGCCCGGCTCTTCAAACTGGGTCGATTGCTTCAACCCCGCTGCAACTCAGTGGTGGAACAGTCTCCACAAGTACGACAAGTTCCAGGGATCGATGTCCAACTTGTTTATTTGGAATGACATGAACGAGCCCTCCGTTTTTAACGGCCCGGAAACAACCATGCCCAAGGACAATATTCACTATGGTAACTGGGAACACCGTGATATCCACAATGTGAACGGTATCACCCTTGTCAATGCTACCTACCAGGCATTGCTTGAGCGCAAGAAGGGTGAGGTCCGCCGGCCATTCATCCTGACCCGCTCATACTATGCTGGAGCTCAGCGTATGGCTGCTATGTGGACTGGTGATAACCAGGCTACCTGGGATCATTTGGCCATTTCCTTGCCCATGGTCTTGACCAACGGTATTGCGGGATTCCCCTTCGCCGGTGCTGATGTCGGTGGCTTCTTCCACAACCCGGACAAGGAGCTGCTGTCCCGGTGGTACCAGGCCGGAATTTGGTACCCATTCTTCCGCGCTCACGCTCATATTGACACTCGTCGCCGCGAGCCCTACCTGATCAATGAGCCCCACCGGACCATTATTTCCCAGGCCATCCGCCTGAGATATCAGCTTTTGCCATCTTGGTACACTGCCTTCCACGAAGCTTCGGTCAACGGTACACCAATCGTGCGACCCCAGTACTATATGTTCCCCGATGATGAAGAAGGCTTTGCCATCGACGATCAGCTCTATCTGGGCTCTACTGGTCTCCTCGCGAAGCCTGTGGTGACTGAAAACACATTCACAACCGACATCTACATTGCTGATGACGAGAAGTACTATGACTACTTTGACTTTACTGTCTACCAAGGTGCAGGCAAGAAGCACACCGTCCCTGCCCCAGAGGACAAGATTCCTTTGTTGATCCAGGGTGGTCATATCGTCCCTCGTCGGGACCGTCCCCGCCGCAGTAGTGCCCTTATGAAGTGGGACCCCTACACTCTTATTTTGACCCTGAACAAGAACGGCGAAGCCGATGGCTCTCTCTACGTCGATGACGGTGAGACCTTTGACTATGAGCGTGGTGGCTACATTCACCGCCGCTTCCAGTTCCGTGACTCGACCTTGTCGTCTGAGGATCTTGGCACCAAGGGACCCAAGACTACCGAATACTTGAAGACCATGGCCGGCGTTACTGTAGAACGCGTCGTTGTTGTTGACCCACCCAAGGAGTGGAAGGATAAGACCACAGTCACCGTCATTGAGGATGGAGCTAAGACAGCCTCCACCGCATCTTTGGACTACTTTGAGCAGGAAGGTGGAAAGGCACCTTATGCCATTGTCAAGAGCCCCAATGTTGGAATTGGAAAGGCCTGGCTGATAGAATTTTAAGGGGGGAACCGCTCTTTCCCAGATACGACTTACATGCGATAGTAGATTATCGATCATTTTGATATAGCCAGTTTATTTGAGTTCTGACTGCATCCATTTCATTCATCACCGTTCAAAGTATCATTCAACATCGTGTCTTTCCGCAAAGATGCGGCAAACGTCTCCCCTATGGTCATGAATCTCCAACGATAACGTCCCATTTATCGACACATACCAGCCCACAGAGTTCTCTCCAATGACCTGCCAGGTAGCCTTGGCATAGAAGCAGGCTGGCTCATATTGTTGATAATATTGGGTGAATAGTTCCATGGCCTTGTAGTTGGCTGATGATAGAGTATGGAAGACTCCCTCGATAATGAAGTCCGAACCTTCAGAGCGCATCACTTTTTCATGAGCAACGACATAGACGAAGGGCTGGGCTGGTTGTTCATCAAAGTCTTCAAGTTCTTGTGCATCGAAGTCTTCACGTTCTTGTGCAGCTTGCGCAGCTTCATCGTTTGCTCTGTTGACTTCATCGACCAGGTCGGCTGGGAAAAAATCGAAGAGCGAGGAGTTTGTGTGAAACATTTTCGTTTTGTATTGTGAACGAGTTGGTGAAGAGGTGATTGAGATAAGTCCATCTGGTAAGTGAGAACAGCTCTGGAGCCCCGGAGCCTGGAGGTTATTCAAAATCAATAACAAAGAATGACGTGCAAGGAATAGAAATGAAATATCCCAACTCTACTGGTTTTACCTTGAAGGTTCCTCGGTACATGTTCTGCGCTCCTAAACTTAATAATTGAAATCATCCGAGACTATGTAAATATTCGTTTCTCTTCAAGTTTGCAAATTGACTGACAGGATGCTCCCAATAAGAATTTTCTTTAAAAAATGCGCAGGCTGAAAAGCTCACGAGTCACAATTGACTGGGTCCTTTTCTAGACTCCCCACTTAACCACAAAGAGATTGGCGCATATTATTTTGACCCCATAATCATTACATAGTAAGCTAAGTACTAGTATTATCTCAAGTACTCATCTTGGAGCTTTCAAAACGCTGTATCAAGTCCTGGAAGTATCAAAAAGGAAAGTCATATAAGAATTGTGTTTTATACTTCTTTAGTTCCCAGTGATCGACAGGGTGCTGACATAACTCGGGGGAAAAAGCCGCTTGCGTCGTGCGCGCCTTGGAATCTCAGCTTTTCTCCCTTTTGGTTCCTGGTTCCCCAATCTCTCATTGTCGCAAGCCCCGATTTGGGTTACGTTTTGCCTCTGGGATCTATACATTTCAATTCTTGGAATTCCCGTCTTGGAAGCTGCCGTACTCCAAAGAATTATAAACAATCACGTTAAATCGTTGAATTGTATACTCACCGAAACTCCCGCCAACACACCACCGCCAACATGTATCTCATTCAACTCGCAATTGAATATGCCGCCCCCTTCTTGTATGCTGCAAAGCTCTGTCTTGACTCCAGGTGATGGCAAATACTAATCATATTCTCTAATAGTCTTATCTCGTCGCCCCTCACCTCTTACCTCGATCAGATCCTCAGCATTCATCGCTCCCGGAGCTCGGCGGGTTTCTCATTGGACATTCCTTTGATTATGCTGGTCGCATCAATCTTAAAGTGAGACTCCGCCTCATATTATCGCCATATCGCAACAACCAACTGACCTTTCTACCAGGGTCTTCTATTGGTTTGGAGAGTACTATTCCAAGGCCCTCTTATCGCAAGCGGTGGTTATGGTCATTGTGCAATCAGCACTGCTCAAGGTCGCGCTGGACAACCGACCTGCCAGCGGAGGAAAGAATGGCATCGAACACACACCCTTTAGCGGTGGTAATAACGACGGTGGCTTCACGCGCCCGTACGACTTCTGGCAGTGGAGAAGCACCAAGCCGTGAGTCTCAACCCTCAACCCATAACCCACCCGTCCCTCAAATCAGGAACACAACTCCCAGGGCCTCTTTATACTGATCCATTTTCTTCCAGGTACTGGATGTTCCTTTCCTACTTCGTCGCTATCCTGTTTGTGATCCACCTCACTCCAATCTCCGACTCCTCCTCCTACATCAGCCTGCTGGGTTGCATCGGTCTTGCCGTTGAGGCCACCCTCCCCATTCCACAAATCCTAGCCAACCACCGCTCTGGCTCGTGCAAAGGCTTCCGTGTCTCCGTCCTGGCCGCCTGGTTGATTGGTGACTCAATGAAGATGAGCTTCTTCTTCTGCAGTCAGGAGGCCATCCCCTGGTCTTTCAAGATCTGCGGTATGTTCCAGTGCGTCTGCGACTGCTACCTGGGCTTCCAGTACTGGATGTTCACTCGGAACTCTGTCCGGGCTGCAGGCAGCTCTCAGGAACAAGAAGGGCGATGGGCCGCCGGTGAGAAAGACATTCGCATGAACTAAAGACCTGATGCTTTTCTTTGGTATTTGGCAGCCAAATAATTATTTTTTGTAGATAGAGGGGATCCACTCAAACCATAGCGATCATAGATTTTGTAATAATTCCGAATGAAACGACGTCAATAACGCGATTTTCTCCTTCGAACGTGATAGAAAACTGATTGTATTGCAATATTTACCCTGTATCGCACTATCGCGTCTGCCCCGCAAACGGCGGTTCGGGAAATGATGGAATGCGAGCTGCCCCGCGCCATAGACTTCAATTCTTTCTCACTCAGAACCGCCCTCTTTAACAGCGATCAATACGCCAGCTGCTCATTGAAATCTCAAAATGGCTTCAGTGTCTACCATCCGTATCGGATATGTGCCTGGTAGGTTCTTGTGACGAGACCAAAGCTTTAATGTTACGCATGCGGCATAGCTATCTGAACATGGTGTACTAATATCTTTTCCATATTGATTAGAGCACTATCTGACCCCCCTGCATCTGGCTCTGCGCTCCAAGGCTGTTGCTTCTCTTCCATACAAGATCGCTCTTACCCCATTCCCGTCTGGCACGGGTCATATGATCACATCCCTGCGCGGCAATGAGATTGACATTGCGATTGGTTTGACCGAGGGTTGGGTCGCCGGCTTGGCCGGTAAGCAGCAGGCACAAAGCACAGGCGATGGCGGATACAAAGTCATTGGTCACTGGGTCGACAACCCTCTACGATGGGCCATTGTCACAGGTCGTAACCGCAGCGAGATCAACGGAGTCCCGGATCTGCAAGACTCAAGAGTCGGAGTGAGCCGTCTTGGAAGGTGAGCAAGACAACTCTATTCAAGCTGAGCTGTTAAATAAAAGCCAGCTAAGCCACATGGTAATTGCGACCGTGATTATTGAATCATTTCTAATATGGATCGTCGTTCACCAGTGGTTCTCACATCATGTCCTTCGTCCTCGCCCAACAGCAAGGCTGGAAATCCGACTCCTTGACATCTGTCCCTCTTGGACCCTTCGGCGCTCTACGAAACGGAGTAACCGGCGAAGACGAGGCCAAGCCAGAGCAAGTACCAAACCCCACAGCCGAATTCTTCATGTGGGAGCACTTCACAACAAAGCCCTACTTCCACGCAACAGCAGACAAGCCCAACCCACCACTCAAGAACATTGGCGAGATCTTTACCCCCTGGCCCTCATGGATGATGGTGGCATCGACAGCACTCTTCCCCGCCCCTGCAAATGATGACCGCCTCGCACAGCTTTTCCAGGCCCTGGACCTTGGAATCAAGGAATTCGAAGCCGATACCGCTCAGGTTGTGAAGCTTTTGGGAACTGGAGAGCTTGGCTGCACTTATATTGAGGAAGATGCTACGGAGTGGTTGAAGGATGTCAAGTTCACTGATAGCACTCGTGGTGTGGATCGTGAGGTGATTACGGGTGTTGTTGATGTCCTTAAGGTGGCCGGTGTTATTGATCCGGCAATGGATAACGAGGAGGCTATCCAGCGGGTTATTGGTATCCCAAGGTAAAAAAAATCTTTAACGATAGACTAAAATTGCGGGAAACTATTTCAAGGTTTCCATCTTGAGATAAACACAGAATAAATTAACATGCATGGGCATCTTATGGCACAATCTTGCTATTTGCACAGTGGATTGACAGTATACATCTTTTTTGCTACCCTTGTGTCTCATCATTGGTCCTCGAAGTCCATACATGTAGTATAGAAAAATCTAGATGATTTCAAAAGGAAACCCTGACAGTCTAGAACCTTCTCGGAGTCTCTAAATAAGTTACAAAAATGGCTGCGGAGCACGAGAAGGAAGAATATCTCTCACCCACCCAGCCGTCATCGCCACCATCTCCTTGGTGCAGCTATGGCCCGTATTGTCCTGTACAAAAAATCTAATATCTTGTTTGCCCCCCGTTCTATTCCGTCGCTCCTCTACCCAAGCCGCGGTATATTTCGCTGGGACCAACTTATCAAACCGCCCATTGCACAGAAGCAGCGGTACATCAGCAGGAAAGGCGTCTGTGACTTGCTGATCATCGTGATGCACGATCTCCGCCAAAGCGCGAGGCCATCGCCTTTGCTGTTTTGGATCCATTGCCTGACGGAGCTTTTCATAATCGAACGACTCTCCATCCGGACCGTTTCCAATCGTTGGATCGATGCCCAGACGACCGAGAAGCAGAGTGGAGAGACTAGGGCAGCCCACAATCATGGTGTAGGCGTAAATCTGGCCTGGAGGAGTCAGTGAAGCGATGCGCCACGCTGTGTGTCCACCCAGAGACACGCCGTACATGATGTTGTAGAATTGAGAGAATTGGGGGAGATAGGTTGGAAGGTAATCAAGTACCAGCTTGAAATCTTGGGCAGATCCGGAGATCATGGATACCAGGTCCATACTGTTGGATTTAGTTAGTATTGCGGGAAATGTCATGGTAGAGATCATAGAACATACGCGTGATTCTCATTGCCGTTCTTCCAGGTCTTGTTTGCTTCTGGATCAACCTAGTGGGAAGGTTAACGTTGAATGAAAGGGTAATAGGAACATGGACAGCAAATACCTCGCGATCTCCGTGGTTTCTCATATTCATAGTCACAGCAATCAATCCAATTGACCTGCCTTCTTGCTTGTCTGTTCGATATTGATGAAGAATCTCATGTGCCATATCCTCCATCACCCGATAGGTCCGGGTACGGTTATGTGCCATATACAAGACTGCGATCTCTTCAGTTTTCTGGACTGACTGAGCAGCTTTAATCTCCAGTAGCCCGTATACATAGATTTTAATTCCGCCAATCACCAATTCAGTTTTGCTTGAGAGAGGTGTACTTGGCGGAAGGGAGAAACGAGGCTCCTGGCCATCTGTACTTTGAACAGCTGTCATTTTTTTGTTGTAGACTTGCTTTCTTTTCTTTCGGCGTTCATTCAAGGATATCAATCTTCACAGAATAAGATTTTTCGAAGCTCTTATATGCAACAGTAGGGATGAATGAAATAGAAATGAGCCGAACCGACCGCTAGTACCACAAGTGGTTAAAGCGGAGAGAAAGATAATTGCCGAATTAACCGCCCCGTGACCACCGAATCACAAGTGACAAAACAATTTGAGCCGAAGTAATTCAATCGCAATTTGCCGAAGCCCATCAAAGCTTCAAAACAAGCTATGCCGATCGAAAAACTCCAGAATCATCGGGGTAGCATTGAAGCTAGCGACATGATGGCCCGCTACCTCATTATCCGAATTAGGCACCGTACTGGGCCAATCGTGACCAATCACAGAATCGTACACCAAGCCCACAAGCCCCCTAGCACCAAACGAGTAAACGACAGTGTCAGACGCTACTGACAGGGTCTTGTTCCGCCGAACGCTCAGGTGATCACGCCCAGCCCACTCCTGGATGAAATGCGGAATAGTTGGCAAACATTCGTTTTTCCGTTCGCCACCCCAGTAGGAAATCGTTGTGTCGTTTCCACCGTGGAATGCTAGTAGGGGGATATCCGTCCGTGAAGTTTGACAGGGAATATCGACTGTAGCAGGCAAACAGGGCAGCGTGTCGATGTAGTAGGCGCCAGAGACGGGAGCAAAAGCTGCGAAGCGAGCTGACATTTCGGAGTCACACGCGAGGAGGTTGCAGAAGCCGGCCCCGTCGGATTTCCCGGTTGTCCAGATCCGGGTGGTATCGATACAATATTTGGAAGTAATCTCGTTCAAGATGTCTCGTGTGAATTGAATGTCATTGGTCGTGATACCCGGAACGCCTTGCCATGTGTTCTGTGTCCGTATACAATGCCAATGGTTAGAAATAAATTTCTTTTTTCAATGAGAGAGTCAGCGAGATTGATGTTTTTTTCTTGAAACTTACATCAACGCCCTGGGGATATACAACAAGAGTCTTGGTGTTGAACTCGGGATTGGTCAATTGGTCAAGCTGCAACTGGCTTTCAGCCGTCCGCTCACCCCCGTGATATGACAGGATAACAGGAGTTGGAACATGAGGATGGTATTCGGGTGGAATGGAGATCAGAAAGTTGCGATCTAGATCATCGCTTGTAATCGATATGTTGAAAACGCTCCCTGTGGACTGCCCTTTAGGTAGCTGTTTGTCCCCACATAGTGTAGCGGCTGCGAGTGTGGCTCCCAGAAGGAGTGAACCGATATAAGAGAGTGCCATGAGAGGATATTTCGTTAATAACAACAAAAGAAATCAAATCATCAAAGATAGCCACGACCAAAGCCAACTTATACTTCCTGTACCCTCGAGCCTCTAGGATGACATGGGGTTACACATGCACTACCCCAGACTTTCCCCGCAAAAAGCAAAGCTCTCCTTGTTCAACAAACTCTAGCTACGTAGTACTAACGACCGGTTTCCATGCTCCTACTTGCCGGATTGCCGGGGATTTCGTTTTCTTTATGGACACTGTATATGATATGTCACTTTTTCCGGCTAGATTTAGCGGCGGACTTAAGGATGGTTGCTTATTTGCGTGGCGGGCCCCAAACCCGCAGCTAGGTTTCTACGCCACTAGAGCGAAGAAGACTGCAAGGGATTGATGTTAGGGGGATAAAGCCCCCGGCTAGAAGCCACCTGCCAGCTAACGGCAATTCAAATGCCAGCTGGCCACTACCGGCTCTGTCGGCAACATGAAGTAACTAGGACCGATTAATTGCTTAGATCACTTGAATTATTGAGATTAAATACAGCGTATTAACAACAAAAAGCCGTCTTATGGCTCACATATGATACAGGTTGGGCGGGGGAGGAAGATCTCCGTCCAAAGGGGTCCCTGCAAAATGCTCATATAGTAGTCTTTGGGAGTGTGGGTCAGATAATGAGAATTCTGGGCTGATCAAATGTTGAAAGATACTGAGTTCTGGGACATAATTGTTAAAATATCCATCTGAAAAGCCCTCACCGTCAAATGTACCAGCCGCGGTATCATTCGGTATGAATAGTTCAGGACCGGATATTCCACTCTCTGTCGTAGGACTATAACCCTCCTCATTTCTAGAGACTTGTTGGATCCTATTAGGAAGAGCAGCGCGCGTTTGCTTTGCAGTCATATCCTGTGTCTGATTGTTGTTCCGGCTGGTTAGAATATTCTGTGCACGATCGAAGAGTCGGTGCATAACGCCCGCGCTCCAATACGTATCGCGCAAACTCTCCAAGAACAATAAACAAAGATTGAGCCTATTCTTGGCAAGATTAGCCTGCAGTAGACTGCTGGATTTACAGTCAAATAGGTGAATCTGCATGGCAGGAATCAAAGATGTGATGCTAATAGCAAATGTCAGCCACATAGTAGTCTCGAGTCATGATCAGTATATACTTACAACATCGGCTTAATCAATTTGACTACATCTAGTTCAATGATTTTCTCAAGGGTCTGGTTTGTCATTGAAGCAGCCTCGCGAGCGCGATTCTGTGCAACCTTTTGCCAGATATCTGACGAGTGCTCTGGAAATGAAGAAGGGGCATTCAAGATATATGGTCGATAAAGCACGGTAACAGTTGCTCTGAGATATGTTAGACAGGAAGCCAAAGCAGGGTAGGATTGAACAAACTGGTAGAAAACTTGGAGGTGATATTCGTGAATGCGGACAGTATCACTCGTAGAGTATATCGCTGGTGTCTCGGTCTTCTGACAGTTGAGCAGCTCTGCGGCTAGTTCGTCAATCTCTTCAACACTTGCCTTGGGTGCTTTGAGTCTGTAATGAGCACGGAGAATACGACCAAGAGAATAAGTAGTCTTCACAAGCCGCACCCACATCTCAGCAAGGCAGTCTAGATCCTGAGGAACAAACTTGTGTCGAGCCTCTGGAGAGACGAGTTGTAGCTCATGTAATATATCATCGGGATATGGAAAGGGTGCGTCACAGTCTTCATCGTGGATCCGCATGGGTCGGCCTTTAGCCAAAGATACCCATCGATCTCGAATCACGCATGTCCACCAGAGACGGCGAGTGAGGCGTTGGTGTTCCGACGAAGATGTGTGATTACTTCGGTTATGGGAACTACTGCAACGGTGTATACCAATTCCCTGGGCCAATGTAATGGCAATTCCAATCCAGTGGGATGCCCCCGTATGGTCCTGGGCATCCGTATACCAGAAGCTCATCAAAAGGACCGATCGAATGAGTATGAGTTTGTCTGTCCTGCGATCGACATCGTAGAATGCCTGGATGGAGATGTTAGAATTTATCTCTTTTGATTGGTATGTTAGCAACACATACTTTGGCTCTCCGAAACATCGCTCTTTTCATAGCTTTACGAGAATCAAATCCCGCCCGTTGCAAAACTTTGAGGTCGGCACACTGATAGGTCATTAGTTACTGTCTGGGACTTTTGGCTTTGGATTTTGGTAATATTACGTTGGTAGCTGCAAGAAGCATACTCCAAAGTAGCAATGGACTGATATTTTGCGTTCCATTTTGCATATACTCATTGAGAAATGCCGGTGCTTCGATCACAGGGTGGAAGAAATGAACATGATGGAAATAGCATATGATGAGCTCATCGCAAACATCGGGCGGTATTGTTGCGAATCCCCCTTCGTGTCGGATGTATTCTATTTCATGTGGGAGGAGGTTTGTGCCAGTTCCTGAATTTTTGCCTGGATCAATGCTGGCGGGGGATTGATGCGCTTCTTGTGGAACTCCCGGGTGGCACAACTCATACACGGATTGCCTTGGACCACGAGTGTCACCTAGGAGGTATCAGTCTCTGTAAAAAAAGCACTGTTATGGTCTACTACTATGGATAGTGAATAACACCTACCAATATACGAGCAGGCACTGTCATCCGGTAAATCTCCGTCCGTGTCCGTTATTGTACCTGTGAGCTTATCGCCGAAATTGACATTAGGTTGTCTCTCTTGCGGTCCGATGATTGCTGGTGCAGCGCGTGACATACGCGGGCTTTCTCTCATGTCAGTCGTGGAGTTCATCGAGATCCACAGCACAATCCGACTACTAAAACTCCACTCACCGATGCTTCTTCCGCGGCAGGATTTCACACACATCCGTCTCATGCTGGCAGTTCGTGCAGGGTGGACCATTCTGCGTCACGTCACATCGTATCTTGCGTTGATTGCATGGTCTACATGCTACGCGAGACCTTCGACCCGCCTTTTTACCGGAATCGTTCATGTTGTGGATCACCGAGCAATAGTGGAGGAGGGAGGGAATTAATTGCCGCGGCCGAAGGGTCGGGAAAACACCAGGGCTTTTATTTGTTGTGTGGGGGCGGGTCCCTTCCCTTAAGTTATTAACCATCGGCTTCGGCAATCTCGGCAATTATCCAGCTTGGACCAATGGCCCAATGCAAAATCCGGGGAACTGGGGTTGACAGCAAACTCAGTTCTTGAGCTTTACAATAGAGAAAATATCGGCTATAAATACCGGCAGGGTGTCTGCTGAGCTGCAGCATCAGTCTCAGCTAGAAAGGCCAAGTCATCTATACTTTGATCATGGACGACTCCATCAGACAAGCCGAAAAGGGCAAACTTGATGAGGTGGAAAGGGTGGATGAGATGGAAAAGAAAGGCGATGTCTTCTCCGCAGAAGACGAGAGACGACTTGTTCGCAAGCTTGATCTTTGGTATTTCCTCACATTGGACTCCTTGTGGCTATTACACATGTGCATACGTTTACTGATATACATATTTCACATAATAGGATCGTCCCCCTCATGATGTTCACCTACATGCTGCAAAGCTACGACAAAGGTATTATGAGCGCCGCCACACAGTTTAATTTCAACGACGATCTAGGCTTGACAAAGATCGTTGGATACGAAGCGGATGGCACCGCTATAACAAATAACCGAAAATACTCCAACGCGTCAATGATATTCTATATTGGCTACTTGGTGGGCACATATCCCATGATGTATTTGGCGCAACATTACCCGCTGTCACGCGTTATCTCGGGAGCAACATTTCTCTGGGGTATAGTAGTCATGTCAACTGCTGGTTGCTCCAACTATGCTGGTATCATGGTCAACCGTTTGGTGCTTGGCCTCCTTGAATCCGCCGTCGCACCAACATTCACAGTTCTAGTCACATTCTGGTGGACTCGGGATGAACAGGCCTTGCGTACTGGACTGTGGTACTGCTGTGTTGGAGTAGCAACTACCATATCCCCTCTCATCAACTATGGACTTGGTCAGATTCATGGATCCCTTCTCCCCTGGAAACCCATGTTTCTAGTCCTTGGAGCTATCACCACGCTGTGGGCAGTTGTGTTATTTTTCACCTTGCCTGATAGTCCCCTCACTACAAAGGGACTGAATGAGAATGAACGCCAAATTGCTCTTAGCCGACTTGAACGAAACCAAGCCGGCACAATCAGTCGTCAATTTGACAAGGCCCAATTTCTTGAGACATTCCGAGACTTCAAGACATACAGCTGCACGCTAATTATCCTTTTGACGGGAGTGCCTTCTGGTGCAATTGGCACTTTTGGAACGATTGTTATCAATGGGTTTGGATTCAGTCACTTTGACTCATTGGCATTAACATGTCCGATCGGAGCGATCACCGCGCTATCAATTCTGCTTGTCGGCTATGTGACTCGAAAGTGCAACGGTACCCGCTATCTTTGTATTATAATATGCGCTCTCATCTCTATCGCTGGCACTTTGATTTGCTGGTTGGGACCACGCACCAACAAGGGTCTGTTGTTTGCAGGAATCTTTTTGATTGCTGTTCAGGTTGCCTCCGGTGGCTTGGCTGTCTCGCTCGTCGCGTCCAACATTGCCGGCCATACTAGTAAGTTTGTCTTGATCTGTTGATGCGAATTAACCTTGGCTAATGTCCAATAGAAAAAGCAACAACCAGTGCATCTACATTTGTTGGTTATTGTATCGGCAATATCATCGGACCACTGATCTTCGGTGCGTCTCCAGGGCCCTTGTATCGCGCTGGATTCATAGGAAGTTTTGTCTGTCTATGTGGTGTCGTGGTAACAGCTGCTATCAGTTGGGTTTACTTGCGAAGGGAAAACTTGCAGAGGGATAAGCGATTCGGATCGGGCCCTAGTCGACAGCATGTGCATTCCATTGAGGAGAACTTGACGGATATGCAGAATGAAGAGTTCCGATATGTGCTTTAAAGTGGATTAATTACTATTGTATCTTATTTCTCTGGGTATCCGAATATCTCGCTGTCCACCTTGCACAAGAAAACATCCCGATGACTCATGAGACATGAAACACTTGAGCCTTGCTCACTTCTTCAAAATTCGAGTGCATCCGTTTTTTCTCTTTTAATTTGGCAAAATTGTGAAAACAAAATGGCAGCCTGGGAATATTGCGGGAAAGCGCTTGTAATTGGCGTTCTGCGATCCTACTAGCGGCTGATAAGTATAGGACACTTGGCCCTCTGCTTACCAGTCGTTACTTGATCATCGAATCCTTCAACATTTGGTTTTTTTCACGTATAAGACCCAAGTGGCAACCAGACCTTGAGGCTTATCCCATTTTAATTTTACCTTCGCCTTGACTCCCAAAATGTCATTTGCCGTTCAACCATGTCACCCAGTAGATGCCCCGGGCATTGCGACCACCATGATGAGCGCCCGTCTCACAGACCCTCACTGGGTAAAGATGTGGGAGGATAATGTTTCCCGGGAAGAAATAATTACTGGAGCTACTGGCCGCGTGCCCTGGAACCTGATAAATGGCAGAGATGCCAAACGGCATCAAAAAGTGGTCGACGTTGCAAGCGGACAGGTGGTCGGGTATGCGCGGTGGAGGCTGCCTCCCCATCTAGCAAAGATGGATGATGTCTGGCAAGAAGCACAGGTTGTGGAGCCCACACCGGAAGATCGAGAAGCGTATGAAAAGTTGTCTCAAGCTGGCTCGAGAAATGGTAGACCCATTGGACTAAAGAGTGGAGAAGCGATGGATTATCGGAGCGCGCCGCTCGAAGCTGCCGATGAGCGGGTCACGCGAGATGGTTCATTCCTAAGTAAATATGAAACCTAGACCAAGATTTCTTGACGATTCGAATGCCTTGACTAATAATCATTCGCTAGCACTTGATTATTTGACCACGGATCCTGATTTCTGGAGGCGTGGTGTTGGAACCATGCTTGTTGAAAGTGGACTGCGAATTGCAGATCAATATAAGCTGAGGACATATGTCATGTCCGAACCGGCTGCATTGAAGTTGTATCTGAATCTTGATTTTCAATTAGTGGAGACCGTGTCTACTGATTATTCTCAGTATGGGGGTTTAGAGCCCATGGTACATTATTTTCTGGTTCGTGAGCCTTTCGCATAGGCAATCTATGGGGGTTGCCTTCTCTTCAATGTCTATTGGTGCATAATATGTGATTATATGAATGTTCGAATATTGTTTCTCCTGCACGTCCATTCCAAGCAAAAAAAAAAAAAAAAAAAAAAAGTGATACTAAATATGAAGTGGAAAAGTGGAAAGCGATACAATGATTATGTGCTATACAGAGTGGACTCGAAACTTTGCGAAGGCATAGGAAGGCATTGATTGAATAACATTTGAATAATGCATATCATCAAGGCTATTATACTTTTTCACGCCCTGTAATTAATTCTCCTGGCCTAGATCGCATTTCAATGTCGATTATTGTTCCAAGGTTGCCGAGCCCCGGGGGATGCATTCCGGGCGAACCCCCAGGCCCCTGACAACACGATTGGAATGTATCCCAACTTGCTGGAGAATTACCAAATGCCAATCAACAATTTGGGCCAATTATTTCTGCAATTCTTCTCCTGCAGGCCGCCTCATCTAAGTGGAGTTTGGAAGTTGTCAATCTGGGTTATGGTGTGGAGAGCCGACCATACCACGCACCGAAGCTCCAATGACGTACAAGGGGGAGTTATTTGTTTTTTTGTGTGGTATGTCAATAGAGCCTTGGAAAAGAAAAATAACAAATTCATCTTCTATATAAGATATGTCAACGCGTTAAGGCCGTGAGCGGCTCGTGTGATCTTGGTCTTGTGTGCTTTCTCCGGGTTTGTATCCCATCCATTCATTTCAATACCTGCTAGGTGGTAATTCGACGCCCAATACCTAATTTTTATTATTTTATTTTATTTTTCTTTTCATTCATTATATATTCAACTTCCAATACGATGCGTCAATCACAGGCATTTCTGCCTTGGTCGGTGTTGCTGGCTTCGCTGGGGGCAGTCCAGGCAAGGCTCGACTTGAGCTCGGGCAGCAACGTTGTGGTCTACTGGGGTGGGCTTACCCAATGACATTGATAAAATTCGAGGAAAGATTAGCTAAACAACTCATAAAGGTCAAAACTCGCTTCAGGGAAAGGGTGGTGAGGTCCAGCAGTCACTGGAACATTACTGCGAAAGTAAGTATATCCCTGGACAATTTTATGTCAACTATGAACTGACTAGGTTCCCAGATGATGACATTGATGTATGAGAGACATTGGCTGGACTCTCTAGAAAGCCAAACTAACAGTGAAAAAATTAGGTCATTCCTATCGCATTCGACATGATGGTCAATGGACCTGGAGGTGCTCCAGAGATCGACTTCTCTGTCACTAGCCAGGACTGTGATGTGTTCCCGGGCACACAGTTGAAGAATTGCCCCAAGATTGGGTAAGTGATATTATGAATACTGGCTGCTGGCATCCCGGCCAGACTGACACCCAATAGCCAGGACATCCAAACGTGCCAGGACAAAGGAAAGACAATTCTCTTGTCCATTGGTGGCGCAACTTACAGCGAAGGGGGTTTCAAGTCGGAGGCGGATGCCAAAGACGGTGCAAAGCTCATCTGGGAAACCTTTGGACCAGAACAAGCTGACTCCAAGGCTTTGCGACCATTTGGCAAAACCAGTCTAGATGGATTCGACTTTGACTTTGAAGCCAGTGTCCAAAACATGGCTCCCTTTGCTAACGAGTTGCGATCACTGATGGATACAGACAAGAGCAAGCAGTACTTCCTTACGGCAGCCCCGCAATGCCCATACCCCGATGCAGCCGACAAAGATATCCTGAACGGCCCTGTCTTCATTGATGCTGTCTGGGTCCAGTTTTACAACAACTTCTGTGGCGTGAACAACTTCGACACCAACTCGGCAAACTCCAAGTACAACTTTGAAGAATGGGATAATTGGGCCAAGACGGTGTCAAAGAACAAGAACGTAAAGGTAATGATCGGTGTTCCAGCCGATACGACAGCCGCCAGCACTGGATATGTGCCCGTCGACAAAGTGGCCGATGTGATCGAGTATACGAAGAAGTTCGAGAGCTTTGGAGGTGTAATGATGTGGGATACATCTCAGGCATATGCGAACCAGGGGTTCATTGATGGTGTGCGCAAGGCACTTGGTGGTCCGAATTCCGGTTCGTCGTCGTCGTCCACCTCGGCGTCGACTACGGCGTCTGCACCAACCTCAACTAACTCACCGAATACCTCGCTATCTTCCAATGCACCCGGATCCTCGTCCTCTTCTTCCTCCTCCTCTGGATCTGGCTCCTCATCCAGTGGTCATGAGGACCCGGCACCCACCCCCGCTCCTACCACCACTACCACCAAGCCAGCCGACAACCCGAAGCCTACCGAGACCACTACGAAGGCTGCGCCTGCGCCTACTACCGCCAAGCCCGCTGACCAGCCAACTGCCACGACCAAGACGGAGGCTGCGCCCAAGCCGACTACCACTTCCAAGTCCGAGGCCGTTGCCCCCAAGCCAACTACAACGACTACGAAGCCTGCGCCCGCTGCGCAGCCAACAACCACCGAGGCCGCCCCTGTGCCGACTAAGAAGCCAACTACTACTGAGCCTGCGCCTGCTCCCAAATCGACTACGACTACCCGACCCTCTGTCATTGATGACGATGATTTCTCCGATCCTGATCTTAGCCCCATGGACGATTCAAGCGATGATGATGATATCGATAATTCGCCCAAGAGCAGCGCAATTAAGAATGGCGCATCCAAGAGCAGCAGCAGTGCGATCAAGGATAGCGCGACAAAAGATACTACACCAAAGAACGAGCTTATTGGCTCAGATCTCTTCGGTCTCCTGAAGGGTCTGAAACAGGCCAACGGCGTCGTCCAGGGCCTCACCAACGGCCTGACCAAAGGCCTGACTAAGAACCTTCGCCGTGCGAAGCGCATTGGATACAACTAATTACATCCGCCCTCTTGGAATAATTGATGCTTCAATTTTGGATACACAAAAGCCCTAGCTTCCATGTTTCGAAAATTAAGACTGTCAGCCCCCTATGTTATTTGTTCCTGCAGGCGCAAGGAAAGCAGAACCGCCAGTCTCAAGAGAGTTGTTTCACGATATACGTTCCGATATAGTACATGTTGACGACCATGAGCTTTACTTCCACTCTTTCGCGTTGCATGGATGCCCACTGGATTTCACTCTTTCTTATGTTGCCCAACTCGACCCTCCTTGATACCCATACAAATTCATAATTATCTCCAGTGAAGCTACATGGACGTCTCAAAATATAACTCATTGCCTTTGACACTTTAATAATTCATTCACTCTTGGCTCAAAGCTTTATATCCAAGTCACGAGTAGAGTGGGCGCATCAACTTATGTAACTTAAGCGTTGATCACCACGTAGTACTCCTTCCAATCTCCAGCATCGGTGCAAGAACCATTGAACAAGCCAAGACTCTGGTAACCTCCAGCAACATCCAGGTCTTCACAATCGGCATTCTCAAAGAAGATGGCCTTCCACCAATCTATGTAGTAAACGGCATCGGCAAGGATGTAGCAGTAGTCGTATGTGCCGCCAAGGCTGGCGCACGTTTCGACGACGTCCGATCCAGAGGCAACGAGGGTACCGTTAGAGCACTGATTCTTGAGTTAGTAGCTGTAACAGTTCTAATTCAATTTCAGTCCCGAGGTCATGTGTTGAACTTACTGAGTCACCGCAGTAAAGAGCCCAGTCGGCGGTAGCCACGGAGGCGAGAGCAAGGGCCAAGGTAGGGAGGTACTTCATGATGATTTTCTGTGTGGACGTCAGTCAAACTTCACCTCGAGAAATAGTTCCAACCTTTCCATTTTCTTTCCATGTGTACACATGTGTACGAATCAATAACTTTCCAAGATTGAAAATTTGACAGGGAAAATTGACTCACATTCAAAGGAATTATTCCTGGATATATTTTTGGTGGGAGAGTTCAAAACATCGAATCTCGGACCATCTCACTACTTATATATCCACCACGAAGTGGGTAGTAGATACCAGTCTGGTATTGATGGGAGTTCCAACTTTGGGATAGTCTGGGCAGCAATCGATTGATTCATCCATCGGCCCTTGACACTCTTCCTGAGGATCGCAAAGGCAAAAAATACCGACAAGACGGTAAAGGATTGATCCTTCAATCAACCATCCACAGTCTCGACCCCACATGGTTTAGGCTAGAATAGCTGCCCCGGGGGCCACTAGATACCATCAGGTACCCTTCAAATATTAAACCCCACTTATTTCAATGTTAGTGCACTTACTTAGGTCTTTAGGCCAAGCATCATCCTCGGAAATCCCACGGCATGTGGGCAGGTCCGTTGAATCTTCCGGGTGTCAGTGGGTGCACAAGATTAAAGTAAGAAAAGTGGACTAGAAAAGCTTGCAGCAAATAAATTCTTCACATGTTGATTCAGGTCTGACTTTTGGTTCCCAATGTTCCTCGTGGGCCATGTCCACCTGGCAAGGTGGCGCCTGTGAAGGCCCTGAAGGATTAGCGTGCTCCGAGTTTGGCTAGTCTTATCTTCCAGGGCGCTAAGTCCGAGTCGTGTACTAGCTTCTTTCTGCAGTGACGGAACAGCATTTGAGATCCCGTGGGCGGCAAGAGAGATTTACGATTTATTCTGGCGAAATGAACTGCATCTGTGACCTTGAAAATTGCTAGAAATGGGTATCTTTATGTTCGAATATTGGAACGCTTTTCACCACATGTGCAGAACTAACATTGATTGGACCTTTGAAACTCAAGCTGTAGGGTATTCTTTTTAATATCGGATTATCGTACTCCGCACATCGTGTTTGTTACTGAGAACATAACCTGAACAGCGTGCACATGTGGCGTCTGCCGAGCGTACGCACTCCCTAAGCCATCGGTCAGCACTTATTACCTGTTTGGGAGCTTTAGTGCTTCAGAAATAGCCCAAGGCGGGACCGCACTTGGTTTATAGTTTGTTGGTTGTATTCAATGGGCGGGTTGAATGCTTAGCGTGAACTTCCACTCTGCACGGCCCAGATGAAGTGCTGTGTCAAGAAGGGACGGGAATGCTGACCCTAAAAAGCGGGAATGAATGAGAAATTTGGATAAGCGGTATTTTCTTTTCTTTTTGAGATCGCCTGCTTCCAAGAACATTATAAAAAAAATTAAACTAAAAAATATGTAGGCAGCAACGTGTTAGATGAAGAATAACAATCAGTTCATACTCCACCGCTAAGCCGCCTCGCAAGCATAACAGCATAAATCATTTCTCATGGAACGATATTCCCTCGACATCGGGAACGTAAGGGGAAAACACTAGTAATCATCCCTGGATATAGCAATCCACCACGTCGGAATCAAGGCACTCTCAGCTCATTCCAAAACGCTCTTACCCCTTCCCGTAGCCTTTCACTCCATATCTTCTTCCTCCTTGCTTGTAGCCAGGTGGTATCGGCCCGGAGGCTTACCAGGCTCCTCATATTCAATGCTTAAGCGGGACAAATGACCGAGAAGATTCTCAATCTTAATCTCACCCTTGCTGCGCTTTTGGCGACCGAGATTGTCGAGCCACTTGATCCTATTCAGGATGTAGTAGACGAGAGCAATAACAATCTCCACTCCGAGCGAAAAGCCCCAGATACGGACAACAGTCACGATATCAGTCCATCCGTTCTTGGTTTCCACGAATGAATCGGGTGGATCGGTCTTCATATCCTGGTTTGAGAACCAACCGAATAGACAGAAAAGCGTTGCGATAACGTCCACGCCTAATATTGCGCTTACTAGCTGCAGTGATGGCCAGTTGTCGATACCACGAGTCACGAAAATTAGCCAGTTCTCCGTAAGTGCCACCTCCAAGAAGATGACTTCTTGGGTGGATCCCCAATTCTGAATGATACCACCAGATTTGAGGAACATACTACCTCGAACAACCCAGGTACCCAAGGCCAGAAGCAAGCCAAGGATGGAAGATATGACCCAGATTTTTGGGAGTTGCCACTCCACAGGACGTAGCTCATAGGAGGCATTGTCGTATGCCACCGCGACAGTTGCAAGATCAGCAAACAGAGCAAGGAAGACAACAAGCTCAACTCGGATGCTTTCATTCAAAATAATCATTGACGTCACAAGAAAGATTTCCAAGTGCAAGCAAAGCGCAATGCGGTATTGAATATACGCCTTCATGCGATGAAAGATTTGTCTTGCGACCTTGATAGAGTCGATGATAGTTGACAAGCCAGGCTCAAGGAACACAATATCCGATGCTGACTGTGCTGCTTCGGATGCTCCTTCGACAGCGATACCGCAGTCCGCTTTCTTGAGGGACGGAGCGTCGTTTACGCCATCGCCAGTCATAGCAGTCAAATGGCCACGTTCCTGAAGCATTTGGACCACTTGGAATTTGTGTTCAGGAAACACTTCCGCAAATCCATCCGCTTTCTCGACCAGATCGCTAGCCATGGCGCCGCTAAGACCACCATGAATCAGTTTGTCCGAATTGTAAACTTTGGTTCCCAAAGCAAGCATTTTACAGGTCTCCTTGGCTATTGCAATAGCATCGCCCGTGAGCATTTTAACACTAATGCCCAGCGCCTGTGCTTCACTAATCGTCTGAGCTGTGTCCTCCCGAGGTGGATCAAACATGGGCAGCATTCCGAGAAGCATCCATTCTTCACCCTCCTTTTGCACGGCGACACCGAGTGAGCGAAAGCCGCGATGGGCAAATTCCTGTGCTTTTTCCTTGTAGTGATCGGCAACTTCCTGCGAGCAGTTTGTAAGTGCTAGCACCGCTTTCGGGGCCCCCTTAGTGCAGGTGTATCTAGTTCCATCACATGTGGCTATAGTCACAATGCGCTTAGAGACTGGGTCAAATGGGGTGAACTTTTCAGTTTTCCAGCCACGGCGTAATATCTCTCGCGCCTTTGGATACTGGCGGAGTGACATGATGGTAACTTTGTCAATGGGGTCCAACGATTCAATATTGTGCGAAGATGCAAGGCACGCGACAGCAAACATCCAGTCCACGTCTACACCTTCTGCCACATAAGGATCACGAATGCTAAGCTTATTGGCCGTCAAAGTTCCGGTTTTATCGGAGCAGAGAATATCCACACCCTATGGACTGGTTAGCGTCGATCCCATGATCTCATTTGGGGTTTGGACATACAGCCAAAGATTCAATAGCAGTCAACTTCTGCACAATTGCTTTCTTCTTTGCCAGATATGCAGCCCCCACAGCCATAGTCGTGGTGGTTACGACCGGAAGACCAACAGGGACACCGATAATTAGCAAAGACAGAGTATAGTGAAGCAATGTCTGTTGCCCGGGCGAAGCAATTGGGATATGTCGGAAGAAACCACCAATCCATGCAACGAGGATCCAGGTCATTACAAGGAATAAGAGAGATGTCCCGATGTTGTCCATGACTAGTTCAAAATGACCTGCGCCCTTAGCAGAGGCCACCATTGAAGCAGTACGGCCAACAAATGAGGTCCTTGCACCAGTCTGAACCACGGCATAGGCCTTGCCACGCTTACAGCCAGTTGTATAGAAGATCATGTCACCCACGTAGCGATCTACGGCGAGCGACTCGCCCGTAATCGCAGAATGATCGCTGGCAAGAATAGGATACCCACGACGACGCGTTTTCTCCTTTTTGTGTTTCTCAGCGGCCTCGGCCGCGTCACCGTGTCCATCTGCCACTTCTTTACCTTCCGCCTCGCCCTCTTTCGGTGGCTCATCATCATCCGATTCCGTTCCGCCGCCAAGCATGCCTTGCTCTTGGAGCTGGTTGAATTCCTCCCAGCCATTTGGGTCGTTGAAGTCACAAATAACCTTGGCATCACCTGGAACGACCTGACCTTCACCCACGATGATCTGCAAAGGACCTGTTAGTCTGAAAGTGAAGCCTGAAAAAAGAAAACAGTTCAGCAAAAAAATTGGATACATACTAAATCACCTGGAACCAGCTCACGTGCCAATATCTCTTGCTGAGTACTGTCACGAATCACAACTGCCCGCATGGCGATATCTCCCTTCAGACTGGCAACCACATCGGCGGCTTGCTTCTCTTGATACCAACCGACCGCAGCATTGAGACACAGAATGCCGATGATAACACCAAAGTCGACCCAGTCATCCAAACCAGCAGCCAGTAAAACGGCCAGCTCCATGACTTGAATTCAGTCAGCGAAACTCACACCAGGAAACTTGACAGATACTGACCGTAAAGAATGGGACCGCGGAAATACGACAGAACCTTTGCGATAGGATTCTCTTTCTCAGAACTCAGTTCGTTCCAGCCTGAGCGGCGGCGACGTGTATTAACCTCCTCACTGGAAAGTCCCTCCCGGATGTCGGTGATGAGCCAGTCGTCTGGGTATTGAATAGTGGCATCATCAACCCGCTTGATATGAACCCGGTGCTTCTTCCAGGGAGCATACCAAACACGTTTCTCCTCAAACTCCCCCTGATCTTCCATGTTGGCATCGGCAGTTTGGAAAGTTGAAACGTACTTGACTAGTTTTCCATACTCATCCAGCTGGGCATAATCCTCCTTCAAAGATGCCCTGGAGATGCGAGACCCACGACGTCCATCGGCCCGCTCATCGGCTCGCTCGGGGTCATCTTCGCTCGCCATCCTGACTGCCGAGGGAGATGAACAGCAATGGAGCTTGAAAAGTACTGGCAAAATGGATGTTCGGGGAAAAATCAAGAATTCGGGTAGAAGCAGTTGGTGGAGGTTAACAGACGCGACACAAGAAACGGCACAATCTTTCCGCCCTTTGGCAGCTGAACGCGTTGAACGCGTTGATGGCGTGTAAAAAGGAAACAGCAACATCCGGAACTTGTTACCGAGAGATGGGGGTTGTCTGGTTTGGAAAGACCAGCATGTTACTGCTACTTCTCTTTTTTTTTCTTCCTCCCAAATCAGTCAATCATGCTGACGTCGTTTCAAGCATTCGATTCTCTACTAAATACAATAACACCTAATAGTAAGTACACTGTGTTTTTGAAAGGGCTATTAAATACTTGACAGGGTTTGAAATAGAACACCCATGGATAGAGCTGTCCGGATAAACCTTGTCAACAGCGGGCCGTTCTCTTCGCCATGGAAATGCCATTGAATTGGCCAGTGAAAAGAGGTAGGGCAAGTCTAATTATTGGCAAATGCGAACATTTGAAGAGGGTTCCATCGGCAAAGCGTGGAACATTATTCAAACTTTCCAAGGTTGAACTGGGACAACGAAAACAAGTTACAAGAAGGTTCAAGTTGTACACTGTTGCAGCGGTGGAGATAGTGGATACTAGTACTATGCAGCTCATTCTTTAGCGTACCCGTTCTGAGTCCATCATTGGCTACTTAGCCAGATCTCGGGAGGCTTGACTCCACTTTCATGCAATCCTGAGTCTTGACCTGTGAAAGAAGAATCTTTGTGCTCACTGGAATTGATATGCAATCATTTTAAAGGTGTTAAATGGCCTGGATCATGTATCCGCTCACATGCCGTTCACATCACGTGTGTAATGAATAATCCTGCTGGCATCCGGGGGTTTATGATGATCATTGATGTGATCGTGTAACTCCATCGTATCCGTGATTGAAGAAAGGGCCATTGCCAAGAATGAGATAATTAAATAGCGCAATCAATTGTGTTCCGTTCACATGCAGGTGCATCAAAAATATCATGCAAGAGTAGGGCTACCTAAGTTCACCTGGGTTTGAATTACTATTCAACTTTCAATTATTCAAGAGCGTAACAACTGTTTCATTTCTTTAGATAAACATCTCTTTTAAGCATTTGTCACATCTCATCAAATTCTGCATCTCCATCGTGAATCATCTACTTTTGCTTGCCGGTAGGGATGTTGAAGAAGACGGCAGGGACACCAGGAGCCGGGGCCCGGTCCACACGGTAGAAGCCCTTGCGGTCGAATTGGATAATGTCGCCAACCTTGACCTCAGAGATATTGCCATCGGCCAAAGCACTCACACGGAACTCGGTGTTGAAGTTGAGGACATCCTCCAGGACATCATCCTCGGACAGGGAGTCCTTGGTGAGTAGGTAGTCGAAGTCAACCAGCTCAACGGGGACGAGAGTCTGACCCTCAGTGGCGAGCCAGGTCACCTTCTTCTCAGTCTTCTTCACATCACCAGCCATGTGAAGCTCGAGTTCGAGATCAGTGACGTTACCAGCGGCATCAGTGGTGATCTTGCGAACAATGACATTACCCCAGTTCATAAGGGTGATTTCTTCGTCCTGCTTGAAAGTCTTGGCATCAACCTGTTCCAGCACAACCGAGGAGCTGAAAGCGACGGTCTTTTCACCCACAGCGGGGTTCTTAGCATGCTTAGCTCTCTTCTCGGTGTAAGGAGTGGCCGGGCCACCGGTGATGGTCGCCTTGACGATATCGGTCTGCTCAACCGCAGTGTGGCGAGGAGCGACAGGGTCAATGTACTTCTTGTTGGTAGCCCAGATCAAAGCCCAGTCGAACAGAGTAACGTTCTTAGAGGGGCCTTGCTTAAGGATGAACTCCCGAAGGGCAGGAATGGTCATACCACGTCGACGAATTCCGCGGATGGTGGGGAAGCGAGGATCATCCCATCCCCAGACAACTCCGCTCTCGACAAGCTTGGTGAGCTTTCTCTTAGACAGCAAAGTGCGAATGAAGTTCATGCGAGCGAAATCCCAGACCTGCACAGTGCGCAGGCTCAGAGCATCCAGCATCCACTGGTACTGCGGGTTACGGTCACGGTACTCGATGGCTAAAAAGAGATGTGTTAGTCATTGCAGTCATCTGGGGACAGGCACAGACATACTTCGCAGAGCGTGGGTAACACCCTCCATAGAATCAACAATAGGGCAAGCGAAGTCATAAGTTGGGTAAATACCCCACTTGGCGCCAGTTCGGTGGTGAGGCGCAGGGTTGCAGCGGTAGATGACAGGGTCACGCATAGCCTTGTTCTTGTCCTCAAAGGAGATCTTCGCACGGATACACCAGCGCAGACCCTCGGGGGTACCCTTCTTCATCTCCTCGAGGTGAGCCAAGGACTCCTCGGGGGTGAGCTCACGACGCTGGCTGGGCAGACCGTCCCAACGCTGAGCAGCCATCGTCTCCTTGTCAGTGTCGTCGGCATAGGCCTTGCCGGTCTTGATCATGGTAAGACAGTAATCGTACACTTGAATTCGTCAGTCAAAGATCGACATGTATAAGCTGGTAAGTAGGTAATGTCTCACATTCGTCGAAGTAGTCGGATGTGTACGAGACCTTGTTGGGCTTAATTCCCATAAGTGCTGATGGCAAGAAGTCAGTGATTTACTTCAAAAGTTTTGCCTCAATTTGAGTCAACTAACCAAGATCCTCCACGATAGCATCCTGGAACTCCTGCTTCTCGTTTGAGGGGTTGGTGTCATCAAATCTGATAGAAAAAAAAAAGATAAGCCTCCCGGTCATTTCAAGCGGCGTGTCAACATGATAAACATACCGGAGTAGAAGAGTACCGTTGTACTTCTCATGGGCGAAGTCTAAAATAGACTGGTTAGCATTTTGCAGTCGGATTGATTGGTAATATAATACACACAGTCATTCAACAAGGCAGCCTAGCAAACTGAGTTAGCATTGGAAACATTGGAGTAGATGGCAAGAAATTCAAACCTTAGCGTGACCAATGTGGAGGTATCCTCTGTGACCTGACTTAGTATACACCACAAGAAAGTACTAGCAGAGATGTACTCACGAGGGCTCTGGGGGGAAGCGAGTAACGACACCGTTCTCGGTGTTCTTCAGAGCAATGTCGTAGTTGGCACCCTCCTTGGACTTCGCAAGCTTCTTCTCGCGAGCGACAGCATTCAGAGCCTCGACAGCCGAAGTGGCCCAGGGACAGAGTTCCTCCAAGAACTTGTACCAACGGGTCAGGTTGACGAGAGTACCCCGCTTAAGAGCGGCAGCGGCGACACGGTTTCCGCGAAGGGCACCCCACACAGCAATGTCGGGGGTGGACAGGGAGTATCCGGAGACAAATGATCGCATCAGAAGGTGAGTATCTTGACCACAATTAGCAATTGAGCCTCTTAGGGTTCTGGTTGGGAAAGCGCATATTCCATACCAAGACGCTGCAGGAGAGGATCAAGAGCCTTGAAATCCAGGTTGTCGAGGGCCTCAAGCTGAGAGATCCATTCATTCTCCTATAAAAAAACAGACACATGTTAGAAAGATATGACTCATTTGGGTTGACCGCGGGTAACCCACCAGCTTGGTATCCTTGCCAACAAGGAAAGGGAACTGAGCAGATAGCTCTTGGATAGCATTAATGGTGCCAAACACAGACTTCTCGGCAGTCTTGAACTGGATGAAAGCCTTCCCACCCTCGCTGAGAAGAGCAGAGTCTTCATAGTTGATGTTGATGACTGGGGTTCTATACCGGGTTTAGTATAGTAATGTTAGAAGAACAACATATGTGCTACTTACGGGCGGGCCTCATTGATAGAGGTGGCGATAAGAACCACAGGCAGCAGTGCAGCCTGGCTGGCCCGAGTGGCCACATTCAGCTCGAATTGGGACATGGTTCACCAGTGTAGAGCAAAAATAGGTGGTGATGGGGAAATTTAGTGGAGGGGCATTATCATTACTCACTATCAGTGATCACCGGCCGGCCGCATATTTATCCGATGCCGATAGCTTTCCGACAGAAAACAGTTGGAGCGTTCATTGTCGTGCCCACCCAACGCTAATCAGCAATGTCGTCCTTTGGCACAGTTATGCCCACCGCGGCACGCGGAATTCTGTCCTCATGCAGATTACCCTTACGAGAGAAAGCCATTGCCCCGGCTTTCCTCGGCCTCCAGCAGGTTCGGGGCTTCAAGGACCAGAAGAACAAGGGTAAGGGCAAGGGAAAGACTAGCGCACCCAAGAAGGACGGTCGGGGAGCTCGAGATTTCCAGCAAAAGAACCTTAAGGATATGGAGCGATTTGCGCTATGTGATGCGATGCGGTAAGTTTCTGCTTGGATTGTCTACGGTTCAATGGGTCTAGTATATTCCCCCGTATGTATGGTTTTTTGACAATTGTCTCCGCAACAGCTTCATCCGGGCAACGGAGGTCGGTCGCGAGCCTACAACTTCGAAATACGAAATCCACATCCGTATCCGAACAAGGAAAGATGGACCTGTCATCCGAAACATGATCCGATTCCCTCACGCCGTCCAAACCGAGTCCCGAATTTGCGTCATCTGTCCCCCCGGATCCAAGCAGGCGAAGGAGGCCCTGGCTGCGGGTGCTGTTCTTGTTGGAGAGGACGAGGTGTTTGAGGCTGTCAAGGCAGGCAAGATTGAGTTCGACCGGTGTCTCGCTCACCCCGACAGTTTGCCGGCGTTGAACAAGGCCGCACTTGGACGAATCCTCGGTCCGCGTGGTCTCATGCCCAGTGTGAAGACTGGTACTGTGGTTGACGATGTCGCTTCCCGTGTTGAAATGCTTCGCGGAGGTACCGTCTACCGTGAGCGTGACGCTGTTATTCGTCTTCCCATTGGCCAGTTGGGATTCTCGCCGGAGCAGTTGCGGGACAATCTGCGCACAACGATTGAGCAGGTCAAGAAGGACGCTGCTGGTCTCAATGATCGCATCAACAAGGAGGTCTACGAAGTGGTAAGGCAATCAAGATTCCTCGATGGTTGAATTCCTGACTAATGCTCGCAATAGGTTCTGAGCTCAACTCACGGCCCCGGCTTCAGCCTTAACGGAGAATTCACAACCGACAACTCTCCACCAACCTCTGCCTTGACCGGCGTGTAAAATACCATTTGTCTTATATTCGCTTGGCGTGTACAAATTATTATTGTTTTATTAGGAATGGACGTGGTGTATCATGGTATCATATCTGTTCAATAGAAGACTCGCAAACCTGAACTCCAACGCTATATGCAACTCTAGCTTATATCTGTACCATTGACGCGATATCGTATTATAGTTTTAAGTTCTTCAGTGCTGCCACAGCACTGACATCCTCGCCCATCAATTCGTACAAACGCAAGACAGCCATTGTCCTCGCATCCCGCTTATCACGAATATGACTGGCCTGTTCCAAGGCAGTCTTTAAATCCAACAGCATTGTAGACTTGATCTTCGACACACGTGGCTGTTGCGAAAGCAGGAATGGGTGATCCTTGCCTACTGTGGTGGCAATGGAGGTCAGGAAGACATACTTCTGAACATGTCGCTCTAGTCGCTTGAGCGACACAGGAGCTGTTCCATCTTCCAGCTCTTCGTCGTCATCACTATCTTTGCTGTCGCTGCCGTATAGATCGGATTCCACATCCGATTCGTCATCGATTGGAGCTTCATAAAGAGATGATTGGTCTTCAATCATCAGGCGATGTTCCAATTCCTCCACTCGGTCTGCATAATCCAATAGGTTCTTGCCGATGTCTGCATGTGACCGGAGCTGTCGCTTTTCGTTCAATAGCCCCTCTACTTCTCGGCGTCGCTCTTCCACCTTATCACGAATTGACTGTACATCTCGACGGAACGATAGCAACCCCACTTTGACTCCTTCGACTTTCTCCTCGCCTCCGCGCAATGCAGTTCCCAGAGAAAGGAAGTCTTGGTAGTTTTCGTTGACGAGATCCAATAGCTCTTTATTGAGGACTTGTTCTAGACTCCGCAATTCCTGTCGCAGGTCTTCAAGACTTTGATGCCGATTTGTCAAGGACGACAGGAAGGTAGTGGGATCGAAATCAGGGGCCAGGAACGACGTGCGGGATAACGGTTCGGGGAAGGGAAGGGAAGAGGAATCCTCGTCGAAATCCGAGCCAGACTCGTCGGAGTCACCAAACTGAGATTATGGAATTAGTCGAAAGCCAAATGTCAATTCAAGTAAGCCAATCAACCTCACCTTGAATCGATTCATGGTGTGGTAGATCTTAGGTAGAAGAGCGGTACCCGACGAAGCTGTTGAGTGGTGGAAGCTCTAAGTCCAACCATGTCAAGTCTTGGCGCCTGGGTCGCGACTTCCTGTCATACAAGTTTTGAATTCAAACCTCTTTTTCTTTTGCAACTTTGAGTATACACTTTATGAGCCATTTATCCGCTAAGACACTGCCAGCGCATCAAAAGCATATGCAACGCGAATGCGACTTGAATGCACCTCTCCTCGTGAGTGCATCGTAGACGTGTACTTCCTGTATTTCCCCCCACCTACAAACCACTGCCGAGCGGGGTTTCCCTCGGTTTACGTTGGCTTGCAGTGAAAGCGTGACTTCGTTCTCTAGATTGGTGCAAGATGGATTCTGACACATTTCCCACTCGCTGGGATGGTACTCGGCTGTCATCATCCCCCTTCTCGCGACCTGGATGGTCCCGACTGTCTCCATCCTATGCACCGCCAACAAGCGATGCGGGTCCCTCACACCACGCAGATTGGCGTCACTATGAATCTGCATTAGACGAGTCAGATCGATCTCACCGATCTACCGCCCTGCATCAAGCTCACAGTTCACGGCCTTTATCCCGGCGAGATAAGCCTGTCAACCCTGCTGCCTATAGACAACTGCACTCTGTACCAACTCAGCCTGTCCTTGTCAGAGCGTACTCCGGAAATGCTGAGGGCACTACAATTACAAGATCGCCGACTATGTCTCCACGCCGATTGTTCCCATTTACGGGTCCAAGGACTTCGGCTCCGACTCGCTCACCGGGCCCGCCTCTCCCCTCGGACAAGGATTTCAGTATCGAAAGTATACTACAGGCCATCGAGCCTGATATCCGTGGAACCCTTGATTCCATTGCTGATATCTGTGGACGAAGCAAGCTCAGTCTTGCTAATGAATATGGCAGCCACATTGCCCCCCTCGGTGAAATCCGAGCTCCCCCTGGTGGCTTGGTGCCTGTCGAAGAAGTCAGCACCAGTGACGAGCGTCGTGATGAAGGTGTAGTGATCTTTGATGACGACCCAAATCTTATGGCCATGGACGCTAGTCGTGATACCAACCCGTTCTCATACTATCGGTATATTGAGAACCTCCGCCAAGCTGCCTCGGCTTTGGAACGAAACGGAGAACCCGGTCCGACAGTGTCTGCACCGTCAGTGCGTACACGATCTGCAGCAGTAAACAACCACACTGCTGTCTTGTCAGAGCCTGACGTTGTCAATTTGCCGAACACTCGAGACTTTATCTCTAGACCGAAGCACTCTGGGCGAGACTTACTAGCCAAGCACATTACTCCCCAGGATGAGTCTGTGCCACAAGATATCGCGACCCATGCTGTTGTTTCAGAGGTTCATCTGGAAGCCCGGGCCGAAGAGGGACATCTGTCTGGTGACGTCGGTGGCTTCGCCATGAATAATTCTATTTATCTTCATCCAAACGAGACATGGCAAGCATCCGATATAATACACTCTCTACTTGGCTGGTTACGCTGGACAGCACGAGTAGCTGAACCAGAGAATCGGCCTGCTTTACAATCAGCCGAGAGCCGTTTACGTGCCATGTTACAACAATCAGCCATCGACAGGAACATATCTGCACTATCATAGGTGTATTTCTGCTGAGAACGACTTAAGAAACGAGTCATGATGAATGATGAATGATAAATGATAATGATAGTGATAGTGATTGCGATGACCATTGACAATTATTAGCGTGTTTTGTTATTTTTGCTTCAATCAACTTATTACTCTCATCCAATTTTGTTCATTCCGTTGGGCTTGATCCAAAATAACCTCCATGTATATGAGCAAGAAAAACGCCATGATGCAATATACCCTTGGAGTCAGATCCAAATATCGCTGAGAATGAAATCAACAAAAAAAGCTTTCGTAGTTAAACGAGAACGGTCCTTAGGCTGCAGTCTGCTGCAACCCATCAACAATGGTCTTCGCAAACCCTTCAAATCGAGGATAAGACCATCCCTCCTGGTACTTTTCGACGAGGGGCCTCTCATCTGGTTCAACCGGCTCGGCCTGCACCTTATTCTGTTTCTGCCCATCATTGTCGTCTGTTTCATCTTCATCTTCGTCATCACTCAACTCCATCTTCCCTTCAACCAATTCCCCGAACTTAACATCAACAGGCACCTTCCCCAAAAATGGAATTCCAAGTTGCTGCGACATGACCTCTCCACCACCACTCGAGAACAAATTGCTCACTTCCCCACAACACGGACAAGCGTAACCCGACATATTCTCGATAACACCCAGAATAGGTATACTAGTCTTCACGCAGAAATTCGCCTCTTTGCGTACATCTGATGTCGCAACAGCCTGTGGCGTAGTAACCAGCACTGCACCCGCCAACCTAGGCATATGATTCTGCGCCGCTAGCACCGGGTCCGCAGTCGAGAGGGTAAGTAGTTGTTCCGCAAGCGCAATATGCTCGTCGCTCGTACCCGGCGGTGTATCAATAAGCAGGTAATCTGTGGAGCCCCATGAGACATCTGAAAGGAACTGACGGATCATCGCTGTTTTCTTAGGACCGCGCCAGATTACTGCGTCGCCGCGGTCTCGGAGGAGGAAACCTAGGGACATGCAGTGGAGGGAGCCGCGCGGGGAGGGGGACGGGGTTGTAGAGTCTGTGGTTTGTGATGTGACCCTGCTGTGTACCGGAACTGGAAGCCAGCCTGCGGGGGATTGGGTGATCTTTGCATCTTCGAGGCCGACTAGACGGGGGATTGAGGGGCCTGTTAGGTCGATGTCGAGGATGCCGACGGATTTTCCTTGGAGGGAGAGCGCAAGGGCTAGTTGGAGGGTTACGGAGGATTTTCCGACACCACCTTTGCCGGATAGAATCTGCGATTCAAATATTTGTTAGCGATTAGACTATATTGGACTTGTGTTTTGCCTCCCATGCGCAGTTGTAGCTTGCGGCGTTATCGATAAGGCGATTGGAGGGGCAAGTTGTTTTTTTTTTCTTTGCCCTTTTGTCTTGCGCAACAGAGAATTTGGGGCTTTGGAACGAAGCGCATTGTGTATCTGCAAAGATCTTACCAGGACGATGTTTTTAACTCCATCGAGAGACATTTTGTGTATAAGAAGGTGAAGAGGCAAGAATGACTTTTGGAGGAAAGACAAGTGGGGGTCCGATGGCTGCTTATCAATCTACCTCTGACTAAAAGAAGGGCTGTGGATGGTTCGCCGATACAGCAGGTAATAATGTATAAGTAGTTGAAATTCGGAATCCTGTTTCTTTTTCTGTATCTCTTTATTGTGTAAGGCTAAAGGGACAGTGGCTTTGCCAATGGTAATCATGAAAATGTAGAAAATGAAGTTCCAACTTCCCCACGAATCCTAAACTTAGAGATCAAGCTAGAGATAAAAGGAAGATTATCAATCCTCCTATTTCCATTTTTGCACCAAAACTCCGCCGCGCTTAAACTCGGGCAGGTCTGCAAGAGTTGCTTTCCAGTCATTCAATTCATTGTTGGGGAATGTAGTCATCAGGACCCATTCACGGTCGCGGCTATTCGGAGTGGCGGCAGCGACAAATTCATAAACATCGGCGATTGTAGCACTGGTGTTAAAACGGGAACTCATACGAGTTCCATCTCCCAACCGAATCTGAAGGCTCACGCTTGGCTGCGACTCGTCCACGTCCTGCTTTGGAGGTTGACCGCCGGAAGAGGAAGTTGCTGGCTCAGCGGGTGGAGGAGCAGATAAAACACCCGGTGTTGGGCTGCCGAGACGTTGACCAGACCCAGAGAAGGGCTTGTATTGAGCCTTGGGTTTCACGTATTTCTCTGTGTGTTGCTTAAGCTCCACGTCCACTTCCTGTCCGGCTTGTACATTCATAATTCCCAGAGGAGCCCGGCCTTGTCGGATGCCATCCAAGATCTCGGCATTTCGAGGATCATCCGATCGATATAGCTCACCATCATCAACCGAGAATCCATCGGCCCAGAAGTGGAGGATTCGCTGAACATGCTGAGCTCGTTGCGGGGCTGGTGCAGTGAGATCTTCGACCACACGGCTGGGGGCATCATCGCCACCAAGAGTACGAGCGGTGCCAGTGAAATGAGAGGGGCGAGACTCGGGTTCGTCTGAGTGAGTAGGTGGAGCGGCTCTATTCATTTATGTATTAGCATCAAGGGTTATGCGCCATGGTCCGATGATTCGCTAGACATACCTCCGAGCTTTTTCCAGGATTTTCTTTTTGAGATCATCGGGGTTCTGCACAGCCAAGCCAGATTTCTCTCCTCCGGTGAAAAAGTCGTGGTCTTCGGAGCCATCGTCTTCTGAATCATCGCCCCCACTTGTTGAAGCAAAGTCCCCCAATGTTGCAAACCTCTTTTTGGGCACCGGGCGCTTAGTGACTGATGGTTTGGGTGCAGCCGAAGCAGATGAAGTAGCAGCGCCACCAAGCGATCGCCCACCTGAAGCTGTTCCGGAGGTCTCTTCAGCTGGGTTCATGTCCTGTAAAGCCTCATCCTGCTCCGCAAAGAACTCAGCCACAGCGGCTTCAATGTCTCCGTTGTGGTTGCCAAGATATTCTATGGCCTGTCATATCAAATTGCAATGTCAGAAATCCAAACACATAATTCTCGGGCCTGTGTTGAATAGCTCGTATCTTACATCTGAGGCCTGGACACCTGTCATGGCACAGAACTGAGCCACAATCTCATCTTGCTCAGCGGCGTGATCCATGCTGGAGGTTGTTGTACGAGAATATAAACTGTTCGGGTAGTGAGTGAGCACAGGGATATAGTTCTGTGGGTTGGACAGGAGAAAACGCGTGAAATCGATCGAACGGAGAAGCTTAGTTGGAGTCGAGTCGCCAGACAAACACCGCGGGCAGGTACGTCACTGCAATTGGTCAGCGGGACAACCTGAGAAGATCCCCTCCGCCTTTTGAACAAGATTGATGTATACAACCACCGCTCCATTATCAAGAGATGTACTAGATTTCATAGATTCTTAATAATTACCAATCAAAGAAACCTCTGTAATCACATGTTCTATCTCCAATGGCTACCAAGATTTTACTAAGAACACAATATTTGCTTAAATTCGTCTTAGCAGACTACCTTTGAATGTATTGTTCAGCTGACATAATCGGCATTTCGCAGGAGCATCCCGTGCCACCGTGCCAAGCGGTCGACCGATCTCGATACAAACCACCCCAACTTGTTATTCTTCCTTGTCACCAGCTCCTTTTCACCCCACTGCTCAGAACAATCTGCCATCATGGCATCTGACACCCCAGCTTCGCAAGGCGAGCTCTACGACTCCACCATAACCGTTCCCTCCGATTCGGAAAACTACTCAGCCAACCACGAGCTATCTTCGTCTACTTCAAGCTCTCCCATGATTCTCTATAAGCCTCCATCCATTTGGGGCATTCTCCGCGGGGCAGCCATCAATCTCTTTCTTCCTTTCGTTAATGGTCTGATGCTCGGGTTTGGTGAACTCTTTGCTCATGAGGCGGCCTTCCGTCTTGGGTGGTCAAACACCAAGGTATGTGTTGATAGTCAGCCCGCTTGGTCTTCATGGACAGTCCTGATGTGTTTGTTACTACAGATTTTCCCAGCCTACCGCAGATCCCATCCCGTGGGCCCTGGAATCGACGTTCGAGAGCTTCCCTCGGAGCGGAGGCGGACCTTCTCCGGGTTGAAAGACACCGCTGCTCTTGAATAAAGTCCAGGGCTTCTCCCTCTCGCAAACCCTTCACTCTAGCAAAATGGAGCGTTCTATGATGAAGTCAATATGTAGACCTGCATCTATATGGAACCTCGAAACGGGATATGTTTGATCGGAGTAATTTCTGCATCTAGGCGGTGCCTGGATATAGCACATGTAAATAGAATTTCGTCTAGCGGAGTCTGGCGCTCTTGGATCTGCATTATTACCTATTATTAGAACTTTGAAATGGCAATACCACTTGTTCATGATAATCTATTTGTTCTGTATATACTGTTCACCATCGGCCAATGATCGATCTACTGCATCGAACCGGGACTCGGCGAGTGTTTATTGACCGCTCTCCGCCCGGCAGAAAAAGTCTCCCCGACATTAGTCGCAGGAGGCTTCTCTTGTGCCCAGTCTCATTCACTTCGTTCATTTCTTTGTCGCCACAATGATGGGTGCTACTGGTCTAAATGGGGCTGGTGTTGCCACTGCTATTGCCCGGCAACGGCTCACTGCTCTCCCTCGGTCTTCGCGATTGGTATGCCATCCCAAAAACCAACTCAAAGCGCATCGGAGATTAACTGATCCGCTGTAGATGTCCACTTTCCGCACCCAGCGCGTGCGCCTGCCTGGAGCGCCCGGTCAATTGACCTCAGGACTCGCTGGAAACGCGTCCCGTTGGGCAGCCCCGGCTCTTGCTGGCCCTGCCGCCATTCGTTTCAACTCTACCGCCACCGATTCCATCGCTATTCCGGTTGAGACACCAGGCGAGCTACCGAAAATCGAAGACCTCTCTGCGATCGATATTGCGAGCATCCCCGAACACATTGGATATTTGAAACTACTTGGGTTGGACTATGGCTGGGGTCCATCTTCCATGATGCAGTGGACCCTCGAACACATTCACATGTGGACCGACATGCCCTGGTGGGCCAGTATCATCGGCTGTGGTATTCTAATTCGTCTGGCACTTTTGAAGCCTATGCTTGACGCCTCCAACCAAGGAGCCAAGTTACATAACCTGAAGCACCTTCTCAACCCGGTCCGCGCAAAGATGATGAAGGCCGCCACGGAGAAGAATAACGTTGAGGTCCAGCGGTACAGAGCGGAAGCCAAGCAGATCCAGATAGACAACGGTATCAACATCTACAAGTCATTTATTCCTATGCTTCAAGCACCGCTAGGTTTTGGAATGTTCCGTGTTCTCCGAGGCATGACCGAGCTTCCTGTACCGGCCTTGTTAAACGAGCAAGTCCTCTGGCTCAATGACCTAACTATGTCTGATCCATATCTTATTCTCCCAATCATCAGTTCATACTGCTTGTACAGGACTCTGAAGGTTTGTCACCTCGCCTACCTAATTCAATTTTGTATCAGCCACTAACAATAACCGTCACAGAAAGGAGGTGAGGCTGGTATGACTGAGCTCATGAACGGTCCCGCAGGCAAGGGCCTTATCCGCGGTCTCCCAATCCTGACCTTGGCTTTCACGGCATTCATGCCCAGTGCGCTCCAGCTCTACTTTGCTGCTACGGGTATTTGGGCCTATGGTCAAGCCCAAATCGTGAACAATCTCAAATTCCGCGCCTGGATGAAGATGGAAACTCCCCAACAATTTGGCAGTGATACCGAGCTCCAGAACGATAGTCTGTCGCAATTGACACGACGCATCCAAGAAGAAAACCAAAAACGACTCCGCGAGGCCCGAGCCGAGTTCCAAGAGATGAAAGTCGATCCCTCAAAGATGAGTGCCATCGATCGATGGATGAAGGATGGAAAGGATTGGCTCAAGGAGCTTCAGCAACAGGTTTCCAAGGGTGCGAAGGACATGAGCGGCTCCGGTCGTCCTGACACCAACGCAGATGGCTCTCCTGCTGCGCCACCACGTCTTACCGATGCCCAGCTTAAGAGGGCAACAAAGGAAGAGGAGGAACAACTTGCATATGATAAGGAGGAACGTGAGCGTCGTAACGAGGAACGCCGTCTTGCTTATAAGCAGACGCAGGAGAATGAGAGAGATCGTGTGAAGAGATCCATGGAGAAACAACAGCAAGCTGCGCAACGGAAGTGATGTTGTTTGAATGTGTATAATATACTGTAAACTACTAGTGAGACCTGTCAATTACTTGCATCCGGTTGGGATTCTTCTTCTGTTTTTCCCTCGCCGCCCTGACACATCCTTCCGCAACCTCTTCACATGTGCACTCCTCCAGGCTGTTGCTCCAGCCTCCAGGTTAGACACTAGTGGGCATAGCCTTAGGTAGTGGTTTTTAACTCATTTCCTCCCTTCAATGTTCTCCAGTGTTATTTTCACTCTAAGTCAATTCGATCATTCATCTACTTTGGTAAGTGGCAGGTACCTCGTGTTCCCTGAAGTCAATATTGTATTTGATACGTGTTTCAAACCGACCCAGACATACTACATGTATCTATTCACAAAGGTCTATTATACACAAGCAGAAAATTGGAATTCCAGTCCCAACCAGCAATCTAGGTGGTATGCAAATTGGAGCGTTGTTCACGAATACCTAGCATGTCAAGACTAGTCGCAATTTCATACAGTCTGCATAGGAATTGACGTGGCAGGCAAAGGCAAACCCTCCTTTTCGTTCTCGGAGCCCACAAACACAGCCTTTTCCAGCTTGGCTGTCATCCTTGCACAGAAGGTATCCACATACGCCGTCCAAGCAGCCGCACAAGCATAAACAATCGCAATCCAAACAGGAATGCTCATACCAACCACCCAAGGCGATCTCAAGGGCAACCAGTTATCTCGGATATCATCCGTGGCCGCCTCGGGGCCCTCCCAAGGCTGACCAGTAATACCATACAACATCCAACAAAGCACAACGCGCAGCATCGTGCCATGAATGAGATATACAGCGAAACTTTGCTTGCCCAGCCAGAGCAGCAGGCGGTTTGCAAGGAACTCCTTTGTAGTCGGGGATAGATAGATTGCCAAGATAATCATGTCGACGCCAAGGGCTGTGTAGCGCTTACCAATATCTACATTTGGTGGGAAAATGTATGTTGCTGCGTTGAACATAGTCTTGGACCAAGTTGCCCATTCTGGGTGGTCGCCTGGGTATGAGGCTATCAAGAGTCCCAGAATTGCAAGGGGCAAGGTAATAGCTTTGCGAAGGTAGCGGTGTGTTTGTACCCAGTTTTTAAGGGCTGTGTTATAAGAGAGGTCGCTGAGAAGCATACCGTAGACGGCTTGCATTTGAAAGGTTTCTACGGCAAGGCAATGTTAGCAAGTTGGTTTTCACAACACCATTTGTAGCTTCCAGGACAATAATACTGAAATGCTGCTGCGTTGAAGTGTATGCAGGCGACTCACCGGTATTTTTCGCCGCATCTTGATGGAAGTACAAGATCATCGCAATATAAACCAACATACGGAATCGGAACCGCATGAACACCGTTCCAACAATCAAGATATAAACCAGCATAGAGGACGCCAGCAGCGGCAAAAGTGCCCATTGGTGATCGTCATAAGCCATATACCCCGTCGTCCACGTCGACAGGAAGTTCCCAAGAAGCCTCACAACTTCCTTCCAGAATGAATCCTCTAACTCTGGCGACGCATATCGACACCACCAGCAATCCGACCGATTGGCAACAACGAACCCGCCAAACTGCGCGACCACCCACGAGATCACCAGCGCAATGGAAGCCGGCAGTATCAGACGCGGGGGTCGTCTAAATGCGCTTTTCCCGACTGTAGTCAACGCGCCGCCTGTATCTCCGCTGCGAGATTGTTTCAATGGCTTCAGGGCACAGACATAGCCTGTTAGGAAGGCGAATATTGTGACGCCTACCCGGCCTTGCCAAGGGATGCGCAAGATGGGCCACTGAAGGATTCGGGGGTCTGCATCTTCGGTGTCGCTTGGAGAGAAAAGGTCATAGTCCCATGCGCGGGCGAGGTGAGTTAGGACTACGAGGAAGGAGGCGATACCTCGTAAACCCTGTTGGTTGAGAATATGATATGAGTATATGCGGTTTCACTCATAGTATTAAATGAAGAGTGCTTTGGATTGGAATACCTACATCAATCCATTTCACGCTTTTTCGAGGATCACCTTTTGTTGTTGAATTGCCTTGGTTCCATTGTAGGGATGTGGGGATTTTGTCCCGCAAACGAGTGTATAAGTGCAAAGAACGAAAGGATGTCATGATATGTAGATCAAAGCAGCGAAAGGGAAAGCTCTGATAGAATGAGTGTTAAAAAGAAATGGATTCGGTTGCTAGCAGCAACTATAGATCAAGCTCAAATCCAGCACCTAATCCCCAAATGAGTGAGGGTGATAGGATCCCTGGACTGTAGATAACCAGAGCAGCAGGATTAGCGAAATCAAAAAGAACGTGACTGAAAGAGCGGATTTATTAATGAATAGAGCAAATACTTCAATGAAAGGAAGGGCACGAGGATATTCCACATCGAGGGGTCATGGTAAATGGCAGGTCAATCCAATCCCCGTGAAGGTAAAAATCCGCCAAGAAAGAAGGGGCATGTACAAAACCCAACCTCACTTCTGACGTGGCAAATCAATTGAGCGAGGGGATGTGCAGCATGAGCTTATACGTAGATCCGATGGCGCCACAAATATCCCTTCATGGGCCTCGGTGGGCGGTTCGGAGGGCCGTGGAATCCCCAGGCAAGATCACATAGTTGTTTCGCATTGTTGATCAAGACACCGATTCAGTGAGCACGTCTTTGGTATGGAGGAGTCAAGTGACTGTTATGCGGGAAAAGAGAACAGGGAAACCACCCAAAGTGCCCTTGCAGCAGCCAGAGTCGAGACAAATGGATGTGGAATCGAGCTACAAAACCCAATGTTGTTGTTATTACTCCACAGGCAGCATAAACCGGAAGCTTAGCTCAATTTTGACAGCTGTTGTTACAATGAGAAACTTGACGTGTCTAGTGCATACTTTACTATGCATAGATCTAAATACCAAATTGTGGTGACTGTCTATGTACGTGCTGCCAAGAATCCACGGCCTCCTAGATCGACCGAGTCACCCAGATAAGCGGAATGTTTCCCTGTATTAAGACCGACTATGCCCCCAGCAAAGGGTACGTACATAGTAAGGACCAACCAAACCAAAGATACTACTGTAGTTGTAACTTGATTAAAAGTCAGATCCCGCGAGGGTATGATAATATTTGCAGCTAGAAAAAAAGCTTACGCCGAATCGCCCATCAGCCCTGGAGGGCGACAAAACCTTCAAGATGTTAAGATGAATAAGCAAAGCAGTCAGATATGAACATCCTTTTCCACCAGATACGCCACGCAACAAATGCAATAATAAATAGAGTGATAAATGCTGTACGGGGAAAAATGCCTTAGCGGAATAGTCTGCGTCCGCCAACGCTACCAGAACTCCATGTAAATGCTCCCTTGACACCGAGGTTATCCATACTCATACCCGAGAAACCGACACCGCCACCTTCACCGTCACGCTTCGATCGCCTCTGTGCTTCACGCAAGTGTGAGGGTAGAAGCTGGCCTCGGTGTGGGTTGGGCGGCGGGCGGAATTCACGTCGCGGGCGCGAAGGAGCAGGGCTAGGCGCTGTTTTTGAGGAGGACGTTGAAGGATGTGTTTGCGATGGGTCGGGAGATTCTTTCTTAATGCCATTGCCTAGGGAGGCGATACCCGATTGGGTGGGTGTTCCCGTTTTGGTCGTTGCTTGGGCCTGGATTTTGGCTTGCCAAGCTTCCTCCGCAGCGGCTTCTTCGGCATCGAACTTCGCGCGAGTCGCTTGATCGTGTGCAATGGCCCATTCGGCCTGAACAGTTCGCGCCTTTTCAATCATCTCACCAGCAAAAACCTTGGTAAAACCATTGACTGATGTGACCACACTTGCCGGGACAGACTGGGAGAGTGCGTGGTTGACAATTCGACGGAGGGATTCTTTGCGTAGCTTCGCACGCTTGAACAGATCGTACCGCTCAGATTGAATGGGATTAAATGCATCCACCAAGATCCTGTAGAGCAGTCGCGCAAAGTTAGTAACCTCATCAACCATTCCCCATCAACTTCAGGAAGAAAAGCAAGACATACGCAAGATTCTTCTTCTCTGCCTCTGTGTCAACAGCCCCCTCCTCCCGACCCAAAAGCTCCCCCTCGTCATCATCGTCATCATAGTCATCGCCATCATCAGCTGGACGCCCACCGCCCATCCCTCCCCGTACTGAGCCCTCGGCGTCCGCAGAGCCAAATCGACCCGCATCACCAGTTCGTGTACTCATCGCATCATCCCGATCGCGGTCCTTATCAGCCTTAGTCTTCCGTCCGCGCTTCTTCCCACGCGCCGAGGAAAAGACCCCATCCGCGCTGGTCCCTCCCAGGCTTCCAGTGAAACTGCCCGTGACACTACCAGCATCACTTGTGCCAGCGAAACTGCGCTCTGTCGGGGCAAGGTTTGCTGGGAAGGACGTCTGTCGAAGGGGGTGCTGCATGCGCTGCTTTTTGCCGATCGGCTGTGAGGTGGTGGATGAGATGGAGGGGCGCTTGAGAGAAGTAGTTGGGTTCTGGTATGATGGAGGTGACGACATTTTGTAGCTGGTGAGTGATATGGAATCTGAGGATGGGATTTGGTCAAAAAGTGAGTGGGGGTGAGTAAAGGTAGCCGACCCGGCGCGAAGGGTTGGAAGTGAGCTGGTACACCAAGACAATGGAAGGCCGGGATGAAGTGACGTTAAAGAAAATTACACGCGATCATGACTCTTGAGATGATAAGTCTGGACTCGGAGATGCGACTGTTAAACTCCATTTGCCGGTGTTCACCGCCTACTTATTTTCGAGATATCACTTGGTCAACCAATCATATCTCGAGGCATCTACATACCTTAAGGCGTCGCATAAACTTGAACTTGGATATTCTTCGTGCTTTGATTGACACTATGAGACAATGAAAGCTCTCAAATCAAAATTTTTTGTTCCAATTGAGAAATGGAAGCCCAAAAAGCCGAGGTGATCGGGAAGCCAGTTGACGGAATAATCCAGCGACAGTCATGTGCAAATAGGCCAAGTGCTTGGGCAACAAGGAACTGTAGAGCCTGTTTATTATGACCATGAGCACTCGAAATGTGTATTATTATGGAGGGTCAGAGTACAAATCGTGGGTTTGGTGAAATCTGAATCTCATAGATCAGTGACTTGGTCAGCCTCAAGCGTAGTGGCTGTCAAGACTCCACCTCTTCATCGGCTCCACTTGAACTCTATTTGGGCCAAAGCTCAGATATCCAGAGCTTCAGATCTGTGCTTTGCCGTCACGTATCCAGTCACGTACGTGGCCATTGACTCAGTTATGGTAGGAACTTGCACAATTTGGTCTTTGAGCTTAATTGATCAAGAATTGAGAGAAGAAAGGCGAGGCATGACCCCGTGACCCGTGAGTAGATAAACTACTTGCCAAGACTTCTATTATGTCAGCAGAGAAGCCGAGATTGGAAGGTTTGACGAGGGTCGCAAGACAACTTCCTCAACTTCCTCAACTTGATGAACTTGACAAACTTGACTGCACTACTCTCCAAATGAATATTATTGAGAGGCAATGGTTTTGCTATGAAAATTTAGTCCAAGTTTTTCTCTTCCCTTTTCGCATTTTCCACTAACGAAGCTACATATAACGTACTGTCTCTCAACATCTTTCTACTGTATGAGCACCAGTTTCGTCCCCTATCGGCAGCAGAACTAGAACTGGGGCATCAATTTCTCCTTCTTCGCTTCCATGTTGACATTTGACCCCAGTCTTATTGCCGACTTGGGGCATAACGGCGGGGCCATTCCGGTGGAGATGGGAAAAAAGCCGGGAAGCCATGGCTTGGCTCACAAACCCACACGGTTGCAAGCGTTCCTGGTTGGCCAAAACCATAGTGAAGGCACCACTTCGCGCCCTCTATGGAGTACTTACTCCATAGTTACTGGTCACCATTATGAATCCAATATCCCGAAATGTGGAGCATGAAATATTTTTCAATTTGCTTCCGGTTATGCACTGGAAACTAAAAAAGGGAATGAGTCTTGCCGCACACCAGCTACTTCTAAAGTTACCCCGTCGACTATTTTCTGTGGTAAAAGTGACTTCCACCGACAAGATCGACCTGGAACTCTTCCTCACTGTTGATTTTTGATTTTGTATCTGACCGACTTCGAGAATTGCTGCTCACAATCATTGTTGGATAGCTTCAAAAAGAAAGAACAAAAGCAAAGAAACTGCCAGTTCCGTTCGACAAATCGCCACAAATCCCTGAGACTTTGACAGTAGCAACAATAAGGTTGCCATCTCGCTTTATCCCGTCTGCGACATTGATTCATTCTCATCTTGCCTTGCCTTGCGACTCATTCGATTATCCATTGTGCGACAATCTCGATCATCCAGTGCACCTGCAACCGCCTTTTCCATTGCGCCAATCTGCCCACGCGAAGATATACCCCCAAGCAATTTTGAATACTTCCTGTCGAAATACACCATTCATATCTCCTTTGCGACAACCGCTTACCTTGCCACGCGACTCAATAATACTGCTGTCCCTCTGCGACTTGAAATATAGCCATACTCACCATGCCAAGCACTAATTGGAGAAATATGTTGGCTAACCGAGACCGTCGCCAATTCCCCGAAGTGGTTGTGCCTCTCGAAAGAGCTTCTTTGAAAAGCAGAAACGATGCCAATGACTCCGACAATACCCAAGATGCGGCCTCTGTTCAAGAAAAGGGTGCTAGTGCCGGCTATGGACAGACTACGCTGACTCTAGAGGTCCTCCGAGCTGAGATTCTATCAGAGACGGCTGCTTCGGGCCATAACACTGCCTACGATCGTAAGTTCATGGCGCTGGTCTCCGTACTCTTTCAGATCCAACGGGCCAAATGCCTGTTTTCAGGAGCCCTCGAAATTAATATATGGACCTTCTGTAGGTAAAGCAAAGGTCATCAACAGGGCGATTCAGGATATTGGCATGGGCCGCTATCAATGGGGCCTCTTCGTTCTGTGCGGATTCGGTTGGATCGCGGACAAGTAAGCAAACAAACGTGTTTTTTTCAGTAGTCATGTACGGTATTGCTAACGAGAACTCAATATAGTCTGTGGTTGCAGGTATGATCTGCAAATTATGAGTCTAATCATCATAGAAAAAGAAATGATTAACTAATCTTTTGTAGGGAGTTGCCCTGACTTTGACCCCGATTGCCAATGAATTCGGTATTTCTGAAAATGATTCTCGGTTTGCTACATGTGCACTCTTTGTTGGTTTGATCATTGGTGCCTCTTTCTGGGGTATTGCTTCCGATGCGATTGGTAGACGCCCTGCCTTCAACATGACCTTGTGTATTTGTGGTATATTCGGTCTTGCGGCAGGTGGAGCACCTAGCTGGATTGGGTAGGCTTCTTCGACATCACGGAAAGATAAATCTCATCTTGCTGACACTGAATCCAGGGTTTGCGCTTTGTATGCCTGTCTAGGTCTCGGTGTTGGTGGCAATCTGCCTGTTGACGCCGCTGTCTTCCTCGAGTGCTTGCCCCCAAACTCCGCCAGCATCTTGAGTGGACTGGCTACCTGGTGGTCCGTTGGAACTTTAATCTCCAGGTATGTACCTAACAAATATGGCAAATTTCCATCACAGGATTAACACGCTACAGTATGCTCGCCTGGGCTTTTATTCCCAACTTTTCCTGCGCAAGCGCTGCCACGTGTGTCAAGGCCGACAACTGGGGCTGGAGATATCTAGTCCTTTCCCTGGGTGCTATCACATTCGCCATGTTCCTTTGCCGTTTCCTTCTCTTCACGCTTTACGAGTCTCCCAAGTTCTTGGTCTCTCGCGGGCGTCAGGATGAGGCGGTTGCTGCAGTCCATGGAATAGCTTACAAGAACAAGACCACCACTTGGTTAACCGAAGAAATCTTGAACGACATTGGCGGTCTTCCTGAGGATGATCCGAAGCAGTCTCTTTCTTACGGAGAAATCGTCAAGCGGTCATTGGAAAGATTTTCTATGCAGCAAGTTGCTCCTCTATTTGCAACCAAGCGACTTGCAATCTCAAGTATGTACCTCCGAACCTCCCTTTATATCATTTTTTGAACTAATAATGTAAAAAAATAGCTATCTTGATTTGGTTCTGTTGGATTTGTATTGGACTGGGCTACACACTATTCAACGCCTTCTTGCCACAATACCTGAGCGCCAACTCTTCCACCTACGTGACCTACCGTAATTACGCCATCACAGCCGTCTGTGGAATCCCGGGCCCTCTTCTTGCGTGGGTCCTCGTCGACAACCCCTACCTCGGTCGTAAGGGCACGATGGCTGGCTCCACTCTTATCACAGGCGTTTTACTTTTCTGCTTCACTGCATCGAAAGACTCCAACGTCCAACTGGCCTGCTCTTCCCTAGAATCGTTCTTCCAGATGGCTATGTACGGTGTTCTTTATGCCTATACGCCTGAGATTTTCCCTGCTCCGAACCGTGGTACCGGAACGGGTATTGCTAGCTGTCTGAACCGCATTGCTGGTTTGATGGCGCCTATCATTGGTATCTACGCTAGCATTGACCCTATCACACCGATCTATGCGTCCGGTGCGCTTATTCTTGCTGCCTTTGTCGCGATGGTTTTCCTGCCTATTGAAACTCGGGGAAAGCAGTCACTTTAGACTGACTGGGCTTGAAGATGAACCTTTGTTTGGAAGATTACATCCCGAGAATATTTCGATTTTTTAAAGATCGTCGAGAAGTTGCATCCATCAATGGATGTGGCGTAATGTATATTAAATTCCGCCGTGGTTTTCTTCAATGTTTTTGGAAGTACATACACATGTGGGTATGGATAGATGGATACCGTCATAAAATGTATTGAAATACCTATACTTGGTTATCGTTCTATGACAGAGACCTATCTACTGGGTACCACTAGTTATAGAGGATATGCGCGGTTTTGGGATTGTTTGTATTGTTTGTATTCAAGGTAGGTAAAATTGAGTCGCTGAAGGGGATAAGACAAGAAATGTCCTAAGCTCTACTCATGAAGATATGGTCCATAATAAGTGATATTTGGATACTACTATGGAACGAACTAATACGATGCGATAACAGGGGCCGTGAGAACATTGCAGCAGAACATAGACACAGAAAATGACCCAGGCGCTTGAAGCATATGGATGCAATGCAACACTGTGTACTATGAAAAGGCAATGCGAGCCGAAGAACAAACAAAAGAACGAGAAAAAAAAAAGATGCTAGTAAGAATATACTAGTAAGATGGAAAGAAAAAAATCAAAAACGACAAAAATCAAAGAAAAAAAACAAAAACAAAAACAAAAACAAAAAAAAGACCCGACGGTGCAACGTCTCATGCATGGCAAAGCTACGAAAGCAGATCGACGGGAAGTAACGAACGGGAAGAAGATAAGCTGACGAAGCCAACTTTAAATCTTCTCACCAATCCGGGGAGCCCCCCCTTTCCAGTCGTTGCTCTCGTAGTATCGGAACACAAGGTCGTATCCGTTCAGGTCGTGAACAATGCGATCTACACGACGGTAACCCTCGACGTGCTCATTCTTGGGGTTGCGGCGCAGAGCCGGTTGCAGCGAGTGTTTCTCATCGAAGTCACCAGCATCAGCGTCAATCTCCTCAACACTAGGCTTCGTTTCAAACAAGGTGATGCTGAAACGGCCAGGCTTAAAGATGTCCACAACCTGCTGAATGATCTCCATGGTGGTCTTATTGCTCTGCGAGTGTGGGACATTAGCCTCAAAGGATGCATACGAGCATTGAGGCTCGGGAGTCACATGCACCGTGAAATAATGAGTCGGGGCCTTGCTGTCCGGCGCAGGAACAACACCGTTGGCCGAGAAACCACAGGGTGTGAAGAGGTACGCATCAATGCGAGCATCTGGAAACTTGCTCTTCGGGTAAATATCCGAAAGACCACAGGACTGCGACACGACGGCACCAAGAGCGTGACCCTCAGTGGTCAGCTCTGCTGGCAAGACTCGTTCGCCCTGCACCTCTTCATCGAGGTCGGAGCCATTGTTGAAGACATCAACGTGGTCGACACCCTCATCTCTGTCGTAGTTGCGGTACTGTTTTTCGGCCACGGCAGCGGCGTTGTCCAGATAGAATTGCTTCGCATGTTCCTCGTCCAAGTCGGTCATCAAAATCTCCAAAGTCTCGTCATTCTCTTCGCAAGTAGCGATCGGAGCCTCGTGCGGGACTTGGAGATGTTTGGTCTCGGTCTCTTTGAAACTCACTTGGTCCGTAGGACTGGCCGGAGGCGTGAGTATGGTGTTAGGCTCGGTCAGGTACAAGTACCAGTGCTCGCCGTTCATCTTGCCAATCATGTAAGCACTTCCGTTCAGGAAAAGCTGGTCCATATTGCGGACTTCATCACGCCAGCTGCGGTGGGGTCCAAGCTGACGATCGGGGAACAGGTAGTTTTTACGGCTGTAGAAGACACGGTAGGGAGTCGCAGCAACTGCGATGCCACAAGAAGACGGTGCGGTCGCACGCGGGAATCCGGCAAACAAGGTGGCAATCTCGAGAATGCGAGGGAGACCGGACAGCAGAGTGGTAGTTCCACAGGTCTTGAGAATCAATTTGTGTGGCCAGACAAACATGCTGGACTCGGACAGGAGGTAGGCATCCACATCATCGGATCCGACCACGGACAGCACCTGGCAGTTGACCAGGTCCAACATATCCTTCCAGATCTCGCTAGGCACTCTCTTCAGGCCATCTGGGCCTGCAGCGCCAAGCTCGTTGGCAGATGGGGCGAACCACACCTCTAGAAGTTTCTCAGGGCCTACACCACAAAAGTCAGTATGAGATTGAACATATATGATGGAATCAGGTGATGGGAGGTAGTCACAAACCTTCAAAGGCATTAGAAGAATCGAGGTCCTGAGTAGCCTCATGATTGATGATCAGAGAAGGTGTTCCAGCGAACGAGGACGGAGACTGAGTGTAATTCTGGGGAATGCCGGTGAAAACCATCTCCAGAGAATTGATGCAGCCGAGGCTGGTAGACTTGTGTAGAAATGAGGTATGAAAGAAGATGGGTGACGTAGGATCACCCAAACTTGGAGGGATAGAGACAAAAGGCTATAGAAGCACTGTCTACTTACCCAGACGAACAGGGGGCGATGCCCGTCTGAGAAGAGAAGGCCCTTGGACAAAATTTAACTGGTCAGACCAGGCAGTGGAGGGACCTTAGAGACCTAAAGGGCTGCTAAGGGGGACGGAAAGCGAAGGCGAGAAAGAAGACGGTGCAAGGAATGTTGACTGTCAGTCGAGTACCCTCGTACTGAAGATGCCGATACCGATAAAAGTACCGGGTCTAGCAGACGAGTGTATCTGCGTTGTGATAGAGGATAGAGGGTGTGGGTGTGAGTCGCGTTATCGAGGCCTGGAAAGGTTGAAAAGTCAATTAAGTGTTTTAGGAATTAAGTGGAGTCAAACTGGGGGTTATTTTGAGAGGAAAGACTGGGGTTGAACAGCAATTTGTGTGAATGCAAAAATAGAACGACAAGTATTCAATGCAATTGCTTATTGTGATCGAGCCCATAGTATGCATGCATATTATTTGATTGGATCTCGGCACCCAACAAGGTAATAACAGCTGCAAGAGAAAGAAACGAAAAAGTGACGGGAAAGTGACGGAAAAAAGACTCACTTTGCAGGCTTAGAGAGAAATCGCAGAAGATCCTTTGGGCTCATGAAAGGCAGGAAAGGAAATTCAGCTTAGAACTGCACGATGTCGCGCGAGGCCACGATCGTGAACATCCGCGGGGCGGAATAGGCAAATCAAATTGATCGAGCAGTCTAACGAATACCCGAGAGATGGAATTGGCGTTAAAGAAGAAGAGAGATGGGTTCTCTTCAGAAGATCCGGTAGTCAACACAAGAAAAGTGTTTACTCTTCAGTCCTCAGGAGGGGAAGTGACAAGTTGGGTAAAAAAAAAAAAAAGTTTGGCTGTGAAAGAAGTGGTTTGTGGTTGGTAGGTGCGCGATTTTGTCTGTGGGCCCGTGTTCTCCGTGGGGCGCGGAGCAAAATTTGTCTGACATCAGGGAACGAGCCCTGTTAGTTCCTTGGTATTCAACAAGTCCGATATGCCCCGGAATTGAGGACAACAACGGGGGGGTTACACACCTGAAAATGATCTAGGCAGGAAGATACTAAAGATGCAATACAAGGTCGTCTTAGGACAAAACCTGAATAGTGCGTTGCAGAAATTGAAAATCGCAAATTCCAAGTGTATGAGTCTGGGCACAAGGGCGGCCACATCAGGCAGAAATCTAAATTCGGAATTTAGCTTTTCCTCATTAGGTAAGCTGGGGAGGGGTTTCCCGTGATCGACAGGGCCTGATTAGGGTGCACACTAGTAAAAGTGCCGGTGAGACGGGGCATTATTAGTAATTACGTCGTCAACGGGAAATCTTATCAATTGAAGATATACAGCTTAAAAAAAAGATAAAAACAAGCTTTAAAAATAAACCGATTCAACTAATACCTCCGAACTCCAATTTCATAACGCCATCAATGGTTGCAATCCATTTTGTGGAGAGTGTGCATACCTCCGGATCATGATTCGAGAAGCAGATAGGCCAGCTGCACCTCATTGGCCTCGGCAATTTTGCCAGCAATTAGATCACCGACCTTACCGACCAATCGAGAGCGAAGTTCCTCATTGACAACATCAGGGTGGCCATTTGCCAGGGATGCATGGCTATCCCGAAGAGAAGCCAGGACTGCAAGAATGGCATTGAGCACACGCTCAGCGGCGGGCCGGCGAGCTGAATCTTCAAGTCCATCACTGAGCAGCTTGGAATATTCAGTGAGGTTGGGAAGCATAAGTACACGAATCACCTCGGCCCCACCCACAGCTTGCATGCCAATGACAGCGCCATAATGGGCACCGAAAGGCTTGGAGGGGTCCAAGAAGCTCTTCAGGCACGAACGGACAAGACGTGGCTTGAGCATGTGAGAGGAGTGGGAGTACTTCTTGGCAATATGGCCCAAAAGTGAAGCAGCCAAATCCCGAAGAGCACACTGCTCGGCCACGTCAGCAGCTCCACCGAGCTGTCGACCTATCAGACAGGTCAAAATGGAGGGCACCACGGATGCGACCTAAACCCAGTTAGTATTGATTGAAATCGCTTTGGAAATGAATGAAGAACCACATATACATACATATGGGTCAACGTAGAGGGATGTGTTTTGCACCAGAGCCTCAGCCATGTGCATCACTTGCGTCAGGACGAAGATATCCTTCAGACTGTGCGTGACCTTTTCGGCGATGAACTGCACAAAGTATGGGACCAGTTGGTGCAGGCCAGGGTCCTCCCGTAGACTAGCATATCCAGACGTCCGGTAGTCCTCACTGTTCTCATCCAGGAACGCGCTGCAAACCTTCTCAAAGTACAGCTGCAACTCTTTAGAGAGTACATGCTTCACCAAAGGTTTCACAGCCACGTCACCTGTCCCACTCATCGCTGCTAGTGTGGAGTTGGCATTGGGACCCTTCGAGACCAGCTCAAGGTTCCGAGAGTCTGCGGCGGTCGGGTTTTGGGGAATGGATGGCTGCACGCCTTCTACCGCGAGCCAATGGGCTATGAAGATCATGTCAGCAAGATTAAAAGGAGAGGAGTTGCTGGATTTGACTGACCTGTGAAAGCAACCTCGCGGGGAACTTTAGGCAAAGGGGCATTGATCAGTTTCTCAAAGTCGACCTCCTCGTCTTCAAGATAGAATAACGGTTGACCGGGTCCAAGCGAAGCTTCTCCAAAGCGCAGAGGACGAAGAGATTCATATCCATAAAGAGGTTCGACATCGAGGTTTCGCAGAGCAAGGGAGATATCCTGAGTTGTCAAAACCGTTCGCTTTCCTTGGCGCATGGCCTTGAGTGCCTCTTCTAGGACTTGCGCGACTCGGAATTCCACGTCGCGAGCGAGGTTCTCCGTCACATCGTGGCTGAGGTTTGTGAGACCAGCGGACTCAGCAACATCCCGGATGTTGTCTGGGTTCCAGACAGACATGATGGGTCAACAAGACGAGTAGCGTAGATATGGACCGATCGGGGGTTCTGGGATTCAGGAATGGCGGTGTTGCGGATGAGTAGAGAAGTGAGGGACGGATCGTAGAAGTTTTCTCAAAAGACAAAATGGCGCATTCTGAGGCAGTGAGATCAAGCTTCAAAGTGAAGTGAGATATAAATTAACACAACGCGACAAGGCACGCGATCATTGACTGTATCATACTGAAGGAGAAGCTTGTGACGATCAAGTGAATAGTTGCGCTATCGGTCTTAATGCGTATCCCTACAATGTAGCTCTTTTCCCATACACCGCCTGGCGCCCATGTCTATTGGCGGGCATCTTCTAGATACTCACGGACCTCCTAGATAAATGAACCGACTGAGGATACCTTGGTCATGAGTATGTAAATTATCTGTGCTGATCCTAGGCTGATGTTCACTAAAAACTCAACCCAAAATCCCCTGCTACGGAAAACAACTGGTTGGAAATGGGGGCTTTCCCAAGGCACAATCGTGTGCCCAGGGCAGCAGGGCTCTATGAGTTCAACTTTCTTTCCCTAAATTTCCCTTGGCTTCAAATGCACCCACAACGGATCCCGATGCCACCAGCCAGTCATAGGATGCAGAAGCCAGTCTGAGATCAAAGTTTCAGACTAGTTTTGCAAGGATTGTGCGCATTTCAGCGTAAGCAAGACTGTTATCTCGTCTGGTTAGAGGAAATACCCATTGTTGGGGGAAATGATGATAACTTACTTCATGCCAATGCAGTTCCGAGGACCGATACTGAATGGGGTAACAATCTTCAATTCATCATTGGCGAACCGAGAATCGCCCAACCATCTTTCGGGGACGAAGGATTCCGGAATGTAAAAGCGAGAGGACGACCTATACGACGCCCAAGGACTAACGTGGACCCGTGTCTACATACTGATCAGTCTTCTGACATTGGGTCGTCCGCTCTGGTCTCAATCTAACTCACCCCTTCAGGTACCCATTGCCCTGCGATCGTAGCACCGCCTTTGGGTGCCCTTCTGGGCAATCCAGCAGAAGCAGGAGGGAACAATCTCAGGCCTTCCTTAAGGACTGCCAGTGTATATGTCAGGGAATTGACACTGGTCAGGTTGATTTCTTTGTCACTCTGAAAGGCCAATCTCACTTCTGCGGTTAGTTTATCCAGCACATGCGGGTTTTGGCACAGGTGATAGGTAAGGCCAGATAGCAAGGATGCCGTTGTATCACTTCCTGCAACTACAAATGTCATTGCATTGAGTTCTAGCTCTTGCATACTAAATGAGCCTGCCCGGAGTAGGGGGCCCATAAAGTCATCGCGCATAAACCCTTGAGGGACGCGGCTGGCGACTTTGTCTTTGGTGTAAGTGATCATCTGTTTCATCTCCTCTTTCAGGTGTTGAGGAATCAGGCGTTGCAGAAATGGTTGGAGAAGTGGAAGCCGCTTAGCAGAGCCGACCAGAACACTCCATATGTTGTTTTGAGTCATTGTGCGAACCCAGGGGTGGTAGCGGCCACTATCGACACTCTCAAATGGTTCACCAAAGGCCAAGTCACCAATGATGTCAAAAGTGATAAGATTGAACCACTCGCTAAGGTCTTGAGGGCCCTGAGACACCCTCTCGTGTAGCCGCTGGATGAAAAGATTTGTGAACTTCATGATGGACTCCTCTTGGTCGTTGGTCGCCTTGTTCGAGAACGATGGGCTGGGAATCTTTCGAACTTTTGCATGCTCCCCATTGCTTGGTGTGGTCACAATGGAGTGGGCACCGCCTAGAGAAAAATAAAAATCGGGTGATTTGGTGAAAGGTCCAGATCCACCTCCAAAGGCATAAATATCCTTCTGGGCTTCCTGGCCAATATAAGCCACTTCGTCAGGGGCGATGCGGACAACATGGCCAAATCGTTCGTGCAGTTCTGTTAGTTTGTAGACCAATTCACCGTGGGTGGAATACCAAAGGGAAGGGAGAATTGAGGCTGCCCAGAGCCTGGGGCCAGGATATTTGCGTAGGGGATGAAAGTAAATGTTGTAGATGCCTAGGACCACGGCATAACATGTCGCCTACATGACCAATCAGTTAATTGAGACGAAACAGAAGTTGAGTTTATCTGGGTTGGGGCTCCTCACAGACAGTGTCAATAGAGCAAGAACTACCGACGACGTCAACAGGTAGTTTAGAAGCGTCATATCTTAGGACTCAAGGGGTCTTGTTCGTATAAAATGAAGGTAGAAATGGCACAATTACCGTGGGTAGGTCTTGGAAGAGTAAAACATGTGCGTATTCTAACCACATGCGCAAGGCTCTTATATTTGTTTCTCGTAGATACGTGTGCTGCTACTCTCAAGCATATCCCAGATATCACATTACGCACAGCACAACTGGAATTTAAGCATATTTATGCATTCGATTGTTACTTTTTTCAACAAGATTTGCGGGTCAACTGTGCAGAAGGAGGGGAACCCTGTACACAACCTTGGAATTGGCAAATCATTGCTCGAAAGATCTCCGCGCGGGCGTAATGCTGCAGGCTTAGGGAAACGTACTATCCCCGGATTTCACATGAGCAAGGTTCTTGCGGTGAGGGGCTAAAATCCCAGCAGGTAGCTTACAACTGATACTCTGTGCAAATGTTTGGAATAAAATACTAGATTTCAAGGTTAAATCTGTTCCAAGTATGATATTCAGCTTGTACATTCCAAGGTTTGGAATAAGGTAAAGCGCTGTTTGATTGAAAAAGCAGCAGGTGGTCACTCAATTGAAGTCTCATCACGCCGGACAGGATGCTGAATAGTTTCCAGCAGTTCTTGAGATAGAAAATTCAATAGAATGCGAATGTCTCACATGAACAAGATCTAAACCGAGTGAGGAAGCAATTCCGGAATGATTGAGATCCTCTGGAAGTTAAAGTGGAACCCACTATTGCTTACCCTCCGAGACAGTCATGGTGGACTCTTCGGGCATCTGCCCAGGAAAAGGGGGCTATGAGTATGAATCTCGAGAAATAACAATAAGAATTCAAGATGATAATTATTAAAGTAGATAAAAGGTATCGCAGAATCTAAACGACAAGGAGGGAATAAAGGCCTCGGGCTAAAACAATAATGGAGAGTGTTGATCACTACTCCCCCGGGTATCACAATAGACTAATGTCCATATTAGTGGGTAATTTAAGAGGCCGCTTCAGCCTCAGTGGTCGCCTTTGACTCCTCCTTGACCTCCTCCTTAGTCTCAGTGGTCTCAGTAGTCTCCTTGGCTTCCTCCTTGGCAGGCTCCTCAACAACAGGGGCCGCGACGACAGCAGGCTGGGCAGCAGACTCAGCGACAGGCTCGGTAGGCTCGGTAGGCTTGACCTCCTCCTTGGGCTGCTCATCTTCAACAAGTTGGACGGATCGTGCCTCATCCTTCAAAGCCGGGCCCTTTCCACCGTATACCTGGGGGATCTTGTCGGCGATCGAAGCGGGGAACTCACGAGCCAAGTTGGCACCGTTGGAGATAGGGTGGAACTTGCGAGTGGTGTTGCGGCTCAAGAAAAGCTTCATAGCCGAGAACATCCAGCCCATGATAGTGGGGACGTTGACGAAGAACTTCTCACGCAGCAACTCGGGGTATGCGGTGGAGAAAACCTCAATTGTCTTCTTAGTCGCATTGCGCACAGCAGGGTCCATGCGAAGGAATTTGACATTCATGTAATCGTGCACCTGAATCATCTGGTAGGGGTCCTTCTCGCCATCGTAGTCGATGACAGTGGTGGCATCTTTCATGTTGAGGTCCTGCACAGCGAGTTCCATGAGGGCGGCGCGCCATTTCACGAATCTTGTTATTGTTAGAGCTTGTTATGTCAGATGGATGGGCATAATGCGATGTCACTCACTCATCAGAATCGGAGAAGGTGGCATTGGCGTCCTTGACGGCGCCATAGATGTTCCATGTAAACACAAGCGGACGACCATCCTGCTCGTAGGTGGTCAAGTATCCCAGGCCGCCGAACTTGCTGGAGCTGTACTTGCCCGACTGGATGAGTTCCAAAGGGTTGGTCTGCTTGCGCCATTCCAATGCCTTGCGCAGCTGCTCCTCGGCCGTAGACACGTTTCCCTCGTTGGCGCGGAGGAACTTGATCAGCACGTTGACGGTGGGGATATCCTCGCTGTCCTTCAGGGGCACACCCCACATCTCGCTGTGACCAGTCTTGCTGAGAATAGAAGGAAGCTGATCAAAGAACTGGCCCAGCCCGGGGATGTTGGTCAAGTATTCTGGTTTCTTTTCCTCGGGCTTAGCAGCCTCGGGTTCGGCAATCACAGCGGCGGGTGCATCCTGGGTAGCTTCAGCTGTAGGCTCGGTAGATTCAGCTGCAACAGGCGCTTCGGCAGCCTTGGGCTCCTCTTCCTTAGAAGCTTCCTCGGCGTTGACGATTTCGGTCGCCGGGGCAGCGGGAGTCTCGTCGAGCTTATCGGCACTTTCCACGGCCTCCTCGCGCTTCTCGAGCTCAGAAGCCGGGGTTTGCTCAACGGGCTTTGAATCGGACATGGTGGGCGGTTATTTTTGGTGAATAATGAGTGATGGGAAGAGAGGGGGGGGAAAGGAAAATAAACATCAACTCAGGGGGACGAAAAAAAAAAAAAGATGCGGCAGGGGCAAGCTTTAGCTGCCTTGTAAATAATTAGTCGGGACCACTTATCGATCTCAAAGGCCCACATGATTCCCCACCTGTCATCCTGGCTTGCACAAGTATTATTGACACCTTAAAATCAGACTAGAAAATATTCCGATCGCTATAACTGAGTCCAATATAGGCTATTACAATCTACCTTGGACTTTGAGAAGGTCAGTACATAATGTCAAGGCTGTTACATAGCTTGATGCAGCCCAACATCGATCAGTATCAGTCTCAGTCCAAATCCGATGTATCAACTGTGCACATGTGTTTCATCCCTTTTCCCCCTGAAATCTCGTCTATTCAGTCTTTTTTTCCTATAGCTTTCTTATAACTTTCTAGGTCTGAATTGCAACTTTTCTATAGTACGTTCAATGTTGTTGATCTAATGCCTGTATACACGAAATTACCCTTCAGTGTTTACTACAACACCTGTATGACCCGACATCTGGAGATAGGGCGGACTCGATCTCACAGGGCTTGACACCAAATATAGACTATCGATAGGTCCAATCTTACTTCTAACAGCCAAGAGCTATGCATGGATACGGTTTATTATTGGCATCCACCTTTTTTCTTAGGTTCGTTTAGCCCAAGGACTTTTTAGTGGACCCACCGCATTGGACCCTTCATCTCGACTCTCGACATAGCTTTTGTCCGCGAATCTGTGTATGTATAAGACAGGGCTTATAGGATATCAAGCCATGATCTAATTTGAAACCAAGACGAGTCTCATTTATTCATCTAGTCATTTCAATTGGCTTAAGCGCCAATTGCAATTTCTAATCACCATTCTAATTCGTCATAGAATATCGAGTTGAGCTACGCTGCGATCATGTACAAGGAAATGGGATTAAGACTCAAAGACTGCAGACTGAGCCCCATGTGGAACAGGAATGTCCGAAGAGATTGTATCATTGAACCTTCACAATTCTAGATGATCGAAAAGATCATTGAGCAAAAAAGCCAACCCAGTGAGATACTGCACTTGAGAACGAGATGTGGGCCTCGCCCAGAAGAAATAAATAAAAAATAAAATAAAAGCATTCGCTTGGGGGATATTCAGGACCGGAACACGCAGGAGAAGAAGAAAAAAAGATCGTTAACGACGTTTGCATCACCGATAGGGTAGAAACAATTAAATCAAAGCAACGAAAATCAAAAACCAAACTGACTAATGGCTACTGCGAAAGCGTTCCGGCATCTGTGGCATGGAGGGAGGGGGACCGGGCTCGGTCCGATCCTCCTCCTCTTCCATCTCATCCACATCTTCGGGATGACTGGACGAGAGAAAAAAAACGTCTAGTTAGAACCAAATACTTGGAACCACAATTACCAAGCAGAAACTCGGAGTGCACTCACGCAAGAAGGTCCTTAATGTTCCTCATCTCGTAATGTCTCTTTCGTTGATTCTCAAACAGTCGGTGCTTCTCCTTCGCCTCTTCGGTCGTAAGCAGACCATCGTCACCAGGCACGGCATCGCCATTTGTTCCAGTCCCAACGTGAACATGCTTTGCGCTCTTTTGAGACTCAGTGCTCATGCTCCGTTGGCGGAAAACGCGGGGGTCCTGGATAGAGTTTTCGCCCTCGTCGTGAGCCTCCTCCGGCTCGCCGAGTTCCAAGTCCGGGATATCGTCTTCTGACATGCCCTTCCTGTGTACATTGTTACTCTTGTCGAGTTCGTCAACCATCAAGCCTTGAGCATCGATCAAGGTATCCTTCGCATCCTCCATGCGCATCTCCTCGTCATCCTCGGCCGGGTCGTAGTGCGGGGCGTATGGGGTCTTGGGCTCATCGATCTTCATCTTCGCTGTGCGCTCCTGTTCCGTCAGGTACAGATTCGCCTCATCCCACTTCAGACGGGGAGAGTTGTCATCGTCCATCATGCTAGCCTCAGACTGCCGGCGAGACGCTGAGCCCTGGGTGCCGGATGAAGACCGACGTCTCGGGCCCGCGTTTTGCAGAGTGTTCTGAAGTGTCAACTCTTTGGTGTCGGCAGATTCCGGAACAGATGAGGGCACAACGGGCGGAGCGCTGACCGTTTCAGAGATGGGGACGTGTTGGAATGAGCGAGAGTTCTTTAGGATACCTGAGATGGCGAATGTCAGCGGTCAACACAGGTTTTCCCTCGGTTTTCCCACAAGTAAAAACTCACCTTTCGGTCGGTGGTGCACATTATCGGTGCTGTAAGCCTTGGCAGGCATATGCTGTGCGGTTGTCATGTTGGAGGGTGTTGTCAGGATGAAATTGCCGTCCGATTTTCAAGCGGGCGTGGATCTTTTAGAGGGGCAGGTTGGAAGTGGGCTGTCTGCCGTTGTCAGCCGTTGTGTCAGATGAACGTAGATGGTTCAGCTGAAAGTCGTGCGATGTAGGTACGCGGAAGCCACTGGGTTATTTGGTTGGTTGGAAGTGAGACAGAACCTTGAAATAACAAAAAAGGAATAAGATGTAAAAAAGCCCAGAAAGTCTGCGTCTTAAAGTCAGCTGCGAGGTTGGGCAAGGGCGGCACGTGGGGCGTGATGACGTCGAGTCCCGTCGGCGCCTGACGTCTTCGGCATCATTTTCTTTGCTTTGGTCACCATGTTGGGCACCGAGAATGCTTCACTAAGAGATGAGGCTCAGAATCAGATCTCGCTCGGGAATTTGATCCTACTCTTACCTTCCAGACCATATAAAAAAGTTAAACCCCCCTTTCAAAGCTTATACAACCTACATCTCTGATTCTCTACATAGCAGCAGCTAGTACTGCCTCTTCTGGATCATGGAGAATTGATGACAAATTTCCACTTAGACAACTCTCCGAGGTTGCATTGACCACCAGAAATTGAGAACTTGTAGTGATAGTAGACTTTTCTTGTTTTATGCATATGGATGGTTTAAGCTAACATTTGAATGATTTTAACCTATCCTATACAAAGCCGAAATTGGCCGAAGCTTTGAACTATCCAGCCACTTAACTTCAAGGTTGAAAATCCAATGCCTGCATAGATCATCCAAGCAATCACCAATAATCCCTCGGCGAATTGTTGAGATCACCCTCAATTGCATCATTCAATTTCACATACCCTTGTCTTGTTGCGGAGAAAAGAAATCTAATCTGCAGGGATAAATACAAGATCTGTCGTCATTATGCATAAATGCTCGTCTCGAAAGCCGAAGATCATTTGTAGATAGACTGCACATGAGTTGATAGTATATTTAAATCAAAATACAATCAGATAAAAGAAGGGCCCTGGTGCATTTACATGGTTCAATGTTAGGAATTGAATTGCTTTCAAGGTTGGAAGGAGGACCATCCAACGTTGACCCAGGTGCCCAGGTGGGGCTGGCAGGTATGTATTGGAGGTACATAGTAGTAGACATACTCTACTAGTATAGCAGGTGTATTGTGTAATTGTGTACCTCAGCTATTCATATCCTCAGCCCTAGATCACGTTCTCAGAAGATCCATATAATTTTGCTTCCAAGGGTTATTTACATAGAGTATGTATTTGTCCTGACCTTGGAAATATCCCATTAATATCTTCCATCAAATAAGCCGACAAAAGACCGCCCTATCTTTCAATGTATACAGGAACGCCTTTGAACAAACGCCCATCCTACAACGTCCAAAAATGTCTCTCACGGGGACGGTAAGAATCAAGTATAATATCCTCTAACACCAGATAAAGCCCAAAGGGGGGGTATCTGCATATGCAAAGCCAAGGCCCGCCTCGTTTAGATAAACACAAATAGATAAGAGAGATGAAAGAAAAGAAATAAAAGAATGGAAACGAATGGAATGAAAGATAATGAAAAGAAAAGAAAAGAAAAAAATTTACCCAGAAAAAAGGCCCAGAGAGAGGTGAATGAGAACAGAAAGAGAGAAAACTCATGCAATAGAGTCGAATTCCTCGCGTTCGCGAAGTCGGTTGCGAGCGAGAACATCACCTCCGCTGGCAGACAACTGCATCCAGTGCAGTGCCAGACACATGCTCTGCGGATCTGACTTAGAGTCCTTGCCACGTATATACATCATCTCGGCCTTGAAAGTATCTCGGGGACGAGTGAGCGGGAGTGTGACGCGAGGAAGGAGCTCGGGATGTGTGAGGTATAGGATGGCGAGTTCACGCTGAGCAACAGGGTTGCCTTCTTTGGCGGTGATAATCCACATGCCCGCTGCGTCTTCAATAGCATGACCAGGGCGTCGGTAGAAGTCTGCGCCTGGGAGAGGATGGCGTCGCATGAGCTCCTGGGAGACGATGCGGTCTGCGATTTCAACCATACTATGGCAGACTTCGTCCTTGAGGCTGAGAGCTGCAAGGCCGAATTGCAGGAAAGCGGTACCTCGGTCACTTTTGCTTAGTTGGTCGGCAGGGACAAATGCTGAAATGAATTGAAGGTCGCGGAAAAGCGTCTTGGGCTTTACTTCAAGGATCAAACTGCGGAGGGTAGCCACGATTTTGTCTTCGGATGGAGAGAAGAATGCCGATTGACGAGAACCACAGGTGACAGACTCTGGTGGAGATGAGACAGGAAGTCCCGTATCGGTCTGAGTCACCTTAGGCAGTTGAGGCTCGGAAAAGCTGTGACGCGAATCTCTCTGGCGCGGCCTGGGGCCATTACTTCGCCCCTTTTCAGCCTCGGTAGATAAATCCAGGTTGCCTTGGGTTGCAGTGTTTCCGTCTTGAGATGATATCAATGAGGCGACGACCAGCGACCGTAGGTCCCTCAGGGCATTTAATTTGACGAATGGGTTACCATGGCGCGAGAACACCTCGATCAATCGATGGAAGACTGATTTGTATGAAAAATCAGTGTGATCATCTTCCTGAGAGGGATCTCGATGGTCAGTAGGGGTATCGGATTTGGCAGTAGCACGCACGCGCAAGCCGGGGGCATCGAGAGACCTGCTCCGTCGACCCCCAGATGGCCTTCGTTTTTCACGAAGATGCTGAGACCGCTCGTCATAATCTGCGTAGAACTTATGCACTGCCGCCCGTCTTTGCATTTGCGTTCTAACACGGCGCTGATCAAGAATATTTGAGAACCAGGCATCTGTTTCGCTGCCACAGCTCCAGACTGGGGAGCCTAAGTCGCTCAGCAGAAGACTGGTGAGCGTTTGACGAAGTTCGTCCATGAAAAAAATTTTACCCTGAGTTTTACGCTCGGTACGACGAGGTTGTCGAGTCGCAGTTTCGCTGAACATGGAGGGAGGCCTGGAATATATGCTTGAGGAACTGGTGGCATATACAGGATGTCGTTGTGGACCAGACCAGAAGGTACTGAATGTATCGCCAGTCGAAGTGGACGCTGCCCGACCCGGAGATCCAGCGATTGAGCTAACGTCGGTGGAGGGCATATCTCGCTGAGGTCGCCATTTGTCTGAAACTAGGCTTTGAATGGAAGGCTTGCGACCGAGAGACGGAATTTCTTGGGACAATCTGGACATCGGGTCGGGAATAGCAAGACTAGATCCATACAGATGAGAGGTATGCATTGGATCTTCGCTTGTAGTGGTTGAAGGCCGAGGAGTAGTGGGCATAGACAGCCCAGGAAAAGAGCGAGTGCCAGAGCCTTCATACTTTGCCCGTTCCCTCTGAAACAGTTCACTGGCCCACAGCACTGGTGTCTCTGCCATAGTCTCACCCACGAGACGATTGATACTGGTCTGGACTTCATAGCAGAATCGATGGATTCTCTCCTCACCTTTACAGAAGTTTTCAATACCGTTGTGGGACAGCCATTTGCGAGTCAGTTCCACTTGCTCATCAGATAGCTTCTTAGGGCCACCCTGACTGCTTGGCGCCTTCATGATGTTCATCACCTGCAGCTCGGGCTTCTGGAACAAGGAGCCGCCCAGTGATCGGGCTGCACTGCGAGATCTTGACTCTTCAGGTGCATCCATCAAAGGTCGCGCAGACATTGTTTTGAGGGCCATGGCAACATGCCTGGCCTCTTCATACCGCATAGAATTTTTGACATCGGTCATGTACCACATCTTGTTTCGTACCTTGGAGATTGTGGTCATGAGGTCCTTCACTTGTGTTTGCAGCCGGCGCAAACTGTGATCTAAGGAAACAAAGTCTGTTTCGCAACGCTCGATGACGGCCCGCGATTTGTTTAAAGATCGGATGCATAAGCTATGCATCGGACCAACAATCCATGAATCATCTGCGATATCTAAAGATCTGGAAAGCCGCCCCTGTCGGAGCTGGCGTGACGCATTCCACCAATAGTGAGCTCCAACAAAGTCAGAGTCATTGGTAGTAAAAGTCATAGCTTGGGTGAATCGTTGCTTCAATGACATGGGGGCAAGTAGAGGGGATCTCATTGACAAATCATAGTCATCTGAGTCGGACAGGTGGTTCTCTTTGACTAAACGAATGATTGCAGTTTGCAACGCCTCGTGGTTCTCTTCAAGGCCAAGGTTCGTGGATTGGGTATCGTCATCACTCTCAACGGTAGATACTTTTAATGATCCAGGTTCACAGGCAGGAAGTATGCTCCAGGCAAGATCACAACCATCTTTGGAAACAGAAAAGCTTGTCCAGTGCTCATCGGACGGATGCTCCAATTTGGAGCGCTCGCTGGGTTCATCGAGATCGGTCAACTCGAACCGGATCCGAGCGGCAGTCTGAGCAAGACCACCCTCAGGAGCAGAGACTATAGATGATTCCAGTGAGAATGAGGATCCACTTTGTGACGAAGGCCGGGGGCTTGTATCATAGCTCGGGCGCAAGAAGCCAGGTTCAACAAACGGTTCAGGGCGAGTTTTATATATAGGCGAAAGACTGGAAGACCAGGGTGGAATACCGGTAGCCGGGCTAGAATGAAGGGAAGAAAATGATTGTGGGAAAAGGGCGTCTAAGAGAGTGAGCACGTCGGTCGCGGACAGCAAGAGGAAAGCCGATGAGGAGTTGCGGCGGCTTAGATCGGGTGCTGAAGATGAAGACAGTTCGATTGTGGAATTCTTGGGCGTGTCTGTACTTCCGAATTTCTCAAGCATATTAATCACATGCTCTTTGATGGAAGGCCGCAAGACAGAGAAATGGTGCCTTCAGTGAAGTCAGCACGGTGAGTCAATCTGTATTTTTACTAATGGCATGCAAGCCCGAGCCGAGAAAACTCACATGGAGCGCAACACGGCAAAAACTTGAGAATACGCTCGCATGCCGACTTGGGTGAGTAATTTTTCGCGCGCATCTTTTCGAATATGAAAATCGAGCAATAAGCCATGTGTCTAAAAAGGCGCAGGGTTAGCAGTTATCCACTATGAAGCAAAAATAAATCATACCTCAGGATAAGTCAAAGCACCGTAAAGGAACTTGGGGAAGAACCATTGGAGGAACAGGTACTCCAAGAAGCGGCTGCGAGTGTCAGGGTTATCGATTTTCCTGAGAACTGCCTTGGTAAACTGGAGAACTGCACGGGGAAAACCACCATCTGGATCGTCAAGCACACGAAAGAGGTCATTAACAGCAGAAGCAAAGAACTCCTCTGCAACGTCGGTTCTCAAGGGATCCAAAGCCTCGGGAGAGGTGTCAGTATGTTCCAAGAGAAAGGCTCCGGTTTGTAAGATATCCATAAGGTAAAGCTCAAATTTGGGACGGGCCTTCCAGTTACTGCCAGTGGCCCAAGCAGAAAGAATTTGGTTGATCAGGGGGTAAAATCTATTGCTTCCATGGGATATTAGTTGAGCACAGACAGACGACCAGACATCCACGCGCAGCCGGGCTTCCGATGCATCGGGCTCCAAGGGTGCGGCATAAACGTTAAAAAGCAAGATGGATAGCGAATCGGTTCTTTCAAAAGCATACGCATGGTCCTTGAATGGAGCAAACTGGGCCGGGGTTCGATTATAGGAATACTGGGCCCGATGGCGGGAAGCAGTAGGAAAAGCCGGATCGCCGCTGTCCAATGCGGTTGCTGACGCAGTAAGTGCAGCCAGCTGGGCTGAGGTGAGACTGCGTAAACGGTCGACCAAGAACTGTGAGTCAGAGCGCACCAGTCGCAAAATCTTCAGCAAGTCCACCCGGGACTGGGGGCTTAACTGATGAAAGAAATCCGAGGAATGGTCCAAATCGGCATCCGGGGAAAGTTCACGATCGTCCGGGGAGTCATGGGAATCCTCTAGTCGGGCGCTGGTAACACAGGATTCCTGGAGATCATAGAGCATATGATATAGGGCAATGAAATTGGCCTTGTCATCATGTTTCAGAGCTTCAACGAGGCCGCGCTGAACAGTATTTCCAATGCGGATCATGCGCGCAGAAACTCCGATAGAAACCTTGGTCGCACGCAAACGTTGTTCTAGTCGCTTCCTTTGGGCTTGTTTCCTCTGGCTTTGGCGATACCGGGTGGCAAAATCCTCCAAGGATATTTGGGGAACATCTTCCTTGGGCTTCGCGGGAATTGCCGGTACGGGAATTGATGAATGTGAATCGCGTGGAGATTCAGATTCAAATACAGGTTCGATATCGGTCATCAACTTCCTGGGACTGGAACGGGCCGAACCATCCAACTCACCTAGCCCCACGTTTAGTTCCGCCTCGGGAGTAGGCGATAACACGGGGGACATGGTCGCAGAGGGCGACGCTGGAGGAGAAGGAGGGAGAGGCACCGATGCGGGATCAGCGCATAACGACAAATCACATGGTGGATCAGTCTGGAGAACGGGAATCCGCAGTGCTGCAAGTCGGGGGTTAGATTGGGACCAAATCAGGCACCGAAAGGCAGATAGCAGATAAAACAGTGGGGTTTTGTTGGTTGGTTGGTTGATTTGATCGTCCCTAACCTTTACCCCAACAAATCATAAAGCGAGAGGGGGAAAAAAAAGAGACGCACTGATTTGAGAAGCTAGCGAGAACGGTATATTATCCTCCGGGTGGTCCACCATCTTGTCCGGACTCGCGCCAGAGGGTGGAGTGCACAGTCGCTCGATGCCCCTGGCCACAGCGGGCGGATCCTTATCGCATGGCTCTATCGCGGGGCAAGGAGCCGGGCGGTGTTCAGAGGGACCACACACCCGGTCGAAGGGGAGAGCGAAATACGAAAAGTGGTCCAGGATGGAAGATAGGAATAAACCAAGGGTGGAGGAGGGGAAAGGGAGAGAGGAAGGGGAGAATAGTAATTTCAAATGAGGGGTTAGAAGATAGAAGGAAGGAAAGTTTCAAAGAATGGTATAAAATTCCAAAAGTGTTATTATTCAAGAGACAACGCGAGAAAGAAGAGATCGCGACTCGAAACGGTCAGTTGCAGCAGACGATTTGTCTCGGAGTTCAAGTTAGTCAAGTATGAAGTACTTGGTCAGTTTACTAGACCAGTACTAGGCGAGCAAGTGTACAGTGCAGCAAGGGGCAACTGCAGAAGTACATTGGTCGCAAGTACCGAGTACACGGACAACGATGCGTTGGCACTGCATGCAGGAGTGAGGTGGGCAGCCTTAAAGCTGCACGTTGATTCGCTCGTCGCCCTCCTTGCCAGTTCTGCGGAGTCAGCGTCTGCTGTCCGGGCATGGATCGAAGTGTGACCAATCGTAAGAGTGGAAAATCTTGCTCTTTTGTCTGCGTTTCGTGACTTTTCCTCAGGTCGAGGGTTTGTTGTGTTGTTGGTGGGGGAAAAGTTCAGGGGGGGGGGGCCAATATTCTTACAACCGGGATCCATCACTTTTCAGCTTGCTATGGTCATTAATGGAGATAAAAATCAAGCCTCTCATTTGCTAATATGTGGATATACATACTCTGCAGTAGCCCTGGAGTAGGTGCTACGTGCAGAATGACTCTGATTCTACTGCAGTAAAACTAAAAAAGACGGATCATCCTACCTCGTCATTGGTCCCCCATACAAAGTAGCCACGGTATATCTGTGATCAGACCAGCGCAGAACACCGGGAAAACCCACCTCCGATGCAGGCAAGATGTTTAGTCTCCGAAAGCAAAGAAGAAAAGAAGGAGAGAGAGAAAAGAAAAGAAAAAAAAGCAAACTAGTAGGCTAATTATATGGAAAGGAGAAAAAAAAAATATCCCCGAATCATGGGGATTTTCACTTGATGCTGAGTAAGAAGTATAGAAGATGACAAAAAATGCTTCAGAAAGGTCATTACCCAGAAAACGCCAAGTCATAAGAGATGGTTGTACAAAAGACATAACACCTAATCGTGCATAACAAGATCATCGACAAACCCACTTCTTGTCTACCTCCTTTTGGCCCACGCGGGCCGCAACTTGGTCCAGCGTGGCCTTCAAGGTGTCTTTTGAGACCTTGGGGAATCTACATGCGTCGGATTAGTATGAAGAAGCCCCGAGAAGAGAGGAAATATCCGACATTAATGGTGGAAGGGACATACCGCTTTTTAAGTATCTCAACAAGTCCAATCTTACTCAAGTCGCTTCCCTCGACTGCCTCTTTGAACTCCGATAATTGTTCGGGTGGGAATGGGCGTTTGGCCTTGAACGTTGGTGGCGGGGGCAGCGCACTGGCAGGCACAGCTGCATCAGTACTGGTTGGCACCCGGAACACGTCAAGAGAGCCACTCGTCGGCTTCTGGGTCACCCGCGCCTTGGTCACCTGGTCGGCTGCCCGGGGCTTTTGCCAATATGCAGTAGAAAATGGATCAATCGGAAACTTGACAGCATCCGAAATTACTTCCATCTTGTAGCCTTTCAGTTCCTCATCAACACCGTCCGTCGCCCACCGAATCCCAGTATTATTGGGTTCAAGATCACCAACAATCAAGCGCCGCTTATTCTCTTTCAATGCATCATCCTCGTCATCTAAAAATTCGTCCATATCATCCTCGCCTTCATCACTGGCTTCTTCTTCCTCTTCAGAATCCAAATCTTCTCCCTCTTCCGGTTCTTCCCATTCGGCCTCCGAATCATAATCATAGTTGGTTTCAGGTAGATCACGACGGTAAGGGTTGCGAGAGACCTTGTATGCCGAATCCCGCGGCACTGCTCGTGTGAATGTACCCTGATAGGCCGGTCGAACATCCTCGCCGAACTTCAGCGACTTCATGGGTATGCGGCTTAGGTTAGATTTCGCTGATTTTGATGCAAGATGCGGTTGATTGGCCACATCGTCATAAGAATGTAATAACTGTAGGATGTCTTTGACGGACTGAGCTTGACGACCACATCTCCTTTGGTATGGGATAATGTTGAAGACTTCGGAAGGACGAAAGGGCGGGAGGTCTTGCGCGCTGCCGCCAGGGTTCAAAGAACTGTCAATTGTGGATCGAACATGGGCCAATGCATCTGCATCTCGCTCGAAGCGATGCGGAGGTGCAAGAATCGTGTGTGACTGCAAGAAAAAATCTGGAAACGCCTTTGCGTAGTCTGATTGGGTAGCCTGAGAAGTGGAAATGGCATCATTATGGAGAGCGGCTGCCTTTGGTTCTGAAGTCTTCTTTGCTGGCGAGGCGGGGACTTGAGGCTTCGCAAAGAACGAATTGAGTTTAGGTTGAGCCTGGTGTTCATGTTAGTGTTTGTATGCCGGATCACAGAGTCATACTAAAGCATACCCTCTCTTTCTTGAGCTTAGCCTCCTCCTTTTGTCGTTTTTCATTCTCTTTAGCTTCATCCTTTCGGCGTCTTTCGTCCTCTCTAGCTTCCTTCGCCTTCTTCTTTTCCTCTTTTAGTTCAGCTTCCTTCTTCTTCTTTTCCTCTTTTTGCTCCGTCTCTCGCTTCTTCTTCTCCTCTTTTTGTTCCGCCTCTTGCTTATCCTTGATACGCTTCTCCTCGTCCTTTAGACGCTTCTCCTCGTCCTTCAGACGCTTCTCTTCATCCTTCTTGGCTTTTTCTTCCAATCTTTGTTTCTCTTTAGCCTCCTTACTAGCTGGTGACAGCTTGCGCTTCTTAGCAGGTATGAGGTCAGACTTGACAGGAGATCCTTGGTTTGAGTCTCCAACAGTATTAGATGGAACGAGCGTAGTCTCAACGGTTCTAGCAACGGGCGATTGATCGGCAGTTCTGGCAGGGATGACGACCTGCGGCACTGGACGAATGGAAGCAGAGACATTGCCCTCTTGTAATGAATGTGAGTCCTTTTGCAGCGTCAATGCAGGGTCGTCGTTTTCTTGGTTGTTCTCCGTGAAGGTAGTTAACGCCCGCTTGGGCCCAACGGATGGAAGAGTCACGCCATCGACTTCGTGGATCGATCGTTTCCGGGGACTTGAGGCGGCCGATGTGAAGGACGGGGGTGGTAAGGGCGAAAGACTTGCTTTCGGTGAGGTTTCCATCTCAATGATGGATCGTGTGACCCTGGGATTTATTCGACCAATTGCTACCCCTGATAACGATAGATAAGAAGTTTGGGCGGAGCCTTTAATGTCACCAGGCTGAATGGCCAGGTGTAAAGAAAGCTTGAAGGAGTGTATGTCGTCTTTTGTGGGATGTGGTGCTCGTCTCGAAAGGGCAAGTGGACTGGCGGGTTAACAACGAACGCGTTTCAATCAACTCGCGTTCGCGTCCGATAAGGCACGTGTATGCTTATGTAACAAATTGTGCCCAACATCGATTTGATGGTTGTTCGAGGTATTCCAGAGCAAGATTATTCTTTCTATATTGGTATTAAAAAAGAATGGAGGTATTTGGTCTTCTCATGGCATCATGTTTTCAAGTCAGACGTATGGAGGTCTTGGTAAGGTAAGATATCTTGGAGAGATCGAAGCCCTCAATGACGTCGTTACTACTATTACGGTCAACAATTGAGAGTGAAGGCATGATAAGAATATTAAAGTTAGAATTAATATCTCGGATCATATTGGAGCTATAAGAAATAACAAGAGCCGGAGGGAATAACCGGATGCAATGGTAAATGGGACAAGTAGACAAGGCAAGCAGCCAGTCTTTCCGCACTTCCCTTATATTTGCCAGCACGAAGAATTTGGAGTTGCAGGCAACACGGGAAACGAAGATACGGTGATATCGACAGGGGTTGCAACACTTGCAGCAAGCCATCAAGGCCTGCTGAGTGCAGCTAGACAGCAAGTGTCAAGGCGGGGAGATATTATGTGCAGCGTTGCAGACAGTAGTAAAAAAAAAAAAGAGAGAGAGAGATAGAGAGAGAGAGATAGAAGGTAACTTCCAACAGTTGGAGGTCATCACAGATAACAAGTGGGAGGGAAAGGGCAAGGGAAAGGGAAAGGAAATAGCAACCAGATTAAATAAGACGCTGCGTAATGGGCAAAAAAGAAGGTCCCAGGCATCCTAATCACTGAGATCAGGGTTGGCAACGAAGAGTCGCACGTTGGTCATAGAAGTAGTACGCTCATCGACACTACCTCGTCGCCGTAACTCATCGGCCTTGTGGATCTTTTGGGTTGATGCAACAACTGCACTAGGAGCCTCCATATCACCAACCATGTCTTCCTGTTCGCTGCTATGTGTTGTTGCAGCATCATCCTTGACAAGTGAAGACAATCGGCTCTTCTGTTCCTCATGAATCTCGGCAGGGGTGTTTTCGGAAACATCAGGCAAATCAGTCTTCTCATTAGGAGGTGTACTATTGCTTCCCATAGTGCCCTGCTGTCGCTGGTATCCACTCGGGTACCGATTGCTTCCAAGAGAGCTGCGGCCACTGCCAGTCCTGCGGTGAACGACACCACCCTCACTGCTGTGGGCATCCTCATCGGCGTCGCCAATCTCGTTCGCACTGAGTCTGACAGGGACCTTGGCGCTCACCAGGTTGGATGGGGAGAAATCGAGTCCCGCTTTGCCTCCGTGTCGGATCTTCCCACTCGAACCGCCTGAACGACCGGCGCCTGCGCCATGGACTTCAAGATATGCTCTCTTCTTGTCCCGCAACGCCGCCTCACGCATTCTAGCATCTTCTGATTGCGCTCGATCACACCATACGGTCGCTTTCTGCCGCCTCATCAGAGCCACGTAGCCTAGCTGCGAGCTTGCCGAGCGGTTGGAGGCACTCCGCCGAATATTTGGGTCTGAGTGTGGCATATGGTTTCCGGTTGAGTTGGTCGACGTAGTAGTGCTGGAAAGCCGCCGTGAAGGTGGGTATCCGGGCGGAGGCATGGCATGGTGTGGCATGGTGTGTGATGCCTGCTGCTGCTGATAGTGATGGTTGGACACTGATCCATAAGGAAGTACGTTGGAGGATGTAGTGCGAGTGCGACTGTGTGTGGTTGAGGGCACGGCTGAGTGAGGCGCAAGATTTCTAGGGGCGTCGTAGGGCTGGTAAGGAAAACCATGTTGGGGGTTGTGTAAAGGTTTCCGGGCAGGGGGACCCTGGTGCATGGGCATTCGAAATTCGGTCATGTTGGGCGGATGCTTCACGAAGCAAACCTTTTCACTCTGTACCAAACTTGGGGGAGAGAATTCAGTCTGTTTCACCCAGTCGTAGGAAAATCCTGTGGCGGGGGGATTCTGGGAGGGGGGTTAGGGTGAACAGAGTCGTTGCGCAGGCCACTTTCAGGCAGGAAGACGTGCTCTGGGCCCTTCGATGCGCGCGGCTGACGGGTCAAGCAATCTGCGGGTTTCAGCACCCACTTGCAGTATGTGCGGCCACACACTATCCGGCTCGTTGGGGGTCGATGAGTAACCAGCGGGGGCTGGTGATTGACGCTTTCAAGACTCCCAGGGTGCTAAACAACCAAAAAACCTCCAATGGCCAGAAAAGAATGGAAAGTGTTACAGGTAGGAGAGTTGAAAGAGTTTGGGGGGGTGGTGTGGATCGGGTTGGGAAGGCGCACACGCGGCCAAGTTCGTCTAGTACCCAATTGGTACCTGGGCGTATAGAGGTGACCGAGAGAATTTATGGCCTTTGCTGAGGTGAAATAAATTGTCGCAAGCACGAGAGCTCACTTGTTGGAGCTTTTGTATAAGGGGAAGATGAGAGGAGTAGGGGGAGGGGGAAAGCAAAGAGACTTTGGCTGGTTCCATCAAGTAATGTGATTGGACGATACGGCGGAACACGACGGGCTTGAAGTACTCGCGCAGCCAAAGTTGGCTAGTGGAGTACTTAGTACGATACGCTAAGCCACTGAGGCTGGTACAAAAGTCAAAATTACACGGTTTTTGCCAGGTTTTACAGATTACCAAGATTTCAAGATTTTCAAGGTTTCATTGCTTTTTTCCCTTATTTCTCTCTCTCTATCTTTTTTTTTTTTTTTTTCTCATGGAAACGTTTCATTCACTTGACGCCTTATTGTAACCGTAACTTTTTTGTCTCTCTGACTTGTATCTGACAACGTTGGAAAGCCAATCTGACACTACTTAGAAACTTAGCCTACTGGCTGGAGGGGAGGGCAAAAAAGCAATATGCACTACTTTCGTCCAACTATTGCGCGTTGGCATAATCCTACTAACCCGATGTTCCCTAGCGGTTCCTGTTCTACCATCGTAAGCTGATCCCGACTCTCGGTAGAACCGGTTTCCAACCACCTAACGGGAAATTGCTACCAAAAGCTTGCCAGGACCCAGCACAGTAATAAATTATAGATTCGCTTCCCGACGAGACCGCGAATGAGTGAAAGCAACATGGCCATACTCGCGATACCCTGCGTTATGCTCCCGAAGTACGATCGCTCGCTGTCGGAAGTGCTTCGTATGATGATACGAGTCATGAACCTGGATGCTTTCCCACCCCACGTAGACGATATAGGCAAGGTTCCCCTCGACTGGCTCCACCATCCACCCACCTGTCACCCCCAAGCATCCAGGCACCGTGGAGACAATACTCGTCCACAGCGCCCACGTTTTCTCCCATCCCGTGGGGTCAGGGGTCAAATAAATCGCGGTCCCGCTTACGGGAGCCCCGTGCCCTAAGCTCTTAGGCTTTGGCGTGAACTCGGAGATCATAGCATGGCGCACGGTCAATTCCGTGGCGCTGGAGACACCGAGTGAAACCAGGTTTTTGATAATCTGCTGCCAATCAGGCGATGCGAGGAGGGCGTAGTGTTGGTGTAAACTGTCTCGGGCTATCTTTGATGGTTAGTTTCTTGTTCGGGTAATCGGGTTTTTATCTCCGTCGTAGTAACTCCTACCGACGTGGAGGTGCACTTGTCCTTCCTCGACATGGCGGCCCCAATACAGCCGAGTGAAGCCTGTCCAACTTTCCAGAATATTTAAAATCCGGTTCCATATCTGACCTTCCTTTGTAGAAAGGTTGTCGATCTGAAATGTCTCCGCGATAGGAAGGACGATCATCTGGGTGGGGACTGCCGAGCGCACCATGCTGAAGAGTCAGGACTTTATTCTTATCACTTATCAGTACTGGATTGGGGGGAAAGAGATTAAAGTGATGGATTCCTGTGGGTTTTTTTGCCAAAGTCGTGTTATCAAGCTTTCCTTTTATATTAAGATTGAATTACCGATGTCAGACAAAGTTGCCGAGGACCGATGTCCGCGGGTTGATCAATGCGGCCAGTTGACATGGATAATGCGGGGTATATGAGGTTCACATATGATATCTGTATGTTTTCAATGTTGCTTGGCATGAGGGTAATACAAAATAAATTGCTATCAATTGATAATACCTACTAATTTTCACAGCGGTTGGGTTGTGCTACGGTATACATAGTCAACTGGTATATCGAGCTTGATAGGGCTGTAATTTACAAGATACGAGCTGCGCCACATTTCGCGTGGGCAAAGTGGTACTCGGTGGAGCCGGAATTGGAAATCTGTTAGTCGTGACGTCAATATGTTTCAGCACTTCCACAATTCCATTGCAATTGAGATCAAAACTGAAGGAACGTTCCTGGTGACGCATTGAGTAAGAAGGGCTCAGGTACAATTGGCCGCCGTACGCCATGAAACCAATGAATGGTGATCCCTTCCGCATTAAGCAACCAAAACATATCTTGAGAGAGAAAAAAAAAATTTCAAAAAATTAAATATTCAAGTGCTCAAGTGCTGTCACTAGATGAGAAGGGAAAGGGGAAAGAAGTTCAAGAAACCAAGATGCCAAGAGTTACTGTAAAGAATGGACATTTTATGCAGTACTTTCCATATCCAAATCTATACATGCAAAATCGCCCCAGTCAAAGGATCTCCCGTTCATGCGGATCATGTCTCACAACTTAGCCTTGCCCTCCACAGAAACAATCGCGCCATCCTTCCGAACCAGGAAATCCCTGTTCGGCTCCCATCCCATCCATGCCCGAAGAGTCTCCTCCCCACCATCCCCAGACACAAGCCCCCCACCACCCCAACCGCCCTGATCAGCCGTAAACGGATACGCCGGCGTCCGCGTCAAATGCACAGCAGCCCGCTGCTCATACCCCGCCTCCTCCAGCTCCCCCTGCTCCAAAACAGGCGTCGCACAAGCATCCGTGCCATCAAAAACACCCTCCCATTCTTTCCTCGTCTTCTCCCTAAACCGGCTGGTAAATAACGCCCGTAGAGCGGGCCAATTGGCGCGGTCTTCGCGCGCAGGGACCGTACTCGCATCAAGCCCCAACCCACGTAGCAACGCCTTATAAAACTGCGGCTCCAGCGCCCCAACAGCAAAATACTTGCCGGCATCCTTCGTCTCGTACGTATCGTAGTACGGACAGCCGCCGTCCAGCAGGTTTTCTCCACGCGGGCCGTCCCACGCGGGTGTTTGGCGCGCAAGGCGCGGGAAGGTCGCGAGGTACGCTGAGCCATCTACCATGTTTGCTTCGACGACTTGGCCGCGGCCGGTGGTTGTGCGGGCTATCAGGGCGAGCAGGATGCCCAGGAAACACATTGCGCCGCCGCCGGCAAAGTCGCCGAGGATGTTGCCTGGTGCGAAGGGTTTGTCTCCGCTGCGGCCTAGCATTGATAGGACGCCTGAGACGGCAATGTAGTTTATGTCGTGGCCGGCCATGTCCTTGTATTTGCCGTCGCGTCGAAATCCGGTCATGCGTGCGACGATGAGACGTGGGTTGTGTTTTAGGAGGACTTCGGTTGGGGAGAGGTCTAGTCGTTCGAGAACGCCGGGGCGGAAGGGGTCGATTAGCACGTCGGCGGCCGTGAGGAGGCTGAGGAGGACATCGCGGGATTTGGGGTCTTGGAGGTCGAGGGCAATAGATGATTTGTGGCGGGTGAGCTGGTCGCCGCTGACTGATTTGGGTCGGTCGATGCGAAGAATTGAGGCACCATAGTCGGCGAGTAGTAGACCGGCGAAGGGCCCTTGGAGGTAGTTAGAGATGGACTTTTTCTTTCAAAACGGGTTGGACGTTGGGGAAATACCTGGCGCGAGACCCGCTAGCTCAATCACTCGAACACCCTTTAGAGGTGGTGCAGACATTCTAAATGGTAGGTACTAGAGAGTAAAAGCCCTTTGGGGGAATAGTAAAGCTCTTAATAATGTAGATCATTACTATTAGTTCCCCGCAGCCGAGGTCCGCTGGGTAATGCGGGGAACCGAACCATCGATGTATACAGCCTATTTACGCCACTTTCATATGCCTTTAAATTTTCATTAAATACTTAGCAGTTAGGAGTGAGACTGGTATCTTGTGGATGACATACAGCAAAAATTAATCCTTCAAAGCTACTAAGCGAGTATAAACACATTCGATCAATCATTTGGTTTGGAATTATAAGAAACTAAATAAGACATAACTAGATGAATGGGTTATACCTTGGCAATCCGCTAGGCAAGCTCTTCACCCCTTTGCAAAGTTTACCTGACAGCTAGGCTTAGGTCATTATTATTCTCAATTTCTCAAGAGACAGCCTCCAAGGCAGGCTCAGTTTCGACCTGCTTGTACTCCGAGTTCGTCTTCTCAGATTCGACAGACTCTCCCTCTCCCGCGCCAAGGAGAGCATACAACCCAATCTCCTGCTCAATACGCACTCGAAGTTCCTCGTCGCTCGCTGCAAAGCTCGTTGCTCCAAAGATCTCGTCCATCTCTTCAAGCGTGCGACCACGGGTTTCGGGGACAAAGAAGTATACATACAAAGCACCAATAGTAGTGACCAGTCCAAAGAAGATAAAAGCCCCATAAGAGGTCTTGGAAATAAATTTGGAGGTCGAGATAGCGACCGCGAAATTATTGAGCTGCAGTATTGATAGATTAGCCATGATCCATCGAAGAGGTTCTGAACAGGATTTCTGAAAAGGAACATTAAAAGAAGCAACTTACCCAGTTGGAACTTCCACCGACGGACACACCCTTCGCACGCATGCTCAGAGGGAAGACTTCTGATACGACAATCCAGGCACACGGTCCTAAAGATCCATATTAGCACTCGCTACACACACAAGCCATGAAACCCATCCACACATACCCCAGGAGTAGGCGAAGTTGATGACATAGATCCACACAAAGACAACAGCCACCCAACCAGCTGCGCGGTTTTCATTCCAGCGCCCCGTATAGCTTGCAATAATACCGGCAACAATGAAATGACAGACAGCCATACCAATGGCGCCGGTGATGAGGATCTTTTTGCGACCAATTTTGTCAACCAATAGTACAGCAGGAATGGTGGCGAGGAATTCAACAACGCCCACAACTCCTGTTGCGAGCAGACTTTCAGAATTACCAGTGAATCCCATGTCTTCGAAAATAAAGGGCCTGGAATGAAAACTTCATATTAGAAAGGTACTTAGAATGTCATAGTATGGGTTATGCTTACGCGTAGTAGTTGATCGCATTGATACCATTCCATTGTTGGAAGGTCATGACCAGACACTAATGAAATATTCACGTTAGCTTATGGCTTCAAGGACCTTGAAAGTAAGGGTGTATATGTGAGGGAGCCTTACAGCAACCGAAAGCCTTTTGAACAGCGACTTGTTGGTGATCAGGGACTTATAATCAGTCAGGGCGATCATGAAATTGCTTTTAGTAGACCCATCCTGCCACTGAGGATACTTTCGAGCGGATGTCTCTTTTTCAAACATGTGAAGAGCCTTGATCTCCAAGAACTCAACACGGACTGTAAGATCATCCTGCGAGCAGCTGCGAAGACGAGCCAAAGTGGCCAAGCACTCTTCTTCCCGACCTTTATTCATCAGATGACGAGGAGACTGGGGCATAAAAAGGAGCATTCCTGCTGCGAGAACCAAAGCAGGCAATATCTGGATGCAGATGGGGATCAAATATGATGCACTAGACTGTCCCTCGCCGGTGCCACCAATGAAGTTGGTACCGTAACCGAGCTTGAAGCTTATCAGCGCAGTACAAAGAGACGTGGAGATATACAGAGCTTACCCAGAAGCTAACCATGATTCCGAATGTGATGGACAATTGCTGGATTGCAACAAGCGAACCACGGATCTCGGGTGGAGCCTATAGGAATCAGAGTTAGCAGAGAATGACAGGCGAAGTATTGGGAATTTTCGTACAAGTTCAGCGTTGTACAATGGCACAACCATACTCAAGCTACCGATTCCCAATCCAGTGACAAAACGACCGCCGAAAATGTAGTTTTTGTTCTCGACGCATGCTTGTACGATTACACCAACCACAAACACTGCAACAGCAATACACACTGTGGCTCGACGACCGGCAGCATCTGCAAGGTAACCGTTGAAAAGGGTACCGACCCAAGCACCTAGCTCTAGGACTGATGTCAATAGACCTTGTCCAGTACCAGTTGTAGCAGCATATCCTTGGGTCTAGAAGAAGCCAGGTTCATTTGTTAGCAATGTTTTATGAAAGCAAGGCATAAAGGAGAGGAACAATATGAAAGCAAAAGAAGAGAATTCGGTACTTGCTTTGTTGATAAAAGAAGTCATGGTCAAAACCTGGGCAAACATTCCTTGGTTGTCTATTGACTTGTCAGTATTCTAAGCAACATCGAGCTTATAAACTTCATGTATAACATACACCCATAAACAAGACCACCCAGAGAAGCAAATAAGCCAATCGAAAAGGTCTTCTTATTGCTAATTAGACCCTTTAGCCCCGAGGGACCGGCAATAGCAGCACGCTTTTCGGACAAGTTGGTTGTTGGCGGTACAGCCTTCAAGGCTTCCACCACTGGAGCCGAGCCAGTGCCATCCATGATGAGATTCCAATACAAGACCTCAAAATAAAGGAGATTCAATGGATTCTAGCCAGGTAGGAGTACAAACCAAGTGGGGAATGCAATGGAAATGAGGTACGGAGCATATTCAAACCCCGGGATCAATCCCTCTTATACCGTTTTTTACTATTGGCTTTCACTGTCAAACGAGAATGGAACCGTTGGTCCCAACGGGCCACGAGGCACTCACTCTGACCACTCCCCGGCCGAGTTAGCCGGACGTGTACATCAAGTCGGAAATCCTGTACCACGACTCACAGCTGCACCGGATCTGCTCTTGGGTGGGAACTGACCCAATGAGCGAATCATAGGAACACCTGTCGCAATAGTGCCCAAAAAAAGCTTAGCTCTTGGATCGGACAATCGCTTCTCATGCAAAGTTCCGTCCTGAACGTATTGCATATTGCATTCAGAGCTTCCTAGCCTTGGAACCCGAGACGCTCGATTTACCCAAGTGCATTCAAAACCGGTAAAAACTCGGCCTTGCGCCTCCTACGCATGTGGTCAAAGATATGGATTGGTGGCGGCACACTCTGTAAAGCTTGATAACGCCGTAGCCGTAAGCCCGTAGCCGTAGCGCCCATGGGAAGTTGATTTGTAAATTAGCCCGTACCATTAGATCCGAACTTCGGGCCCCCGTACCCTCAGACATCTCCCCACAAACCCTCGAACCCCGCGCAACCAAAAGTGAAATAAAGGGGAACATGGCACGCTAGGTTCCTGTTTTCACTTGACTAGCCCACGGTTGGAGCGAAAGGCCGACCGGAGTTATGAGATGACGCGTCCCCCACGCGAACAGACGGTTTTCCTGGACACACTTCATGTTTCTGGGGAGCGGCGGTTTGATGTGTGGGGGGCAATCGTGGAGAAGGTAACCAGTAAGACAAGCTCCCCACATTCTAGCGTGAAGCCGCGGGTTGAAATTGCAATGGAGCCCGAGTTGCGTGCGTTTGATTACTTCGGGGTTTTCTCTTTTTGAGAGCTGGCTTTGTGGAAGGATCGGGCTTTGGCCGTGTTTCTTTATCCCGATGCATGTTGGTATTGGATCGAATCATCCGAGAAAAGCTGGTCCGAGGGCCTCATCGCTATAACTTTATCCGGTGGGCATATGATTTAGGGGCCTGGGGGACGATCAAATTCGGCCTATGAATAAATATTGGAAACATCTTCTCTTTTGATTGGTTCTTCTGGGTGGAGACTCGAGAGGTCCACTTGGAGTATGGCACCACCAAGTGACCCAAGTCTAACTGCGCACTATTCAAGTGCTAACACACCAAACCTCTTTCTTGTCATATTTTTCAAGTAGCTTTTGTTGTATGTATGGTTGTACTTTTATCTTATTAATTTTGTCTGCACGTTCAAGAATTCCCAAATGTTTCCTACAGTAATGATTACCGGGGTCCGACGTCTTCTTCTTCCTCATGCACGGTCGTACCTACTACTTTCATACCAAGAGTTTTATTATTACCACTTCAATGGTGGTCTTGGATAGGCGTCTTATTCTTCTCCACCGTCTCCCTGTAATTCAAAATTCTGAAAACATTATGTCGGTGGGTATCAGACCAATAAGCCCCAAAGATATCACGGAATCGTGCCACATAATCAAAACCGGCAAGTTGTAGAGTCGAAAAAAGGTCCTGAGTCCAAAGAAAGCGAGCCTGGTCTCTAGAGTGCGAATATACCCGGGACGCCTGGATGGCAACCAGCAACCCATGATGAAGCCCCGATGGGCTCATATCAACTTGACCAATGTATGGAAGACAGCGGATGCTCTTGCTGACATAAAACTCGGCAAGTTTATTTGCGCTTTCTTCAAGAGAGCGCTCACTCACTTGTTCCCGACTAGCCGTCTGCGCTTTAACCCTGCTCTGACAATAGCAAATGAGAGGATGAGTGAACGACAGTAAAAGCCAGAGAAGAATGCGTAGAGTAGCATCCTCAAGAGAGGAGAATCGATAAGCGGGACCAAAAAGGTCATCCGTTTGGGATACTCTCGTCTTCAATTCACCACATGCGTATACGGGAGGGTCTCCAGGGACACCGTGATTGATTCTGATATCAAGTTCTCGAGCCCCCATTTCGACATTCAGGGCGTCGTTCAATAGAGAATGGCAAGCTTCACGATCAGACGCGTCTGTAGTATCAACCGCGGCGGCGATACGTGATACTTCTGCTGAATATGAAACCAGTGTTTCCAGTATTCCATCTCCTTTGTGTTTTTTGTATGAGTCGATAGTATCTGCAGGAAGATGCATGAATGCTGCAAGTACTACGCTCAGAGCATGACTTTGGCCATATATTGTCGCCAGGATCTGACTTGTGGACTTGGTTGGGCGATAGCATTTCATAATGGCGCCCAACCCATCGAAATGAGTCAGCCATTCAGCAAGACTAGATGGGCAATAGTGAATCTGAGAAAATGCCGTTTTTCAGTCAAACTTCATTGTTGTATGAAACGATAGAGAGAAAAAAAACTTGGTCACTTACCTGGATTTGCTGGAAAATGAAACAAGTATAAATAAGATCATCGGTGTAACTCTTGCGACTAATTGCCTTTGACATCTTTTGGATTGCCTGGTTGTAGAGCTGGAGCCCATAGCGCAAGATCTGGTTATCATCATGAAGTTTTCCCAGGAAAACACATGACAATGCCGAAAATGCCTCTTCTAACATCTGGCTCTTCTGAGGGAGGCCAGCCATACGGGTTAGAATAAATTGCCTCTTATCAATATTGATATAGTGTTCGCCGCTGCCATAGCAAAAGGTAGCCAGATAGTATGAGCAAATCTGGTCACGTATCGCTAGGTTCAAAGTGACTGTTTGGATTATGCGGGGGTCACTCAAGGAACCTATAGCGTTGACGGCAGCCTTCTGTGTGAGAGATGGATCTCTCTGCAGTAAGCTAGATAAAAACAAAAGCAGACTATGCTTGTTTTCAGTGCCACTATCATGTGACATGGGATAATGTAATGCACGCTGATCATCTAAGATAGGCGGACGTAGTACGAGTGGTGTAGAAGGCGACACTGCTGACGGCTTTTTAGGCCTCCGACCGGCACTAGTATATCGGGCTTGAGCTTTGGACGCAACTTCCACGCTCTGGTCATAGACCCTGAGTGTATTGAGATCTCGATACCCGGAGCACTCTTGATCTACTCTCAAGCACTGTGAACAAGATGGCTGACGTCTATCGCACTGCATATTGTTGGCTTGTCGTTTTTTCAACATGTGCACGTATTCACTTACTTGTATCCGTCGCTTCCGGCATAGCTCACACCCCGTACTAAGCTTCCCTCTGTAGACCATGATGATGTCTGAAGGGAAATTCCTAGAAAGGAAACAAGTCCGTAGACGTGAATTTTTGTATTACGGGGGGGGGGCTCTGCCCTTGTGGAGAAGGAGGGGAATAGCTTCCGCGCTAGTTGCGAGAAAGGAAAGATGCTTTAAACTGGACAGTATTTCAAATAACTATAATTATGATAAAAGGGCCCAATAGCAACCACAGATTATTCCTACTTCCTGATTTGGAGGACAGATGGATGCACATGTGTGACAGAAAAACGAAGCACCTCGATTCTCCACATTAGCACACGTCATCTGCATCTGCAGTGCCCCTACAATTGGGAATAGTATAGAACTGCTGGAAATCTCGGGTATTTCAATGTTTCTGACACTGTTCGACCTTTGAATGAATATAGTTTTCGTAGTCTGATTCTCTGAAGTATAAGTATTGACCACCACTTTCTTAGCCTTGGTGGGTTTGACAAGCAGCACTTGAGATACATTGCTCTCAAGAGGCTCTCGGATCTCTGACCGAAGGCATTCACTTGAATATTGATTGGTCTAACTTTGCGCCTGAAATTTGGAATATTTCCTGTGGCTGCTCCTTCTTTGTACTCCGTATCGAATATGTCCACGGACCACGGGCAATCTCCACTAAAAGTGACCCACAGGGCCACGGATTGGCGAATGGGCTATCCCAGTCAGTTAACATAGCGCGTCGGTTTTAGATTCACCCGGAACAGGTCAAGTTTGTTTAAGATTTCGACCAACTGTACGGAAGACTGATGTACATGCTCCGTACATATTCAAGGTTTTGGTGGCAGCTCTCAAAGAAAAGAAAAAAAGCGGACAAGTCACCTGGGCAATATTTGAAATAGGAGGATTCAGGAATCAGGGCAGCAACGCAAGCACTATTAAGCTCCATTGGTAATTGGTCAGGTGTAAATGCAGCTGCATCCGTATTGAGGAAATAGGTTGTCACAAGTACTTGAGTACCTCCTCAGCTTCCGATTGATTCAGGAATCGGCATTTCGGGGCTGAAAGTGAGGCTCCCACACTAAGCCAATTTGGGTAAACAGTTCGGAACAAGAATACCGAGATATGTAAGCGACATTCACATTCAAACATTAACTGACTAACATCTGAAATGTTGAAAGGTCTTCGTTCGGCAATACATTACTCTGTTTAATGGAAATTCAGAGCGAGCGAATCAAATCATTTCATGTTTTGTGGACCTGTGCTACTGGATTAAGACTAGCGCCCTCAATTATACTACACGACCAACCCACTATGCTAAGTATCCTCGAGGCTGAAAAAGAGGCGAAGGAATGCTTTCTTTATCAACAGGGACCAAGGTCTCTCGAGGTCCCCAGAAGAGCCTTGAAGATGAGAATAGGGCAAGATGTCCGCATGTACCAGTTGATACATACCCACATATATCCATATTCAAAAAACATTTGAACACATGCATACTATACTATATATATGCGCATCTTGTATGTTATCAACACATATCCCACTCCAACCTTGAAATCTAGAATATCCCAAGGTTCAAAGGAACCATCCACACATTGATATTTCAACATCGAACTGGACATCTGAAGTCTCTGCATGCATCATGTGTGTGGGTGATTTTTATGCCACGGCTCTCTCTAGCCCTGGAGGTGTGCATTCGGTCCATGGATATCTCCCCAGGAATCTTCGAACATTTAGTGAGGTCGAGGTTTTATTTGGCCTACATGTTTTGAATCAATTGATCAAGTCTGGCTACGGTACACATGATAGCCCGCCCAGTACATATATGTATGCCAGTGCACATTCAATGTTGGCACCAGTTGACCTGGGCATGAGCATTTATGGCATACAAACCTTGCACATGTGGAAGATACTCTGATGCCACTTTGAGCACTTGAGCACATGCATACATACCTGTGGACTACTACATCCATAGTACCAATGTCAATAGACTCAACATTTGAAGGCCCATGCACGTGCTGGTGATCTTTGAAGTCTTCCGAATATTGAATGAACTATTCAAAGACCTTGGCAACCTTGATGTCCAGGCCTGAAAGGTTATACCCGTCAACTGGTCGCATGTGGGAAATGTTCCGAGGTTTTAAATTTCGCCCAGTCCAGTACAAATTGATAAGTGTCGAAGCTCGAATCTCCAAGTTGACAATGCGGCCTGAGAATTCATCGCTGATTTACAGTTAACTACATTTACGATACGTTCACTCCGCAAAGGTTTAGCTCAAGAGGACGGTTGACACGAATGATTTCGCGGGAGGTGAGAAAATATGTGGAGGGAAGAATCTGTCATTCTGTTTGTGTTACACAAACAAGTCACAGTGTACCCCCAAAAATGGCGGGTGCGTTCGTTCTTCCCAAACTTCATAGTATCTCCTACCAAACCGCGAGAACTGTGGTGTCACAATCCTCTCGATATCACGTCCTGGGCCCTGTGAATATCAACATTGAAGAAGCTGCGAAGAAATCTGCCCAACAGAGCAGTTTCAAGCTGGCCCGAGAGAGCAGATCCTGGTTGGAAATATGGAAGAAAAAAAGAATATTTTTCATTTGGCAAACATCGCAATGCGCCCGGTCTCAAAAACGTTGATCCAGAAAAATGGTAGATTGGGGCTCTTTTTTATGTAGAGTCCTTCAATATCAACACACCCGCGCCGTTATACCATCATTTATGAACCTAGACCCTCCCTCATACGTAAGAGATATCCCTTAAGCCTTGTTCTGGACGGCCTCACGACCCTTGGCGATGCGGGCAAGAAGGGCCTCACGGTCCTTGTCGATGTGCAGGTTGGTGATGACCAGGTTGGAGGCGGACAGACCGATGGGGACGGACTGGCCGTTGGTCTTCTCGCGGACGACACGCTCAACGTGGACGACGTACTTAAGACGGTAGACGGCGGTGATGCGGCCCTCACGGCCCTTCTGGGAACCACGGGCAATGGTGACAGTGTCGTTAATGCGGAGAGGAACAGCGCGGACCTGTAAAAAACAAGACTGTGTTAGATTTGGGTGGTTTTTTGCGTGTTGCATGCGATTGCCTTCGATCAAGCTGGCTGGCCCTTGAAAATTGTCGAATTGATGATTTTTTTTGCGAGGCCCTCCAACTCGACCAGGTCCTTCAATTCTCGGTGGGTGAACGTACGTTGTACTTCTTCTTCAGCTCGGCGGAGAGAGGAGCGGACATGCGAACGCGGCGCTCGCTGGAGGGGGCCTGGAAGTGAGCCTTGCGAGACTTGCTCCGGGAGGAGGCGAGACCTGTATTCATTTCGTTAGAATTGGGAATGGCGAGGATCGAATGGCGAAGGCGATAATGTACGCACCCTGGTTGCGAACAGTCATCTTGATGGCGTCGTGAATGGGCTCAAGGGAACGGGTTGTCGTTGGTCGTCGGGGAAGAAAGACTCGTTTTAGGAGCGTGAATATTGGAGGTGGATGTGGGTTGTGCGTCACATGATCTTCCGCTTGGGTTAGCCCTTGGAGCCCTGGGTTTGTCCAGTTTTCATTGGTGGGAGCGACAGACCCACTTCGGCTGCTTCACGTAATCAGTCCGAAAACACAAATTTGTTATCGATAACGAATTTCTCTCTTTATCTTATCAGCGGGAAAAAAATATTATTAGCCGGATCTCTGTGGTCCCTAACACTTGACTCTCTGGCACTTAGTACTGCATGTACTAAATACTATGCTATTTCTCCTTGCTCCAATCAGTTTGACAGCCATACAAAGAAACTGGTTCAAAGTTCTCTCAAAAAAGTTGACTACTGATTTAGTTTTTAGAATTGCAATGGGAAATAGAAGGTTGAATATTTGAACGTAATGAAATTTTGCTTGATCAAAGCATTTTTATGCTACAGTACAGAATTGTATATGAAAACTCGGATATCCCCGATGTCAAATGTCAAAGTAATAAAAGTTAAGGTAAATCACTCATGGTCCATGGGCATAGTCCAGTAAATCAGAGATCAGATGAAGAAATGAAGTTGAGAAATCGTAATGTGACATGGAAAAACAAAAAAAGCGAACTCCTGCATGGTGAATGGTAGTATTATGTATAGATATACATATCGCAATCTTAAATCAGAATAGCGGACAGGAGAACGGCGAAAGCGACGCCGAAGAAATTAACCATATCCGAGCGAGAACCAGCAGCATTGTATGCAGGGGAAGCGCCTTGAGGTGTGGCACTGGAGGTTCCCGAGCTACCAGAGACAGTGCTCGTGGCAGTAGGGTGGAAGACAAACGATGGAGTCTGGCTGTGAGTACGGATGGCTCCAACTCCAGTGACCAGAGCTGTGGAGGCCGGGTGACCAGACACCACACCGACGGACCCACTAGCCGGGGGTTGAGGCACGCCGCTAGGGCTAGAACCTTGGCCCTGTCCGGCGGACACACCCGAGCCCCATGTGGAGGTGACAGTCTCAACGGAAGCAGAGACAGTCGCTGGCAGAGTGGATGTGGATGTCACAAGAACGACCGAGGGAGTGCTGGTGACAATGGTACGTGTAACTGAGCCGGAAGTCTCAGTGGCGGTGACGGGGCACCAAGTGGTTGTCTCGTAGACCACAACAGTGGTAACAGACTCTCCAGATCCAACCGAAGTCGATCCAGCGCTCACACCGACAGGAGTGGTGGTAGCCACAGGGGTTGTGGTGACTGCTGGGAGAGTAGATGTGGATGTCACAAGAACAACTGAGGGGGTGCTGGTAACAACAGTGCGTGTGACTGAGCCAGAAGTCTCAGTGGCGGTAACGGGGCACCAAGTAGTAGTCTCATAGACAACAACAGTGGTCACAGACTCTCCAGATCCAACCGAAGTCGACCCAGCGCTCACACCGACAGGAGTGGTGGTAGCCGCAGGAATAGTAGAGGTGGTTGTCACAAGCACCGCAGAGGGAGTGCTGGTGACAATAGTACGGGTGACTGAGCCAGAGGTCTCAGTGGCAGTGACAGGGCACCAGGTGGTAGTCTCATAGACCACAACGGTAGTCACCGACTCTCCAGATCCAACTGAAGTCGATTCAGCACTCACACCAGTAGGGGTTGTGGAAACTGCTGGGATAGTGGATGTGGTTGTCACAAGCACTGCAGAGGGTGTGCTGGTGACAATAGTACGGGTGACTGAGCCAGAGGTCTCAGTGGCAGTGACGGGGCACCAAGTGGTGGTCTCATAGACCACAACAGTAGTCACAGACTCTCCAGATCCAGCCGGGGTAGTGGTAGCCACTGGGAGAGTGGATGTGGATGTCACAAGAACGACCGAGGGAGTGCTGGTAACAATAGTGCGTGTGACTGAGCCAGAAGTCTCAGTGGCGGTAACGGGGCACCAAGTAGTAGTCTCGTAAACAACAACAGTGGTCGCAGAGTCTCCAGAGCCAGCCGGAGTTGTGGCAATGTGCGATGCGGTGCCAGAAGAGGAGGCAACCGATGTAGAGGCCTTCAAGCTCGAGCTGGGAACACCGGTAGACTTTGACTGTGTAGGAACAGTGATAGGAGTACGCGAGGGAACAGCAGTACCGGTTTGGGTGGGCTTCGAGGAAGGAGACACGCTCGATTCGGGCAAAGTGCCAGACAGACCCGAAGAGGAAGGACCCACAGAAGCAACAGGCGAAGAAGACTGAGATACGGTTCCGGAGGCTGAAGGCTTCACAGTCGATCCCGAGTTACCAGATGAAGGGGAAACAGAGGCAGAGGCAGAAAGTCCAACAGATGGGGAAGAGGCAGGAGCTGAGCTGTGGCTTGCGACAGGAGAACTAGACAGAGAGCCTGACTGGGTCGATTGAGCTGAAGCAGCTGGGCTAGAAGCAGGCTTGCTGGAGTTGACGACTGAGCTGGACGAGACAGCTGATCCAGAGGGAGTGGCAGAGCCAGAGAGAGTAGCCGATCCAGAGGGAGTAGCCGATCCGGGGGGAGTCACTGATCCAGAGGGAATGGCGGAGCCCGAGGGAGTCACGGATCCAGAGGGAATAGCAGATCCGGAAGGAGTAGCAGAGCCCGAGGGAGTGGCAGAGCCTGAGGGAGTGACGGAGCCTGAGGGAACGGCTGATCCGGAGGGAGTAGCAGATCCGGAAGGAGTAGTAGAGCCCGAGGGAGTGGCAGAGCCTGAGGGAGTGACGGAGCCTGAGGGAACGGCTGATCCGGAGGGAGTAGCAGAGCCTGAGGGAGTAGCCGATCCGGAGGGAGTGGCAGAGCCAGAGGGAGTCACAGATCCAGAGGGAGTGGCAGAGCCAGAGGGAGTAGCCGATCCGGAAGGAGTAGTAGAGCCCGAGGGAGTGGCAGAGCCTGAGGGAGTGACGGAGCCTGAGGGAACGGCTGATCCGGAGGGAGTAGCAGAGCCTGAGGGAGTAGCCGATCCGGAGGGAGTGGCAGAGCCAGAGGGAGTAGCCGATCCGGAGGGAGTGGCAGAGCCGGATGGGGTAGCAGAGCTAGAGGGAACAGCAGGGCTGGAGGGAGTAGCAGAGCCGGAGGGAGTGACAGGGCTAGAAGGGGTAGCAGAGCTAGAGGGAACAGCAGGACTGGAGGGAGTGACAGGGCTAGAAGGGGTCACCGACGCAGAGGGCGACGGGGTCCAGCTAGGAACCGGAGTCGGTGTCACAGTGGGGATGGGAGTTGAGGTTGGAAGAGGAGGAGGAGGAGGAGGAGCGTAGTAGTAGAGGACAGTCTTCATCTGCTCCGCATAAGTCAAGCCCGCAAGACTGAGGTCCTCGTCAGACAAAGTAGCCTCCCACAACATGATACCACCGAATGTATCAGGGTATTCAGTGATAAACGGCTCAACCATGACCAAAACTTCATCGCCAGAGAGGTAGTACTCGGAGGTGGTATCAGCAGTCAATCCAATGAAGAGCTTGGTGGAAGGATTAGCACTGTTCTGAATAACACCAACCCAATCGGCAAAGTTGAAGCCCTTGTCAGCTGAAAACCAGGACAGAGCAGAGCACGAGTAGGTGTTGTAGAACTGGACCCAGATGAAATCAAAGACGGCATGGGCAATGGCATCATCAAGCTGCGCATCGGGAATGACACACTGAGGAGCACCTGAGATGTAGAATTTCTGCTCAGGGTAGTTGGCGTACTGTGAGCGAAGACGATTGATCATGGTAGCATATCCTATATAGTTATGGCCTTGTTAGTTCAAAGTTTGGACCAAAAGGTGATGGGCTGAGAAGATATGAGACTTACCACTGTTGCCATTAGCCTCGACATCGAAGTCAAAACCATCGACAGTAGCATTTTCAAATGGACGAGGGAAACCCTCTGCGACGGCAGAAGCGTTGTAAGGACCGAACGAGTACCAGAGGAAATCCGCAAACCACTCAGCGGTAGCAGTATCAAGAACACCGGTGTCGGCGCCCTCTCCACCAAGGGAAAGAAGAACAGTCTTTCCCAAGGCCTGACAGACAGGAATGTCATCGTAGATCTGAGAACATCCTTCCAAAAGGGATGAGTTTCCAAAGGTTGCTCCAGAACATTGGTTACCAAAGTTGGAACCTGGCCAAGCTCCCACGTGGTGAGGGAAGGTATTGATGAAGCCGATGTTGATGATATCCAAGGAAGTCTCAGCACAGAAATGAGCCAGACGAAGCTGATTAGCACCTTGACCCTGTATAGTAGAGATGGATTAGACTATAAACAAGAATGTAATCTAAGACCAGTGGTGGCGTACCCAGTAGACGGCGACGTTGTTCTGAGCCTGGACATCCAAGGCAAAAGAAGCCGACAGGAAAGTGGACAGCGCCGCAGCGCCGGCCAAAACCTTCATTCCAAGCATTTTGTTTTCTGGTTTTCTTGCAACTTAGTTAAAGACAGATCAGGCTTAAAGAAGCAGCCTGGTATTAAATGAATGAGATAGGCGTTGAATAGCCTGTTTGTTGAAAAGTTCAAAGAACGAAAGGACGCAGACAAACGTCTGCTTAGGGCTGTCACTCAAGGAAGGAGAGTGGGAAAGGAGAATGGAAAGCCTCGAAAGAAAACAGGATGACTATTAAAAAGAAGTGATAACTAATTACATGGGGGTTTTCAGGCACCACACAGCCTACTCTGCCTAGGGAAAAGTCCGAGCCCGTAATTTCCAGTGTAATTTGGACAAAAGCTGACAGAGCCTTGTCTAAGGTATGGGGTCATCTCTAGTTAGTGTATACTCCGTACGGTTCCTGGTTTTGGTACTTTTAGCTTAACTATTAGTGTCTCCACCGGGGTCTTTCTTGGCTTTAGAAAAGAGAGAAAAGAAGGGAAATTAGGTGATCTTTAGTCTGGAGCCTTGTGTCCAGATGGTCCAAAGTTGTTAAGCCCTAAGTATGATGATGGCTTTCCCCCCCTCGTCTCCATTTCCTTATTACTGACATACGGAGCCCCAGACCAGTGGAGGCTGGCTGAATCATGTGTAAAGAAGGCAAATCGTGGAGAGTTACACGTCACGGATAAAAGAGAAAGGAGCAATAAGCCGAGCAAACCACGTCTCAGCACGTTATCCATGGATTGTTCAGAGCCGCATCGGATTCGCCGTCAAAAAGCCCTATTCAGGGTCCGGGCACGGATACCCAATCCAGGAAAAGAGGAGCCGATCGCTTTACACCAATGAGATCCTCATAAGAGAATAGTCTGGACTAAAGCTAGTCTTAGCGTTAAAAAAAAAACAAGTTACCAAATTTCCCCAATCTCCCAGGTGCCCCAAGGACAATGTAGAAAGAACAAAGATAATCCCTGTTTATTCAACTCTACATGTATGAATTTTTCCGCGAAAGAGCCCAGAATCTTGCATGTTTTTCTCTATTTTAATTCCGACTACAAGCAAACTCTGGAAACAAAAAATAAAGATAAAGATAAAAATATTTCAAAAATAAATAAAAAACAAAGAAAAAGAAAAAGAAAAAGCGGGAAATTACAAAAAAACGCAGAAGCATGCAAGCGAGCACGCTACACTTAGTGCGGGCGCTAGTTTGCCAGGGACACCAATCAGCTCGTTCAACCCGTGAAAGGATTCTCAGGAACATAACCGGCACCAACCGGATCATCACACCGTTTTATCCATACTCTTTGTACTCATCATACCCATCGTACCCATCGTACCCATCGTACTCATCGCTTAGAGTAACTTGGCCTTTTTCTTTTTTTTAATTGTTTTTTTTTTTATCTTTTACGCCCCGAGGCGCATTTCATAGCCACCGTCTACCACCAAACACTACCACCCTGACCTTGTGGCAATGGCAAAGCGATCTGAGTGGCGTATCTCAATTACTTTCCTGATTTATCTATTTTCTTGATTTGTAGTTTGTTTATTTACCTATCTCACTGGTGCAGCTGAAAAACTCCATCGTTCCTTGGTACTTGGTAATCTGTCTAAGCATTTATAATAAGCCTCGACCTTGCCCCTCAAGTTCCAGACTTTTTCAATTCTTCGCTCTTTAGTTCCTCGCTCTTCTTTTTCTCAAACCAGTCATTGGATCGGCCTAGTGGATTTTTTTTCATTCATCAAGGCAAACTCAGATGTAACCGGACCCTTACCGAGTCGGACCCCACGTCAATCTGCCGATAGGGCTCCTTCTGGATGAGAACCAGTCCAAAATGATCCAAAATGATCCAAAATGATCCAAAATGACCAGTTCCTATCTCCGAGGAACCCTGTGGACGGAGCCACGGAGCTTGGATCAATAGCCTAGGCTGTTGGACCCTCCCGATGTCCCACCGGGCCGCCCCTGCCATCATTTTCTGCGCCAGTGATCTAATTTAGAAGTGATATTCTGCCGGGAAACCGGCCTTGGACCCTATTTTTTCTCTCTCTCCATATCTGATTTGGTCCGAATTATACAGAAAAGCTGCCGTATAAAATAAGACCCATGGGAAAAAAATCTTGCGCTTGTGAATTAGTGAACCACTTTCTGTGGGCATCATGGAGCTAAGGACCACTTGCGAAATTCTCGGAGCCGACACATGTGCAAATTAAATCTGAAATGACCAACAGGGCCTCTTCTCTAAACGACATGTATGATTTGTTACCCTGGGGTGTCATATGTCAGCGTGGCGTATGCAGCATCTTAGCCACGTTCTTGATTCGGATAGACTGGGAAGATTTGAAGAATATTAATTCAAGGAACCCTTTACCCCATGTGATTTTCACAAATTGGTACCTACTAGGTAACATCTCCGGACTCCGATCAACATTTGAAGATAATTGGAAATACCGTGTATTAAATCTCGATGAGACAATCAATCGTTAGTTCGACATCCATTGCCCTAAATCAAACCCTGCGTCGAACACCCGAGGTCCCCCCTCTTCAGGGTTCAGGACAATTTGAAATCATTCCAACCCATTCTACCCGTGTATTCGTAGAAAAATCCGTATTTGGCTTGAGAGAACCGCTGTTTCCCTAGAGCCACATTTCTCAGACATCCAGCGAATCAAAGTCTCTGAATGTTCACGATGCGGCGTCGATGCCTGACGCCGCCTCGTTTTCCCGCGGCGTTGCCCCACCAGTGAGGGGAGCTCATCTCCACCTCCAGGTACCAGACCGGAGTATCTAGCGGCATTCCCTCTCAACGGGAGAAACAAGTCAAAATAGCGGCCCCAAGCGACTGAAAATAAGCCTCGACGCCACTCTAACGCAGGCACCAAGATGAGCAATCCAATCGAGACCCAAAACACGGGCCCGACCTTCTATGCCACCCCAAAGGGCCGCATGGTCCTCGGCGAAGGCGCCATCTATCGAGCTAGCGACTCAACTCTACACTGGTTCGACTGCCTCTCTTCCCCAGCCGAACTATACATTCTCCCCGTTGACCCCGACACGGGAGCCGCAACTGGCCCGGCACGAATTCTTCCCCTTGCCGACAGCGTAACCGTTGCCGGGTTTCGCACCAACATACCTGGCAGTTACGTCGCGGCGTATTACCAAGGCGTGTGCTTCCTGGACGAGGAGACCGGCAAATTCGAAGTGGCTTGTGAAATTATTCCATCTGCGGAGCGGAGTCGACGCCGGTTTAATGATGGCGGTGTCGATGCAGCTGGACGATTCTGGTTAGCGGAAATTGATCTCGAAGCCACTGCTTTTGCCCCTGGCACATTGCCGGCGGATTATGGGGTCCCGAAAGGGCGGCTGTGGAGATATGATCCTGGCGGGGGCTTGCATTTGATGTTGTCTGAGGGAATTATCTGTGGTAATGGCGTTAAATGGAGCCCGGATAATCGAACTAGTGCGTGACCCCTAAGTTCTAAGCCCCTGCAGCCTGCTTTTGTTTTTGTTTTTGTTTTTTTTTTTTGTTTCTTGGCTTTCGTTTTGGTCGTACATTAACGTTGCAGGGGGCTAACACGTGCTGAACAGTGTATTTGAATGACTCTGTCGGAATGAAAATAACAGCGCTTGACTTTGATCTTGAGACTGGGAGTATCTCAAATCAACGAACTCTGGTTGACTTTCAAGAGACGGGCGGGGAACCTGATGGAATGGTTGTAGAGTGCGTCTCCCTATTGCAAATCAACTAATGGATCTGAACGAGTCTTATTAACTTGTGTGGCAGTGTCGACGGGAACTTATGGGTGGCTGTTTATGGGACCAGTCATATCATGGTCTTCACGCCACATGGCAAGCTCTTGAAACAGATAGCACTGCCGGCGATGTATCCAACATGCCCAACGTGGGGAGGTAAGAACCAGGATATTTTGTATATCACAACCGGAAAAGATCGCACAGATAACCCAGACCCCAATGACGAGGGCGGTCATATGTATATGGCTCGTATTGGCAAAGGGCGAGGTCACGTCAAGTATGAGTTTGGTGGTTGATCAAACACGTGGAAGGTGGACATTCAAATATTGGCGGAGAGTAGCTGAGTGCCTACCTAGAATTTTATTCAATCAACATGAGAGATGTAAGATATAAGCTCGAGCGGGATTGAAAGATCGAAAGGTTCAACTTTTCCCCCTCTTCTCCAGTGGGCTCTTGTTGTTTTTGTTTGATCGCGTAAAGCTGAGGCGGATCAAGATCAATTGTTGACGCGCAAGAGAAGATCTAATCAGCATGCCGCATCAGAGACAAGCAAATGAGTTTATGTGCGGGCCAAAGTGGTCAAGTATGAGGCTCCTGGATGCTTCATGTCCCTCGCGGTCGACAGGAGCACCCCTCGGCTCACCATTCACGTGGCAATTGGGCTTTCCGAGGATCATGAAAATATGCGATCGATAAAGAAGAAAAAAAAAAAGATTGATAAAGCTTTAGAGAGTGAAGACAATAATTACCACGAACTTCGAATGCTGTTGGTGATGTACTAAAAAGGAGTCAGTTGATTGTTACTTGATCTGCACGTCATCGAGGGATGGTACCGCTCCCTATCACGTCCACAACACCAAACAGCCCTTAACTCCCTCGATCCGCACCACTGCCTAGCTTTAATGAGCAATTTGACACTCCCCACTGGAATTTAGCAAAGCCCCGGAGATTTTGTCCTAGGGGCCTCACATGAACTGACGTCGAAGAGTCACGATCTGCAGGGATGGAGTCATTGCACCGTGTCCTCCAGAACTGCCCTGCCACTGGATTGGACAACAGGAGAAGACTCCTGTTCTAACATTCCAATAGATCCGCAGATTGATTACTTGTTCCAAATGTACTGAAGTCAGTGGTCGCGGCTGGGATTCTTTCCCATGCCGGGCCCCTCGAGGCACATTCCACCCCTCCACACTCTTTTTTTCGCGTCGACGCGCCATGGGGGTCATATACCACTCCATTTAATTCCCCTTTTAGTCCTACCTTAAGTTCGTTGGATTCTCCACCTGTCACTCACACCATTAACGACCTGTTAACCTCGCCGCGCCTGGGTTGCACGGCTGTCCGACGTGTTTCTATCCTCGCGCCTCTTTATCTCAGAGCCGAGTCGACTCTCGCAATTCCGTGGGCACCATATTTGACTTGTCCGGGCGACATTGCTAGTGCTGCAGAGCGGCTTGAGTATCTTCACGATGGCGACTGGATTTTCGGCAACACCGCGGAAAGAAGGGACATGGACGAAATTGGTTATATTCGCTGCTATCTATTGCCTGATTCTGGAATCAGTCCTTCAGATGGCGCTGGTGCTATATCTTTATGGTAACGCGACAGTTGACTCGAAGATGACTACAAGCCTGATCTTGGCTTTGGTATCGGTATGTTTAATATACCACAGTCTATACAATGCCTTGTCACTAACTCAACTACAGTCTATTCTTTCGATTCCATTGATCTCACTTCAGAGCCTGGTCGCCTGGCAGTACAACAATATTGGAGGATTCGGAGAGCAGAAAACCGTTTTGCATAACGTGTGCACCTATGTACTCAGAATCGATCTCATGATGTGGCTAGCAACCAGTGTCTCTGGTCTGGTGGTCGCCGCTCAGCAAGTGTACTGTCTACCTGAAGGAACACACGACACATTCTGGCGGGTCGGTGCCAGCTGCGCGTTTCATCGAGCTACCGTTATTGTGTCTGTCGTGTCACTGTAAGTGAATAATCATTCTTAGTTTCATGGGAATCTGAACTAACGAGAACCTTGCAGAGTCACTGTGTGCACTATGTACTGCGCGAGGGAACTTTGTGATCGACCATATGATGTGTCTATCATTGGAATCTACCGACGACAAATGACAGTGAAAAACGGCAGCATCATCTCTGGTAACAGCTGGGATAGTGACGAGACTCTCAGAAATGAGATCTTGAATCTTTGTCGTCAACACGATGGAAAAGCCGGTGGAGAGCCATGGTCTGTGGATCCGCTGGCCAACAAAGTCAGATGTCATCCCAGTATCAGACACCCTGCTCCTGTTCGTCTGCGACCACAACTCCGAGTCAACACTGACCCGGGCTCAGAATACGGCGAAATCACATCCGGAACCACGATCTCGCCAGATGATACCTTGCCTGGTGCATCACCGGGTGCTCAGACACTGACAAGTGATTTCTTTCCTATATCGCGAACATCGACTGTCATGACTTCCCAAACCACAGGCGAATCCCGAAATCTGCTTTCAGGCTTTCTTGCTCCCAGGGTTCCAGCTATCCCCAAACAGTATACGAACCACAAACGGGGAAAGTCGTCTTTGTCATCCTTGAAACGCTTCTTCCCCAAGACATTCAATATATCGCTTCCCTTATCCTCGGATCCCCAGATTCGCGCCTTAGCAGACCCCAATGCTGCCTCAGACGTCGAGAAACAAGTCGTGGAACCTTCAATGAACAGCGGACCTCCAGAGCTCCCGCAACTGTCATCTCCATACAGCGAAGCCAAATCCCCAGTAAACAGCACCAATGAATCGACACCCATAAGACCCGAAGGTCACGTCCGAACGATGACAATGAACTCCGCCGATGCCCCGGAAGTCGTGGTGCAAAAGCCCGAGCCCGTCAAGGTCCGCCGCTCCCAAACAGCAGCAGCAGGCTTCGCACCTACCCAAATCTCCATCCATCATCCACACCACCCAAACTACATTCCCGCCCAAAGAATGCCATCATCCAAATCCAACCCCCAGAAGTACTCCGCATCATGCAGACAAAATGCCGCCATGCACCCTCTCCACGTCGCACCCATTAGACGCACCAAATCCCGCCAGACAAATCCTCTGCCTCATCCCGTCCGCAGCACAACCTACCAATTCGACCATCCTATTCCCCGCCACACTCAGAGCCAGTATCATCCACAATACATCGCTCCTCCAGCTCGCTGGGCGAGTCTTCATGCCTTTGATCCCAACCATGTCATGGGTGTCCCGCGCAGGAATGATGTCGAGGTTATTTACCCTAGTACTCGGAGGTCGCGCAGTAATACACTTGGAGGACCGAGTGGGCCTTTGAGTTGTATTCTCGAGACAAGCTCTACGCCGCGTGCTTCGGTCGATGACATGCGGAGGGTTGCTAGTGCTGGGACGCCTGAGACGCGCAATGTCATAGATGGGATGACTTATCGCGGTGCTAATAGGACTAGTTTGAGTTTTTACTAGATCGAGCTGAGGCTTGACTAACTTTTGTCTTTGTCTGCAGGTCAGACTTTTTTTCATCTTCTTTGATTGTTTAATTGGACATCTTTCCAACATTTTGAAGGTTGTATTGGAGATCTTGTATGATGGATGGACTGTAGGGGCGGTGGTCTTCTGATTTAATAGCGCGCGCTCTTGATCATCGACACTTCGTTATTGATATTGACACTCAGATATCCTCATATACCAGGCTAGTTTAGTAATAAAAATATTATTTGATTTGATTCAAAATCCATGGAAATGGTTACCACCTTCTCCTCTTTCTTGTCCGAGAATTCATAGAGTCAGACGGAATAATATATGCTAACAAAACAAAGTCCCCAGGCCCAGCCCAAGTAACAACAAGCTAAGAAAAAAAAACACCCACCAGTTACCGCCTATAAAGGATCCGCAACCGCATTCTGCGGCGACGTACCTTCAAGCTGTTCCGGCATAGTCAGCTGAGCAATCGCAAGCGACTCCCTCATCCCCCTTTTCAACTTAGCAAGTTCATTATAAACATCAATAGGAGTAAGCACAGTACAAGGATCCTCCAGCTTAAGAAACATCACAATCTCCTTCGGCTTGACCCCAATCGCATTCAAATGCTTGACCTGCCTCTTCTGCACTACCGAAAGCCGCCTGGCCGCCGGATGAGCCGAAATATGCTCGTCAGGCGGATGATTATGAGCAAGATGCCTTATCTGCAGCTCCCACACATCCTGCTTTTTGCCCCGTCTCGCATACAGCTGGAAGGGACAGCCGCATCTGTTCGAGGTCCTTTGTCTAGGACGCGGGATCCCGGAAATACCACCTAGGTTCTTGTTCTTTGTTGGAATGCCTCCACGCGCGCAGCCTATGTATATAGATTCGCCTCTGGATTTCGCGATGCAGGTTGCGAAGCCTTTGGAGATGCTGTGCTTGCGCACGGTTTCCAGTAGGGTTTCTCTACTGTCGAAGGTGCCCTGGGGTGGAGGCTCCAGGTAGTATTCTTGGACTGGAGTTGCTACTGGCTGGGCTGCTGGGCTTGGGGCTGGAGGTTGGGTTTCCTCATTTATTTCACCCGTTGTATTTTCATTTGTTTCCTGACTTTCCCCAGTATCTGGGGTTTGTTCGGGTGGTTCGGCCTGTTCGGCCTGGAACTGGTAAAGAAACATTTGCGCGTCGAATGGGGGCCCCGGTGATGGTTGAGACTCCATTTTCCAATAAGAGTTTCGCGGGCGCGGCGAATCACAGAGCACACCAGAGTGTGGAAAGGAAAACTGGGAATCGCGTGAAGCAAGAAAAGTAAATGTTGGTGCACTTGCCATGCGGTGGTTAGTCACATGATTAGCAGTATTGAAGTCCAGCAAGAAAGCAAAGTCGGAAATCACGTGCCATTTTAATGAAGTATAAGCCTGAGATTTTTGGTAAATAAACCTTAGGACTAGCATTGACGGTTCAAGTTCCGGCATCCAACTTGCCAGCATTGGAACCCCTGCAACGAAAAAAAATTACCCTAGTGATACTTTCTGATTTAAGTAGTAGATTCGGGTTAAGATCTGGTACAGAAAACGAGAAAAAGACATAACTCCTTGTACATTCCAAACCCATACGCCGAAACCAACGATTAGAAGGTCCTCAGGATGCAACAGCTAAAAGCACACGCAGAACAGATGAAAGGAGTCTGCCCAATAGAATAAAAAAAAAATTACAAATTAAGCCTTCCTCTCCTGACTCCTAGCCCTCGTCTTCGTGTACTTGTAACGGTACGCTTGACCTTGCTTCGGCTCCTTTTCTGCGTCACGACGACGGTTTCCCTTCCCTTCAGTCAAAACACCGGGCCCAGGACCCAGCTCTTTCTCACCCCAGTACATCATCAATGCTTTAGCCATGCGGTCACGCTCCTTGAGAAGAAGGTCCACCCGGCGCTCCCACTCTCGTTCTCGCTTGTCAACCGACAAGGCAATGCGCTGATCAACAGCAACGGCGGTTTCATCCTTAGCCGCGATGACGGCTTCTAGACGCCGGACTTCCGATTTGAAGGACTTGCGCAACTGAGATTCTTGACCAGATACTGACGCGCGTAAGGTAGTGAGATCGACACGAAGACTAGCTTCGCGTTGTTCTGCAGCCGCGAGAAGATTGCAGTTCTTGCGCATGGACTCGGCGTGCGATGAGCGGAGAGTTGAAACTGCAGTAGAGTGGACCGTCTGGAGATTTTTGATTTGTGCTTGATGGGATTCTTCCAAGGCAGCAATCTGGGAGGCGTTTTCTTGCTCGGTGATAATGCCGTGAGACCTGGGTGGGGATGGAGGTGGACTAGGAGGCTGGCGAAGAGCATCCTCTTGTAGACGGGCAATAGTTTCGAGAGACACAGCATGCTCTTCCTTTGTCCGAGTCAAGTCGTGTTGTGTCTTGTTGAGCGTCGTGGTCAGCTCTTCCACTCGAGTGGCAAGGCGGAGATTCTCAGATTCGATAGTTTTGATCAGGGTTTGTGTTTCAGCTGCTTGTTCTCTTAGGCGGTTGGCTTCAACTTCTGCGGCCTTCTGGGCTCCCGTAGCATCCTGGATTTCCTGTTGGAACTTGGCAATTTCGTCACTCAGATTATCGTCGCCCAGATTGTGCGCAACTGAATTCACTGGGAATTTATGCTGCACAGGAGATGCGGGATCCAGTTCAGACTCAGGAGGACCCAAGTCTTTGATCAAGTCAAGGATTTCACTGTAGGTACTGCGACTGCTCATAGGAAGGTCCGCGGCCACGGCTTTCAAGGCGGTTTCTTGTGCTTCTACCTGGGACTGGACCCGAGTAAGATCGGCCTCAAGAGATTGATTCCTCTCCTCTAAAGGTTGATTCTTAATTTCAAGATCGGTGAGTCGATCCTCGAGAGCTTCATAATCAGCATTCGCGCGATTTAATTCGGTATCCAGTCTTTCGTTCTCCAAAGCCTGGTCATCAAGAACGGCCTTGAAGTGGTCGATCTCAGCATTCTTCTCTTGAAGCTGTAACTCCTTGGCGTTGGTAACTTCTCTCAGTCTTGCAAGCGTCTCCTCCAAGCTTGCGTCGCGTTGCTTTACTTGCTCTTGGGTAAGATGGAGTTGTTGCCGCAGGTGAGTGATTGTCTCCAGTCGCTCCACGTCCAACGAGCTATGCGAGTCCTGGCTTTGAAGTTGCTGTTGCATGTCACGAATCTGCTGTTGAATAGGTCCAAAGTCCGGAGCTTGGGGGACAGCCTGTTGGAGCTTTTCACGCTCAGTAGCCTCCCTTTGGAGTGACAGAACCCGCTCACGAAGTGTTGCCAACTCGGCCTCGTTGGCCCTCATTTCTTCAATCTGATCATTTTTGCGCTGGAGCTCCGTCTGAAGATGTCTGATTTGCTCACCAGCAGAAGCCGCCTCCAACAAACGGTTGCGGTTCTTGAGAAGCTGGTCATCGCGATCATGGGCTTCCTCTTCTAGCTGTGCAATGCGTTCTTGCAACCGCTCTTCCCGATCTAACATGTCATCTCTTGAGGCATTAGACAACTTCCGTGATGATCGGCCGGGGCTTGGTAGTCCATCATTGGAGTCCTCCTCGTCAATACCATCAAGGCGAGTCGAATCTTTGGCCAGTGTGCTAGTCCTGTGTAAAACGTGCGACGGAGTAGACATATCCACTGGTGGCTCGAATTCACTGTATTCTCCCAAGTCCGGCTCCTCTTCAACGGCTGGCTGTCTTGATCTCAAAGAGGATCGCAATACAGATCCTGCGTCCGCGCTGGTCTCGTTTGCACGAGACTTGCGCGCACTGGACATGGCTTCGCCCATTAAATATTTCTCCATATTTGCTGTAAAATCCTCCGGACCGCCCACATCAGAGAGTCTCTCATCGTCATCGTTTCTCAAATCCGGTAGCGGTATCTCCTCTCCATCGCCGAACTGGCCGCTGGGGAATTGACCGAAGTCCAAGGTATACTCGGCGAGGCGCGCATCTAAATCCGATCCAGTCGGACTAGCTGGCGTTGAATGGTGGGAAAGACGATGTAAATTATCCTCGTTTTCTAAATCGTGCTCGTAGTCATCGTTATGGTCGTCATATTCATGTTCCGGCTCGAAACGCTCGGAGACGGGACTTGGGGGAGATGGGCTGGATTGATGGCGAGGTGGAGGTGAAGACATGAACATAGGTGTAGCCAAAGTAGAGTGTCCGATGGTGTCGTGGGAGGTTGGAAAGGGCGACGTGTAGCCGGAGTTGGCCATGATGGACGCGTCTCCGGATGTGCGGCGATCGATGCGGCCGCGCGCTGATCAAGAAGGGGACTTCGAATCTTAATTCGATGGGTGACGTTGGAATCGCATTCCAATCAAGCGGAAGCTCCAGGAATTAAACGAAGTAAATAACAATAGACAGTTACAGAGAGGCGTAAGCGATGAGATTGAAACAAGAAGAAATGCGGGTCGCAACACAAACATTGAATGATTATCTTCGTTGCCTCAGGCAGTCTATTTACCTCCTGCCGTTTTGGGTTTCAATTCACCTTCAGGCTTCATCTACTAGTACGGATCCATTACCTTTTAAGTGAACAATCAGCACCATATATTTGTTTCTTCCTTGTTCTAAAATTGAATCTTCTAGACTCTTGATTTTATTGAAGAAGAAATCTTATTGGCAGTTCTTCATCTCAGGTTTTCCATTCACCATATCCCGGCGGTATCGTGGACGGCTCATGCGATTTCCATATATGACATGCATGTGCAGAACCGTCTCGCCCGAATTCTCTAGACGCTTCCTCGTACTCTCGGACTGCTTTTCTTATCGCTTGACCACTCTATTTACTATGAATTAACTCGGCCCAAACAAGAAAAGACCTTTCATACAGATTCGAACTGCATCCATCGTCAAACATACCTGCTTCTCTGGATTTATACTATTGAGTCCCCCAGGACCTCTTGCTTTCCCGCTGTTTATGCCCCCCTTGTGCCCTATTTTAACAAGCTCTTCTCGGGGTCGGTTTGCAAAATTCCCGGGGTTAGGATGGTGTGCGGTGGCAATAGCGCGACGGTTCTTGGCGGCGCCTTGCTGAATTCGAAGAACGCGACTTAGGAGCCACGACATTTTTCTTGACAAGGAAAGGAAAAAATGATGTCAAAACTATGTAGTGATCAATCTTGCTGGCATTCCACTCATTGGAGGAATACTTGACAGTTCAGCTTTCCAAGGTTCGAATATGTATGTCGACGTTGAAACCCCCCAGCAACTGCTCCTGAGGTCACTGGAGTCTGGTTTATATACTTGCTTGTACAGACTCTGTTGGCCACCGTTGCCATGCCACAGGTCCCACGCAACCATGAACCAAAGCCCAACCCTGGAACCTTGGAACATATGTACTTAGGCAAGCAACCCCCCTTTATAATATGTGGCCAACATTAATCGATCATACTGGAGCTGAATCACGATTTGCCCGTTGAAATCGGTTCCGTGTTCTTCAAAATTTGATGTCATTCTAGTGCACATAGATAATATCACCCTGTTCCAACCTTGGTTCTCGCCTCTATCACCAGTCTATAAGCTTCTTACCCATAGCGCCCGTACTTACTTCCAAGGTTAGTAAAACCCCAATGTTCTAACAGCTCCATGTCTATCTGTATCATGACCCATCCATCTTGAATACCGTCCAATCACCGTCCTGGGTTCAATCTTTGTCCTCCCACACACCGCTTCCGCGTCGCGTTCTGCCAGATTACATCATCAAATTTCGAAGTTTCCAAATTCTGTTGTGTTACTGTGTCACGTGTGCACATGTGTACGACTGGACTGTCCATCTCACTACAGTCATCCCTCCAACTCGTCTTCTGCCATGTGCTTAAATTATGATTGATTACTGTAGAAACACGAGGGTTTAAGATATTCTGTCCCTGTCTATCATCCAAACACCACTTGCAGAATGGTGTTGGGCTGTTTTGGGTCCTGAGTGACCTTCTCCAATGTAAATAGCGGATCGGCCTCGGCAAGGATAGACCGCCACTGCTCAATAGTACGCTCATAAGAACCAAAGTAAACAAGCATCGTGATATCCATAGATCTGTAACCCCCGAGTCAGCGGAATAATAGATGAGACGAATTTGGGACCATACCTTGCCTTTCGCTCCTCAAACTCGGAAACGGTCAGTGGCTCATGCAATGCAAAATCATCAATTATGATCTTCGTCTTCGGCCGAAGAATAGGAACATGCTGTCGTAAAATTTGAACACACTGGGAGTCAGACCAGTTATGGAAGATGTTTCGGAAATAGTACGTTTCACCGATGATATGCTGCGGGGTGAAGAAGTCGTGTGTCTGCCACATCACCTGTTGATTATCTCCCGTTGATTTTACTGGAATTCCGTTTGCCGTGTATGATTGAGCATGGGCATGGGGAGCGGCATCTTGCACCAAGAAGCGGACATGCGGCAGGCGTTTGGCGAGCCCGACGCTGATTGTGCCGTTACCGCCACCGACGTCGACGAACAATGATCCGGGAGCCAACGATGATAGGTGAGAATTGTTGAGAATAAAGTCAAAATCGATTCTGGCAGCCATCGCGCTCATGGCCAGGTTCCAGCGCTTTTCGCGAACAGGATGGGTTTTAAGCTCTTCATAGAGACCCAATTCGGTATTGTTTGCGAGAGAGAAACCCTGAATCGAGTCAGTATTATACCTATCGATACTTCACTCGCAGGAAAGTAAGATACATACCGATTGATTCGAGGATTGTGATTGACCATATTTGACTAGCGCATCGACAGCCTGATTAAACAACCTTTGAGATTAGCCAACCGAATCAGACAAGTCAACTGGATTTTAGTTGACAATCATGTACAACCCCGAGAAAGAGTGCTGACCTTTGCAGATGCTGGAAATCGTTCATCAGCTATGATACCCGAAAACGCACGGATTCTGTCGTCATCATGCAACAATCTCGTAGCCGCAGTATGTGCCACGAAGCCAGACTTTGGCTCCGCAAAAATATGCCTGGTCATGGCAAGTCGAAGCACTCGCTTCAAATCGATAATGTTAAGACCACATCGAGAAGAAAGCTCCTCAAATGAGATTATCTCACTGGGAGGGAAAACCTCGGCAATTCGGTAGCGATGAATCACCTGTAAACAAAACGTTTGATTTGGCTGGTTGAAAGTCGTTTGATGTTAGGGACATGCAAGACACTGGAATGCAAGAGATATCCATGACCGAGCAAAGGGAAACATTGAATAAATGCTCACATTAATATCTTCCAGGATTCCGACTGGGCCCAAAGCGAGGTCAAGCAAAGTTCTTGCGGAACTTATGAGGGCAGCTCGTGCATCCTGGACCTCTTGCGGGCTGGTGGGTGGGATAATGGTTTTGTTGGGCACTGAATCGGCAGAGAAAGTAGGATTAGGGTGGCGGTTAGAAGAGATAAAGTCGTTCAAGACCAAGACGTTATCTCTGATATTGTTGGCCAGGACGAGCATTGGCTCAAGCTCCAGTCCGCTGGGAATATGGGGCATATTGGCCTTATAGTTGAAAAAGATGTCCGAATGTTTTCACAGCAGAATAGTCACTTAATTATTGCGACTTGTCACTTGGGAAAGCAATTTAGCTGAGAATCGAGATGGAGCTTCATGTTTATAATTTTTCTTTGCTGATGTCACTTGGAACTATATATAGCGCACACATGTGTGCATATTATGATGGGCGTACTGTATGCCTACTAACTTTCATATCAATGTTGGGTCAGCAGTGCCGAGCCGCACATACCACGGTAATCAATTCTTGATACATCAGTTGATAGGTGCAAAGCTGGATACGGACTAGTACATAAGCGGTATGTTAGTTGTAACTTGCAAGGGTGGAGCCTGGCCATGGACCCACCTTGTATGATACGACGTGGGGGCTGTCACGCTGTGAAATGGATGTGTTATAATCAGTCTACTTGCCAGGATCGTTTGATTCAATGTGGAAGCTTAGCCGGGTAACGATACAGTCTTCATTTCTAAGGGCCAAGATAGGTGGACTGTGCTATGTATGTGGGAAAAGCAGAGCAGAACCAAAAATTGAACCGAGGCATCTTATGTCCACTACAAACCCCTTAAACAAATCTTTGTTTAAGGCGGACATTCAAATTTTGGATTTTGACAAACCAGCTGTATAAATTTGAATTGTTGTCAGAGTAACCCGTCAAATTAATTCCTTCAACAGATGCATGCTTTGACTTACTAGCAATTTTCAATCATGTCTGAGGTAGGATCAGCAAATTCAATGTCGTATTCCAATAGCATCGACGGTAGAAGCTTGAAAACATACTAATTAGTAAGCCATGGCTTGCCACTCCTCGGTTTCACCTTTCTTACCTTGGAAATCTCCAGCAAGCTCAAACCTAGTAACTTTTAGCTAAAAGAAAACGTGGTAACTTTGTTACACATGAAATTAAGAACCTACCTTTGCCAATGCAAGTCCTTGACCCAGCACCGAATGCAAAGAAAAACCTCTCTGCACAACAATTTAGTTTCGGTTGACAGCAAATATTCCCTAGGGAAGCGTCTTACTTTTCTGGCTGATGTCATCATCGAGCCATCGATCTGGACGAAAGACATCGGCATCATCCCCAAAAATCTCCTTGTTTCGGTGAATAACCCATGGATTGGCTCCAGCAATGATCTGTTTGCCTGATTAGTACCTATAAGTTCCATGTGGCAGGCAGATTTGGGTAGATCAACTCACCCCTCCGGGAATCCGTTTCCCATTCACGACAAGACCTGCAGGTGGCACAACTCGAGGCATAGACATTCCCACTGCTGGGTGGCAGCGCAGTCCCTCTTGAATACAAGACTGCAAGTAAGGCATGTTTTGAGCAACTTTATATGGAACATTGGTCCGAGTAATTCGTCCCGCATCTGCCTCGGCGTCAATTTCTTTCAGCAATTCTTCCTTATACTGCGGGTGTTTGCAGAGATAATAGAGAATAGCTCCGATGGAGATGGCAGTTGTGTCACTCCCGGCAAATATGTTGCTCGCTGTCATCGACATCACTGCTGTCTCGTCGAACTTGTCTGGCTGGCCGCGATGGACGTCCATAAATTTGTCCAACATGTCGGGATGAGTACTTTGCGTTGAGCCTCGCTGAGTCACCTCTTTTACGGCTATTTCGCGCAGCAAGCCGTGCCGATTTGCGACTTTGAGATGATTCCCGATCCAAGGCGATAGCCAGTCATGAATCCAGTAAAGCCACGGTACTTGTCCGATCCAGGAAGCTGACTGAAGAGCCTGTTCAATCTGAACGAATGTTCCCTTATCGCTACCTCCCTCGATGAATCCAAATCGCTTGGAAAAAGTGAGTTCACCAATTACATCTAGAGAACTTCTTAGAGTTGAATTACTTGAGCCATAGAAAATTGACTTACCAAACGCGAATAATTGAGCCCAATAGCCAATGTCAATATTTTTTGTTGCCATCTGCGATAGACGAGAAAGAAAGACATGGATAACAGTATCCAGATATGGCTCAAATTCTGCAAGTCGACTTTGAGAATAGATTGAGTTGACAAACTTACGATTAGTACCATGTACATGCGCATCTCTCTCCGCAAACAGATCGAACTTGCGTCGGCCTTGCCACACACTATACCAGTCACTCTTCTTGAAAAATGATCCAGCGCCTGATGATTTTTCCAAATGATTAGCTTGAGCTTTTATGAAGTCTGTTGGGGAGGAGTGTCAAACCGTATATGACTTGGATCGCATCCGGATCCGAGACGCTCACTTCATAAGGGCCTGTACGGACTATGGTGCCATATTTTTCGTGCAATCGTATCATTTTACGGTGCATATCACCTTTGAGGGAGTGATGGATCATCCATGCAGGCGACCAGCGAGCCCAGAAAGGACCTGGGACTGAAGCAAGTGGATCCCAAAATGGTAGAGTGAGCACGATCACAGTAGCAGTAGCAAGTCCAACAGCTATCACATCCGAGTAGGTGAGACTCTCAATTCGCAAGAGAGCACCTTGTAAAGCCGAATTAAACGACATGGCTGAAGCTAGTGTGGTACATGGTAGGTATTTGAAATGGAATTATGAATGGAACGATTTTATGTGGAGGTCGGGATTGGTAATACACTTACAACGATTGTCGTTGCATTTGTTACAAGGGGTAACAAGGCTAGAGTCTTGGAGCATGGGTGGCCTGGCTTAAATTCTTTGTTTCAGTACTGCCTGCTCCAACGGGTGGGGGCCGGAATTTCTTGTGTACAGTGTACCTTGTGCTCCCCGCACCCGCCTCTTCTCGTATTTCCTCTCTTATCTGCTCATTCTTCCTGCATAGAACTTCCAGGGCTGCTAGTATGCAGTCTACAAAATTTAAAGTGATAGAGCACTCTATCCCCTGTCAGCCTATTAGGGAATATTATCGCGCAGGCAAGCGAGATAACCCCTTATTGCAGCTGGCTATCAAACAATACATCCCCTTGAACAATCCCATCCCAAGTCCCGATGATGTCACCATCATTGCTGGGCATGCCAATGGAATCCCCAAGGTTTGTATTATCTAACTATTCCAAGATTCCCACGAGCTCCGAGTCTTCATACTAAGCGTGAGTCGTCCTAATATAGGAATGTTACGAACCACTCTGGGAGGAGCTCCTTTCATTGACGAGCGTCAAAATCAGAGCTATCTGGATCGCGGACTCTTCCAATCAAGGTGCCAGTGGCGTGATGAATGAAAATGAACTTGGTGATGAGCGTAAGTGACCGATCATATCCCGGATCATGCACGAATGAGTGGTGCTTACCTCTACCATTAGCAAACTGGTTTGACCACTCGCGGGATCTCCTACAGATGGTGAACCATTTCCAGGATCAGATTCAATCTCCGATCATGGGAATTGCCCACAGTTTCAGTTGCTCCCAGTTGTGCGTACCTCGACTATTTATTAAAATACTTATTGCTAACTATTTCACCAGTGTTCACCTTTCAATAATGCATCCTCGCTTATTTCACTCAGTTGCTTTCATCGAGCCTATGATTCAAAATGAAAGTCCTAGTAAGCTAGGTGGGCCAAGCCCAGCACTTTGGACCAGCTCCCGCCAAGACGTCTGGCCTTCAGCTCAAGATGCTGAAAAATACATCCGGGCAAATGGTTTCTGGCGGAAATGGGACTCAAAATGTGTAGATCAATACATTCAATTTGGGCTTCGACCAGTCCCAACCGCTCTTAACCCCAGCTCCAATCTTGGTTCTGGGCCCGTGACACTCACCACGACAAAAGCACAAGAAGCTTGGTCGTATCTCCGTTTGAATGCCACCCCTCGGGATGGAAGCGGCGAATTCAATAAGGAGAGATTTATCAACCCGGACCTCGCTAAAGTCCCGAAAGAAGGCGACACCAATAACCCGGATTGGGCGCTTGTATGTCCATGGTGCTGTATTGCTTTCGAGTACTTGCTTTATATGCGTCCTTCCGTATATTATGTCTTCGGGGAAAAGAGCCACATCAATCCACCCGAGCGGAGACAAGATAAACTGGAACGCACAGGTAAGGGACTGGGAGGGAGCGGTGGTGCTGCAGCCAACTGCGTGAGATCTGAAATCATCTCGAAGGGATCGCACATGGTTCCACTCGAGAAGGTTAACGATACGGCACACCTTCTATCAGGCTGGTTGGAATCCCAGGTCAAGGCTTATCGAGGAGAGAAAGCTTTCTGGGCTCATCACGATAGCGGCAAGTCGGAAGGTGGTAGTTTGGCTTTATCGAAGCAATGGATGGCATGGGTAAAGCAGCCCGTGGAGACTAAACGGCCCGTTAAGTCGAATTTATGAGAGAATCAGGTAACAGAACTAACATAGAAGTCTGAGGATGACTTCTGTGCTGCTAAATAGAGTTATCTATGGAGTATACGGAGTAGAATCTTACTTGTTTCTATCTTCAGGGCTGCGAAAGGGGAAGGAAACCCGAGCTGTGTACTTAGCTGGTGGTAAACTAGTAGTTTAGACCGTCCTGTATGTCGACGGTATTGTATTTTTATCGAGTATTTGATCTTGGCTTCCTCTCCTTCACGATTTCGCAATTAATATGGCCTTGGCTTTACTGTAATTCCGTTTTGGAAACTTTCTGCCATATGAAATTTGAAATGGATTGATTAGCGGCATCTCTGGCTCCACCGGAGTCCGGACCCGACTAAGTGCTAAGTTCTAACCGCCGGCCCCACGACGGTAATTTATCAAACAAACATTAATTCAAGGATCTAGTATCAGCACTGTATTGATCCTTTACTCCTTTTAGTAGAGTCCTGCAGATCTGCAGTGAACTCACCTGCAGTTCTCTCAAATCGAATCCATGATGTGATTTCGGGAATCGGGATGAACCTCAGCAATCCAGTATTCACCACCACATAACCAAATATGTACAATTTTTTTTTTACTCCGTACACACTATTCACCGTCCAGATATCCGATGATGAGGCGATAGAAATCCGATCTCTGCGGGCCGGCCCTTTCCATAGGCCGTGAGCTAAACGGGGCAACGGGGTTGACTCCGTGGCCACTGAATGAATTGATCTAATTTCAGGCTCTAGCGGCTAAATTTTTAAGGGGCCGTACACACCCCCAGTGCTGGATACCTCGTATCCTGACGATAGTATTGGTAGATCAAGATTACGCCAAGTCCTGTGCTTAGTAGATGAAATTTTGCGCAGTCAGTCTTAGCGCATTTAAGTCTTTTGGCTAAAATAAAGCTGTGAATCTGGATCTCTGTGAAAGATCAAAAATACAGATACTCCTAGGTCCACTTCCAAAGTTGAAATCAGATTTGGATTCAGCCCCTCAGCTCAGGCGCTAAATTGCAGACTCAAGATTAATAAATTTGCCGGGAATGACCACGTAAGCTTCCCAGAGATGTTTGCAACGCACAGCAATTGGTGATCTCTTGCCCACTGCAGATAATGCTAGTACGCATTTGGGTATTAGTACATGCATTAGAATGTTTTTTTTTGGGGTTCATTTTGCCGAGGTCAGCGGAGAAAAGATCATGATTGACTTCTATAGATACACGTGTAGAAGTCAGCCAATTATTATCGTATTTTTAGCGTCGAACATTGGTCAAATATCCAGAGCAAACATTGAATGAGCCCAGTTCAAATGTTCAAGCGATCACTCTAGTGGATTACGGAAGAATTAAAGTGGTAAATAAAGCAAATGCCAGCCATTTGACTAGTGACGAATGAGATTGGAAGCTGCAGTCCATGCCGTTCTAAGTTATAAAGCCGATGTAGTATTTTTTGAAACAGCTAGTCCGTATTATATCAACCAATACCCGAGATTGAGAGGAGAAATGTTTCAATGTTCCAGATGTCCAATCTTTCCTCTCCTTGTCTAGATGCCCGGAGTGCCAGTTACAAGGTAAAAGCCAGCACTTGAGCACTTCAGTACTCTCTTGCATGTGCTAGGGCTCCCGAGGTCTATAACACTGTGTATTATGTAGCCACTAGCCACTATATTATCTTCCGAGGATCAATGCCCACTTTAGCAATCCGAGTCGCTAAGATAAAAATAGTCGAAATGATAAGCATCGCCCCCCCAAAAGACTGAAGTCCAACCCAGCCGCCCTTGTGTAGCACAGCACCGCCTACTGGAGCGCCAACGAGAACACCAAAGCTACAGATGACGCAGAGCATACCCATTCGAACCCCCGTTACCCCTAGATGTGGACTCAATTTAATGACGGCACTGAATGGCAATGTCATGTATGTCCCGATGAAAACTCCATAGAGCACCACAAAGACAATTAGACCCGGTGTGTTGCTAATGCCGATCCACGCAAAGGATAAAACGGCTAAACCGAAACATGTAGGTATAAACATGTTAATTGGACCAGTTTTGTCAGCTGCATACTATAAAGTCATTATCAGTTAAATTGTCAGTGCACGTCAGATAAGAAGATGCAGGGAACAGCTTACGTTGGGAACGATACGTCCTAACACTGATCCCGCATTGAGAATGGGTATGAGATAACCCACAGCCGGGGAACTCATCTCTTTCTCAAGGGCATAAGATCCAACATAGTACAGTGGCATATAGACACCCACGAATCCAAAAAATCCCCAAGCCAAAAATAAACAGAACGGAGTTTCTGTCAATGTCGTTGAGTCGAAAAGCTTTCGTACTTTTCTTGGTTGATCAGGCGTAGCAGATTTTACTCTCATGAACAGAAGTGGGAAGACGAGGGTAGCCAGACTGATAAATCCCACAATACGAGAAGCCCAGCCAAAGCCTATAGTTGTCTGCAGTTGTTGGAAAGTGATAGAATAGACAATTCCTCCTAATGTTGCTGTCAGCTTTAAATACGGAACATTTGAACATGGCTTTTTTTGACTTACCAACACCACTACCGCTCCCCGCCACCCCGATGCTGAATGCTAGATGTGACCTGAAATATAAGGGCAGAACAGCGACACTAGGGATAAAAAGACATCCCGCACCAAGTCCGACAACAATGCCCTGAGCGAGAACAAAATGCGAAAACTCAGTGCATATACTAACCATCATCATTCCAAAAACTATCAGGAATGTTCCCGCTGCCAGTAGATGTCGAAAATATCCATAATCATAAAGCGGCCCGGTAATGGCCCCAATGAAGAGTAAAAGGCACGCTTGAATTGAGCCAATCCAAGCGATATCGGATGAAGAATGATCTGACAGGATTTCATTCTCATAATAAGTCTGAAAAACGCCGTACGAGTTGACAACCCCCCTAGAGAGACTTTTAGAGATTTCACTTTCATGGCGAAGCAGCATAGGATTTTTAGATTTACCAGCAGTTAAACATCAGACACCAGCTTCCTGCAACTTGCAGCCAAGCCACAAGACCACCATCGGGCGGGCTCACTGGGGGCGGAAGGTTATTGTGAGGGTCCGCGACGATCAGTTCTTCTTGGGCGCTCCCTTGGTTTAGCATTTCCTGTTTTGAGATGGATGTATGGCTGGATTGACTTTTCAAGGATAATTGGCCCGAACGATCCATTGTGGCGAAGAAGAAATAAAGGCTCCGAAGATTCAAACATGAAATTAATTCAAAGGCTCAATGTTATGTTGGAAATGATGAACCGTTCTGGTCTCGGAAGTTTTTAAAGAATCGTAAATAATAAATTGATTGCTTGTTTTATGGGGAATAGCTGTATTTGTCTTAAGCGCTATGCAGATCTATCGCCGGAGCCTTGCAAGGTCGGAACATTGAAGAATCAGCCCCCACTGCCCAGTGACCTCCTTGAATACTTCTGAAGTGCCAAGGTTCAAAGTATGGTGCATGATCATGATACCCACATGTATGCTTTTCGCCCCCATTCGTAAATTACAAGCGAACATTTGAAGACCAATTCCCCAACTAGTTAGAGGCTGAGGTGCATCATGCAACTAAAAACCATACTAGGGATGTAAGGTTACATACGCTGCATGTGAGAAAGAACTTTGCAGAAATGACGCCTAACTTGCAACCCCCCCCGCCATTTCCAAGGTTTAGGGCTCTAGTGGCACAAAGTGATTATATTACCTGCCCTCCTTCCTGCAGACTCGTAAAGATCCACTTCTAGTAAGGATCAAGCGTTGCCCCCAGGTGGGGGCTCAAAAATTAAATAAAATTTGGGTGGAACCCGTGGACTCCAGCTTTTACACATTCAATGATATCGGCTCATATATAAGATACCCAGGCTATGTACACCGTCCCCCATTCAGAGGTCCCGTGTATTCGCGATCCCTCGGGCCGACTCCGGCTTTGATCATAGTCATGACTTCAGACTCAGAGAGTTACACAACAGAATACTTGAACGAGTATTGCGGCGGGGAGCTTATTGCCACTGCGGTGGTGTTCATGGTCCTGGAGATAGCATTTTCGACCATTCGATGGTATGCGAAACGGAGGCAGGAGGTGCCCGTAGGTCTGGATGACTGGTTTATCTGGCCTGCACTCGTTGTCAACCTTATTCTTTGCATCGAAGGCTTGAGTATGTCCATACCTCTATCAGCGCTCACTTGGTTTGAAACTTGTAGTGCTGGTATTAACCGTCTTATTCATAGTTCTTATTCCTCTCGCCGGCGTGGGACGACATCTTGTCGTAATCGAAGCACGCAGTCCAGAGAAGTTGGTTGTCTGGGCCAAGGGCGTCTACGCGTGTGTTTGGATATGGGCGCTAGCAGTGGCTCTCCCCAAGATGTCAATTCTGGGGTTTTACCTCCGTTTTTTCAAGTCACCTTATGAACGCGCCACATGCTACTTTTTGATGTTCGTCACCGCCGCCAGTTTCATCGGCATCGGACTTACCGCAACGTTTGCGTGTACGCCTGTGAGCTATCAATGGGAACGAACAAAGCCAGGCGCAACAGGGAAATGCATCGACATCACTGTATTCTATGATTGGATGTCATTCCCGAATATTGTCACAGACGCCATTCTCTTATTTCTACCACTGCCGATGATATTACGGCTACATCTTCCTCGACACCAAAAGGCCGGACTGGTTCTTATCTTCGCGACGGGTGGAGCGTGAGTACACACGATAGACCTGGGTACCATCTTGAGAATACTAGATACTGATACATACCCAGAGGAATTATCACATCATGCCTCCGCTTCGCTACTTTTTACAACAACAATGCACTTGAAGATAACACCTGGACTTCAGTTCAACTCCTCAAATGGACGGACATTGAGCCAGGAATCTACTTTCTCGCTGCGTGCATGCCTTCATTCGGTCCTCTTTTACAGCGTGCTTGGGGTCGCTTTATCGCACCTCAAGTTAAAAGTCTAAGGAAGTCGTCAGGAAAGACAAGTGGGTCTGATCGCGGTAGCAATGGACTCGCATTGTATACCATTGGAGGTGGACGCAGGGACCATAAGCCTGGAAACTATAGTGATAGTCATTCCAGAGCTTTTCTGAGACTGAGCGAGGACGAGGATGAGAGAGTGACTGTACCACAGGGTGCCTAATGGGAATATAATGCTTGACTACCTATATTTATGTTCAAAATCCATTTTACAATCATCATTTTTATGGGAAGCGTACATAGCGCATTGAATAATAGCCAAAGAGACATTAACTCTGAACAGATACAGTCCGGAGCCCTGGAGGGCTTTTGAGAAAGTCGTGTCCACCTGGCAGTGATCAAACGAAATGTGTAGAGCATAAATTCACTTCCAAGGTTGTTGATTTTAGGACCAGTTGACACAGATCTCTGAATATTCTGGATGTAAGGTAGCAAATTGTCCAGTGTGCATAGCAGCAAAAATAAGCGATATATTTATGATCCTCACAAGATCACAACAGTTAAGAAGCTGGCAATGTGACCATAACTTCCTGAGCTCAAATTGTGACTTATATCACGGATTCATGAAAGAATCAGGAGAGGACTAAGAACTTTCAACTCTGGACACATGGCACGTGACTTTTTTTTCAAAAGTGAAATTTGTGTATCCTTTGATCAACTACTAGTAAGCATTGATGCTAGTGCATTGCTCAGATATCGTCAAATCCGTGTGCTCCACATCAAAAATGTCGATTCAAAAACCAAATGCTATCTCACATGAAATTGTTCTTCAAAGTCAAGACTTAAGTAATAGTCAAGACTCGAGAGTGTGCCGCGCTACTATTCCCCACCGCGGGGCCGATCCTCGCTTAGTCAGTGCTGTAGCCTGCCCGCGGCAGGTGGACTAGAGCTGTGATGTGTTGTTGTGGGGGCCAATGTGGCATCATTCATGATTCACCTACCTTGACTTGTATCATATGGTGCCTGGCTTTTCTTGTTGCTATATCTACTCGGTGTTATTCCTGTGGTTCCCCCCGGGCGTTTCATACAAGGAAGTTTCTTGGATCTTGACAACAAAGCTCCCACTTTGGTTTTCTTACCAGAGGCACGCCAACACCGCAGTTCTTATCCAGCACCATCAGGGACTCAAGGGGTATCGAAATTTACCTTATATTCTGTGAATCAAGACTGGCTCAGTCGAAGTCGCATAGAAATGCCACCTCTCCCAGACCGGTCGCTTGAGCGACGAAGAGTAGTTTTATATCATCAAACCCTGATCCCAGGCGCGGGCCCATATGTCCCCATGATGCCACTTGTGGAACACAATACTGGCATCACACATGTGATTCTAGCAGCTATACATCTCAATGATGACCCAAACCACATCACTCTCAACGATGACCCACCTGACAACCCCAAGTTCGACCCCCTATGGGCCGAAGTGCCCCAAGTTCAGGAGGCCGGCGTGCAGGTCATGGGTATGTTGGGAGGTGCGGCACCTGGCTCATTCACGCGACTCGATGGCGACCAAAACCAGTTCGAAAGATTTTATGTCCCTCTGAGGGACATCCTGCGCCGATACAATCTCAATGGACTCGATCTCGATGTGGAAGAAGAAATGTCTCTTCAGGGCGTGATTCGTTTGATTGACCGACTCAAGGCCGATATGGGCGATGAATTCATCATCACGCTCGCTCCAGTTGCCGCTGCGCTCCTTGGCGCGGGCAATCTCTCTGGCTTTGATTATAGACAACTCGAGCAGGCACGGGCATCTAAGATTGCCTGGTACAATGCACAGTTTTACAATGGCTGGGGGCCTGCTGAGGACCCTCGGATGTATGGGGCAATTATCTCGCAGGGCTGGTCTCCGCGCCGAATTGTGTACGGTATCCTGACGAACCCGGGCAATGGGTCACAGGGCTATGTTTCGCGCGAAAAGATGAGCCCTGTTCTTGCAGCCCTAGTTGAGCAGTTCCCGACTTTCGGCGGTGTTATGGGTTGGGAGTATTTTAATGCCTTGCCTGGAGGTGAAGCTGAGCCATGGCAGTGGGCGGCCGAGATGTCAGTTAGTATGGGCATGAAGGACGTGGTGACTGCTGCCAAACAGCTTTTGACCATGAATAATTTAGTGCGTGGTATGATGAACCAAGGGAGATGATTTTGATACACATCTGAATGTATCAATTGAATTATCATGTGATTTACATCAAATGAGCGACTGATCTACTTTAAATATACATCGATTATATAAACATTGAAATCAATGTTATGAATAGTTGGGTCAAATTAGATGAAGTCTGGCACATATTCAAGAAAAGCTTCCATACTAATCAATTCTGATTTTGAAAATTTGCGTACATGTTTTAGCCTTGGAAATGCTCGTATTTTGAGTACACCTAGATCTATGGATGATCGTGAGTTGCGCTGTGCCCAAATCGTCGAATGTTTCTTGAAGTTGTATACAAATGTCATTGATGGTGGGCCCGTGGCTGGGTATAACGTCATTCCAAATACGAACACCAATCAAGATGCATAACAACAACATGACCCCCTTCAACATCCTCGAAGCCTCCCATTAACCAGCTTCAACATTCTCCGAACTCGGAACGTGCCATGTTTGCAATTCTTGCTGCTTTTGTCGTCTGAAGAGTGACAATGGTCTCCCTGCGGCGAGCCGTTACGGCCATCACCTCGGCTACGATCCGGCTGGCTACCTTTGTTTTTCTAAGATGGGTATGGGCAACAACGCCACTTGATTCTTATCAGACTATTAATTCGTCTTTTTAGATACCTGGATTTCCATTTGCACCTATTATCTTCACATCTTTGGTCGTCTATTTATCGTCGCTCCTATCCCTGGTTCAGGATGATCAATCCTCTAGGGATCGCCCCGACAAGGGCGGAAAGAATTCAGCCAGTGAGCCAGTCTCCTGGAAGCTTGGGATGTACCAATGAACTAAATGCAATATTAGAAAATCGTGCCATCAAGTCAGAAACACCTCATTCCAGTGATTCCGTGTTAAAGACACTTCTTACAGGCCTTCCTTCCAAGCGCTCACGCGTTTGGACGTTGGCCACAACATTAATCAACGTCAGTGCGGCGCTATTGGCACTTGACTTTTTGGTCAGAGGCTTCCTCGTCTACCCTACCGAGGATGTTACATTCTCACGCATCGGATATGTATCGCCGACCACTGCTAGCTTGGTCTTCCGAGAGCCCGATACGGCTCAACTGCCTGTCGTGATTTCTTTCCAAGAAGTCTCCAAGAGTACCCAAAAATGGCGCCAAGAGGGCACTGTCTACAAGTTAGACAACAGTACAGATTTTACAGCTTCAGTAAAGTTGAAGAATCTGAAACCCGGAACCCATTATCGATATTCATTATCAAACAACAAAACAGGCAACTTTGTGACCTCACCGCGTCCAGGATCCCCCGAAGCAAACAAAATGTCTTTTGTCACTTCAAGCTGTCTGAAACCAAACTTCCCTTACAGCCTTTTCTCTCATCCGCTTCGAGTCCCTGGAATTGAGCAAATGACCGAAGTCCTCGGAAAGCTGCCACCTCTCCTCAAACCAGCATTCATGCTCTTCCTCGGCGATTTCATCTACATCGACGTGCCCTTCCGATTCGGCTCTTCAATGGATCACTACCGCAGCGAATACAGACGTATCTACTCATCCCCCTCATGGTCTTTCAGCGCAGGAAACAAATCCGCAATCGATCTTCCCTGGATCCACACACTAGATGACCACGAAATCGAAAACGACTGGTCGAAGGGTAACAAGACCGCTCCGTACCCAGCAGCAGCCGACCCATTCACCCACTACCACGTTAGTGCAAACCCGCCCGTCCCCGCAAAAGCATTCGCGCATCCGGACGATGTAACCTATTTCTCATTTGTGAATGGTCCTGCTTCATTCTTCATGGTCGATACCCGCACGTATCGCTCCGAGCCATCAGAAGCAAACTCAACTATCCTGGGATACGCACAGCTGCAATCGCTCTTGCACTATATCTCCACGCCCGAGCCAGCGGGTGTTCATTGGAAGATTATCTCATCGAGTGTCCCTTTCACTAAGAATTGGCACGTCGGTACGGCAGATACATGGGGTGGTTACCTCGACGAACGACGTAAAGTCTTCGAAGCGATGTGGCGCGCTGAACGCGCCCTCGGCATTCGAATCGTCCTTCTTAGTGGTGATCGTCATGAATTTGGAGCCACACGATTCCCTGATCCAGAGCTTGCATTGTCGTCTGATGAGCTTCAGCCTGATACAGGTGGACTAGGTCTTCATGAATTTAGCGTGGGCCCCCTCAGCATGTTCTACCTTCCTATTCGAACCTATCGTCAGACGGATACGGAAGATGTGGCGGTGAAATATGCTCCCGATGGAAATAGCAAGTTTGGACTTGTTGATATTGCTGAGGAGAAAGACGGAGTGTTCCCCTTGGCGCGCAGCTCAGTTCTTACCTATTCGCTCTATGTAGATGGCAAGGTTGCGTGGAAGTATCGACTTAGCGTTCCCCTTGGAAGTGGAGCGGGTGCTAAAACCCTCCCACCTGGACGTGTGCTTGAGGACAACTTGACCCGCGAAGGCTGGGATGTCGTTATCAAGACGGCAATTGGAACAGCAGAAGAGATTGGAAAGTTGCTCATCGAAAAGGCCAAGGTGGCCTATGAAGATCTTCTGGAATCTTTGCAAAAGAAAGGACTTAATTAGATTAGCACATACTATTCCGAGATGGTTCAATAATTTCTGATCATGTCCATGACTTGTTGTATTGTGCAGGTATAGAATGTACTGGGAATAGGATTTCTCGAACGCCAAACACCGGCCCAGATGCTAATATGGAAAAATGATAGATAGAAAACATGTAAGAAGATAAGCAGGAACAGTCTTGCGGCTTGACTTGCCGACTACCGTCCTCCTCTTCCACGTCCACCACTACCACCTCCACCAGCACCACCCATGCCTGGCATTCCGCCCATTCCACCCATTCCACCCATCAAGCCGCTCATCTGGCTCATCATAGCTTGCATATCCATGCCTCCCATGCCAGGCATACCACCGCCTCCTTGACCACCACCCATCATCTGCATCATCTTGCTAATGTCTCCCATGCCGGGCATGCCTCCCATTCCTCCCATTCCTCCCATTCCACCAGCACCACCCATAGCCTGCATACGCTTTTGCATAGCAGCCATTTGCTGATCCTTGTTTCCACCCTTCAGCATGTTCTGGGCACGCTGCATTTGCTTCTTCTGGCCACCGACACGCTTAGCCATACCGGCCATCATGCGGTGCTGTGACAGCAGATCTTCAACCTCACGGACGGTGGTACCACTTCCATGAGCGATTCGGACCATACGACTGGGCTTGTCAACAAAGACCTTGCCATCACTGTCCATCTCAGCCGCCGTCATACTGTCGAAGATGTAAACCATGCGTCGCAGCTTCATAGAACCATCCTCATCATCCAGACCCTGTGTCAAGTTGGACAGACCAGGAATCATACCGGATAACTTCGAGAGAGGTCCCATCTTCATGATAGATGTAATGTTTTCACGGAAGTCACGAATGGTGTAGATACCCTCGGCAATATGCTTGTAGGTCTCCTTAGCAGCAGCAGAATCTTTGGTGACGGCTTGCACATGGTCAAGTAGCCCGGCCATATCACCCATACCTAGCAACTTTGAGACAAATGAACGAGGCTCGAATCGCTCCAAGTCCATCATGTGTTCACCGGTTCCAAGGAAAATAATAGGAGTGTTCGTAGCGGCAACAGCAGAGATGGCACCACCACCCGCTGCGTGACCATCGGTCTTAGTGATAATGATGGCACCAAAGTTAGCAGAAGCCTTGAACGCCGATGACTGAGCCTCTGCGGCCTGACCGATAGTGCTGTCGAGAACCATGATAGTCTGGTCGGGAGTGACGGCCTCTTGAATTTGAATCATTTCATTGAACAGCTCCTCCTCCTGTCGGTGACGACCACTGGTATCAACAATGATGATATCGAATCGCTCCTTCTTAAATTGGGCCACACCCTCAGCCGCCACAACAGCAGGATCTGTTTGGGTCAAGCTACCATAGTAGGGAATCTTGGCCTTAGTTGCGTTCTGCTTAAGCTGGTCGAAAGCACCGGCACGGAAGGTATCCGCGCAAACCAGCGCTGTCTTGAATCCACGCATCTGGTAGTGGCGGGCAAGCTTGGTACAGGTGGTCGTTTTACCAGCACCCTGTAGACCAACAAACATAATGACATTAGAGCGACCCTTCTTAGGACGGAAGGACTCTGATTGAGGATCAACCAATGTCACCAGCTCATCGAAAACGGTCTTCTGAATCAGGCGCTTCTTGTTGGTGGCGGCGGGAATGGAAGCAAAGTCGACACTCTTCTTGATCGATTTTCGGAGGGTCTGAACGAGCTTGACGTTCACATCGGCGGACAAAAGGGCAGCGCAGATCTCCTTGAGCATGTCATCGAATGCCTAGCTGAATTAGCATCTAGTCTCGGAGTTATTTGCAGTGAGTGAAACACAAGACAAACCTTCTCGTCGAGGTTGTTAGACCTCGATAGGTCATTGACGGCGGCGTTGATGCGCCGTCCTAGATCCTGAAGGACCATGATGGATGGATATATTCAAAATAAACTTGAACAAGTATGGTTCAAGCACAGGACACAAGAGCAAGTTGTGGAGGGGCGAGAAGCGGAAAGGCCAAGGAGGCAATGCGGAGAGCCAATCGGCGTTCGGGAAGGTTTCACCGCCCAAAAAAAAGTTGCTCGGTAGAGAAACTGACTCTGCTCTTTCGTTCTTCTCTTCACGTTCAATTGTGATTTTTCTTTACATTCAAAATGGTTGGATCCTATTCCAAGAAGCGCAAGGTCGCTGATGGCATGAAGGGCAAGACTGCCCGCCCAAAGAAGTTCCGCAAGCAAACCACCTACCACAGCTCAGATGATGAAGAAGAAGGCACCAACTTCTCAGCTGTCAACCTTGCCGATTCAGACGACGAGGATGGAGTTGTCTCTGTGAATAAGACTCCACTTGGAGAGCGTCGCCCGTCAAAGAAATCGAAAACCGAAACCACATCCAAGTCCAAATCCACCACCAAGAAAGATTCCAGTGACAACGAAGACAACGAAGACAACGAGGATCACGACGACGACGACGAAAATGATGCTTCTGGCTCTGATATTGAATTTGACGACGACGAGTTCCTTTCCGACGATATGGACGCCAGTGAAAACGCCGGTGGCAAGCGCCGAGCCGTTCCCAAGCGCAACGATCCTACCGCCTTCTCAACCTCTATCTCCAAAATTCTGGCTACCAAACTTACATCTGCTGCCCGAGCTGATCCCGTCCTGTCCCGAAGCAAAGCTGCTGCCGACAAAACTAGCGATACCGCCAATGAGAAGCTCGACAATGCCGCCCGAGCTAAGATGCGCGCAGACAAGAAGGAAGAGCTGGATCGTGGCCGTGTCCGTGATGTGATGGGTATTGAAAGAGGACTTGCTGGCCCCGTGGCTGAAGACGAGAAGCGTTTGCGCAAGATGGCGCAACGTGGTGTCGTGAAGCTGTTCAATGCTGTCCGAGCTGCGCAAGTCCGGGGAGAAGATGCCGCGAAGGATGAACGCAAGAAGGGAACAGTCGGTATGGGAGAGCGGGAGAAGGCTACCAACGAGGTCAGCAAGCAAGGATTCCTTGAGCTCATCAACGGCAAGAAGGGAAAGCCTTTGAACATCGAGGAGGCTTAAATCGCTAAAAGTCCTATGATTCCCCATGGCATGTTTTCCGGCGTTGGGCGATTTGTATTTTACTAGTATATTACACTTGACATTGTAAATCCATCAATCTCTTATGGTCTTGTTTTAGAAATAGTACAGGAAATTTTTCATTCGGTATCTTGTCCGGCTTGACGCAACACAAATGCACATAGTAAAATACAGGGTCCACCATACATAGTAGCTACTATATATGGACCATCTCTGGTCTGTTCGCCAAAGCTTCAACATCCACTCCAAGATTAGTAGGCGCTTCGCAATTATTGTTAATTTCAAGGCCTTATTTCGATTCGAAATCGCTAGCCTGTAGGTTCCGTGTCATTGTCGGCAGCTTCACCACCATGCCGTCCATATCCTTGGTGACCAAAACCTGGCATCCTAACCGAGAGGTCTCGGTCAAACCAAATGCCAGATCAAGCATATCATTCTCGTCGTCTGATGGTTCCTCCATCTTGTCGAACATGTCCGGGTCCTCCACGATAATATGGCAGGTAGAGCAAGCGCATGAACCACCGCAAGCACCTATAAAACATCGAGGGTCAGTAAATCCGCGTATTCAGTTAAACAGAGTTTCAAGAGATTTGACGTACCTTCCATCTCAAGGTCATTCGCCTGTGCAATATCGAGCAGGTTGTCTCCCTCAGCTACCTGTAACTCGACTTTGGTGCCATCCTTCTCAACAAAGGTAATGTTGATTCTAGGGTCATTGTCAGCAATTGCAGTGTAATATGACCAAGCGCAATCCGTGGATGGCTTACTCCTCGCCGGCTTTCGGGGGTGTGACGTGACCGTGGGCAGCTTGCGCAGAGACAGAGAATGTACGCTGAGCTGACTTCCACCCTTGCGAGGGCAACTGGAGGCTCTTGTTTGTGGCCGACCCCCACCGGTTCACATTGACCGTTCCTCCGATTCTCCGCGGGATTGTTGAACTGGCATATCTCCGTGACTGAGTCAAACACGCCTCACCAGTAGCCTTAGGCACTACTCGGCGCAATTGCTGGTTGAATCCTTGCCAGAGGGCCATTGCGATTTAATAAAGTAGAAGACAAAATGAGAATGAAGTGAGAAAGTTGAAACTAAGAATCACAAGGGAAAACAGAACTGGGGCGGAGGGAGAGGATCGTCCAATAGCCGCGGAGGGAAAAAAAAGACTGACAAAGCCAAAAGGCGGCGGGCTCGGACATCTCTCGCTGCTACTTTCTCCGACCCTTTTAACCCCGACCACCCCTCACTCGTCCATCCAACCATGGCCTCTCGTGACGGGATCAATCCCTTGCGGCCTTACTATATCCCCCAGTCGGGGCTGTCGCCAACTCCAAATCTGACTCAAGAGGTGTCGGCACCGTCGCCCTCGTCAGCTCAGGTGTTTGGGAGCTCCGCGCGCGACCTCATCCCAGATATCGACTACTCAGATTATCTCGACTCCTCGCCCTCGGTCACAGATTGGTGCCGAGAGGCTGTAAACAACTCTCTTATCCGCTATGCACAAGTTCTGATCGCGCAACCTTTTGATGTCGCCAAAACGATCCTCCAGGTGTATGTCGTATCTGACACCGCAGAGGAGGACCGGAGGTCGACTCCGGGACCTGGGAGCAGCACATATGACTCGGTATGAAGGCCTTGTTACTGAACAAAGTGCGACATGTAGCTGACAAAAGTATCTATAGGAGTCAGAATCTTCCGACGATGAGAGCACCTATTTCACCTCCGCCGCCCCTACTACACCAAATCCAAGTACACCGCGATCCCGAAAGGTCCGGCATCGCATCACAGACCGCAGTGGCTACATTCGCCCAGATGACGGATCAGGATCATCCAAACATGCCTTGGCTATTAAAAACCCGACGTCGTTAACAGATGTGCTTTCCCAACTCTGGACTACTAATGGACCGAGCTCCCCTTGGAAGTCATCCAACGCCACATTCATCTATTCATTGCTCCTCCCCACTTTGAATACATTCATTCGCAGTCTCCTCTCTGCTATTATTGGCTTCCCAGAGGAAGATATTGCCTCGTCCATGACTGCCGATATCTTGACGGCACCTTCGCCTCTCGCCACGCTAATCCTGTCATTCGTCTCCTCCTCGCTCTCCGCACTCATTCTTTCTCCCATCGATACTGCTCGCACTCTTTTGATGCTGACTCCCGCAACACACGGTCCACGCTCCCTTATCCGGGCCATCCGTCAACTCCCCACCCCCAACTCCACGATTCCTCCTCATCTCGTCCCGATCACCATTCTCCACTCCAGTCTTCCAAACTTCATTACAACCGCGACCCCTCTCATCCTCAAATCATACCTGTCAATTGATCCTCTCCTCAACCCATCCACATGGAGTCTTTTCACGTTCTTGGGCTCTGGTCTCGAGCTTGCGGTGAAATTCCCGCTCGAGACTGTTCTCCGCCGCGCCCAGATTGCCACATACACTTCTCTCAGCCTACGTCAAAAGTCCTCGGGCGGTAGTATAAATGCGGCATCTATTGATGCTGCTGATGTCGAGACTATTGTTCCCACCCCGCGCACTTACCGCGGTGTTATTGGTACGATGTGGCACATCGTTCACGAAGAGGGTGTCAGTCCTTCTCCTACCGATGCTGACCGTGTCCGCACTGTTCTCGGCAAAACTACGACCCAAAATGACAACCAGAAGCGGCAACAAGGCCAGGGTATCCAAGGCCTTTACCGTGGCTGGCGAATAGGGATGTGGGGTCTCGCCGGTATGTGGGGCGCCAATATCCTCGGTGGACTGGCCGGTGGCTACGAGGACGAAGTTACCATGCGCGGTGGTCATGGACGCTCCAGCGGTGGCCGGTTTTAGTTGAACCTGGTTTCTTGAAGGGATGCTTCCTAACGGTAAATTGGATGCTCGGTTTTCGCTGAAGACTCATTATTTCGGCCCATTTTCAAACAAGAGAATTATACCTTCAACAAGGTCCATGTGTCTCGAGAAAAGGATGACACTTGCCTTGTGTTACCCAGAGATAGGAACCTCGATTCACGCTCTTCATATCATTTATTTCGACTCTCTCCTCCTTCCTCTGCTCACATCTTATACCCCAAGGAATGGATCCAGGGGTCAAGCAAACGGCGCTTTTGATTTTACACCTTGTATAAAACTTCACACTACATAGGAATTCAATTAACTTTCGCTTTTTGGAGAACAGCCATATCTACTAGTAGGTTCAAGATGTCAGTCATCTCCGCATCTGAAGAACGCATTACCCGACCTCAGGTCAATGCGCACTTAGGCTGTATGAAAATTCCAACCCACCGAGTAGCCCGCAACTGCGTCAACCACACCTGTTGGAATAGTATCTAGTTATTCGACACCGCTCTTGGTAATACCTTTCTAAGTAAATCCACGGAACTTTATCAAGTTGATGACAGCTAGCGTATTACCTTGTCTTTAAATATTGGAATCGTAGCGAGTTTTCGGGCAAATGAGGTGTCTGACCTCAATGTACATGAGAAGGCACCAAGAGAAAGCCAAATCTACACCTGACTTTCTGATCAAGATTAGAGATGTTGTCTAGCTACGAAAGTCTGGATGACTCGAAACCGAATATCTGACAACTAAAGTCTAAATCTATGTAGCATTTGAGCCTAGTAACTAATCATACCACCCAAGTACGTTTCTACCTCTACGATGACAGAGAAGGGCAAATGTAGGTTCATTTATTGAATCGTGAAATTTTCGAGTATCCAGTCTCTGTCAATCATTCTTGGCCCATTCCACCGTCAACTCGTGTTTGAAAGTTCAAATTTTTGCTCTTGCTTCCCCCCCGAAATAATCCGTTAGAACCGTCATCACGCCCCATCCCTAGCTGATTCTCGTGTTTTGTATCTTTCAGGACCCCAATATCAGATTTTAATTCATTTCCAGCCGTACTCGAAACCTTGAAGTAGGTGGAACGGCCAAATCGGATGGCAAATTAACCGTTTTAGGCATCAGATTGCTTGGGTTGGCGTCCAGCGGCATGAGTTGCTAGAAGTTCATCGGAGATAGCCAAAGGTCGAGCTTCTGGGTCAAATCCACTCTCAACGGCCTTGTTAATGATTGTTTTTATTGTACTTCTTGGTATACCAAGAACATCAGATATTTTGTAAGGGTTCAGTCCTTGGGATTTGAGGGCAAGGATAGCACCCCGGTTGCTGAGGTCGATTGGCATGATGGTTGTGTGGGTAGGCAGGTAGAAGGCAGGTCTTTTTGACTCCTGTAAAGAGACTATCAGGAAAGGAGTTATTAGATTGCAGGTCAGATGTGTTCTAGCCATCTGGCCAAGAATTTGACAAATACCTTCTTGATGTAGATGGTGTGTTCACTTTTAAAAAATGATTGCGGTGACACAAAAGAAGCTGAAGATGGTTTGAAAAATATCAGCGTTAGATGTGATGTAGACGGAAGAGAAAGAGAAGAAGAGTGAAACCTTGGAAGATGGGAAACACTCCTAGGGCTGGTATTAATAGGTAGCAAACATTCAGATGTCAGGTGACTAGTCAGAACGATTGATGGAATGATGCTACTAGTAGGTATTACTAAGGCTGAGTGAGGATTACCTGTACTAAGAGTCAAATAGGCTGGCTTAATAGACGGCCACTTTCTAGGTAGTACATAGTAGTACTAGTAGTTGACGAAGGTACATTCTTGTGTAAGATGACTTAGCTATCTAACAATTCTATACTTGGCAGCTTGCATCAATTGATGATTCCCGGAGTCTCTTAGGAATGATTGAATACTGAGCATGGTCATACGCAGCAAAGACTGATCCAAAATGGACATCTGATAGCAAGAAAGTTGTTTGCAAGGAGCTTCAAGTCCAACATTCTCTCGATCTCGTTGTGGATGCTCTGCAGCCAGAAATTATCACGAAAGACTTTCGCCAGAAAGGCCAAACCCTTGTTCAATATGGACTATCCAACGACATAGGAGAAAAAGACAGGCGATGAATATATGGAGGGAAAGCATATGTATGGGCTGTGGGTAAGATCGTAGGGAGTACGAAGATCTGGTTGATGGCGGATGGAGATTAGTGAGAAAAGGCAGATTTTGGGGTTGCGTGAACTCACTTTACCTTTGAAATGCCTAAATTTCCAGTCTTGCTGGCCTACTCGGCATTAAGAGGTATCTAGAGTTGCCTATTGCAAGTAGCAAAATCCGAATTCAAATCTTGATGGTGAAGATAGTGAAAAAGTATAGGGAAAGAGAATATTGTAGTTCGATCATTCAATTCATGAGAAACAAGGTGTATACATCACACAAATCGCCAAAGATAAAACGCCGTTCAAGAAGTCCCAACCGTCTAGACTAGAATGGAAAAAATGGGTACAATGAATCCACCACAGGAATCAACCCTAGACCATTTTCATATCGGTCAGATTCCCCGTTCAAGCACATAGGTAGTCTACTTATGCAGAACATAGCCACAGAGAAGAATCAAATAAAACATTTGCTTTTGGAGAAGAGGGTCACAAGTGTGGGTTGTGTTGTGGAAACCTGTAAAAGACGAAAGACAATGTAGACCATGTGGTGGTACACAGCAATCGGGGCGTGGGTATCATTTTGCCTCGGTGAGGACAAATAAAAAAGGAAAGCCCGATGCAGAATCGAAAGAGAGGAAGGGTAAAGGGGGTATAGATGGTCTTCGTTGGTCTTTTTTTTTGACTCTTTATTTCGAGGCAAATCGCCTGTCAAAGTAGCGGAGTACGCCCATCACGCTAGCAGCCTCAACCTCCAAGGCGCCTCGGTCACCGTTGGCTTGTGCGGCGAAAGCAGCAGCCTGGTCACGAGGGTTCGGGAGGGTGTGAAGCTTAGGCAACCAGGTGGAGATCTCATCGCTGGCTCGGGAGAAATTGGGGTGGCGGGACAGAGTGGTGAAGGCATCGGCACAGCTCAAGGTGAGCGCGTTGGGTGTAGAGGGTTTGGCTGCAACAGGTTGCGCAGGCATGGGGGGGTTGTTACGCGTGGTCGGGGCGGTGGGGGCATTTCTTGACATGCAGCATCCTCCGTCGGCTCCCTTGCCACCGCAGCAGCCTCCCCCCGCTGGAGTTCCGCTCGCTGACCGGGAGGCTGCCAGCGTCTTGCAAAAAAGGGTGCTTCGAGGATCGGCAAGACACTGGGCGCAAGTACCGGGTCCGTTCGCACATGGGTTGGTGGCTTGGCTGATAGGCGGGAGAGTCACATCACCGTCGGAAGGGGGTGGGGTGAACTGGGAGATAGACTGGATGGGAGCAAGACGAGGGTTGTCGAAAGAGTTGCGGCGGGCACGCTCCTCCTCTTGGGCAGCCATCTCAGCACAGATGCAGGGAGTACCATCTTGGCAGAAGCCACAGGGGTCGACTGGGGGTGATGAAACGTTGTTGTTGTGATGGTGGTGAGAAACCGGCTGGACAGGAACACCAGAGAATCGAGCGGTGAAATCAATCTCCATCTCCTCGGGATCCGGCTTGATTTCCGGCTCCGAGACTTCGCGTTCGGGACTTCCAACCCCGTGGGGAGGATATCTACCTCGAGACTCGTGAGTATCAATGGGCATACCGAAGGCATCTTCGATGCACTGGCAGTGCGCAGAAGAGCAATCGCCGCAACCCAAGGGCACGTTGTCGGGTTCTGGCTCCCGGTTACGCTCGACACGGGTAGTAGCAACAACACCTTCCATCCGGGTGCTGCGAGTAGAAGGGCGAGTACGAGGCGGTAGAGGAACCGAGTCCGGCATCGGGGACTTGGTATTGGAACTGGACATGGAAGCTCGGAATTCCTTGACAAGAGCTTCTTTGGCACTGCGTTCAATAGCTACTTCCTTCTCAAGAGTGTGGCATCGGTCACGCCACCAAGCCATCTCCTCGCGGCACTGGTCGACTTCCCGCGAAAGATTGCTGATCTGCTCGGCGAACGTCGAAGATCGATTGTCATGGTTATCTTCCATGTCTTTCATCAATTCTTCCAACTCCTGGACTCGAGCAGCCCGACGCTCGCGGAATGCCCGCTGAGCAGCTCTGTTCTGAGCCTTGCGCTTGGTGGGTGGCGTGTCGGTGGCTGGTTTGCGACCAGGCTTCGGTCGTGGGGGGATCACCCATTCTTTCGATGTGATGGAGCCGGGCGTACCGGGACCAGGTGACGGTGCCACGGAGGGTCTGGCAGCTAAGGCAGGGGCCATGGCCAGCGAAGGGGCCGAGGCCGGTGCAGGCGTGAGAGACACGCCTGTCGTGGCCATTGTGGTGGCTGTAATCAGTTCAGGTGCTGCGTTGGGGTCAGCAAGAACATTGAGGGGATCACGAGTCGGGTAGGTTCGGGGGTATACGCACTAGCCGTTTGTCGGTCGGAAAAGCGGATGTGCGCTCATACGACCCGATAAGCGAGCTAGGACCACTCTTGATTAAGAAAATTGACCAAAGAAGGGAGGAATTGAGGCAGAAATTGACAACCCTGCAGGTGGGAAGATAAAGGGTCGCATATATAGCTAATAAGAAGCTAGGAAGAAATTCGGGGAGAAAAGTGGGAAAGGAAGGAGAAGAAAAGGGCGATGATCAGATTAGATTGTGCTCACATGATGCCGGTCTCGGATGGTCCAAGTCGGCTGTAGCGGGGAGGATCCATTATTACAGAGTTTTCTCCTTATTTTCCTTACATATTATTCGAATTTTTTTTTATCAGATCCGTGTGGAGGTCAAGTTGACCGAGTGGGCTGACTGGAGTCAGTAATTATTTCTTCTACATGGTCTATGATTCGTTCTTTTCTATCGCTAACCGCGTCTATATAGTCGGGACTCAGGAGGAGAGAGATGTACGTATACAGTAGTACGGTTCAGTACTAACCGTTATAATAGTGAGTTGGACGTGCAATGACCATTCACAGTTTTAGTGTCAACCAGGACAAGAAAGAGAAAGCAGTCAGCCTATGTAGGAAATCAGATAATAATCAGATTTTCCCATAAAAAGAGGCAGCCAAGTATCAAATCCTGGAACGTGGATGGACTACCTAGGCCAAGTCCCCCACCACCTTCGGTGTAAACCCGGCCATTACCTAGCGGAAACGGCGATTCAACCAATAACAAATGTTATGGTGCGCGAAATCCTTTTTCCCGGGACAGAACTAGTCTCTATTGGTCTCATCTCCAGCGGTGAGTAGGCATGGATCGACCAGAACTCCTGCCGCGTCCTTGACGTTCTTTGGTAGAGCCCTAACTCCCGCAACGAGGTGATCTTATCTGATGGCGCTAGCCAACCTCGCCTGCCCCCTTGGGCAATCCGAGCGCCCCTCGATCCACGTTTTTGAATCATCAATGATGCTGCAACGCAATTGATTTTCTTCTTCTTCGGGACTCACGGACCAACCGTGCTTTGCTGCTAAATTCGTTTCTTTCATTGGTCGGTGGTCCAACCGCGTCTTTGGGTTGTCTTCTTGGCGGTTCCCTCTCCACATCAAATTCTTATCAATCAGTGGCCATATTTTGCTCATCGAGCCGAGCAAGGGCCGAAAAACGGGAATTTTCGCAGTCACAGCTCGCTTTCGGAAGTTTAGCCCCTACTTTCATGGGATTCTGCGTCGTTCTGGAAGGCTGGAGATTCCCTATGATGGTTTCCAGCACAATTGAATCCACCATGGATTTTGGATTCCGTCATCTTTAACTCTAGCGGCATGGCTACGGATCAGTGGCAAATGAAAAAGAGGGGCTATCGGTGATCCATTCCGGTGTAGCCCATTACTTTCTGCTAAGTAGCACGTCAGGACTCAGACCCTGCTAGTATTTGATCGGGTAGTATCGGCCGACATGCGGAGCTTTTGAACAACAACCGTAAGCCATTCAGATCAAAAGAATTGATGCTGGCGACAATGAACAATGGAATTTGGCACAGTATGAGATTTCTTGTGGGGATGATGGGAAAGTCAGGGGTGAGGTGTCAATGCTTTACATGCGGACTCGGAGCAAAGAAGCCGGCACCAAGATCTCCGAGAGCACCTGCACACCTTCCATGGTTTCGCCTGTAATGTCTGTCAGTCAATGATTCACTAGCTTTAAGTGGATGAATTATCTTCGTTGTGTGCGAATTTCCTTGGCTCTGCCGAAGACGGATTGATGTACCCTTTGAGAGATTTTGCTGGAAAACAAGTCGTTGGTCTGCGCCGCGCCTGCAGTTCTCCAAGGAATTTTGCGAGAACTCCAGACATCATCAGGGTTCATTTTTATTTGAAAATTTCCACCCGCTCAAGGTTATTAGGAAATTACAATCCCGAGACTGACGCCAAGCTCTGGTCGCAGCAAATAAACTAGCTAGGACTATGTACAACCTTCAAAGGCAACCATGTCTTACGAATACTAAAGTTGCAGTTTGTTTCTTCCCATCGCAAATCATCCTTTATACCACAACCTTGGAAATATTAAATATACATGTATTGCCAAAATTTTGGACTGTATGAGCACTTGAATATTGCGAAGTAGTTTGGGGAGTATCACAAAACATACTACTACAGGCATAAGTTACCAACATCTCCGCTTCCCTATAATCGGACCAGCTTGCTTCAGCCCGATTGGATTCTGATGTATCTGTACTAGCTTTACTAACTTATGCTTCAAGCTTCAAATGTTTGGTATAGCTAGCAATCTTTCATTTTGAATGATATCTTCAAATCTTACCACCAGTCTGCACTTGCACTGGCTTAGTCATAATGAAACATATGCAGAAGTGATTATTCTTACATATAGTCAATATGATGCACGTTCTTTGAAAAGATATCACCTAAATTCCAATATTCGAATGTCATCTGCAATACATTGATGTTGACTGGGATCACGTCATTTCATGTCCAGATATGCACACACACTCACTCGGAGTCGGATTTCGGAGTTGTCGGACTTGGACGTTGATGGGCAATCCACCAAAGCTTCAGAGCTGTGGGAAGGATCAAGATCATGGCGTGAGAGAAAATTCTGGAAATTGAATTATTTCCAAGAATGAAGCAAAAGCTAGCACTCTCTTTTAACCTGAAGAGTTCATGTTAACACCTAAGTCAATTTCCCGAAGCAGCCGTGTTCCTGACCCAAGTTTGTTATCGGCCAATCAAAGGGAACCTCGGCGATAAGGCTGCAAGGGACCGTCACCCCCCAGCCTTTTCCCCATCTCCCCTCACGATTTCAGTCTTCAGCTCCAAACCCACACCTGTTCCACATCCCACTTCACATTATAAAGACCCAACCATTAAATATGACCCGGAAACACACATTCGGTCTCGACAAGCCTTGGGCTTCCCAGTTCGCTGCTCAACTACCTCAACTGCCGGACTACTCCTATGGCATGCCGGCTCCAGTTCCAGCTCCGATGTCCAAGCCAGCTGTGACCACGGCTCCCATCAACCCCGATGACTACTCGAAGCCCTACCTTGAGTTTATGACCTCCAACCCCACCATTTTCCACGCTGTCGATACCTTCGCCAAACAGCTTGAGCAGCATGGCTACAAGAAGCTTTCCGAACGTGCGGTGTGGACCTCGGATCTAAAGCGGGGCGGGAAATTCTACGTTACGCGCAACAGCAGCTCGCTGATTGCTTTCAATATTGGCAAAGAATACGAGAGTGGTAACGGTGTGGCCATTGTTGCTGGCCACGTGGATGCTCTCACCGCTAAGCTGAAGCCTGTTTCGAAGCTCCCAGTCAAGGCCGGCTTTGAGCAGCTTGGCGTTGCCCCATACGCTGGTGCACTGAATGACACCTGGTGGGATCGTGACCTCGGTATTGGTGGTCGAGTTCTGGTCAAGGACCCAGACACCGGAAAGGTCGAGACTAAGCTGGTCAAGCTTGACTGGCCCATTGCTCGTATCCCCACTCTGGCTCCCCACTTTGGAACCCCCGCGAATGGCCCGTTCAACAAGGAGACGCAAATGGTTCCAATTATCGGCGTTGATAACTCGGATCTGTTTGAGAAGTCACCGACTCAGTCTATCAACATCAAGGCTGGAACTTTTGCTGCAACCCAACCCGAGAAGTTGGTGAAGGTTATCTCCAAGGAGATCGGTGTCACTGATTACAGCACGATTCTGGAGTGGGAGCTGGAACTCTTTGATATTCAGCCCGCTCAGTTTGGTGGTTTAGAAAAGGACCTGATCTTCGCCGGTCGCATTGATGATAAGCTTTGCTGCTATGCTGCTCAGGAGGGTCTCTTGGCTTCCGATGATAACAAGTCACCTGGTATCGTGAAGGCCGTCGGCATGTTTGACGACGAGGAAATTGGTAGTCTTCTGCGCCAAGGTGCCAAGTCAAACTTCATGGGCAGTGTCATTGAAAGAATCACTGAGGCCTTTGCAACCCAGAACTACGGTCCCAACCTCCTTTCACAGACTGTTGCGAACAGTTTCCTGGTTTCATCCGATGTCATCCATTCCGTCAACCCCAACTTCCTCAACGTTTACTTGGAGAACCACTCCCCACGCCTTAACGTTGGCGTGACGGTCTCTGCTGACAGCAATGGCCACATGACCACCGATAGTGTCAGCTCTGGTATGCTGAAGGAAATCGCATCCCGATGTGACTCGAAGCTACAGGTCTTCCAGATTAGAAACGATTCTCGCAGCGGTGGTACTATTGGTCCTATGACCAGTGCCCAGATCGGTATGCGAGCCATCGATTGCGGTATCCCACAGCTCAGCATGCACAGTATTCGAGCCACCACGGGTAGACTGGATCCCGGACTTGGCGTGAAGCTGTTTAAGGGTGTTTTCGACTATTACGAGGAAGTTGATAAGGAATTTGCCGACTTTTAAAGCATTTGCTAGAATATTTCGGCGTACAAGATTTATTCATTTTGAGCGAGCCTCATGGCTAGTCTCGGTGTTAATACTTTCGGATTCTTTTGCTAGATCGGGTTGAAAAAGAAAAGATTAACGCTTTGTTCATTCCAACTCCATACCCTTTCTCTCTGGTATTCTAAACTGTATGTCTGATCTTGATATTTGTCTCTCGACGCCCACACGTACTGAAGTCTGAAACTCACACAAAAAAGAAAAGAAAGATGACAAGAAAACAAAGATTATAAAGAAATAACATATGACTGTCTGCTGCCAGATTAGAACTCGACCACACCAGACTGAAAAGAGCGAGCAGTCTCAAGTGGTAAGATTCCTCTAAATCCCGAAGTTCGAACCAACCCGAACCAAATAAATGACTCCCCAATTGACTCCCAAAGAAGGTACCCCCATAGAAAACCTGACATGACGACATGGACACGATACGATCAATCACTGCTGATAATAAACAGACGTCTCAGACACTGTATGGTTGTGAAGGGCCTGGTGGCCATATTCGCGATCCCTGGGCCCAGCAACCTCAACGACCCCAGGAACACCCAGGCCCACGACCTTCTCCTCCCTAGACCAGCGTCTTCCATAGCTATCCGCCCCGCTCGGAACAAGCTCCAAAATTCGCTCAGGGTCTCCAACTCCATACTCAACATCCTCACCAGGCGCACCAAGCGTAGACTCGTCATTCCACGTAGTAGTACGCCGAGAAGTAGACAATTGCTCATTCCGCCGACTCCCATCCAACGTCGACAAAAGACCCGGTGCAAGTTTCGAGATGAGCGGCTTAAGAGTCGGCAAACAGGCGCAGATAATACCCGTATTACACTCGACAGCAGACCAGGATGCAGCGCCCACATTATCATAAGTGGGATCCGTCGAGTCGGAGATCCTCTTCAAACTGACCAGCCGCACAATACTTGTGATACAGACAAAGCCACCTAACCCAAACAAGATCATCAGTGCCGCTTTCTGTCTGCGCGGGATCTCGATGGCGATGAGAGCTGGGATGGGGATGATAAGGATCACGAGATCCGTGGTGATGTGCATGCTGGCGTTGGAGAACCAGAGCCCTGGTTTATTGAGACAGAATCCGGCGATCGAGTCGTCCCAGAATTTGGCAACAGGGATGCAGTTCAGGAAGGCGCTGAATACAGCCCAGGTACCATATATCGCGAGGATGGTGATCATTATCCAGCATACAACTCGCATGCGGTGTGTGGGGAAGACGCGGAAGTATTGCATGAGGATGGATGCTTTTGCGCAGAGGACGGCGGCATTATAGAAAGGTATAGTGAGCCAGAATGCCTAGTAAAGGGCATAAGCTGTTAGAAATTGGGGTTTCCACAAGCTTTTAAAGACGTCATGTCAGATATAGGGTGTCCAAGTGGTCCTACCTTCATCTGTCTCTCGAGGATCGCTGGTGGGATGTCCTTGAGATGCATTCCCATTCCACTGGTGGCCTCAATCATATCGAGGCTCATGAAAATATATGAGTTGACCTAGTATTCAAATCATAAACTTTCAATTCTGAGGTTCAAACTCTGGTGGAATAAGTAGGAAGAACTCACTAGTGCAACGACGATCATCCAGTCATTTGCCTCCATCTTCCTTAAAAGCTTGGTCCGAGTATATAAGCGCAGGCCGACAAATATAGTTGCCAGTGCTGTGAAGACAACGCTGCAAACCAAGCCTTGCACACCCCGAGGGGAGAGGTAGGTGTTGCCATTGTCACGCTTAAATAGATCCATCTCGACTTGGTCGGAGTGGAGTGGCAGTCACCAAGTAAGATGACGATACCAGCATTCCAAGGTTTCCAAGAACCTTTGTATCTGACTACCTTCCTCGGTACCAAATGTTTAGTAAAGGGGATGGAGGAAGTATAAAAGACGACAAATGAAATATTAAAAATAATAAAATGAAAGACAGTTCACCCAGTCTCATAAACCGATCAACAACAACGATCACCAAGACCACCCGCTATAAAAATAGCAGATCTGGGAATCAAACGAGCGATAAGAAGTTGACAGGTTCCCCAGATCGACACACAAGAGGGGGAAAGGGTAAGGATATAACTATGCCACGCGTTTACATCGCCATTAGCCCCCAAGGAACAGATCCATAAACAACAAGACCGGACAACGGTTGGAGCCGAAATCCACTAGTCCCGTCACCCTAGGTGAGAGAGGGCAATGAGAGCGGATCTCCCTACAACCGGATCTCCCTGCGTGAACCCTCTCCTCGCTCCCCGGATTGGCGGTACAAGACACGATCCCGGTCTAGGGGAGCATAAGGTGCAGTTGTGCAGCGCAAGGGGCTTAGATCCCGACGAATCAGGACTCGGGTGGTTTGCCACGCTTAATAAATCCGTCCTCCTGTTGAACTCTATGGTTATTTGTTCTCCCTCCATTCATTTGGCTTGATCTTTGGGTTTGTTGTTTAATGAGTGATGAAACAGGGCGTTGTTTAAAGTTGTGAATGTTTTGAACCTATTTTTCTTTACTTCTATTGCTATCTCTTTGGTAGTTCAAGTTTTGTTTGGTGGTACGTACTAGTAGTAGTAATTTTCCTGTATTTTGTTTTATCCGTTTGATTTTTAGTCTTGGTCACAGTCCTATTTCTTTTAGGTCATTGCATTGATAGCGCATATGGAGGGGCGAAAAATTGGGTGGTTCCATTCAGCTGGTAGTCTTTTATGGGCTTACTCCATGGTCATAGTCTAGACTCAGTGCTAGACTAGCCTGCAACATCGATATGGGGGTTTCCCCATGACCATAATCTCCTTTACACTCAATGTCATTTGATGACGAAGTAGCACCAGAATAAGCACCTAGGAGGACAGACGGTCGAAATTTGCAATGAAGAGTGGTATGACTCTTATCTCCTTTTCTTGCTCACATTGCTATCGGAGTTCGAACGAGATCCCTGAGAGACTTACAAACGCGTAGAGTATCCGTGAGAATAACTTTGGTTGGCTATTCACTGTGCATGGAGCGTAGTCCAATGATTGGTACAAGGCAATTTACATGATGCATATGCAGCCAGACCAGGGCAAAATTTAACATTTCAAGATGCAGGAGGCGTGCGATCTATCGACAGAGCCTGCAGATCACCGTGTGGATCGGATGATCGACACTCTTTTGGGCTTTTGTCATATTCTAGCACTGTAACCTTGGAACATTATGGAAGGCATTGAGTAGAGCACGGGGCAAATCTAAAATGTAATTACTGAGCGCACTTGGCATATTCAATTCAAGTTTCTATATATCGAATTTTACGTCATGGCTTCTTTAAGCTAATCGCACGGATCACCAGGTGCAAGGGCTAGTCAATTACTAGTGCGTTCCTTTGTAAACTTACCCCGTAGTCCTAGTGCCATTTCCTGGCCTTAGAGTTCAACTGTCAGATGGATCTCAGAGATCATCATTCGGGCCAACGGAGAGGGAAAGGCCTTGGTTCTTAAATTCTCAGGTGATGTCCATTCAGCGTACAAAAAGAAAAGAAAAAAATAAGAGCCTGTTTGCCATGATTAAATTCATCTCCACATCTGTCAGATCTTCAGGAGTGTGAGAGCACAAAGGGCAAAGCGCAAAGCACGGTCTGAGCTTCATGTCGCACGCCCTGCAAACCCCAAATAATGAGAATTTGACCTCACACAGAAGCAACGAAGTGGAAATTAAGAAAAGGGGAAACAAAGAAAACTTCCAAGTGACCAATTATAACGCATCTTTTCTCTGTCCGAAGAAATCTCCGCTGTATACTCCGCTAGACGGGGACGCCACCCCCACTAGGGCCACCATGACATGATCTATCATATTTGCAGTTTCTTCTATCGATTCCTTCCACACCATAATTTCTGGATTTTTGGTTTCATTCCACGTTCCTCTGGTAAGCTGTGCAACTCTCATTTGCGTTGAATGGGTTAGGTCGCTATGGCTCTCTATCACATGTGACTTGACCTCGTGGGACATGGTTGAATAAGCATGGCCCTGATCAAAATCCGGTTCCTTGATCAAGGTCAATGCTGCCAATGTCTTGTTCATTAAGAAAAACGACTCCAAAGAATTAAATGTTTTCTCTTCCAACTTTCCTAGGAAGATTCCCATACAAAACTTGTGAATTTTTTTACTTTCTTCAAATAGACAAGCAGGTTTACCGGTCCGTATGTAGCCCTCCACCGGTATCTTCTCTTGAAATGGTATAGCCGCCGTGATGGCATGGTAAACTGCCTGGTCGAGATTACAATCTCATGCACAGACGCTGATTTCTTTGTGTATACCGGTTGATCTGCAGCCGTCAGAATATTACTGAATTTTGAATGTCTAGTCCACCTGGGCACGACCTTTCCACCTTTTTGACCGCCAATCTCAAGTGCTGTCGTCTGGCTTCTCTGTGCTTGGTTTCGGGACCCTGGAGATGGTGCTCCTGCTCAGGTGATGTGACAGCCTGAATTGTAATAAATTTCTATCAGGGTCGGTTTATACCCAATATTAAAGTGAGCGCAATTGAGGGCAAACATTATGTATTGATGTTCAAGGTAAGAGAACACCCATGTGATATATGTATTCCCAGTAAGTTGACAGTGCTTTTAACATTTGAAGGTTCCAGGGTTAAGATAGATGGTATCATGTCCATATGAAAGCACATGTGTAGGAAGGGTAAAACGTATCGACATAACCAGTAATATTTCAATAGGCAGTAGTAGTATATCTGCATCTCTGAAATGTTCAAACCTTGGAACTTGAAAGTCAACTGGTCCTGGTACCTTGGAAGCGATAAGATAAACCCGATAAGCGCGCACAGACCAACTGGCCGAGAAATTTCATTTTCCACATCGCTGCGCCCACTATTTCCCCTCCACAACGAGATCCGAGTTTCTAGTTCCTTCGTTTCGAAAGGCCTAGAAATACACATAATACAATGGCGGACTCTGTGTCGTCGCCGCCCAAGGCTATCCACACAATCGTGTTGGATGCCGGTCCCATCCTCAAAAATACCCCGCCGCTCTCGACCCTACTCGCCCAATGTGAGGAACTTATCACCACACCCTCTGTGCTTGCCGAGATTCGCGACCCCGACGCTCGCCTTCGTGTTGAGACCTTGTACCTTCCATTCTTGAAGCAGCGCTCCCCCAAACCCGCAAGCTACAATGTCATCAGCGAATTCGCCCGCAAGACTGGTGATCGCAGTGTCTTGAGTCGGACCGATATCGAGGTGCTGGCGCTTGCCTACGAGATCGAGTGTGAGAGCAATGGAGGTGATTGGCGATTGCGCAGCGTCCCCGGACAGAAGCGTATCAACGGAAGACCACCTGTGAAGGAGGAAGAAAAGGTGGAGGGAGCTGAGACCGACGGTGTCGAGGCAATTACCGAGGGTGTCCAGGAGGCTACTGTCACGGACACCGTGGAGGAGCCCAAGGAGGAAGAGCCTGCCACTTTGCAAGAAGATGCGTCCGCGACCGAGGATGCCGTTGAGCCCGCGACGGAGATTGCGCCCACAACCGAGGATGTCACTGAGGCTGCGGCTGAAGAGAATACCCCGGAGGAGGACCTAAATGAGGAGGGAGAAGATGATGCCGCCGATTCCGATGGCGGAGAATGGATCACACCCACCAACTACAAGCAGCGGCTGGCCCGCGACGACGGTGCCGATTCTGCGCCGGAGGTCAAGGTGATGCAGGTCGCCACCATGACCACCGATTTTGCGGTTAGTAAATTACTCTCCAATATGAAAGAAGAAATATACGCTAATCAACCTTGCAGTGTCAAAACGTTCTACTGCAGATGAACCTCAACCTGCTGTCAACGACAACCTTGCAAAGAGTTCAGCATCTTAAGACCTTTATCAAGCGCTGCCACGCTTGCTTCTCCACTACTAAGGAGTTGAACAAGCAGTTCTGTCCTCGTTGCGGCAAAGACACACTCACTCGTGTTTCGTGTACCACTACTGCTAACGGCCAGTTCAGCATGCACTTGAAGAAGAATATGCAATGGAACAACCGAGGCAACGTCTTCAGTGTCCCCAAGCCCACCCACGGCAGTTCCAACGGAAAGTGGAAGGGAGGCGGTGGAAAGAACGGCTGGGGTCAAGAGCTCATCCTCACTGAGGATCAGAAAGAATACACTCGATCGACCGCCGAGGAGGAGCGCCGCCAGCGTCGTGAGCGTGATCTCATGGACGAGGACTACCTGCCCGGCATCTTGACTGGTGAGCGGAACAAGATGGGCGGCCGCGTGAAGGTTGGCGCCGGTCGCAATGTCAACTCCAAGAAACGTTAAAACTTGGGACGACTTTTGCATTACGGATTACATGGGCTGGAGTTTGGGTTATACGCACAAAAAGTCCTTGAGTTATCTCCATTTGACGGAGATGGCCCCGCCTGTTGATGAGCAATGATCAAGTCTTTGTCTAATGGCTACAGAACCTTTGCACATAGATAGTACGGAATAGAATACCTTGAACGCATTTTTACGAAATTCGAAGATAAAAATTTTGAAGACATGTCATTGGTAGCCAATATCAAGGACCTACCAAGGTCCTCCTAATAGATCACACCTCAAACACTCGGCTAAATATCCGAAGCAATGCAAATCGCAGCCGTCCATCGACTGTACAAACTAACACCATGCGCCGAAACACAGGCCAAAGCACCTTGTGATCCCTCAAACCCAATTTTTCAACCTAGTTTCTTGTTTAAACAGCAGGAGCGTCCTCTGGGCTGGAAGTTAGCTTTCTGGCGGAAATATTAGGGTAATATGGGACGATTCATACCGGTCTGCTGGGTGAGCAGGAGGCCGTAGCGCTTCTTCAGGGTAACACGGTGACTAGGAACAAAAATGTCAGTCCGGGTCGTCTGCTTGTCGAAGTTCACGATCCACATACCGGGAGTACTTGTCGTCAGGAGAGAAACGGGCGGGGTGGCTTCTGGATGTAAGTATTTGGAAATAAGGGCTGTCTGTAGGGTTGGAAGCATACGCGGACTTGGAGACCTTGCCATCAACGACCTGAGGAGAACTGTTAGCCCTAGGATCCTAGGCGGATTATAACTATCAAAATGACCTACCTTCTTCAAGGTGTAGACACGCTTGCCATCGGCACCGATAGTGTACTGGTTTGATTAATTAGCGAGTGTGTTCCTGAGGGATTCGGCGGGATTGATCGTTTGGTTCGTTCGGCGATCGTAACTGATTCGAACATACCATAAGATGCATTCTAATGGGTTTAAAATTAGTAAACGTCTCAAAATCAAAGCATATCAAAATGCGCCCAAGGCTCGAATACTCACTTGGAGGTTTTGTTTCGTGATTTGGCGGTAATAATAGCTGGGGTCTTGGTTGCTGGAGCCGGAGGAATTTTTTTTTGGCGCCGACGCACTCGGGGCCGCTGCTTAGTCATGATGTGCGCTTAAAAAGCCGAAGCTCTCCAGTTTTGACTTCTTCCCACTTCTGACTTTCAGAGAAATCTGCTTGGGAATCTTAACAGTGTTGATGATGCACTGTTGCAATTGCTGAGTAGGTAGCCGTCGTAAGCAGCTGGAATATTTTGCAAGTTACTGCTTTTGTTGTTCCTTCACTTGGCCCAACCTCGACAAACTTCTTGGGCCGCAGAGACTTCAGGTGAGTTTGAACAAAGCTTCAAGGAGCTCATCTGCTTTTTTTCCCTTTGCTTCACTACCCCCCTCTTTTATGATGACCAAAAACTTAACATAGGCAAAGGCACTACTTTGATTTCAGCCTTTGCCGTTGATGTTACTTTTGACTACAACGGTATCTGAGAAGATCACCACTATGCAAATCTATTCACTCGCATATGTGTCAGAAGAGTTTGGCTAACCCTGCCTCTTCATAGATTTATTATTTATTATTTCAGTCCTGAATCTCAGTAATCCTTCCAAGATGGCCGAATCTACCAGCTCGTCCACAGCTGTCCCTGTCAAAGGGAAAGGCCCACGGAATCGTTCTACTAGGCCCAACTACAGGCATATTCATCGCTTCCCTCTCCCTGTCACTATCCACCCTGTTCCTCCTGTAATTCCTCATAATCCTCTTTCTCTCATTAGTGTTGCCCTCTCGTATCTATCTTTTTTGATCTCCCCTCCTCGCCAAGAAGTTTACAGTGCATACTTTGACCTGGCTACCTCTTCCGTACATGTTACAGATGAGAAAGCAATCAAGGCTTTGTGGCAGATGGGATTCTTCGGCAAGGGTAATCTGAGTCGAAGTGAGCCCAGCTGGCTGGAGCGTGAGAAGAAAAGGAGAGGTCTCCTGGGTGGGAGCACTAGTGAGGAGGCTACAAGGAAGCGCAGAACAGAGCGTCGGGAATTGAAGCTCGAGCGCGCAAGGGTGGAAAGGCTGATGGTCGAAGAGAGACTTAAAGCTGAAGCCGCAGCTAGAGAGTCCGGCGCTTCGTCTTCAGTGTCCGCTGATGCCTTGCCTGCTGCACCTATCTCGGTAGAAAAGTTCTCAGTCAAGAAGGCCATGGAGGCCAAATACCAAAGAAATCGGCAAGCGGCGATGCAGAACGGCAATGCAAACCCGCCTACTACTGATGAGACCAACGCATCCAATGAAAAATCCGTGCGGTTTTCGCCTGCCGTCCAGGAGAAAGAATCGACCAGACCTGTTGACGATGATGCCGATCTCGACATGGACTTTGATAATGAAGAGCATCTCCAGATCTCAAATGAAGAGACATTCTTCTTGGTCTATGGCCTCGGCACTTTGCGAGTCGTTGATCGCGAGACCAATGCCGTTATTCCGACTTCCACCCTCTTCTCCCTCCTATGCAACCACTCCCACTACCCGCCGCGCCTTCCCTCCTCCGATATGCAACCCGACGACCCCTTCCTGATTTCATATTCGGTATATCACCACTTCCGATCCCTCGGGTGGGTGGTCCGATCTGGCGTGAAGTTCGGAACAGACTACCTCCTTTACAACCGAGGCCCGGTGTTCTCTCACGCCGAGTTCGGCGTTATAATTGTTCCCTCGTATGAGGATCCCTACTGGTCAGAGACTCAAGAGCGCAGAGACCATGTGGCTCAAAAACAGGATCGAAGTTGGTGGTGGCTGCATTGTGTGAACCGCGTCCAGGCTCAAGTGAAGAAGAGCTTAGTAATTGTCTATGTTCAAGTGCCACCACCCCCATCATCCTTTGACGATATCGGGACTGTTCTTGGTCGCTACCGAGTCCGCGAATTTCTCCTACGACGATGGATTCCTAATCGGAGCCGTGATTAGGAGATATCGTTGGTCAACTCCAATTTTTTCTGTATTATTATGATGAGGGCTTCAGATACCCAATCATCTCCATAAATATGTGCCAAAAAATACATATTCACATGATAATGACATTGTTCATGAATTCATCTTTGATATTTCATCTAGATAGTTTCTCTCCAGCTGCGGCTGCTTGTAAGAAAAGGGACACGCTAGACCGCATTGGGTAATATTACTGGTTACCAGGTCACGTGGGTCACGCGTTTCGCGTCCGCTTCAATTCTCCATCAAGTCAATCTGTACTACGTAATAAATGCCCAAGATCTATGAACCATATCATATTGCGACATATCAACCATGTTAACGAATGTTTAATTCATTTGATCTACGGCATCAGGGATGGAGACTCAGGACAGTATCGATATTGCACATCTGCAACGCGTCGCGTTGGGACTTGTATGTGTAATGACCTGCAGCGTTCCGGATTTCTATTGGGCTAACAATTTTGACGTCTTCAGGAGCACGACCCATATGTCCCTGGACAAGCACATCTTGACAGCCCCTCGCAACCACGGTCGACCCATGCAGATGAGGTTGTCAATCGTTCCTACAGTGACAGTTCCCCGACGGCTCCCCGGAATTTATCTCTAGTCGCCTCGAATCCAACGAGCCGTTCCCATAAGCGTAACTCCTCTCCTCAATTACCTCGACACTATGAAAACTTCCCCATGAATCCTCCCAGCGAGCCGAACAAGTCTATCTCAGTTTCCAGGTCGATTGTACCTGCAGCAATGGATCCCACGGATGCCACCCCGAGTGACACTCAAGTTGTCTCACAATCGATCTACGATAGTATAATCCAGCGAAATGGGGAGTCCATGTATGGAGGAGCTTCACAATACGGCGGAGATGGTGGCACTCTTAGGACATTACACGAGGGCGATAGTGGCCATATTGATCTTCTTGCCGAATTCGATACAGCACACCACGAACCCAACCTCTCTCCGATCCAAGATGAAGAAAGCAACTATGACCCGGATGAATCGTCTCCAATGCATTACCAGCCCGAGTTCTTCCCTGAATCCCAACGCTTTATGGCCACGACTCCCGGGACATCGATAAAAAAGCCTCAGACTCCAGGCACACTGACGGAGACGCCCACTCAATCGAGGAACCCTCTTGCCGGAGATATCGAATCTAGTGGGGGGCTGATGGGCTTGAGTCAGTTATTTCGAGCAACTCAGGCCCAATCGTCCCCCTTGGTTCATGGCCAACAACCGGAACTTGTATCAGATCGTCCATCGCCGAATATTCCCATTCAGCGACCCCGCATAGCTAATAATGTTTCCTCGCCACTTGTTCATTTTACGAGAGAATCATCCGAACCGAACCTCCACTACATATCCATGAAAGAGTCACAGTCAAGGAGGGATAAATCTCTCGGGGAAAGATTGACACGGTCTGCGGATAATATGCAATCGGATGATCCGCTGGATGAGGAGTTCAACAAGGAGTCTAGTTTTGTTCAAAATGCACGGAGACAACGACTATACGACGAAGAGACTGCTGCGCAATTTGCGGCCTTAAATGCCCCCCCGCGGTCCGAGGACCGTGCTACACCACCAGATTATCTAGACGAGAATGCGGATGAAATTGCGACCGCTGGAAGTGAGGAAGAAACGGAACAAGAAGATGAAATCGCACCGCAAGTTCCCCAGTCGCAGGAATTATCGCATCTTTCCGAAGAAGACAAGGAAAACAACCCCAGTTTTGTAAATGAGACTGATAGTGCACACGACCGGCTCTCACAAGCCCTTGGCATGGAAAGTGGTCCATCATCTCGGGTCAATACAGCACCGGAGGCTGATGTTAGGTATTCTCAGCCTGAATCGGTCGACGTGCATGACCGGTATCCATATTCTAGTCGATCCTCTCAAGTCATGGTAAAAGACTCTCAACAATCGCCACAGCCATCGCCCAGGCCCAACAGATATGAGGCCCAAGCTGACCAGCAATCATTTACGCTGCAGCTTGAGCCCGCCCCTAATAGTATCGACGATGGGAATGTTTCACCTATCCGACAACGCCTTCAATCTTCTCCGCCTCCTTCACAACTAGAGGATGGGCTTAATTCAAATTTCGATTCCCACGAGCAGGGCCCTGATGTCGAAATGGAAGATCATGCGCCGTCCAACGATGCTGTGCCACTACAATCTGGCATTGCTCGTGCTTTGCCCAAAAGTGGGCTATTCTCCAACAGCTCCCAAGGTGGTGCCGGGAATAAATCTTCCTCGATGCCCTCGCGTGTTACTGAAACGCCTGTTCACCTACGTCCAGATCCTGAAGACTTGTCCCGGTTAACAAGCATACCAGAGACCAGCCCCAGCCACATCCAATCCAATGAATGGGAAGCAGGGTCCAATGCTGATGGATTGAATAATGAGGATGATGACCTGCCTCCTATGCTACCTACAGGTGTTGAACGATTTGGTCAGATGCACCATTCACAGTCCCGTGCCCTTTCATCCCCAATCAAGACCCTCATTTCCCAGGCACAATCCCAGATTCTATCTAGTCCAAGTGGAAGACAACGCCGTGCTTTGACTGAGATTGCTTCGGATTGTTCTCCCCAAGCTGATTTCAAGATCGGGGATATCGGCTTGGATTTCTTCACTGCCGACGATGATGATTTTAATTCATTGGTCATTGATGGTTCCCCGACTCGCCCTCGAAAGAGAAGACGAGGCAACTTTGGCCAGTCCTTCAATACGTCCGACACTGCTGTTCCCGGGACGCCTCGTGCACACACCTATAAGACTACAGCACCCATCCATGAGAGCCCCGCTCAGCATCTGTCCTCATCAGCAGTTACCAATATTCCTGCACCTCCCCGCAGACAATCCAGACCTGCTGTTAGAGATGATACTGTATGGGAAATCGGAGACTCTCCGCAACAACCGACTGTACGACGAAGATCAAGGCACACCGGAGCTACTGCTCCCCGGGACATGGGAAAGCGACATGTACAAAAACATCATACAGAAGTTCAAGCGCCAACTCTGCCCGTACCCACTGGAAAAACCGCATCAGTCACATCTTCTGAACTCACTGAACTCACTGATGTTGATATCACCTCAGAGGACCAGCCTTTATCAGATAACAACATCACCAATAGCCCTCCTACCACACCTCAACCTGCCCGGATATCTTCTGATAGCACCTTGATTGCTCCCAATCAAGTCATTGCTGTGTGGAAGGGTCAAAAACGGGCATATTACCCTGCTACTTGCTTCGGAACGCCTCTTGGTGTCTCACAAACCAATTACACTGTGAAATTTGAAGACAGTCTTCCTATCGAAGTCCTTAAGGGGCTAGTTAAGAGGTTTGAACTTCACATCGGTGATGCTGTCAAAGTCGATATGCGTGGTATTCCAAAGGTCACACATCTCGTTCGTGGCTTTGATGATAAACTCACAAAGGAGGAGCTTTCCCAGGCTGCCGAAAGTGGGTTCTGCCCCCAGACCGATATTTACGGCTATTCCTCGGTTATCCTTGGGCCCAAACAACGCAAAAGCCTTCCCAATGGTGGTCTCAATAATTCCGAAAATGTGATTAAGGTACCAATGGGCCGCATCTACCTCGACATGAGTTTGTGGAATCAGCTCAAGGACCGTGACTTTACCTATCAACCCGAGCTGGCGCCCCAACCAACAGTCCAAGTCACAGTTCCAGCACCAGCCCCAGCAGCTGCATCTCATTCGCCAGAAAAATCATCACTGCCAGCCTCTCCGAGTATTCGCTTCTCTCGTTCTTTCCAGTCTGGCAGCGGTATCTTCACGAACATGGTATTTGCGGTGTCCTATACGGATGACGATGGTTCCAAGAAACGTGTTTCAAAACTCATTATGGATAATGGTGGCTCGGTATTGCATGATGGATTCACAGAACTGTTTGACACCTCTTCGATCCTTCCTTTTGAAACACCAACAAAAAGCGAGAAGAGTGAGTCCAGTAGCGCTGGACTTTGTCTAACACCCCTTGCTGAAGATGTGGGTTTTACATGCCTCATTGCTGATACATACTCCCGCCGTGAAAAGTACATGCAAGCCCTGGCACTGGGTCTACCGTGTCTCTCGGGCCGCTGGGTCGAAGATTGTGTTGCGAAGGGTCGCGTTTTAGATTGGGATGTTTACCTACTACCCGCCGGTGACTCAACTTATCTCAATGGGGCCACCAAATCCCGAATGATGATACCGACGTCGCCTTGCGAGTCTCGTCTATCTGACACCATCGCGGCAAGACCAAAATTACTGGGCGGAAAGTCCGTTCTTATCATCACTGGCCGAGGAAAAGCACAGAAAAAACGCCAAGCCTACATATTCCTCACATTTGCGCTTGGAGCTTCCCGTGTAGAGCGAGTACCAGATCTTGAGACTGCCCGCGCATTAATGGAATCTCAGTCCGAGGCTTCGTTGCCTTGTAGCTGGGACTTGGTTTACGTCGATGATGCCGATCAATCTTCTGCGCAGTCCATGTTGACCCCGAGACCGAAAACACAGAAATTTTCCTTGGTTCATGGCAAGAAGCGCAAGAAGTCAACTATACTCACTTTAAGAGATCCTGTTGACAGTTTATCGCCCATTACACGAGTTGTTGGAAATGAGTTTGTATGCCAGAGTTTGATCTTGGGTAGATTGTTTGAGGAGTGACAAATCTCTTTTTAGCTTGTTATTATGTTGATACCAATTTCATTTCAGCCTTTCCTTTTTCGGGAATCCATCTCTTCGCTTTCAGAAAAAAATCTTTGCTTTTTACCTAATCTAGCTAACTCAAGAAAAGCTGGTGTGGGTCACCTCCGTAACCGTGATAGTCTCATGAATACTGACATGATACGGATTCCGAACCGCCCCATCAGCCGGGTACAAATGTTCTTCACTGCTATTAGTTTGGTCATAACCTCGTTCTCTCGGTGAAGACACACTCGTCACCATACCCTTGGTGTCGTCGATATCCGGGCGCCAGAATTTAGGGTCATTGGAAAGCTTTGGCCCAGTCCCGTCGCCGTTCAAAGTAGCCAGCGGATATCTTACAGAACCGCTTTTTCCATATCGCTTATTCTTGCCGTAAAGACTGGCATCGAGGAACCAGCGAAACAGAGGACGGAGTGTAACCAGGCTTCCAGCGATAATACCCAGGCCAGTTTCGATAATAGACCATATAGCGATTTGGTAAGTTGAGTCTAGCAGTAGATACCCCAGATTAGCATCCTGCTTTCATATCAAACCGCAGAACGGAATCTTTTGAACATACAGAGAAAGTCGCGGTCCAGATAGAAGTGAAGAAACGGAAGTCGGATAACCACCGCTACACTCGCACTGAGAATTGTTAGCACCTGTGTCCACATCTCCTCTTCTCCAATGTCAAGAATTCCACATACATGGCACCCAAGCTCAGAATTCCTCCGACAGCAAACTTGGTCCGACTACTCATTTGCAGGTTCCAAACCAAAACAATGGGCAGGATCCCCAGTGTGAAATCGCATAGTATCGTGAGTGCGCTATAAAGATAGGCGATATTAAGCAGAATAGTTGATGAAACGCAGGATCCCTTCGCTGTGGGATCGGCTTGTCGCCAGAAATAGGAAATTGGATGACAATCGAGAACCAGAACGAAAAAGAAAAGAAGGGCATTGGCGATTGAAAGCCCGATGAGGCAGTATAGAATTATTCTGTGCGTTTTTCGAATTGTTAATCGCAGGAGCGCGACGGCGATGGAAATCTTGGTCACGGCCGAGGACCAGACGTAGAGGATTTGACTGAGCCACCACCACTATCAATTCATTTCAGATTAGAATTATGATTATGAACATTCCCGAAAATTGATTGCATAGCTTACACGCAAGGCAGCTTCGTAGAGTTTGATGTTGGTTCCGAAATCAACTAGTTGGTGGCCAACGCCATCCTTTGCGCCGATGATACAGCAGACGATGAGGGAAGTGTAGATCATCTAGATAAGAAAGTGGGAATGAGATGTTAGCACTATTATCAAATGATTGGATTTTATTTGGGTAAATTTGTCTTAACCATACCAGTGCTGCGACCATAAGTGTATCATCCCAGCCAAACGCCCTAACAAGATACCCACGAACAAAACATCTGAAAGAGACGGTTATAACAGATAGACCCAGCATTACACACGAAAGCGTAAACATAGCGAGACTACGCCCGACGAGGGGCAACCCCGAGTGCATCGCTGCGGTCTGTTCAAGGTTGTCTCTGTGTCAACGAAATAAGTATATCCCGTAAGCCCTTCAGGACCAGTTGACTGGTTGGCTCAATGCCATGAGGCCAAGCAAAATGACGAAGTTAGAATAAGCCGAGAGCCTCAACCAAAAAAAGAAAAAGAAATTAACAGAGCCGGAGCTCTGAGAACAAGCGTACATATAAATGGAGCCCGGGTCCTACTAAACCTTTAGCCATGCTGGTCAGGAGGCCAAAAAGCCGCCAGAACTCCGGCCAACGCCAGGATTTCCCGCGGTCAGACCTGCTTCGTACCTACACTAATGTAGGCAATTAAGGAAAGTTCAGTGCTAGCCAAAAACCCCACATCTCGAATCTTCGCGTGTGGGGCACAAGGGGGCTTCTAGTCGTTTGGTGCCGAGATCGATTGTAGCCAGATCGATGGACTAATAGCCTTGCCGAGGAAAGATTCATCCATCGCCCCGTTTATTCGATTAAAACAACCAGTCCAGACCTGAGAGCGGGGTTGCGCTAGGTCTGAAACAGTGCACGGCACGCGAATATCCACGATTCGCTAAAGGGAGTGGGCAAATAGGAGGCGTGACGCGCATCAGCTGTTAGTAGTCTGTGGTGGGCGATATAGCCAATCAGGTCAAATCAGGGTGAATATTCCCCCGTTTGTTGCTAGCGGTAAGCCACCGTGGGCGCTATGGGCACCGGCTCGGTCCTGGGTGCACGAGCACTCGAGGCTGAGGTACAATCCTCATGGTGAACGAGTCTCGGCTTTGTTTTGGGCTTGCCGCTTGAGTGTGTGACAATGGCATTGTTTTCGAGGAGAACGAATGGCATCAAAATTATTTTCTGAGGATTGAAGCTGGAGTGGATTCGATTAGTGATTGATTGAGGCTCTTTTCCCATTTGACACGTTAACAGGCCGTTCGCCTTACGCGAAAGCTACTCGGTACCTTTTCTGTTGACTCCACTTTGCCCAGTGTTTTATCGCCCCCGTAGTTAAGGCATCCACCCGGAGTGCAGCAATTTCGACCGAGGAGCTAGCCGATTGAGGCCCCACTTGGAAGAAAGCAATTTGTCAGGTACGGCGTACTCCGTGAAGTGACTAAAGTGATAAGCATAGAGAGAAAATCAAAACGCTGAAGGCGTCTGAAATGCAGAATCCTTGTAAAAGAGGCTTGCTGATCAAAGATGGGGAAGAGCGGACCGCGGGAAAAACAGGCCGAGAATATGATAAAAGCGATAAACATCCGTCAAGTGGGGTTTTATCCATGAAAATAATGTTTGTGTATTACTCAACCCTGTTATGTAGTTATATTTTGCACCAATGATTCGTGACTGTGTTGATCTTTCACCTTTATAGAAACTTCGTGACGAGGGTGGAAAGGGTATATCCAGCGTCCACTTTGCTACGTACCGAACGCCGGCAATTTCGGATCTATGAAACCCGTGGCCTAGTTTAGGGCTTACATGAGTTTCAGATCTATGGAGCATAGATTAATAAACTGTGGATGTACTCCACCGTACTCAGCTCTATCACTCTGTACATCGACACTATCAATCCCGCATTTCTCATAGCTCTAACTACATACAGTCCTTGAATAGCTCTGAATCGAATTAGTTTTGAGAAAGTTAGTTCAGTCAAGTGTCAACAGCCCAACATCAGAACTCAGCTTGAGGTTACCTTTCATACTCTTCAGCGGCGTTTGGATGTCCGGTGAAATTCAACCCAAGGTTTGGTCGGATACAATTGCCCTTCCTCATGTGGATGCCTTTGGACCGAATTGACCTTTCCCGAGGTTTGGTGTAGGCTCTTTATTTAATGGTGAATGTACCATTCTGGAATGAAAAGCCACCACGGAGATTGGGCTTTCTCCCGGGTTGGGGATATGAAAAGTGATATGAAAAGCACAAAATGAGAAAATATGATCCGATGAGCATTCCAATGGCATAATATGAGGTTAAAGGATGCAATTGCTACCTTGAAAGAAAAAACCCCCCTCCAATTGACTACTCGGAGGGGGTTTCAAGGTTTGATGGTGTAGTAGATTTCGATGTTCGCCATGATAGAAGATTCTCCGGGCAAATGCATGTAACTCCAGGGCTGTTCAGATCACAAGTTATTACTAACATGTGTCAACCTTTCGCCATTAAATCCCTCAAGCATTGCAGATTCTCTGTTCTCACACATAGATCCTGAAGCTGCGAAGCCCGGGGTCATTCTATTAGTAAACGAAGGTTCCTTTCGTCTTTCCACCGAGAAAAGCCACCAATTTCGGAAGAATTCTCGATGAGTCAGTGAGGTATAGATTGCAATGTCAGTTCTCTCCTGCAGGTAAATCATTCACATCACAGGAGCAACAAAATCTTCATCTTCCAGAGGCTCAAGCTCCTAGAATTCATTTCAACACTGCAATAAACAATTCATCAGCCATATACAGGAATGCTGGACAGGGGGCCCGAAATGACAAGCTGGTGGATCCTGTATAATCAGATAACGAATAGTATACTCGCCTGGCTAATACATACTTCCGTGACACAAAGAATGACAACATTTGGATTCAAGGTTCTTGGAAGGTAGAAAAAAAATCAAAACAAAACGGGCTGCCGGAATCTTAACCCACCAAAACCCATTGGATCCTACCAGCTCAACAGCTCAGCAACCAAGTCATTCGGCAATCAGAACTGACTGCATCCATGGTTCGACAGGCGTGGTGGTCTCTCGTTTGGGGGCTTGCCCTCGCTTCATTCTGCCAATGTGAAGACAATACTATCTTTCGCGATGTTGCTATTATAGGCGGCGGGGCCGCAGGAACCTTCGCCGCAGTGAAACTCCACGACGCAGGCAAATCGACCATCTTGATTGAGAAAGAAGCCATTCTAGGTGGTCAAACCAATACTTACCAGGATCCGCTCACCAACCAGACGGTCGACTACGGTGTCCAGGTATTCCACAACCAACAGTTCGTCAAGGATTACTTCGACCGACTTGACGTACCCTGGAAAATCACGGACAATGCTTTCGTCGCTCCTAGTCATGCATACTACTTGGATTCACAGACTGCTAAGCCTTTCAACTACACCAGGCCGAATCCCAAATCTGGTCTGGAGGCATATGTGGAGCAACTTGCAAAATACCCAGATATAGAGCAGGGCTTCTTTCTTCCAGACCCTGTTCCTGAAGACTTACTACTGCCGTTCGGCAATTTCATCAAAAAGTACCCCGAGATTGCCAATGCCACACTTGCAATTACCAACTTCGGTCAGGGTCTCGGCGACAATCTGGAGCAGACCACTTTGTATGTGTTCAAGAACTTCGGGACAGACGTCGTCCGTGATATTTCTATTGGCTTCTTGATCTCAGCAAATATGGACAATCACGAGATCTATGATCATGCAACACAGCTGCTTCAGCCAGATGTCTTGCTTAGTAGTGTCGTGGTCAGCACAACACAAAGGAATCATGAAGGAGTGGAACTGATCGTCAAAACACCAACCGGGTACCAAAAAGTGAAAGCAAAGAAGCTTCTGATTGCCATCCCACAGAAACTTGACAACATGTATCCCTTTGACCTGGATAGACGAGAATCCAACATCTTCGGCAAATTCATGAACACAGGCTACTATACCAGCTTGGTGAACAACACCGGGCTGCCAGCGAATTTCTATTCCTATTCCATTAGCGCTGACACACCATACAACGTCCCCAAGTTACCGGGTGTTTACGGTGTCACGCCTACGGCAATTGACGGTGTTTTTGATATCAAATATGGCAGTCCGTCCGCTATACCTGACGAGGATGTTCAATACGAGATTCTTTCTTACGTTAGGGCACTCCAGGCCAATGGGCTGGCAGAAAAAGTACCCGGTAGCCCAGGGTTCGTGGCGTATAATAGCCATGCTCCGTTTGAGTTGACTGTGTCTCCAGATGAGATCAGAGATGGATTTTACAACGATTTGTATGCTTTGCAGGGTTATCGCAATACTTGGTATACCGGGGCTGCTTTCCACACTCAGGACTCGTCTTGGCTGTGGAATTTCACTTCGAACTATGTTTTACCTGGGCTGCTGGAATAGGACTTAATACTGTCCACCAATACGACCAGTGCTGTTCCGTTTCTGTTATCCAGTTGGATTTTGTGCTTCAGCCTTATACTCACCGCAGTTCAAACTTGCTCAAACCCTGCATCGATCTTAAGCTGCACATATGTTTTATCAAACCTTGTTTCTCGCAAATTCTCCTTGGAGAATCCGGAAATTATACTGCCATGGATTGTTCCATTATAATAGCCACTTAATTAATCCGAACAATCCCCCAGGATATCAAAACTTGAGCTCTTGCTTCACAGTGCTGTTAAACAGACCTCCCAAGGTTCAACCCGCTGGATATAGTGCACGCCAGGACCCTCGTATACCCGCTCAACGAGCTTTAAACAGACATGTGTGAGCTGCGAACCCGCCTTTCTCATCGCAGTTTCAATGGTTAGGTATCATTTGTGGAACAGGTCATGATACAGGTGGAGATATCATTGAAGGAAAATCTTTCTATAATACAGAGAAACACCGGAGACAAACCCTCATATCGCTACAGAAGTCCAAGATCGAATGGATTACATGATGCACACTTATTTGGCCGCCTTCTTGCCGGCCTTCTTGCCACCCTTCAAACTCTTCATCTGGGCAGCCCGCTCAGCACGAGCCTGGCGCTTCCTCCACGCAAGCCACCGGTTCCGGTTATCATAGGGCTTAGCGAAGACTCCAGCCTGCTCAGCAGCACGACCGATCACCCAATTGGCCTCACGGTACATATATCCGGGACGAAGTTGCGGGCCAGTCTCGGCATTAGCAGCCTCCACGGATCCAACTTGAGTGCCATTCTCATCAATCTTGACCACCAAGTCCGACTGCTGGGCAACAGGCTCGATTCGCGGAGTCGACACCATGTTCAACCTGCGCCGGCTGGGCGCATTACGCGGGTACGGCAGCTTATCCTCCTTGTCGAAAACAACTCCAATGTACTTGCGGTCGGGGTGCTGCAAGGGGTCGAGGTAGTATCGGACGTAACCAGCTTGAGTAGCGTAGATGGTGTGGTCACGGCCCATGGCGCAGTTATCACCGGGGAACCATAACGAGCCGCGCTGTTTGAAGATGATGCAGCCGGGAACGACGTATTCGCCGCCGGAGCGCTTCGCGCCGAGACGCTTACCGGCGGGATCGCGCGAGTGTCTGTTGGCAGTTCCCTGGGAGGCGTGGGAGGCGTAACGCACTTGGGAGAATGGGAGGAGGGAGGGTGTGGGTGTGGTTTTCGGGAGAGTGAGGCCTGCTGAGAGCGTTCGTGTGATGAGGGATTGTGGCTGGCAGAGACTGGGAGTCGATCTGATGGATGGGGCGAAGGCTCGCTCCAGCGCCCGGAGAGGCGTCAGGAACCTAGGTTGCAGCATTGTTGGGCAATTGAGGATAGTCTGTCTGGGGTTGCGGAAGTTGAAGCTCCAAAGGGGAACTTTTTCTCGGAGGCTTGGCGTCACGTGTGCGGGCCGTAAGCTGGCTTCATCTATACTTGACTTCGCGTCGGGCGGTCTCGACTCTCGACCACCATCATTTTGATCATACTTGAGTTTTTGTCCATTGCACCATGATGAGGTCTATTCTCCAGACTGTGTGGGCTCTTTTCATGCTAGTGGCTGTTGCCCAGGCCCAGTTCAACTTCTTCGACCAGATGTTTGGGAACAACCAACAACAGCAAGGTCATCGCCAAGGCCCCCAGGATGTCCCAAGCGATAGTGTTCGGTACCAGAACTCTTGGAGTCAAGGTATGTGGAATAATACAATGTTTCAAAGATGAATTAATTACCTGCTTCAAATTCGCTGACAATAAGTCCTCTCGCAGCTCAATGCAGCAACTACCTTTGCCCTGGAACCCTCGCTTGTGTGAGCGTCCCACATCATTGCCCATGCCCACACCCCGATGTCGAAGAAAAGGTGGAACTAGGAGAAGGCAGTGCGATCTGCGTGTCGAAAGGGGGATTTAAAGCGGGCGAAGCGCTACGGAAAATCGAATTGGCTCGCAAGGGACTGCTGTGAGCAATTTATGGCCTATTGAGGCATTTCGAGGCATACTCTTTATATCACCGGCACCTCTATCTGGGGCTGAAGGCCTTCCACTACAAAAGGGTTTTTCGCTGCAGGTCTGGGTTACCGTCCGCAAATATGAATTTAGCGTGTTTTCTTTCCCACTACCTCTTTTCTGGTACAACAAAGACAAACCAAAGGACATAATGAAGACTTTGACTTGGTTTCGATTCACCACGGATTAAATATCAGCACCTAACTAGGCAGATACCTACTAGTAAGATGGGTAGGTAGTTTCCGCTTGCTGGTTTCTTGTTCATACCGCGATCAATAATCGTGTTGTAAGCCAAATAACATTGATGTGTTTCAATGCTCCTGCATTGGGTGACAGAAACCATTTTGTTTCCAAGGTCGAGAAAGATCAAACTCAATTTATAGTTCATGTTTTTGAAGGATACCATCTGTTGTCCAAGTTGACTCAAGAATCGTGGTGCTGAACTACAGGAGCTCGCCGAGTCATCTACAATTGTATGTACTGGCTTGAGCGATTACCACGATCGGCATAGCGCTATCTCCGCTTAATTCCGCCGCAAACTTCCGTCATTGCAAGACTTCTTTGCGCCCACTCACTTTCCGTTTACATCGCATCTCGATCCTGCACCGCGCCTAAGAATTGGCAGCTCACATAAATATGTGGGGAATCAGACTCCGTATAGTTCCTTTACGAAATGTCCCCTCTCAGCAAGCATACTCGACGCTAAGGAGCAGGAATACTCGTGGCTCTCGCGGTATCTTCAGACCACAGCAAAAGCAACCCACCAGAAAAACATCGGAGGAGCCTGAAACGCCCGAATCACCAAATCCTTCAGAAACTGCGGTACCTCAGCCTCAAGATGGGCCCAATCTTAATTATGATCCTTCAAAAAACACACTCCTCTCCCCCCGTGTACATGCCAGAGGACCCGAATGGGGTGCTCAAGGAGAACCATCCCGCGACTCAAATATTAGCAAACTCTGGGCTGGTAGTTCAGAGACAACTAGAAATGATGAACCTTATGATGTGAGTCTGGAGTCAAGCCTACTAGCGCACGGTCGTGTGGCTAACGTCTTTTTCTTGACAGTGGCTTCGAACAAGCAAACAAATATGTTATTATGGATGCGCAAGGTAATCACATCGGGTACATGGCGGAGCAAGAGAAGGGAATGACCAACACCATCTCGCGTCAAATGTTTCGCACCCACCGAAGCTTCGTGACACATGTTTTCGATCGCCATGACAATGAAGTTTTGCGTGTAAGGCTATTGATCCCGGACTGAAGTATTGTGGCTAACGAATGCAGTTCCATCGACCATTTTCTTGGATCAATTCTCGAATCAAAGTCTATGATCCTCTCGACGTTACCACAAGTGCCTACACTTCCTCCACTGCTATCCAAAATACCACACCTGGGTCCCTTGTCTCAGCGAACGCAGCTTCGAATCCGCGCATTTCACCACTGAGCTTCGATCAGATGCGAATAATTGGTGAAAGTCAACAAGAGTGGGCACCCCTACGCCGGAAATACAACATCTTCACATATCATCAGTCTCCGAACCCAGCGACAGACATGGGTGCCCAAAAATTCCCGCTCTCAGGGTCAGATCTGTCGAAAACTCAGCAAATGCAGATAGCACATGGATCTCAGTCAAGTGAGGGCGAATTCAACCAGTTTGCATATGTCGATGCCCGATTTCTTTCTCTAGATTTCGATTTGCTCTCTGCAGAAAACAAATTGGTTGGGTCCGTTAACCGTAACTTTGGTGGGTTCGCCCGAGAGATCTTTACGGATACCGGTGTATATGCGCTGCGTATGGACTCTGCTGGATCGAGCACAGAAGCGCTGCCTACTGAAAATGCGCCCACCGAAGTGACCAAGGCTACTGGTATGACACTTGATCAGCGTGCAGTTGTGCTAGCCACTGCTGTGACAATAGATTTTGATTACTTCAGCCGGCATAGCAATAGCAGCGGGTTCGGCTTTATGCCTTTGTGGTTCCCTGGCATGGGAGGGGAGGCTGCTGGTGGCGCAGCGGCCGGTGGTGCAGCGGCCGGTGAAGCTGCTGGGACTGCTGGAGCCATTGGCGAAGCCGCAACAGGTGCCATTGGTCGAGCCGGTGCAGCAGGTGGGATGGCAGAAGGCATGGCAGCAGGCGTAACTGGTGCCGGTACAATGGCTGGATACGAAGCTATGCAACGCGGCATGTCCGGTGGACAAGACAGCCAGGCACCTACAAGTGACCATGGGCAGGAACAACCTGGTGCCACCGGAGATGCATGGCCCGAAGAAAAAACGCAAGAAGACGTCTGGGATGAAGATCCTTGGGATGACTCAGGAGATTCTGGAGAAGGAGGATCCATCTCTGACTGGTTTGATCTCTGACTGGTTTGAATAACGATTAAGGCTCTATAACCTTGTATGATAGGAAATCTCTCTAATGTATTTTATATTGGGTCTTCAAAACCCGGACTGGAGCATAATATTTTATTGGATTGTGCCTCGTAGATAATCTCTTATAATTTCTTTGTCTTCTACCTGGGATCGACGCGGGGCAGACCAATGACGGCGGTCCCCACTGTTCCCAGCTCCCGCGGGTACACACTTCAACTCTCCTTGCACTTTTCTTATTCTTTCCACTCCAGGAACATTCTCTATTATTTATTTTTCAACTGGCCCTCTGCATCAGACTCTACCAGAGTCACGACATCGTCTTCGCTTCCAGTTGACCGCAACCTCTTGATCCCTCTCTCTCCGCACTCTCGGCGGAACTCCACCTTTTGCCACCTCTCGAAACCCAACCCAAACCCACTTTCTTCAACAAAAGCCCAAATCTCTCAGACCTCGATCTTCTGGACCAACATCCAAACTCCACAAAATGGCTTCTACAGTCGCTCAAAAGCGTTTGTTTCACGAATATAAGAACCTCTCCACAAACCCACCAGAAGGTATCACTGCGGGTCCAGTGTCAGAGGATGACATGTTCTACTGGGAGGCCCTTATCGAGGGCCCTGGAGGCACCCCCTTCGAGGGTGGAGTATTCGCAGCCGAGCTCAAGTTCCCCAAAGACTATCCTCTCAGCCCGCCAACCATGAAGTTTGTCGGCGGCGGAGTGTGGCACCCCAACGGTAAATCTTTCCCCGCAGCGCGTATCATTTTTGATACCCTGTATCCACCAGGTATTGATCGGAATACCGAGCGATTACTGATTCGATCTTTGATATCTTAGTCTATCCCAATGGCACAGTCTGCATCTCCATCCTGCACCCTCCCGGCGACGACCCGAACCACTACGAACATGCCTCGGAGCGCTGGTCGCCCATTCAAAGCGTGGAGAAGATTCTCATTTCCGTCATGAGCATGCTTGCCGAGCCCAACGATGAGAGTCCCGCGAATGTTGAGGCGGCAAAGATGTGGCGTGAGCGGAGACCCGAATACGAGCAGAAGGTTCGGGATGAGGTTCGGAAGGGACTGGGACTTTGAAAGGATTTCTTTTGCGAAAATTGATAACGATGAAGGACACAGGTTGATCACTAGGCGTCAGTTGGTGGGGTTTGGCTTTGCATTGCTTGGGCATCGTTTGTTTGTGTACAGTTTGTATGTCTAACGACTAAAAACGAGAGCGTGAGATTTTTCCATTAATCATTTGGTCTCGGTAGTCCATATGCTTTATATGAGATGCTTATTATCCCAGAAGCAGTGGCCCTTGAATAAGTATACTTTATGCCTATCGGAACATCTTTCGATCAATCCATCCTTCAATGCCACCGTCTTGCTCATAGAGTGTCTCGATCTCTGCCTTCACGTTCAGCATCAACATTCTCTGCAACTCCACACGCCACTCAGGTTCCGGTCCGTTATCTGCCCAGATGGGACTATTGCATAGCATGCACTGAATCTTCCTGCGGTCCCTGGAACTTAAAGAGAGAAGGACGTTCTGCGAAACCCCAGAGTCCATGACTGCATCTGATACTCGGATTCCAAGATACTTCAATCCGGGCAAGGTAAGTCTTGCATTCTCGTGAGCGTGCGCCACCGACCCATACTTGTACGTCGACATGACCGATATGCCATCGGGATCTCCATCTACGAGTGCATAAATTGGCGGCGGTCGCCCATTGTTATTGGATGCGTGATCGAAGATCCGTCGGACGAATACACGCGTGCAGATATCAGGATATCCTTTGCCCTGTTTCACGATCAATCAGTTGCGATTCATGAGCATAGAGACTGGAAACTTCAGGCCCACGGTGATTAGAATGCCTTTTCCCGCAAGAGCTGTCATATGATAATTATTTCTTGCGAGCCGGTGGAACACTGCCTGGTATCTGTCAGCCAGCCCAGGTATCCCGTGACAATGCTTTGAGATCTGCAGGATATACTTCTTTTTCAATAACGAGCACCCAGCGAGTACCAGAGATATCAATTTCGTCGCTTTCTTGGATCCGAGGAATCAAGGTGTCCTGGCTCTGTCAGATTCAAAGCCCGACTCCCAGACTCCTGGTGCTTCTTTTACCTGGAAAGAAGATCCAGCATCTAGCAAGAGCTGTGAATCGTGCTTGAGGACAAAGGACCCAGTCACCAGTCCTTTCCCTGCTGCTTCCTACCAAGCGTGAGCATACTCCCTCCATTATCGCCTGGGTCCAATAGGAACCCACAACATTCAACGCCATCCGATCCACCCCGATAGTGTATGCAAGGTCATCCACAATTCTATCAACGATATGCTGTGATTTGAAGTATGCCGGGTCGATATAAAATATATCCCTGGTGCAGCGATCAGTATTGCCTCGATGGTGGGGAACATGTGAAACGGCTCACCTCTTTGAAATAATTTGACCCATTCGTATCGCCTCATCAATAACCGCCAAGATTCGAATGATAGCTGCTATATGAGGGTATTTGATTCAGCATGTCATATGTCCAAACCAAAACAAGTACCATGAAAATGGAAGCTCATACTGAACCTCCATGCTTCAAATGACGAGTTCCCTGGCCAGGAGTAGGTGCGATATGATACTACTGGTTGAACTGCTTCCAGTGCACCATTTTGCTGGTTTATTGTGTATCCTGTTGGATTTGATCTGCGCCGCAGAGTGATTGAGGGCCGTCCTTGGGACTGTGGCAGCGAAAGTTCTTGGAGTAAAGCCGTGAGGACATTGTCGATGTAGGCGCGCACCGTGGTCTCTGAGCTGGATTCTTCGGGCATGGACAAACTCAGTGGAATTGATGACAGTGCCTTTCTGAAGTTTAAAGTACTGGTTGTATAGAATCAAAAGACGATGGATTGAGGTGTAGTCCTAGATGGGACAAAAACGTGACCAAGTCCATACTAAGTAATAGATGGAACTTATTCTGCCATAGCGGCGATTCCAATACTCCGGATTGAACATTACTCTAACAATCTAAATTCTTGATTTGGAATTGTGCCATTGGAAACAATTGCTCATTGGTCTTTACTTTGATGTCACTACAAGTGTGTTACTGTGTGTATCAACCCCTTTTGGCTGTCATCAATTCCCAGGTCCAACCACCTCACCTATAACTATTTTACTTCACAACACCAGAATAGTTTTCCCCATGTCTTTTACATGTAAGAGGCGAAAAGAATAAAAAAAACAATACACTATCGAATCCTACATCATCTGGAAATTCAACGCGTACTTTATTGTACCGTGCAGGTTTGAGACCGCTGACTCAGCTACCCCAGGGGCAGCCACGACCCACTTTAAAGGTGATCCAAGGCTATCAATTCCGCTTCCCAGGCCACAGCTTGACTTCTCCCATTGAACCCGGAGAAGTTGACCAAATAACAATCATGGCTTCTCCTATCGGTCCCTGGAGGACAGACGCTCAGGGCCACCTTAAACCTGATGAGAATGGCGACCCAAAGACCGACTACACTCGCTGGCGGTTGGTCAATGAAGAAGGTCGCCAGACTTGGCGATATCTTGAATCCGACACAGAGAACTCCGCCTGGCTACAGACAGTTGCTGAAAAGTATCATATGGGACTCCCAACAGTATGTGCTCATGCTTTTAACTCAATGGTGTAATCTCTAACATGTTTTTCATCAGGGTCTCCCAATCTTGCCAGAGGCCAAAACACCTCTCCAAGCAGCAGAGAATGGCTTGTCTTTCTTCTCAAAACTTCAATTGGAGCCTGGTAATTGGGCTTGTGAATATGGAGGTCCTATGTTCCTTCTTCCGGGTATTTTGATCACCTATTATGTGACCAATACTCCCATCCCCCCAGAATACGCTGCAGAGATCAAGCGTTATTTGTTTGCCCGCCAAAACCCCGAAGATGGTGGCTGGGGTTTGCACATTGAAGCTCACAGTTCATGCTTCGGCACTTCCATGAACTATGTCGCTTTGCGATTGGTTGGTGCCCACGAAGATGACCCACGTATGATCAAAGCTCGTGGTCTGCTGCACAAGTTTGGCGGCGCTGTTTACGGACCTCACTGGGCTAAGTTCTGGCTGAGTGTCCTGGGTGTTATGGACTGGGAGGGTGTGAACCCTGTCCCGCCCGAGATCTGGTATGGTGTTCGCTTCCAGAGTCTTTGAAAATTTACTAACTGATATCTTCAGGCTTCTTCCCGACTGGGTTCCATTTGCCCCTTGGCGTTGGTGGATTCATATGCGCCAGGTCTTTTTGCCTATGTCTTACATCTGGTCCAAGAAGTGGTCTTTCCCTCTCAATGATTTGACCAGACAGCTTCGTGAGGAACTCTACACTCAACCATATGACTCTATCAACTTTGCTCAACACCGCAATTCTATTCACCCGGCCGACAATTACTACCCCAAGACCTGGCTTTTGAATGGCCTCAACGAGCTACTAGTCCGGGTTTGGAACCCGTTCCTCCGACTCAAGGCAATTACCAAACGAGCCGAAGACTGGACTTGGGAGCTGATCCGTATGGAAGACGAGAACACCGATTACGCAGGTCTGGGACCTGTTAACAACCCTATGAACATGGTTGCATGCTATATTCATGATGGTCCCGACAGCTATTCTGTGCGTCGGCACCGTGAGCGACTCAATGACTACATGTGGCTCAAGGGTGAGGGTATGTTGGCAAATGGTACCAACGGCGTCCAGGTGTGGGACACAACATTTGTCACCCAGGCGGTTGTGGTCGCTGGACTTGCTGATGACCCGAAATGGCGGCCCATGTTGACAAAGGCCCTGGAGTTCATTGAGGACCATCAGCTGCGTGAGAACGTGCCAGATCAAGAAAAATGCTATCGTCAGCACCGCAAAGGTGCTTGGCCTTTCAGTACCAAGACACAGGGATACACAGTCAGTGATTGTACTGCTGAGGGTCTTCGATCCACTATCCAGCTGCAGGAAATGCACAACTTCCCTAAGCTTATCTCTCTAGACCGTCTTAAGGACAGCGTTGACTGTCTGTTGTTGATGCAGAACCCCACTGGTGGCTTCACTGAGTACGAGACTACCCGTGCATCCCCAAAGGTTGAATGGCTGAACGCTGCCGAAGTTTTCGGTGGAATCATGATCGGATACGACTACCCAGAGTGCACAACAGCTTCGGTGACAGCGTTGTCTCTTTTCAGCAAGTTTTACCCCGACTACCGTGCGGCTGAGATCAAGGCCGCCAAGGACAAGGCCGTTGTCTACATCAAACGTGTTCAGCGGGCTGATGGAAGTTGGTACGGATCTTGGGGTATTTGCTTCACCTATGCCGCGATGTTTGCGCTCGAGAGTCTGTCCAGTATTGGCGAGACTTATGAGACCAGCGAGAACTCTCGCCGTGGCTGTGACTTCCTCCTATCCAAACAGAAGGAAGACGGCGGCTGGGGTGAATCTTATCTTAGCAGCGAAAAGCATGTATACGTCCAACATGAGAAATCCCAAGTGTGCCAAACCGCTTGGGCCTGTCTAGCTTTGCTGGAAGCTCAATATCCCCACAAGGAGCCCCTTGAGAAGGCCATGAAGCTGCTGATGTCGCGGCAGCAAGCCAATGGCGAGTGGTTGCAGGAAGCCATTGAGGGCGTCTTCAACCAGTCATGGTAAGTCCTAATCTCTAATTTATAAAGTATATGAAACTGACCTGTCCTAGCATGATCTCCTACCCCAACTACAAGTTCTATTGGCCAATCCGGGCTCTTGGCCTTTACGCTAAGAAATTTGGTAATGAACAGCTCCTGTGAAAGCTAACATGAAAGTCTGAGAGTGCTTGGTGCCATACTTTCCCAATAATTAATAATAACAGAGTCTTCCAACTCAGTACATAGTACAAATGCATATATTCTCGGACAGCGTAAATTTTCCAGTTATCTGCCTTGTAGCTGTGGGGGAGCCTCATCTCCGCATTACGTAATCGAGCGTAATCGAAGCTCTAGCGGAGAAAGCTGTAGAATATCGGACTTAGGATTTCCGATTGTTTTTTGACGCATCCTCATTCACTGATTTGTCCAGTCTAGTACATAGTAGGTACTCAAGTCCTTTGATACTGTCCTACATGCAATCGCAAAGCTTCCAACTTTACCTCTAATACTTTCCCAAGCAAGCCCCTAACTACAGCACGATCCTTGCCAAGAATACGTCCCCTCTTTCCCTCGTTCGCGACCTGGAGATACACAACCGATTTAAATATTTATTGCCATCACGATGAACTCCGCGTCACAGGGTGAGAAGGCCCTCGCCGAGTCAAATGCTCCCCTCGCAATCCAACACTTCACTCGTGCCTTAAGCGAGTTACCCCGCGCCCCAGCATACTACATCCACCGCTCAACCGCCTATTCTCGCCTCAAGCCTGCCGACGGTGGTCCTAATCGAACTGCTGCACTGCGCGATGCTGAGATTGCTGTGTTTCTTGCCCACGAGCGGGGCAAGCGGGAGCTCATCCTGTCTGCACAGATGCGACGCGGCATAATCCTCTTCCAGCTGGAGCGGTACGGCGATGCCCACTTCATCTTTGAGCAGATAGAGGCCAAGACAGGTGGCCCACCTCAGCCTGTTGATAAGTCCCAGGGTATCCAGAGTGCAATGGCCGGTGGGTGGACCAAGAAGGATGGATACAGTGCTGAGTTGCCGATTTGGATGATGAAGGTTCGCCGGAAGCTAAGTGAGCTGGAGGGTGATGAGAAGACGGTCGTCTCCGTTCTTGAATACCCTACCGATATTCATGTTCCAACGGAGAAGGAGTTGAAGGCTGAATGGGAAAGACTCAAGTCCGGAAAATCAGACGTTGAGAAATCACCGGCTGCCCAGCCTGCGTCCGGAGCTGCATCTTCATCGACAGAGACAAAGATGAACACCTCTGAGCAAAATACTGCAAGCAATGTTGTCGCACCTGCTGCGGAGAAGGTCCGCCATGAATGGTACCAATCCCAGGATTCGGTTGTCGTAACACTATATGTGAAGAATGTGCAAAAGGATAAAGTCGAGACTGAGCTGAAGGGTGACTCGGTAAGTTAATCGCATCATTATTTGTATCCCCGATGAAGTGCACGAGCTAACCGGTACATGCATTTGCAGATATCCCTCCAATTCCCTCTTCCGTCTGGCTCCGAATATGATTTCACCCTCGATCCCCTCTACGCATCTATTGATGCATCGGCCTCCAAGGTCACTGTCATGGGCACAAAAATTGAAATTGTGCTTCAAAAGCAGACGCCAGGCCAAAAGTGGAATGCTCTTGAAGCACCCGCCGGCGCTACAAAGCTCACAGATCGGCCGTCTGCACCAGCTGCATCGGTGCCGGTTTCTTCTGGGCCCGCCTACCCGACCTCATCTCGCCATGGCGCAAAGGATTGGGACAAGGTCGCGTCTTCGCTGACAGCCAAGAATTCCAAGGAGAATAAGTCCAAAGACGCAAAAGACACTGCTGACGGGGACGATTCCGATGCTGAATCTGTAAACTCGGACTTTGGTGGTGATGCCGTGGATGGATTCTTCAAGAAGCTCTATGCTGGTGCCGATGCGGACACTCGTCGTGCTATGATGAAGAGCTACGTCGAGAGCAACGGTACATCGCTGAGCACCAACTGGAGCGAGGTTGGAACCAAGAAGATGGAACCTCATCCTCCATCTTGAATAGATTAAAGTGGTGTATGGCTCACTTTGCTTCTGCTTTACCTTTTGTGTCTGTTTAACGCATCCAGCGAACGGTGTCTTACCGCATGTCTTTATTGAATACACGACCGGCCTCATATGGGCGAATAGTCGAATTAACACACGCTCAGTGCTTGCTTTGTCTTCATCTACCAATATGTACGCTATCCCATTTGGAGCTCGTGAGCAAATCTATCTGTGACAGGGCCAATGAAGCCCCAGGTGCCCTCGCTCACGTGAAGCATGGGGGAAAGTCATATTTATTTGATAATAACATCCTTCTTAAACTCAAAAGGCGTGTATGACCTTCCAAGGTGGTGTCATGTGTACTTTGTGAGTATTTATGACTAAAACTGCCCCGGATCTTTCAACCTTCACATCCAAACTTGCTGGATGTTCCGATTTATTCCACCAAAAGCTTACTTATCCGAGGCAAATCCCCCTGCAGGGAGTCCCATTTAGCATTGATCATCCAGCATTATGCTCTCATTTAGAGCGCACTCATTGGTTGGAGAATAACTACCGGAGATATGAAGGAGAAGATTCGGCTGAAGATCATTCACAAGGTTCCATAAGAGCGGGGAATTTCCGAGTACTAAACCACAAATGCTCCATATTTGCATAGAGATGCGAAATATTGCCCACATCGTTCAAGTCAAAACTCCAATAAAACTCTTCAATCAAAATCAACAGAGGAAGATCTCACCGGGAGTGGGGCTGAAAATTAAGCTCATGCTCCGCGAACCCTAACTTTTACCTAATTCTCCCGATCAATTTGGAGTCTTTTGGAGTATTCTTGGCACCACCTCTTACGCGGCGATGGTTTTTATTACGCATGTACTATCCAGTCTAACTTTTTTGGCCAATATCCCCGACGGCATCTTGGAGTCGGCCGTTGGCTTATTTTGAATCAATCTCCAGTGGGAAGAAGTAATCAAGTAAACCTTAGAACATAAGAGACAGCACTAAAAAGAAAAAAACTATCCACCAAAAACACACTTACTCCTACACCTTACTGCGTCCACATAAAATATCAAAAGCAAACACTGCAACCCTCAACATGGTCCGCAACATCCACATTGCAGTCTTGGACGTCGACATCCCCGCTCGACCTCTATACGAAGCAAGAGGGCTCTGCAGCGCCCACTTCCGCGACATCCTCCGCGAAACAGCATCCCACCTAAACGAAACCCACCCAGAAAACACAAACCCCATAAACATCACCGTAACAGCCTTCGACATCCGCGGCGGCCACTACCCAGACCTGGATCTCCTCCGCGGCAGTCCCGCCCAGAAACAAAGCCATCAACAATGGCCCGTCCTCAACCCCATCGACGCAATCCTGATAACAGGTGGCTCACCCGGCGTCTATGAAATGGCCCATTCGCCCTGGATGCAAGTACTAGAGAAATTCATCCAAAACGTCTACGACAACTACCCCGAAGTCCGCATCATGGGTACCTGCTTCGGCCACCAGCTGATTTCGCACGCTCTTGTCCGCGTGCCGGATGACCAGGCCCGGGACGTATACGTTGAGAAGTGCCCGCTAGGACGGGAAGTGGGTATTTATACTGTGCAGTTGGAGGAGGCCTTTGTGCGCTCGTTCCCGACTGCCTTGGGCCATTTGCCGAAGGGTCAGTTGCGGATTCAGATGTTCCATGGGGATCGGGTTATGGCCGTTGAGAAGGGGGTGGCTGTTTCCTTGAGCGAGTCGCCGCCTGTTTGTTTGCCGGCGCCGTGGGTGAATATTGGCAGTACGCCCATCTGTCCTATTCAGGGACTTTATAATCCTGGACGAGTTCTCTCTGTGCAGGGACATTATGAGATGGATGCGTTTGGGTTGTCGAAGATGTGTGTGGAGGCTGCGCCGGTTATGGGGTGGAAGGAGTCGAAGTTGGCGCTGTTTTTGGAGCAGGTTGGGCCTGATTTGGTGGATCGGCAGGATGATGCTAAGGCTTTTGCGTCAGCCGTTGTTTGTTTCTTGGCTGATCTGGAATGACTTGAATATGTTCTTAAGATTTATTATATCTATAAAAGTTTCTATTTCATGATTTCAAATCCATGGATGTTTCTTCTCGTAAATGTATTAAGTATCTTATTGAATCTAGATACAAGATTCGAACATGCGTAGCTTCGTTGATTTCCAGCGCTGTCTACAGCGTATATCTGAACGAAATGTTCTGTCGGTCTGTCAAATCTGCAAAAGCATTTGCCAGCTCCATCTCTTCGGTCATTTCAGCGACATCCTCCAGCTCTCGTTTCTTGTTTTCCAGGCTATAGAGGATGTAGAGAACGGAGAAAATCAAGATGCATGCCACAAACATGCACAGCGAGGTCACCATACCAGTGGTGTACTTGGGCGCCTGTGCGGTAATGAAGGTCTGCGGCGAGATAATATTGGCAATACAGTTAGACGAGAAGAACATGGCACCAACCATGACTTTCTTCGAATAACCGGCGACATTACTCGCAAGGAGAGAGTACATGATACCCGCGCTAACTGCAACAATAGGCACAATGAAGATGGCAAAGAGATGCAAGTGCTTTGTCGAAGCCTCGATGGGGCTGCAGTATAAGATGGATGCAGAGATGATTCCAGGACAGTAGCAAAGGATCATGCAGAAGATTCGCTTATTCTTGCCCCACTTGGAGGACAGGAATAAGCTGACGAGGATCATGCTGGTGGCCATGATGATTCCGGGGGGAATGTTCAGCAGAACGGCTTCGTAGGTACTATATCCGAAGCCCTTGATGATGATTCCCATGAAGGTTGTCTGGAGACTGTTGGTCATGTTGTGGCAGAAGATGGCCAAAACAAGCATCCAAACACGGATATCGAGCAAAGTCTCCTTGAACTGCTCTCCCTTGATATTGCTGTTCTTCACACCGGTTTTATTGCTCTTGAGACGATCCACGACGATGAATCGCTCTCGCTCTGTCAGGAATCCAGCAGTCATTGGGGTGGAGGGCAGGAGCCACCAGAGAGAGATACCGAAGCAGACTGTTACGGATCCAAAGATAATGAACATCCATTGGTAGGCGAACAAGCCACGTGCCTGATGAATAGAGATGATCAGCGAGATTCTAGAGAGAACAAGACGTATGCTGCAGGTGCAGGGTATTACTCACGTGAAGATGCGCGATGGCATAAAAGATTGCCCCCGAAGGCGCACCGATCAAACCATTGGCACTGTACCAAAGTCCAACACGGGCGGGCTGCTCTTCACGCTTCCACCAGGATGATGTGATCAACACAAAGCCGGGGTTCAGGGCGGATTCGAATATTCCGAGGAGGAGTCGAACGGTCGCCAGGGAGCGGAATGTTGTGCAGGCTCCGGTTGCTGTCAAGGTAGCACCTATAGATTGAGAAGGTCAAATGTTAGTTACTGAATCTCCTGAGAACCTTGATAATCAAAATGATCACATACCCCAGAGCACAAATGTGATACATAAAACTTTCGAGATTGGGAATCTCTGCATTAACCAATTGGCCGGCCATTGAGCAGCCAGGTATCCAATATAGAAGATTGTTGTGAGCAGACTGTATTGTTGTCCGACCAAGTGCGCCTCAGTCTCGAGACCATATGTTCCAGCATAAGATAGGGTCTGTATCGATTTGGTTTCCCTATTAGTTCAAGAATCCCATGGAGTGTGACAAGAGGGGAAATAATCACATTCTTATCCACGAATTGAAATCCGTTCACAATAAGCATCAATGTGAGCATTCTTATATCCACCTTCCGGAGAACACGCTTCTCCTCCTCCTTTGAGTAGGGCTCATGACCCTGCTGGAGGAATTGTAGTGCATCATCGCCATTGTGAATTTTGTCAATGATTTCTGTAGGGATAATTATAGGAGCAGTTTGAGCATTCTCAAGCTGGTCAACAGAGGGAGAGTCCCTCTCGTCGGTCTTCATTATGGAAAGGTAATATAGAAAGAAAAGTAGAGAGAAAAGTACTGAGTCCCAAACCCCAGAATGTGGGGGATTATATAGCTGTTATTCGGTAGGTTCGTTCATACCCGCTTATCCACCTTCTTTCCACTCTTTCCTCTCGTCCGTTGCTTTTTTTTCTCTTTCGCGCCCTGTGCCTCTCTTTTGCTCCTTTTCTTCTCCCCACAATATCCACAGCTACCCCGGATAAGCGATGGATTGTGGGGCTAACCAATCAGAAACAAACCGGGGAAGTGTTGATCCTGCGGGGAAGTTGCCCAGGCACTAACAACTTGCCGACATATCTCCCTAGCTTCGCTTAACTACCTGGTGGCTTGGCTCTAAGCTTGTTTGAGACCAAACCATGTGAGCTGAATGGTGTTTTTAACGCAAAGGCTGAAGTTTCCATGCCCTTGGTGCGGGCTAAGCTAATATCCTTCCGAGGGGAATAGAATGGTTGATTTATGTTTTTCCGGATATAAAGATGCCCCTCATATCCCCCCGCCTAACAGATCTCCTCTCCCTTTTCCCCCCAATAACTTCGCTTCAAAATGACCGACACTACTACAATTCGCATTAGCGCCCCTTCATTGGGAGCCGAACTTGTCGGCGCCCTCGACAATGACACCAATATCGCACTTTTCCGTGGAATTCCTTATGCAGATGTCTCCAAACGTTGGACGCATAGTGTGACTAAGCACAACTTGGAAGGGGAGACATTCGATGCGACACAGTTCGGTCCTCGCTGTAATCAGGGAAATGGCATGGTCCTAGTCACAGGAGGGACCAATGACCCCACCCCCGGCGATGATGAGTTTAAATGTCTGAACCTCAATGTTGCTGTTCCGAATGAGACGCTCGGAAAAGCCGGATCATCCCTGCCCGTTATGGTATGGATTCATGGGTATGTTAAATCAACTAATACACATGTTCTTCACAAACTAACCCATTTTACAGAGGAGGTTTTGCCTATGGAGCAAACTCCGTCGCCCGTTATCGTCCTCAGAGCTTTATGGTCAACGCCCGGAAATCGAATACCCCCATTATCCTAGTCCAAATGAATTACCGCCTTGGCGCCCTCGGCTTTTCCGCCTCAACAGATTTGGCCACAGAGGTTGATGACAGCAGCAAGGAAGCACTAGGAAACTTTGGTCTCATCGACCAGCGTAATGCCTTGGAGTGGGTGAACCAACACATCGCCGACTTTGGCGGAAACCCAAACAACATCACCGTCTTCGGCGTCAGTGCCGGTAGTGCCAGTATTCACGCTCACCTGCTTGCCAAACATGAGTTGTTCGATCGTGCAATCCTCATGTCCGGTGCGGCCCCAACTCTTTTCCCAGTCCGCATGGAGCTCTTCGAGGAGCAGTGGAAGCAACTTTGTAACCGGGCGGGTGCTGTCGGATCCACGCCTAGTGCCCGACTGGAACATCTTCGCAGTCTGGATATTAATGATATCCTCAAGCACGCCGGTCGCGCCGTGATGGGCCCAGCCGGTGATGGGAAACTCATTCCCCAGACCTGGACATTCGATGATAATGTTTCCAATGCCCGTTGCAAGTCTATTATCCTCGGCGATACTAACATCGAGGCACTCATTTTCGACGGCATGCTAGGAAGATTGACACAAGATAAGCTCCACCAGGCCGTCACACGGGCATTCTCTGAGACCAAGGCAAAGGAACTCTGTCACCACTTTGGCTTTAAGCAGGATCAGTCCGCCGACGACTTCCGGAAGGCCTTCCGTCTCATGCTGGGGACTGTTCTGTTCCAGTACCCTAATATCGCTATTGCCGAGGCATCTCGCAAATCTGAGTCATGGAAGAATAACGTGTTCTTGTACCATTGGGAAGAGCCGTCACCTTTCCCGGGTGCTACACAAGGATTGTCTTATCATGGTCTTTGCGCTCTTCTGTTGCATCTGAATGAACTGGACTCTTGCCCTCAGGCTACACGTGATGTCTCGGTGGAAGCTGCTCGTGTTTGGGCATCTTTTGCTCATGGTCAGCAACCATGGGACGCGTACTCGACTGGTGGTCAGTTCATGCGCTTTGGACCAGAAGGAAAGTCGGGCATTTCTTCATTTGCGGAGGATCATACACGAGTATACGGCTTCCTTGAGTGGCTGGGGGAGAACTTTGATGATGTGAAGCGGTTCATTCGGGAAGACTTGATGTATAATCTGGAAAACGGCACATTATAATCTGAATCTTATATACTCGGATGATCATCGGCCTTAGCCATGCACATGTGAGCCATTTTTTCAATGTTATCTAGAGTGGAATAAATACATAGAAATTACATAGAATGCTATGCTCCCAGTTGACGACTTTTATTTTCTCCAAAGAGTACCGTACTTCCACATTCAATACTGGTCAAGTTATTGACTTCTAACATCAATTGATTCATTTGAAAGCTTCTCGATATGTACCTATAGTGGAAGATAATTAAAGAGGCTTCTAGGTGATGCACATACAAAATAAAAGAACTTGAAAAAAATGTCACTCGCCGCCACTATTATAACCTTGGAATTTAATATATCAGGGCTTCAGACCAAGTACCCCTCCAGGCCCTCCCAAATTCGCAGATCGAAATCAGAATAAATAAAGTAGATGATAGTAAATCCAATTCACTGGTGGAATAAAAATTTAAAAAAAGAGGAAGAAAAGGGGGCAGATACTTCATAGCACTGAGTAGGTCCGCGGCGGAAAGTTCTCGCTGTCCCGCTCAGTATTTGCCAGGATTAACCCAGGCTGACAGAGCACCGAGTTTTTCTTTTCCTCTTTTTCCTTTTTTTCCTTTTCTCGTTTGTGTTAATCTGTGGGTGATAGTGCCTGATTTTTGCTTTTGGGGACATGGATGTATATCATGCACGCGGCGATTTTAAAGTTCACGTGGAGAATCGTGTTACACAACATTGCATTACGCAGCTCAAGTGCATTTCAAGTTACCCCTTGCTCAATTATTCAAAGCTAAGTGGCTAACCAATGAGCAAAGTCTAACACACATACACCCCCACTGTGATGGCCTCGTGCGTGAAATCGAGCATTCGTGGGGTCAATTACTCAGAGGGGTGAGAATTGATCGCCTTGCACCATTGGCGATATTGTCTACTAGTAGTATTCCAAGCTTTCCTTTCTGAGATCAGATTTGTAATTGATTTGAAATCGCGTAGATCTCTTAGGTAGTACACAGGCTGTTATGTATGACACAACTTGAATACTTTTCAAGCAGCATTGACTGAAACCCAATTAGGTAGATGTGCCCCCGCGGGAAGTACACGAGAACCTTCGAAGCTGATCAAATATTAGGATGGGAGAGTGCATTCAAAGTCGGTGAGTCCCTCGGTCAACTTGATCGACAACAGCTTGCAGATAAGCTACCTCAATATGTGTCACAGACTTCAGCTGGGCAGCTATACTATTCCTAATTGAGGAACAATACGAGCTCCAAGCTGAACTTTGGACGTGAACCGCCGAAATTTGGCTCATATTCTTCATGGTAGATCTCTGGAAAGCTACACAGAGTCTTCACATTGGAAAATGAGGTCATGACTATCAATCGAAAGTCCCCCGAGATCAACTTGCCATCTCGCATATAAATAGGGCTCATCATCTCCTCTCAATTTCTATTCATCAGCATCCAATCCTACTCTTCTTCTCTCTTCCAAGGGCTCCCTCTAGAGCTCCCATTACAATTGACATCAATCTTTCCAAAATTGGCTTCCATTCCTCTATAGGGCTATACCATGTCTGAAAACGGCACCTCGCCCCTCAAGCACACCGTTGGCTTCGGCCTGCGTGAAGGCAAGGGCTATCTCCTTGATTCCGGCCACAACGGAAGCCAACGTCTGAACTACCAATACCTCATTTGGAAGCAATGCCTCGGCTACACCCTGCACCCCGTCATCCGAGACGCAGTCGGAGACCACCCGCGCATCGCCGATATCACCGCGGGGACAGGCCTCTGGCTTCTCGACACGGCACACGATTTCCCCAACGCCATTCTCGATGGTATTGACACCAATCTCACCCGACTCCCACCCTCTGCCTGGCGCCCCAGCAACATCCACCGCCTCTACGACTGGAACATCTACGATGACGTCCCAACCGAGCTGGAAGAGCGATACGACGTGATTCACCTACGTCTCCTTCTCCTTCTCATTGCGGACAGAGACCCGGCTCCCGTGATCAAGAATGTCATCAAGCTGCTTAAGCCTGGTGGCTGGATTCAGTGGGACGATCTGAGTACCGCGCACACGTATGTCGAAAAGACAGACGAGAAGCTTAAGACTCCAGCCCTGGATAAGATCAGAGAGTTTGTGCACTCGGAGGGTCGTCATGATTGGGTGTTTGATCTTCCCTTGCATTTGCTCAAGCACGGGTTTGAGGAGAGCCAGTTGACGTTTTATCATGGACGGCCGGATTTGATTTGTCACGATACTGAGATTCACTTGATGACCATTAAGGAGTTTAATGGCCAGATGAAGGCTGATGGGCGTGAGGAGGAGGCGAAGCACATCGATGACCTTGTTGAGGAGGCCTATGCGGAGGCGCTGCTCGGTGCCGGAGTTACCACTCCACGTGTTGTGTGTGTTGCAAGGAAGAGACCGGTTCCGTATGCTGTCCGCGAGGCCCTTTTTTTCTCTTGATTTTCCAAGGTTGTACATACATCAGTCTATTTTTGAGTAGTCAGTAATCATGCATGTGTATGTATCCTTGATGGATACTAGTATACTCAAGCAAGGTTGGAACGATTCAATGTTTAGGGTAGGCCTTGACATTTCTGTATGAAATGGATGATAATCAATTGGCCAAAGGGTTATCTCAATAATGAAACATTTGAAAAGAGCTTTTATGTTCGTGTAATCAAATATATACAGATCCATGTACATCCAGTATCTATTGATCGTATTCATCAATGTCCTTGGCATCGCGGTACAAGAAAAATTGCACGAAGATCGCTCCGTCCAATAGTAGTGTTCCAAAGCTGCCAATCAACCACGACAGGTTGACCAAGATATACCGCCCGTAGATAGCGGTAGCCTCTCCCGGCCCACACTTAGCATGGTGGTGAGAAGTAACATCCACATTATTGGAGCCCCGACAAACGGGAGAATATGCCAGGATAGATAGCACATAGGTCAGATTGCCAATGCAAGCAAATAGGAAGAAAAGAAAAGAGACACCATCGGTAGATTTGCGTCTGAAATTCAAAAGAATTTGAGGAAGACGAGAGCCGAGATACAAAGCAGCGCATAGGTATCCGAATACTTGGCCCAGTGTATCCATAGTGAGAGGCTCAGGTTCCGAGCTTGATTTCTTCGTAGCCGGGCTAAAGTACCACCCTAATACGCCTGCAGTGCAGACGAGGGCAATGGCAGTGGTATTGAACAGAATAGCCTGAATTGTGGAGATTCGGCGTTGGCGTCGACGCGCAAGAGCAGCAGCAGTGATACTTGCGTCAATGAGAGGCGTCGCGGGGGAGAGATGCGTGCCATCAACAGAATGCAAGATATCCCGAAATGAGGTCGCGGAATGACGCCGTCCATGTTGATCACCGTTGCCAGGTACAGACGGCTCCTGGATTCTAACGTGACCATTGGGCTTTGGCAGCAGGGCTGATTGTTCAGTTGGTACCAGGGCAGAATCAGTACCCTCACCAGGGCCATCTAGTGCGCCAGAGGCAGCAGGCTCGGGGGTTGGAGAAGAAGAAAATTCCTCTTTAATGTTAAATCCACGGTAGTAGAAGCACTGTCCCAGCAAAACGATATCTGCCAATGTGTAATAAACAGCCAAGATAATCATGGTTGGCAGGACACCCTGCATGACGGCTCCCAGGATATTGAAGACATCACCAGCCAACCAAACAATGAGGAAAAGCAGCGAGAGGCCATCTGCGGAACCACGTCGGAAGTTTTCAATGATCTGTGGAGAAAAAACCACTACCCAACAGACAAGGGAGATCGAACTAAGAAAAGATATTAGATTATTGTAAGACACGCTTTTGGTATGTGGGGTTGTGACTCGTGAGTCGTGCGTGACGGGTCAAGTTCGTCGATCCAAGTCGAACCAATGCAGGTGGTATAGATATCCAAATACATCAATCGCCACAGAATATGGACCAGATTTATGAACATTTGAAGGTATTAGGAGATTATTTTGCTTACCCACAGATGCCGCTGAGGGCCTCAATGTTTAGATTGCCCACCTGTGGGGGGAACATGGCGTATGCTGGAGAGTCGTGATTCAAATCGAAAAGTCCGCAACGAAGGACACTGTAGTGGTATGTCTCTTTATGCGGAGCGCTACAGTCACACTTGGCACGTATTTGTAAACGAAAATTTCCCCCTTCCACACGTTAATCATGCCAATTGACGTGAAAAGAAAAAAGGTTGGAGAAATCCGCGGGACTAATGTGGATGACGTCGGGTCACGTGTGTTCCATCTATATCGTGATTCCTCATAGAAATGACACTTGTGGGCTTATAACGTACGACTAAATTGAAAATACTATATGCACGTACACAGGGAAGATTGAGATAATTCCATCAAGAAGATTATTCTGCCCAAAAACGCCCTGCAATGCACACATGAGAGACCACCTGAAATACCACCGAAATATACTAAATAGATATGCGATAATGCTTGGCTTGTTTTAATCTGCTTAAGGCAGATGCATCTATTTGGCTTGGCTAGCCAACCACGCCTCGTGAGCCTTCTTTTGTCGCTCCCAGTCCTTGCGAAGCTTCTTCGCCCGACTCTTGGTGATCTCTTCTCCAGCGGTGTCACGAGTGGGGATACCCTCGTCATCCCAGGCACTATACTCGTTGGTACGGAACATCTCTAGGTGGCTGAGTTTGCCCTTCTCCAACTTCTTGCGAGCCTCCTCTTCCTTAGCCTTCTGGGCTTGGATCTTTTGGAGAGCGCGTGCAGCCTTCTCCTCGCGGGCCTGGATCATTTCCCGGGTGACGGGGCGGATGAGGGCCGGGAGGTTATCGCGATCCTCGAGGTACAGGCCGAGATCGAAGAGGTCGATGTCTCGGACACGATCACAGAGAGCCAAGATGTCTTTCCCAGCGTTTTCGGAGGACTGCAGAGCAGAGGCAGTGGCACGGAAATTAGAGAGCACTTCGGCGTAAGGCTTTGAGGAGTCAGAAACCTTTTCGGATGCCGACTCCTTGGTAGCCTGTTCAATCACCTCGGCAGTGATTCCATCCTGTGAGCGGGCCGCCTGGCGGAGAGTATCACGCATGGTAGAAAGAGGGAAGATGAAAGGCTTAGCCTCCTCGGGGACGTCAATGCCCGACCATCCAATCTCAGTGCTGTCAGCGGAAGCGGACCCATTGAGGCCAAAGATGTTAACCAATCGAGTGATAAACTGGGCCGCAGCCTTCACATCATCCGGGTTGATGGTGGCCTTGTCAGCAGCGTTGTATTTGGTGATGAGCTCAGAAACTGTGTTCATAGCTCCAATTGTGTTGAAAGAATCGCAGAGGAAACCGTCTACAGCAGTCTTGGCTGCTTCCAAGTCAGCACCAAATGTGCTATCAGAGGCAGAGCCCTGAAGAGCAGCAGGGTCCTTCACCTTGATGAAGAAGTTGTTCACCTTGTCCTCCCAAGAGCTGCACGAACCGACAAGGTCATCGGTAATCTCAACACCTTCCTTCCAGCCACCAAGTAGGAACACAATTCGCAAGCTTCTTGAAGTCCAAGTCTCCCGCTCTAGTGCTTCCCGGATAGTAGTAAAGTTCTTCAAGGACTTGGACATCTTAGAGCCCTGGATGGACAGGTGACCCATGTGCAGGAAGTAGTTGACCCACTGTTCATGGTTGTGGAAGTATGCCTCACTCTGAGCCAGCTCGTTATCGTGGTGGGGGAAAGCAAGATCAATACCACCAGAGTGGATATCCATCTGCTGGCCAAGTCGGGCGGATGCCATGGCCGAGCACTCGATGTGCCAGCCAGGCCGACCCTTGCCCCAAGAGCTGTCCCAGCTTGGCTCACCAGGCTTGGAAGACTTCCATAGAGCAAAGTCGGAAGCACCACGCTTCTCGGTGGTCTTGCTAGTGAGAGCTCCCTCTCCCTCGGCAGCTAGCTTGTTATCCGACCGACTCCATGGCTCAAGACGGGCATAGGCATGTCCTGCACCCTCAAAAGCGTCGATATCGAAATAAACCGATCCATCTTTGGTAACATAGCCAAAGTTATTCTGCACAATACGCTCGACAAAGTTTGCGATCTCGGGGCCATATTCAGTCACACGCGTCAACTCGTCGGGATCGAGAACATTAAGGTCCCGCATGTCATTCATAAACCGGTCCTCGTATTTGCGCGTGAGCTTTGTGAAGATTCCATGGTCATTGGCATCGATTGATGCGCCCTTCAAGGCATCCAGGTAGGGGAGAAGGACGTCCTGGGCACTGGAGTAGAAAGACTCGGCAAATGACGTGGGATCAGCAGCGGTGCTAGCCTCCGCTTGGGCAAGAACCTTTGCAGCCGACGCCACGGTCTTGATGTGCATTTTAACCTTGGCTTCATCATCACCCGCTTTCTCATTGCCGGCGAGAGTTCCGCCGCTCAGCACCGTCTTATAGATCTTCTCCACTTCACTTTGGTATTCTGCGGGTGCGAGGCTGGGGGCCAGCAAGGGGAGGTTCTTTGTCACGTAGGCGACGTAAGCCTTCTTTGTGGTATCCAGGACTTCTGGTGTAACAGTTGGGTTGGTTGCAACGAATTCGCTGAAGAGGTGTTGTTGTCTCGCGCGTAGAATGATCTATAGGTGGGGGCTATGTTAGTCGTCATTTTGCGCAACCTGGGGTCCAAACTACCAAGTCCGGGGGCCATACCTTGTCGTCCACGTCTGTAATGTTCATAACAAAGTGCACGTCGAACTTGAAGTAGTCGCGCATGATGCGCCGGATGATATCGGTGGTCACATAGTTGCGGGCGTGTCCCAAATGCGAGTCGTCATAAACGGTAGGTCCACACGCGTACCAGGAGACCTTCTTGCCAGCAGGATCAATCGGAACAAAGGGAGTCTTGGACTTTGTCAAGGAGTTCCAGACTTTCAAAGCTGGGAGTTGCTGCGCTTCGGGGTGCGAGGCAGGTTGCCGCCATGGCGGCTGTTGTCGAGACGACATGGATCGAGATGTAACAGTAATCGATACAGACAGAAAGCGAAACTGCCGCTTGGGAAGGACAAGAGGCCGGGGAAAGAGGGGCATAAAGGAATGAGAAAAGACAAGACCCAGGAACAAGACAAGAGGGGCACTTTAGCATGGAAACACGCAGATCGAGTCATCGCAACAGTTGGAATGCTCTGTGATTGGTCCATGCTCAACATTGTCCCGCAAGCCCTGAGCCCTAATGTCCAAGATAGGAAATGTCAATCTGCATTTTCTCCAGTAAATCAAAGCTTCTCTAGCTCATGATCTCTTCAAGATAGACCTTTCACGCCCACAGGAATTATCCCCGTTACAGCCGCTATAGTACTTGGAGCCGATTAGAGCTCGCCCACATTAATGCCGTCCCCTTTCCTCACCCCGGGCGACTGCTCGCAGCCCGACGGCCTCGCAATGCTCCATATCCGTCGCGATCAAACCATGCCGGCAATCCTCCGCACCCACGATAATGAGGACACGGGTTACAAAGAAGGAAGGGTGGCCAATACCCGCTTTGGATCGTTCCCTCACAGCACTCTTCTCAACCAACCCTGGGGCTCACAAATTGCCGCCTCCAAGGTCGACACCGGTTCCCGCGGCCGCAGACCCAAAAACCCAGCCAAGCGCAAGGCCGAGGAGCTGGATGCTTCGGGCACAACCACCGGCGCAGACGACGACGATACCCCTTCCGTTAAAACCCCAGTTGCCGCGGCAAGTGGTTTTTTGCACATGATGTACCCAACGCCCGAATCCTGGACATATGCTCTTCCCCACCGTACCCAAGTCGTGTATACCCCAGACTACAGCTATATTCTGCACCGACTCCGCGTGCGCGCCGGATCCACGATCATCGAAGCCGGCGCTGGTAGTGGTTCGTTCACCCACGCCTCTGTGCGCGCTGTATTCAACGGATATCCCAGCGAGGAGCAACAAGGACCCTCGACTAAGAAGAAGAGATTCGGAAAGGTGTGCAGTTTCGAGTTCCACGAGCAACGCGCCGGAAAAGTACGAGAGGAAATCGCAGAGCATGGTCTGAATGGACTGGTTGAGGTCACCCACCGCGACGTTTACGGAGATGGATTCCTTTTGGGAGACCCGAAGACAGGAAAGTCACCCAAGGCAAATGCGATCTTCCTCGACTTGCCCGCCCCATGGCTCGCACTGCCCCACCTAATGCGCAAGCCCGCTTCAGGCGCCGAGTCTGCACTCGATCCGTCCTCGCCCGCATACATTTGTACCTTTTCGCCGTGTCTTGAGCAAGCGGAGCGCACCATCCGCACGATGCGCAAGCTATCCTGGCTGAATATCTCCATGGTAGAAGTGCAGCACAACCGTATTGACGTGAAGCGCGAACGTATCGGTCTCGATGCCGAAGGTGTACGCGGAGCGACTATCTTCCCCACAACTGTGGAGGAAGCATCCCAAAAGCTCTGGGCTGATGAGGAACGTGCTAAGCGCATTCGCCACAGCCAGGCTGAGAAGAATGCCGATTCTGAAGAGGTGTCTGCCCAACAAGAAGATATCAAGGCTCCGGCGAAATACTTAATTGAGAAATCCACGGCACCGGCATACACGCTCGGTCGCTTGATTCATCGCCCCGAGCCGGAGTTGAAGACTCACACTTCATACTTGGTGTTTGCCATTCTTCCCCGGGATTGGTCTGAGGAGGATGAGCAGAAATGTCGCCAGCAGTGGCCGTCGACCAAGGTGGATCCAGCACTGAACAAGTCAAATGGGAAGAGCAGGAGGCAAATGAAACAGGAGTTCAAAGCGCAACGGATTAAGGAAGAGGAAGACAAGATTAAGGAAGAGGAGGTCAAGATTAAGGAAGAGGAAGACAAGACTACTATGGAAGAGTGAAGTCAAGAAAAAAACAGAGCAGCCAGCTTCAGAAGATAAGACTGAAGCGTGATGAAGATGGTTATATCAAAATAATACATGTACTATTAAGCGGGTTGTCTTGAACATGGTCAGGTTTCTTCAACATTTAAATGCTTTTCAACTCCGAAATCCATCTAAACATTGAATTTCATCGCAAAGTGATTGATGTCTACAGCATTTGTAAAGTCATGCAATTAAACACTTCAAATGTTCTTTGAGACCTACTATAACATCACCGTTTTACAAAGTCATATATCTACAAGTAGGAAGTAGTAGGCTCATATATATGGAATTTTGCAAGTCATAGTCTCATGGGTCACATATGCAGCCAATGCATGCTGTTAATGAAAGATGTTCTAAATACTATCCCCAACGCAAAAGGTATGAGGGGGAAAATCCGGTGATGGTGGTATGTGACAGACAGCGCAACAATGCTAGAAATCAAGACAGACAGTATAAAGCTCATAGGTTATTCTCCAACCTAAACTTGTCCCATGCCTCATTCAGGGTTCCGAACACCGCACCAGCAATCATGCGCTGCTCTGTAGTGGCCGTGGTAGAAATCTGTTTGGAAGAAGGCAGTTAGCAACTTGACCACCAGCCCGTATATTTAGCCTCGGAGTAACATACCTTATCAGGGTGTACCTTAGCAATACCCTTCATATACTGAATTTTCACCTTGTTCGGCAAGACCAGCTCTGACAAGCCGATTTTCTTCCAGCCAGCCTCGGGCCATAGCACCGCATCCAAGCTGCCCAAAAGCGCACGCAAGTTATCCTGCTTCCCGCCTTTCCAGGCTGTAATCCTCGCGTCAACGCTGTCTGTGAGGGCAAACTTCTCTTGGTCAGCGCGCTCGGCAGCTTGATTAGCTTCACGCAGACGGCTGACAGCTTCCGAGTCCTGGCCAGAGCTCGAGCCGCCCGAGAGATCCGACAATGCAGAGACCTTCTTGGGCGCAGGGGGTGCTCTTTTCTTGGCGGGGACTGGCGGTTTGGACGGCGGCTTGCTGATCCCAGCAGCTTTCTCGCATCTGTTTCGACCTTGAATACTGGTGCTTCCACCATGGCCTGACTCCACCGCCAGCTTCCATGCCTGCGCGGCATCGCCCCAACGCTCGAGCTGTTCCAAAGCCTCAGCCTTGCGCATCAATGCTTTGCCAAAAAAGTCTTTCATGGGCTTGGCGGGCTCGCCATTTCCTAACTCAATGAGCTCATCTTCGCCCTTTGATGGTCCGATCACATTCAGAATGATATCGGCGTCGTCGATCGCAGTCTTGGGTTCACCGGTCTTCAAAGCCGTCATGGCACGGTTGCTGCGGATCACGATGGTGATTGGGTGCTTGTCAGGGAGCATGCCAAGGGCAGTAGAGAAGCTTTGGTGTGCAGCTGCATAGTCGCCCCGCTTGTATGACTCTGCTGCTTTCTCACGGTGGCGGTGAGTGGATTGGAGAGCCTCTGGGGAGACAGGAGGGACAGGACGTGGTGGAGCTTTGGGCCGTACAGGAATAGATGCCGAGCGTGCAGGAGGTGGTGGGGCAGACTTAGATTGGGGTATGGGGTTGGATCGGTTAGGTGTAGGAATAGGAGAAGCGAAGAGATCGACATCGGGTTCTGCTGCCGCTGGCGGCGCTTGGGGCTGGACCCGCTTGCGTCTTGCTGGGCTGACATAATTTTGCGCGGATTCCTCTTCAGCGGCAAATCGTGAGAGTCGGGATTTCGGTTCCTGGGAACTGGGCGGTCGTTGAAGAAAATTGGGTGGCTGCATGTGTTGACCAACCGGAGGAGATGGCTGGGGGCGGAGATCGCGACCTCCTTGGGCGGATTGAGTTGGCCGCGGCGGTTGACGAGGGCGCGAATCTCCTGAATCAAGCAGAATTGCTTCATCTGTAAATTCTGCGGCGTTTTGTTGCCCTTGCAGTTGACCTGATCTATCGCTTCGGCGGGTGGGTTGTGGCTGAGAAAATGACTCCTCACGAGGAGCAGCCGCATCCCTCATCCATTTGGGCTGACTTGAGTCGTTTTCTGTATTGAATTCATTCACAGCTTGCTGAAACTTCTTGCTGCCCGTTTTCCACAGCGAACCCGCTGTTTTCAAAAAGTTGGTGCCAAATTGTTGTGCCATTTGAGCCGGGTCTCTCTCGCCAGCGGCAGGACTCCGGCTGTCATTGCGCGATCTCCCTTCACTCATCCAGGATGGTGCTTCCCGATTACGGCTTTGACCTCGTTCTGGTCGTTCATTGGGGTGACCGTTAGCCGGAGATTGTCCCTGTGACTTTTGTCGAGCCTCGGCGTGCGCTGTTGTCAAGAGCCAACCAACAGCGGCTTGTACATCAGTACCCGACGGAGTGGTTTTGAGGGCCTGGCGAGCTTTGTCTGCCGGGAATCCCATATCAACTAACTCTGCGATAGCCCGGTCCACTTCATTTGATGGCATAGGCGATGAATCACTTTCCTCTCGGTCACGGCGAGGAGATGCTCTTCTTTCCGGTGGTGCCACCTGTTGACGTGGTACCTCCGACACTGGCTTGCCCAGCAATCCAAGGAAATCATCATCCTCGTCTTGCGCTGGTGCGGGTGCAGGACGGGAAGCCGATTTCGCTTTCAATTCGCGCAGACCAAATGGATCATCATCATCGAATGCATCCATTCCAGCCGTGTTGTCCTGCATCATAATTCCTCCGCCATTTGATCCTTGCGGTGTATTCGTACCGATTCGAGGTGATGGAGAGGCGCTAGGGATGGGAAAATTTGTTGACGCATCAACCGGTGCTTTCGCATTGAATGCAGCTAGCAAATCATCGTCGTCCGCGGGGGGTGCGACAGATTGCGACAGCGTTCCTCCTGCAGGGCTTCGGGTACGGCCTTGTTCGAAGCTGTCCCAAAATTGCGAGTTCTGACCCCCATATTGCGACTCGAAATGACTTCTTTTGTCGGCCTCTTTCTTTGCCTTCTCGGCTTCTAGTAGCTTCTGTTGCTCGAGCAGAGAAAGGTTCTTGTTGGCGGCGGAGGAATTAAACGACACCAAGTTCGCGAAGCTGTCTCCGGTGGAGGGGGCGGGTTTTGATGGTGAATTGGATCGATTTGACGCTATAGACAGGGGGGTTGATCTGCCGGAGGCGCTGTCTTGACGGAAGTTAGGAAACATCATGCCTGCAGACATTGGAGGTGGTTTGCTGGGTGGGGTGTTTGAGTTGGAGGACCAGCTCAGCCCGTTGAGGTCATCCATGGCGGGTAAGGTGGTGCCCGGGGCCGAAGATGGGAGATATAGGGGTCTATAACAATATTCGAGGCGTCAATAATTGCATCGCAAGAGCGGAAAAAGTGAAGTTTTTTGGCATACCACGGTTAATGGGATGTTTGGTCTAGACAAGCTTCATTGAATCGTCGACCACAGCCCCCTGTACATGTGGGGTGGATTGGCACGTGACGTTTCATCATTGATGCCTCCAATGTTTCGTAGTATCTTCTCGTGTATACTAGTAGACTGTACTTGGGAATTTTAAAACTATAAGTGAAGAGAACGTTTGATTCGGTTTGCCTTACTCTCAATCTCCATGACTACTTACCACTCGAGCGGTGCTGTCATGATGACCTTAAACTCCGTACGGTTCTTGCTTTTTACATACTGGATCCTGCCGAGATCGGCATGGGATCTATCCTCTTTTGGAAAGCTCTGATCACCCCGGCCTATCGTCTATGAGCTTCCGAATTAATATACTATATCCTTCCTCATTCTGGGATAATCATTAATTACATAGTACCAACGGCAGTACATATTTTACACTGCACTACGTATTCTAATCCATGGATGTTGGCATACAACTTTCGAAAATAATTTATACCTACTATACATATATCCCTAAAGTCACTCGATGTCCAGAGCTGCATGTGTACAATCACTTCAATGTTACTCTTCGGCGCAATTCCTCAGCTGCAACAGAAAGGGAGAATTGAGGTTATGAAGTCGGGAGCGGCTAACCTTGGAAGCTCAACTGGTTCAAAGCACCAGTCTGTTTGTAAATCCTCACCTTGGTTGACGTCTCACGGGCCTCCTGGGGTCCTGATGTCTTTCGAGGTTCGCACGCGTACCTACCTCTAGGCTAGGCCTATGTCAAATTCTCCTCCGGGGCCGTGCTACATCCCCAATCTGAGGCGAGGTCAACTTCCAAGCTCACATGCAATGATTGGTGTTCCAGCCTGACAGCATCCATCGGGAACAAGTACCACTATATATGCATGGGCTGTAATTTCCAGAATGGAGCCTCCGGATCTTAGAAAGGCAGTGCTACAAATCAGCCCGAGCACCGTGCTGGACTCGGTTTCTTCTGCGGCGCTGGCTATCACTCGCGAGGTCATGGCCGCGAGCTTCGACCTACGCGTTTAAATCCCCAGCCAATTCACAACCTTGGAAGGCTGGGACAGGGGGTTCTACCAACATTGAGTTCCACACCTCAAGTGCTGGGCATACAGGGACATCAGTATGTATGCATGTCCAAGTGGATGTGCGTTTGCATTTTTCGGAGCCCCTACATCTGGATAATGGCGCCTGGTGAGAGTGTGCTATTGAGTCTTTGGCAAGCAAAATGATCTCACTGATGTCAAATGATCGTCGGCGCCCTACCCCATCCCCCAGGTTGTGTAGGTACGGGTCCTTCCAAGGTTTTAGCTGGATGATTTTTCGGTCCTTCCATGATTTCATTACCCAAGGCAGACCTGAACATAGAGCTGGTGTTTTATGAACGGAGCTTGGAAGGCTGTGCAGAATTATGGGTTCAGGTTGTTCATTAGACCAGTTTATTATTACCGCGACTCCGTTGCCGAAATCCAAGATCGGGGCTGCAGGAACGGATTGTATGGATTGAACCAGTCAATTTTTCTTGGGGGACTATAGGAACGGGCCCACCACCAGCACAATTATTATTCCTCAACCCAAGGTTCGTCTATTTTTTATATTCCAAATTGGGATCCAATGAACCTACACTGGGTATTTCATTCCGTAACATTATTGATTCAGCTTCAACTCCAAACGCCAAACGTTGCTTATCTCCCCAACGCATTTTGTACAGACAAACTTGACTCACCAAACAATGAAAAACAAACCGACACGTGTACTGGGCTGTTGAGTTGACGAGCAACACACCAAGCCCCGACGCGACTGTTGGCAAGCTAATATGCATCTGGTGAAAAGGCCCAATGACACAATGCAGGATTGTTGCGTGCTAAAAGCGAAATGAAGAGCGGCATTGTCTCAGATGCTTACCGAGTTTCCCTCCTTGCCTATCGCCGACAGTCAATTTTCTGCCCAACCACAGCCAGGAACAATGCACGAACGGGAAAAAAGTGGAAAACAAGTGGGAAAGAAGTGGCTCCCAGTGCCAGACTAACGGTATGATAGGCCAACCGACGTGCATGCATAACCTCCAGAACAAGGGACCGAACCAATTGTCCAATGCGCGGCGATAACTAAACAAATCGGGCTTCCCCCAGCCCCACTTAGCTCAACCCCTAGTTCGCGGAATGGCGTTGATACCTCCGAACTTCTGATGAGCTATCGAACGATTTGAGCTGAATGTTTTTAAATTTTCGATGCAGCCAAAAAAAAAACTAAAATTAAATAAAAAATTCAAAAATTAAGAAAAATTGAATAGAACAATTGGAGGCGTTCAGATACGGTGAGGCTCGCATACGAGGTAAGTATCATAATGGCTTTATTGCCGATGTGACAGATCAGTCAGGGTACATTGGGGAAGACTGCATTTCCGTTGAAGCTAGAGCTGGGGATCAACGGGGGTTTTCTTGTTTTTTTCCCTTGTTCTCTTGTTTGTGTACTTGTTTTTTTTTTTATCTATTTATTAGTGATTTTTTTTTGCCATTCGAGGTTAGCTCATCTTAACAGTAACCGGCCGCCAGATCCGAGACGGAAAGGGCTTGTCAAGGCGAGCGCGAATAGGCAAAGAAGAGGTAAAAGGGGGGCCAATTCAATTTCAATTTCAATTTCCACAAACGACGCTAACCGGACAAGTTATAGGTTGCAAGCCATAGCAGGATTTCTGGCCATTGAAATGCACGGTCAAGAAGTTGAGCCATGCTTAGCCTTGTTCGATCATCCTCGATCGGCGGGTCATACATGATAATGCACCACTGAGATGCTATAGGATTGACCCATCCAACTCGCGTGGTTCAATACATGTCGGCACGTCTAACCCCCTAAAAAACTCAAATCGTTCACAATTCCAAGCCCCGCGCTCTAGATTCTATTGTTCCGATTTTCTTCCCCTACTTTTTGCTTTTCCATATATGTAGGGGCCGTTTGGGGCTGGAGCCATCCTTGTGATCTTTCTTGTCCAAGTATTGAAGGGCCTGGGAATGCCCTTCTATTCCTTCTAATCACCTGGTGGTCTCTTAATCCCCCGTCAACCTTCCCCGTCGATCTCCATATACCGTTTTCTTTTGACATAATTATACCCGAGTCATGTGCATGGTCCAGTGATCGAGGTTGAAATCCGAGAAAAAAAAGGAACAACAGGATTGAAACTCTCGTTTCCCCGTATTAATCGCGTCGATTCCAGCCATCAATCGCATCTGTGCTGTCTTAATATAGCCAGTCAGCAAATATGCGGTGGTGTCTATTGGGGTTATTGCTCCTCTGTCTTCACTGGAGCCAGACATTCGCGGCCCCAGCGGAGTATAGCTACCGTGATGTCAACAATGTCGCACTTCTAGATGCCAGAGATGACACAGAAACCACTACAACCGCGTCCGAAAGTAGTACGTCTAGTCAAACGACTGCAACAGCAACATCTACCACAACTAATACCGCCTCAACAACCACCTCATCTACTTCCACAACTCACACGACTTCACAAACCACCCAGGCTACCCAATCAACTCAATCGAGCCAGACCACATCTGTTCCATCACTGGGCACATCTTCAGGTTCAGGTTCAGGTGACGGATCAAACACAAACTCAACGAAAGGGACCTATACCGGTGGGTTGCCGATTCAGCCGAGAATCACACCGGCGTTGGGTGTTGGAGGATTTCTGCTTCTTGCAGCTGGTGCGGTCCTGGCCTTTGTTGGAATCCGCAAGCCAAGGTAATTTAATTTGCCGCATAATACACTTCATGAACTTGATGAACTTGATACTAATGGTGTATAGAATCTCGATATTTTTATCTACGGGGATATTAGCCGCGCTTGGTGTCACAGTAAGTTACTTCCGTACCACACAAGTACATAGCCTACCTAAACATTCTCTCCTACCAGGTCTTGATTGAATATGTGATGAGCCCGCCGGTGAGCGATGCAGTTCAGGGTGGATACCTGGTCGCTATATTCTTCACAGGTGCTATATTCGGTGGTCTAGCTCTCGTTTTCAAAGAGATCACCGAAGGTCTCTGTTGTCTTCTAGGCGGATTCTGCATTGGCATGTGGTTCTTGACGGTCAAAGCTGGCGGTCTGGTCACGGGCGACGGAACCAAAATAGGATTCATCCTGGCCTTTACTGGAGGCTTCTATTGTCTCTCGTTCAGCCACTATACCCGCTCATATGGGTCCATCCTGTGCACTGCCTTCGGTGGTGCGACTACACTGGTTATTGGTATCGACTGCTATAGTAGAGCTGGATTGAAAGAGTTCTGGCTTTACATCTGGGGTAAGTCACACAACATGCATGCAGTTAAAAAAAGCAAAACAAGGTTTAACGTTCAATTTAGGGCTGAATGACAACATATTCCCCTTGGACACCAACACCTACCCAATCACACGAAACATCCGCGTTGAGCTGGCGATCATAATTATTGTCACTGCTTTCGGTGTTGTCTATCAGCTCAGATTGTGGAAAGTGATTCAGGAACGTCGCGCGAAAGAAGAGATAGCCCGCCAGGAAGCTGACAGGGCAAAGGAAGAGGCTGAAGCCGAAAATGGTCGCCAGGTCGAAGAGAAGAATCTCAGAGAGCGAGCGGAGTGGGAAAAACTATACGGCAATGGCAGCGAGACAAAAGAACCATCTCTGTCTGACACAGCCGTTGCCGACGATTCGCGACGCAGCTCAGACGCGTGTGGGTCTTCAGTTCGTGAAAAGGATAATTCAATTGAGATGACAGAGATGACTGGTGCGGATCAATCTGGCCGAGTATCTGAAAACGGAAATCATCTCGAGGCGGTCGAAGAGGGTGAGCCAGAGACTTTAGCCGAGGGACAAGACGGTCAGGAGGGCCATGAGCTTCCCGAGGACCAAGGAGAAAATCTAGAGGATGGCCAAGAAGCTCCGGCAACTCCTGTCTTGAAGAACCTGCACATTGAGACCAACATACATCCCGACAATAGCTCTGAGCATGGGGCGGTTTTGGGATCAGAATTCGGCACACCACGCTCATCCAAACGCTTCTCTAGCAGATCCCTGATGAACAGGATGTCATGGCGCAGCGGACATACAATGAAGCAACTCCCGCATAATGAATCCGAGGAGGGCTTGATAGCCGATGCATCATCTTCTGTTGCTGGAATCATTGATGACGTCCAAAGTATCACATCTGAGGCACCAAGCCTTGCAGAGACCGAGGTGACGGCCGTTAGGAAACCTGAAGTTCCTTCTGGCGAAGAACTCTCGCGTGAGAATATTGTCTCTGAGGATAAGATTGACTCTGATGAGACCAAAATCCTGGATACCAGCACAGATATTGTTGAAACAGCTGTTCAGGGAGAGAACGCTCCGGATATTGCCACAAAACATAAGGCTGTGCAGGAGAATGGCGCCCCTCAAGAGAATGCCGAATCTGCAACGCGCGAGCAGGCAGCACCCGTTGAATTGAAGAGCCAAGCTGAGCCCGAACCCGCCAAGTCGGACCCCGTTGTGACTCAGCACTCAAATTCTCCAAATACTTCAAATCCTGCAGCTCCAGAGCCAGCCCAACCAAAGACAGCAGAACCAAAGGCAGCGGAACCGAAGGCACCAGAGCCAGCAGAGCTTGAACCCCAACAGGAGACCTCGGCAGTGAAAGCTGAGGAAATCAAGGAAGCTGCTGTTGCAGAATGCAAACCGGATGCCCCAGTTCAGCATGAAGAGAAGGTGAAGCAAGAAACCGTCAATCCGCCCAACGATACTGCTCCGGTTCCACCAGTAGTGCTGGTCTCACAAAAGAAGGCAGCCAAAAAGCCAGTCAAGAAACCAGCCAAGAAGCCCAAGTTAGATGCCTCAACTGTGCAGAACATCCCGGAGCAAACCTCGAGGGTTGTTAATTCATTCCGTACCAGGGAATGGGCAAAGCATCTTGCCAATGCAGATGAGCCAGATTTTGAGCCGATTCAATTTGAGACCGAGCCAGAAGATCCTACTGCGTCCGAAGAAACAGCAGCCCCAGTCGACATGCACAGCCTGCTACAAACCCCTCACACTGCGATGCCTCCTCCAGCGGTCGCAAGGGCAGTTTCAAGTCCAGATCAGACTTACTATCAATCTCCTACGCCATTGGTATCTCCCGATATGTCCCAACCCAAAGCCAGGCAGAGCATTCAACATACTGGAGGCCCCAACTCCCCAGGTGTCTACCGGAACGTATCTTCAGGCTCTTCAGGCCCACGGGAATTCAATGACACACACGTGGTGCGTAACAGCGTGTCGACTCCATTCTTGACCATCACCACAACAAATACACCCGAAGAACCCGCAGATGCTCCCAAGTGGAACGGACCTCCACCCCTTCTGGCCGTACGGGAGAATATGATTCAAAATCGAATGTCTTCAACATCTCTCCGTTATGACCCATGGGGACCCCGAAACCAATCTCGCCAGTCTCTGGGAGAGCCCACCCGAGTCATGTCACCGACATTGCCGATTGCCGAAGCCGACGAGGTTTTCGAAGAGCCAGCACCTCGCAACGAGGATGACATTCCCCTTTCTAAACGACGCGCCCTGTTGCAGCGCCAAACTATGCGATCGCCATCTGGAAACAGCACACAAAGTCTTGAACAGATTCGGTCCCCCATCTCCCCTTCACCTTCTGCTGATCCAGCCAGATCTGAGGCTGTCATGTCTGCATGGCGACAGTCTGTGCGGGAGGACCTCTCACAGCGACGTGATCCCCTGGCTATCAGATCACCCACCCCTGGGCCTACAAGCCCCGTTAGCCCCGACCGTTCTCGCAATACATGGGGATCTGTGCAGCAAATGCGTGACGCCTCTTCGAACCATATTGGCAACGTCATTGCCGATGGGATGCAAAAAGGAAACATGACAGATCTCCACCGCCAGGCTATGCGGCGAATGCAAGCTTCTACGAAGATGAAATGATGAGGAAGGACCCCTCACTCGCCCATTCTGCATTCTTCAATGGGCTATACTAGTACATAATGCGACCTTTAATTCTAATATTTAGGCTAATGCCTGCATTCCTTTCCCCCTCGGACTCATTCAGCCAGAAACTGATGTCTTTCATTCTTTTTGGGTCCCTCCGACCACCCAGTCCCTGCAACAACCGCGGGGCAAGGGAATTCCGCGCTCTCTTTCGCTCTTGACTTTCCTTCTCCCGTGAAGTTCAACCTTGTGTTGATCTTTTGAAAGTTGATGGTTGCCTCTCATCCGAAAGAGTTATCAGCTGATACATGTATATATTGTTATTTGTCCCATATTATGTGGTCGCTTGATCACATTGTCGTTTAGTGTGATTACTTGAGATGAAAATTAATATGACTTTACAAGACGGCGAAGATGTCTTTCCAAACCAATTTGAGAAGGCACGAACGCTGGTCAACACCATAAAACCCCCTATACTACTGCTGTACTAGGTACTAGTACTGCCCAGGTAATTCTTTCTAGTTCCAATGTTCTCATGCCCTTTTTTTTGGTTTGAAATTTCTTTGAGTTCTAAATACCTACTAGTGTTATCTACTAGTACACAACCCAGCACTTGAGCTAACTCACTGCAAAAAGTGTTTCGGAGCCTTCTCAAAATGCTTAATCGCAGCCTCCAACTGCTTCTCATACTCCTCCACCTCCAAACTCTCCTGATCATCTTCCCCAACACCATCCTCAAGCAGACTCTGACCCTGGTTCTCTTCCTCATCATCATCTTCCTCTTCATCTGCACGCACAAGCCCCAACTCAACCCCCCTCTTCGCTCCATCCCTTGCCGTATTCACCGACATGATATCTCGATAAAGACCCATCGAAGCAGGAAGCTTCACATCCCCCGCCCCACCCTTTCCCATCTTAATAAACTTGGCATCCAGCAAACGGAACTGAGCAGCCCACACATGCGGCTCGGCAACCTGCATCGCCATCTCCCATGTCGAACCAACGCCCAGACTCACGGACCCGCCGACCGGAACCCCAGACAGGGCCCCGATAATGGACGAGGAAACGCCCGCAGATACCTTCGACGATTGGCCCCGTGAGACCACTGTGCGGGTATCCTCGAGCAGATACAGTCCCGTTAGCATCCATACTTTGGGTCTGCGGGCGAATTTGAAGTGCACGACAAAGTCGCTGTAAGCGGCGGACAGCCACAGTTTGAGTTTTTGCTGTGCTACGTCGTTGCTCAGGACATTTTTTGTGAGGAAGGTTTCTGGGCTGGGAGTTGTTAGTTATAGATACTACCTTGAGGAGGAGAGAATGGAAGAAATGAAATGGACGCGGCCGTACTCTTTGAGTAGGACTCGGGTACCCTTCTCAGCTGTAACGATTCGTTCAAGATCCTTGTTATAAGCGAGATGGAGGTTCACGATGTCACCGGCCTCAAGTCCGATGGATGGACTAAGCCGAGAAGTTCCGTGGAAGACGGCGTTGGTGACGTTAGTCGTGTAGGCATGCTCACGTAGGGCGTCGTCGCTGGTTATAAGAGTCAGATCGCCAGATCGTCAGATAGCCAAGTTCTCCAAATTTAGATCGGCTCCGATAGGACGAAAATGTAAATCCAAATACCTTAAAAGCTCATGAGTGTAATGACGAGCGATCATTGGCTGCCAGTACTTCTCCAAGACCAACGAACCCAGGGTTAGAGCCTCGGGCCGTTCCCCCATTCCATACAGAAAGAACGACTCGTCTCCCATGATGTCAGTTCTCCAGCTGTTATTCACTTTTATTTTTACTTTCAATGTTGATCTTGTCAGATTTAGTGGATCGCCAAGGTCTCAGTGCTCACTCTCAGTATGCAGTGTCAAGGCCCAAGGGTCCGTGAAGAAAGTAAGAGTCGGGCGGCATTTCAGCCACTATTTACTCTTGTCTTTCTCGGTGCCTCCGTGGGGTTTCAGTCCGTGCTGACCAGTGACGGCTTATTCGGACGCTAATTCGGCAACTTTTGGCGAGACCCATTCAGAGTGATTGGAGTGCTAGTGGGGAACCAATAGATAGGGCGGGGTACTAATATCCATGTACTAGACTCTGTTACTAGACCCTGTTCCCCCGAGGATGAAAGATGAGACCATTTATCTGGGCTGTGCCCTACACTACCCGCCCAAGCTGACAGCTGCAAATGAGTCCTTGAAATTCATGTGCAAAAACAGAAAAACATTATGGACTTTGAGCATTTCCTCGATTTATGCGGCCGATCGCTCTTCGCGGAGGAATACAAAGGAGATCTCGATGCAGCCTGGGACTACCTCGAGCTCCACTCAGTGCAGCAAACCGACGAACCGGACGATCTAAATAACAAGGCAGAATACCTGCGCTGTTCGTCTATTTACGGAATTCTAATCGGCAATTTCGCCCACGCATACGAACACCTGAATTCCCTCTTCGACCTACTCCCCAAACTACCGCAAGAATGGGGTTTGCGATACACGAATTATAAAGTTCTCGCCGATTACACGCGCCGCTTCTGCCCGGCGCTCCGCTTCTACCATGAGCGAGGGTTCCCGCTTAACGTTGTCATGGTCGGCGATATCGTCGGGCCACAGGAGTTTTCCGTGAAATTCATGGAAAATATCCACCAATACATGCCCAAGGGAGTACCCCGAGATCAGGGCCTCGCGCAAGTCTTGAATGTGGTGCAATGGATATGTGTGCATGTTCGGGACCTGACGTCTCGATATCATCCGCTCTCACCTGGTGGATCAGGGTATAAGCCTGAGACTAATACTTCGCCTGATATCGCAGGGAGGGCAAATGGATTGTTGAAATTCCGGGCGGCGGCAGATACGAATGGCGCGGCTAGTCTTGCGGCCTATTTGACTAGGCTGGTTGTTGAAATGCATATTGCATGTCAGAATCCCGAAACGGGAATCATGCTGGTCGACTTGTATCAGCGGTGTGAGAGGGTGAATGATTATGCCGGTATGGCAAATGCGAAGTTGATTGAAGGGGATAGTATTCTGTGTGCTCCGTTTACGAGCCCGCTTGCCATGAACCTGATTGTTGTTAATGCCTCTGCTGCGATTGGTGACGATGCTCTTTGGGATCCCATTGAGCTTGATCTTGAATTTGAGTACTCTGCTGAAGTCAAACAGTGTTATGAATCTGCTCTTGAGCTTTTTGATAAAGGCAGCTGCAAGAGAGGTCGGGCGGCTGTCTTACTTCGACAAGGGTGCTGTCTGCATTATGTAGCACGTTTGCAGCGATCCATGAATGGGGAATATCTCACTCTTTTGGGAGAATCAGAGGTCAAACTGCAAGAGGCACAAGACATGTTTGGTAGAGATGGAGCCAGTAAACAACTGGTCAAAGCACATCAAGTACTGCTTAGTATTTCCAAAGGGAATGCTCAACGCGTGAAGCTGGCCGCGCGAGAGATTGGAACGTGGTGCGCGGACGCAAAGAATGAGATGCTCGCCCATTTCATTGGACGGTTCTTATTACGATTCGGTAATCAGGAATGGTTCAAATATTCCAACATGGACACAGCAATACAGACTTGGGAGTGCGCCTTCGAGGTCCTGAAGCCAACTGGGGACCTTGTTCCCTTGTTTCAGTCCGTGGTAGCTCGCGCATCTATTCAGCACGAGTGGTTCAACTCGAGTGCGGCAAGAATCCTCATCATGGAGGCTTTGACCATGGTTGATGGAGTGCGAGAATATTTCCAAACCAAGATCTCATCTGTACCAGAGACCCCACTAGATGAACTGGACCGGACAATGCTGCGGACAGAACAGGGAACTCTTTTCTGGACTTTCAATCAATACGCTAGCAGAGTGTTTTTCTCAAACGAAGATATGCAGCCTTTATATGATTTGCGGACAAGGTACAAAGGTTGGCTTGAGACTGACGACAATTTCCGATTCTGGAGGGAGCTAATAGAGAACCCTGGTGATATCGGTAATGGATTTAAGCCTCAAATTACATTTGGCAAAGACATGTTCAAGGATCTCTGGCAAACATCAATGTCTGATGAGGAAGCACATATCAGGTACAAGTCGGCAGAGACCGGTTTCAACAGGTTATTGGCCGAAGGTGATGTCTTAGGGGCAGAGGGGCTATTTCGTCGATACCTAAGTGAAGCGAAGCACCAAGACAAAGTCCACATGAGAGATCTTTACCGGGCCCTGGCTTGTCATAGGATTGGAGATCAAGTCCAAGCACGGGAGGTCCTAGACTCTATGACGGATGATGTGTTGTTTGAGGGACACCTAGAAGCTTTTCAGCAAGGCATCGCTATCAGGTCTGCTCTTCCGCTACGGGCGCAGAATGCCTTGACCTTTACCTTGTTGAGTGGCGATATGGAGAGGGGCCGAAAACTCATTAAAATGATCGTCGAGATGAGTCCAATGTTTTTCAATTCGGTGCTGGACAATGCCCTCGATTATTCGCAGCGGCTTACTCAATACGCGGCCTTCATGAAGGATGTAGAGCCTGAGAAATCTTTTGAAATGCTTCTCCGTGCTCGAGAGATCATTGAAACCAAGAGAAAGCAGAGCTCAGATTTGGATGCGCGCGTCTCGGGCTCTGCTGCTGCTTGGAGTTTCGAGATGTATCTTGACCTTGCACGTATATGCCTGACCGCTGAAAGTGGACATCTCCCTTTGAGCGTTTTATCAGGATACGATCATGGCCACTTTGACGGGATATCGTGGAAGGATCATGCATTGCTCTTCATTGAGATGAGTAGAGCACGTGCTGTGCTAGATTCTTTGCAGAAACAAGCAACCCAACCTTCAGGGCTACCTGGAGCCCCTAAAACCGCGCAATTATCCGAGGCTGTCCAGAAACGCCGTCTCTTGAGATCATTAATGTCTCTGGGCAAGTTGTCCCCGGATCAAGAGAAAGAAGTTGCACAGTTGCAAGAGGAGATCAAGGATTTGGAAGAAAATGGGTCGCTCTCTTCTGCAACTACTTTTATCGAGACGGTGAACACCATCATTGAGCCGAAATATTTATACCAAAGCATCGATCCCGATGCCGTGGTTATTGAGGCGACATTTGGATCCCGAGGATTGATCGCGTTTGCAGTGACCAGTGACGGTATCCAGCAGACATATCAGTCATCGACAAACCACCCCGATATCCGGAGACCTGTTATGAGAGCCATGCAGATCATGAGAGAGATGACTGGCTATATTGGGGAACAGGAGGAAGCTCAGAAGAAAACGCTCAATGAACTTTGCAACGAGGTCTCCAAAGCGTTGCTGGTGCCCTTTGCCGAGATAATCCGAGCCAAGGGGCATGTCATCTTCTCCGTGTCCGATCCGTTGACTGCGTTCCCTTTCTCAGTCCTCCCCTTTGATGACAAGCCTCTGGTAATGCAAGCCGTTGTCTCTCAAGTCCCGAGCTTGGCAGTACTCTACTATCTTTCCCAACGCAAGTCGACATCAGCCTCACCGACCGTGTCAGTTTTGGCTAAAGCCCCTTCAGAAGAGCCATATAGTACCACCCGGGGAGGCCAAGAAGTCAATCTCCACATGGCGGGTATAGAAGCTGTCAACATTGCCCGCATGTTCGCAACATGGCCTATCGAGGCGTCTCAACTATCACGGAAAGACTTTCGGCATTATGTCGAGGGGGGATCATTGATCATGCATATCGGGACGCACGGTGACATCAACTCTCGCAACCCCCTCCTTTCGTCTATTTCGATTGGCCAAGGCCAGGATTTCCGTGTGGTGGACATGTCAGCGATTCAAAGCAACGTGAATCTCCTGGTCTTTGCTGCTTGTCTGAGTGGTATGGGCAAGGCAACCATCGGTAGCGAAGTTCTAGGCTTTTCTCACGTTGTGCTCAGTACTGGATGCCAGGCCTATATCGGATCCCTGTGGAAAGTGAGCGATTTTGGCTCGATGTTGGTCATGACGCTCTTCTATCGACACCTGAAGGAAAATCCGCAGTGGGCTGTGGCGCAAGCTATGAGAGCGGCACAGTTGGATCTATTGCAGCTGGACACGGAAAAGGCCGGGATCCTTCTTGATCAGATGTTAGATAATTGGACGTCCCCCGGTGCAGACGACGGGCGACAACCTGCAGATTTCGTGCCCGACGCTGAGTTTCTTTTGCTCACGTTGAAAATGATCTTGAACCAGCTGGACTGGTCCAGTCCGTTTTACTGGGCACCATTCACCCTTGTGGGGTATGGAGGATTTCGGTTCATTCATGGAGAAGATAGAAATGAGCCGAGCGAGAGAAAAGATCAGTCTGTGTAGGATTTTAGTGTTTTTCAAATGCGATGTACATGCATCTTGAGCCCTTGACTCTTGACTTTTAGCTCTTGTATCCACTCAGGTGGAGTGTGCATCCAGGATCAGATCTGCGGGATGAAACAAGGGAGGAATCATTGATCAATATAGAGGTGAAACACAAGCAAACGACTCCAATAAAGGGAAGGAGAGTTTCCTTGGCTGTGTATATAACGGGCAGATTCCCTCGGGGAGACTTGATCAAGACTATCGAAATTGATTTCCTTGGATCGAATCTCAATTGATCGAATTTCTCCACAAGTGGGCTAACGCGATCTACTTAAGTACGCGGCACAGGATTCGTTGCCTCATTTTTCAGCCTGAGGATCCAGATGGAATCTATGATTCTGATGTTGGCTTCATTTTAAACTCTTTGAAAACCTCTTAAAACTTACCGTTCATTTGTTAATTGTTTTATTTTTATTTTTATCTTTTTATCTTTTTATTTTCTTATGCACTTCGTCCATGTTCTCATCTCTCCTTCCATTGATGGGTCTACCCATGAAAATCTGCCGATCTTAAGCTTTTACTGACCTTTCCCTCTTTCTTTTCTTTTTTTCCCCTTTTTACATACTCTTTTCTCCAAAACGGCGTCCCTCACAGCTACCCCTCAATCGAGGGAGGTTGAATCGAATTCCTCTCGTTATCTACCCGTGCGTGGCCAACATTCCTTTGGCTTTCGGACAGCACCCGTGGAGCCGACTCCGTCATTCGCTCGAGCACAGCGGCGACATTGCGTCCCCATCCCGGGCCCGTCGTCGTTCCCTGCAATTCACCGTCCTGCGGCTGTTCGACTCGCGAACCCCGTCAACCACGTCCCCCGCATAACCCCTATCACATTCCAACCCACTCGATCGGACGAAAGTCTCCCCCTCAGTCATCAACGCGACGCACACCCCCTCCTTAGCGTCCCCGAACGCCGTCGCAGTCGCTTAACCCCCTCCCCAACTAGTCTTATCGTTGAGCACAGCCACGGGGAATCCGAAAGCGGGCGCACAAGCATCGCTCTCCCTCCAGGTCATCGGCGCAGCGGTCAATTTTCCCCCACAGTTGAAATGGCGGCAGCTTTTGCTGGGAGTGCGGCGCGGGATGTCGAAAATCTGCGACCACCCGAAGAAGTCCATTTCGCACTAGATGGCACTCGATCCCGAGAAGACGGCCGACCGCGTCATGCACAATCTCAAACCTCTCTCCGATCTCAATCTCAAATCGCCTCCGTTCCCTCGATCACAGGCCCCGCCCCCGATGTTGCTGAAGAGCTGGCTTGGGGCCCGGCGCACCCCTGTTACCCTCACCTCAACCCTCATGTCCCTATCAATTCGCCGGAATATCTCTCAACGCGGGTCATACGTGTTCGACGCGATTGGATGATCAAGGCGGATTTGGCACCTACATTTTCAAATCTTTACCCTGAGATTCTGGATCCGTTACTGTCGGAGCAGGAGTTCCGCAAAGTCATCGCCACCGTGAATACTGGGGTCATCAAAGCTTTTGATCCGTTCAGCTTACGGAACTGGATAGATGGCGCGCTTGGCTTGTTGACTGGCTGGATCTGGGATGACTTGAACGGGCCTGGCGTCAAAGACTCATTGCAATACGTTGAGACATGGCTCGATAAATGGAACCGGGAAGTTGGTTCCAAAGATGGGGTTCACATCTGGAGTCTAAGACGCACGGCATACATGTCCCTTGATATTCAGATCCCTGATCCCAAGGTTGGCATCGTCCCCAGCGAGGCACCCTCTTTGCCAAACACCAGGCCGAGTACCGGAGTTGGCCCCGCCAATTGATGGATGAACATTGCATCTGATGGGCTCTCTTTTGGTTGTATACTTCCTTGTAATTCTTTGTTATCGTTCGGGCTTTTGCATGATATCCCCTCCCCGGCGGCGATTGCTTCATTCTCTCCTACGCTTTCTCCTAATTTTCTAATTTTCCTCCAAAAAGGCTCCATTTCAATCCTTCATCACGTCGCCGGGGACTACTTGTTGTTCTTTTCATTACCTTCCATTGTTTGCCATCTATTTGTTCATACTTTTTATATCGGTTTCTACATACTTGTTAATCTCCCGAGAACCTACAAATCAAATACCAAGGCCATGTGGTCTACGTTGAGCACATACTACTAGATTACTCTCCGTTTTCTCCTAATGGAAGTAAGAAATTTACAACCCTATGATTACCTAAGTTGACATCTAGATTCATCAAACAGAGGTGGCAGATAACCAAGCTACGAATACAAAAGTGAGCTTCTGAGGAGTCAGGGGTATTCATTTTTGTGACATTTGAAGACGGCTACGTGTATCTACTAGTATGTAGGCATGTATCGCACGAAACAAAAAAAAAAGACTCCGATAGAAGTTTGATAATCCTTCTGATGATATCTCACAATCCCAAAATCATCCAATCACTTAATTGTCAATCTGTTCTCTTACATCCATTGTGGCTCGTTGAACCCTGAAGCTCAGGCGGTGTCGATAACGTTAATCCAGACTCCCCCCACATCTTCCCCCCGTGAAGCTCTCCTTCACTCCGAACCTCAACGGGATGAGCCCTGGACTTTCACGATGCTCTCGGGGATCCTGATCTTTAATCAGAAGGGCGAGAACCTCATCTTCCGCGCTTTCCGCAGCGACTGCCGCCCGCGCCTGGCTGATATTTTTCGCATCCAAGTCATCTCCAACCCGCAGGTCCGCTCCCCGATCCTGACATTAGGCTCGACCACCTTCAGCCATGTCAAGCACGAGAATATCTACTTGGTCGCTGTGACCAAGAGCAACGCCAATGCTGCTCTTGTCTTCGAGTTCCTCTACCGGCTTATCATGCTGGGCAAGAGCTACTTTGGTAAGCTGGACGAGGAGGCCGTCAAGAACAACTTTGTGTTGATCTACGAATTGCTTGATGGTGAGTATAACTCTTGCTTCCGACCGTCCGTTGATACAGCTCTAACCAAGCTTCGTCTGTCTCGCTAGAAATCCTCGACTTCGGATACCCCCAAAATACCGACCCGGATACGTTGAAAATGTACATCACCACCGAAGGTGTCAAGTCAGCCATCGCAAACTCGCCTACAGACTCTAGTCGGATTACTATGCAAGCGACGGGTGCGCAGTCATGGCGCCGCGCAGACATCAAATACCGCAAGAACGAAGCCTTCGTGGACGTGATCGAGGACGTCAACCTCCTGATGTCAGCGACCGGCACCGTTCTGCGCGCCGACGTAAACGGCCAGATCGTCATGCGAGCATATCTCACCGGAACACCGGAGTGCAAGTTCGGACTCAACGACCGATTGCTCCTCGATACGACCGACACCTCCGGGGCGACCAAGAGCCGCGGTGGTGGCGGGACATCCGGTGCTGGAAAGGCCACCCGAGCTGCGGCGGGCTCGGTCACATTGGAGGACTGTCAATTCCACCAGTGTGTTAAGCTGGGCCGGTTCGACGCGGACCGGATTATCTCGTTTGTGCCGCCGGACGGCGAGTTCGAGTTGATGCGGTATCGTGCTACGGAGAATGTGAACCTGCCCTTCAAGGTTCATCCTATTGTGCGGGAGATTGGTACGACAAAGGTCGAGTATAGCGTGGCTATCAAGGCGAACTATAGTGCGAAGTTGTTTGCGACGAATGTGGTTATTCGTATTCCCTGCCCGCTCAACACTGCCACGACTACTGAGCGTACTAGTCAGGGACGTGCAAAGTATGAGCCCGAGCACAACAATATTGTCTGGAAGATTCCGCGTTTCTCTGGCCAAGCTGAGTTTGTCCTCAATGCGGAAGCTACACTTACTTCCATGACACATCAGAAGGCCTGGAGTCGTCCGCCGCTTAGCCTTAACTTCAGTCTTCTTATGTTTACCTCATCCGGTCTGTTGGTACGCTATCTGAAGGTCTTCGAGAAGGGCAATTACAGTTCTGTCAAGTGGGTGCGCTACATGACCCGCGCTGGCAGCTATGAAATCCGGTATGCTTACTGTCTTTTACTACTATTTGTCTTTCCACGATGCTAACCTTGACTTTTTAGATTCTAAACTGCTTTGAAATTGGATGAAGCGAGCATGTGCTTCGTACGGTCTGTTGTTACAGTTGTCTATGACCATCAGGCTAGGTGTCTGGCGTCGGGGGGTGTTTTGTACATTCATTCTATACTCCTAATGCATTCCATGCATTCTCAATCCGCATTTGTAATGCTTTTGCATGCTTCATAACTCAGCCAAGAATAATCTCCCAAAAAAGAGAACATATTACACAACAATCACCTCCATACCCGCTTACTTGGATACAGGTAGTGAAACGACAACGTGTCCATCATGGTTATGGTAGGAAATGTTCCCACAAGCACTTATCGCTGGACGATTGGGTGGTTAGACGTGTCCCCCGGGGCTGACGCCTATTATAGGCTGGCTTTATTAGTATGTAGGATAGCCTGTAGGGGATACGCGCGCTTTTTTTCTAGCTTTTACCGCATTACCTTTGTCTGCACCGCTTTATCTGCACCGCTTTACCTTTGAACCGCCTGCGTGATGTATTCGTTTGACCTGCGACGTGACGAGTTGACGGAGCAAACACTTCATATTTGATTGTTCAAACTCAACAACGATTGACGTGATGATTTTGAATCACCCATGACTCCATTCACGCCAATTCGCTGGAGTCACTAGCTATATGAAGTAGAGTTCAATCATCATCAAACATATGCATGCATGCATACTATCAATCATATAAATACTAAATGAGATAGACTGAAAAACTAAGAGGTAAGAAATCTGGATATCTCCTTCCCTAGAGGTCCCCACAAGGTCTAAATACAGTCAAGCCATACAGTCCAGGCAGGAACTGCCCATATAGCTATAGAATCAGTAGCCTAACAAGGTATCACCCACAATGGCAAGATCCATTAGTGGGGGTAACGAAAGAAAGAAAAGAGCCCCTTGGTGTGATATCCATAAGGAGTAGGAGAAGGATCATCACGGCCAACCAATTGGTTGTAATAGAGAAGGGTGTAGATTAAGTTCCCTCGGTCCTTCAAGCTAGTACTTGGGGCTTCCTCAATTTGAAGACAAGGACACCTTGGCCACCGGGAACCTTGGAAAGGGAGAAAGGAAGTAGAGTGGACGGGTCGTGCGAACAAGGGTCGGGTTTTGAACATGATTATACTAACACTAGGCCAGTAGGCCCCGTCAAAGGGGAGAGGGAAAGGCTAACCTAGAAGAAGTAAGCTCGAAAGTTGTGGTTCAATCTGAATCAGATGGGTCTTTTGAGCTTTGTGCCAACAAAGGAGCAAGTCTGTCACAGAGGCCGCCACACCTGGCAGGAGATACCACCCGATAAGCGTGTCGCTGAATCTGAAATCCATATCCATACGCTATATTCGCATGCTGTGAAGTTATGACTGGGGGCTGAAAATCCAAGTGCCTTGAGCCCAGATATCAAGTGGGATCTCTATATAGATCAGTATGAGAAATCATTTCTCAGTGACTAGTAGCAGCATCGGGATTCAGCGCTGCTGCTCAAGTGGGCCACCAAGTAGTAACAGCATCCAATCATTAGCCTAGCTTTCCACGCACCTAACACAATGATTCAGGCATGGGTTCACCGATCGATCAATAGAAATCAACGATCGCCTGCAGCCACAGCGGAAAATGTCACATTCCCTCAATCGGGCCCACGAGGATAAGACAAAAAGACCTGAAGACCCGCCGCCAAGACATAGAAGGCCATCCAAGAAGGTGGATTTGTGAAACCTGATGAATACAGAGGACGGATTTTGACGAAGGAGTGCGTAGCCCTAGCGGGCCTGGTTGGAGGGGCAACAGGAGTAAGCCAGCCACTGCGGTGCACGAAGTCTGTGGAGATGATCGCCGCTTAGCGCCCGTTGTGGGCAGAATGTCTTGCATAGGTCGTGCAGGGGTAAATAACGGACCGTCTTTAATACTTTTCGGGAAGGTTGATATGTTCTGGCTGCGTATAGGACATGATAACATGTTTTGTTGATGGTAAACAAGATTGTACTGTAGAAACTAGACTAGTATGTGTCCCCCAGGGCCCGAGGCTTGAGGTTAACTTTGAATCGCTGTTGGGCCTATAAGGATCATGAGTTGGAAGGGTAGTCGCATTGACCCCCTTGCATGGGAGTTGAGCCACTTTCCTTTCAGAGTGGCAGGAGCTTGTGCTTGTGCTGACGGGCGGGTCGGGTGTCGGGCCAGTACAGAGCCTCTGTCTGCCAGCCACACTTTGGAATGGGCATAGATCCCTTTGTCTAAGGCAACTGAAAGGGAGAAGGGGAGCTAAGCCCTATACCCTGTGTAGGGAGTATCCCTGATCAATCGCAGAGCGGGTTTTGTTCAGGTAAGAAGAGGGGAAGGAATAACCGACTAATAGGTGTAGGTCAAGGGTATGGCCTGCAGCTACATTATGTTGAATGTCAGATAAGATGGATGCAGTGTGGAAGATGCAGCACGTTCTTGTATCTGCACTCCGTAAGTGAGGAAATGGATTGAAAATAACGTTGCAGGCGGCTCTGCAAGATTATGCGAACTTGAATTCAATCTTGCAACCTACTTCGTAGATCTAGTCGGTCCAATCGATTCCGCAGGAATGCAGGAAGCAAGGATGACTGCGGGGTATTGTTCAACAAGTTACAGGAGTTGAACAAATTTCATGACCCCGTTCATGAAAGCAGTAGTAAGCACTAGTTCGGATTTTGATATGGAATTGGAATAGCTTATACAACTCTATGTCAAACTAAGATGAACTACTGAAAGTTGAAAGAGAATTCGAGCTATTAGAAGAGTTATTGATAGATTGGACTTTGTACTCTCCGAGTAGAACAGATCAAGGTTCACGCTATGTCCTATTGAAATTCCTTTTTTTTTCCTTTTTCTTTCTTTTCTTCAATAGATTTTAATTCAAGCCCTTTCCCCGATTTCTATCCCTTGTAACATTCCTTTGACGTTCTGGAATCTATACTTAGAATTACGTCGAAATGAGAGGAACTCGGGGTCATAAGACTCATAGTAGAGTGATCGTCAGGTACTGTTTTGTAATTGGCCAATTAACGTGGGTCTGATCAACGCTGATTGGCTACTACTAGTACGGAATAGACGCGTTCCGTCGCGTGGCTCAAGGTTTTCACACGCGACTTGACGCGTGCCAAATACGAAACCGTTTTTTAAAATACAGTGATACATACTAGTAGATTATCATAGCTTCGATTTTCATGGCAATGGGAGCTTAAACCCCCATTAAAGGAATATACAAGGCAGAGAAAAGGACAGAAGGATGAGAATGCTCCTGTTAGGCTTCACCTTTCAAGGCATTGGCATGGGGGAGAAAAGTACTCCGTTACTCCTCAAGGAGAAAGAAAACCCTGGGTATCTTGGAAGTATTAAATCGCGTCGGCCCGCACCAATTGGGGTGGCAAAAAGCCGCCAAAAAGTCATTTGGTGTAAAAATCCACTGAGTGTACCTGATGCACGGCCCGTTGCACGTCATTCTAAACGGGATTTTCAGTGGATGTGGTCATGAGGATGATGATCGCTCCCGGACTTGGGAGTCATTTCTCAATGATTGTATGGAGTTAGAGCGGGCCTACAGCCCAATTAGGAAATATAATGAAGACACTATACAATGCACGGTGCAGGTCGTTTCAGGGGCCATCTCGTGTATCTCAATGATCCCTCTGAGAGAAGTTGGGATCCCTTGCATGGGTGGGCAGTCTCTCCTTTGAGCCCTGCCCTCCTTTGTTTCACTGGGCCACGAGTAGAGTGGGATGAGTACGAGGGGCAATCCTAGATCAGAGTGTAGAATGGCATTATAATAGAAAAAGCAGAGTACTTCTCTATCTTCAAGTTGCCAGTTTCTACAGTGTCAATCAGCACCTGATAGCCATCGTCATCGGTCAAGTCATTCGTTACCTTGATCTGGATTCCTTTCGCTTTGACTTTATTTGTCTTTTCTTTTCCATCTCTCTCTTACACACACCATCTTCACGTCTGACACAATTCTTTGAAGAACTTTCCTTTATCCTGCATTGCTACTATTTCGGGATCCATACGTTATACATTCTTTGATATTTCTGAAGAAAAAAGTGGAGCCTTAGCCGTGTTGATGTTCGCTTGACCGTTTGCGTCCGAATTTCTTTTATCCTTTTATCGCCCCCGTTTCGCCCCCGCCAACTCTTCCCCTAACAACCAACACCATAACAACAACCACTTCCCAATCACGTCGCCAGTTCTTCGGAACCGGTGGATTCGGAAGCGCATATCGGCGACATTATATTCCACTCTTTATCTACTCCCCAACACCGTCGCCGCGCCTCACAACCACCTCCGGCGCAATCACCTGTCGCAAATCGCGCACAAATCCACTCGAAACAAGTCGCAACTCGTCAACTCTAGACACCAATTTTCCTTCATACCTTTCCAATACACTCTTTCCGGAGCCTCTCTCGCTGCGTCAATCAAAAATCATATTTTTGCGCAACAATGCTGCTCCCATCCGCTATCCCCTGCGATGTGCGCCGGTCGTCTCGCTTCACTCCCAACCGTCTCTTCTCGACTCCTCCTCCCTCAGAGCGAGGATTACCATCAGGCAATGGCCTCCTAGGCACATGTCGTGCGCTCCAATCTTTGCTTAGCGGATCACCGGCTCTCTCACCGCGCCGATCCAAGACATTGCGCCTCCAAAGTCCACTTCCCATCAACAACGCTCCTCGTCGCTCACCGCGCACGCGCAGCAAGGTCGCACGACCTGCTTCGCCGCGCCCAACACCTCCCCCAGTCACACTCGCTTCCACACCACCACCGCCTCCTTCTGCGCCCGCGCGCGGCGCTAACAAGCGCCGCCGATCTTCCGAAGATGACGACAGCGACTCGGACATGGGTCGCCCGCGCAACCGTCTTTCCACACCTAAACGCCGTCGCCACGCTCCCTATGACCTGCCCCTTGGTCTCTCTTCAACAGATTTCTATTCTCTGCACTCTCCTCCCATTACACAATCTCCTCCTTCTCCTGCTCAGCGTTTGATTGATATGCGCATTCAACAATCGTCTGCGCCCATCAATCCTGATGCGCCTCTTCCTTCGATTGAAGTAGAGGACGCTTCTTCCCCGGCACCTTCTGACGATTGGACTGCCGAGGAAGATCAAATTCTCATGGACCTAGTCCTTGAAAAGTTCCGACTCTCCCAACAAGAATGGGATGAGTGTGCGCGCCGAATGGGCCGCAGCAACCAGGCCGATCTAGGTCAGCGATGGACCTCTCTCGTCGGAGAGGGACGCGTTGGTCTACGTCCACGCCGCTAAAACTTTCCTTTTCTCTTTTCTTTTTCCTCAACCCGTGACCTATATGTACTATATGACTTCCTCCCCCTGATGCCCTACCTCATTGCTGCAAAGAACCAACCCTGTATTAACACACCTGTATCATCACCTTTTCTGTTCGAGACCCATTGTTTTTTCTTTTTTCTTCGGGCATGACCCCGATTCTGAGTCGCATCTGGCTATGTGAATATTCACCATCTACTTGATGGTCTCTTGCACATTGATTTTCTGCTCCTGCAACTGTTGAGCGATGTATTCATATGAACCTGTACTTTTACCTATCGAGATACCACTGGACTTCAATCGCATTATTTCAAGATGACTTCTTTTTCTAAATTCGCTTCTGCATACCTTACTCGTACGTATCTGACACCTTGGCAAAGCTCACTTGGCAGTCAGGTGCATCGTAGTGCATACTTTGCCTGTCATCTGATTGAACAAAAGCTTCGTTTATACATGCATGCAAATTTGTCCACTATCCCCACTTCTACTAAACCCATCTGAGAGGACCCACGACCTCGGGATACCTCTTATCGATTACTGCAGCCCCATTGCGCTGATTTTCTAGCGCCACTGCGGGGGTGCCGCTGATATAAGTGGTCCATCTGAAAACGAGGCCTCGATCGATGGTTTTTCGAGCCGAGCCGGAGAGGGGAAAGCTGAGAATAGTTGTTTGTGCATGTAGTGTAGAGTACTATGTGTACTCATTTCTGATATCTGCCAATTCCCCCCGGGGGCTTTGGTGTATAAAATTATGTTCATCACCTCCATCTAACCATCAACGCATTTGCTATTTTGAACTCAAGTCTGACATAAAAATGGTGCCAAAAACCATGAAAGCCGCCCTCTGCACAGAGGTACGTTGTGCAGGGAAATTGAATAACCCCAAATCAAAAGCCCGGCCCACCTGGGCACCAGTCTACATACTAGCTAAACAAATCGCAATATCGAACTCATATACCGCAAAATACATACCTTAACCAACCCAAAAATGTGAAAACCACATCATACTAACACAACACTCTCAAAAGCCCGGCGCCCCAATCGTCATCGCCCAAATCCCAACCCCAACCCCATCACCCCGCCACCTCCTCGTCCGCGTCGAAGCAGCAACCCTCTGCCACAGCGACATAGCCATAACCGAAAGCGGCGGCTTCGGGCTCGCCACCTTCCCCCTAGTCATCGGCCACGAAGCCGTCTGCACAGTGGAAGAACTAGGATCCAGCGCCGCAGCATACGGCTTCAAAGCCGGTGACCGGGTCGGCGCGCCGCTCTGGCGCGACATATGCCTCACATGCGACGAATGCACGCGCATCGGGCCCCAGTTCTGTCCCAACGCGAACATGATGGGGCTCAGCGCTCCTGGATACTTTTGCGAGTACACGCTCGTCGATGCCGCTTGCGCGGTCAAGATACCGTCCGGCAAGACGGTGCAAGCGGCGGAGCTGTCGCCGCTGTTTTGCGCGGGGATTACGGTGTGGGATGCTATTTCGAGGGCGGAGCTGAAGGCCGGGGAGACGGTTGCTGTTGTTGGGGTTGGGGGGTTGGGGGAGATGGCGGTTAAATATGTGCGGGCGATGCGGGTGGGGGGTCATGATGATGGGGGGATGGGGAAGGTTCTTGCGTTGGATGTGTGTGAGGGGCAGTTGAGGGGGGTTTTGGAGGCGGGCTTGGTGGATGGGGTGGTTAATACGGGGACTGTTGGGGGGGTGGAGGCTGAGGCTGAGGCTGTTAGGAGGTTGAATGGGGGGAGGCTTGTGGATGTTGCGGTTGTTACCTCGGGGGCGTTGAGGGCGTATGAGACTGGGATTGGGATCTTGAGGCCTGAGGGCCGGTTGATTGCTGTTGGGGTGCCGGTGGAGAATGTTTCGTTGCCGATGATTTCGATTGTGAATCGGGCTTTGAAGTGAGTTCTTTCTTTCTTCCATGGGTCTTTTTTGACTGTTGATAGCTGGGATGTGCGCTAATGTCTCGGTGTTGTGTTGGTAGGATTATTGGAGCAAAGGTCCCGGGTCAAATTGGGTGCGCTGAGTGTGTGGCTTTTTCTCACGAGAATAGGGTTTATCCTAAGATTCATCCCAGGGAGTTCCAGTTGGAAGATATTAATGAGATGATAGAATTGCTGAAGAGTGGCAAGGTGGAGGGCGGAAGAATGGCTATTCGTTTCTGATCTGGGTTTCTGGATACATCTGATCTGGAATCCTGGATACGGTGCCGCTAATTATACTAAGTAGTAAGCACATCAACTATCTTGATATAAGGAGCGCGCGGAGAAGAGCCTGTCTAAATTTGCGCGCACTGGGAGTTGGTTCGGATTTTAGTCCCCTGCCTCCTTCAAATTTCCTATAATGGTATACTACTAGTAGGTAGTTGATGAAATTTAATTCAAATGATAGTATGAACTGGAAATCAAATATTTTAAATCACAATATCTGTTAAGCTTCCCAATATTGAGTCTTCTAAGTCTACCAAACTCAATAAATTCCACGGTCTATCGCGCGATCTATACTCATCCATACTTTTCAAGTGTCAATACGGACGGCGGAACCGTTTGCACGGCACATACGCCCACTCTCCGAGATGGTCCAGTCCTCAGAACCAACAGCAGTCTTACCAAAGAAGAGATGGTGAGGGTCATACTTCTTTTTGATGCTGCGGAGAGTGTTGTAGTTCTTGCCATAGAAAGCGTATTGCCAGTTAGGCTGGTCAAAGTCACACTAAGCGCACAATTTGTTAGTACTTCTCGATTTCTTTTCCAGTTGAGAATTCCACTAAACATTCCATAGACATACCTCATTAAGATAAGCACCAGAGGCAGGGCCCAGCTTGCTGACAGCAGGCACCAGCTTGTGGGTCATCAGCTCTCGCTTCTGACGCATCTTCTCCGGCACATCGTACTCCCAAGGGGTGGACATGAGTACATGGGCGATGGCGCTGCGCCACGCGGGGTTCACAGCGTTGAAAACATCACCAGTGACTGCTCTTGAGACATTGACAGCAACTGTGGTGAAAGTGGCGTGTTCGGCCAAGACGGTGCGGATGGACTGTGTCAGCTGGTGATTGTTGCTGGAGTTCTCGACAACCGACCGGGGAAGAAGCCAGCTACCGTACTGAGCAACTCCAACTTCAACGACAGGGACCTGAGAGTTATACTGGTCCATATAGGTGTCGAACTCTTCAGCCTGATAGGTGTAGTTGATACCAAGACGCTTCAGCTCGTCGAGGACGGGCTTAATCAGGCTTTCGAGTTTCGCCAGGGGAACACCGGGTCCAGTCATGGGCTCCACGGCAAAAGAAGCATTGGTCAGGAAGTTGAGAGTCATGACACCCTCATCCACGATGTAAGGTAGACGGGAGTTGTAGAACTCCACAGCCTTGAAGAACGTATCGTCTGAGATTCCCGTGGTTGTGAAAGTAAGGTTCAAACCAGACACCTTGCTATCTTGATGAGCCTTGGAGGTCATGGACCAGACGACGCCGTAAGTACCACCACCTCCACCGGCCAGCGCCCAGTAGAGATCGGTGTTTTGGTCACGGTTGGCAGTGAGGAAATTCCCGTTGCCATCGATGACCTCCCACTCGAGGACTTGGTCAGCACCAAGTCCGTACTTTGAAGCCAAAGACGAGTGACCTCCTCCCTGACTATATCCGCCAGCAAGGCCGACTGTAGGGCACTCTCCTCCGACCATCCGAAGGCCACGTTTTTGGGCCTCGTCATAGGCCTGAACACCTTGCACACCAGCGCCAAGCTTAGCGGCCTTTCCGGTATAGTATTTGTCGCTCCAGTCCTTGAACTCGATATCCTTTAGGTGGTGAGTCCAAACCGAAAGGGCGCCGGCGCCGGTGGATTTGCCATTGTAGCTATCATGAATTAGTGAATTATAATTTCAAGGTATCTTGAGGAGTTTCATGGCAATCATACTCATGACCAGTGTTACGGATAATAAAACGAATATTATGCTGGGTCGCGAACTTCAAAGTCTTGGCCACATGGGTGGGGGTGGAGACATTGACGGCATATCGAACAAAGTTGCCAAGGGTGCATGGTTTGGAAATGGGGTGGTAGGGATCGCAGGTTCCATTGGTGAAGAATGGGGCCATGAATGACGAGGAAGATTGGTAACTGGTACATTTGTCAACAATTCAATTCGATTGAGACCGCAACCTTCTTCAGCAAATCACTCACTGCTCCTCTGGCAGATCCCAGCCAGTCTTCAAAGAGGCACATGCTTCCTCATCATAGTGAGGTGTATGGCAGGGAGTGGCAAGAGGCACTGTAGCCACCAGGCGGCCGTCCACAGACTGGTTGAAAGCATTCCAAACAGAAGTTGAAGGCCAGCAATCATCCCCAGGGAAACATCGGCACTCGCTTGATGAGCTTTCAGATGCCTGGACTGACAGTGCAAGGGTAGTCAGCCCGAACAAAGCTCCAACCTTGAGAGTATTCAGGCCGAACATTGCGGATTGCAATTGCAGCCTTGATGCTCTCGTGAATTAAGTTTTGGGTCTTGACAAGGGAAAGATTAAAGGATTTCTTTTTTCTCCCTTGATTTCGCTCATTTTTATGAACTGCTAGCAAGGCCCCCCCTGAGTTCCGGCTCAAACAATCTAGCTACAGCAGGCGTAGTTATGTGGAGTTTCTTTGCGCCAACTCTGTCTAGTATAGACTGTATAGTATAGTGACATGACGATCGGCTCCGTGGAAAAGCTTCCACTCCACTCGAAAGGTGCGACGTGGGATGTGGAGACCTTTGTAGTCCAAAAATCAATATGTACTTTTGTACTTGCTTTTTCGTTTAGGCAATGCGATCCATGCAACACGGGTTTTCAATGGCTCGTTTAAATCGCCGATCCCTTCATCGACAGTCCTTGTCGATCTTGAGCCTCTTAAAGCGGCTCCTCTTTCTTTCCAAGAGGTCAAAGCTGAGAATGAAGTGAAATTGAAATCATTGAACATTGAATTATCTATCGGCACACCCAAAATAAAGTACACCAATTGCTATCACTCTACTTCAATGTTTAATCAATGTTTAATCAATGTTTAATAAATCCTCTACTAGTAATGATAATGCCATTCTGCATGATTTCTTTGAAGCAACAACTATTCCATTTTTCTCGCATTTCCCAATGACAAATTAATTATTCTCCAGGATTCCAATCCTGAATCCCCATTTTTCTCTCCCCATCACCAACCAGATCAACCAACACGCCAAAGTGGATCAATTTAACGTAACGCCCCCCGCTCCCAAGTCCGCCCTAATGCAAGCCAGCAGCCACAAAGGATGCGCTAGATATACGAATGGCAATTCCTCGCTGTTTTCGGGCTTTCACCGAGTACTGTTCTCCGCGTAAACTTGAGCCAAGGTGGATCGCGGAGTTACTTTTATCACTGTCGCTTGCATCCTGCCAACGCTATGTATGTACAGGGGGTCTGGCCCCCAGCACTATGGGCTGTTATTTGCAATAATGACAGTCCATGCACGACTGTAAACGTCAAAAGGCACGGGTTGAATCACACATCATCATACATCAGCTCTACCTATTGACTGGCGTTTGATGCTCAAATATCTCTAACACTCAACATTTGAAGATGACCGACAAGGTTGGGGTGGTCGCTCCGCCCCCTGGGGTGACGGCCGATTTCGACTATTCTCATCCTTGGAAATTCAAGTCGGCCTTGATCATTGTTGCCGTCGGTCTGACTTTAAGCACCCTTTTTCTGGCTATGCGGATTTGGACTAGAGTGCGGATTTTGTCAAAATTTGGATGGGACGATGGTATACAAGACTTCTTCCCAGGCAACTTAATCAAAGACGCGGATTGGCTAACTCGGTCGTGAAGTATCAATAATTGCAGCCTGGGTAAGCATCTTAGGGGTTGCCAGGAGTCCATGATGATTGTGATTACTGACGAAATGGGATTACTATACAAAATAGATTTTCTCCGTCGCAACACAAGCCGTATGCCTATGTGCGTGACAATATCTCCCCAAACCATCAGTTCGATTCAATTTCTGACATTATTCTATTAGGCGGTTATATCTATGGCGGCTCTGGAATTCATCTATGGAACGTGACAGAGCCAATGTTTAACTACTTTCAAAAGGTACTTGAATGACCGCCTATCTGAATCTGATTCCGAATCATTCTAACCTAAATCTATCCTCAAAAGATTATCCTCGTCGCAGCGGTCATCTATGTGCCTTGTCTGGCTTTCGCCAAAGTCGGTCTCATTATTCTTTATCACCGTATAATGAACCGACAGCCCGGCTATCTATGGACACTTTATATCATCTCGGCTATCGTGTGTGGATATAGCATAGCTATCATCTTTGCCTTGATCTTTGCTTGCACCCCCATTCAAAAGGGTTGGGACTCCTCAATCACAACAGGACACTGCGTCAACCGTAGCGGTCTATACATTGCAACAGCCGCTCTCAACATCGTATCTGACCTGGCCCTCATTGTGGTCCCAATTCCTCTCGTCATGGGCCTGCAGATGCCCCGAGTTCAGAAGTACGGACTTATGGCCATGTTCATCGTCGGTTGCGCGTTAGTACTTCTCAACTTCATCTTTGGCTGTCTTGGATCAAGCCTCCGTTTCCGTTCTAACTCAATCTTTTCAGTACATTCATCACGAGTATCCTGCGCCTCCAAACCTTGATTCCATACCTCACAGCCACCGATACTACATACCAGATTGCACCGCCGCAAATGTGGATGTAGGCATTACCCAAACTTCTTCAATTCTAAACAAGTCAATAAGCTCACAAACTTTCTATCTTGCAGTTATATCGAAGCAAATCTGATCATTATTTGCCCATGTCTGCCCTTCCTCCGCCAATTCTTACGACGCTACTCCCCCGCTTGGATAGGAGAGGCCACCAGCTCTGGCCGACGATATTACAAGGACTACAGTACAGGCACTAGTATTCCACGCAGTCGCCGGAAGCCAGGTCTTACTCAGCTTCAGGACGAGATCGCCCTTGCTGAGAATGCAGAGAGCACTCATAGCCAATCTTATATTGTCAAGGAGATTCAGTGGCAAGTCACCGAAGAACGACTGGACTCGCAAACAGAACAGGAACCCGGTATCGAACTATTTCAAAGGATTCCTAGGCATAGTAATGGGGAAGAAAGTCTCTGATAGGTATTTATAGAATCAAATGCAGGTTACCTGGTTACCTCTCCTGCAGACCTAATAACCGAGGCATAATTTTAGACCATGCGCCTACTTGTAGTAATAGAAGTCAAGCAAAAAATATTAAAAATAAACTGAAGTTAAAATTTAAACGCACAGAGTGTGTACCTGAGGGGAAAGTACTTCAAGTTGGTAGTATGTATTGAAGAACAGAATAGTAGGCGTCCAGATCTTTGATGAAATGTCCGGGTGATATTACTACATAAGTTAACATTAACAGAGAGGGTCACAGGCATCAATAGCAGCACTCACGAGTCAACTTATTCCAAGGTTGTTCTGAGATTGATTCCAAGGTTCTAAAGCAGTAGTAGTATACTAGGGGACGCTCGGGAGCTCCAGGGCTGCAATTAATCGGTCAAACTAGTAGTAGGTAGTAGTTATGCAAAACGCGCAAAAGCAGAACCAGTGTCCTCCCTCTTTTGATTTTAACTCTCCTCCCGTGCTGGTTTGTAGTAAAAAGGCTTTATGGAGAATACTTAATATGTCACAATGTGAAAATTGAATTACGTACTAGTAGAGAATGAGGACGCGTAACAATACAAGGCATGAAGCAGTAAGGCTACAGTGGCATATAATGTGGCCGATACCATTGAAACGGGCCGTTGCTAATCTCATCAATTCATCTCGACTCATCTAGACTACATGAAGGGCATAACGCTAAGTTGAGTTATGTATAGGAAACGCTAGACCTCCGTAATGAGAGGTAGGAGATCAAATGACATGCAATGTGAATGCAGGATGCGCGCACTCATTTGCCCTGCATTCGCTGGAATCGCTCCTCTGCCGCTCTCGCCCGTCGCTCTCGTTCCAATCGCATCTTCATTTCAGGAGTCATTCCTCGTGTCTCATCGTCTCGTTTTTCGGCCGCTGATTTCTCAACAGCGCCAAGGGTGCGTCCACCAGGTTTGTGTGACTGCTGTGCAGCTCTTTCAGCTCTTTCGGCATCCTCCTTCTGCAACCGCTCCAATCCAGCCTTGCGACGGTTGTTCTCCTCCTCATCGGCAGCGGTCCGCTCCCGCTCAGCTCGAGACTCAGCATCTGCCTTTGATACGGCGGCTGGAACCTTGGCGGCCGTCCAATCCCACTTCGATTCGCCTAGCTCATGGCGTGCAATGCGGAAGGCATCACGGGTGGCCCGGTCGCCTGCAAGCTCAAACGGCGTCCTGCCCTCGTTATTGACAACAGTAGGGTCTGCCTGTGCCTTGGTGAGGAGTGCATTCACAACAGCTGGTGAGTTGAGATTTGCGGCAAAGTGGATAGGCATAGGGCAACGGAAATTTTGTGGGGAGTCGGCAGGTTGGAACACGAATGACGAGGGGATGGAGTTAGTAGAGATATATGACATCAGAGCAGGGATCTTTGATCGTCGGATGAGGGCTTGCAGCTGCGATGTATGCAACAGTGCGGCTTCCTCTTCTTTTGACAGCTTGGGCTTGGGCTTCGGAGGCTGCGGACGCGGTGTCGATTGCTTAGCCTCCTCTTTCTGCTTTGCTGCCGCTGCTGCCGCTGCCAATGCAGCTTCATCAATCTCGCTGATCTTTATTCTGGTCAATTCTTTGAAGGATCGCATGAGCTCTCCTTGAGTCGCCCGGCGCGTGTTGAAAGGAAATCCTCGAATGCGAGGATCGTTCTGCTTGAGAACCTGACCATCGTGCTTGTCGTAAATAATCTTTCGATTCGTCCTTCCAGTTGCGCGAATAAATAACAGCTCAGCGGTATCAATCATTTTCCGCCAGTCAGATAGCAGATCTCGGATGTCTTTCTCCAGAGCGGCCTCGTTGTAGCGTCGCAGGGTAGAACCAGCCGACTGCGCTGCACCTCGAGCGGCATCGCTTGCACCCTGAGATCCACCTTGCTTTCTCCGAGTAGTATAACGATGGAACGTCTTATGCGCAATGACGCGCGCCTGTCGTTCCTCGACACCACCCTGCTTGCGATGAATTTCGGGTGCTAGTGACACCAACATAGCTGCAAAGTGACCACCTCCGATCATACACATGAATATATGAGGACCAGATGCGGTGGGGTCCTGGGCTTGTGCGTTATTGGTACGCGCTTTCACTGGTGCCAGTTGTTTTTTCCGTATTGTGTCCACCAAGTGACCCGGCTCATCCTGCTCGGTCGCTGAGAAAATGGCCCGATAAACACCTAGCGATTTATTTGACGGTAAACCGGAGCTCGATAGCCAGAACAAGGCATTCTTTGCTTCTCCCTTTTTCACGACTTCTTCCTCCTCCTCATTATTCCCTGAAAGCTTGGCTTGCTTTTTGAGCAAGGCCGTGAGTGTCGTGTCGGCGCTGCCATCGGCTTCGTCCGACTCCGACTCCGAGGATTCTGAGCCCGAGATTGATTCGTCAAGATCGCCGACTGCCTTCGCAAACTGAATCTCGTCAAGAGGGGCATTGCCACGCAGTTGCGCTTTGATGTTGAAGCGGTGGTGGTCGGAGCGCACGTGGCTGCGCTGTTCCTCGACATTGGCATAGGAGACTTTGCAGAGAGTACATGATGAGGAAGTTGCGATGGAAAGGTCCTGAGCCGAGACGTCGGTATTTCTCACGGGGTCGTCGGGGGTGGGGTTATCGATAGGTTGGTGTTCGGCTTTCGTAGTTAAAGTCGCAAGAAGCTCTGGGGGAAGGTCATAGACTGTTTACGAGTCATTAAGAGAACTACCCCTCAGGTGTTTGTTTGGAGATCACCTACCATAGAGAGGCCTTTTTAACAGGCTCTCAATGTGTGTTGAGTCGACCATGATGAACCTTGCGTGTTCAAATTCGAATCCTTTAAATGGAATGATGATCGTCCTGTAGGCGATCGGTTAGGTGCTGACCGCCCTAGCACAGAGATGGCAGGCGGGGCCTTTTATAGTATGCGACAAGGAAGAACGATCGCGCACCTGGCCTTCTACTACGTTCGAATTTTATGTTCGATTGGAGATATTACTTGAAGATTGAGGCACTGCTTCTATCAAATTTTGTCCAATCAAAAGCGTATAAATTTGTAAAAGGTGGCTGTACAAGACAAGCTACGCCAAAATAGTTGCCCGACGTGACTCACGGTGGGGTTAAGCAAACAGCTTTCCAGCTACTACTACATAGTCACATAGTGGAAATATGCGGCAGTGACCTCAAGGAGAGGGTGTATCAATCAATTACCTGCTTTGAAATTAGTATGTGGTACATCAAGATTTGTTTTGTACTTTGGAACATTGGAAGGTCCTGGAAGAAATTACAATTTGAAGATTTCAAATGTTGACAGTTTCATGCTCTAGCAGGTTCGAATGTTCAAATGTCGCTGCATAAGCAGTAGGAACGTGTGCTAACTAGTTACGTCATTTAATGTTAGTTACAGGCATCAATGTTTTGTCAGCACTGCCCAGTTGTCCATGGTAACTACTAGTTGCCCTTGCAATCTCAAGACATTGCCCGCATTGAATGCTCGAGTTCCAACGATGAAAATTCTAATGTTATGTAGTTTAGTTAACATTTGAAGGTTTAAATATTACCTTGGAAACATGTGCATCCGTGGATACATGTAGAAGTTCTGGTCAACTGGTATTTTACCACAGGTAGATGAATCAGTTGACTAATCTATTTTTCTACATACATATATATTGCACGTAAGTACATCTAGGCAGTGTTCAATGTTCGATCAATCGATGTTTAGGTCAACTGGTACCTATGCCCATACCTAGGTATACATCTAGGTCCAAGTTGCCAGGCGACTGGACTCGCCCTGCTCAAGTACCTAGTAGTAGGTACATAATCTCCATATGCAAGGACCCGAAGATGGGATTTGACGGGGTTGAATTCGAAGATCGTTCAAGTGGCCTTTGTTAAACACAACAGTTGAAGTAACCAATCAGATGAAGAGGATACAGTATTCCTCGATCGCAATCTAAATCCAGATTTGGCTTAGCTGTTGCTTATCATGCAAAACACGTGACCGGTCAATAGTACCTAGAGAGGGGGCACGCAAGGGCATTACAAGCAACATAAAACTGAGAAAAAAATACAACTTTTAATAGGAAATTTCACCCATATCTACAACCCCGAGCGCATGTATTCTAGTTTACTTTACCAAAAGATCTCTTATTTTCTTGTCTTTTTCTAGACGTTGTACAGTGGAGACTAAGTCTCCACTATCTCTCTGGGGCTCGTTGCGGTAAGCAAGGCCGACCGGAATTTACGGCGTCACTAGCTCGGCCTTTTACTAAGCAACCTGCGAGCCTTCGAGTTTCCCGACACCGTCCCTTTTTCTCCTCGCGCTATCCCGAATGGAATATCGGGCTCTTGCTGCTTGACACCAAAATGTTGGACGGCTCTTCCCAGGTGTTTCTGGGAGACTCCCAACCGGGAGTCTCGCAATCACATCTCGCAACCGTCTTTGATCGTCACCGGCATTCTTTCTGTAGCGATTCGGAGGGATGGGGGCCCATGAGCTCCACGGGCTTCCACCTCACCCCATGCTTTCTGGACGTCATTGTCGCTTTAGTCGCGGTATGGGGATTCATTGGTGGTGCTGGTGCGCTATGGCTTTTGCTGAAGAAGCGCATTCCAGCACCTGTCTCGAAGAATTGGCATTTCTACACCAAGTTGGTTCGTGAATTCCTTATCACTCTCTCCCTGTCGTTACACCAGATCTAGCCGAACTGACACATTCCGTCTCAACATAGGTCGTGCTCGCTCATATCTTATTCGTCACTGCTCTCCAAGCAGCCATACAAGCCGAAACACAACCGAAGAAGTTCTGGGTCGACATCCGTTTTTGGTCCTCGGTCCTCACCTTTTTCTCACTGGGCGTCATCTATGCAGTGCAGTACTTTGAGCATTGGCGGAGTCGTCAACCCAATGGGGTAGTGCTGTTTTACTGGCTCTTCTTCATTATCGCTTATGCCATCAAGCTGCAATCTCTTGTTTCAAGAAAGGAGTACTTAACCAGCCTACCATACTTTGTCTGCATCAATGTCAGTCTAGGATTGGCGCTTCTGGAATTCGTGCTCGAGTACCTTGTTCCAAAGAAGCAGAGTGCTTATGATGCTCTTGGTGACGAAGACGAATGCCCTTATAACTATGCCGACATCTTCTCGGTTCTCACGTTTGGTTGGATGACTCCCTTGATGAAGTTTGGGTACAGCAACTACCTCACCCAAGATGACCTGTGGAATCTTCGCCGTCGCGATACTACCCGTGCTACCGTTGACGAACTAAATGGCGCTTGGCAGGTAGAGCTGAAGAAGAAGAACCCTTCTCTCTGGATTGCACTCTTCAAGGCGTTCGGAGGTCCTTATATGCGCGGTGCTATGATCAAGTCAGCCAGTGATATGCTTGCGTTCGTGCAGCCACAGCTGCTGCGATACCTAATCACTTTCATTGATTCATACCGCGGCCCCGAACCTCAGCCGGTTATCCGTGGTATTGCCATTGCATTGGCCATGTTCCTTGTCTCGGTCTGCCAGACCAGCTTCCTCCACCAGTATTTCCAGCGAGCCTTTGACAGCGGTATGCGAGTGAAGTCATCTTTGACTGCCCTTATCTACGGCAAATCTCTGCGTCTTTCAAGCGAGGGCCGCTCCGCCAAGACCACTGGTGATATTGTCAACCATATGGCTGTCGATCAGCAGCGTCTTTCGGACTTGACCCAATTCGGTACTCAACTTTTATCTGCACCCTTCCAAATCACCCTATGCATGCTTTCTCTCTACCAGTTGGTTGGACTGAGCATGTTCGCTGGTGTGGGAGTGATGATTCTTATGATCCCGCTCAACGGGTTTATTGCGCGGTTGATGAAGAAGTTGCAGATCACGCAAATGAAGAACAAGGATTCGAGAACTCGCCTGATGACTGAGATCTTGAACAATATCAAGAGTATCAAGCTCTACGCCTGGAATACGGCGTTTATGAACAAGCTTAGCCACATCCGAAACGATCTGGAACTTAACACCCTTCGCAAGATCGGTGCCACACAATCCGTGGCCAACTTCACCTGGCAGTCAACTCCTTTCCTTGTGTCTTGCTCGACATTTACCGTCTTTGTGCTGACCAGTGATCGCCCTTTGACCACTGACATTGTTTTCCCTGCCTTGACTCTCTTCAACTTACTGACTTTCCCACTCTCGATTTTGCCGATGGTCATCACCTCCATTATTGAATCGACCGTTGCAGTTAAAAGATTGACGGAGTACTTCTTGGCCGACGAACTGCAAACCGAGGCTGTCACCTTCCAAGACCCTGTGGAACATGCAGGCGATGAATCCGTCCGCGTTCGTGACGCTTCCTTCACCTGGAACCGCTATTCCGGCACTACTGTTCTGGAAAATATTGATTTGAGTGCACGCAAGGGTGAGCTCAGCTGTATTGTTGGTCGGGTCGGCGCCGGAAAATCCTCCCTGCTCCAGTCGATTCTCGGTGAACTGTGGAAGAGCCAGGGTGAAGTCGTTGTGCGAGGTCGCGTCGCCTATGTTGCACAGGCACCTTGGGTGATGAATGCAAGTGTTCGGGAAAATATTGTTTTCGGTCACCGATGGGATCCTGCTTTCTACGACCTCACCGTGGAAGCCTGCGCTTTGATTGACGACTTCAAGATTATGCCCGATGGAGATCAGACTGAAGTTGGAGAGCGTGGAATTTCCCTTTCTGGAGGACAAAAGGCCCGATTGACACTTGCCCGAGCAGTCTATGCCCGTGCAGATATCTACCTCTTGGACGATGTTCTTTCCGCAGTTGACCAGCATGTTGGCCGCCATATTATCAACAAGGTTCTTGGTCCTTCTGGAGTTTTGAGTGGCAAAACCAGAATTCTTGCGACCAATGCTATCACAGTACTTAAGGAGGCAGACTACATTGGCCTGCTTCGCGACAAGACCATCATTGAATCGGGTACCTACCAGCAACTCATGGCCATGAAGGGTGAAATCGCCAATCTTGTGAACACCAATCTGGTGGAATCTGAAGAAGAACGCACTCCTATTGGCTCCGACGACGAAATTGCGAGTCGCGAAGGCTCCGAGGAGACCGCGATACTCGACAATGAGGATGATTCGGACAGCGAAGATTTAGAGGAGCCCGGCTCCCTTGTCCCTATCAAACGTTCGAGCGAACCTGGGCGCAAGAAGAGCTTTGCTACTCTGCGTCGTGCCAGCACTGCCACCTGGCAAGGTCCCAGACGCAAACTTGGTGACGAGGAGAATGTCCTCAAGACCAAGCAAACCCAGGAAACTTCTCAGCAGGGCAAGGTCAAGTGGGGCGTGTATGGCGAGTACGCCAAAAACAGCAATCTTGCTGCGGTCGCAGTCTACTTGATCGCCATGCTGGCTGCTCAAACATCCCAGGTTCTTGGAAACTACTGGCTTAAACACTGGACTGAAATGAATGAAAAGCAAGGTGGCAATGAGAGCACAGGCATGTTCATTGGTGTCTACCTGTCCTTTGGTCTGGGTGCCTCTCTTCTTGTCATTGTGCAGAACTTGATCTTGTGGATTTTCTGCTCTATTGAGGCTTCTCGCAAGCTGCACGAGCGGATGGCGTTTGCTATCTTCCGTTCACCGATGCAATTCTTTGAAACCACCCCATCTGGTCGGATTCTCAACAGATTCTCTAGCGATATCTACCGAGTCGATGAGGTGCTTGCCCGTACCTTCAACATGCTTTTCGCTAACACTGCTCGCGCAATGTTTACGATGGTCGTCATTGCAAGCTCAACGCCTGCCTTCCTGCTGCTGGTCATTCCCTTAGGTTATATCTACCTCAGCTACCAGAAGTACTATCTGAGAACTTCTCGTGAGTTGAAGCGTCTGGACAGCGTCACTCGTAGCCCAATCTTCGCTCATTTCCAGGAGTCTCTGGGTGGTATCTCGACCATCCGTGCCTATCGACAGGAGAACCGCTTTGCACTGGAAAACGAATGGAGAATGGACGCCAATTTGCGGGCTTACTTCCCATCCATTAGCGCCAACCGCTGGCTCGCTGTTCGTCTCGAGTTCATCGGTTCAATCATCATTCTGTCTTCTGCTGGACTCGCGATCCTTTCAGTTTCCACTGGCAGCGGTATCTCGGCAGGTATGGTCGGTTTGGCCATGTCATACGCTCTTCAGATCACCCAGTCCTTGAACTGGATTGTTCGCCAGACCGTTGAAGTTGAAACCAACATCGTCTCTGTCGAGCGTGTTCTTGAGTATGCTAATCTGCCTAGCGAGGCACCAGAGGTCATCTTCAAGAGCCGACCTGCCATTGGATGGCCTGCTCAAGGTGCCGTGTCATTCAATAACTACAGCACCCGTTACCGCGAGGGCCTGGACTTGGTTCTCAAGGGTATCAATCTCGATATCAAGCCACGCGAGAAGATTGGTGTTGTTGGTCGCACTGGTGCCGGAAAGAGTTCGCTCACATTGGCGCTATTCCGACTCATTGAGCCTACCAGTGGTAGTATCAGGTAAGAATGACCCCCAGTAAAGTATATATCTCATTTGACAATTATTCTAACATTCTTACCAGTATCGATGGTCTTGATGTGTCCACGATTGGCTTGTTTGACCTCCGTGGTCGTCTGGCTATCATTCCTCAGGATCCTGCGATGTTTGAAGGAACCCTGCGTGACAACTTGGATCCTCGACACGTTCACGACGATACTGCACTGTGGAGTGTAATTGGTAGGATTGAATTATATCTATCTTTTGCACCACGGAAGCTAATTACATATACCAGAACACGCTCGCTTGAAGGACCACGTCTCTGGAATGGAAGGCCAGCTTGACGCTGTTATCCAGGAAGGAGGTAAGAACAAATAAAAATCCACTCAAGCCAAATTCGACCACCGCTAATCTGGTCACAGGATCCAACCTTAGTCAAGGTCAGCGCCAGCTGGTATCACTCGCTCGGGCTCTTTTGACACCTAGCAACATTCTTGTCCTGGACGAAGCTACTGTTAGTCAATGCGAATTTCTTTCCATCAAGTCTCAAAAAGCTAACCAATTCATCTAGGCCGCGGTTGATGTGGAGACTGACGCTCTGCTCCAGCGTACCCTGCGCAGTGACATCTTCTCAGACCGTACTATTATTACCATTGCGCACCGAATCAACACCATCATCGATTCTGATCGAATCGTCGTTCTGGACAAGGGTCAGGTGGCGGAGTTTGATACCCCAGCAGAGCTGATCAAGCAAGGCGGCAAATTCTACGAGCTCGCCAAGGAGGCTGGCCTGCTTGATAGTGACGGTCTCGCCAACTCGCAAACAGCGTAAAAAAGCCATCGATCGTATTTAGCGAGGCGTTCCCACATGACGCGGCGGTGTGCTGAGCCTGCACTTTAGAGGCGACCAACTCCGTGATCCTGAGTGGCTCGGGGAGGCCGGGAGTTGGAGCCCTCGGGCCGATCTTTGGAGCCTGGATTGCTGATTGTTCGAAATACCCCATTTCCCCATTTCCATCTCGCCTGGGCTAAGCCATGGGCTTGACCATTCGAGACACAAAGACCCCCGCCACAGTGGGTGCGGGTGTGGGTGCGGATGTGTCCGTGCTGAAATTGATATATCCCTGGACAGGGGACTTGGTTTGAACAGGGAGCCCCTGGGAGGAGATCAAGAACAGGACAAGAAGGGGGAATTTCTTGTTTTGTGTCGTTCGATTTTGATTTCGCAAGACTGACATCCCCCATTTTTTCCGATCCTCTTTTTTCTTCTTCCTTTCTTGCCGATGCAAGCAACGCAATCGAGCGCCATTGATCGGTTCCTGGATACTTTGAAAAGTGCTTTGTTTTTGTTGTTTGGTTCCTTTCTTTTCTTTTTTTCTCTCTCTGATCCTCTTGTTTTCTTGGCCATCTGTTAAACCCAGATTGCGTGTTTGTACAGCACCTGCAATGTTTATCTGTTAATACCATTGAAAAATATGTTAACCTTAAGCATATACATACATTCTTATTTTTTTTTCATCCAAATCTGCATCTTCAAGGAAAAATTCCCCATACGAAAGATGAATTGACCGTAATCAAGATCTAGGCCCATGCCAAATAACGGCCTTTACAAATACGCCCATCCCAACATCGAAATGACATCAACTCTTCCAATCCTCGGACATTCTCCCCCTCTCTGAGAACAGCTCAGGCCCAGTTTCGCCATGATTATTTGCAGTAGCGCCGTGCACCTAATGTGGCGGTGACATCTTATATCAAAGGATTCTGTCCTACATGCCCATAATCTCTTGTAGCGGTGAAGCGGGGCCACCTGGCACCTGCACATCAGAACATACGAACATGCGAGCAAACCACTCAACGCTTCCCTTGTCATCTGAAACCCCTGCCCGCAATTACCTTCACAGTAAATTCCAGGCATCTGCGCAATCGACATTCAATGCCCAAAATGCATTTGGAATATTTTTCCCCAATCATCACATGGCCCATCCGCAAGTGAGGTCATATGCAAAAATCCTTCTTCCTCGATCCGAGATCGACCTGAATCTCGCTTCTACTAATTAATTGACTACCAGGCATAGCGAGTAATGTACCTGCTAACTATTACTTCGCACTTAAGACTGATGAGAGGCCCGGAGCTTCAAAGTAGAGTAAATTGTCAGTACTCGACGCCACAACCACAACGTCCCCCACCCCAGGTCCACAGCGCGGCGCCTCTCGTTGGAGGCTCACATTAATTTACAACGCCAGGAATAGATCGCGAACATTGAAGGGAAATACAAATAGATCCCTGTCAAAATTGATCCAATATACAGGCGGGGTTGGGCGGAAATATGAAGCCGAGACGCATGTCGCATCTGGAAATTGAAGGATGAAATGTCGCGACACGCGGGACCTCAATAGTGGCAGTGGCAGTGGAGTGGCAACACGCCCACGCTCCGTATTCTCTCTAGACCTCCTACCTGGTTGGGAGTATTCTTGGAAACCCCCTTGCTGGATGTGTGCGTTTGTGCGGGTCATCTAGCCGGGTCCGTGTACTTTACTACTTTACTTTGCAGTAGAGTACGGAGGAGAGTGCGTCTGGAGTCTGTACGTATGCATGGGCATACTATACACATGCACATGTGCATGGTGCATGCGTCGACAGGAAAGAAAGAAATGCATGGTTAAGGGGAATGGGTAGGAATGGGATTGGGATTTCGGATTTCAGGTGTTTCGATTCGGGATATGCTCTTACAAGTTACAACGGTGGTTTGGCGATTAGGTTTGTTCAGCTAGATGCACTTTGTCTGGCAATGGGAATCAGATGCACGGGGATTTAGTTTTTCTTGGTTATGCAAGTAGGATGGAGTACGTAGTTGGAGTTTTCTTTTTTCCTTTCTTGTCAGTTGATTTCATGTCAGATCTTCAAATGTTCTACGCAGATGCGGTGGATTATGCATTGTACCTGAGAATGGAGGGGGAAAGAGGGGGAAAAGTCGGAAAAAGAATCAAGTTTCAATATATCAGATTTTTTCTCGCGTGGCACAGCAGGTATTTGCATTTCGTACACATTTTGTTCCCCCTCGCAGATTCCATTCTCTCTCTATACCAGTAGAGATGGAGCTTGACTCATGTGTAGTTCTAGAGCCAAGTAATTTGCCTCCAGTATCAATATCATCTTACGTTTAGAATTCTTATCGGTGAATTCTTTCCGCATCGTTTCAGTTCTCACTGGTCCCAGGCAAGGGGGACTTTTGACAGAGGTCAGTGCTCTTGCTTTTGAATTCATTTAATTACGGAGTTAAGTAACTTTTCTTTTTTTCTTTTCTCCCGGTCTGCATTCTGACATCCGCATGAATTCATGTGGACTATTAACTTTCCCGGGGAAGAAGGGAGCGGTTCCAGTAATCTTGTTCAATGGGCCTCAGAGCACCGATGAACCAATAGGACGGTGAGGCTCTGATCAGATCCCGGCTCTGATCAGATTCATAATCTGATGGCAGATCTATCTTGCATCGGGGATCTCTGACAGGCGCCTGCAAGTCGTTAGAAACGGAGAGAAGATTGAAGCGAGAGGAGGATAGAACGCTATGCAAGCCGCAAGATATCAAGAGGGGCGTCATTTGACCGGACTTTTTGAGCTTTAACTCGGAATCTCCGAATATGTATGCATTCATTCTTTTAATTTTGAAAAAAAGAAATTTTTTTTTTTTCTCTCCATTTTCTGTTTCGTGAGGGCGAATAACCCCGTCAAATTTCCTCATTAAGCCCCGAACATATCCGCGAACTCAAGCTAGGCTCTAGGGTAGAGTCTAGGGTATACAGATGAGCTTTTCTCCAAAACCCAGAAACCTGGAATGGAATCTAGGCGGGGTTGTGTGACGTCGCATGATTCTAGGTTTGTGGATTTCTTCAAATCTTTTCTCTATCTGGTGGTCTGTGGTTCAAATGGTTGAACATGTTCTGCAACCGTGATCTTGCACATGTACCACATGTCCATGTACAGCATGCCCGGCCAGAGCCGTCCCGCTCAAAGGCCGTGACACCAAAGTGGATTCGGTTCTCGGGATTTGCATACATTTTTACATACATTTCCATTGTGTATCTCAGCCAGCCTCCACTTTCCCCCGATCGACCACGCCAACTGATCTACTGTAGTATTCCAGTGTTCCATAATGGCAGATACCGATAGGGGTGCAAAACCACAAAACACGAAACAAGGAAAAGCGCGGGAAAAAAAAAACAAAAACAAAGTGATTGTGCGTTGTCTCCATGGAAAACCAACGGAGAAAGGATCCTAGTGCAACTACTAAAGTAGACCGTACGTAGCCTCCATCGGTACCGGTCTCATGGGTGTCAACCCTGGTAGTTTCGGGATTGCCTTTTGCCTGTTGCCGATTCATGTGCGTACAGATCCGCACTTAGCCATGGAGGGGTAGATCTAGTTCCATCCAGCCTTTTCCAAGGTTTTCCCATACCCCATCCCGCTGACCGAGGGGATCCTCTCATATCCGTCCCTCTGGAATGATCGATCCGGGTGTGCAGATGATCATCATCGAGGACCAGGATCGCGGGTTTCTCAGATCTGGCTGCATCGCGGCGCTTAGGCCTCAAGCCACGGAGGAGAGGAGAGAAAAAGGGAAAGTGGAATGGGGACGGATGGGGAAGGTATCCGTGGATGGGGCAATGGGAGACTCTTCCGTGAAGGTTCAGTGGGGGCTTTTTTTTTTTAGTTCTTTTCTTAGTGCAAAATTTTGTCATTTTCTTTTTATGCTAACTCTGCTTGGCGTTTCTCCAGGGCTGTGGATATGTGAGGGGGCGGGGAGGGCGCTCTGACTCTATGGCTTGAAGGCTGAAGCTATCGCGGAAGTTTACTGCCTGATTCGGTTTACTTCCATCTTTGTAGTGTTCGTCATGTCGTGTGGATACTGCACATGTGTAATTTGGCTAAATACCCAAGCTAGAGAACAAGCGATGAACTGGATGAGGAAAGGGCGATTATGATATGATAATTGAACTGCATGCACCTGTTAGTATCAAGGGTATTTGTCACGGATCAAATCTTGGAATATGATCGACTCGCGTGGGGAAAAGTGGACCAGCTCCGTGGGTTTGGTTGACCCTAGAAGACATCTGGATGGTCGTGGGCCAAGATCTCGGGAAAGGCTTCTCTTGCGATTTCTTCAATTGGTTCTACTCTGCTTGGGTTCGATCAGGAAATCAAAGACTCTCTGACCCTTTCCACTAGAGAAAAAAAAGAAAAGAAAGGCCCTAGAGGTTAGGGACTCAAAAAGTAACCAGTTGACCACAACATTTGAATCTGAATGATATTGTTTCAGCCACATGTACATTTCCAAAATTTAATTTTTTTTCCAACAATTATATTTCCTCTTGCCACGATTGGGCCCGGGCGCATATACCCAGGGACGATCTCAAAAACGCCAGTTCGGGCAATTTCCCCGTCCCTGCATGCCTCGAGGCTGGAGTGCATTGCATTATACATTTGTACAAGATGACGGGCCACTCAGAGGACAGCTGATATAAATAATTTTGTCAATGTTTTATTCTTTCTTTCATAGCTTGAATAAGTTAGTCTCCAAGGAACTATGGAAGTTGCGGACCGGCGTTCCTAAACGCAAAAAGAAGCGAAAGTATATTAATGCGGGCCCCAGTGGGACTGGGTTAGATCAACCAATGCACGACGTGAAGAAAGCAAGTTTCCAGCGTGGTGGGTTGAAGTTTCGCGGAACTTTTTTACATGTTTTTTTTTTTCTCTTTTTAGTGTGCGAGGAAGATTTGGGCCTTGCACTAATCGGGACTTAGGCGATGAGGCGCCTGCCACGCTACTGCAGGTCGATCAATTGATTGGTTCTGATTCAAACTTGATTTGAAAGCGCTTAATGAATGCGGTAAGTCACTGGGGCTTTCCGAGTCGGAAGGCTCCATTCATGTATCCAGGTATTCGGGATTCTGATCCTCTCTATCCGCAGTAAGTGGGAATATGAGGTGATTTACTACGCATTCATTCTGAGATCTCACATTTTGAATTTTTCACGCTGCGAGGTGACGTACAAGAGCATGGAATTATACCGTTGTTTCAATGACTCAATACTATTCATGTATCAATGATTCAATGTTCAATATCCACATGGCTACCCGCTGCAGATGATCCATTGCCACGTTGATTGGAATAGAAAAGAAGTAAAAAAAAGAAAAACAATAAAAAGAAAAGGGGGAAATGAGCATGCAATAACCGAAAGCAAGGGCTTCCTTTTGATCTTGACACCATTTACTGTAACCAAGTGAGATGAAGTTGGGTCGATCCTTGGATTTCGAGAAACTCCACTATGACTCCACTGAGAACCCAAGTGGGACCTTCCAAGGTTTTATGCTAGAGAATAACTCAGGTCGATCACAGGAAAGACAAAACATAAAGTACGAAAAGAACATTAAAGCGGTAAAAATCTACGCAATCTCCCGAATCTTTATAAGCTAATGAAAGCAAGGACCAAGTGTCATACACGCGGATGCTCTGTGCATATACCGACCCGAATTGTTTTCTTCCGCTGCACCCGCTCAGCTTTATCGCTAGATACAGTCCAGATTCCAACAGTCATGGGTATGAGAATTCTGGGCATTGGTGGTCCGATTGGGTGTTGCAGGTGCATTACATATAGCGTTATATGAAAGGTATGAACCAGGGGTAAGAAGCCATAAGCTATACGGCCCCCGGGGATGTAGGTATTGCAGACATGGACTTTTGACCGTTGCATCGTTAATAACAATTAGACGAAAGGCCACCATTGGACAGGATGTTACGGGAGTACCCATCCGACACAGCATGCCCCCGCGCCGAAGCCACTATTTGGACATAGCGTTCGAGCCATGCCTTTCCTGCAGTTTCACTTTGCTTTTTTTGGTGAACAATTATTGGTCTCGATTTAGAGCAGAGTTTGTTTTTCTTATGTTTGTTAAAGCAATCAATTTGCTGTGACGAAAAGAAGGGCCCTCTCTTGTGCATGTCTTTGCATGATGAAAATCCTATAGATCTGCAGTTGTATGGAGTCAATCTTGGGAAATGTGTCCACTGGTGTACGAAGCGAGTACTACTACATAGTACAGTAGCTACGCAAACTTGACGGTTTGAATGTATGTGAAGATTATTTGCGTCACTTTGATCCATTTTCAGTAACGTTGCTTTTTTTTATTTTCCTTAAGCAAATGTCGGGGATATTTCCAGAACCCCTTCAAAATAGGCGAAGTCTGACACGAAATCACATTCTTGAAACAGACCACCCCTTTCAAAACCTTTCGATCACCCAATCTAGAACACAAATGAACAAATCAAACCCCGATCTTTGAACGATCACATTGCCTTGGGGCCAAGTACATATTTCCAGAAACTCGGGTTTGGGGCGATTTGTGCCTGGGCTCCTCCTTGAAATTTCATGATTGCCAACTTTGACCCTATTGCTGGGTTCCGTGTGGATCCCGATCTAAGCCCGATCAGGGACAGCCTGACAGCATTAGCGTCCCCGGACCGAAATCCCCGGGCCGCTCCCCGCCACCTGAGAGTTAGGCGGGGTTCGAAGTTCCAAGTTGGAAGTCTGGGCCTAAGAAGCTAAGCCATTCAGGCGAGCGTCCCAGACTTTCGGAATTTTGGGGACTTTCACGAACCAACCCCGTCCCGTCTGGGTAAACAAAGGTACTGATTGCCCAAAACGGAAATACCCAGATGACCCCCCCCCTATGAACTATCCTGTCAGCGTGAGTTGACCCCTGGAAGCACTCGATGCGCCCCCAAGGCCGCCCCCAAGCCGTCAATGACGTATGACCACCTTCTTATCACACCGATCAGTGCTCGATCGATGCACGCCATTGCACGATCGGGCGGGCGGCTCTTCGGTTACCTGCTCTCCGGTGCGTTAGTCGTGTGCCTCTTCTAGGCCGTCTGCTTTGTTGTTCTATCCCGCGAAATTCAAATAAAGTAAAGACGGCAACTGATGATCCTCGTCTTTACAGTTTTTGGTGTTTTCAGGATGCGTGTGGGATACGAAGACCACCGTTCCCGTTTCCCCCGTTCGCTTCAATTGACGCCTTCCTTTCAAGGTATGGCTTTTGATCGATCATGAGAGCGTACTTTTTTTTCCCACTCCCTTTTTGATGCAGCACTAGTTAAGATTGACGGTCTCGACTCTCGATCATGGTCTCTTGTCTCAAGATCAGACTTTCGTTCAATGCCTTTCTTCGTCTGCCTTCTCAATATTGGAATCACCCCCTTTTCCCAAGCTGCGATCGATCGATACGAACTGTGCTCTTGGACCGCCAAAACGATAACTGTAGAAAGGGAACTATCGACCGGAGAACAAAGTACGGACTCGCTTTCTCTTTTACATGGACTCAGTGGCGGTGAGCCAAATAATTAAGAATTCAAGTAGCCGTCCCGACTCCCCCGTAGCCTTAACCGTAACCGTATAGTCCAACATGAAGCGCCCGGGCACAGACATGCAGATCGAGCGCAAGTGCAATCACTATTCAGTTCCCCATGCAGTCATGATATTGAGGGGGGTCTGGAAAAACCCCCTCCACCAACATCCACCAACCTCCACCAACAGAACAAGCCAACTTCAACTGGCACATCCGTCACATCCCCACCCCGTTTCGGGGAACTGTCAGTGCACATACCCGCTGTCACCAGCCAAGGTAACGCCTCAATCCAAGGTTTCAGGGTGATTGCATTGGAAAACAACCACTCAAGCCACCGAACAGCTCCGGCAGCTTTGGTTATGACTATCTCGATCGTACATCGGCCATCGGCCATATCGCTTGGCGGTAATAGCGGTCACAGAAATAATTACCGAGAGACAATCTCCAGGTGTCAAATGTCAAATGTGTCAAATGTGTCAAGTTTTCAACGCTATACTCCGTAGTGAATCACCTACAGTAGTTTCTGGAACTACTGTAGAAGAATTTTCTTTTGTTTGCTACGTAGCATGTATGGCGCTTCAACCAGGGAACAAAAAATGGAAAGCAAGAAACTAGGAAGCCAGAAACAAAGAGAAGCATATAAATCTAAAATCTAATCTCCACCCCTTACCCTCCCACTGGAACGCCAAGTCCTGTCAAGATGCGTTGGCTAGCTGTATAACCGTGTATTTGGGGGGAGGGGGAGGGGGGAAATTTTGGCTTCAATGTTGTATTTTTGCTTTTATTCTCCTTTTCTTCTGTTCAAACGGTTGGGAAAATCTGTTTTTTATTTTTTTCATACCATCGGGCTGAATGTGGATGATTTGCTATGATGAACAGGGGGTTCCCCTGTAGCTTTATCTGCACTTGGATCTGGATTTGGCGTTTTGTGGGCTTACACTGACCACCATTATTAATAGGACCACTTAGCTATGGGCCTATCGGAGTACGAGAATGACACACAGGACGGTGGATCTGTGGCGGTGCCACATGTACATATGTACATGTACAAAGTCAATCCCAAACTTAGTACTACGCACAGCACTTGTGAGGTAGGCAGTGACCGTGCCGGTACATAGCCAGCTGAAAATAGCTGCAACTGAGCCACGTTTCTGTGGCTCAAATCTACGATGTACATTCAGAGCAGGGATATGACACGAAGACCTGCATTCGAGTCTGCCAATCAGCGTCTGGGATTCTGTAGTTTAGTGAAGATTGCAAGTTGGAACTTGGACTAAGCCTGTCATCAAGTGAAGAATTTGGAGCCTAGGCCCTAATGCGCATCACAGTTGTCCGGAGTACTCCGTCCATTTTTTTTTTTCATTTTGCTTTTTTTTTTATGTTTTCTTTTCTGTTTTTTCTTTTTTTTTCATTTTTTTTGCCCGTTGAGATTTAACCATTCTAACGGGTGTCCCGATTTTCTGCATTGCACCGGAACTGGAGATGGTGGGGTTGAGAAGGCAATGAGAAATTCCCAAAACAAAAACTCAAGGGAAACGAAATTCATTGGAAGATTCAACGAGGTTCGCGCTTGAGAATTGACGTGTGAATTTTGAGGGCTCCATAGGGGCGATAACAAACAGACATTTTCAAATGTTTTAGTATGCCCCCTTGCGATTGATAGTGGGGTAAGTGAGTTATAGTCTCGCGCGGCTTGTCAAGCCGTTGATCGCTAGTGTTAGCTGACGTCGGAAACTAATGGGTTTCTATTTTATCTATACTAAATAACTGCTTTGTTTGACAAATACTGGTAACTGTCAAAAGTACAGGGGGTTTACAAGAAGCTTAGGGGAAATAAACCTGTGGCAAGCTAATGCTTAGGGGAAATGCAACGATGATCCGGTCTTTTGTTACTACCGTATTAGATAGTAGATATACGCCTTTGTGGCAAAACCTTGAAATTCACTGATCGGGACAAGATTTGAAGATTTGAATGATTTTGAAAGAAACATTTGAAAAAAAAAAACAGCCAAAATTTAGGCAATCGTGCTTAGATCAAACACAGCGCAGGTACGATGTTTTGTGTTGCAGGTCCACAATGCATCTCCGATTGATTTTTTGGGACCGATCTGGCGCATAAATGTCTAAATTCTACATGATAGTTGCCTTCTTGTCCCGGGAAATTGTATTCGAGTCCGGGAGATGGACAAAGTGACAGTAGCTTGGGGTAGTTTTCCTTTCCCTTGGGTTCATACTAAGATTGACTAGGGAAACCATAGGGAAATCATGTTCGGAGTTGCTACCAGTAGGGGATTTCTTTTTTCTTTTTTCCCTTTTCCCTTTTCCCTCTTTTTCCTTTTTCTCGTCATATCTTTATTACTAGTACTTTGAATAAGAAATTAATTTCAAAACGGAAAGAGATTGCCTTGGTAATTTACCCCAAGCTAGATCAGGAATTTTAGGGTGGGAAGTGGGGGACGATTGTTGCCGAAACAAAGAGACTTGAATCAAAAGTACAGCGCTTATTTCACTCGGAGGAACATTGTCAGTCCCCCGGCTGATTTCATACGGGAGAACTCTGTCACAGGAGTTGCTTTGGTCTCGATTCGTGTTAGAACGGAGAGCGCCTCATCCAATGTACGCGGCTAGAATAGACCAGTGGTTCTGGCCCGCAGATTCCGGTGCTTTGATGCATTCGATTTCGCTTACTCACCTTCCGAGATCATGTTCCTGTTCATCTTATTTGGCGAGATTTGAAGGGTCTGATCTCAGGGGTTTTCTTCTTCTCTCTGTTAATTGCAAGGTAGAGGGAAAAGAGAGAGAAATTAAGTAGTACCCCGGTAGCCGGTAACACTCCCCGCGAGCTCCTGTCAAATCCACCTGGGAATTTTTATTTTTATTTTAAAAAAAGGGAGATCTACAAGAATCATGATGTCGTCAAAGTTCGATGGGGACCCTATCAGCGAGTCATTCTTTGAATTACCCAGGATCCAGGGTTTTGGGCCACGCACAAGCCGCATCTTGATAGGTTCATGGACTTGGGGATGGCGTGGGCCACACGGCAACTGGGCCCACTGATTGGCTACGACGGCACCTGCAAGTCCAGTAGCGCCGGGGCACATCAACAACAGATCCGGGTGCTCGAGCACACAGTAGTGTAGTTTGTTTCGTGGAGGCTTACACCAAATACATGCAGTTCGTTCGTGATTGCCTGCTATGATTTGTCAGGGGCTGTTAGGGCTCCTATTCCCGGTATCCGTCGTCACACCAGAACCGAGATCTCCAGCAAAAAAAAAGGGGAGAGAAAAAAAGTCCCTGGGGACTGGATTGTTACATAATTTTTCTTACTGCACGGAACCTCCGACAGCTGAAGTTGATCTGCATTGTACCTTATGTAGCCACATTGGTATTTTTACGTGGACTTTCCCCTCTTGACGCAAGGCCTGTGCGGGCCTTTTCTTTTTCTTTTTTTTTTTTCTGGTGGCTGAGATAGACAGAAAAAAAAAGCAGGTGACAGGCGAAGCTGGAGTATTTGACGCGACCAGGGGTTTGAAATGAGAATATTTAAGTGAAGTTTTAGCGATATCACCAAACAAAGAATGGCGGTTCAACGTGGATCCACGGGGCGTTTTGTCCCGAGAGATGACGAGGTTTTTCATGGGAACAAAAGAAAAACGTTTGCGATTAAGGGTGGGAAACGGCTAATAGGAATTCAAGGTTGCCTCACTTCTTTGTCAGTTGAAGATCCTCCGAGTCTACTTTCAAGTTAACAATTTGGGTACATTTGACAGCCATGACATCCCGAGAGTGGGACTTTTCAAGAGGGCTAGGCGATCGATAATCGACAAGACCAGTCTCTATTAGGGACTGATACCGAGGGAAAGTGGAGTTTAGGACATTCAATTAAAAAAGAAAAAAAAGAAAACGAAAAGAATATAAAAATATAAGAATATAAAAATAACAGAATTATCAAATCGATCTACCAGCAGGGATGTCTAGATCGGGACTCTGGGCTTTTTTTTTTGACTGGAAAAGCTACCGGGGATCCCCCGGCTTTCTAGAGGGATCATCCATGCTCGATGTGGCACTGTTTGATATTTGAAATGGAAAAATGATTTTTTGGAAAGAATTTAGAAATTCAGAAATTCAGAAAATCAGAAAAGAAAATTAGAATAAAAAAATAGATAATTAGAATTAAAAAAAAGAAAAGGGACTTTGGCCTACACAATCGTACCCCCCAATCGCAAACCATGAACTGAAATAGTAGCTCTGGACTCTCTAGCATTGCATCTTTTGGGATTAATTTAAACACCCTGCTCTTCCCTCTCAGATTCACTTCTTTTTTTCCTACATTCCATTCCATCTATATCCATCGATACATTTTCTTGCCCACTTCGACTACATCCTGTGGCCCCCAACAAGATATTGTGTATACAACCAAGACAACCCCGTTTGTACGATCCATATTCCTTCTCACCTAGGAATACCCCGGGAAATCCAACATCAAACGAGTGGATCGATTCCATCTTCCTTCTTCGTTCCTGCATTCGAACCCGTCGGCTACCAACATCGACTTGGCTCTACTTCTGCAGTCTTCCCTATATTACCTGTGATCTTGAACACTCCCGTGAGTCTATCTGCAAAAATCCCCAAACGGATAGTCCCGTTCCAAATAGCTTGGCTTGGAAAACCGTTCGCGGGTCACTATTTCTTCATATACCGCTACCCGGCGGGGCACGGGGATGATAGCCGCCCGTTGGGCACTGGTTGTCGAACGCTGTTTTGAACGGCTTCATGCCGGTTGCATTGAGCTCAAAGTTCGAGACCATGAAGCTAACTAGATGGCCTAGAGCATTCTTCCACTATAGGTGTGAACACACGAAAAAAAAAAAGGATCTTCAGTCCCCGAAAACGCTAGCCTTCTCTATATCTATAAGAAGGTCCTTCCCATCTGGGAATATTCTATACATTCAACAGGATTTTGTTTCAAGTTCAAGCATTTGAATATTGATATCACCATCCCGCGGGAATACTTTATACATCAGGACAATTTGTCCTACTCGACATAATGGTTTACAACACCAAGCCCAGTGCTTCAACTGGGGCTATGAAACGGTCCGCTTCATCTTTAAATGAAGGCCCTCCGGGTTGGGATGTGGCTCCTGTATGTCGAGTTGGCTTCGGATTTTCATTGAATCATAACTAACATCCATCGATCAACTTAGCCTATGATGGCCCAATCTCGGTCCACTTTCCGCCTGCCTTATGCCCATTATGCTATGATTTACGTCGACAGCGAAGGCAAGCTCAAGTGTGACGAGTCTGCCTCTATTCAAGAACGAAACTCAACTCTTTTCACTTCTGAAGTTCGCCAAAACTTCCTCGAAATTGTTGGTGAGAGAGCCGGCATCCAGCCTTCTGCCCGCCGTACTCTGGAGGCATCGCCTCGCCGAGTTCGTCGCCGTCGCGGAGATGCGCCTGGTACCTCAGTCACTGATTCTCGCTACGATGATGCTTCCGATAATGATGACTACGCTTCTAATGGATCCACTGATAAGGTTCCTATCCGCATCGGAGATATTCAAAAGGTCATGGCCTATTACGAGGGTGCCTTCAAGCACTTCCAACAACTCAACTGCCGCATGGTCGCCAAGGCATTCATTAAGTACATTGAGCCTCGCAAGCAAGTGAGACATCCTTACAACGGAGGAAAGCCCTCGGCAGGAGCTCCTCCTGGCTCTACAGGTGACCCAGAAAAGACTAAGCCTGAGTGGTGGCCCCCGGGTGTTATGCACAAGGAGCCCGATCACCTTCGCAAAGAGTGTATGTATCACTTAGCCTCACACTTCGTTTGCCGTTTATGCTAATTTTGTTTTTGAATAGACCGCATTGAGCTGCTCATCCACATCATTCGCAAGCTCAGCAGCTTTGGAATCACGGCCGATAAGCTTAAGGAAGTCGCTAGCGACACCAAGCGAAGCCTGAAGCACCCTTCCCACATTGAGATCATTAATGAGATCCTGCGATTAAGAAAGATGGAAGAGCGATTCGAGCGTGGTGAAGTTGGTATGTATCTTCTGAATCTGGAAACCATTATATTTCAGTTACTAATCCCGACTCAGATGCCAATATGGTTGTCTTTGTTCAAAACCGAGGACCCAGCCCCAAGGGCGACTGTGACGAGGAAGAAGACACAAACGAGCCTAGAAGGTCATCACTAGAAGCTCCCGACCTGATTGAAGACGTCCTGACACCCACATCATCTGTCGAGCAACTCGGCCCAATGACCACCCCCATCGACTCCCTTTCCCTCGCAAGTCGCACATTACCCAGCAGCTACCCAATGGCCCCCGACATGAGCTTTGATGGCGCTCGACAAGACCGACCCTTCTACAATACCCCACCTCAATACGCAGAGTCCTTTTCCCAGACAATGCTCAGCACCCCCGTCACCGTCACCGCAGAGATGATCAGCCCCCACGACGTTTCCGTCTACGACTACTCCCAGCTCCCCTTCTCCACATCCAGTCCGGAGCAGCAGCGCAACTCAGCTTCAGGTCACTACGCTGATCCCTGGGGCCCACCCACATTCCGCCAGAACGTCTTCAACCCTGTTGACTACGGTGCCCCGCCACACAGCCAGCCCGTGGGCGCATACCACACACCCATGGCCTCGCCAGCTCACATCACAGAAATGTCGCACCCACAAAATCCCCACCACTACACCCATTCCCCAATGGACCCCATGGCACAAAGGGCTTTGCCTTTCCGCACTGGATCGCTAGGACACCCCAACCACCATGGGCTGCCATTGTCCCACCCTGCCTAGATCCCAATGGACGGGCTGGACCCGGTTGGAAGGCAATGTGCAATGAATTGAATTTGAAAAAGAAGCTACAGGCTTCATAACGATTATATGACTGATGGCTCTGAATACCACACACAAAGTACTCACCAAGGGGCTTTTGCACGGGAGTTGTCGTTTGTGAATAAAAAATTGGTCGGTGTCTACCAAAGGAGCCGCGCAGATATATGGTTTGGGATTGTTTTGTTTGTGTTTGAGATATCTTGGCCTGTTTTGGAATTTTTGGAACTTGGACTGGGGCTTCTGGACGCTGGATTTTGGTTGCTTGGTTTTATTTTCTCTTTCTTTCTCTTCTTTTTTTTTGTCCAACTTCCGGTTTTTTTCTTCTTTTCTTTTCTTTTCTCTTCTTCTTTTTACCTTTTACAACCTATATTGTTGACCTTCTTACTCTCGCTAATACTCTTGGTTACCTTTATTTCGTTGATTCATTTTTGTATATGGATGTTGGATTTTACCTTACATGTTTGCTTCATGGGGCTATGTTGATAAGCAATTATTAGGTAGATAGTGGATAGTGAACAGAAATCACCTTTAAATAACTTGACACACGGATTGGCCTTGTAGATAAGAGTCTCCTCTCTAGGGTTTCCCTACTAGATATCAACAAAAAAACCAGAGCTGCCTTGTAGGTGCGCCGAATCCTCATCCGTCTTACACTATACTAGTAGTTAATTGCTTGCAAAGAAGAGTCATATTCTTGATTGACAGCTGTAGTATAAGTGTAGAATGTTTATGGGAATCCGCCCATACCTACCATGAATCATCAGGGGTCTATCTATTGCTCGCCCAGAAGCTACTGTGCGAGATGTAATTTGTAGAATTCAGTTACATAGATGGCGTTATGGAAGGCGGTGTGGTACGATTTAGGCGCTACTCTATATCGGGTTAAGCGCGGTTAATAGTGCCGCTTTCCTGAGGTCGCGTTAGTCTGAAGAGCTTCATATCACCACAAACGCCGAGTCAGCAGCTTCTTGCCCGGTATGGGCCCCCCAATTCTGCACCTGATACGACAACATATTCGAGAAACAGGAACTAACAATAACAGTCTAGGCGCCTGACCTCCCGACGTTTCTTTCACGATTTCTCCCATGCCATACCCTTCATACTCGGATTTCCGTCGCACGCCGTAATCTTGACTGCATTCACCCGCTACCCCCACAATAACACTGACTCAATGACCTTGGCTTCAATGAGGCAGTAAAGAACACACATATCTGAAAGGTAATGCCGCCACTCTCCCAATGTAGATGCTCTCTAAGCCTGCGCATTCGATTGCCGCCCGCCGCCCGCCGCCGTCCAACTTTATCGCCGCCTCATATCCCAGCAAACTGCAGGTCTTACCTAGCTTTGGTTACCAACATGGACTGACATATTTGTTCTCGCCTTGGCGAAACTTCAATTTTTAGATTCTCTCTATTCACGATAGCGAGCCGTTCCATCCAGGCTTGCACTCGAACGGACAAATCCATTTTAATCAAAACAATTGCAACAACGTCAGGTGCTGAATTAGCTGGTTGTGGCCTTCTGATTCTCCTCCGCTGATAGCGGGCAGGATGGCCACCCCGTTCAATCCATTCAGTAGCCTGGCCCAAAGAGGAGCGGCGAGCTCTGCAGCTACAGCGAATCGGGGGAGAGGGACATCGACTGGACATGACTCACAATCCTCTTTGAGAGGGTCTAGTGCAGTTCGCGGCCAATCCAACTTTACCAGAGGAAGAGGCAGAGGCCAGGCACGTGGCCTGGCCCGTGGTCGAGGCCGGGGTCGGGGCCGGGGTGCCGGCGATGGCGCTCCATCGCAAGGCGTACATTCGAGCTCTACATCACAGCCTTCGCAGACCCAGAAAGCGAATTCTCCATTCAACCAGGTTGGACAAAAAAACTCGGGCTTTAATCCTTTTACGGCTACAAATACCCAGCACAGCAACTCACCATTTGCTGGTCTTCAGAATGCGCCAGATACCACTCAACCGGCTACCAATACTTCGCAGTTTGGAAAGACAAACGCCGTGCTTAACTCAACTAGCAGCGGTGGGCTAGGCCATGTTCCTTTAGAAAATGCCACGACTTTGTCTCAATACCAAGAGCGGTATGACCAGGTAAGTAGTTCCTCCCAACGAACGTGTTGAAGCCTGGGAATCTCTTGAATATCATTATCTAACTAATATTGCAGCTGAAAATTGATCGTGCCAAACAGAGGCAGAAGGCCATAAGGGATGGCCAAATGGCCGACCCCAACCAGCCAACCTCATTGAACAAAGCCATTACACCCGTGGGCACCTGTACCAGCATGTGTCCTGAGTTTGAACGTGTTGAGCGTATCGTACAGAAGATGTATGACAAGTGTGAAAGAGTAAAGTCCCTTGTTTCCTCCCAGTTCATCTGGTTGCTTTACCGCCATATACTAACATTTCACTCCCAGTACCTACATCCATCAAGCGGCACTCTGCAAACAATGGAAACCAAAATGCTGAAGCGATTCCGACGCTCGGCTGCTGGATACGATGAGCAGCTTCCCTCCGATATTCGCACACCAAACACATTGCTTCAGAGCACCAACTATTTGATTCGGCATATTATTGGTGGAACTGAGCCGCTGGGCATTATTCACAAATTCGTGTGGGATCGCACACGGTCTATCCGTAACGATTTCTCTGTCCAGCAAGTCACGCATGAAACTGATGTCAAGACCGCTGTCATTTGTCTGGAGAGGATTGCTCGATTCCATATCGTGTCATTACATCTCCTCTCTAGCCCAGAAAACGAAGAGCCTTTTGACCGCCATCAGGAACGCGAGCAACTGAATAACACAATGCTATCGCTCATGTACTATTATGACGATCACCGCGGACGCATCCACTTCCCGAACGAAGATGAATTCCGGGCATACTACATCATATTCTCTATTCATGATCAGCGACCAGATTTAGAAGCTCGTGTTTCGAGATGGCCGACTAACCTATTAACATCGCCACGTGTTCAGGTTGCAATGGAGCTATATAGTGCCTCTGGCAACACCTGGGAATACCAGAGAGCGCTGGATTCAAGGCGCCCTAATGCTGTTGCGCAGGGATTCTATACACGCTTTTTCAACATCGTTAACTCGCCTAGTGTGTCCTATTTAATGGCATGCGTCGCTGAAATTTACTTCAGCCAAGTTCGCCAGACAGCCATCCGTGCTATCTGGAAAGCCTACTCCAGACCTCAGCAATCCAAGAATGATGACTGGAAGCTGGAGGAGCTGACAAAGGTTTTGCATTTTGATGACGAAGATGAAACAAGAAAGTTCTGTGAGGACCAGGGCTTGGAAATCTCAGAGAACGCCAATCAAGAGTTATACCTCAATTGGGGTAACCGCGCTGTTGATTCCATTGGTATGTATCAGTGTCGACATGGTCATCATTCATACTATCCTGTAATTTACTAATATTCTTATCAGAATTCTCGCCGTCTTCCGACCATGCTTACTCCGAATCCAATGTGGAATCAAAGCGGGGTGGAAGAAACCTGGTCGCCGTTATTCTAGGAATGAACATCAAAGAGGCAGCAAAAATGGGCCTGGTAGACGAATCCGAGCTTCCTGAACGTATGGAATACTCGCTCAGTGTTCCTGGAATTCCAGAATCTTCTGTCCCCATTGGTAGCGATGAGGATATGAACCCGGCTCCAGTGGTAGAACCCTTTGCCGTACTGGATAGCGATCGCTTGACAGATGAGTCTAGCTCGGGCACCCCTGTTCATTTTCCAAGCCCTCTGCCCGGTGCAAATAAACCACTGGGCTTTCAACCAACCGTGCCTGGTCCGCAGACTTCAAACCCTTTCAAATCCCCTCTGAACCCTTTCGCATCCCCATTTGCCACAGCAACCGGGGTTGCTAGTTCAACTACAGCTTCTTCGTCGGCTTTTAACCCCTTTGCAGCTGCTTTGAACTCAGCCCCATCGCCACCGACCGTTCCTGCGGCACCGCCATCGCCTTTCTCGTTCAGCAAATCAGCGGAAGAACAGAAGCCAAATATTGGGCAGACACCTTCAATTTTTGCTGGCAAGAGCGCCCTTAAGCCCTCACCCGAGCCGTCAACTACTGCCCCAAATCCATTTGCAGCATCTCTATCCTCATTTACGGCTTCCCAGTCACCAGACTCTACCCCTCAGGCGGATTTCCCTTCCCCATTCACACAACAGCAATCCACTTCATTGTTATCTACTGCCAAGTCCTCTTTCCCCTCAACCGACTTCAAGAATAACAATTCTGCGGAGGTTTCTGCTTCTCAGTCTACGTCATCCTTTTCAGCGCCAAATCCTTTCTTTCCCTCTGCAAGTATCGGGGACATTGGCAATGCGAAAGGTCCCACCCCCGCCTCAACTTCACCCTTCAATTTCGCCAATCCTGCACAACAATCACAGCAGCCTTCCAAATTCCCCTCATTTGTCCCAGATCCGCTTCCTCAAAAAAGCCCATCACCACCAATCCCTTCGAGTGATCCGGAAGATAAGCCAAAGAGCATTTTTGCCAATACGAATGGATTGGCCAAGGCAGGCAATCTCTTCTCCAATGTTCCTTCATCGGAAAAGCATACATTCGGACAGGAACAGGCTCGAGTAGCACCGTCTCAAGGGGACCGCCATAATCAGGCTACTGAAAACTCTTCATCGGCTTCTGGCCTATTTGCTCCGGCATCAAAACTTACTTCACAACCTTTGAACTCCATCTTCTCATCTCCAAAATCGACTGAGCCAATGGGACAGGAGCCCCGGGCAGCCGAAAACCCTCTTTTTACACGATCGCAAAATCCGCCATCCATATTTGCTCCCAATGCCTCTGCCAATGACCTTTCTGTTAAGGACAAGATCCAACAGCAAAAGCCAGTACCTCTAACAGCAGCGACTGAGCAAACTCCGCCGGAATCTGAGAAATCTGATACCCTGCTAGCTTCTTCTCTTTCGCCTCCGGAGCCATCTATCAAGCGTAAATTTGAAGATGGACCCCCTGGTAAGTTTGATATCTCATATATTTTGCGTGGTCGAGAAGCATATCTAAGTATAATTCTAGTTCACGGAACATCGGAGGATGAGAAAGTTGCTTGGAGAGCCCTTCTCATGCGAATCTCAGAGAAGCAAGCTCGCAAGAAGGCGCGTAAATTGGAAGAGGAACAGCGACTAGAAAGGGAGCTCGAACAAGAGGAGAGTAGGAAGAGAGCGCTGGAAGAAGAGGCTGCCGACGAGCTGTCGGATGGACGAGAGTCAAAAACCCTAAAGGTATCCGACCTGGTGGACAATCCGGAACCCGCGAAAAATTTCTCTTTTCATGAAGCGGAAACTCGACCTCTGCCCAGACTACCCTGTCTGGATCATTTCGATGCATCTTTCAATAACAGAGAACCAACCGCCGCCGAGATTGAGGCGATTGAAGCGGCAGGACGCGCCCGTCGCCAACGTGCGTTTGATGAAGATGAAATTCTTCTTTCGGCAGCTCGCATTGCGGCCGAGCAACTAAAGAATGGGCCTAAGATCTTTGATCCGCACCCTTCTGAGTACACTGCCGGGCACTCCTTATCGCATCATCCTCATAGGAGCTTTTCGGGTCCCAATCCACTTTCTCAGAGCATGTCGATGCCTCCGCCGCGTCCGAGCCATGGGTATAAGGTTGCTTATGCTCCTGACAAGCCCATAGGTCTCGGTCGGACGATGTCGCGTTCTGAAGAGAGAATCCGACGAACCGGAGCCCATGGGCTGGCTTATATTCCTCTTGACTTTAGTCGTCGCAAGAGTGTCGACAAGAGCAAAAGCCCGGACGAGAGGGACAATTTCTCGCGAACCAACTAAGTTGTGAAGCTTGTGCAATTCTGCATTTCTTAGAGCTCTACTAGTATTCTTTTTGGATGTGATCCCATCTGAGAGAAGGCTATTTTTTGCATTTTTGTGGGCGTTTCTTTTGAATTATGTGGGCTTGACTTTAGTCGGCTCCTGCACATTTACGGAGTACACATATTTACATGGTCTTCTGCAGGCTTACTCTGTAGCAAATACCCTTGATTTATCTTTATTTTTTGAATCTTCAGATAACCTTTGAATATGATTAAACTTATGAATCACTCAACCACTATTACCTACTACCTACTAGTAACCATGGTGCTCAAGTGCTCACTTGGTATCTACGTTTTTCATTTGTTGTTTTTTCAGCGTCCAGATGTCAGGTCCATCCAACATTTTGAAAACATACAACATTCACTTACCATAATAAATGTCATATACACTAAAAGTATTGTTTTATGACCTTGTTATAAGGTTCATGCTGTGTTTCCCATATTCACGTGATAGTCTGACGTAGCATGGACTCATTGGAGGCGCCCGCAGCAAGGATCCACTCCGCGAGTCCGCGGATACGCACTTCATTGGGGACCAGAACGACAAGCCCCAGTATAAGGGTTTAATCTAAAGTCTGGATGGCATTGAAACTGACTCCACGAGCAACATCTATTTTCAACACCAATCCAACCTGGCAGCTCTACCGCTCTTCACACCGAGTCAGCTCCTTGTATCATATCCAAAATCTCGAGTCACTCCGAAATTTCTCAACTTCGCGTCGCCAGGAAATGCGTATCGCGACGCTGCAGTTCGCCCCCAAGTTGGGCGACGTTGAGGGAAATATCCAGCGTGCCAACGAAATCTTGAACCGTGGAAAAGTTATTTCCTTGAGTTCTGATGACACTTTGAATTCTACATCTGGCTTGACGGCTGCCATTGAGATTGAAAAATTAAAACCTGATATTTTGGTTTTGCCTGAATTGGCATTGACAGGTATGTATAATACCAAGTTTTGCAGCCCCCTTCCTCCGTCATATCTCCCTTTCTTCCAAGACTATGAGAGTATTTGTCTTTTCGGTCTTGGGTATTCAATTCTGAGAGTATAACATGCTGCACATCACATGCCTACTCTTGTTACATTTCCCACATGTACCAGAATACAACCCACTCACCAATAAGAAACACCACAGGATACAACTTCCCCTCATTGGAAGCCATAAAACCATATCTTGAACCCGCAGGCACAGGCCGCAGCGCCACCTGGGCGCGCGACACAGCCAAGCGCCTAAACTGCAAAGTCTGTATCGGGTACCCAGAGATCGAAAGTGGAAATGGCACAAAGCCAACTCAGTACTACAATTCCCTTCTTGTAGTTGACGAGCACGGCGAGGTCATCCACAACTACCGCAAATGCTTTCTGTATTACACAGATGAGACGTGGGCCGCAGAGGGCAATGTGGAGCGGGGGTTCCACGAGCTTGAGTTCCACTCGCGGGATTATGCACAGCGGGTATCCGGGGATCTCGTGGGCGATAATGATACCCACCGAGGTGCAGATGTGGGTGGCGATAAAGATAGAGGCGACGGTGATGTGGGTATGGATGTAGGATCAGGATCGGAAACAAAGTCAGGATCCGCCTCACCCAGCCAAAAAGTGGCAACATCATTTGGAATATGTATGGATATCAACCCGTACAAATTCGAAGCGCCCTACACAGCCTACGAATTTGCCTCGCGCGTTCTGGACTCGCAGACCCAGCTGGTTATTCTCTCTATGGCTTGGTTGGGCCTGGATAGTCGTGAGGCCATGTCTGCATTAAAGGGGGAACCAGATATGGATACATTTAGCTACTGGCTACAGCGGTTCATGCCGCTCTTGGAGAAAAAGATGCAGCATGCACGAAATATGGATGATGATGCGGAGAATGACAGGGCTCCCAAACAGGTTGTGATCGTCTTTGCCAATCGAGCCGGGGAGGAGCCAGGGACAGATGATACCAAGCCACCGGCGCTGTATGCGGGGACCAGCGCCGTTGTTGCAGTGACGCAACGGGCCGGGTCGGGGTCACGGGAGGGAGCACAGGTAGAGAGTTCGATGGAGGTGAAGATCCTCTGTTGGGATCTGCTTGGGGCGCAGGAGGAAGGGATTTGTTTCGCGGATAGCACGGCAGATCCGAAAATGGTGTTTGGGCTTCGTCGTGCGAAGTGAGACAAGTTTCGAGACGAAACGCGTCAGTGGAGCTTGGGGAAGTTTTGTGGAGTTTGGAAGGTGGGGAGGTGCAACTTGTGTGGGTGGTTGCCTTCTTTTGCTAGTTGTGACTAGCGAGGAAGATTGGTTGCAAAAAGACGCATCATATATGAAAATAGACATATAGATCTAGGACATTCATGTGTTAGAGATACTGGTAGGTGTTCAAAAAGCTCACAATGGGCATCTCATCGAGTCACTTGGTTTTTTCTTTTTCTTTTTTTTCTTCTTTTTGGTACGGTTCTAGTTGTTACTACTACATGCTACCCCTCTGCACTAGTGACTAGTGATATCAGTCATGACAATTTTGTGCAGGATGATCGCATGGGAGATCGACTATTTCTGCAGAACACATATCCACTTTATTTGGGGGTCCTATGATCAGGCGATCTTTCGCATCTTGTAGAGGCTAGAGCCTAGCCCATTCAGTGCAACCCCGGGCAGGATAAGAAACAGACTTGAAACATGTGATGGTTCATTGCCGGAATGTAAGGCAAAAGTAGCGATAAGAAAATAAAGGTAAAAAGCAGGCCAAATCTTGGAATTTGGGAAAAGATGGGGGGTACTTGTGTCTTATTGAACTTATTGTAGTGACCGTAGTATACAACTGTATACTACCAGTACTTCATAGTATCATACTTCTATCCCGCACTTGCCTGAATGGGACTGATAGTGGTCCGTGTCCCAACTACACGTGATAGGGTGGTCGAATAGCCAATCAAGTACTAGAAACATGGAGTGTGTGTGAGGGGCACGGGACTATTGCACATGATTAAAAGGGTGGTGATTTTTTTTTTTTTTTTCGTTTTTCAAGTAAAGGGGATTCAGGGAAAGGAGATGACGGATAATCATAATAAGGGAAGATAGCGATCAAGATTATAATATGATTGATGATGGTTTCCTACGCAGTAAGATACATTCTCTTGAGTCTTGCGGATGTCTCAGGCAGCCAGGCTTTACGATTCGGAATTCACGTCAGGTGACATTTGGCGCGAGCGGTCTCCAAGGGTCCACCGTATTTGTTCTTTCCCTCCCCCTTCACGTGATCTTCTCCTCAACCCTTCCACGTGAGTTCACCTCGACTCGACGCTTTCCCCTCAGAATCACCCATTTTGCAGTAATAATCTGCGATTACGAGTTGATTATCAAGGCGTTCTCGTTCCGAGCTCCATCTTTTTCCTCGCTTCCGTCCTCATCAATTTGGGGAGTGCTTTTTACAAAAGTTCGCAAATCGCGAAACAACGTGACTTCACCTTGTTATTGTCCGTGGCAGGTGACTTCCTGTCAGGTGATAAAGAGGATCATCCAAGGTAACCAAATCTACCCCTCGGACTTCAAACAAAATGCACTTTCCTTTTTCCCACTTCCCCATCTCGCGTCGTGATGATATCGCGAGTGTTTCCCACACTCAACCCTGTCGTCCCCCTTGCCTGAATCTCCTCGGTCGCCCGCAGCCATGACGCGCCTTAGATGTTCGTGAATGACTTGCGACAGAGCCTCAGGGTGACCTTGAGTTGAATCAGAGCTTCGTGGATGGACTTTCGCAATGTGATTAGCCCCTTGAATTCTCGCTGGCAATGAAACCGCTTGATCCCGACCGTCCCTTGGGCCATCCGCCCCAACGGGCGCGTCGAGTTCACGCGTTTTGTCCTTCTCGCCTTCTGTTTACCCCAGGAGCGCTGATTCGTTCCCCTCGGGGACGGGCTGGCCCATCCATCACACTGACCTACCACTTCACTGACTCTTGTGGTCTGTGGTCTAAACCTATTATTAACCCCGTCTTTTTCTGCCTGCTGCTTGACACTAAACCTGCTTCCCCTCACCCGATGACTAACCACTATCCCACTTTAGGCTCTCACGCCGATGATGTCTGATCCCTCCATGAACAGTCCTGACGGGCATGTCCACAAGCGTAAGCGCGAGGGCTCCGACGATCTGGGACACGATCCCCAGCGCATGAACCGTTCTTCCCACGGCAGTAACGGCAGTATGGATGCCCAGCACAATTTCGGGCACTCGCTCAACTACGAGCATGGTCTGCCTCCTACCGGCTCCGAACTTAACATCGACCAACAAATCCTTCAGCACGTCGGCCCGCAAAATGGCATGTCGGATGACAATGCCCTCACCGCGAAGGCTGCTCTCGCTGCCCATGCTCCCCAACACAAGTACCCTCCCCCTCCTGACGCGTCTTTCGATGCCAACAACATGACTTCCGGTTTGAGCTTTGGTGATGACATGGGTCAGCCTTCTATGGGTTCTTCCCACAACCACAACTCTACTGCCGCTGCTGTCTATGCAGCCCGTGAAGCTCAAAGCATGAATCAGAAGCCCACCGTTGGCTCGCCCGAATGGCACCAGATTCGCAAGAACAATCACAAAGAAGGTACGTGGACGCTCTACATCTGCTTAACCGGTTTGCTTCTGTATCACTAACATTTGGGTCCTTAGTTGAGCGTCGCCGCCGTGAGGCCATTAATGAAGGTATTAACCAGATTGCTCGTCTCGTTCCCAACTGTGATAAGAACAAGGGCGCCATACTCCAGCGAGCCATCGAATATATTTGCCAGCTCCAGGAAGAGCGCAAGACTATTGATGAGCGATTCGAACAACACAGCTTGACCACAAACCACGCCATCGCCGAAATTAGCACCTCGAACTCGAAGCTGAAGGCCGAGGTCGGCCGCCGCAATAACGTTGCCCTCAAGTGGCTTCAGCGTTGCCGTGACGCTGGCCTGGAGTTTGATGACTACGAGGAGTCGAAGGACCTGGAGACTCTCGATATGGAATAAACTCCATTGAGCTCCCTGAGGTCATTCGCATGCTTTACGACTGTGTTTTTCTGTAGTCGGGATTATTCATACCCTCATTCCCCGTTTTTTCTTGCCTCCGATGTTTCTCTCCCTGATCTGCGGGTTTGATCTGGTACCTGACTTGTTTTGATGGCTTTTCTTATTCTATCTTCCATGGTTGGCATTGCTCGCTCTCTCTGTCTGATACATTCGGAAGGTGGTCGATGTCTTTATCTTATTACGCCACATTGTTATTTGTTTCCGAGGCGTACATCTTTTCGTCTTTTCTTGCCATTTTTCACAACTCCATTCACCCCTTATTCACTTCACCGTGGGATTTCAGTTTCGTTTTATTCTTGTCGGTTGGGTCGGCGAACTCTAGGTTAGGTTAGGTTGGTGCATTTTTCTCCCGGGAGCCTTAGAGCTCTCGGTACAATTAACTATAACATTATTATGTATTAATTTTTCAACGAAGAAAAGTTGTAAATTCCTCTGTTATCAGTCAACCTTGGAAGATTGAACGCATAGTTCCATCCCTTCAGACCTCGAGGTGTTCCAAGTGCTTGTATCTGTCAGATCACATTCTAAGATCCTAAGTTGCCTACATAATATAGACTCGGTCAAGGGTAAACATTTGAAACAGTGTGTATGAATTTCTAGCTATCAGACAAAAAAAGAGAACAGGGTGTGTGACATTCCGCCGCAAATCAACGTGCATCCCACATAACCTCATTCAGACGCAGCAAAGCATCGGCACTAGCCTTCTTCGCCGACATAAAGTCCTCCCGATTCTCCGCACCCCGAGGACCACGCAGAATCTCCGAAAAGCACAGATCCACCAGGACACGAAGCTCATCATACGTAAAGGGCTCCCCATTCCCAGCCGCCAGCGCCTTATCACCCTGCGCCGCAAACGCTCCTTTCTCCTCATTCGCGTAATCCAACGCCTGCTCCGCGCCTTCCAGGAACCAATCCAGGAACTTGGCGCTCCGCGGCAAAGCGACGACTTCTTGGTCAGCGGCTGCCGGGTCGGCCGTTGGGTCGATGATGATGTTCTTCAGGTTTTGCTGCAGAACGAGGACGTCCAGTTGGAGACGGAGGGCGCCGTTCTCGTTCATGGCGCCGATGTAGCGCGTGCAGGCGACGAAGACGCGGTCCATGACGCGGGCTAGGCCGGACGTGATGAACCAGCGCTCGGCGGAGCCGAGGTATGTGGAGATGTTGGTATCGAAGGCAATGAGGTCGCCGTTTAGTTGGAGGATTGTCGGGGAGGCGGCCGTGGGCTGGTTGAGGATGATGTGCCACCAGTTTTCTGTTAGGCTGGGGGAGGGCGTTGTGGGTTCGGAGTTGCGGACGTTGGGCGGGTTGGGGCCGGACATTGTTCGTGTTAGCATGTGGATGATGCCGCAGCGGATGTCGACGTGGAGGGTTAGGAGGGCGTTGCATCCGAGTCGGTGGAGTGATTGGACGGTCTCGTCGAATGCGGCGGCTGTTTGTTGGTTTAGGGGCAGATGGACTGGTTGGCTGATGCTGTCGCGTTTGGGCTTCATGGCTCCGAATAGGGTCCATCTGCGAGATGGTCGGCCACTTGCGGTGACGGTTGAAGCGCTTGCTTCATGGGAGGTATCGACGACAAGTCTGATCTTTGCAAGGTGACTTCCTAGCCATTGCTAAGAGGGAAGAGCGAGTCAGCAGGGGGTATTTGATATGTGATAGATTAATATGGGGTAAAGTCATTAACATACCATGCTGTTGTAGAGGAGCGAGAGAGCAACAACTGTCTTCGGGTCCGATATAATGTCATAAGGCTCCAAAGGCGAACTGTCCGTCCTCTTCAAAAGGTAATCGATTTCCTGCGTCTGTCAGCTTCGCCTCAAAAGCAGCCTTAGAGTGATTCATTCAAGGGGTTCGTGCGTACAGTATCAATGAGTGTCTTCTTTTTGGCGCCGGCTCCTCTCCATAGTTCTTCTACTACATCATGAATGTCGCCAGTTGCGGCAAATGATGCAGCAGCCTTAAGTTTTACTTCACCCCCGAGATTGCGGGCGGAAACCTTGGTAACCATAGCTTCATGGCGTTAGCATTTACAAAATATTTTGGTTTGCGAAGACTTACACTTATACCAGCCACAACACTTATCGTAGTATGTGACTATCTGGTCGATTAGAAGCTGCGTGAAGGCTTGGTCATGCGGAATACTCGATAGCATCTTGCTAAACTCGCGCACGATGGTCATGAACTTGACCGTTCCCTGGGAATTTTGTTAGACAATTTGATAGCGGCAGAACACAAAGCAAACTTACTCTGAAGATGGGTCGAGGCGAAACCTTCGTCCACTGGGGATCTTCAGTGAATGCATCAGGAGCAATAAAGCTTAGCGTGCATAGATCTGTCACAGTCTCGTCCAATTGAGGAAGAAACACGTTAACCATGAAGTCGTCAAGGAAGGAGGTCAATGTAGACATGGAGATATCCGAATCGACTGGCACAATGTCTTTCAGCCGTTGGATGAAAGATAGCGACGGCGGGAGAAGGATTCTCATATTGAAGACGCTTGGCTCAAGAAGAAGCTTATGGCCAGTTCCTGAATTCCCTTGCTTGGCTTGTGTTGCATCAGCGGCCGCGGCCTTTTGTCTAGACTTAGAGACCAAGCCAGGAACCGATGATTTGAGGATTTCATCCAGTTCATCCTGCTCAGCTTTCATCTCCGAATCCTGGTCAAAGTCGGATAACTTGAACATTTTCTATCAAAAAAGAAATTATTAGCAGCAATATCTTTAATTTTGATTGGATTTTTTTTTACCTTGCTCTTGTCCCTGTTGCCTGAGTTGAAGTTGCGCCGGGCATCTGCCTCCTCACCTCTAAACCTGAAGGATGCCTCGCCATCGGTCGCGAGGTAGTCATGTAACAAGGATCGGATCTAGTGGTTGATGGTTAATAGGGTATCAACCTTTTAATGCGAGAAAATACTATCTTACCTCGCTCTGCAAGAGTTTCCATAATTCCTTGAATCCCGCACCGAGCGTATCGCTTTTAGTTGAGCCTTCTCGCTCAACGATTGCCGAGACCACATCGTGCACGACTCGGTGACCTTCTGCGATTGACTCAAACTTGGCATACAGAGCCCAGAGAAATTCAGAAAGCACATGGCCACGTTGTTCAATATTTTCCGTAGGTAGGTTGGATTTAAGCTGATTGTCATGGGATGAATAGCTGCGGTTTGGAGTAGGATACCGAGCATCAACTTCAGCATTGGTTTTATCAACCACAGTGAACAGCTCTACTGGTAAGCGCTGTTCAATCCGATCAACAGCCGTGTCAAGGTGTCCCATCTTACTCAGAGACTCTATCAATAGCTGGATATAAGTGAAAGTATCAGCCTCCGGGTTTCTAGATGCATCTTCAACCATTGGTGTAGATGCATCAAACTTGGATAGGAAGCTGTAGACAGGACGTTCCCAAGATCGATTACTCGTCCAGGTTGTCGGATTCGTTTCTCCCTCGGTAACGGGTGCCCTCCATCGATCTGTGCAGTAAGGAGACTTGAGGTACAGGTGATCATGCAACTCCTCGATCAAGATATCCGTAAGCGAAACTTCTTGGTTGGTGAAGTAAGCGCGAATGTCGGACAAGGCACCGATATCCTCGAGTTCAGATCGTCGGAGCAATCGCTGCCCAGTGTGAAGTACTTCAACGGCTGCAAGGAATCGCTTGTCCGAGATTCGGGACTCAAGCCTCTCTGGGAGAGATTGAATCTCTTCAATATGGGCAAACAATTGGAGAATATCATCGTAGTTTTGGGAAGACGTTGCCAATCCTTTCAGTTCAGGCTTCGTTGACAGCAACCCAGACTTTGCCTCCTCCAGGGAGTTTCTGAGGTTGCGTACTCGGCTCTGAGAGCTGGAAATGTTCGACTGAATCTTGTGGTATGTACCGATAGAGCTATTGAATCCCTGGTGGTGCTCTGTGGACAAACATTAGTTTTATTTTCAGGTGTAAACGACACAAGAACTCCTACCATTGACAATGGACTTGAGCGTCCGCTGGATTTGAGCATGCATATTCAAGATTGCCGGTTCTCTATCCGCTTTTCCTAATGTACTCGTGTCCATCAAGCTGAGGGCAACATTGACCGGAATGCATTCGGCATCCATCATGAAATCCCAATCGCGTTGAATCGCTTGTAAACATTCTATAGCAGCAACGTATCAGTCCGATCTGCGTAGAATGAGTTTATCATAAAGGGACTAACATACCTTCAACAGATTGCTTTTCACCAGTAGGAATCACTGCAGAACCCACTTCGGGCACAAGCCTGTCGCGACTGCGATTATCCGGATAACGAGCATCCTCCGTCGATCGCTCCTCCCTCGCACTCTGGTATCGCCGATCAGAGCCACCATCCCTCTGCCGGGACCGTGAAGTCGACTGAGAAGATGCTGACGCTTGTTGTCTCTCTCGATCCGACAAATCACGCCTCTGCTCCGGCGAGTGGCCCGGCGAAACAGACGACGACTGGTTCGACTCAGCATAGAACCCGCCGTAACCGCCTGGTCTGCTGCGCTCCCGGTCTCTGCTGCCTCCATTCGAGCCACTGCTGCCTCCTCCTCGACCGCCGTAGCCGTTCACCCCGAGGCTCTCGCTACTACCGAATCTCCCATCATCGTACCGGCCGGTGTCGGAGTACCCGTAGCCGTTGCCGTTACTGTAGCCACCTCGCCCGCTCATTCCAAATTGTTTCTCGCTCTATATGGCCGAATGCCTATGCGGTGGGCGATATTGTGGTCGCCTGCGACAAGGGGCGGGTTGGGCGGGGGACCGCAACGGGCGTTTCTCGTGTTGATTGGGACTCCGTAGTTTAGGTCCTTTGGCTCGCGCACGTTCGTAGGTAGGATGGGGCTGCGACCATTCTTGGTCATACAATTCTGGGCGTCAGAGCGGACAATCGATTTGGAGGTAATCAATGGCGGAGTTGTAGGTGCGTGCCTGAGGCGGGATGGGGAAGTCGAAGTCAAGAGCTCCACATGAGCTTCTCCGGCCGCATTCCCATGTTGCTCTCAGAACCTAATTTAGCTCTGCTATTCTGCGACTACTTCGTACTACGTATAGTTTGAATTACGAATTCATAATCGGAGAACAAACAATGAACTGTTAATATCATATCCTAATATTTGTATTTCCAAAATGAATATGTGCTCCGGAATCGGGCTTCTTGATATGAATGGAACAAATGCCACCTTCCACTTTACTTGGAAATTGGCTTAGTTTCACGCTCAAGCCACTTGCGGGTCAACTCATCCGAGTTAAAGTAGTGGTTTGTCTTATCCCACACCTCAGTGTGGTAATCATTAACCCACTTGATCTCGGAATCGCTCAATAACGATGGCTCAATCAAGTTGCGGCCAATGGGAGTCATGGTAACGTGCTCGAAGCCTAGCCATTGCTTATCGCCAAAGTTGTTGGGGGTTTTGACCTCGCGTGCCATGATGATGTCTGAAACTAGCATTAGCGCGTGTCGCATACACTGCGAGACCTGGGGGAACTCACTCTCAATCCGAATTCCAAACTTGCCATCCTCGTAGTATCCGGGCTCTAGAGAAATTAGTCAGTATTGAAATTAATCGACAGGTGGCGGTTATATTGACGAACCATCTGAGATGACGTTTCCGGCGGCGATGGGAACTTCGGTGTACTGGACGCGAGTACCAATGCCAATGGGACCCTCGTGGACGTTCTATTGGAAGTTAGTAGACTGTAGGTTTGTAATGATTCAGGGTAAGATTACCAAGTAGGAACCGACTCCATGACCGGTACCGTGGAGGAAGTCTAGGCCCTCCTTCCACAGATGCTGGCGAGCCAAAACATCAATGGCAAAACCGCTAGTACCCTTAGGGAATACTGCGGTGTCAATGCCAATGCAGCCCTTGAGGACAAGAGTAAAGGCCCGCTTCTCAAACTCAGTGGGCTGACCAAAGTGGAAAGTCCGGGTGGTGTCAGTAGTTCCATCAAAGTATTGGCAGCCAGAGTCGCAAAGATAGATAGCATTGGGGTCAATGATTGAGCAGCTTGCCTTCTCCGGCTTGTAGTGGATCACAGCACCGTTAGGGCCAGTAGATGAGATAGTGTCGAAAGAAAGACCAGCAAAAAGCTCGTGCTTGGAACGGATCAGCTCCAGCTTATCCGCGGCCTCGACTTCATCCAGCACAGTCTTCTTGTTAACCAGCTCATTCTCGAGCCATGCAAAATACTCCGATAGAGCAGCGCCATCACGAATGTGGCAGGCGCGCATACCCTCCAATTCAGCCTCGTTCTTAACGGCCTTGGCGTCTCCGATCGGGCTGCGGGACTCCTGGACCTGATCCTCTCCTCCCAAGTTGAGGCTGAGTGCCCAAGAGGCCTTGTTAGACAACAAGAACTTGGCAGGTGCCTCGCCTTGAGATTGGCTTCTGGCGTTGCTCAGAGCCTGAGCATCAGCGAAAATGGATTCATATGGTTTGATCACCACATCGTCACCGAGATGAGCCTTCACCTCGGGGGTAAGCTTTTCGCTATCCACGTAGAGCTCTGCAGTAGTCGGGGTGATGACAGCGTAGGAGAAGAACACAGGATTGTAGGGAATACTGCGAATGGTTAGTTGCCCGTGTTCCGGAAAGCAAGAAAAGAAAAGAAAAAAAGGTGTCTTACTCGCTTCCTCGCAGGTTAAACAACCAGGCGATTTCATCCAGAGTGGCTATTGGCAGTTGTTAGGTAAATCCGACCATTAGGCTTGACCGAGTATATCCTACAGATGATGAAACCTGCTTGTTTCTTTGTCTCGAGCTCCTTGCGCAGATCGGCGATCTTATCTTGGAAGCTTTTGCCGGCATACTTCACTGGGTGCACGCGCACCTTTTCACTCGGACGCGCAGGACGCTCGTTGCCCCAAACCAGGTCAATCAGGTTTTGCTGGATTCCGACAAGTGACGATCCGTTCTTCTCAAGAGTCTCAGCGAGTTTCCGTGCACCAGCTAAACAGTTCACTGTTAGCTGTGATATTTAGATGTTTGAAGATTCACAAACTTACAGGCAGTGATCAAGGAAGGGTCCACGCCCACGGCCTTTCCACCCTGGGCTTGTTCCGTAGTCCTGTGGCGCATTCAGTCTTTCTGGTCCAACAGAATTTCCCAAAACCATAATGTATGATGCCTACCATTCTTGCCACGTTGGAACTCCCTCGACTCCACTCTTAAGTAGGGTCCAGTTGGTATCAAGCTGCTTCGCCGCCTGGTTGAAGTATCGTCCATCGGTGGAAAGCGCAGCTTGGCTCAAGGAGATGACCGCGGTACCAGCCGAGCCAGAGAAGCCTGAAATAAATCCTGCAATTGAATGTCGACTGTCAGCGTCCATACCGAGGAACGAGTAGGATGCTTTCAAATGTTGCTAACCTCGGCGACCATCACATGGGGCAATGTATTCGGACTGGTGACTATCTTCGGAAGGCGAGACTGTTGATGGATAATTAGAAAGGCTGTTCTCAGACAAGTTGCGAGCTAGCAAGGGGGCAATAGCATACTATACACATCAACCTTGTGCTCTTTCATCAGCTGCCTCAGCTGCGAAAGGCGTGCGCCGGTGTCCACAGTGCCCATTTCGATTGTGAAGCGTGGGCGGGAAGTAGAGAATAGCCTCGATGGTTTTAAAGGAGACCTTAGCGATCGCAAGGAAGTCCAGGGAAGGCGAATGGGATGGGAGAAGAGCATGGGCTCAGGGGGAAGTTGTGGAGGGGCAATTCACAGACGCCACACAAGAAATTAATTTGGGGCGCGGGGAGCAGAATGACAGATAAGTTGATAACGAGCTCATAGGAGTCAATGAGAGGTCGAGTACAAGCGCGGTTAATGCCGGTCCCCGGGCCGGCAGCTATGAAGTGACCCGTGACCTTAACCTTTCAGTGCCGCGGCCCCGCAAATGCCAATGTTTGCATTGTATCCAAACAATGCCTTACAGTTATAGATTTACAAGTGGTAGAGCGGGGGATAGTAGAGTGTGTAACATTGAACCCATGTGTATAGCATTTTCACTAAATATGTACCACTTGATGACTATGTATATGGTATAACTTCCAAATATTCAGTCGCACATGTCCAATGCGAATGCAGAATGCAGAATGCAAATCTAGTATGTATAATATCCCCCCAAAAAAATCAAGCCCAACACCATTCAAATGTTATATAGGTAACATCCCCGAAATCAAGTCCGCCAGATTACACGGATTCACCCCATGAGATCCATCGCCGGATACATTCATCAACCATTCTGAGTGATTCTTTCGTGGCTGCAATCTCAAACCACTCTCGATGTTCCTTACCACACTCCGCACACCGACCAAGATCACGCATCCGAATCTCTCCCAGCTCAAGATGAATCAGGTGCTCTACACGATGCACATGCGGAACTTTCCTGCCCGGTACAAATATGGCATCATTGCTGTGAGCCGCCTTCTTAGATGGTGACACCCTAGCCGGGGAAGACGACGTTGATGAGGATGGCGTGTAAGGGTAGTACCGGATCAAGGTAAGATCATAGGAGCATTGGCGTCTCCATTCATTCATTCGGCGAGACACGTTACTTGTGCGTCCGATTTTCAGGCGAAGCGTGCCGGGTGTGGAAGCCGTTGGATTCGACGTCAAAGCATTGATGTCTCGGGCGGTGTCAAGGGCATCGCTGACGCTGCGAGGTTGGGTTGGTGGTCGAAGGTTGCCGTTTGTTGATGGTTCAGGAACCAGAGATGAGGCGATATCCCTCGGCACCGAGGCGTCCGTGTCGCCGCGCGTCGATGTGGTTGGGGGTGTGACCCAGAACATATAAATATAGCCCTCTTCATCGGCATCAGATATGGGCTTGGCCAGTTCGGCGAGAACCGTAGCGGATGTCTGTGGAGAGAGAGTCGAGGGAACCCACGATGACAAAGACTGGGGCTTCGCAGCGGCGGGCACCTGCTGTCCTGACGAAGGCAAACGCCCACTTTGTGGACGCCCAGCGGTGGAAACAGGACGCTGTACTGTTTGCGGCAAGTTTTGCGAAGAAGGTGCAGAAGCCTGCGATGGACGAGTCTGCATGGGCTTTTGAACTGGCCTTGCTGGGCGGTGATCTCCGCCGCTCTCTTCCTCCACAATAGTGAAACAGCAGAATGTAGTCTTCTGACGTGGTCGGCGTCTTTGGCTAAATCCACTCTGGGTGCGCCGCTTTGGGTTTGTTTTCTCATCTTTGAGATCCAGTACGCCGAGTCGGTCCATCAGCGTGTCAATGCTGGACCGCGGCTTAGCCGGTGCATTTGCATCATTTCCTACCGTGGATGATACGGATACAGCTTGGTCCTGATGCTGCCAGCAGTACAGAGAAGCCAAGTCTAGAACCTCATGTTGACCACCTCTCTTTTGGGAAGTGGATGCTGGAGACGCGGAAGACGAACTTGCCAAGGCTCGACGACAGGGCCGACCTTGACTGGTAATTCCTCTACATGTGTTTGCTGGATTTTTGGAATCTGAGCGAGGAAGCAAAGATTCTGGCGTTGAAGAGATATGAGGCATCGGTCGGCTCTCCGAGAGAAAACAGACTCCTTTTGGTTGATAGTCGTGAAGCGGATTTTAAGATGAAAATATTTTTGGCTTGGCGGCAGGCCAGAAATAGCCCAGTAGAGCCCACCTGGCATGATGCCGGTGCGGTGAGGAGCAGGAATGTTGTGTCCGTGCCTTCCATTTCCAATTACAACTCCCGAGTCCCGGCTCCCGACATCTCCATCCCGAACGGCGAAATCTAATTTTGTAAACAGCACTGCCTTGTGTGGCTATGTGGCTATGCTCAGAGCATCCACTGGTGATCAAGATCTTGAACATACCTAGCAGGTCATATGGTGCTTTTGCACTCTTATTTTTGCAATATTTATCTCATATTCGAATTACCTGCCTACATACCAGCAGGATCAATGATTCGTGGTAACCCCGGTCAAGCGCCTCCTTACTGGTAAAAACACAGAAGCTCTCGTCCAGGGATGGTACATCTTGAAAGCTGGAGGTACAGTACCTATCGTGTATCCTTTCAATTCAAACGTTGGTCGCAGCTAAAAGTGACCCGAGAAACATAGGGCTGGATTTCCAGTTCCAGACTTGAAAACGGAACTAGATTATCATTTATCCGATCCAAAAGATGGCTAACTTAGAGCACAATTGAAAGCAAAGATCTGTGGTTGTAACTTGTAGCCAATCCCCATGCGCCCCACAAGCACCTGCCAAAGAGTGACCAGTAATAGTGACCACCCATGACATCACGCGGCATCTAAATGGAAAACAACGTAGCTCCAAGCTCCCTTTCCCCAACATAACCATAGCTTCACCTCCAATTAAACTTCAATCTCCTTCTACTCAACCTCCAAATATCCTCCAAAATGGCCTTCCCACTATTCTCGCCTTCAATCGTCCGTCTCGGTCTAGGCCTCGGCGTCGGTCTTTCCGTAGCTACCCTCCACCCCCTCTCCCCCTTCCGCACAGCCCCCATCCAATGCCAATACAGTGCGCCGTACTACCGCCCTGAGTCGCAGGCCAATGCAGACTCCGGCTGGGCTGTTAAAACTGAGGACCCTATTCTCCACAAGCAGGGTCATACGGGCATCGCTGAGCAAGCGAAGGCTGCATTCCTGTCGCCGGATAATATGCGACAGATTAGCATGGGCAGTGTTCTGGGTCTGGTTGCCGGTGTCGGACTGAGGGCTTTCTCGCGGGTGCTGGTTGTCGTACTTGGTATGGGTATTGTGTTTATCGAGGTATGTCTTGGTTCCGGAAGAAGTATTGTTCTGGTCTGGGGTTCTTTGCCCTGTGCGCTACGACTGGACGTCATGTCGACTAATTGCTAATCCGTTTTTTCTTGTAGTGGGCTGCGTCGAAGGGATATAACATCCTTCCGCTGGAGCGTATTCAGAAGCTTGTGAAGAGCGTCGATGTGCAGCGGGCTGTGAACTCGCACCGTCCCTTCAAGTTTAGCTTCGGGACCATGATGGCGCTGGCGGCGTTTGCGCAATTCTAGAAAAGTGCCACTATCTTTATGTAAATAAATCTTGGAACCGTGTGCTATCTGCACTCCATGGGGCGTCATGTCTGAAGCACTGGTTACACTACAGTTGCCTCTGGAAAATATACGCTAGACGCTACTACACAGCCAATGCAACATTGAAATTGGTACATAGTATATTTCGTACAGGGGTATCATGACATCTGCGATCTATATTCCACACTCCCGCGTAGGGCAAACTTTATCCGAGAACCAGATCTTCCAACACACCTTCCATTTCATCGCGAGATAATGGGACACCCAGGATTTCCATGCCGCTGGGATCCATGCGTGATGTGATCATTTGGTGATCGTGGAACTCCTTCAGCAAAGTACGGAACATCATCTCAGAGGACGCGATGAACTCCTCCGTTGCTTTCTGGTACAGCAGTCGGAATTCAACGCCATGCTCATCGGAATTCTCCCCACCATTTGCACCTTCGTCGTCGGAGTGGTGACCATCGTCCATTAAAGTAATCACTTCTGTCAGCAGAAGGCGGTATAAATTGCGTGCATTCTCAGGAAGACTCTTCAGGACGAAACCGACACCATCCTTGCCGCCGGCGCGTTGACCCTTGCGGCCAAGTAGAGAATTCACTTCTTCAACAACATCTGCTTCAACAGCAAATGGGGTGAAAGTAGTGCCGTCGTGGAAGACCAGATTTAGTTGATCGCGTAGACTGATATCCCACATTGCTGTGAAATTGGGTGTATCGGCGGTCACAAGAAGACGGATTCGTGGCGTGGTAGCTAGACGAGCAAGCAGAGCTTGGTTAGCTGCTCGTCGCAATGGCGGTGCGTCAACCGAGTTGATGAGGACTGTTATGGATCCTTCGTGATCGGGTCGGCTTTGTAGCGCCGACTGGATAAGCTCCAGCACTTCCGTCGGCTGTGCACCTAGTTTGGTGGGTAGATCATCGCCAAGTAATGCGGTTGCAATCATCGCAAAGATAGAACGAATCGAGATACCAGGAGTATACCCATTGACAAGGACAATAGATGGGTTTTTGGACGGCGATCGATGGTAGAGCCAGTCGGCAAATTTTTGTACGAGTTTGCGCTTGGATCCATAACCAAACAAACAAATGTTGAAGCCTTCCTCGAACTCAAAATTCCATTGCGGGAATGATCGATGATGCAATGAGAGTAAATATTCCTTCTCATCTTCGCAAGGATCCACGGCTTGTCCCAACTTCTCGAAGTATTCCTCATGGTTCAGCAAAGGCACCTTATTCAAGGTGGTATTGGATGTTTTGATAGTACCGGCACGGTTCTGGAAGAAGTAACGCTCATGTGCAGGTAATTCGCCTTCTGGTGTCGGCGACCGCTTGTTCACAGCACCCTTAGGTCGACCGGCTCGGCGCTTGGGAGCCTTTGCGTCCTTGCCTTTAGGTTTCTCTTTACTAGCATCCTCAACGCTCTCCGTGGCCGGTTCACTAGGCTTTTCTGGTTCCTCATCTTGGAGAATTTCCGCCGCCAGCTGCTCCGACCCATCCCATTCACTATCCTCTGTTCGTTCAAATAATACCCGGGCGCTCTTCTTCTTCGCTGATTGATCGGCCTTCTTGAGACGAGCTGGTGTACCTGCAGCAGGGGTCTTCGGTTTTGTCGGAGTCGCAAAGAGGTTCCGCGCCTTGGATTTTTGGGTAGGTGTCTTCAGCCCGGATTCTTTCAACGGGGTGGGCGCCGTTCCATTGGCCTTTTTAGGAGTTGATAGACCTGGGGGAGGGATTTCGTAGGTGGCATCGCCGTTCGGAGGTGATTGTGCTGGCGCGCCGTCTGGGGGCCCATTGGCCTTCACCCGGGTGGTCCGCGGTCTTTTCGGGGTCGAACCTGCGGGTTGACCATTTTCCAGGCCGGAGTCCGAGAGCTTGCGCTTCATGATGAGCGAGTCAGCGTTGAATCCTGGATGGAGAGGCCAAGGGGAGAGGGAATCAACAATACCATTAGAGATCCGGAGAATGTACGACAGGGACGCGCTGCAAGGGGAGGCTTGGCTTTTTTTTACACACCAAGGACTGTCTCAGAGTTCAATGTAGAGTTTGGTGGCAGGAGGTGATCGGCACCTGGAATGGGACAGCCGATTGGATTGAATTGTCTTCCTTTTGAGCCTTGGGAGGGATCGAGAGCTTGTGGAGATCAGAACTGGTAGCCGCGCAGTGGGTTTTCTCCGCTCCGCCTCGGGGCGTTTGCTACTATCTACGCTTAAAGCGCGTTCTACTCGAGGGATTTAAGATCAACCTAAGCACCAACCATTGGACGAGCGATTAATGTTATTCAATCAATTCATAGCTTCGGGATATACTACTCTCCAATTACCTGAAGTTATCAGCATATCTAGTCCAGTCAATACCATGATGTTCACTAAATCAAATAGGAAAGAAGATAAAGTCATGTGAGCGCCGCAGATAATCCTCACCAGAAATTCTTCTTTCCTTTAACATCTGTGTTCTACTCTAATTACTCTAATACTTCACCATTTTCTGCGATTGCCATTGCGATTGATATTTCCTTATCAGTCTAGAACTGGTGGGCTCATACCGCGCAATCACTTCCCGGTCTCGGAGTGGGTACGGTAGCTTTTCAAGGTTCCCACAAGTAGGTTATTTGACTCATCCCAGCTCTGGCTCATCGCATTCACATATACAAGTTTTTGGACTGACTCAGTCTCTGTGAAGTAGATTTATACTTGAAGTCTTCTACACATGGTTGCCAACCCTCAGCCCGCCACAATGGCGGTTAACAGCTTTGCCCGCATGCTGAAGGGTCAGGTCCGATGCTACTCCGCACCATTGGATATGGCCATTCCGGCCTCCAAGCAGCGCTACATCCCAAACTCGGGCACCTATCCTCAGGGATTCTTGGTTTCCGGTACCCACGTTGGCGTTAAGGCATCCAACACCCGCTTCCCCGACCTTGCGCTCATTGCATCTGAGACGCCATGCTCTGCCGCTGCCGTATTCACCACCAACAAGTTCCAGGCGGCGCCAGTGCAGGTGAGCCGGGAGACATTGCGCACTCGCAAGGGTGAGGGTATCCGGGCTGTCGTTATCAACTCCGGATGTGCCAATGCTGTCACAGGAAAGGGTGGACTGGAGGATGCGGTCAAGATGGGTCAAACAGTTGACCAATGCAGTGGAGCTGAGAAGGATAGCTCCTTGGTTATGAGCACCGGTGTGATCGGCCAGCGGTAAGCGCTTTTACCGGGATGGGCCTCAAATTGCGCTAGGACTATATACTAACATCAGTTACTAGCCTACCTATCGGCAAAATCCTGGAGCGTATTCCCACCGCTCATGCCAACCTCGACTCGACACACGATGCATGGCTGAGCACCGCTCGTGCCATCTGCACCACTGATACCTTCCCTAAGCTACTCTCCCGTGAATTCACTCTGCCCTCCTCCCCAGGCCGTACCTACCGCCTCGCCGGCATGACCAAGGGCGCTGGTATGATCCACCCCAACATGGCAACCCTGCTCGGTGTTCTCTGCACAGACGCCGCTGTTGAGCCAGCAGCTCTGCAATCGATCCTCAAGCACTCCATCTCCCGATCCTTCAACTCGATCTCCATCGACGGTGACACCAGCACCAACGACACCATCGCAGTCCTCGCCAACGGCGCTGCCGGCGGCGAGACAGTCCGCGCTCCGTCGTCGGAGCCCAGCGCTGACTACCAGGCCCTGCAGACCGTGTTCACTGACTTTGCCCAGCAGCTCTCTCAGCTTGTCGTTCGCGACGGTGAGGGCGCTACCAAGTTCGTGACTGTTCGTGTGCGCAACTCGTCTGACTACGAGTCCGCGCGCCAGATTGCTTCCACTATTGCCCGGTCTCCGCTTGTTAAGACTGCACTCTACGGTCGTGATGCCAACTGGGGCCGTATTCTCTGCGCTGTGGGTTACACCCAGGGTGTTGCTGATGGCGTTGTTGTTCCTGAGCGTACCTCTGTGAGCTTCCGTCCTGTGGATGGTAGCCCTATCCTTAAGTTGCTGGTCAATGGAGAGCCTGAGACTGTTGATGAGGAGCGTGCCAGCGCCATTCTACAGAACGAGGACTTGGAGATTGAGGTTGACCTTGGTGGTGGTGAGAAGGGTGCTGCTGGATGTGGTGGAGAGGATGCTGTCTACTGGTTCTGCGATTTCAGCCACGAGTATGTCACTATCAACGGTGATTACCGTACCTAAAAATATAGATATGTATGTAGTATGTTTAGCGAGTTGAAATATCTTTTTGGATGACAAAATCTCAGGGATTGATTCCCAGCGGGTAGTACGGTTTTTAAAGTGCTTAAAATGTACATCAGCCCAACTTGATCGTGATAAAATCCAACCCAGCCTTCGGCATCCACTCATTCAAAGGATTTTAATCTATTGGCCCATTTGAGAAAAGTACCTCATTAAAATATTTTAAAAAAAGGCCTGGAGGTCAACGCAGCCTCCTAATGGTGTCCAGAACGGGCAATCGTGCATGTAGGCAATCGTCAGCGGGAGAACTTCTCGTTCAAAAGATAGCAACATCTCATTTCATGAATTCCTCTCTGATGGAATCCACGATATCCGTCCATTCTGGAGGAATGGCTTCTTTAGGATCAATGAGTTCTCCACTCAGAAGCTCGCCGGTATTGCCGACGAACCAAATATCTCTGAAGGATTTCCATGCTATAGCGTATGCAAGAAAGATCAGCCGAGCAGTGAAATCGCCCACACTAAGAAGATCGATGAGCGCTTCTGGTAAATGGACCAGCCATATAAGCAGATATCTGGGATGACTAGTTGCATGGAATTGGTCAACGAGAGACCGAGCAGCGTTCGTATAGACCTCATGATGTGGTCCACGAAGCTTGTCGGGCATTTCCAGAAGGCGGGTCAATATGAGAGAGGTGATTCTACTCCGATGCATTGCAGTCAGTAGTAATTCAGAACAGTGCTCACTTGTCGATTATTTCAGGCATACCGATGAATTGTGGCTCTTAGCACTTGATTTTCATGTTGAAGGTTCTTATTTTGCTCGGGGTTGTAAGATACGACGCGCTCTTGAACGCCAAAAAATTGCACAGCCCTATAGAACGCCTCACAGCCATGGATTAACTTTTTTAGTCGAAGGGCCTCGGAGAGATATGTTGGGCCCGTAGTGATTCCAAGCGCTCCATGCTGCGCCATCGAGGACAGAAGAATAAAGACCGAGCACGCGAACGCAGAGGGCGCCGTCGAAGGCGAAAGTCGACTGATTATATTCGCAAGCCCTGAGTACGCTTTTGAGCTGTATTCCAGCGCAAGATTTGTCCAGCCCAGCCGTCGATTCGGTTCTAAATATGCGAGATGCAGCGCCGTAAATGCCAGTAAACTTTCCAAGACATGTTCATTGCTGGTGGCCAGTTCGGGCAGCGAGACCTGCCACACTGCTAGGCTATGTTCGTCTGTGCCTATTGTCAAGCAAGTGTTGGTATAGTAGTGGTGCAGCAATTTTGTCTCCACGAGTCTTTTATTAAGGAGCATGCCGTTCCCATCTGAGTCGGCGGGGGCGGGAGAATGATTGGCTTCCGGGCTTGTACCTGCGTAACCTGCCGACGGCTCGCCCCCGCCGGGTCTAACAGGGACGTATAAGCATTGCAGTCGCCGGGAGACGCAGTTTTCACATTTGGGGACGCCTTCATCACACTAAGGGGATGTATTAGGGGTGCCAAGACAATGCGGGAAGGATCAACGCGTGGCGGTACCTTGATATGTCGCTCTTTGCATTTTGTGCACCCGTTCCGTGATTTTTTATGGCTTCGACGGGTCACCATTGCGCCAGGTTGATCAATGGAATGGTGGTGTGTACATGTATGAAATCGACGAAGATGGATGGAACAAATGTAGAGAATACTATAGGGCACGTACCTAATCCACTCCACCCGATGAGCCCCTAGCCGTTTTAGATCGCTTGTATTTCAAGCTTAGCATTTAGGGCTGTGATGCTGTTGAGTGCCCCCCTGGGGTTTCAAACTTTTATACCGCATGGGAGATCTCAGGAGAGAATCGCTTCGGTATTAACCTTGGGATTAATAAACTAAAATTAGCAAAGTACTATTTTTAAGAAAAGAAAAAGCAATAGTAATATTTACTTATTAAACCGGGTATTGATTGGGCATGTATAACTGAGCCTAATCTCCATGGGTACAACCCTTAGCTAGAGCCTATTCACTCCTCGTGGGAACTCTCATCCCTGTGGAACTCAGGCTGCTTCCCCTGAACAAGACCATATTCATGCAGGAACAACGATGCCAAAAGCAAAATCGCTGTCAAAACGGAAAAAGACAAGAATATGATATTTAAGCCACGGACGTACAAATCAAGAATCAACTTCTTATCCTCGGCTGACAACTCGATATCTGGTAATGTTAAGGCAGAGGAGGCTAGATGCTTGATCATCTCTTGACTGAACCGCGCCCTGAGTCCAGCCTGTAGAACATTACTCATGATGGCCCCAGAAACTGATCTTGAGTCAGTCAAGGACGTAAAATGAATGCGAACAATTTTCAACCAGACAAGACTTACCCGTGATCCCAATAGATCCGCCCATATCGCGGATGAAGTTACGCAGGCCAGTGATCACTGCGCGATCCGCATTGTTCGATCCGGCAAGAAGACCGACGAGGACTGCACGGTGTTAGTAGAATAATCATATGCACAAGGGATGAATTCGCTCACCAGGCTGCAGTTCGCAACCAACCCCGATGCCTTCGAGAACTCCAGCCACAAAAATAAGGGGAGATGGTGTCAGTTTTCCATATGTTGGTTTAAGAATGGCGCCAACCGTCCATAAGGCTGCCCCGACGTTTATGACAGGCTTGTAGCGCCCAGTTAGGGACATGACTGCACCACTTAGCCCCGATGTGATACCATGAGCAATCACCATTGGCAAGATGAGGGATCCAGCAGTTGCTGGGCTTAGACTGCGTACGGTCTGGAAATATAGTGGCAGGTAGAACAAATTGCCCCAAAACACCCAGCCGATGAGGATGTTCATAGCAAGCAAGATGTTTGTAGATCGATTGTACCTGAACAGGCGCACTGTAAAACCAAGGTCAACAATTCGAATCTTGACTCATCCCGGGTTATTCCACTTACTTGGCAGAATGGGCAAGTCGGCCAGGCGCCATTCAAAGATAATAAAAAGAATAAATATGAGAACTCCAGTAACTAGCATGCCGATAGTAATGGGAGAGTCCCATGGTATAGTGGATCCTCCTTGGGAGATGGGGATCTAGATTTGTCTCAATGTCAGTTCTCAGCAATGGTCCTGAGTCTTTCTTTCTCCTTTTCTTTTGACTGACCAGAATAAGTATAACAGCCACCATACTCATCACCACTCCATACCAATCAATCATCTTCAGGTTCTCTCCAATATTGTCTGTAGCCGATCTGCCCGGTAAAACAAGCAGCAAGAAACCGATCGCAGTGGCTGTCAACGGGCATATGAACCAGAAAGCCCATCTCCAAGACACATACTCCGTCAAGAGGCCCCCCAGCACTGGACCAAGTCCATTCCCCAATGCCACAGCAATGCCCAAGATGCCGAAATAGTAGCCGCGCTGATCGAGCCGGGTGGTATCCGAGATAGTAATCTGCACCAGGGCATTCAACGCTCCAGCCCCGAAGCCGCTAAACGCTCGCGTGATATAGAGCTGCCCGGCTGATTGGGAGAAGCCCGAAAGAAGGTTCCCCAGGCCCATCACGGTGAGTGCGGTAATGAGACATGTTTTTCGCCCGAAGATATCCGACAGACGACCGTTGATCAGTTGGATGCTAGTGCTTGTCACCAGGAAGCTCGTGCCGACCCATGAAATTGAGGGACCCGTGTTCAAAGCTCTTTCAATTGACGGTAGACTTGTTGAAACGGCTGTCTGATCGAGGAAAGAGATAAAATGGACAAGAGCCAAGGCGGAAAAAACGAGGAGAAGTCTGTTTCGGGGGAGAAGATTTGATTGTCGGTCTTGGAAGTTACTTGTGATTAAAGGAGTTATTTCTGTTTGCTCTCGAGGGATATGTGTGGCTGGGTTCATCGTGAAGATCATGTATATTGTGAACAGTATTGTTTACATACTGACGGGTCTACTACCGTAAATACTGGTCCGAATCCGTGGCTGGGATCAGGCTTGCGAAGTCGCTCTTTCCAAATTCAATTCAACCCATTATGTAGCGTATGGTCCTTCCAAAAAAAAAATCATAGCAGATACGTTGCACGTAAGGCTTATACACGTTGGTTTGTTACCCGTGGTTGTTCCAATTTCTGGGGCATCGGGGATGACACCATTTCAAGTGCCCATTGTGCAGAACAAGTAATCAACCTAAACAGAATTAAGAATAAGCTTATCAAGCCACATTACAACAACCCCTGTCAGCCCCCATATAATCCTGAAGATAAGTATAAAAACATTCTGTGCAACCAAAAAAAAAAATTGGAATTGCAATTGAAACCACGTATGTATTCAGGATTAATAATGTCAAGTTCGATCAGCTTCTACAGAATGCTCCACATCCGAGTGTACCACCAATGTCCACCAAAGTGGCCATACCGCTAATTTCCAGGCGACCCATGGATAAACTCAAAAAAGCATTCAATGTTGAGAACCCCTCCATTTATGCATATAAATATAACTTTATCCAACTTCCAAGGTTGACAAAAATTCCCAATTCCTTCTTTTCCACAACCCTGGATCCTCAATTCCCCCCTGAACCTCCTCATACACAAAAACCGGCACCATGAGCTACACTCTCTACGACGGATCCATCGCACAGGCCAAGGCCTCCGTTTCTGCCATGATCCACCTTCTCGATCTGGCCGCCAAGCAACCCAACGCCGATGCCCTCCTCAATGCCTCCCTCCACCCCGACATGAAGCCCTTGACCTTCCAGGTCTTCCTTGTCGAGTGGCTCACCGGATCTATGCTGGCCAAGTTGACCGGTCGCGAGGCTGCCAGTGTCGAGAACAACATCACCACATACGCTCAGGCCAATGAGCGCCTGGAGGCATTGCTCAAGGGACTCAAGGAGGCTGACAAGGCCGTTGTCAACAGCCACGGTGACGATGTCGCTCCCGTCAAGCTTGGCCCCGTTGACCTGGGTGAGATGACTGCGGCGCAACACGCCACTAACGTTGTCATGCCCAACGTTTTCTTCCACGTTACCACTGCCTACGGTATCTTGCGAAAGGAGGGATTGCCTCTGGGCAAGTCGGACTACCTTGCTCCTTTCATCTCTGCTTCGGCTTAGATTCTGATGATGATTTTGATGACGACGATGAAAAATGATTGGCTCTTAGATTTGTTTTTTCTTGGGCTCCTATTGATGGCCTGTACTTACCTATCGAGGAGACCTCTCCATGAAAAATATATTAAATTCATGGCGATCTTGAGTTCTGCATTCTACCTAATTGGACCGACCCGTACCTATAGATTATTTGGAGGTAGGTGCATCAATACATGTATGTACGTACCTAGTACATACTACGATTGTTGTCATTCAAATCCGCACTACACACCTGCATAATTCAATGTTACTGCCCTGGATTCAGGTTGCTCTATTCAACTCACACCACCTCCGAACTGTGTGTGTATGCTAGAGTCGCCTTAATGAAACTTCCAAGGTTAAGGTCCGGGGTTGCACATTGAGTTCCACCTCCAGGACTGATATTCCAAGGTTCGATCAAATGGAATGTTGAGTTACGCATTCGGAAGGTACGTGGGGAAATACATGTCCAGGTGACCAAGTATTCAAATGTTGCAACATTTGAAAATATATATGTATGATGAAGTTGAAATCATCTTCAAATTTTTCATGTTAAATGTTTATTTTTTTTTATAGCAATGCCATCAATTTTCAAAATAATATTTAAACATTTAATTTGATTTTATTCTATTTAAATGTTATTCTTAATGAACCTTGGAAAGTGTTACATGCCCGAGGTACCTGAGCCACTCGAGCCAAAAGAAACGCGGGGGTTTACGGGGTCACATCCCCTTTGACGTCATTTGCGAAGATTGAAGAATCTTGAAAAAGGATTTTAATCCTCGTATTCTCATCTGCTTCGGCTGATTCTGCTTTGTACACTTTAAACCCGGTGGATATTACCATCGGATATCATCGGTTCCACGCGCCCCATATATTGCGGCTTAACCTTTACTGAGGTACATATTCGGATATTCCCCAGATCACAACTCGGTCAGAAACATTTGAACGAAAGACTGCTCAGGTGCCCAACATTCCTGCAAGAAAACCGTGACAGTTGAAGAGTGGACGGGGAATCTCTCACCTGCACAAACCCGTTCATGGGATTCTGTGCAAGTCAGGCCTGCTTCGGGAGTCCCGCATGAGCTCACCTGGCAACGTTTAAATGGTGGATAAGACGCTTGTCTACAGTATTGACCGCCCTCCCCGTATGCCACTCCCCCACAGCAGCTTCGAGAGAGCTGCGAATAACAACGCACCAGAACTCCACTGACCGTGAACTGGACCACATTTCCACTTTAGCTTGCGAACTTCTTGGCGACGCTTTTAAAGTTGCGCTGGCATTCCTTTTGCCCTCACCTGAGCCCAACTGTACTATTTCCTCCGTAACCTGGATCCACCGCCCCTCCTTAACGCCCAAACCCCCGACCGCTCCTTGAATTCATCTGAATACAACATCGAAAATAAGGACATGCGTGAAGACATGTGTCCATCCATCAATATGAAACATTCAACGGCCCATCTGCCGGAAGGCCATGGCTCTGTCTACAAAGAAGTTCGGTTTTCACCTACATCAACACCGCTTCGCCGAGCGCAATCGGTTTCGGGCAGTAATCCCTCCGCGAATTCCAGATATGTGCAAGCGCCCGTATATGGTCGGAATTTCCCAGTCCTGGATACATCCTACATCGATCAATCGAGACAGCTTCTCGAAAAACAGCGTGTGAATTTTCAGGCGGAGCGGGAGCTCTTTGCGCAGGAACGACGATTGTGGGAGACAGAACGGTCGCTATTGAGGGCCAAGATTGCAGAGTTAGAATCATTGAAGTCTCCAAGATCAAACTCAAATGTATCCGTACCTCGTGCCTCCAGCGTCTCCTTTGGGGTACCACATGTCCACGGATCTCACGATTCCTCATTACACTCGGCGCAGGTGTGGGAAGGGACAAGCCCAGGTGGCCGACCAACAAGGGTCTTCCGAAACGAAGAGACCCCGGACAGTGCCTACATGTCGACGATCACCGAAGGGAGCGACAATAAGCCTCCGTCCCTAGACGCAGCCCTTTCTCCCCAGACACGAGCTGCAGACACTCCTGGGCCGGCCGTTAGCGTCCCAGTGCCGATCGAGAAACTTGACAGCAGACTAGATGGAATCACCCTCAAGTCTACTGCCTTACCACCGGATGTAGTAGCTCGGGTAATTACTCCACCATCGCCATCGCCCCTGACCACATCCCCTCCTGCCCCTTTGGAGCCTGCAGAACCTACCGACCCTGCAAGGTCTGAGATGGACCACCGACACAGTCTCAAGTTGAAGCTGTCAGAACTCGGCCCGCCCAATGAGAACCTCGTTCGAGACGCTGGACACACCCCGATGGTGATCATCGATGTCGGGAGTCGCCGATCCACCCAGGACGCTACTCCTGCCCCTGAGCCATATCAGGAGGAGGCCCCTCTCGCACCCGTGCACACGGAAGTCGGCCTACCGACTGAGAATGCGGAGTCTTATTTCCCCGATCTGCCCGAAGATCCTGCCCTAAAGGGGCCTCTTGGCCTCACCAACGACGAGGACCACGACAATAGCTTTCTGAATGAGCTTGACCAGAAACTTCTAGACCAAGCTCGGCGGATCCTTGGCACCTCAGAGGAATCGGGTGAGCCGGACGAAACCGAACATGAGATGCCTATCCATGGTGAACAGGAACCGGAATTCAAATTCAAAAAATCCAATAATTTTGGCACGGCCTTCGGAACCTCCAACTTTGGTAATTTTTGAGCAATTTAACTTGTCACTAGTGATTGATGGTTTATGATCTGTCTATGTTGATATTGGCGTTCTGTGGATTATCGACTGTGCCATTTCCTGTTTTCTGATCTTCTTTACCATTTTTCTTCTTTTTATTTTATATTTTTTTTTTACTTACTTTGCATTGTCATACCTATTGTGGTACCGGATGCGATGGACTTTGGTCTCTGGCTGTGGGAATTTTTTACGACTTCATGAGATATCCTTATATCCCGCACATGTTTGTTGCAATACAGAATTTGTTTTGACTCCATCTAATCTTATTTTGTTTCTTGCGTTGCCAGGGTCATGTCCAATCTAGTCTGGCTGGAAGGGCCAGACTTGAAGCTTACTTAGATTATGTGCTTCTGATATTGGATTTTCCTTGCGTCTGATGTGTCAAACTTCAGTAGCCCATTCACCAATGAACGTTGTTACTTGACAGGTGTTTTATGCAGGAAATTTGAAAAACCGCCCCCTGGATCTGTGTCCCTTGCAGGAGGTTTGCAACCCTCTACCCTAAGCCCCACGTGTTGCCCAGAGGATCCCCTGACAATCCCATCCAGGCTGAGGGTACGACAGCTTTCGGATAACCGGGTTCGAGCTAGTGCATGAGCTATCTGAGTTGGAGCACTTGGCGAACTACACGCCCCATGACCCCGATAAGGCCATGCGCTCAAACCAAACTAGTCCTATTCGCATGAACCCACGGACCCGACATGACCTCTCGCATGTACAGTCTGCCTCTCTCTATCTTTGGCACCTCATGTCTCTCTTTTTTAATTTGGTACCTTGCCGATCACTCTTCGTGGCTTTCGATAGGAAAGCCACCAAGGGTTATTCCATGGCCTTGCAGCAGCCTGGATCCTGAATAGCCCTTGGCTCACCCCGCGATGGCCCCTCGGATACTATGTGCTCAGAAACTATATAACGGCCATGGAATTCAGTCTACAGTCTCTTTTCTCCATCATCAAATCATCAGTTCATCGAACAGCCACTCTTTCGCTTCTCTCTGTACCATTCTCGGAGCCTGCTCCTCAATCATTCTTTTCGTCTTTCAACATCAATCTTTTTAATATCACCGATCCACTCTTTAAGTTTTACACTTAACTTTTTTAATATCAACAACAATGCCTTCCACTACTTTCAACTTCTCGGCCGCTTTGTGCCTCTTCTTGGCCGCTGGCCCTGCTAGCGTTCTCTCCGCTCCCCAGCTGGTGAGTACCCGGAACACATGGCTCAGCCTTATGGCACTATCTTGAAAATCCCAACTAACAATCGAACAGGGTGGTCTCCTTGGAGGCGGAAAGTCCGATGCCGCCCCCGCCAATGGCAACAGCGATTTCACTGCCGGTGCTGGCTATGATGTCGGCATCCCGGGTGGCCCTAATGTCGCCTATGGTGTTGGCGTTCACAAGGAGCAGCACGGTCCCTGCGGCCCTGGCGCAAGCTACGACAAAGATGCTGGCGCCGGTTACGCTGTCGGTATTCCCGGCGGTCCCCACGCTATCTACGGTGTTGGCGTCCACGACTCGCACGACTCGTACCCCTGCCCCGAGGAGCCCGCTGCTCCCGTCGCTCCCGCTGCTCCTGTTACTCCTGCTGCTCCTGTTGAGCCCGTCGCTCCTGCCGCTCCTGTTGAGCCTACCGCCCCCGCTCCTGCTGAGCCTACCGCCCCTGCTCCTGCCGTCCCTGCTGCGCCTGCCCATACTGAGCCCGCTGTTGTTCCCGTTGCTGTCCCCGTCACTGAGCCTACGACCACTATGACCTCCACCTGGGTCCCAGCGTACATTCCCCCAACCTACACCACCCCCATCGACATCCCCACCATCACCTCCGTTCCCGCCTACGCTCCTGGCCCCGTGGTTCCCGTTCACTCCACCCCCCTGATCAACCGCCCTGCTCCCTCCGTCACTCCCAGCCCGATGCCCATGTACAACGCTGGCTCCGCCATGGCCCCCAGCTCCCTCCTGGCTCTCGCTCTCCCCATCATGCTCGGAATCTTCTACTAGATCCTGACGGAGCCATGCTTGCTTTTTTCTGGTGATTTTAAAAAGAGTTTTTGTTTGAACAGCCCGTTGCGCCGGACGACCTGTATCTGTTTCCGTCCTGTGACTTCTCGACGGATGTACTCTCTTTTTGTGTCTGTCTGTGACTTGTCACTCATTTCTATTCCATGTGTACTCTTGCTTATTTATTTCTTGGTTCGCCTTCGATTGGTGAAACCCTCCTGCTCACATATGAGGGCCATGTGACTTTTGATTCTGATTCTGACTTGATGTTGTTTGCATTTTTATGCTATGGTTGTTAGGAGTCCGGGCGTGCTTTGCACATTCCGCACTATGTACTGTTTGCTTCTTGATGGATTTCGTTGGTAATCCCATGCATGAATATGATGCTTTTACAAAAATTTCAATCTCTCCGTAGTTTTAGTCTCCTTGATACGTGAGTTCGAACTAGGGCTTTTCGTGATACTGTGGTTTGCAGGCTTATCTTGTTTTGGTGGAGATGACGATCTCCCGGTCTGGACCCTTACCATGTCGGGGTTCGGAGCGGTCCTCAATAACAGTATGATCTATCATTGTTTAACAGAAATAAACTAAAAAGAAAGTATGTACAATCAGCCAAGTGATTGTAACTCAAAAAACAATACAAAAAAGCAAAATGCCAATAAATCTTTTATAGGTGGCTGGTTACACTAGTGATATGATACGTAGTAGCTAAAAAGGAGGTAAAAAGAAAACCTAAAAGCCCCCAAAACAAAGCTGTAAGTCGCGGTGCCTGCAGAAAATTAACGCCGAGATTCATTTCATGCCATTTACTTAGACTATATCCTCTTTCGAGTCAGAATAGAGTCGATCCCCCACACAAGCTGCAGGACACAGGTCAATCGATTCACGAGCGTCGAGGCCTGAGCGTGGAAAGGGCAGGCAAGGGGACCCCCATCAAATCCATGACCCTTTCAAGCCCAGGAATGATTATACCCCCATCGTGAAGTCATGCTCAATGCCCGGTGTAACGCTTGCAATGAACTTGAGGAACACAACCAAATACTGATCCACTCGAATGGCAACTTGTTCTTCTTCGTCATGCTGAAGAACCTCCCATTCATCACCGCCGGCCTGTTGCTGGTTCTCGCCGAGGGACATTGCCTTCGTATCATCAACTAAACCTTCTAGGCCATTTCCACTTGCTTGGAGGATGCGTTGCGCCTCTTCGCGGGACTGGGTTTGCTTTAGCTTGTCGCGTCGGAGTTTGAGCGCTGCGTCCGCGCGGTCGAGTAATGTCTTCATCACCGAGGCATGGCGGCATGGATGTACGGTCGCCATCTTCACGCTGCCCTCGAACCAAGGAAAGTCCTCCAGAGTCACTGTTTTATCCTTGTAGTCGCCGACGATGTCCTCCATCATCAAGTGAGGTGGAAGTGGTTCTGATGGCGATAGATACCCGGATAAATAGAGGCGTGGTGTGCGGTAGAAGTTGGAGTAGGTGATGTATAAGGTATAGGTGCGCAAGGATCTAGACAAGGCACAGGCGTTGCGTTAGTGACCAAGAACAAAGGACCGAAGCAACAATAAGGTGACACTTACTGCGTTGTGCTTGACTGTCCAGCTGGCTCGCGAATAATGGCCTCCTCATCGTCGTCGTCGTCTTCCATGTCTGGGATCTCTTCCTCGTCCTCTTGTTCACCCAAGTTCCCAGACTCGTCCACTGTCCGTACGTCCCGAATGCGAGCTTCTTGTTGATCACGGTCAGGACCTCCGCCAGTGCGCAGCCACCCGTCATCGCCGTCCTCCCCGGATGGACCCTCCGCACCCTCACCAGAGAGCATATCTCTTACAATCTCATCTTCGTGGCCAGCGTCGCCCGCGAAATTATCGTTCAGCCGACGGTGACATGGCACTCCTCGTGTGACAAGAAACTGTTTTCCGGCAGGGAGGTAGGAGACACGTTTGGCCGGGCTGGAGGCGTCACCCCAAGCCCATGTGGGGAACTTGTAGACAAGGTAATCGCCTGCTAGAACGAACTCCTCTGGAGTAATTTGGCCGGTGGAACGAAACGTTGAGGTTCGGGAGACTGGAGCCAGACGATCCCGCCAGGTTGATAATGTAGAATGTAGGATATTCATGGTATTTGGCAGTCTACGCTAATAGTTGAAGAGGGGAAGATTATTGAGGCGGGGAGAGACAACCTTGATAAGCGGTGGAGCACATGATCGGCCCCGCGTGAGCTCATCGCTATCGCATAATTCCAACTTCAAATCAAATTCGTTCCTTCTTTCACCTGACTTTTATCTGCGCAACTGACGGGTTTTCTTCTGCTCAGTGCCTTCTTTGAATGTTTTATTCGCTCAGGTGACCGTGTTATAAAAGGTCCAGGTGGCTTTATAGATACCTTGGTTCGCTGAGTATTGGTTTGATGGGCGCCCATTTATGAAGAGCCTCATCGGGGATGTATGTGGAAATCCAGAAACCTTGGACCCTTATAGCCAAGTTCTTCGTGGATATTGATCCGACTTGAAGACTGTATGATTTCTCTGCATCCCCGTTCACTCGCCTTCATCCATCATCCGCCGTCTTTCAATCTCGGATTCGAGATCGTCTACCACCAGAGGAATAGTCTTGTTTTTCCACTGCTCTGTTTCTTTCCGCGCAAAGCCCTCTAAGCTTCTCATTGCCACAACTAGAAATCCGAGTTGTTCCCGGTCAACATCAAAGACTTCCCACCAATTAGCATCTACCAGCTTGGTCCCTTCCTCGCGCGCTGCAAGATAAATTGCTGCAACAGCGAGCGCATTTGGTTGGTGTGTCACATAAAGTAATTGGGGAGAGAGGAGTGCAGCGTTGAGGTGCGCCACCACGCGGCGGGCCACTGCAGGTTTTGTCGCGCCCAACGCTTGCAGGTATGTGAGGGCAATAGCGTGAGGAAGAGCGACATGTGTATCGAAACCAAGAGCTCGCAGGATGACCGACTCAACGCGTAAAAGCGTCAACCTGGCGGCTAGGTATCCACCCTCGGAGAGGACGTAGGTTTCTGGAGTAGGAGGCTGTGCCGGCGCCCCACGCGGATTTACAAACCACAGTGGCGACACGTCTTGTGTGAGAAGGAGGGTATATACATTAAGGACGGATCGAGGGGAGGTTGGAAGGAAAGATAGCTTGGCTGCCAGGTAGAGTGAAGCCGCTGAAACGTCCTGTTTCGAGAATGGGGAAAAAGCGTTAGATAACGATGAAAGGTGAGAAATGGGATTTGAAGCGTGCGTACCTTGGCCGAGTAGATTCGTAAGCTTCCTCCATCTGGGCCCAGCCAGAAGCGGGTGAAAATCACAATTGCTTGGGCTATTATGTCCTGCGAAAGGCCCAATAGGACACCAGCTGCCTGGGTAAGTTGGGCTCCAGCAAAGCGGATCGAAGTTTCAAGATCCGATGATACGCCATCGATTGAGGAGGAGGAATTGGAGAGCTGATCGAAGGTGGCGAGAGCATTAGAGAGCTGCTTGAGGCCGGTGGTTGCCATGATGTCGCATGCAGGGATCGGAGACGGAGATCGGGTAACGTGGGGAGAAGATGCTCGTGGGGGAACAAGGTTTCTGCCGCATCAACTTGGAAAAGTAGTATGCACAGTCGACTTTTCGTGCTCTTCTGCCTCTCCAGAAATTTTCAGATATGCTAATGCCGTCACAGTGGATCAGGCAATTCAACTTTCGACTCCAGAATGGAAGAAGATTCCAGTGGATCCCCTCGGTGGAAATCGTTCAGCCACCGCTATTTCATACTTCCCAGCCTCTTCGTTTATTTCGGATTCATAGCAAAACAAACTACTTTTAGTACAGATTACTTTTTTTTCCCTCGATCATTATCTGCTGTGAAACATCTGTGCTTTTCCCTAGACCCAGAACTCATCAGACCATTGTCCCAGTCCTTTCTCGTGGATACCCAAGCTCTTCCCCTCTTTCGCCCCTAAAAACAACCTAAACAACGCATCTGCATAATATCTCCACCCCTTTGAGGTCACACACCAGCCGCGCCACAAACACTCTGATTCGACCCTTTCGACCCTGTCGACCCTGACTCGAATCCCCACCGAGTTTTCTCCCCTCGTCATCATGTCCTCCGATCTCTCCCTCCCCACGACTACCCTACATTCCGATGCATCACAGGGGCACGAGACCGTTGCCTCCTCACCCGCAATCCCTGTGATTCCCCCAAAGAATCGATTCCACAGCTTGCCATCACATCGTCGATCAAACACCGAATACATTGCACGTCCCCCTATTTTTGAGGAAGACCACGACTCTTCCAACGAAGACACAACAAATCGATCAGCTCCCTCGTGGACCGGAACATTTCCCAAAAAGAAGTTCGAAGCACGAGCCCGCGTCCTGTCAGATTGGTTCCAAGGCAAGTCGGAACCAGTCGATTTGGGAATTAAAATGCGTCCCGACGGCGAGATGGATGGTTCTGCCATGGGTTCCCCACGTCTCACGGCCATGACACATACCCGAAAGGGCTCGGCGCCAGCTACGGGACGATTCAACTTCTTTGGTCTCCGCCGGCAGGAAGACCAAAAACCTAACCCTCCAGAGCCGGCAGATGATGAGTTCCTCAACCTTGATATTACCGCCGCCCTTTCCTTGCCCAGGTCGCATACCAGCGACGACGAAGCCCTCGATACCCTCCGTGAACAGGCAACCGATGTGCTACAACGCATGCAGGATGCGTATAAACAAAGAACATTTGTCATGCATCAAGCCATGGCCGACAGGAACGAGAAACAAGAAGAATTAGAGGAGACTCGGGCCCGAGTCGATCACTTGAAGGCTCAACTGGACGGCATGGCTGCCAAAGTGTCGAGCCAAGAAAAAGCCATGCAGGCCATGGCCGAGGAGCTCGAACAGGAGAGGCGCCTGCGACAAGAAGAGAGCCGCACCCGCAGCCTTACCATGCGTGCGATTCCTCCCGATGAAGATATTCCATCACTAGCGCTGCAAACCCCGCACCGCGGTGGCAAACGAACCAGCCATGGGACCTTTGCCAGTGACTCCGGCTTCGAGTCTGGCGATGAAAGTATCGCAGACAGTATATTTTCTCATCGGGAGGGTGTTGAGTCACCGACCTCCACACTCAACGCACCTTCACCCAATATATCGCAGGTTGCGCTGTCCACCCCGACACCGATGCCAACCCTCCAAAAGAATCTTGTTGCAGCTACAAATACGCCGACGCCAAAGGCTTCGTCCGCATACGATCGTGTCTTAAAGGGGTTTGCCTCCACACGCCTGGGAAGCTCATTTGTGGGTAATGGTAACTCCAACCAGAGTCAATGTGATATTTGTTATGGTGTTCCGTCTCATGAAGCCTGGAGTGTCATGGGCGTCTTGAAGGACGAGAACCGTGGCCTTAAAACACGGGTTGGAGAGCTGGAGGTGGTGATTGATGATTGTCTTGGTCTCGTTGGGCCTTGAATTTGATACGAAAAGGAATTTTCGTAAGGATGTCAATGAGTATACTGGGAAGCTCTCAGCACTCTCAGATGGACCCGGTGTCTATATAGAGGAGCGGGGGGCTTTCAAATGGGGGGTTTTTTCCCTTTTGTCCAATCTATGATGTTTAGATACCACCTATAGAAGTCTGTGATCAAATTGATATTGGAAGCCTTTTGGCAAACATGCACTCCTAAGCAGCTCCTTGGATAGCCTTGGAATCTTGGAAGACCTCTGTGCTGGATAGACCAGTTGGCCCTTCACATCTCAGGCGTGCATTCATTCTCGGATCGTTATTCCAAGGTCCCAGAGCCTCATCGCCACATATTGGGTACAACATCTATCTATTTCAAATACTACTAGTAGGTACCCATCCCAATTGTTCAAATGTTGTAGCGGCAGCATTAAATTGGGTATTCTTGATAACATTTGAACCTTGGAACATCCCAGTCCTTGATCCATGGATCTAGTATCTTGTGTGTACTCCAATGGGGTATTGCCCCCATATACCTAGTACCTAAGTATACCTACTACATGTGTACCTTTACTATTTGATATAGAATATATCCAGCATCTTTTACCTTCCAAGGTTAGGGTTGACTAAGTCGCTTTTGGCACCGGCGGCGGGGGTAGTGCGTGGGGAAATGAGGATGAAGAAACCTGTGGAAATCGCGTGACTCGCCAGGCGAACGTTCTCCAGGGCTTACAGATGGCCCTCGAAGGGGCTTGGACCAATTCAAGACCAAAAATTTAAGGGTTATGTTCAATTCCGGTTATATGAGACGTCAGTATGGCGGCGTAAAACAAAGGGGGACATTGAACATTGATCACTTTCTTTTAGAGGCCCATATGGAAGATATAAGGGTTGTTTGATATGTCGCGAACTGTGGCCAAGTGGCCCGACCTAAGGGAAGCGAAAAAGTGGGGCCCAGCGAACAACTTCCCTCGTCTTCCTCCTCAACTCCCTCCCCCGTCTTCCATCCCCCGATCCCTCCTTTCCCCCATCTCCCCTTTCCCTTTTTCCTTTTTAATCAACTTCCTTTCCACTCCTTCTGCTGGTGGAAACCTCCAGTTTCTTTTTTATTTCTTTTTAGAACGGATTGGGAGGAAGACAGTCACAATGAGCGGCCGTGAGTTTGCCCCATACCCACCACGCGATCGCCATCAACTCCCCTCAAATCATCTCCAATGGACTGGAATATACTGACGATGGATAACAGTTCGCTTCCTTGACTTGATCAAGCCCTTTACGCCCCTCCTCCCGGAGGTGGCAGCTCCTGAGACTAAGGTGCCCTTCAACCAGAAGTTGATGTGGACAGGTGTATGTGGCCTCTCAATCGTCATCCGGTCGCGATGCAATGAACATGTTACTTACGACAATGTCTTCTTAGTTGACTCTCCTCATCTTCTTGGTCATGAGCCAGATGCCCCTTTACGGTATCGTGTCTTCCGACACTTCTGACCCCCTGTACTGGCTGCGCATGATGCTTGCCAGTAACCGTGGTACTCTCATGGAGCTGGGTATCACTCCCATCATCTCCTCCGGCATGGTCTTCCAGGTATGCGATCACAACAAGATGTCATTGAGATGATGCGACAAGAAAATTGATCTGACCAACCTTTTCCTTATAGCTCCTTGCTGGTACCCACCTCATCGACGTCAACCTTGACCTCAAGACCGATCGCGAGCTCTACCAGACCGCCCAGAAGCTCTTCGCTATCATCCTTTCCTTCGGTCAGGCCTGTGTCTACGTCCTGACTGGTCTCTACGGCCAGCCCAGTGACCTTGGTGCCGGTATCTGTGTTCTCCTGATCGTTCAACTGGTTGTTGCTGGTCTTGTTGTCATTCTGCTCGATGAGCTCCTCCAGAAGGGCTACGGTCTCGGCAGTGGTATCTCCCTCTTCATTGCCACCAACATTTGCGAGTCGATTGTCTGGAAGGCCTTCTCCCCCACTACCATCAACACTGGTCGTGGTCCCGAGTTCGAGGGTGCCATTATTGCCCTGTTCCACCTTCTCCTGACCTGGCCCGACAAGCAGCGCGCCCTGTACGAGGCCTTCTACCGCCAGAACTTGCCCAACGTGATGAACCTGTTGGCCACCCTCCTGGTCTTCGCGGCTGTCATCTACCTGCAGGGCTTCCGTGTTGAGATCCCCGTCAAGTCCTCCCGCCAGCGTGGCATGCGTGGCTCTTACCCCGTCCGCCTCTTCTACACCTCCAACATGCCCATCATGCTCCAGTCTGCTCTGTGCTCCAACATCTTCCTCATCAGTCAGATGCTGTACTCTCGCTTCTCCGACAACCTGCTTGTTCAGCTTCTCGGAGTCTGGGAGCCCCGTGAGGGATCTGCCCAGCTCTACGCCGCCTCGGGTATTGCTTACTACATGTCGCCTCCTCTGAACTTCACCGAGGCTCTTCTCGACCCCATCCACACCGCTGTTTACATCACCTTCATGTTGGTTGCCTGCGCTCTGTTCTCCAAGACCTGGATCGAGGTTTCTGGCTCTGCTCCCCGTGACGTTGCCAAGCAGCTCAAGGACCAAGGTCTTGTCATGTCCGGTCACCGTGAGCAGTCCATGTACAAGGAGCTGAAGCGTGTGATTCCCACTGCCGCCGCCTTTGGTGGTGCTTGCATCGGTGCTCTTTCCGTTGCCTCTGACCTTCTCGGTGCCCTTGGCAGCGGAACCGGTATTCTTCTTGCCGTGACGTAAGTTCTCTCTATCTTGCATTGACTTTTTTTTTATATATAACAAAACTAACACCATTTATAGCATCATCTACGGTTACTTCGAGATTGCTGCCCGTGAGGGTGACATTGGCGCTGGCCTCAAGGGCCTCGTTCCCGGCAGCTAAATGACCAGACTGCTGGATTTCTTCTTCACGAACAGTATTGATGGAAGGCTACACTTGTAGTCTTTCTGATTTCTGATCATTTTTTGTTTTCTTTTTAATGGTCATGTTTTTATACTATCTTTGGGGAGATGAATTGGCATATATGAAACTGGTAGCCTTCCTCTTGGGCAAGGCCGAACTGGATGGCCATTGGCGGATATCATTCAATATCCGTTGGACTCTTTAGACGCACGTCTAGCTTATACTAGACCAGGCCAGAGGAAGATACCAGGCCTGTGGATCATACTATCGCCGACAGTCGGAAGCGCCCTGTTCAGGGTCTGTAACCATATTTTATCAATCAAAAATCTAACCAAGTTACGTTATGGCGGAACCTCATGAGTGTAACAGGCTAGCACTATCTAGTAGTATTTGTGTATTAACTTCCACGTTTGAAAAACATGACGTCTGCACATGTGAAAACCACCAGCTGGATCATTCCATGACTCCTCGCTGAACTAGCGTAGCTTTCTCATCCTCAGTAAGGATCTACCTGAGTCATCTCCATGCTGCTTGCATCTTCTATTCTTTTGGGAACATTTGAACTATGTCTACCCCCACTGGGGCCTTTGCTTCTGTGGTGAACCTGGTTGTGGACTGTGAGTGGTATGGGAACTAGGAGTATTTACGTTGATAAAGACCCTTGATGGTGGATATCATGCACCCCATTGTTTCCTCTGTTCTTCTCCCTAGGCTCAAGCCCGAACGAAATTTCTGTAGTTCAATCCTTGATCTTCTTACATCTACATCGTGTTGCTAAAAAAAAAGATTTACAAACTCTCCTAGTAGCTCTGAAGTTCAAAATGATAATCAAGCCTATCGGTCACACATATACTAAGAATCAGTCAATTTGGAAATCATTTGCTCACTACCAATTTTCTCATGGAATCCACCCAGTCCTTGGTGACTGAATAACTGCATGTGTATAGAAGATTGAAATTATCTACTATGTACTAGTATATTGAAAGAAAAAATTCACTATACATCAATTGATTGACTAAATATTTTTATAAACAAACATTGAACATTGAATCTATAAAATATCATGCTAACGCCTCATCCGCAACATAAATCCAGAGAGACCTTTCTTGGAACCTTGCTTCTTCTATATTTCCAAAAAAACCAACAACCAGCCACCAATCACCAATCACCAATCACAAATGTTTCGGTGATAGATTAGTCGATGTCCATTTTAGAGTCCATAGAAGTAAGGGAACTTGTGGAAGAGACATCAAAAACACGGCCTGGGGGTCGTATGCAGTTGGGAGCCCCGCAAAGACAGTCATACTCCGCACATGACCAGTAATTATGTCCATAGTGGACAGTGATCGTCTCAAACATAGCTATATCCCGTATGGCCTTGACTATGACAATAGCCTGATCACCTACCATGCTTCCACGAAACTCGACGTTTGAATTGCAATGGTGATTCATAAAGCGCGTCCAGTTGCCACGCTCACTGGGAAAGATATCATTAATGTATATGTGCTGGTATTGCCCATCATCGCCAATTACATCAACCCCGTTGTTCATCGCATAAATATTATCCTCGATACCGCTGCGGTAAGGGGCCAGTTCACCGACATACTCGCCTAGAACATCATTTGCCTTGAAGTTGGCGAGCGATCGAACTCCAGTACCTAATGGTCCCTCAACTAGCTCCACCATGTCACCCGCTAGAGATGTAAGGCGGCACTGACAGCGCGGCTTAGAGTGACAAATTGCACAAGCATTCCATTCGGGCTGGCGCAGAGCTGGATTTTCGCCTTCGTAGTCAGGGAAGTTGGCAGGATTCCAGCTTGAAGAGTTCATGTTGACCTGAGCCCGTCCATTGCAGATTGGTCGTTTGAGATGACCATCCGGAAGTTGCACAGTGTGGTGGGGATGCTCCTGTCCGAGGTCAATATCAGAATTCAAAGCGACATTGAGACTAGGTATATCGTATTGCACGTATGACAAAAGAGCTCCACGCCACTCTAGCCCACGAGAACGAGCAAATACAAGAACGCTGCGAGCGTTCTGGGTCATAAGCTCATCGAATCGAAGCCAGTTTGGAGCGTCGAAGCCTGTGGTGGCTAGCTGGAAGCTTTCAGACTGTGCACAGATAGCGAACATCTGCCAACCGTATTTATCAATGAACCAAGTAGCTCGAGTGCTCAGTCCTGCATAAGCGATTTGCCTATAGTCATGGACTCCGTTGTTGATGAACATGGAGGTATGCTGCTTCAGATTGGCATAGTTAGTAAATTCCTCGTGGTAGTAGTTACCCTCATCCGTAGCAGTATTGATGATTGCCTGAAACACGGATGCGTAGTTCAGATCCCAATACAGAGATGCCATTGTAGCATTGGCTTGCTCGTTCACAGTGGGCGGAGCTCGCTTTTTGCGAGAATTGTCTTCATCGCCCTCCGCCTTCTTTGGGCTGCCTTTCTTGCCCTTGCCAGATGGGCGGCTTCTCTTCTTAGATGGGCTGGGTGTTTTGCCTTTCTTCGGGGCACCGGCTTGTTCGTCTTTCTTCGCGGCACCGGCTTGTTCGTGTGTAAGTTCCATCTTTTTGTGATTTATGATGATGATTTGTAGTGATATTCGATATGTGATGGATATAACCTTGGAAGTCGTATTCAAATGATGTTTGGGACCTTGGAATGAAGCACTTGATAATTGTTGTTGATGAAGGTAATATGCATTGGGAAGTGTCGGGCTTTTATGTTCGAGTCTCCAGGGCTCGAGGTCAGGTTTCTAAAAAAAAGTTGCTTGTTCGAGTCCAACATTGAAGATTGAAACGTCCATTGAATATTATTCTACGCAAAGATTCTTTCACCAAATCCATTCATTGACCTAGGTATGAAATTAGGTGGTTACATACTGATGGGGGTAACCTCTTTGTGATTCAAATGTTCAATCCATGGATTCAAGTTCAATGTTTCGCATCAATTGATTATTTATAGCTGGTTGCAGCTGCACGGTCAGATCTCTTAGGCCGGTTATCTATAGGGCTTTGAACCCAAAATAGACTTGAATTGATCTGGTCTTTGTCGTTCAATGCATTGTTCTATTTGATGACCTTGCAAGCCCTTTATCATATTCAATGTTGCCACAATGAATATTATGGGGATCCATGAATGCTTGAGTCGACTAAAATAGATCCACGGATAAAAATGATACTAAACATTTGCATGAGGATGTATGACTAGTAGTACTAGTTAGTAGTAGTATGGATCCTAAAGAAGGGTATACTAGTACTCAAATGTTGTCGATAACTGAGAATTCAAACATTCCAGATGTCAAATGTGGGAGACCAAGTTGACACAGTATCCACGGATGGGAGTGAAGCCATCCTTGACCTACCATTGTCGCCGACTATGTAGTGCCGGAGTTGAAAATGTTGTGGTCGTAGCTTCCCTTTGTAGAATGAACTGAGTACTTGACCAAGTAGATCTAAGCTGAACGAGTTTGAAGTTTTAATAAGTCAACTTAACTAAAATATATCAAAATGGAAGAAGAACTTGTTGACTTTCTCTGGGAGATAATTTTTTTTTTTTGGATACCATCAATGTCCCCAATGCTCATATGGAGCACCGATTTGTGTTTGTTCTGGTGGTTCTGCTTCGAGACCATCGATCGTTCTTGGGATCATTACTATGGTCGTACTGAGCATCAAAGTTGACAATCATATTTTCGAGTAAGATATTCACAGTTTAGGCCAAGTCCACAAAAACACTGTACTAACTGTGAATACACCTCTCTTTCATGCTCAAGTGGCAAAGTGAGTTCAAGAATCCAACCCGCAAAATGACAAAGGTGGATCGATGCTTGGCGTCATGTGGTGGGGAAGCTTCCGAGGCCATCAATGGAACTTCCCACTGTAATGTTTGAACCTTGAACTGACCCTCCTGGCTCGTCAGCCTCCATAACCATGGCCTCCGAACCTTCCGAAGAAGCCATCGCCGAGTTCATCAGTTTCACTAGCGCGACGCGCCCACAGGCGGTCGATTTTTTGAAGGTCGTCCCCCGTCCCCGCATTCGCGCTTTCTTTCAATACCCCAGCTGACTTTGCGCTTTTTCGAGATGCAGGCACATGATGGTAGCTCACAAAAAGCTATCAACGCGTTCTTTGAAGACCCGACGGGCCCTCATCTATCAAATGTTCGTCACCGTCGCAGTGCCCGAAGTCATTTTTCTGGAGGAAGTGGAACTGACCAATACTTCAGACATCGAGTTGGCAAAACGAAAGTGAACTGACACGTAAGTGCAAGAAGAACAAAACACCTTCTTTTACAGTGAATGACAGTCTATCCCGCAGCGTTTGGATTCGGCGACCAAGAACAAGGCCCACGAATGCCCGCCACCGCCCCTCCCACACGCCCGCCGTCAAGGGTAAACATGCACGATACAACCAAAGGTCCCGGTGATGAAGGACAATCTGCGACCAACGCGTCGGGGCAATCAGGTTAGAAACTCTTCTCCAAATCACGACGTACCACAATGAACCCTACTAACACGGGATCAGCAACAACTTTGAATCGACAAGAAGTGAGGAGTCTAGCAGACCGCGAGCAGCAAGAATTACAACAGGCAGTGGCCATGTCCCTCAACCAGGGCATGGGAACACAAGAAACAGGAGTTACGGCAGCCGCCTCGAACAGCCCGCCTCACTTCGGAAAAGCCACGCGTGATCATTACGACCAAGGTGCCTGGGCTATGACTCTGTTCAACGAATCATCCCAAGAAGTTATCAACGGCCCAGACCCGGAGGACCGCAAGAAAGTAGCCGGCCAGCCGGCATTCATCCGACCGACGCAGAGCAATCTTTATCTAGGGGGATTTCTCACCATTCTCCACGAAATTCCTCAGGCGCGGGAAGCATTATTGCTGAGGAACAAACTCCTTTTCGACTATGGACAAGATGCACATTGGTGGAACGGACAACCAATCAACTTGCCGAAGATCGTCACTGTCCACGAAGGAAGTGAAGATAGTGACTGGGAAGACACTATCCATGAAACCCAACGGCTTATGGCTTTCCTAGATTCTACACAACGCGCTTTTGGAAGTAGCGATGCACTCGCCGGTCTCAAACAAATGAACTGGTACTCTTCAGACTCAGAAGAGATAGTGGCACGGTTCCTCGAGACATGGCATTCTGCAGCAATTCGAGCAGACCCCAATAACCCACTGGTCACATCTTTCATGTCACATGCATACAAAAGATCCCCCTTTGATGACGGCGACGAACCGATCTCAAAAGAGCTCTTTGTCTTTGAGCCTGTTGTTGAGCAGGAGCATGGACAAACTCTCTACGATGTTTTAGACACGGCCATCTGGAGTGACAAACCTGGGGAAGATCTCGACGATGTATGGCTTGAGCACGTTGGAGATATTCTAGTCATGAAACTTGATTCATTTGAGCACGCAAAGTCAGTGGACGTGACAGTCCCTGCCGTGTTTTATCCCGACCGTTATTTGAGCACTTGCCAAGACCTCACGCGAGAATTACGCACTCAAAGGCTTCAGGCCCAGGAAGTCGTATCCAAAATTGAAGAACGGATCAAGCATTATACTACCGTACCGAACAACGATGTTGGCAGTCTCACAAGAAAAAAAGTCCTTGAAAAGGCTGCTGATGCGATACCTGTCGCCTTAAAGGCAGCCCTCAATGGTCCCCCGGATGACCCGGCAACCAAGGCGGCACGGGAGAGAGCAGAGGGGATGCAGCAAGAGCTGCGAAGGATCGCTACAAGGATAGGCGAGAAGCTTCAAGGTATGTTCTCTCAGTTCACTTTTGAAACGTGATTGCTAACTAACCGACAACAGGGCTCGAGATTCGCAAGCAGAACGCACTAGAAGCCATGCATAAATACTCCAGAATGCTCACAGAACCATCGGAAGATCCATCTCAGCCGCCTTCACACAAATACACACTCCGTGGTGTTTGCACCGAACCGCATGTAACTTACGTTCTGAAGCGCCACGGGGCTGATGACCAGAGAGATGCCATGCATACTGATGGAGAAGAGGATGGGTTCCAATGGTGGCGTATCAGCTTTTCCGCCGAGGATGGCAAGGCTCAACAATCCGAGAAGAGAGAAGCCCAGGGCGACAAGACAACTGCATCGGATGGCGATGTCATGGGCTACACTACTCGAAAAGTAACGGAGACTGAAGTCCTTCAAGCCGCCCGGGAGGAATGGAGATCAGTCCTGCTGGTCTATGCCAGTGACGCAGCTCTTCAAATCAACACAGACCCGGCACCTTTGCAGCTCCAGGTAAGTTATCGGTGTTCCCTTTTATTCAATCTTTTTACTAACCCATACAGGCTTTTGTGAGCAAAGATAATGACGCATTTGCGGCCGAATGCACCCAAGCTACTACCAATGCAGACAATAAGAACTCTGAGTGGAATCCAGCTTGGAGCCCAAAGACTGTTGAAAAGCAGACAGCAGCATCATCTGCGTCGCAGCAGGATCGGGCCGTGGATGTATTTGCTTTTCAAGTACAAGACTTCGATAGCGAGAAAAGTGCTGGGCAGGAGATGCAAGAGAAAGTAGGATCAAGCTCTTTAGCAAAAGGAACGGGACCAGAGAACGTGAGCCAATCCTTGTCTCAAGCCTTCGATGACAATGAGGCGTGGAACCCGGTAGAGAGCGACGACAATATGGTCGACCACGTCGAGCACTCTCCCGCCAACTGAGAAAGAACGCCAAATGAATGATGAGAACATGAACTCGAGCAGATTACTCGAAATATGATTTACCACATAGCTTTACAGGCAATGAAATGTATTTTTATCTATCTATCATGCCGCTTCGTGTCCTTGTAGGCCGTACTAGTAGCTCCGTGAAACGTGTGTACAGTGTACTACGAGTTTGATAGGGTCCCCACATTTGCCGTGTCTGCAAACACCCCCAAGCTTGTCGCGGAGAACCTCAGCAAGCCCCGACAACTCCGAGCCCAACACAACACCGATCGGTCCCCTTACCACAATGACGGTTGAAAGCGATTCCGTGGCTGGTGCCACGATTGAGCTTCTAGAGGCACGTCTGCGCCGCCTCACCTACCTCCTGGGCGGCGCGACCGACTGGACAGGAGTGCCAACTACACCCGAGAAGCCCGCCTCCCTCGATGAAACCGTGTCGCGCCGACTTGCCAGCATGGAGCGAGAACTCGAGAACCTCAGTCGCAGCGTCCCTGTCGTTCGGGATGTGATTCAGCTCCGTATGTTGATCCCAAAGCATTGCTTCGCGCCCAGTCCCTGTTGCACCACTGGATTCATTCCCCCGCCTCCCCATCAAACAAATCAACAAACATCGCATTCCTCTATTTCATTCTTTGCTTACACTAACCCGATTCTCTTTGATCAGACGACCGCTTCCCCGATCTCTTCCAAATACCACCCCCGCACGAAATCCCAGAAGGCCTCTCCACACGCGCCCTCACCTCCATGGTCCTCTCCTACGCAACCGCTTTCCCTGAAACTGCCTCCCGCCTTACTTCTCTCAACGACCTCCCCATTCCGGATGCTCAGAGCTCTGCCACTCTCATTGACCTCCAGCCGCAGATGGACCGCGTCGCACAGACACAGGCGGAACAGGCGGCAGAGATCTCGGAGTTACGGGTCCGCACAGCGAAGGTATTACAGCGATGGTATGAGGTTGGGCTTGTAGGGAGCGGAGAGTGCTGGGCCGAATGGGAGGGGCGACTGGAGGGTGTGGAGAGAGAAGTGAGGAGAAGGGAGGTCTTCAAGGAGAGGAGAGAGAACGAGATATGAGTTCTCTCTCTCTGTTCGACTGCCTCTGTCCTTTTTCCCCCAATCTGTTTTCTTCTTCTAGCCTGGGTGCATTTACATTTACTAGTACATTATCTGTTTGTTTTATTTGGCGGTGATATCCTGCTTGGGTTGTTGGTTTTGGTTGGGCGCATATGATGCTGGGCGCCTCTCTTTTTTTGTTTACAAAGAATGTCTAGTGACTTCATTCCTACGCAATGGTACTGCCACGCGGATTGTCTGACAACAATGGGGTTGTATAGAATGACAGCTGGAATCCACATACCGATCTACTATATCGTCATTCAGACGGGAACATTTGATACCCAAAATCACGAGATAATTGAGGTATGCATAAAACGGGACAAGCTCGGCCCCGGATTCTTGCCTGGATGCCTTGAACCATGTTGGGGCCGAGGCGTTTGTATAGTGAATATTCCCAAAGTTCTTAAGCAGTTAGGGTTTTTCCCAACATCCATCCCTGACAAGAGTATTGCACAGTGCATGTTCGGCGTTACGTGAGGCTGACTTTTGCCCTCTATAAACTTAATTAGATGAAATTATGCCTGATGGGTGTGTTCTGCATGCGCTCACAGCCACAACGCGGAGGGCCTCGCATAGTCTGTTGTCGATCAGTCTTTGTACACGTGTGCACGCCCACGAATGTGGCCGAAAAAAGTACGAGATCCGATCGAACCACCGAGTGGGGCGTGGAGTTGTCAACGGCGTTCTCCAGATTACGAACAACTAGACGATACATATAGGGCTATATAAATATAGGGCTACAGGGCTAACTAGCAAACATATATGGTAATTATGGAGATTGGGGATTGTCGATCAGGACCTTCAAGTTTCAGGTATCAGATCGTGTTTTGGGGAAATCAGAAAACGTTAGCAAGGATGGCCTGCGTCGGCCTGCGTCAGCCGGGATGACTAACTCCGATATTTATAGATTACCGAATTGAAAAAAAACCTGGAACGGATGAACGAATGAACGAATGAACGAATGAACGAATGACAGAATGACAGAATGACAGAATGACAGAATGACAGAAACAACAAAGAAGGTAAACCCTGGGTCTGGATTCGGTACCTGAATTACCATAGACCCTGATAGACCCCGTGGGCCTGGTATATCCATGGATTAGAAGTTGTGAACCACAATGGACTGTATACCAATTACAGTCTAGAACAAAGTACAAAATGAATTAAAATGAGGTGGAGCAGTCACACTTCATTTCCCGGGATTCCACTGTGGTCTCGATTCCAGGGGGCGCGTCTCTGTCTGTGTGTTTTGGGGCGGGATCCACCGCCCATTTTCACTTCTCTCCTTTTTCCCCTTCCAATCCCTCATTGAACTTCATTCGCTCATTCGCTCACTGTTCTATTCTTCAGCCTGGTGCTGTTTCTCGAAATTCTAGCCTTACTTTCTTTTAGTTTTTTTTTTTTTTATTGTTTTTTTTTACCCTCCTCAACACTCCCTATCCGATCCCCCCGCGGTTCGTCAATTCGCTGCAAATCCACTTTGTCTCACAAAAAAAGGTACGGACACACACAAATAAACACAACAGGCGCCAGGTACAACGATCCTCTTGAACAAGTGATCTGTTTTCCTGGAAGTCGTGGAGAATTCTTCTCATTCTAAGCGCGCAGAGGCGCCACATTGAACCCCAAGCAAACAGATCACTTGTAGCCTTGGACCCCACGCGCGACCGAGAGAGACTCTGGGAATCGGAGACTGACTGAGCGCATCTCTCTAGTTTCACCTCCTCGCATTGGTGCAACTGATTTCCTCGACGAAAAGAACCTCAACTTTATACCCTCATTCGATTTGATTTCAACTCGTCCTTTGGGGAAAAACAACCAGGTCGCAGCGATAGAAAGACCCCTCCTTTGGCATCAGCATTCATAAATCTCTCACCATCTTTCGATCCATAACGATCAAACCCACCCTCCTTCTCGACATTCATTGAGCAACTTCGATTTCAACCACCCAAAATGCCGAACTTCCGCCCTAGTAACATCCTGGGTGATCCGTTCGCCTTGGCCACCCTGTCCATCTCCATCTTGGCATGGCTCATCGCTTTCGTCGCATCTATTATTTCGGAAACTCAACCCAACAACAGCTATCCCAATTATGATTGGTGGGCAGTCTCCTACATGTTCTGTGTGATTATCGGCCTCATCATCACCTTTGGCACAGACACCTGCAATGTTTACGGCGTCGCGGTAGGGATTCGCATTTATTTACATCTCCAAAATAACAACGATACTGATTGATTATTAGATTGTTGGCTACCTTGCCTGTGGTCTGGTCCTTACTTCGACCAGCGCAAACAACTTGATTTACAGCCACATGGGAGCCGAGCAAGCCGCTGGAGCAGGCTTCATCCTGCTTTCCATGGTCATTGTGATCTGGATCTTCTACTTCGGTTCCTCGCCCCAGGCCACTCACCGTGGATTTATCGATTCGTTCGCCTTGAACAAGGAACAGCCCGACCCCTCATCTTACCGCGGTAGCCGTCCCATGTCCAGCGCATTCGGTGCCCGCCCAGAAACCATGGCCACTAGCCACACCCCACAGATGTACACCTCCGCACAACTCAGCGGCTTCGAGACCTCATCCCCCGTCTCCGGATTCCCCGGTGGAGCCCCTGGCGCGGAGCGCAACTCCTCCGTGGCCCGCTTCGGAGCCACCAGCACCAGCCCTGTGCCCGGTCCCAGCACTGGAAACCAGGAGCCCAGCGAGGTTCCTCAGCCCACCGAATACCCCTACCGCGCGAAGGCGATCTACTCTTACGACGCCAACCCCGAGGATGCCAACGAGATCAGCTTCGCCAAGCACGAGATCCTCGAAGTATCCGATGTCAGCGGCCGATGGTGGCAGGCTCGCAAATCAAATGGAGATACCGGCATTGCGCCCTCCAACTACCTCATCCTCTTGTGATCGCCACATTCATGATGACTAGTTTCTTATCTCCTTTTGTTTGATTTTCTGCCTCCCCTTTTTTCGCAAAATCTGTACTTTGATACCCTTTGGAATCTCGTGGCAACATGTGTTGTATTTCTGGTTTCCCTTAACGTGATGTCTTGATGGCCTCCTCTTTCTTCTTATATCTTGATTTGCTTGCATGCCCTCTCTTACCCGCTTCTCACTTTCATTGGAACGCTTCTTCTAAACCCGGGTTGTTACCCGTGTCTGGCGGTCGTCCGTCCCGCATTCTTTTTCTCTCTCTTTTTTTTTTATAGTTATACTGCGCGTTATGGTTCAGGTGCTATTTGATTTGTCATATCTGGAGAATCAAGGCCGACTTGATCGATTTAGATCCGGCTAGAAGTCTGGCTTTCAGTGTGAAAAGTCCGCAGATAGTTGGTGCACGGGCTGATCTTTGTCATACAAACGCATTGTCAATGCTGCCTTTGAATGCAATCTGATATTCTGTTTATTTCCAAGGCTATTGCGGATTGAAACTCCATAGGAGTGCTTAGATAACACAAGCCCAGGTATCCATGGGTACAGGTTATTGTAGACTATTTCGAATATCTGTGCCCGAGTGGCTTTAGCCTGGAGGTAATTTTGGAGATTGATTGGTATTTGATAGGTCATCTAAACGCTCATGTCCACGCTGAGGTGTTTTTTCGGATTATGACATGCATATAGAATTCCCCCCTGCGACCTCAAGTAGGGTAAACGATGCCATCTGTAATGTCCGGCCCAGCGAAGCCCCAACACTTCTGAGGTTTCATTGCTGATAACACAACAATACCCGTGCCCAAAGTCCATGATGTTCAACTGGACGGAAATGATAAAGCCATAGCCATTGCGATGGACTATATGCCTGGCACACGACTCGATGAAGCATGGGATACCTTAGACTCGGCCCAAAAACTCTCCATCGCCTCTGAGCTTCACTCCTACATCAATCAACTTCGTGCCCTCGATTCCAAGGTAGTTTTCTAAATACTCTGCATTTTGGGGATTATCGTACTAGACTAGCATTCGATTGGTATTTGAAACTCATAAACTGCCGGCATGGATATCGCATACTCTCAATTCCAAACATACAAGATATGGGTTGTAACATTGAATACATAGTATACATAGTATACATAGTATACTACATGTAATACAAATTCATTGTCCACTCCCGAGGTCGGTGCTCGGGCTGATCAACTCATTCTGAGAGTTTTATGATTTGAATATCAAATCGTGTTGTTAAAGTGGCGGTTCCAAGGCTCTAATTGGCCTTCGCGTCTGAATTATAATCAAAACAAAAACATTCAGCTTTCATTCAGCCAGCCAACTGAAAGTTTCTATTCAACCTAAGACCAATCGTCACATTGAAGCACCGTTCTAATCACTCGTTAATTAGAACTCAGCCGCCCCGTCCTATTACCACAACCCTTCCCTCAAAGCACACAAGCGATAGGCCAGGAAGCAACCGCAATATTTGTAATAAAAGGCCTGAGCGTTAAATCCAAGTATATCGCCAATCTATCCAAATGTTTTCCGCGACTTTAGTGCTTCTTTCTAGATCCATCTCTTTTACTTTGATCTTCCAGAAAATCAAGTCATACTGGCCAGAGCCAGCATTTCTATGATGGCCACTCTGAAAGAGTGTGCGGCTATGGTCTCTGGATTCTGCTTCGGTGTCAGACATCCACTTCGTTGCAAATGCTTGAGCGGTTCGAGTGCGTGGAGGAATGGTAATGGTGCGATTACCATGGCGAGACAACTTCTTCAAATGTTTGATGCTGTCTAGAGGGATCTAATGAGGTTGTACAAATATCTAATTAGTAAATGTGTAGTTAGTAAGGATGAATTTAAACCACCACAACCCCACATTCGGCAGACAAACCCCGGTTAATTTAGCAAGTCACGTTTGCACCTTGCCAGGATCCTTGTCGTGCGTCTTTCTGGAATTTTTCTATGAGCGGTGACCAAAAGTATATTGTAATTGAGCATTGGAAAAGCAAGAGAATTTTGCATGCCCACCACCCGAGCTAGGTACATGATTGATATTTTTATAGTAGACTGATCAATTTCGCGACAATCCCGAGCAAAGCTGACTTGGAATTCGGGAGTCATTGGGGGTGTTAAGGGAACGCGCGCTTTTGAATATTGCAAAAGCGCGCGTTCCCTTACAAAAACCGTGTTATACAATGATAACTTTGATAAGTGATGCCACCAACTCCCCACTCAAGCCGTTTAAACCACAGGATGCACCAGACCTCGGGAACCACAAGCCCGTTATCGGGAGAGAAAAAAAAAGACGGCGACGAAGAAGACCAATAGAACAGCATCTTCGTCTACGACAGTCTGCAGGTATACCTCTCCATCGTTTAACCTTTCTTGTCCTAGTCTCGGCCCGCCCGTGAACGTGGTCAGAGGAATCTGGCCAACGAGATCTGCGGGTGAGATCATTGCTCCGAAATTGGGCTTGGCAGATGCTCGTTTGAACTTCAAGTGCCTCCGGGCTTCGCTGTTGGGTATTTGCATGTACATGCATCATGTGCATCTGTGCAAAGTCTGGAGAGTCCTGAGCTTGCACTTTCGAACCGGATATTTCTCACGCCTGGGACTATAGAGGACGTGAGTGGTTCGTTATCGGGGTTGAGAAATTCCCCGCTAGTCTATTATCTTTGTCTCCCTTCTCGTCTTTTCTTGCGAGATTTTGTGCGAAATTGAATCTTTTCTTTCTACACTAAGACTTGGAAAGACCTACAAGACTTTGTTTCCTCGATTCTCACCACCCGACATCTGTTTCTAAACGGAGCAGAAAGGCGTGCTTTTCTATCTTTTTCAACAGTACTTTCAACCGTCCCCACTCACAAGTTACAACCCTACTATAGTCAAGATGTCAAATGGTGACAATGTCACACTCGCCTCTAATGTCCTCGGTACAATTGGCACGGTGCTTTGGTGTATCCAGTTGATTCCCCAGATCTGGTTTAACTGGCGAAGAAAAAAGACGGATGGATTTCCGGCTGCTATGATGTTCCTATGGGCGAGTTGTAAGTCATTTGATTTGAGAAATTTATCCGGTTTCCCATTAACTCATGGCTTTCTTTCCAGGTTCGGTCCCAATGGGTGCATATCTTATTCTACAGGACGTGAATATTCCGCTACAAATCCAACCGCAGATCTTTGGCTTCTTTTCTTTAGTCAGTTGGTGCCAGGTGTTGCATTACAACAAGTAAGTCGAATATCTCCCGATCCATGAATGTTTATATAAGGTCCTTGTCGTGTTGAGATAAAGCTAACACCACACGCAGTAACTATTCTGCGTTGAAAGCGTCATTGGTTTGCTTGAGTTGTGCTGCATTATTTGGTGGGATTGAGGCTCTTCTCATTCTTACTTTGCGGGTATGTACTATATCCAGCTAAATAGCGGAGTACGGGTATAAGTCTAATGCTCTCGTAGATTCCATATAGAAAAGGTATCACCTGGCCAGATATTGTGGTTGGTGTGGTTGCTACTATCCTCTTAAGCGGAGGTCTTTTACCTCCATACTTTGAACTGTGGAAGAGAGATGGTCGTGTGATTGGGTTCAGTATGTTGCAATCCTCTTTATCTCTGAACTTCGATTAAGAAATAAATAAAGAACTGACATTTGTATACCATAGATTGGGTATTCCTGTCCATTGACACACTGGGTGGCCTGTTTTCTCTATTTGCCTTGGGTATGATTCCAACAGTTTCATTGAACAGCATGTCGCTAACCTACTCCTAGCGGCCCAAGGAAGCTTCGATATCCTCGGTGGTATTATGTATATTATTGTGTGAGTCATTAATTTCCCGCTGTCCTTCGTTCTGTGAAATAAATAGCTAATTTTTGGCCATGGCAGTGTTGTCCTTGAAGGAGGGATTTATGTCAGCCATATTGTTTGGCGGATTCGCTACCGCAAGCTTCGCAAAGAAGCAAAGACGAGGGGAATAAGCATCGACGAGTTGCTTGATTTGACAAGAAACGATACAGTTGAAACTCAAGACACTCGAACAGATGTGCTAGATCCATCGAGGGACATTGAGAAACAGGAACAGATCCCACAATCATCACCACCGTGACCTAAAGGAGAGTCGGTAACTAGTGAAACATGCTAGTGATCGATCCGCAAGATTTGGAATTTCCGAGTCCGTTCACGAGTGGCTTGAATGGTATGTACAGGAGTGCATAATTGCATTGGACATATGGATGTGGCGCTGTGTTGGACAAAAAACAACAAACTGCATATGGCGATCTTGAACGATCCATTGAACTCAAGCCCTTATGGTCTAGAGTTGTTGAATATAAAACCCACCACTTAATTTCACCTTTTTTAAAAAGACGTTGAAAAAGATGTTTTATATCTGGAAGCAATAAGAAGAAGCAAAAAAAAAAACAACTAAACTTTACGCAGGGATTGGCCTGCGGTTTTGATGCCGATACCCGTGACAGATCATGTTTCGGCCTTAGCGCGAGAATCCTAGAGCTCTTGCCCAACTTCCCGGGAGATCAACACAAGTCTGCTGAGAAATCTGTGTGACTTCCCCTCTCCAGTTAACCTGGAAGATCCTAAGGCCCTTTTTTTTTTTTGCAAAAGAATCTCACTTCTACAGGTGACTCTAGTGTGCTGTTGGAAGCAACTAGGCATCTTGGGGCATTTGTCTTCAGGATTGGGGGAGGCTAAGAAGACACAACTCCCAGCTCAGGACAAAAGCTTCATACTTGTTTATTCATCTTTCTTCTCCTCAACTTATTCAGCAGGTGGAAAAACTATGAATTGAGCTCGCCGTGCCTATTGGCAGCGGTCACAATGCCAGACCGACGTTTATCGCGTCTCATCAAGTCGAAACTGCTGCGGCGATCATCAACACCCGCGGCGCCAAATCCGGGCAACGGGGCGGACCCGAGTGTCCACCACCCAATTTCAACCTCTGGTATCTCTGGAAATCCTCATCTCTTTGACTCTGCCAGTGAAAAATCCCCCTACAGTGTCGTATCCTCAGCGGCCCAATCGACAGACGACACCACGTCGGTTCCCGACGCGCACGAGGGACACGGTCAGACTCACAAGTCACGCCGCCGGGCCAAGCCCAGTAACCCATCCCCGCTGCAATCCGAACAGCAGCTTCAACGGTATCCTTCATCCGACCTTCCAACCAGCATTCCTTTACCGACCCCGAGCGATCCAAAATCTTCACTACCACCGACCCCTCTCTCTGAAGAGCTCTCTTCCCCCCTCGATAGCCCGATCCCCACCCCACAGCATTCCGACGACACGTCCCTGCAGGCTGCGCAAGTGAAATTTCGCACCTCCAACCTAGCCGAATATCAATTGGACCCGACCCTTGAAACCGTTGTTGAGACATCCCCTGAAGATCCCCGACCGCCTACATCTTTCCCCCCCACCCCTGCGGGCAAGCGACCGAGCCTTGCCATCCGCCGACAGTCTCTTCTCCCCGCGTCACAACAGAACTTGATTAGTGGCCTACTGGAACAAAGCCTATTTTTCCCCTCACAAGGCGACCCGGGCAGCAGTCACCCGCCCATAGCTGCTGCCAGTATGGTCCATCGTCGAATTTGGGTGAAACGGCCGGGTGGCTCGGCCACGCTGGTGCATTGTCTAGAAGATGCGGTGGTAGATGAACTTCGTGACCAAATCATCACGAAATACGGCAACTCATTGGGCAGGACGTTTGATTCCCCAGATATTGTGATAAGAATTGTCGCACGCGAAAACGGAAATCGACTTACAACACCAGAACGACTATTGAGCCCAGAAGAGGCCTTATCGGCTGTCCTCGATTCGTACTACCCCGGAGGTCAAACCATCCAAGAGGCGTTGCTAATTGAAGCACCCACGCGCCGGACACCAAAGCCATCACCGCGACACACTGGCTATCATCATCACTACCCTTCCGAGCCTGGCGAGCATGGCGAATATTTCCCCCTCATGCCTGCCAATACAAAGGTCCCGACCCCACCTACGCATCCTACACACTCATCCAGTTCAGGAGTCGTCCCTGCGCCATCGATTTCGATTCTTACAACAGGCGTGCCCCCGCCACTTGCATCTCCTGGGTCCCGGGCTCGTCAACACCGCCGACCGGCGCTTCAGCGTCATACGACTAATTCGCCGACCCTGCTTGGTCAAGTGCCCACTGTGACCGGTATGCATTCATTTGAATTAGTAGCACGAGAGCAATAAATACTAACACGCAAAAAGAAACAGGTGTTTCTCCTCATTCTCAGCCCCCTCCGACTACTGCCCCGCAGAATGCCCCCACACCCCCAGCGACGGTGGTTGAGTCTCCGCAAGTCAAGTCACACACTCCGCCGGCACCCGTTGCATCCCCAAGGGCCTTACGAAAATCAAAAGGCGCATCCCCGGGAGCAGTCTTTGGTGGATTAATTGATGGCACTGTGCCACCAATCAACGTTCTCATTGTCGAGGACAATATTATCAATCAAAAGCTGTTAGAAGCTTTCATGAAACGGCTAAGCGTTCGATGGAAGTGTGCAGCCAACGGCGAGGAGGCCGTACGAAAATGGCGTCAGGGTGGATTTCACTTGGTTCTAATGGATATCCAATTGCCTGTCATGAACGGCTTGGATGCTACCAAAGAAATTCGTCGATTGGAACGGCTCAATGGAATCGGTGTTTTCCCCAAAACAGCCTCCGGTCGTTCCAGCGCTTCAAGCGCCAACTCCGCCGACAAGCGGCCTGGACTCTATCGCTCTGTTAGCGAAGAAGATACTTTAAGTGATCTATCGCTGTTCCGGAGTCCTGTTATTATCGTTGCATTGACGGCTAGCAGCTTGCAAAGTGATCGTCATGAGGCATTGGCTGCTGGCTGCAATGATTTCTTAACCAAGGTTTTTTGTTTCCCCGAAACTCATATTTCTCTTCTTATGCTAACCTTCAAACAGCCTGTGGGTTTCCCGTGGCTCTCACAAAAGGTGACCGAGTGGGGCTGCATGCAGGCCCTCATTGACTTCGAGGGTTGGCGCAAGTGGCGTGGCTTTATGGATTCTCCCCGCCCCATGTCACCTCGTTTTGAAAGTGCAGCCAGTCCCATGCAAACCGGAACTCGTGATGCACCGAAGCCAGCAGAAGCACTATCACCATCTATAACTCGTACCAAGTCTAAAATCAAGGGCATCAAGCGGCCTAGTCTTCCTGATGCTGCTGAGGTATTAAGAGAGGATTCATGGGGCAGTGGCAGTGGTGACACAGGCGAATCGGCCACGAGCGCTGACGCAACACCTGCAGAATCTGAGAAGCCTGCTCAATCTCCGGCTTCACCACCCGATCAATGACTACTATTCAACACTCATGAAGCTCCGGCGCCGGATAGTTGCAGAAATATCCTCATCTGCCTGGACTACTTTCTTCTCTATTTGCATACCCCTCTAGCAACGACTATCTTGTTTATTTTTTGTTACCTCTTTGTGTTTGATATTTTTTTCTCTTGGTAGCATGGGCGTTGTGAGGTCTCAGTTTCGAGAGCATGGTTCCTACTTGATTTGCGATTAACATCGATCTGAGAGTATTGGGGCATTGGACTCGAACCTGCATTTTCTTTCAATACTTTTCTTTTTTCTATTCTTTCCTTTCACGACACGCACCCACATACACGCAACGCATTGGACATACTCGCGCACACGAATGAGATGTTCCCACGTCTCGACCGATCTTTCTACGTTTCCTTTGATCTACACTTCTTCACTGGTGGCTCTGTCCCCCTGCCATATTTATCGGGATGCTTTATACCTTCTGCTTCATCCGCGAAGCCGAATGAACGATTTCCAGTATCTAAATACCATTTGACAAGCAATGAAACAATCGAAGCAGGTCTTATCAATCGGGCCAACAATTGATTTTCAAACAAACTAGCAATAACTTGAACTAACTACTGGTCATATCACATCTTCTTAAACCTCGAAAAGAATTTTGGTACAGCTCACCCCAGCTTTCCACTCATCTAGAGCCGCGTTCGCAGAGGCCAAGCCGCCCTCCACAACCTTGACATGAGGACTGACAACCAGCTCTTTCGATTCAAGTTTCTCCTGCAGCCAATTTCCAAAAATCCACCTAGTCCTCTCATCCCTCTCTTCAATATCATCAGGTGGCAATACAAACGCCGTCTCGACACCATCAGGCACTTTCAAATCCTGTTCCACCATAGGCGCAATAGCCAATTTGGACTTCACAGAGCCCTGGCTCAACGCACTCATGACATCGACTGCCAACTGCTGAGACCCGGTCGCATGAAAACCAACCCGAATACTAACCCCATCCTCTTTCGCCGCACCAACAATCCTATCCAAAACACCCTCCTCACTGTAGTCAAACACCCTCGACGCACCCAACCCCCTAATATACTCATGATTCTTAACGCTGGCAGTAGCATAAACTGCAAACCCCATCAACTTGGCCTCCTGAACCGCAAAAGCCCCAATACTACTCGACGCCCCCCAAATCAGCACACCCTCTTTGTCCCCCTCCCCCTTTGCCTCTCCCTCTCCAACCTGACATTGATACCCTCTCGGAATCCCAGCCCACAACCATCCATTCCAAGTCGTCCAAGCCACCATCGGAAACACAGACCCCTCAAGAAACGTGAAGCTGTCCGGCAAAGCTGCAACCACGTCCTGAGAGATAAGGACATATTCCTGGAATGCACCGTAATCCGGGTTCGCATTGTAGAGATACGCGCTCGCGAACGCGACCACTCTATCCCCGGGTTTGGGCGTGTCGCTGCGCACCTCGCTCCCTACTTCGGCGACGATGCCTGCTACATCTGAGCCGCAGATTGCGGGGAACTTCTCGATGAAGACGCCGTACTCGCGTTGGTAGTAGTCCACTGGGTTTACGGCGATGGCTTTGACTCGGATGAGGAGTTCGGTTGGGCCGGGTTTTGGGGTTGGTCGGTGGACCAGGGAGAGTGGGCTTCCCTTTTGGGCGATTATGGCGGCGAGGTGGGTGTTTGGTGTTGTCATTTTCAAAGGTTTTTGGCTTTGATTGACGTGGTGGATTGTTCAAGTGAGCTCAGATCTTCTTTCTGTTCCTGTATGTTTGATTTTTTTTTTGCTCTGTTGGACTTCCTATTTATACTATACTCACGATCTTGACCCTAACCCGTCTGCGAGCACTGGAATATGCATAGTTCGGATTTAATGGAGTTAGCATTCTCGGGATTTACGTGGCTATCTCCGTCAATATTGCAACATAGAATGAGTATCTTGATTCGATAACGGCATGTATGAACCAATGGCTATACAGCTGCGTTTCAAGAACATTTGAATGCTGTAGCTAGGGTGGATGCCAAGCACTGGTTGGAGATCTGTATAGTTAATATGGCATGACTCGTGCCCAGGTGGGTGCTTAGGTGGAGACCCAGTTGCCATCCACTCATAGTAGACATGACCCCTGAGTTGCTTGAACATGATTCGCAACCGTGCCCAGGTGCTGACACAGCTCCCCAAGGAAGTAATTTGCCGGACTCCAGATGGGAGATGTTGGAATTGATTGAGGCTCTGAGGTTGAGGTGATTGTAAACATTGTGCCAAAAATGGATAAGTATGGGGGTAGAAATAGAGGTACAGGAAGAAGAAAGAAGGGTTCAAGATAAAATCTTCAGCATTCAAATGAATTGTAGGACAGGACATTGGGGAATGGCGAAGTTGAAAAGATGTTAGGAGTGGAGATATTCGGCGCTTTTAGCTCGTTAGGGAAATCTTCACGGACAAGCTTTGGACAACCACGTCCCGTCGGGAAGACTCCGCAATCTACAGAGCACCAACGTCAAATGATAATCACCTTTAACCATTTCTGTGAAATCCGAGTCCGGTCAGTGAGAATTCTACGTACAGTTTGTGAGGACTTCCTGAATCCTGATCAACAGGGGGTTGCAAAACCTAGCTGGCGTTGATCCTCTTTTTGGAATCATGCTGCGCTGGTGGTGCCTTGATAGGTCAACCTCCTGCATGATGACCCACTCCGGCCTCTTAAGATGGTTAGTAGGTCTCAGAGCTAAATGACTATCATCCCAATCAGGTGTAGACCGTGACATGTCGTCCCTGTTGAAGGCCCGAAGAAATGGGATTTTCAACAGCGCTATGGACCGCACAGTAAGCCCCCTGGATTTTATATGAAAGATATAGAGTTGGTCTAGTTTCCGCCTATGAAATTAACATTCCATTCTGAGCTCACATCCACCTTTCTTTCTCGTATTGGCCATGCAGCGGTCAGCCTCAGCCGCTTTGGGGGCTTGGCTTTGGCTGACATCCTGATGGAAAATGTACTACGTTCTTGGCCCCTCAAGTTGGTGTAAATCAAAATACAGCCAAAGTTTGCTTTCTCTTTTTCAACTTCCTCTGGATCACTGACTTTCCAAAAAAAAACCTCCAGTCTCATCCTCGACGTGCATGAAGTCTGGTGATATACCATTCAATTTTACAATTTAATACCCATACTCTCGAAACAGAAACACACCATGACGACCGACGATCGCACGTGTTATTTCCCCGAAGGCAACGTCGCGTCGGGCACCTACCCCTGCACGTCTGATGATATAACCAGTTGCTGTGGCACTGGCGGCATTTGTCTAACAAACGGATTCTGTCTCGATGTATCTCAGCCGTTTGTCGTTTCAAGAGGAGGCTGCACAAGCAAGGCGTGGGGCGATGGATGCCCAACTCAATGCCGTAAGCACCGAACACTTACAATGCATATTGCACTTTGATGAGAAAACACTAACACGTCCCGATACCGCCAGAGGATGTTACCAAATCGGAGGGAGCGTCGATAATAAACCTGTCGCTAATTAACGGTACCTCATTATACTGTTGTGGAACGCCCATCTACAACGGGACAGAGATTGTCTGTCCATACGGAGATAGCTTCACCATGGACGATGGCGAGATCATTCTAGGTCGTGCCGCACTTACCAATGCCACAACGGTGTCATCCTCGAACGCGACAAACTCCACCTCGGTGGTTTCTTCAAACTCTTCGACCACATCTTCCTCTGCCTCATCGGTACCATCATCTGGCAACTCGCATGATGTTGCGATTGGGGCAGGAGTCGGTGTGCCGCTGGGTCTAATTGCACTTGGCACTATAGCTTGGGCACTCTGGGAGAGAAGGCGTGCAAACAAGCTGAGTCAATCTCTTGTTGCACAGGGGAGCTATACCGGTAGCTCTATGATCAAGAGCTCTGCACCTACGGAGTTGGAGTCTCACCGACCAGTACCTGAGTTGATGTGATACAAACCTACTCTGCAGAGTATCAAATGTACTATATGGATACCCGGCATCAGCCGATGTATATACTGCACATCCTGCTTCAAATGTTTGGCCTGACTTGGAGTTCTTTATCGCGATAATGTATAATTGATGTATTGATCCATTGAGATACCTGATTGCTTGAATCGAGAAACGAATCCACATGTGCATGTTGTGTACGGCCTTTACATTGGATTCCAAGGGTCATTATAACCTTGGAAGGTTCAATCGCGTGAGATTCGATCAATTGATATCTACCCATGACGCTCGTGCAAGGCTACGACTTGCCTCGCTGTGGATCTTTTATCCACTTATTAGCACGGGCCTGGATCTATTCGTTCAATGTGTGTTTCAGTCTGCTAGAAATTTTTACGTCATTGCACTTATTCCATGATCCAGATGTCCTCGATTGATTGATAGTTTAAATGTGCGTTGAGGCCAGAAGGGCTTAGTCACGGACCTCTAGTTAACTAAGTATAAGGTGACAGCCATACATGTATTCATATTCAAATGTTGTTTCTTATGGTAAAAATCAAGACATTCTATTTCAATCTATCTGCACTATAAACAAAATAAGGCATAAACAAACAAAAGCAAAACGACGCATCACATAACAGATGAAACAAAGTCAGCTCAACATAGCGTGGCGGATAATTGCAGATAGTGATGTAGCAGCGGGCTCTCGAACCATCGTGAAGTGGTTGGCGTTCGCAACACTTTCAATCTTGATACCATGACCAAGTAGTTTATCCCAGCCATTGGGCCCAAGATCCGTACGATTCTCTAACAACCAAGTCATTTCCTTGGGATCATCGTCTTGCAGTTCAGGCCGCGGGTCGCTAGCCAGCTTGCACACCCCATCTCGAGCCCAAATTAGCGTTGTCCGGGGCGCCGCGTGCGCTGGCTTGAATGGGATCGGCCGCCACTTGTCCAGAGCCTCGATGAAAGCGAGGAAATGCCGAATCAACCACGGAGGAGGCTTCTTTCCTCCATGACTTCCGAAGACCCCTGCTTTCTCAAGGAAGTGGTAGAAGCGCGGCGGCAACTTATCTAGCCCGATTGGGTTGGGCGAGTCGAGTAGAATAAGTCGTGGAACCGCTTCACCTTGTTGAATGAGATACTGGGCGGCATCATAAGCAGCGATACCTCCTGCAGACCATCCTGCTAGATTGTAGGGACCGGATGGTTGGCGGCGACGAATTTCGGCCACGTAGGATGGTGTCAGATCTTGGAGAGCGCACTTAAGGTCCTCGGGCTTTTGCATGTAAGGGCAGTTGAGGCCGTAGACACGCACATCTGGAGAGATATTGGGGAGCATGGCGTAGGATGTCGAGGAGCCAGACCCATCTGGGAATAAAAACAATGTTTGTGGACAGGAGGATCTGCCCTGGAGAAGTATGGACGTTGCCGGCGGGTGACTGGTTGTAGATAATGCGACAGTAGTGCGGGGGCTTGGGTCTATCGAAACATTTTCCGTGACTCCGTAGATGGTCTTTAGGGAATTCTTAACGGCAGCTGCATTCGTAGATTCCATGAAGAAATCAGGCGGCAGGTCCAGGCCCATCTCCTCTCTGAGACGGCCCAAGGCTAGTAAAGACAAAAGTGAGTCCACTCCCACTTCGGCGAAATCTTCGACTTTGGCGAGTTCTTTGGCGCCGAGGCCAATTTCTTCGGCCAGGATGGATAGAATCATTGTGACGCTGGCATCGATGGTATCAAACGCGGTATTCTCCATCGGTCCGGTGAGTGGTGTGGAGGCTCCTGTGTCATTTTCGCTTGATTTGATACTGGGGGCGTCACTACTGACCCCAGATGAAGAAAGCCCCAGATAATCGCTCAAAGATTGAACAGATGGACAATCCTCAAATAAGGAAAGTGGTACATCAAGGTGGAACGACTCGCGCAAAGTGCCCAGGATGGTCAGCGACATCAGAGAGTCAACGCCCATGTCAGTGAACTCCACATCATTCGTGAGCTGCTCGGGGGCAATCGCAATTTCGTCCGCAATGACCTTCAGTACCTGTTTCCACAAATCAGAAGCACCTGATGGTTTCTCCTTCGGGCTGGGTGTGGACTTCGAGTTTGCGAGAGAGAGGGGTGTTGTTTCGGGGGCTGCACGTGTAGCGAGAGGCTTGGGCTTTGGCGCTGGTAGCAAAATTTCCAGCACACGGTTAGCGATACGCTGAAATGTGACTGATCCGTACTGGGCCACGATATTTTTATCACGAAGAACGTAAACATCGCCAGAAAACAAGTTATCATTGTCGCCGACAGGCTGCATCTTGACGTATGTCTGGTAAACATGATCTGCAGAGAGCGTCTCAGAGCAGCGCATAAATGCCCAGCCATGGTTGATAAAAGTATCCTTGCTCAAGTCAAGAGAGTCGTTGGAGTTCATGACAAACCCAGTGAGGTGTCCAAAGCTGTCACACCAGAATGGGTTTAGCTTGTACTTATATTGGCTCGGCTTCAGACAGACTTTAGCCGTGGCCTCAAGCCCAGTGCTGTCGAATGTGATCTCTTCGATCCCTTGGTAGGAATAATCATACTGCACTGTAGATGAGAAAAGCTTATAAACAAGACCTCGATGCAGCTTGTGTGCTGATCCTGTGTTAACACCCTTTTCAAGTACTTCAATACTGCGCTGGATGAGGTATTGCTGTCGCCGCCAGCTGTCTTTCCAAATATTGCTTTCCTGTAGATATACTGTACAGTGTGCATGGCTGATCGTTCGTTTGCCGGAAATGTCGACACTAAAGACTTCCATCCTACCGCGATGAGAGCTCCAGTCAAAGTCCAATGAGGCTCGGAAGGACTGTGGGCCACTATCTTTGATGACAAGAGCCTTCTCAACAATCACGTCTGCCACATCGGGAGTGAAGCCTTCTCCATATCCCTTCTTCTCGGCTATATATTTGCCCAAGGTGTAGGCAATATCGGCGTAAAGTGACTAAGTGAAAATAAATCTGTTAGACAAACCAGGATGTCTACTCTCAGGAATATAAGTACTCACAGAAGGGCAAAGAACAAGCCCGTTCAGTTTGTGTCCCAGAGCGACCGGCAAAAGCTCCGGGTCATGGAAGTCAGATTCAATAACAATATGCGCATTTCGATCGTTTATTTGCTCTTCAACAATCTTCTGTACCGAAGGACTGATTCGAGTAGATGTCGGAGCCGGGATTTCCAGGGGATCTTCCACCTGCGGACTGCCTTTAGTGAGGCAAAAGTTGTTCTCGTATTGAATCCAATAGTTCTCGAGATCCCAGCTGTACGAAGGAAGCGTCAGGGCCTTTTGGCTCATCGCAAAGTCTCGATGGTACTCGTTCCAATTGATTGGCACGCCAGCCACGTGCAATACACTCAATGACTCCGCAAGGGTTTTGAAAGCATCTTCATTCCGTCGCAGGGATGGGCATGATCGAAATTCCGAACCCATGACTTTCGTCATCATTCCCGTAAGAATGGGATGGGCGCCAATTTCAATTCCAAGTCCCTTGATATCGACAAGTCCGATAGCTTTGGCAGCTTCCACAGCCTGGAAGAAATTTACAGTCTCGCGACAATGCCGCCGAATATAATGAGGGCCGATGATACCCTCTTCTGTGACGACTTCTCCAAGCAATGTTGATATGAATGGAATCTTGGGCTCATTGAACACCAATCGTCCAGCAATCTCTTCCAGGTCATCAAGTATGGGATTGACTTGCGAAGAGTGGAATGCAAATGGAAGAATAAGCTTAGTGCTTCTGAGCCCATTTTGGGACAGTCTCTGGCTGGCTTTGTCAATGTCGGAACCCGATCCACTAAGAACTGTGTCCTGTGGCCCATTGATACACGCAATTTCGACTGGTAGTTCCTCAAGAACGTCACGTAGATCTGCAGGCGAGCTTTTCACGGCCATCATTCCATGAGATCCAGAAGTACATGCCTTCTCTAACAAGAGCGCACGCGAGGCAGTAAGATAGATTGTATCGCTGACGCTCAAAACCCCCGCGAGTTCAAGGGCGGCAAACTCTCCGAGACTGTGACCCAGCACGTACTGCGGCAGAAGTCCCCAATTTCTCCAGAGCCGTCCCAATGCCATTTGAACAATGACGGTGCCGAGCTGAATAGTCGTCGGTGACAGGTTTTCGATTTCAATCGAACCTGTCACCAAAGGCAGACAAGATGGGAGCCCATGAGCATGGCTTATGGCATCGAAACTGTGTATGTCTGCCCGGAAAGAGGTAATATGTTGGTACAATTGCTGCGCCATTGCCGTCTGTTGTGCCCCTTGGCCCGTGAGGAGAAATCCAACACAGGGGGACTTTGCGGGAATAGATCTGATTTCTTCCGATGCGAGTTCGAGGAGGCGGCGTTTGATATGAGAAAGGTCGCTACCAGAGACAGCCACGCGTCTAGAATGATGCATTCGACGAGCAGTGGTTGTATAGGAGATCTGCGCTAAAAGACCTGGACAAGTTTTAGAGTCGATGAATTTTGCGAGGGACTGCAGGTTCCGCCTCAGCGACTTTTCGGACCGAGCAGACACGGTCACAACATGATGGATGCGCGGGTCTTGCTGTTCGTTTCTGTCGACCGTGGCTGCATCCTCAAGCAAGATAGCAGTATTGCCTCCGGCAGCTGAGAAGTTGTTAACAAATGTGCGGCGCGTGGAATTTTTCGGGCGGGACCAGTCAGCTTCACTCAGGGCGATATGGACGTTGCGCTCATTGAGGTCCGTTGGGAAGCTATGGTTGATTTTTGTCTTGATACCACAATGTGGTGGGATGCGATTCCTTTGGAACATGAGCAACACCTTGATTAATGCCGTGACTCCCGAGGCCGATTCACCATGTCCAACATTGGACTTGACTGACCCAAGATGCAAAGGCATATTAGGTGGGCGGCTCTTGTCCCAAGCAAATGTGTCAAGAACAGATTTCATTTCCACTGCATCTCCAGCTTGAGTGCCTGTACCATGCATCTCAATATAACTGATCTCATGCGGATGGATTCCAGTCCTACTGAGGATTTGACGAAAGAGATACTCTTGTGCATCAGCCAGTGGGCGGGTTATAGAAACTGCTTCTGCTGAATGTGATGTATGCGTGCCTCGAATCACACCAAAGATAGGGTCGTTATCAGCAATAGCGTCTGAAAGACGCTTCAAAACCACAGATCCCACACCGTCTGCACGGCAATATCCATCCGCACCATCATCAAATGTCTTACAGTTTCCGGAGGGTGATAGGAAATGACCTCGATCCAAGCCGGCAAAGTTATCTGGGTTTGTCATGACGTTCGTGCCTCCAGCAAGTGCGGTGTCGCATTCTTGATTTAACAAAGCCGTACAAGCAACATTGATAGCTGCCAAGCTTGATGAGCAGGCTGTATCTACAGAAACACTAGGTCCACCAAACTTGAAGAAATAGTTCAGACGACCGGGGACGAATGCTCTGTTTCCTCCAGGAATGAAGTAGGTGTCGATATTTTGGCCACTGTTAACCTCACGCCAATCATCGCTCGTCGTGCCGTAGTAGACACCAACGCGACGGCGTTGGGTTGATGGTGTGCGATCGGGTACAAGGCCAGCCATTTCGATGGCTTCGTAAGCTGTAAGAAGAGCTAGCCTTTGCGCTGGGTCCGCTTGACAGGCCTCGCGAGGCGAAAAGTGGAAGAAACGTGCATCAAAAAGGCCGGGGTTGCGAATCCAGCAACCATGCCGGATGCGACTAGTGTTCTTCCTTTGGAGCGTTGGATCATAATGTGCTTCACGATCAAATCTATCAGAAGGGATGGGTTTGTGAACGTCAAGCCCTTCTTCAAGGACTTTCCAAAACTCATCGAGATTATCGGCTTCCGGGAAACGGCCGCTGAATCCGATAATCGCAATCTTTGACGAGTCCTGGTTGGAGGAATTATGCTCTGTTCTCACCGAATCTGTCTTCGCGGAAGGATGAGTGGTGCAGATCACTTCGAGGCCCCTCTGACGCAAGGCAGATGCAATACTGGAGCCACTTTGTGTGTGAATGGGAATCAAGTGCCTGGTTCCACCCAGGGTGTTTTCTGCGATGCCATCAATAATATGGTCTATTCGCACTGGATTGGTCAATATCTCTTTAACCAAAGTGTGTAGAAGAGCACCGAAAGTAGACTCTATCAGTACCAGTCCCGAGGCGTTCGAGATTATTGGAATCTGTGGTACTCGGTCCACTGATAAGCTTCGAGAAATTGAGCTTAGAATCTCTGTCACATCATTCTCAATATACAAATGCGAGGCGTGGTACGGTGCGTATATTGGCAAGAGTAAAGTTCTCTTTTCTTTCAGAACTGAAAAGCTCTGCAAAGCCTCTATGACATGTGATGGACCGCTAATCGTGACTGAGTGGGAACCGACAGCACTGATATAGGGCTTCATTGTAATAGGGCGCTCCTTCAAGACACAAAAACAATCAGTATTCTGCGAAGGATGCACTTCTCACGCATTTAACTTACCGAATCGTCACAACATGACTGGATTGCTTTTTCACATTCTATCTCGGTGATACCAGCCACCGTGAGACTCCATGATTTCGGGCTTGCAGGGCTTGAAGGGGCCAAGACATTGGCTTTGCGAAATGCATTCATTCCCACCCAGAAAGCAACTACCACTGACTCGATACCCAATGGAATCAATTCAGCTACCGTTCGAGAACAGCTTATAGCAGCGGCAGCAAGTGATCCAGTACAGAGACCAATCAGAAACTGGTTGGCATCGGAGGGATCAACATGTCCAATCTCTTGAACTCTATGTAATTGTAAGTCAAACATCACAGAACCGAGTAATATCTTTCATACCGGATATATTCTGCAATTTCATAGAGGCATAGCAAGGCGCTCTCTAACGCGGGATGTCGTTTTCCTTTTTTCACTGCATCGAGGAGTAGGCCAAGGGTTTCAGGTTGAGGAAACAATGCCCGTTCAGTAGCTGGAAGACAAGAAATCTCTTTTCTAATGGCTTGATAGGCCTCCGATAGAAGAATGGATACTGTCTTGTTATTACTGAAGTACAGCAACTCCTGCAGGCTGGAGTCGGCGTGGATCGTCTGGTCACCAAAGAGATAAATTTGCGGCATGATTGTCTTTCGAATGTTTGATATCTCAAAAAAATAACAAGCACTATACTTCTCAAAACCTACTAGTGTACTTTATATCAATTCTTATTTAGCTATCCTTAAATGTTCTACGCATCACTAAATCATCAACTATTCAGGTCATACAGGTAGGATCGGCCGTGTAACAGCCCCAGCCTTATGTCACACGTCGACACTGCAGGTCTTACGCGTTGACAGTCTTTGTTCGTAGACTGACAGTTGATAGTCTTTGTTCGCTGACTGAAAGCTGACAGTGTTCGCTGACTCAGCCTTTGTCTGACAAGTTTTTTCCATTTCCAGATAGAGTCTAGTTTCTGGTTCCTTACTTAAGGTTGACTTTTCTCCCCTGTTTTCTTTTCTTTCTCTCTTTCTCTCTATAGTCCGACCTAGTAAAGATTTGACCGTGTCGCAGCCACGCCACTGGCAGCCTTTCGGCTGCGTAGGAAGCCATGAGCTGAGCATCTGACGTGCCTTGTATGACCTGAGCGAGTTTCCATGCAATATAGTGGCCGTCTGCAATTCCAGTATTGGCTCCGTAGCCTCCCCGGGTAGGCGGTAGTGAATGGGCAGCGTCACCGACGAGGAAAACCTTTCCTCTGGAGAACTCGTCAGATATCCAAGCGCTCATATCCCATCTGCTGGTAGCAATAATTTCCAGAGTCACTTTTTCGGGTCCAATCGCCTGAATGATTGCTCGTTTTATCAGTTCATCGGTCCATTCGCGATCGTTGGGAAGATGCAAGACCAGTCTTTCGTTCTCGTAGGCAATCATGAATGCCTTCAAGTCAGGCTGATCAATTTTGAACTGCTTAGCCCCTCTTTTCAAGTATGGCGAAAGCTCAGGTGCCCGAAAGAGAACGCTCTGGACGGAATTGACTGGGCCATGGCCCTTCCAGGGAATTGCCAGACTCTCACCAATAGTGCTGCGATGGCCGTCGGCAGCGATGAGATACTTTGCCGTGATGCGGTCGAGCGAACCATCCAGTTTGCTCTTGGTTATCACGGTCACGGTTTCTGCGTCTTGGGCGAGGCCCACAAACTCATGGTTGTCGCGAATTTCAACCCCGAGGTCGGTCGCACGCTGCGGCAGAAGAGGTTCAAGTTGATCTTGCGGCGTAGAAGTTCCTCGATACGGAAAATATTACGGCTGCGCTAGCTCTTTCTCTTCGTCCTTTTTCCCTTGTGAATTCCATGCCAGCTCCTCATACCACTGGCCCGTCAAACTCTCGACTCGCATGCGTTGAGTTTCAAATGAATCCTGGGGCAGTTTCAGGCAGTATATCGCTGTCGATACCGAAAAGGATCGGAAAATCTCGACAGTCCTTGGCGTAAAACCATCCAACTCGGATTTGTTTGGAATTGATGACTGAATGTCGCAAGATCGCATTTCCAGGGGTTTGATTTGCCATTGGAACTAGGCAACGATGCAGTTTAAGTATCATAGATGATCGAATCTGAGAAGGAGGCAGGTAAACCGGCATTGCACTACTATACGAATATTGAAAGGACTCTGTAGAATGAATACTATACCAGTACCTTTCTGCGCTCTATTATGGCAGGCGCATTCCCACTGTTCTGTCTTCCCATGTATCATAAGATCGGGGTGAATTAGGGAACCACCGTCTTTGGCTGTGTTGCAGCAGTGTTGGTTCCTGTGCCCTTTCTGTTCTTCGTGTGGGGAACATTTGAAAACAGATCCGTGCTCGAGGAGAGTGGAGTAAGCCTACGGTTTAGGGCCTGTGGTTTTGACACTAGAATAGATTTGCCTCTTAGAAAGTTTCTGATTTTAGAATTATATTTCTTTCTCGCACTGGCCATGGAGCGAACACTGTTGTCGAACTTTTGTTTACATTTTGAGAAAGTCATTCCACATTAATTGAATGCAGGTCATTCTTAACAACTATAGTCATTTTTCTGATCTCAGGCTGGTAATCAGTGTTGCATTCGTGAAATATATGCCAAGTATTCGTATTTCCACGACTCCTCGGCAGAATAAACTTTGATAAGTGGCTTGACCAACATTCAATAGTCCATAATAATGTGAAAGCATATGCATTGAAAAGGGGTGGAGAAGAGTTAGCAAATTCGATGGCCCGCAAGCTCTACTTTAAGGAGCCTAGTAGCGCAATTCAAAATGAACTAAAAATATAATAAAATGCTATAGTCCACATTATTCTGGAATTATCAAAGAAGAAAAGGCTACATATTTTCAATTCTTATAAGGCTTGGCAATTATTCATTTACATGAAAGTTGCTCCTTAATTTCGTGTTCTCGTGTGGATGACAGTGGGTCCCAGGTTTGCAGATCCAGGATCCCCGGACTTTCCCACTGACGATCAACGAACTACACGTTCCAAAAAAAAAAACACTGTATCTCATTACCAGCCCCAGAAGACAGAATTCCTAGAGCATTCATTCAACTCAGAACGAATTCTCAACCGGCATTGAGCGGAAGAGACTTTCGGTTCGCTCCGGCCCACAATCCACTTGTGGCGTGAGGACTAGAGCGAACTGGGTGAACGCCTCTCGTCGAAACGCACAAACACGGGGCATCCTCACCCCCTTTCTGTGGCTTTCTTTTTTCCGGGCAATTCTGGCGGTCTTCATTTGGATATAAATATTTCTTGCCCTGGTGAAAGTTTTCGTACTTTGAAGAAGTCCCCCGTGGGATTATCATCCCAGGTAGGCAGATCGGAGACCTTTGGTTCGAACCGCAGATACTCACCGCCACTTTGAACACGCCGTTACCTCAAGATGGCTTCCAATGGAACGTACCAGTTTTCCGAACTGCCGCCAGATCAGCGAGTCCTCTCCGATCAAAGGTACAGAACTCATCTGTACTACGCAGCGCAGTTCGCCGTATGGGTTGGTCATCTGTACTTTGTTGTCCGCCTGGTGGCAATCCTGTCTAGCCCATCGCAAACCTGGCAAGCGTGGATGATGTTTGCGGTGGAATTGATGTTTGCTCGTAAGTAAACAATTTTTTCTTTCTCGATTTTCGACTCTAACTGGTCTGATAGATTTGGCTCGGAAAGAACAACTTCGTTCTATCATTGCGGGCAAGGTCGCGCAAAGTGGCCCGCGGAAGAGGTTGCGCCTGCAAGGCTCCGATGGTCTTCCTCGTGTAGATGTCCTGCTGCCCTGCTGTGGCGAACCAGTGGATGTCATTATGCAGACAGTGCGAGCGGCATGCACCTTAGATTATCCTATCTCACAGTTCCGAGTCTTACTTCTCGACGACGGCGGATCGGCTCTTCTCAAGAAGACTGTTTCGGGACTCCAGGCCCAGTGGCCGCATCTATCGTATCATTCACGCGGCAGACAATCTGGCCAAGTGTTCGCGAAATCGGGCAACCTGAATTATGCCCTGACCACCTTGCAGAATGAGGACACGCCGGAATTCTGCGCAGTCTTGGATGCGGACTCTATCCCCACGCCAGACTTCCTTCGCGCGACTCTCGCTCATCTGCTGCAAAATCCCACCTCGTCATTGGTTTCTACTCGTCAGTACTTTTCGAATCTTCCCAACGGAGATCCCTTGTCTCAGGCACGCTGCCATTTCTACACTTGCCAAAATGCGGAGCTCGACATTCTGGGCCGTGCTATAGACGCCGGGTCCGGTGCCGTGTTTCGGCGCCAGGCTATTGTTGACGTTGGGCTGTACCCGACCTTCTCCTTTTCCGAGGATTGGCAGCTATCTCTGGTTTTGCAAGGCTTTGGGCACCGCACAATGCAGGTCCAAGAGCCTTTGCAGTACGGCCTTGTCCCAACCTCCATTACCGGTCACATTGCCCAAAGAAACCGATGGAATATCGGTCACGCTCAGCAGATGGCTTCGATGCTTTCGTCGAATCCCCCGAATCTTCCCAAGGATCTTCGAACGAGTATTGCTTGGAATGGAGCTGGGATTGTTGGAGGTGAACTTGGCTGCTTGCTCTGCTTTGCTGCAATCCCAATTCTCCTGCTGGCTGGTAACACCGTCCCTGCCACATCGAATTTTGCAATCCAGCTCCAGTTAGCTCTGGGAATAATCTACCTTCTCTCTACTTGGGTATATGAGTTCTGTCAAGCTGCAAATACAGGCTTCCAAAGCGCGCCGTTTGCCCACCTGGAAAATAAATGGCAGGCTGCTGGTGAGTTGACACTCCACATAATCTCCCTATTCTTGAGCTAAAACTAATCATACTTACACTGTGACAGGAAACATCTACTCCATTTTGCGATTCTATCTATTGTCCAGCAAGCCGAAAGGCTCATTTGTGACGGGTAGCACGGCTAACTCCTGGAATCGTCTTACAGCCATGTCAGCATACATGAGAATCTACAAAGACTTATGGCAGAATGGCATATTTTGCAATGTGATTGTGCTTATCACGACACTGGGAGCGATATTCTACTCTACGGCAGTTGCGCTGTCTCCCAGTGACCACGATCTAACGACAAAATTGTTCACCTCAATTGCCTGGCCACCATTGCTGCACGTTTGCTATCTCACCCTTGCCAACAATTGGGTACCCGTTGCTTATCTGCTCGATCCGCCAAAGTACCCTGATCAGAAATCCGAGTCTAGGAAGGAAGAACCCCCTAGGACTAGTACATCGCAGGATACGTGGTTCAGTATGGCCAAATCAAGCAAAGCAAGCAGGGAGATGCTGCAGCTAGGAAGCAGACTGGAGATTGTTGAAGAAACGGAATTATGATATGACATTACTTCCTAGATATGAATCTACGCTGACCAGGGTATTTACTCTGATTTGGACCAAACTCCCTATCTCTATTTCGATCATATTTATACACTATAATACTATCACTCGATCACCCTAGAGATCCAGTCTAATTCTTCACATAGCGGTATTTCTTGTTTGCTTCCTCATGCGTAAAATCAGACTTCTTCAAAGACCACAAGTAAAGCTCATCAGTCCCAAAACGCATTGTTTTCACCACTTCAAAGCCACATTTTCGCAGCACACTGCCACTTGCCGGGTTACATGTCTCACAGAGAGCATAAATCTTCTCCACAAATCCAGAAGCACGATCCATATCGTCAATTTCCATCCTCGGCAGATCCCACCACATCTTTAACAACATTTGCAGTGCCTCTGTTGCGAAGCCTTTGCCCCAAGACTCTGGGAGAATTGAATACCCAATCTCCGGGCTGGGGTCAACACTATTAATGCTCATGTAGCCAATGACTTGTCGTTCAGTATCTGTAATCGATTTGTCCACGATTGCGTAGAAGAATGAACAATTCATTACCATTGCTGGTGAAGTGAAGATTTTTGAAGCCATCCATTTCTTGGTCTGTTCGATTGACTGGAATGGTTCTTTTGGGTGGCTGTTGGGTAATGTTAGCTGGAATTTCGTGAATGAATCATGGCGTATTTTTATGTACTTGGTCTTTGCTACTTCAGGCCGACCGCGAACGGCAAATAATGCTGCAGCGTCATTGTCTTCGACAGGGCGAAGTAGAAGTCGGTCACTTTCAATTGACGGCCCAGATAATGGGACCACCACGTAGAAAGGTTCACGGGGGGTCAGGTCTTCCCCCATTGTTGCAAATATGAAGGAAAGGATTGATTTAGGTTTCGGGATGTCAGGATGAATGGAACGATGAGCTGCAATCTGTGAGTGTGGATGTATTTGGAGATGAGAAGGATAGCTAGAGAGAAGGAGGGCGGGGATGGAAAGAGATGGGCGGCCACATGGTCTGACTTCTAAGCCTCAGTCAGATTTTATTTTGGGAGCGCACTAATCCAGTCTCGGTCCCCGCCACTGTATACACTGAACTTCCAAAATACTATACAATGGTAGTTCACCACGCCAAGAAGTGAGGCATGAAATCTAAAAACCCACTAGTACTTTATAGTAATGAGATTCTGCAATAAGTACAATTTCTTGAAAAGGTCTAGAACATTTCAACAAAAGGACGTGGTAATAACGGGGTGTTCTTATCTCTGGAGCTTATCACCACATTAAGTGACCAGATATGCATAGTAACATTACTACACATATTCTCATGCTATCATTGGTCGCCCTTATCGCCGGGGAAGTCACGGGACTAACCCCACACTTTGGTCTGTGTATGGGGGTGACGGGTCTACTTTCTTTTAGTGTCGCTGCTTGTCTCTTTGAAAATAAGCCACTGGAAAAGTCATGGATCATCGAAAACGAGCCGCTCGAGCGTGAGTGAAAAAAAAATTGTCGGTGGATAATGATTTCCCAATATCTAACTTCTGACAGATGTGATGAATGCCGGCGTTTGAAAGAGAAGTGTGAAGGTGGAGCCCCCTGCAGACGATGTTCTCATTATCAGCGACAATGTGAGTTCAAGGGGTTAATGGCGAGGACACGTGAGTTCCGCACATATGTACCGCGGTTAGTATTTTGGTCGATTAATCGAATTTGAAGATTAATTTCTGTATACTGATAAAGAAGCAGGGAGCGATTGGGGAAGTCCGATCTCCAGGAACACTTTGAGCGCTCCAAATACATGGAACGAATATTGAAACGAGTTGTTGAAGGAATAAGACTTGATACAAAGAGCCTGGCTAAACTGGCTGATACACTTGATGCCGATGCGTCAGAACCAAAAGAAGTTGAGGAGCTGGTAATAGATGATGAAGCCTGCACGATGGAACCTGTTGGAGATACGGTTACGCGTCAGTCAAAATCATCCATACCCTCTGATGCTATCTATGTTAACCTTGGGTAGACTTTTCTGGAGAATTTTCATATTGGAATTTCTCCATGCGCGTCAAAGATCACATTCAGAAACAGATGGAAGGACTAGGAAACAGGGTACGTATCATATCTCCGTCACGGGTGATACATTTGGGACTGACTTATCGAGAGTAAAGGATCTGCATGAATCAAATCAAGAAGAGGAATGGCCACGCGCCCGCCATCTGCGACCAGGACGCGCTCATCTCTCAGCAGCAATATCATGTTGTCCTCCGCGTCAAATCGCAGATTTCTTGGCAAGAACTTTCTTCAAGTATGCAGAAACGCATTATTTCTTTGTTGATCAGACTTGGCTTTTTGAAAAGATGAATATGCTTTATAGCGATCAAGGCACTTTTACCAATAAAGGTGGTGAAGTCACTATTAGCATTATCCTCATGATTTTTGCCATTGGCACACAATATGCCCATCTAGAATCCTCGGCACAGAATCCGTCAGGCTCCACAGACTCGGCTTTTGCTGAGGAGGATATTGGCACGACATTTTATCAGCAAGCCATTCGCTTATTGCCGGAAATCATCGAACATTCGTCTGTTGAAAGTGTTCAGGCATGCTTGCTTTTTGGCTACTATGCGCTTCCCGTCGATGCTTCTGGGCTGGGGTATATTTACATCAATATTGCCATCAGATTAGCTATGCAGAATGGCTTACATCGAAAGTGCAAGGCTGATGCTTTCGGTGCGAGGATGATTGAGACAAGGAATCGTGTTTGGTGGACTGCATATCTTATAGAAAGGTGAGATTCTTTCCATTCCGGACGCAACTTGAGCTAATCAATATTAGAAAAATATCCATATTTCATGGTCGGCCCTTGTCAATGGTCCGGGCTGATGTCGACACTAGTATACCTCTTCATCAACCGACATTGGAATTGGGTGACTCTCGGGCTAGTGTTGCGCGTGCGGAGGCTTCACTTCAACTGATTCACTTTCTAGAGGACATTTTCAATGAAGTGTAAGGATATACCTCAATTCTGAAGAAAAGACGCGGTGACTGACATTTTCATAGATCCATTCTTCGGAGCTGTCAAAAGCAGCAAATACCGAAAATTATGAAGAATCTGTCAGCCCACAAACTGGCATTGAAATCTTGGTGGAAGTCCCTCCCTGAAGAAGTATTGGTTGAAAGAAGTCGATCAACAGCGCATGTTCGGTCCATAATGCATTTGCGACTGGAGTACTGCTTGGTCCGAATGTTTATCGGACGACCATTCCTGCTCAAAAGAGAGACTTCGGCCTCAATGGGTACATCTCCACACTCGGAGACCAGTCCTTTTGAAACTCATGCAGCCAGTGATAGTGGGCTCCAGAAACCCCCCTCTAGTCGCAAGAACCTTATTGAGGATTGCATTGAGGCTGCGACAGAAGCATTGGGAATTTGTCAAGATCTGAAAGACAACGGAGCCGGTCTAGCACGAGCCTCATACATCGAGTATAGCTCATGCCGAGCATCCTTGCTTGTATTAATTGCTTACTCGATACAGAACTTCTCAGAGCAATTTCGTAAATTACTCTACAGTGGTCTGGGTATGATTCGAGAAATGTCTGCAGCCGGAGAGTCCGCCCGCTATGAGGTGGCCCTAATTGAAACACTTGAGCGTGCCCTTGCTCGTTTGCATACTGGCGCACAACAGTCTGAACAAACTGAAGATATGCTTGAACCCGAGACGGCTGTTTCTGATTATGAGCTCTTCAAGCATTGGGGTGCAAGGTTCCGAGAAGCACCGGTCATTGATACATCTGGGAGCACAACAAGCGTTCCAGCTCGCCAGATTAGAGCACCTCCAACTTCGAGCCAAATTTGTATCAATGATAATATGGAACAAATGGATTGTCCAGAAACATCATTCGATAAAGATTTTGACACTGGAATATTTGGAGCTTTTGATTCGATGATAGGCATGACTATGTTTGGCACCGAAAATTCCTCTCCATCAGCAGCATGGCCGACTTGGACAGAAACCCAAGTTCTGGAGCAATTCTTAACCAATCCCGATTTTGGGGGAGCCCATGGAACGACCTCGGGATAGAGTGTACAGATCATGTATAGTATACAGGGCCACCTGACTGTAAATTAATGAAATCGATATACTAACTTCATGTATGTACAACTCTAATCTCTTTCGTGAACATAACATTGAAATCCATTGAACTCCCAACCCCTCCCTCGATAATTCCCAAACTCACAACGAAGCAGCCACAATCTTCTTCGCCATATCAACCAAAGTATCCTCCAAAACCTCCATCTCGGCATCAAAAATCTCCGCACAAGCCTCCTTCTCATAAACCGTACAATAAGCCCCCCTAAAACCCACCTTAACCGCAGCCGAAACATCCCACATATGCGCCGCCGCAAACCACTTCACATCCTGCTCCCCAAACCTCTCCAACGCAGGCCGATAAGCCGCCAGCGCAGGCTTCGCCACCCCCGCCGAATCACACGTAATAAAGTTCTCCAACGGCATATCCAGCCCGGCCCGCTCAAAGTATCCACGCACCCGCACCGCATCCCCAGTCGTCAGAGCCCAGACCGTAAAGCCTGCTTCCCGCAGCGTCGCAAAGCACTCCTTCGTATCCGGGCGCAGCTCCAGCTCCGAGTATGCCTGCGCGCACAGCTCGCGCTCGGCGTCCGTGGCAAAGGCGCGCGGGTCCTGGATGCCCATCATGTAGAGGGTGCGGTAGAAGAGGGCGCGGATGACGTCTTTGTAGGGCTTGTAGCGCTCGGAGATGGAGAGGAAGGTGAATTCGAGCTCGGCGGCTGTCATCCAGGTGAAGCCGAAGGAGCGCGCGGTTATGTTGTGCGCGAGGAGCTTGGGGCCGATTGTGCGGTCGATTCCGGCGTAGAAGGCGTCGAAGGAGACGCAGGTGCCGACTACGTCGAAGACGACGTGTTTTTGGGGGGACATGGTGGGTTGTGGGGGTTGGGGTTTGGAGCAAGCAAGCTGAAGCTTGTTAATGGAGGGTTATAGGTTTTGTTGGGTGAAAATGTAATTTGAAGCTGAAGCTTGCTTCAGAATAATTTTTGGTATGGGTGGGGATGTAGTTTGAGTGAGTCAGAATGACAGATGACAATTGACAATGTGGGAGAATTGGAATTAGTAGGAATGGAAGCTAAAGCAGGTAGATATTGCATTCCACCAGATCTAAAAATTGTGTGTGATGGCGATAGTTCACTTTCCCCCGCACTGGCTTAATCGACAATCTAATCAGCTCCGATCCCGGGACTCTGTTTTGGCTTTTCCTATTTGGGAAGGACCGGCCCGGTCCGATGTGATTGGCTGGATCTCTTCTTCTTGTCTCGGAGATTCCCCTATAATCTCCTGAATGGACGAGGATTCGCCTCCTGTGATAACCTATGGGGTTATCGATGCCGATATCGATATGAGAAACATGGTCTTCTCGGTTTGTCAACCATGGAAAATCGAAGCAGAGGGATCAAGATAAGATAGCCCCCTTTTTTGAGGTTCCAAGGTTCATTCTTGTGTAAATAAAGTACGTAATGCACCTGGTATACATTTGAAATGTTAATCACTTGACAAGTTACCCTCCAGGTACGGAGGTACGAACCTTGGAAGTGCCAACTGTTCAAGCATCAAGCACTCCTTCCTGCCTCTTGATTTCCTTATTATTGATATTTATGGCACTTGGATTCCGTTGATGAATTTTCTGGATACATTAATGTACAGGTACCTATTGGAAATGCAAAATCTAATTCTATGCCCCTGCGTCTTGACTTTTCATTGCGAAGATTAAAACCTTGGGATATTTGATGCCAAATGAGCGAAATGGCAGTCTTCGATCAGCTATTTTGGTTAACTTTAGGGCGCATTACTTATACAAAGAGTTCAAATGTTCATCGCCCTCATGAGTCTCGTCTATAGTGCATGAAAATGATTGGATGTAGGAATACGATGCCTCAGCCTCACTCATCAGCCCCGCTTCTCTTAACTTCACATTCTGATGCCATAAGTCCAAGTGTTGTGGATCCACTGTGGACCTTCATATTCAACTTTCTTAGATAGAAAATCAGTCTCGAAAAGTGAGGGAAGAGAGGGGAGACTGCTGAGTGAAAATGTCGGTGGGGTTTGGCTTCTCTGTTGGCGACTTCATAGCAGCCCTCGAGCTTGTCGGCACTGTGATCGACGCCCTGCGCGAGTCCTCCGAGGCGACCTCGTCGATGCGATCGGTGATCAACGAACTGTATGCACTGGAATCAGCACTATTACACGTCAAGCGTCTTGATACTGGGATCAATCAGATCAATCTGACCGCACTACGGCAAGCTGCCTCACAATGTCAACTCACAATTACCGAGTTTTATAAGAAGATCCAGAAGTACCAGGTCCATCTTCAACGGGGCGGAACGAACTCGAGGATGAAAGATACGTGGATGAAAATCAAGTGGACAATATGCAAAAAGGACGATGTCGACAAATTTCGCGCCGAGATCAGGGCCCATACTTCGAGCATTGAAATCTTGCTCTTGACCGTGCAGATGGACATGACATCGACTCAGAATCAGACGCACACATTACAGTATAAAGGGCTTGCAAGTCTGATTCAGGACTTCTCCTGCCAGGTCATGGGTCGACTGAGTACGATCACCAATAGCCTGGCAGATAGCATCCAGCAAGGAAAAACACTCCTTGAATCAAGCGCCCAGGTCGTGCAAGTCAACTTGCGTGTTTTTCAGATCGTGCATGATATCCATTTAGCTATCCTGAGAATTCCAGGACAAATTCAAAGACAACAACCGATTTATCTCATTGATCCTTTGAATAGAGAAAGTCCATTCCACCTGGAGTTCGTTAGATCAACTGAGGCGCTTCTGGCCGTGCTCAAATACAACCTTAAAAGCTCAGAATGTGGTCCAGCTATGATCGATCGAGGCGAATTCGTGATCGAAGAGGCAGGGACACAGAACCCGATTGATCTCACGGCGCCATGGGAAGACTGTTTCTATCCAGGACAGAGAGTTGCCATGAGCATGATCTTCAAGCAGGACCAGATGGAGCCTAGCACCACTTGCCCCCGGTGTCATAGAGAACATCAAGAGTCAGCTGGAAACGATATTACCTGGTAAGCTGAATTGCATGCATTTCAAGTCCTAATATTGACTCTTGCAGCATTACCTGTGGCACTGTCTTTCGTCGCATTGAGGAAATTGCAGAGCCAAACGAGATAGCATCCCCCAACGATGACGGCATCGATGAACGAGAGCCCCCAGAAAATACATTGAAGAACCTCCGAAAGTTCCGGCGCGTCCAGCTCATTACAACGCCAATCATTCATCAAATTCTACGCGAGCGCTCCGAGGAAGAAGACTCGCGTATGAGTCTCACCTTTGATGGAATGAGGATTGGACGTGCCGATGAAATCCGCCCTGAAAAATCTATCGCGCGCACGGGTGATAGAAGAGCTTCTCAATATCCTATCCCTAATAGTTCTAGCCGTCAACCCGTTTATTCTGTCAATACCACTCGCACGGATGATAGGAGACCTTCCCTATATCCTATCCTTAACAGCTCTAACCGTCAACCCGTTTATTCTGTTGATGCCGCAGGCACGCGTGATAGGGGATCTTATCAATACTATCATATTGCCGATAGATCTAGTCATCGACCCGCTTACTATGGGATTCCTACGCGCACGGGTGACGCTGAAGGCCCAGTTTTAGAATACGAACGGCGTACACGCAACGCCCGCAGACAGGCGAGCAAGGCTGTCTACCATCATTATCAATAGCCTACCTACGAGCGCAACTTTGGATTTTCTTTAATATTATCTTCAAATGTTACCTAATTTTAGAAGTTGATTCATGGATACTTCAAGGTTGTTCAAATACCGGAGCGTATAAATTTCAAAACAGCGCTAATTGACATACATAATGTTGGGTATATGGATACACCTCAAGACCACAAAATATTGAGCTTTGCAAGTCCACGCTTCGGTGCTGGCTCTGGCTCAGGGTTGTTCTGATATTGCTCAATAAATGGACGAATGGGAATTTCCGCCAGTGGGATAATCTTAGATTTCATCCAGAACTTGGACGCAAAATAGACGATCACAATGAAAGGCAGGTTGAAGTAACAAGAGATGAAAGTCTCAGTACTCCAGCGACCCTTCAGGAATGTAGTGTAACCTCCAGTGAAGAATAGCAGAATGAAAACGACCAAAGAGACCCAGGTAGTGTACGGCTGGAAAGGCGCCGCCCATGGGAGTTCCTTGTGGCGATCAATACCTTGCTTCTTGCAACCATAGAGGAACCGGAGGTAAACCACGAGAATGCAAACCCAGTTCACAATCGTGGAGATGGAGACAAGATCCTGAAGCCAAGTAAACACAGTACTGGCAGAGCTTGACAGTGTCATATATCCTAATGCCATGAAGACACTGTATAAAGCCACGGCGACGTAGGGGATCGAAAAGCGGTTCAGGCGCTTGAAGATTGCTGGCGCATGACCCTGCTTTGCCATACCGTATAGGATTCGAGAACCGCCGAGCATGTTGGAGTTACCCGACGACCAGGCGGAGGTGAGGACGATGGCGTTAATTATAGAGGGGACGACTTTGATTCCTGCGCTGCGAGCTGCGATGACGAAAGGCGACTCCGATGATGTGCCGGTGGAGTCGAGAAGGTTTGGGTCGGTTGACGCCACTACAAGACCAACCATGAAGATCGTGACGACGTAAAAGAATAGGATTCGGATGAAGATGCGTCGGGCAGCCATGGGGATTGCTCGGCGAGGGTTACGAGTCTCAGCAGCAGCGACGGTGATGTTTTCGATTCCCGAGTATGCGTAGAGAGCATTGTTGAACACGGTCCAGAAGCCGAGGAATCGACCTAAAGATCCCTCATAGCCCAGATACTGAACGAAGGGACCATAGGGACTCCTCCAATACTCGAAGCCAATAGCCTTGTGATTGGGCGCTCCTCCACATGTGATGACCAAAGCCATGATGTTGATTCCAATAATCAGCATGATCTTGAGAATAGAGAATCCAAACTCCAGCTCTCCGTAAACGCGTACGAAGAGGACAGCCGTGACAATCATTAACAGTCCGAAGACGGTGATCCAGATCGCAGGGCTAATGGTGATCCAGAATTCGACAATAACGGCAGCGGCGACGAGCTCGGAGGGGATTGAGACGATGTAAGAGTAGACTTGATTCCAGCCATTGGCAAAAGCCAGAGCAGGGTCACAGAAGATCTCGGCATAACGGATGACACCACCATTGAGAGGCACGAGGGCACCCATCTCACCGACTCCAAAGACGACACTCGACACCATGAGACCGATAATTGAATATCCGAGGAAAGCACCTAGAGGTCCAGCCTCCGCGATGGCTCGTCCCGAACTTAGAAAAAGACCAGTTCCAACCGTGCCGGCGAGGGCAATCATCTGAATATGTCGCTGGTGGAGGCCTTGCTCGAAAGCATTGATCTCTTCCAATTGACCCGCCGCATTCTCCACATCCCCCTCTTTTTGCATTTCGGTGTCGTATGTTGGATATTTCTTCTCCGCCGATGTAATGTCCATTCTATCAGGAGTGTAAGAGTCCTCGGAGATGGACATCTTCGAAGACGTAAGATAAAATAAATAGGAGAATTGCTTTTTTTTTTAATTCGAATTTTCCATTTGAAACTTTCCCATCTCATTTTGTAGTTTTTCCACTTTTCCTGCATGTCTTCCCTAGACTCGGTCGGGCACCAATCATCGTGGAGCCGCGCCAGGCTATCGCGGTTAATTGGCAATTGGCAGGATTTAGTTGGTGGATACGACCGGAAGTATACCGGCATCCTGATAACAGTTGATATAAAGGTGGGAATTCCAGATAGACGCACTGACCTCACGGTCCTTGACCCCTGTCTCCTGTAAGTTGTACATGATTATGCGGGGGAGGTTAATCGGTGGGGCCTGAGAAAGTCGGTATCGGTTTCTGAATTGGGAGAAGCCGGTCCGGCGGTGACAACAGAGAGATAAAGTCCAGGATAAGAGATAAAGCATGCACGATAACCTAATTCCCCGGTAACCGGGAGACTCCGATCATCTGATAAAGTCGGTCAAGCAACTCAAGCTTATAAAAAAAAAAAGAAGCTCTGCAAGTCCCGGTTATTTGCTTTTTTTCTCTTCTCATAACCTTAGTATACCTCCCTGAATCCTGCCACAACCATGACGCAAACAAACGGCATTTCAAACGGCTACACCGCCACTGCTGGAACAGAAAGATGTCTCCCTACTGTCACCCCAGGGGAAACATTCTGGCAGACCGAGAAAGATGAGCTCCATGATCACCGGTCAACAGAGCAATTGCCCGAACACAGTGATATTGTAATCATTGGTGCTGGGTATGCTGGTGTTGGAACTGCCTATCATCTCGTCAAAGACCATGATGCCAAATCAATCACTATCCTGGAGGCCCGGGGTGCTTGCTCTGGAGCCACTGGCCGAAATGGTGGTCACTGCAGACCTGATCTTTATGGCCACATTCCCACCTATATTGATCGAGCAGGAGCTACAGCCGGTGCTGAGATTGCTCAGTTCGAAATCGCCAATTTGCGAGCACTGAAGAAAATCATTCAAGAGGAGAAGATCGATTGTGATTTTACCTTGACTCGATCTACAGATGTCTGGTGCAATGAAGAGTCCGCGAAGAAGGCTAAGGCTGTTTACGATCGAATGGTGGCCGAGAATTTCGAATATATGGAGGATGTTGTTTTTTACACTGGAGATCAGAGTGAAGGTGTAAGTCTAAGCCCCCATGCATTGATGTTCGAGGATAGCTCTTTTATTTCTTTTCGGGACTGACCCTTATCTGGTAGATTTCCGGTGTCAAAGGCGCAAAGGCTTGCGCCAGCTTTACAGCTGGTACAATGTGGCCCTATAAGTTCATCATGCACCTTGTCCGATTGATCGTCACAGCCGGCGTCAACCTACAAACACATACTCCAGCCACATCCGTGGAACCATGTCAAGAACAAGGCGGTTTTACAATCACTACCCCTCGAGGAAAGATGCACGCTGGAAAGGTCGTTTACGCCAATAACGCCTATGTGTCAGGTGTTCTCCCTCAATATAAGAAGAACATTATCCCCTGCAAGGGAATCTGCTGTCGAATCACCCTCCCAAAGTCCAAGGGAGCCTCACCCCTTCTCACAAACTCATACATCAACCGAACTGAAGATAATACTCTCTCATACTTGATTCCCCGTGCAGACGGCAGTATCATTGTCGGCGGTGCGGCAGCTGTCTTCCGAAACTCCGAACACCAGTGGTATGACAACGTGGACGATAGTGTCCTGATTGAAGTTGCAAAGGACTATTACAATGACTATATGCAGCAAACATACCACGGATGGGAGGGAGCCAAAATTGACAAGATTTGGTCCGGTGTGATGGGATACTCTTATGATTCCAACCCGCATATTGGTGTTGTTCCCGGGGCTTCAGATCAGTACATTCTTGCCGGCTTCAATGGTCATGGTATGCCTGTTATTTGGCTGTCATCAAAGGAGATGGCCAACATGGTGATGAAGGATGTTTCATTTGAGGAGACTGGTCTCCCTCGGCTGTTCCAGACCTCACAGTTCCGTATCGACCGGGCGTTGAACGGGAAGGAAGAGGATGGCGATATTCTTGGAACTGGCAAAGCTGCTGCTACCAAGCCATAACTTTGGAGATAGAATCACGATCAATACTTTAGGCGTGAATGTACATACAAATGCAATTTTTTTTATGATCAAGGAAAATCAAGGCTCATGAACATCCTGGACAATGACTCAATTGAGATTTCAAAATGTCATTGGCTATAAGAAAAGTCGGAAATATGGCGGGTATAGCCGATTACAGCCGACGTGGTGTCCCCAGTAGTCAAGACACTCATTGTCGCCTTTGTCATGGTTGCCATTGCGATTCTGCATCATTTAAAAAAATGGGGAATGGGGAGGATGGATGACAGTCAGTGGTTCACTTCCCTGCCCGGACGCGTTGCTTTTGTTTTGTCTTTAATTTGGCGGAATTTATTTTAGGTGTCAAATTTGGTGGTCAGCCCCGCAGTATACGCATTAATTTGCAGCCGTAGATGCCTTGGCGGCATGAGCCGCAATGCTTGGTCGGGGTTCGGGATTCGTGCCGTCTCGAGTCTCGAGTCTCGACCCTTAAGAAACACACCATCAGTTCCCAACTCCCATCTTGAGCCTTCAACAATTTCAAAATTATTACCAGTCAATATACACGCAAGTATAATCTGACCTCTCACCAGTATGACACACCCAGCTTTCATCTAAGCTCCATCAAGCCTCAGTGCTCACATCCGCTTAATCTGACAATTTACTAAGAACAGAACAAGACAGTGAGTCATCATGTCACAAAACACGTCCAGCACTCCAACTACAACGGAGGAAACATTCAGCAAATTCAACAAAGAGGAAGGCAAAGCGTATGCTCAAGGCCGACCTGACTACAGCCCTAAGCTATACCAATATGTCATTGATGCTCACACCTCCACCGGCGGCCAATTCAACACTCTTCTCGATGTCGGAAGTGGCCCGGGAAATGCGGCTCGATCACTGAGCCCACACTTCGCCCATGCGATCGGTCTCGATCCATCCGAAGGCATGGTCACTGCGGCCCGATCCCTGGGCGGCACCTCGTCGACCTCCGAACCAATTCGCTTCGAGGTCTCCACGGCCGAACATCTAGGCACCAGTCTCCCAAACCAGCCGATCCAAGATTCCAGCGTTGACTTGCTCACAGCCGCCAACGCCGCACATTGGTTCGATATGGCCCAGTTTTGGTCAACGGCTGCCCGCGTCCTCAAACCTGGTGGCAGTGCTGTGTTGTGGACCACTGGCAAGACGGGAATACACCCTTCAGTCCCCAATGCGGATGCCATCAACGCGGCTATGGATCATTTGGAGGAAACTATGCTGAAGCCGTACATGGCTCCAGGTAACTTCTTGACGCGTAATCGCTATCTGGATCTTCCTATGCCGTGGAATCTGGACCAGCCTGTGCCGGAGTTCGAGGAGGCTGGTTTTATTCGGAAGGATTGGGATCCGCTGGAGAATTTCCTGGCTCATTCGCCTGAGGTGAGTTTGGATGTTATGGAGAAGATGTTTGCGACTATGAGCCCTGTTGTTCGATGGCGGGAGGCGCATCCGGATACCGTTGGGACTGAGGGGGATATTGTGAAGATTTATCGGAGGACTATTGAGCGGCTGCTGCATGAGGCTGGGGTCGAGAAGGGGAAGGAGACCATCAAGGGGGCCATGCATGCTGTGGTGTTGGTCATTAAGAAGCGATCTGAATAGATCCGGCGGTGGGAACTCACGATGTCGTAACATAGTTATCGGAAACCTTGGATATGTCATTGAAATGAATCTTGGAATCGTTGGGAAAAAATGAGATTTAGTAGCGGATAGCTCACATCCGGTGTATACACTCCCTGATGGGTAGGTAGAAACCCCATGCCCACATGCAGGAACGTAAGACACCAGGCTATGCTTACTACCCACGCTTACCACTTTAACCCCTCATCCAAAGAAAAAGTCCCCTCATTTTAATTCTACCACTTCCATTTTAAGGTTGTTTATTGTCTGAAACCAATCCCCTTCATTCAGCCAATGAGAGCTCACAGCCTCTTTAGCGCGTCTGAGAATCGTCACCTGATTGGCCGGCTCGGGTTATTGACGTCATATTTACTTTTTTTAGATCAATGAAATCGGGCTTGCATCCATCCAATTCGCTTCACGTTCAAGTTGATACAAAGTAAGCGGACCGATATGAAGGAACTGTAAGAAAGTTGTGTTTAAATAGTAAGACTGTGTCTGAGTTTACATTGTTGACTTTGTTGTACTACACTCGGCAACAAAACAAACACAAAACACGAACGAGATACGAAATACAATAGTCGACTCTTTCTCTTATGTACTTGAGTCAGTCCCATATTACGCGACCAGCCCTTCAAAGTGAAAAACCCCCTCTGACGTGCTTCCAGGAAATGCCTTCATATTCCCTTTACGTCTTTCTTATCATCGTTGGCTGTGTGGTTGTCACGTTCATTGGCTACTCAGTCCACTACATCTCGACAAATGGGTTCTCGGACGACAAGTACGAGCCTGAGATGTCGGATGACCAGAGGCGATATCTGAGGGAAGTGCGCTTTCGAAATTTTCTTGCCCTCGAGGAAGCATGTCGTGCACAGGGTCCTCCTGTTCGACCTCGGGACCGTCTGGGTGCAGTGAGATATTGATGCCTGTTCATCTTACTGGCCATACATGAATTCAATTACGACATTTTTGTACGAACTCAACATCGAAGCTATGCATGAATCCAGCAACGGAATAATATTTTGTGCCACTTTATGCTCAAGATTGTCCACTTTAATGACATGAAATGCCTCCTATTGCTCAGAATTAAGTATTAAAATGATACATAGCGGTGCCAGTTGATATCAACGTTCACGGGAGACTTTTGAAAATATGACAGCTCTCGGATCTATCTGGCCACACATACTAGATTGTAGCCTGGAAAATGCAAGATGATTCGGTCTGCTCGCCAATATTACCATTACAGTGGGGACTTGACGTATGGCCATCCATTTGCCCAGCCTAGCGGATTCCAGCCGTACCTGAAGCCGGCATCGCCATCACCGCCAGCCTGCTTGATAGAGAGCGGGTAATATTGATAGTATAGGACGGGACCGAGATCCTTGTCATTGAGGACACCCCTAGGAGATTCTGTTAGTAAACGCTTCTGCAGTGTAAAGTGTAGGGAAAAATTTGTGGATCACGTACTGTCCGCCAGGGGCGTAAATCTGGTCATGGCTTTGCAGCAAAATAGTGCCGCCTGAATCCAAGCAGGGAATGCCCGACATGTCATACTGTACGAGAATCTGTCAGCGACTTATCATTGTTGTATATGAAGCACCGGGCACTTACGAAATCACCGGTTCCACTCGTGGAGCGGCACATGTGGATACGGTACTCCTCGCCTTGGGCTGGGTATGTCGCCGTGTACGAGCCAGCAACACCGCCACTGAACAGGAGATAGTAGTAATCTTCGTGGTAGAACATGAACGAAGCCTCTTCACGGTGGTTCAGACTAGCATTGAAGGCCAATTGGTGCGGAGTCGCAGAGCCGACTGTCAGCGGACCAGAGATCTCGACCTGGTAGAGATCATCCCAGTAGGAGCCGAATTGCAGATATTGCTTTCCATCAATGGTGATCCAGTTGGGGTCGATCCTGTTGTAGTTGTTATTGGCGGGAATACCGATCACGCCGTGGTCGGTCCATGAACCTGGCTCCATGGTCTCAGACGTGGCCACGCCAACTTGGGAGATCTGCGTGCCAAGCTTGGAAACCACGTAGTACATGTAGTAGATTCCATCTGCGTAGTGGAGGTCCGGAGCCTTTGAGTAACATGTCAATTAGTATCGTGCATAAGTCTATATTAGGGTTTGGAAATCACTCGCATACCCAGATATCATCGCTATCGGCGCCATCAAGCATAATTACCGAACCACCGGGTAGTGCGGGACCTAGATCGTCCCATGGGCCTTCGAGAGAGGGCGAAACCATGGTGTTGATTCCCGTCCCGGTCGAGAAACGGAAGTACATATCATCCGACTCGCGCTGGATCATAGCCGGATCATGTGTCCAGCAATTCCCCAAACAAAAGCCTGGAGGTGGATATGTGGTGGCACTTGAAGCCATAGATGCCGGGACGGCACTGGCCAGCGCAGCTACGCTGAGTAGAATATGGCTGAACATGATGGCGAAGGCAAGCCGGGCCGAGCGGGCTTCCGGGGTAAGACTGGAGGGAAAAGTCGAAAAGACCGATTAATTTTCACTCGGGCAAGGAGATTTCGCATGCGAGGGAGATAAAGTATTTATGTTAGTTTTTAGTCTTGACAGTTGAGATCTTTAGGAATGTTTCCTACAGATCCACCTTTCACCCTGGATAGGGTTTTAGGAGTTGGTACCTGTCTATCATCACATTTCTCCCTCCAGGGCTGTGCAAACCAAAATTAATAGTCAAGAGTAAATATTCAAACATTGATGCACCTGACTGTGCTGTGCATGGAGTA